>NC_139352.1:113545491-114800252 GCF_055883805.1 Amblyomma maculatum | reverse complement strand
TTTTGCTATTCGGTCTTTCTTCGAGCTAGTGCAGAGGCTTGCATAGATAGAGGAAGTACGAAGTGTATGGGGGGGGGGGGGGGAGGCTATTGGCATGTCCTGCTTCTGATAGATACAGTTTAGTGCGAACAATACATGTGCAGGATAAAAGGTGTGAAAGGGGGGAGGCGGTGGCGTGACGCAGGAGAGAGTCATCGAGTTTTGAGTGCGCGGCTTGGTCGCTCTTATCTGAGGGAACATGGTGGAGAAGAGGCTGATCCATGATAATGAATGCTTCATACTCTGCTTGGTTACATGACAGCCGGTGACATTTTGTCTTTCGGGATATTCGTATTGCTTCAGACTAGAAAAGCAACACGTGTCACTCGGAGCTTTCACTCCTGCTCGTGACCTGGTATTTGGGTTCTGATTTCATTAAAATTCATTCCACGGAAAGGTCTAGAAATTCAGCATTTTCCTTGGAACCAACTCATGCTGAAGACACAATATCCGCACGTGCCACATTGTGAGAAATTATTTCTACAAAGAAGTCATCTAAATTAGAAGTTAGGCTGAAAATTCAATGTAGAAGAGGGAATAGGAAATGGAAGTTTGTATTTTGCGTAAAACTTTCGGTTATACTTTATTAAACTAGTGTTGTAATTGCGAATAATCGAATGATGTCAAAGCGTTCGAAAACTCTCTGCCTTTAGTGAAAGCCTCCCTTTTCAGTAAAGGCTATCGCTTATCTCTTATCAGATCCAAGCTGAAGTATGCATGCTAATTTGGAACCCTGACCAGACTAATCTTTATAACACTCTTGAGTAGATCAAAAACCACGCAGTTAGATTTATCTTCAATGATTATTCTTTCTATACTAGTGTCAAAGCGCTACAATTTAATGCGAACGTTCCCGAACTAGAAACTAGATGCACAATAGCTAGACGTACTGTTTTAATAAGTTTTTAATGAGTTTAATAAGTCCGCTTAGAGCTCTGTGTTTTTATCTTGTTTCACCTATTTACTGTCGTTTTGTGTGGGTAGGACAGTGCCCTCCGTAAGAACGAATGACGAAGATGCCCCTGTGGAGCGATTTCCGCCTCAGTGGGCCCTCTCTCAAGTAATAAAGTCCAACCGGATCCCTCAGGCGCAGGCTAGGCTTAGCTCGGCGTTGCCGAGCGAGTCTGGGCTACGCGCCTGCATGGATTCTGCTCCGCCGACGACAGCTGTGCGGATTTCCGCTGTGTTACAACCTGGCGCAACATCCACATCCACGCAATCATCAACGCCTACATGCCCCCAGTCTGCTTCGTCTTCGGATGGAACGACTTCGGCTTGTGCCATGGATTCCTCCGCCGCCTCTGTGCCTGTAACCCTTCAGTCTTCCCTTACAAGGCCAACTACAGCGTGTCAGCCCCTGACACCACCACAGATGCCGCCTATGAGTCGAGCCTCGCTTCCACTTGCTGCTAACTCGTTCCTAGTCATCATCAAGCCTACATTGCGCTTTGATATAACGACTATCCCTCCCCGGTGTGTCCAAGCCACAATTGAAAAAGTTCTAGGTTCTACTAACTACTGTGGATTTGTCGTCCATCGCCCGTCGAACACCTTTACGGTGAACTTGCCATCCTTGGTGGACGCCCACAAAATGTGTGCAGTTACTCAAATTCCCCTGCATGCGAATGAGCATGTCCCAGTGTAAATATTGCCTCTGGCCCTGACACCCTCCGCTGCGTCGTTTACCATGTCGACAGCAGAAGTCCTTCCGAGGAGGTGCGAGCAAACATTCGCTGTTCAACTCACGCAGTGTTGCAAGCACGGCCTCTGGGGCGCCGGGGTTCATATCTACTCACCCTACAAAGGCCCGTTGACTTTGCCTGAGTACCTAACCTATTATGGTGCGAATATCAAACCACAGACCTTCCGACCTCGTCGTATATTTTGTTTTCACTGCCGTAAAGAAGGGCACATGCAAAATACCTGCCCTAATCCGGCAGCTGTGGCCGACATGAATGAACCAATAGCGCTTTGTGCCCTGTGCAAATCGGCGGACCATGACATGCGCTTCCCCGCTTGTCCAAAGAAGAAGCGAACGAGGCCGTCGCGCAAGCCGCCTGGAAAAAGCCGATATTCCTACAAGTAATCGCTTCGCTGCTCTTACATGTGACGAAACCGACTTCCCTGCACTTCCTTTACTTGACCCACCTGCTCATCATACGTCTTCTCAGCATCGTTCATACGCACAAGCGACTCACCCTCGTGGATCAAATGGTACACCAAAATGGGCAGTGCACCAATCACATTACTGCAGATGAAGACGCTGTTTTAGACAATGCTATTGCAGAGGCTCGCCAATGCGTAGACGAACTCATCCAACTCCGAGAACAGCGTCGCTCCCACCCCTCTCGAAGAACTATAATACCTCTTGATAAGATTTCAGATGAATCACCTCCAATAAGCATCAAACCACAATCACGTACAGACAACACGTTAACTCCGAATACCCCGACAGTGGATAAAATATTAGCCCTTATGGAGCAGGTGACCTCCCTCATCGTAGAAGCTCTTCGGCTTCGCAATGGATAATGCACTGTCTCTGGTGGTGCAGTGGAATTGTCGAGGCTTTGCGAATAAGGCCTCTGAAGTGAACATCCGTCTTCGCGACGAAAAGCTAAAGGCGTGAGCCTTCTTACTTCAAGAGCATAACTCACTTCCTCGCTTTTCAAAATTCTGCGCTTACCATTCACTTTCCATTCCTGATCGCCGTTGTATCACCTCTTCCCTCAGCCCAGGTAAATCTGCAATTTATATTCACACTTCAGTTCCCCACACACCGATCGACCTTTCACGCTGGTCCAACACACGCCAAGAGGTGGTAGCACTCCTAGTCAGTTAAGCCTGTACGCACGCCACTTATATTAGTTTCCTTTTATGGCCGTCTTGGTTCCGCATCTCCTAATCTTGGATGGGTTCGTTTTCTGCGTTCTACCTACTCGGGTATCCCTGTTCTAGTCGGTAGAGACTTCAACGGCGCACATACCTCGTGGGGTTACCCATCGGAATCTCCCAGGGGTGCACATCCAGGGCAGCTTTTCAGATAATTCTTTTCATCTTTTAAACCACCCGCACACATCTCCCCGTCCACGGGGTGGGCCTTATTCACCTGATTTGACTTGGTGGTTAGGCCCTAGTAGCCCTCGTTGGGCTGTTGAACCAGATACCTGGGGTAGTGATCACAGTCCTATCTTTATCTCTCTCATTCCTTCGCGGATACGTAAAATACGCCGTAGCGTACGAATAACATCATGGGACTCTGTACGCGCAGACAATCGCTTATCTTATTTCACCCCATCATCGGCATTGTCTACTTTCTCTGCTGTTCTTGCGTCCCACACGATTACCACCACTGTAAATGAAGACGAGCCAAACCCGGACATCCACCTCCTGAATCTTTGGGCTCTGCGTCGCCAGGCAGATCATTATGCTGCTCGTAACCCCGATGACCCATCGGCTATCCCCGCTCTTCACCGGGCTACCGCGCGAGGCGGTATGAAAAGCGTCTAGGAAAGCAACGTTGGGCTTCATGGTGTGAGCGCCTGTCCTCCAAGCAGAGTAATCGACAACTTTGGAGAGTGTTTCACGCTATGGAGCGCTCTTCTCAAGTTTCTGATTACACAGAGAGCATTCGCCTTGCGATGAATGTAGATGAGGACACATTTGCAAAACAGGCGGCCAGACAGTTTTTTCCCCACTATGATTCCACCTCGACTTCTCCACCTTGCTTACCGGTTACCGAACCCCCCGATGCGATTACTTCCGACCTAACCATGGCAGAGCTGCTGGCCTCCATTGAACGCCTCAAATCTAACTCTGCTCCCGGGCACGCCGGCATACCTAACTCCTTATTCCGCAACTTGGAAGGGACTGCTTTGCAGGCCCTGCTTGATGCATTCATTGACGTGTGGCATTCTGGTGTCATGCGGGACGAGTGGAAGCATTCTATTGTTGTTCCAATACCGAAGTCAGGTCATCCTCCAGTATCTCTCTCGGCCCTTCGTTCAGTTTCCCTGACGCCAACAATCTGCAAGCTTTAAGAAAATATTCTCGCCACTCGCTTATCGTGGTGGTTGGAATCCCATGATTGTTATCCAGAATCCCAAATTGGCTTCCGCCCGCAAATAGGAACGGAAGACGGTCTTGCTACTTTGGCTGCTGACGTGCTCCACCGCTCTCCGCACAGTCATCTTGCTAGAACTGTGATCGCTACAGATATAACAAAGGCATATGATAACATCCTTCACTCAGCCATTCTTGCCTCCCACTCTTGGTCTCCCTCACAGGTTTCTCCTCGCCATTCACGCCTTTCTAACAAATAGAACGTTCAGTGTGCGCGTCCATGGAAAGCCTTTTGGTCACTTCCCCTCAAACAGAGGAGTGCCCCAGGGCTCCGTTCTTACCCCTACATTATTTAATGTGGCCTTCGTTCCACTTGTTCGAGCCCTAGAGGCCATCCCTTCTATACGCGTGCTTGCGTATGCCGATGATATAACCTTATGGTGCTGTCACCCAGATACGTCTGTCCATCAGGCGGCCCTTCAGCATGCGCTGGATGTATTGACATTTTGCCTCCCTCCTTTGGGTCTAACTCTTTCGCATACAAAATCCTGTTTCATTCGCATTGGAAATAAAGCTGGCTTACGGAAAGCTCCCACTATATATTTTATGATAGATAATACGCCGATTCCTCAGGTACAAACCATTCGCATTCTTGGTCTTCTTCATTCCTCTGGGACTGGCACCCCGTGGCTGACAGCCATGCGTAAGACCGCTCACGCTACTCTAGATCTCATTCGTCGCATAGTTATGCGCTCTGGCGGCGCGCGTGTTCACACGGCCCGCCAGCTTGTTCGCTCTGTCATCCAGCCGCGTATAATCTACCAGGCATATAGTTTCAACGTCTCACCCGCAGACAGTGGGACTCCCTTGAGGCTATCAATCGTGAGGCTATGCGTGCAATAACATATCTTCCCCGCCTAACACCCATACCAGTACTTCAGGAGTACGCCCAGCTAAAGACGCTCATTGAACTCGTTGATCAGCGGATGGCAAAGAGAGCTGGCAAACAGTCTTTACAACTACATCATTTAAAGACACTACCTCCTTGGTCGTACTGCCAGCTCACGGACAATCGCCCCACTGCTTCCCCGTCGGTATCATCCGCACATCTGCCTGAAGGGTGCATATTATATACCGATGCATCACATACTGCAGAGCGAGGAGTTACTTCTGTGTATCTCAACACTCACGTGACATATACCGCGGATACGCGCACCCCTCTGGCACTGGAACTTCAAGCCATTTACAATGCCATAGATTCCCTTCCACCAGTTCCTACATTCAATGCAGTTCATCTTTACGCAGACTCTCTCACTGCCCTTAAACAGCTTAAGGCCGTTCGACGCACATTCCAAACAACACAGTCCATACATTTGCTCTGTTCAAAGTACCCATGCCCTGTGCGCATACACTGGATTCGCGGCCATGCTCGCGATCCACATAATATTCAAGCGGATGCTATGACGCACATAAAAACATCAGGCGATCCACCACCTTCCCCTCTTCCTCCAGATCCGTTCCTGTCCCATGTTTCCGATTCTCAAGTTCTGCGCCAGCGAACACGCGCTCTCATTCATCCGTGTTCGCACCCTCTTCCCCGTAGTCTTACTCGGCAGGAGGTGGTAATAGTTCGCCGGGTCCGGGCAGGGGCGGCTCTGACCCCATCTGTTCGACATCGATGGCGGGAAAAAGACCTACCAGTGACTGACAGGTGCCCTCACTGTGACACTACTCCTGACGTCTGCGATGTGCGTCACTTGTTGAGGACGTGTCCATCAACGACTCACATTAGGCAACGGATAATCATGAAGGTGGGCCTGCGGTGGAAAGGCGATAGTGACTATGAGAAATGGACAATGGACAATCGCTACACTGCCAACCTCTGCGAATACATAAGCGCAACTGGACTTCACTCCTTCTTTTACCTTCTATCGCCTGCATCCCATTCCCTTTCTCAACTTATGCCTTGCGGCAAACTTTCGGAAAAAAACAATAATAAGTTTTATTATGTTCCGATTGATGATAAATGTCATAGCACCTGCCCACCGTCACTCATCCCGTACCGGCAACTCCAAGTCAGTGTACACCCTTCGTATGCGTGGACATCATCGCACCTCCATTCCCTTTTTTTTTTACTTGCGGCGAAGGATTGGATTGATCTACCTGAAGAATTTGTGCGCCATTCCAGTTCGATAAATGTCAGGACTGCCATTAATAACCTCCTTCTGTGAAGCCGCCCACTCTTCATGTACAGCCCTTACACAGGGGCATTTGAGGCATGAATAAATATATAAAAATAAATAGCGGCAATCTTCAAATATTTCTTTTTTGGGAGACATTATGAATAAAGATTTCTTAGCCACTCTGTTTCATCTACGCGGAAGTCCGCATGACGGCATATCATCATTGTTGTGAAGGAACGGGAAAAAAATCAAAACACCTAAAAATCCTGCCGCGCTTTGGAATGACACCGTGAAAGTTGTTTGCTACAAGGCAATCTTGTTTGAACAACATCACTTCCGATCTTCTTCCGTGTATTTCGGGGCTCAGCGCACAGTTTGAAATTGCAGTTTTATATCCGCAAACTCTCATTCGGTATGACAAAGTCGATAATTATTGCGACACCGATTGAAAAATATAAAAACATTCTGTGTCTATCAAAATACTAATAGCTGTCAATAAAAAAAAAATGAAGCAAAAGCGCATAAAATTTGATTTAGTTCCTTCTTCTAACTGTCGTGGCGGTTTTGCAATTATCCTACGTGATTGAAAGCGTCATGTTTTCAACCATCTCGAATTGATATTGAGTTCTGACATCCTTTTTGAGAAGGGCAAAGTAACTGAATGTTGGCAACAGATAAAAAGTGTGGACGCTAAGTGGTTGTAACAATGAAATAATTAAAATACCAGTAAAATATACAGCTGTTAGTATATATATATATACACATGGTTTGCTTGTGACTAATGGGCCAGAGTTAAATTCAAAACAGATGTCACACAACTTTCCCCACATTATCTATTTTATTGTCACAACAGCTTCGGACGGCGGACCGTTCTTCTTCAGGATAGAATTCTCAATTCTACCTTGAAGAAGGACGGTCCACCATCCGAAAATGTTAGAATAAAATAGATAATCGGGAAAGTTGTGTGACATTCGGTTGATTTATATATATATATATATATATATATATATATATATATATATATATATATAATAAAAAAAGGAAAGTGGGGGACTGTATTTGCTGCAAGAACCATGTAACCTCAGTCTTGAGAAAGGCAGGGCTCCTGCCGAAACGTCGACTCCAAATAAAACTGGAATCAGTATGAAGCTTTTTTTTTCACTTGTGTATAACCTCTAGCAACCAAGTACGTCTCTCTCTCTCTCTCTCTCTCTCTATATATATATATATATATATATATATATTGTCACGGTGTTGGCGACAGGGGGTAGATTAACAGAGCCGGTACAGGTAGAATCACACGGTCCAAGGTTTAGATACGTCCTGCGAGTCCGGAGCCGATTCACTTCAACGTCGTCTTTCACTCTGAGCGCCCCCTGGCATTCCTCCCTCCTTAAGCGTAACGCACACAGTTACACGTGCACACAAGCGTACAAAAGCAACCTCCCCCCCTCAAAAAAAAAGTTTGTAGATGTAGTTTGTCAGTCACCGTGCAAAGTACGGCTTCAGTCGCAAGACATGAACTGTCTCTGGACGAGGTAGCCGACGGCCTGTGTGCTCTGATCCATCCGGGAGCACCTCGTAATTGACGTTACTGATGCGTCGCACGATTTTATACGGTCCGAAGTAGCGGCAAATTAGCTTGTCTGAAAGGCCGCGGCGTCGAACAGGAGTCCACACCCAGACCTGGTCCCCGGTGTTGTAGGAAGCTTGTCTGTGGCGGAGGTTGTACCGGCGTGAATCCCTGTCCTGTTGCTGGGTGATGTGGACGCGTGCTAGTTGGCGTGCTTGCTCAGCATCTTGGGCAAACTGCTCGGCGTCAGAACAAAGTTCGGTATCTGTTTGGTAAGGGAGCATTGCGTCCAGCATCGTCCGAACCTCCCTGCCGTAAACGAGGCGAAACGGCGTGAAACGTGTGGTCTCTTGGACTGCCGTATTGTATGCGAACGTCACATATGGTACGATCGCATCCCAAGTCTTGTGCTGGGCGTCGACGTACATCGCCAGCATATCCGCGATGGTCTTATTAAGCCTTTCCGTCAGCCCATTGGTCTGCGGATGGTAAGCAGTAGCTTTTCGATGCGCCGTACCACTGAGATGAAAGACTTCGGCCATCATTTTTGAAGTAAAGGCAGTCCCTCTATCAGTAATAATACAGGTAGGAGCACCGTGCCGTAGTATGATCTGGTGTACAAAGAAATGGGCAACTTCAGACGCTGTACCACTAGGTAACGCTTTGGTCTCGGCATAGCGAGTCAGATAGTCTGTGGCGATGATTATCCAACGGTTGCCACCAGAGGACCGAGGGAAAGGACCGAGAAGGTCCATGCCGACTTGATCAAATGGTGCTCGTGGTGGTATTATGGGCATGAGGAGGCCCGCAGGCTTTGATTGCGGAACCTTCCGACGCTGACATTGCCGACAGCTCTTGACATAGCGCTTAACAACAGTGGCAAGGTTGGGCCAGTAGAATGTCTGTCGTATCCTAGCAAGTGTGCGAGAATAGCCCAAGTGGCCAGATGTTGGTTCATCGTGGCACGCGGAAAGGATTTCCTCTCTCAGAGCTGTGGGTACCACGAGGAGGTAGGTTCTTGACTCGGATCTAGAGTTCTGCTTATAAAGCACACCACCTCTCAGGCAGAAAGTTGAGAGGCTCCGTGAAAAGCACTTAGGTATGGTGGCTGGCTGACCTTCTAAATAATCAATCAGTGCTCGTAAATCTGGATCTGCACGCTGCTGATGTGACATATCTGAAGCATCAACAGCTCCGAGGAAACTGTCAGCGTCATCCGTGTCTGGTGGAGCGAGCTCGACAGGCGCGCGGGAGAGCGTGTCAGCATCTTCATGCTTAAGTCCGGACTTATAAACAATAGTGAGATCGAACTCCTGTAGGCGAAGGCTCCATCGCGCCAGGCGGCCGCATGGGTCACGCAGGTTGGCCAGCCAACACAAAGAATGGTGGTCAGTGACAACTTTAAATGGGCGACCATAAAGATAGGGGCGAAATTTCGCAGCAGCCCAAATAATGGCGAGGCATTCCTTTTCAGTAGTTGAATAGTTCGTCTCGGCGCGGGATAAAGTACGGCTGGCATAGGCGATGACTCGTTCAACACCCTCTTGACGTTGCACGAGAACCGCCCCAAGGCCAATGTTACTGGCGTCGGTGTGTATTTCTGTCTCCCCCTGCTCATCGAAATGGGCCAGAACAGGCGGCGATTGGAGACGGAGACGCAGCTCGGCAAAAGCAGCTTCTTGTTCGTGCGTCCAAACAAAAGGGGTGTCTCCCCGGGTGAGCTGAGTCAGCGGTTCAGCGAGATCAGCGAAGTTATCGATAAAACGCCGGTAGTAACTGCACAAGCCGAGAAATCGGCGAACAGCTTTCTTGTCACGTGGAATCGGAAATTCCGCAACAGCAGCAATCTTGTCAGGGTCGGGCTTCACGCCGGCGGCGCTGACGACATGGCCGAGAAATTTAAGCTCTCGGTAGCCAAAGTGGCATTTCTGTGGCTTAAGTGTCAAGTTAGCGGATCGAAGGGCTTCGAGTACTGACCGCAGGCGCTGAAGATGTTGTGCAAATGATTCTGCGAAGACCACCACGTCATCTAGGTAGACTAGACAACACTGCCATTTAAGGCCGGCGAGGACAGTGTCCATCATCCGCTGAAATGTGGCCGGCGCGGAACACAGGCCGAAAGGTAGAACTTTAAATTCGTAAAGGCCGTCGGGTGTGACGAAGGCCGTCTTCTCACGATCTCGCTCATCGACCTCAATCTGCCAGTAGCCACTTTTTAGATCGATGGACGAAAAATACTTTGCACGCCGAAGGCGGTCGAGAGAGTCGTCAATCCGCGGCAAGGGGTAGACATCCTTCTTGGTTACGGCGTTCAGTTTGCGGTAATCGACGCAAAAACGTAACGTGCCGTCTTTCTTTTTAACTAGAACGACCGGGGAGGACCACGGGCTATTGGAAGGCTGGATAACCTCATCTTCGAGCATTTCCTTAACTTGTGACCTAATAACTTCGCGCTCGGTCGAAGAGACGCGGTAGGGGTGCTGGCGGATTGGGCGCACATTATCGAACGTCACGATCTGGTGCTTGGCGATGGGAGTTTGATTCACTTTTGACGACGATGCAAAACACTCTTTGAATTCGAGTAACAATGAAAACAGCTGGTCGCGCTGGCTGACCGATAGCTCTGAGCTGACATCGAGATTGTCGAGGGATGTGGGCGGTGGCACGGTTTCTGCGGACAAGCACTCGGAGACATCAGATATGCGTTCGGCGAAAGCTACGGAAGTGTCACGAAAAAGGTGCCGATACTCGTGCGAAAAATTTGTAACAAGTACCTTGGAATGACCACGGTGAAGATGTATCAAACTGCGGGCCACGCAGACTCCTTGTGTCAACAGTAACGATACGTTAGTTTCGGCTATTGCGTCACCATCGTTAAGGGCATTGCATTTGACATTAACGAAGGTGCTGGTTCGGGGTGGCAGAGTGACACTGTCCTCATAAACTCGAAGCACATTGAGTGGTCGCTTTGCACCGCTGAGGGCCACTGCTTTTTCAGTAGAAAACGAGACCTTAGAATTCCGGAGGTCAATAATTGCGCCATATTCACGAAGGAAATCTACGCCCAGAATCAGGTCACGCGAACAGCTTTTCAGAACAAGGCAGCTTACCACAAATGTTGATTCTTGAATTTGAACTCTGGCCGTGCACATGCCCAGAGGAGTAATCAGATGACCACCCGCGGTGCGAACGTCTGTGCCAGCCCACGGAGTCAAAACCTTCTTGAGAACTGCGGCAAACTGGCTGCTCAAAATAGAATAATCAGCGCCAGTATCCAACAGAGCCCGAACATGGCGACCATCCAGTACTACGGGTATGTCCAACGAAATCTGCTCGCGAATGTCAGGCTTCTGAGTCTTTGAGTGCTCTGCGTTGGTGTACGCGGTCTGCTTCACCTGCAATTCGTCGTCGTTGCAGGTGCGTTGTTGCAGCGTCCGTTCCACCGGCAGTTTGTCGTCGTTGCGGGTGCCTTGTTGCGTCATGTGTCCCACCGGCAATTCGTCGTCGTTGCGGGTGCGCGGTTGCGTCGTTTGTTCCACCGGCAATTCGTCGTCGTTGCGGGTGCGTGGTTGCGTCGTTTGTTCCACCGGCAATTCGTCGTCGTTGCGGGTGCGTCGTTTCGTCGTCGATTCCACCGGCAATTCGTCGTGGTTGCAGGTGCGTCGTGGTGGCGTCGAGATGGCAGTATGATCGGTAACCGCGGACTTTTCCAATGTCGATGCGTAGTCTTTCCGTGTCCGCATCAATGGGGGGTCTCCCGCGCCGCGATTTCCAGCGAGCCTACCCCCGAAGGTCGCTGGTTTCAGTTTTCCCTCTGGGGACTGGGCGAGCGGCCCTGCGCTGCCCATGAGGAACTCGTAGCAGATGGCGACGGGCGAGACCTGGGTGACGGTGATCTAGATGGTCGCAGACGAGACGGAACGATCCGGCGCTGATCATTGACGAAATCTTCAACGGCTCGAGGCCGTTCGCCGTAGCGAGGCCGCGGAGAATCAGCGGAAAACCCTTCAAGACCTAGTCGACGGTAGGGACAGCGCCGATAGACATGACCCGGTTCGCCGCAGTGAAAGCATAGCGGCCGTCGGTCGGGGGTACGCCACTCGTCTGCTTTCCGTGTAGGCGGTCGAGAATCTGTGACGTACTGGATCACGGGGGCTGCTGTTTTCGGCCCAGCTACGTTCGGAGGAATCAGGGACGGCGACGAGGGCGGAGAGTATTGTAGCACCTGGGAGTATGTAGGGCGGTGACACTCTGGTGGTGCAGGAGGAGGAGTAGGGCCAGGTTCACCGATTGGAAATGGAGGCCGGAGCGCTTGCTGTACCTCGTCGCGGACAACGCTGGCGATGGAGGAAGGAGCTGGTTGAGGTGTGCCATACATCAGTCGGAGTTCGTCGCGCACAACGGAACGTATGAGCTCCCGTAGCGCCGATGTGTCCATGCTGTGCGATGGGAACTCAGCAGAGACGGAGGCGGCGTGGATGGTGGGATCCCGTGCCGAAGCTCGCTGTTGAAGCACTTTCTCTATAGTGGATGTTTCAGCAAAGAATTCTGCAACAGTTTTTGGCGGGCTGCGCACCAGGCCAGCGAAAAGCTGCTCTTTGACGCCACGCATGAGGTAGCGCAGCTTTTTGTCCTCGGACATCGTAGGATCCGCACGCTTAAACAGGCGCGTCATGTCTTCTATATACGCCGCTACAGTTTCGTTAGGCATTTGGATCCGAGTGTGTAGAGCGCGTTCGGCCCGTTCGCGGCGATCTGAGCTTCCGTAAGTTGCCGCAAGATGACGTTTGAACTCACTCCAAGACCACAGCTGCTCTTCATGGTTCTCGAACCACGTCCGAGCGCCATCTTCGAGGCTGAAGTATACATTTCGAAGCCGTGCAGCGTCATCCCAGAGGTTGAATGTAGCTACTCTTTCGTAGTGCTGCAACCAGTCGTCGACGTCTTCATAGGTGTCCCCGTGAAAGGTCTTTGGGACGCGGGGGTTTTGCAACGTCACGTAGGTGGGGGTCGTGCCAGGCATTGCGACGACGTCGTGGCTACTGGTAGTCATGCCCGAGGGGGAATACTCAGGTGGTAGGCCTCGTTGCCTGCGGCTAGTGCGGTGAACGGGCGTTTCCACGAATATATGGCCAGCACTCCTGCTTAACGTAGGGGTACGGGACATCAGACCTGACCTCCACCAGATTTGTCACGGTGTTGGCGACAGGGGGTAGATTAACAGAGCCGGTACAGGTAGAATCACACGGTCCAAGGTTTAGATACGTCCTGCGAGTCCGGAGCCGATTCACTTCAACGTCGTCTTTCACTCTGAGCGCCCCCTGGCAATATATATATATATATATATATATATATATATATATATATATATATATTGTCACGAAGACAGGGATTTATGGGTATCGGCAACAGGGGCAGATACACACAGTCAAGACAGAGGTTCCCGGGAAATGGTAACACGAAGACACAAGCTCAAGAGTCCACAGTCTTAGTTAGCCGAAGCGCGCGAGAGTCTCTAACTTCTTCGTCGTTCAAGCGCTACCTCGAACCGTCCGGTGGCATTATTCCCCCCCCCCCCCCTCGAAAAAAAAAAGAAATCGCAAGCTCACAGAAAAAAAAAAACTGCTCCGGATGGCAAATACGACTTTCAGCGGGTAAAATACGGCTTCATGCGTAGCACATGCACCAGGTCAGACGAGCACTGACGACTAGAACTCGGTACAGTTCCGTCTGGAATAACCACGTACGCAACTTCTGAGAGGTGACGCAACACTCTGTAGGGTCCGAAGTAACGATTGAGAAGTTTTTCTGACAGGCCTGGGCGCCGGACAGGTGTCCACACCCAGACTGTCACCAGGCTGGAACACGACATAGCGATGGCGGTCGTTATATCGGCGTGCATCTGTTGCTTGCTGTTTTGTAATGTGATTACGGGCGAGTTGGCGAGCTTCCTCAGCGTAGTTGGTGAATTTTTCTGCGTCAGCGGTAAGCAGCTGGTCGTCAGCCGCACATGGCAGCATAGCGTCGAGCATGGTCTGTACATCGCGTCCGCATACTAGGCGAAACGGAGTGAATCGAGTTGTTTCTTGGACGGCCGTGTTATATGCAAATGTGACATAAGGCAATATCTCGTCCCATGTTTTATACCGGACATCGACATACATGGCGAGCATGTCCGCTATTGTTTTGTTTAGTCGCTCAGTAAGGCCATTAGACTGAGGATGGTAAGCAGTAGTCTTTCGGTGATGTGTCTGGCTTAGTTGGAAAACTTCTTCAAGAAGACGCGCTGTAAATGCCTTGCCACGATCAGTGATGACGTATGAAGGAGTGCCATGGCGGAGGACAATCTGCGTCATGAAAAATTGTGCCACTTCGGAGGATGTTGCACGTGGCACCGCCATAGTTTCCGCGTAACGTGTCAGATAATCTGTAGCCACGATAATCCACTCATTGCCAGCTGACGATAGAGCAAAAGGGCCAAGAAAGTCCATACCAATTTGGTCGAATGGTACTAGCGGTGGGGGAATAGGCTGCAGGAAACCCGCTGGTTTCAATGGCGGTGTCTTGCGTCGCTGGCACTCGCGGCAACCTCTAACATATCGATGAACGGTGGCGGTAAGTTTGGGCCAGCAGTAGGCCTGGCGCACTCTGGTAAGAGTGCGTGCAAAGCCCAAGTGTCCAGCGGTGGGTTCATCATGGCAAGCATGAAGGATTTCATCGCGGAGATCTGCAGGGATGACTAGAAGATAGGCTCGGTCACTGTTGCCGGCGCTTTTCTTGTAGAGGATTCCGTCGCGCGTACAGAAGGATGACAAGTTCTTAGCAAACAGTACCGTAGTACTGAGATACTGTAGAATCGAAACCCTCCAGATGATCGATCACAGTTTTGAGGTCTGGATCAGCCCGTTGCCGGGCCTTTAAATCAGAGGAACTGATAATGCCAAGAAAATGGGCGTCTTCGTCCGTACTGTCATGGGCCAACTCCACGGGTGATCGAGACAGTGTGTCAGCATCTTCGTGTTTACGTCCGGATTTATAAACGATAGAGTAATCAAACTCCTGCATACGAAGGCTCCACCGTTCAAGACGTCCTGATGGATCTCAAAGACTAGCTAGCCAACACAAAGCATGATGGTCTGTCACAACTTTAAATTTACGGCCGTAGAGGTAAGGTCGGAATTTCATTGTGGCCCAAACGATGGCGAGACACTCCTTTTCAGAAGTTGAATAGTTCGATTCTGCCCGAGAAAGGGTGCGGCTGGCATAAGCGATCACTTTTTCCTCGCATTGCTGGTGCTGGACCAGAACAGCACCCAGACCGACATTGCTGGCGTCGGTGTGAATTTCGGTGACAGCGACCTCATCGAAGTGTGCAAGAACGGGAGGGTTGTGCAGCCGTTGGCGCAGCTCGGTGAATGCCTCCTGCTGCTTGGAAGACCAGACATACGGGACGTCATCACGTGTCAGGCGCGTCAAAGGTTCTGCAATCTTGGCAAAATCGGCAATGAAAGGGCGATAGTACGCGCACGGGCCCAAGGAACGTCGGACTGCTTTATTCGTGGTAGGGATGGGAAAATTGGCTACAGCGGCTGTTTTATCAGGATCAGGCCGGACACCGTCAGCGCTAACCACATGACCGAGAAATTTTAGCTGCTGATATCCAAAGTGACATTTTTCTGGTTTGAGTGTCAAATCGGCCGAGCGAAGAGCGTCCAATACCGTTCGCAGCCGCTTAAGATGTTGGTCAAACGTTTCTGAAAACACGATGACGTCGTCGAAATAAACCAAACAGGTTTGCCATTTAAGACCAGCAAGTACGGCGTCCATCATTCTCTGGAACGTCGCTGGCGCTGAACACAGACCGAAAGGCAATACTTTAAATTCATATAAGCCATCGGGTGTCACAAAGGCAGTCTTTTCCCGATCGCGCTCATCCACTTCTATCTGCCAATAACCACTTTTTAAATCAATGGAGGAAAAGAACTTGGCGTTGCGAAGTCGATCGAGTGAATCGTCGATACGGGGCAACGGATATACATCTTTTTTTTGTGATGTCATTCAGTTTCCTGTAATCAACGCAAAAACGCAGCGTGCCATCCTTTTTCTTAACCAACCCGACTGGCGACGACCACGGACTTTTAGACGGCTGAATAACATCATCATTAAGCATTTCCTGGACTTGTGTCCGAATTGCCTCACGTTCTTTGGCCGAAATACGATACGGCTGCTGTCGAATAGGTCGGGCATCGTCAGACGTTAAGATGCGATGCTTGGTGATAGAAATTTGCCGGACTTTCGATGATGAGGCAAAGCACGGGGCGTACCCCAGCAGTAAGGCACGCAGGGCGCGTTGTTGACAGAAAGAAAGGTCACTGCTAACGTCGATGTGGTCTAGAACACTGGTAGTATCAATAATGTCAGATGCAAAACATTCAGAAACTTCCTTTAACAGTTCGCCGAAAGCGATGGCAGCAGAGCAATAGAGGTGGCGAGATTCATTCGTGAAGTTCGTGACGAGAAGCTCAGAGTGACCATTGCTGAGAATAATTAAGCTTCGAGCTGCACAGATGCCATGAGAAAATAAAAGCGAACGGTTGCTTTCAGCTATTATCGGCCCGTCACGAAGCCCGTCGCACACAACACTCACAAACACACTGGAGAGGGGAGGCACTGAAACACACTCGGCTGAAACCCGTAGGGCGCACGTACGTTGGCCATCGGTGGGGCTGGCAGCCGCTTTCTCCGTTTAGAACGAGACCGTTCGCTGTCGGAGATCGATGATGGCGCCATATTCCCGCAGGAAATCCACACCGAGAATCAAATCACGAGAACATTCCCGGAGAACGACGCAGCTGACAACGAATGTTGACGTACGAATCTGGATTCTAGCCGTGCATTGTCCAATAGGAGTAATTACATGCCCCCCAGTCATGCGTATTTGCGTGCTACACCATGGTGTCATAACCTTAAGGTTCGCTGCCAGTTTCCCACTCAAAATTGAAAAGTCTGCTCCGGTATCCACTAAAGCGCTGACATTATGACCATCGATGCACACAGGGATGTCCAGCGATAGCCGGTCTCGTGAACCAGATGCTGTCGTTTCTGCTCCAAAATCCATATCTGTTCTCATTGGGGGGACTTCTTTGTGCTGACATTTAGCGGACCCGCCCCCGGAGGTCTCTCTACTCAGTTTTCCCGGTGGGGGCTTGGCGAGCGACCAGGCGGTGCTCGCGGAAAGTCACCAATTGTTGAAGGGGTTTGCCGACGTGGGGATGGAGACCTGGATTGTCGGCGCGTCATCCGGAGGCTCTCTTGTGCGAGGTTGTCTCCAATGTCACGAGGTAGTTGTCTGAACATGCGTCTAGGTGCGTTGGTGTAAAAACCCTCCGGTCCGAGTTCCCGATAAAGGCACCACCGGAAAATGTGACCAGGTTCCCCACTGTGGTAGCTCCGTGGGGCCTGCCAGACTTCCGTTCGTCGAATGTTTGATCGCGGTGGCCGCACGTACCGCGTTGGCTGCTGTACAGGAATGTATTGCGTTGGCTTCTGGACGGGCATGCACTGGGTTGGTGGTAACGTAGACAACGGAGCTTCGACGGGAACTGGGCGTCGGAGAATGTCAGTGTAAGTCGGACGTGAATAATCAGGAACAGGGGTGCTTTGAGCTTCAGCAACATGCAGAGATGGCTGCGTGACTTGCTGAATCTCTTCGCGGATCATATGTGCGAGAGAATCACCCCTGGGTTGGAACGTGCCACAAACCTTCTGCAGTTCCTCGCGTACAATTGCACGGATAAGATCTCGGAGCTGTTCAGTATTGCTTACAGCAGCTGTAAAAGGTTCGGCAGCAGTCGTAGCGAGGATTGGGCTGTCGTAAACCGCCGAGCGGCGCTGGTGTAGGATCTTTTCCATGGCGACCGCCTCTGTTAAAAATGAGGTAACTGTAGTTGGTGGGCTGCGTACAAGACCAGCAAAAAGCTGTTCTTTAACCCCATGCATCAGGTGGCGCAGCTTTCTCTCTTCAGACATGTTGGGATCCGCACGTCGAAATAGTTTCATCATGTCCTCAACATACATCATGACGGACTCGTTTGGCATCTGTTTCCGAGATTGTAGAGCACGTTCTGCTCGTTCGCGCCTATCCAGGCTGACATACGCCTCTACAATAAGACGGCGGAACTGAGGCCATGATGTTATTGTGACTTCTCGGTTCTCATACCATGTCAAAGCATGGTCTTCCAGGCAGAAAATGGCGTTCCGTAGCTTTAGGTTGTCGTCCCACTGATTAAAGGATGCGACTCGTTCGAACTGAGCCAATCCTCAACGTCTTCATGCGCAGTGCCATGGAACGATTTCGGCACTCGGGGGTTTTGCAAGTAAACAGGAGTACCTTGCATGACCGACGTAGTGCTTTGCGTGGCTGGCCGGAGGCTTGTTGTTGAAGTGGACTCCAAGGGCCAGTGTTCGGGAGGAAGGCCCAGGTTCCTCCGGCTGACGCGATGAACTGGCGTGTCCACAGGCAAAAGCTCGGTGTCGTTGGTTCGCGGAGGGGTGTGCGACATTGAGAGGACAATTACCCAGCGGCTACACCAAAACTGTCACGAAGACAGGGATTTATGGGTATCGGCAACAGGGGCAGATACACACAGTCAAGACAGAGGTTCCCGGGAAATGGTAACACGAAGACACAAGCTCAAGGGTCCACAGTCTTGTTGTTGTTGTTGTTGTCCAAATAACTTATGGCACATACCCACAGAGGGGGATCGGCCAAGAATTGGGTAGCAAAGATTTTTTTTTTAATATACTTGCATAAAAAAAAATGATTTGAGGGGTAGAGCAAAGGAAACAAAACGGGAAATAAGTGAAATATAAAATGAAAAGTGGTAACACTCACGGGAGATTGACACTACAATTTTAGAACAAGTGATGTTTAAATATTTAGCAAGGCAAACGATTTGAGTCCAGTAAAAAATTTTGCATGGCGGTAAACACAGACCTGTGACTGTGCCCAAGGATTGTGGCGCCAAATGATAACAATGTCGGGCTGCTTAAACTAAGGCCAAGCTGTTGCAATGGCCTTTCCATCAACTGCTTTCTCAGCGTAGTAAAGCGGCGGCAAAACAATAAAAAGTGATCTAATGTTTCTTGTTCACCGCAAAATGCGCAGACGGGAGACAGTGCAAACCAGACCTGTAAAGATAGAAATTTAAAGGTGGGATACGGCATCGCAGCCTTGTTAGTGAAATCTCAAGTTGCCGTGAATGACATAATTTTCTATTCCAAGAATAATTTAGATGCAGGTAGTCATCAGATCTTAAAAGATGTCCATTTTTCATATTTAATAGGACGTTTCTTCCAAACCTCGCTGCGGTGATGTACGCGGTCGCCGGAAGGATAGATAATACGGGGCCGAAGCGCCGCCAGCCGAAGCGCGCGAGAGTCTAACTTCTTCGTCGTTCAAGCGCTACCTCGAACCGTCAGGTGGCAATATATACATACACACACACATATATATATATATATATATATATATATATATATATATATATTAGTAATTACTTCTTGTTACTTTAGGTGCCCTTTCTTACTAACCTCACTGCCAAATTTAGGGCCTAATTTAACCCCGAGTACTGGTCATTATCAGGGTGAAGAGCCTTTGTCAATTTGAACAACGCTGTGAAGCAACGGTTGTACTGCTTGCAGAGAAAGGAGAATAGTGCAGAAGAATAGTTCACCAACTCTTGATCGCTAGCTGTGAACGTCATCTAACATAATCATTATTGATATAAACAGCGCGAACACGAAAACAAGGGACAAGAAACACGAAAGCCACAGTACATGCGCTGACTCACAACTAAGCCTAAGCCGTTTACTGCAAGGCCCAGAAAAACAAACATGAAGAAAACGAAACAGTCACGTGAAAAACCCCTGGGTTCACCTGCTGCATAAAAATTACTTTAAAAAATCACTTAAGAAAGACACTTCTTTCCTTGAAAGAGCAAGAGACGTCTTGCTGATACACTTATTGTCCGTTGAAATAAAATACGCTTCCACTATCTCTCTCGTTATCTTCTCTTTGTGGCGATATAAAATCTTAACACTGTCAAACTTAGGAGTGCATTTCTTCTTCTCCTTCTTCATTATTTCACATGACTGGCAATGGGATACTAGAAACGTTTTGTCCTTTCCAATTTCCAAGTTGTTACAGTGTTCCTGTAGTCTCTTATTTATACACCGTCCGGTTTGTCCTATATAACTGGCCCCACAAGAGAGTGGAAGCCTATAGACAACACCTGTCTTGCATCCAACATAGGGGTTTCTATGTTTCACCCCACATTCTTGCTTCTTCTCTTCTCTTTCCCTTTGAACAGCCGGGCAGATCCTCTTCATCTTGAGCGGGGCGGTCAGTGCGACGTCCACATTATACCTCTTGCCTACATTTTTGAGGCCATGCGAAATCCTGTGCACATACGGTACCACGGCAACCTTCCTCTTCCTCTCACCCATGCTAGGCAGGGATTTCAGTCTGTGCGTTCTTTTAAGGTTCTTCAGTACCCAGTTATATAGGACAAACCGGACGGTGTATAAATAAGAGACTACAGGAACACTGTAATAACTTGGAAATTGGAAAGGACAAAACGTTTCTAGTATCCCATTGCCAGTCATGTGAAATAATGAAGAAGGAGAAGAAGAAATGCACTCCTAAGTTTGACAGTGTTAAGATTTTATATCGCCACAAAGAGAAGATAACGAGAGAGATAGTGGAAGCGTATTTTATTTCAACGGACAATAAGTGTATCAGCAAGACGTCTCTTGCTCTTTCAAGGAAAGAAGTGTCTTTTTTAAGTGATTTTTTAAAGTAATTTTTATGCAGCAGGTGAACCCAGGGGTTTTTCACGTGACTGTTTCGTTTTCTTCATGTTTGTTTTTCTGGGCCTTGCAGTAAACGGCTTAGGCTTAGTTGTGAGTCAGCGCATGTACTGTGGCTTTCGTGTTTCTTGTCCCTTGTTTTCGTGTTCGCGCTGTTTATATCAATAATGAATAAGTACCAACTCGCCCAACAAAGTATCTTGCTAACATAATCAGACAGGAAATGCAAATTAAGATTAAGGTACTAAAGTTTATGCTGTTCTGGGAGTTGGAAATTCAAAAAATGGACCCATTCTGCCACCTGCGAGCACTTTCACAGAAACAATGACGCTCTGAGTAAACTTGTCTTCTTGTGTGAAAAGCAGAAAATTATCACCATATCCTAATCACGAAAATGACGGCTGTCGCGACTGCCATCAGCACATCCTTCAACTCTGTTCATGAAATGTAACGAATAGAACGCATCCATAGATCCAATATACAAGCATGAGTATACCGGCATCCCATAAAATTTGAGTTCAATTAGAATTGTAAATTTAAGAAAAGGTTGAACATACATGCCCTAACCATCTGGGGTTGTCTCATCTGTCTTCTGACACAGCGCATCATGCCAGGCAATATGAAGAAGACAAAATGCCAAAAGGACAAAAACCGCAAACGCTTGAAACCGGCCAGAACATTTATTATGTAAAAAGTTTATTATGTGGCCTTATTTCCGCGCATGAAAGTAAGTGGATAAAGAGCAAAAAGCAGCGATGGCGCTGAAAGCAGCTGGAAAGTGCGTATTGCAAGGTGCCTAAGTGAGAAACAATGGAGCAAAAAGGCGTTTCTGATTTATGGGTTTACACGGCAAGCAAATTTTGCAAACAAATATATTTCGAAATATTGGAAGAACTGGACAAGAGTAAATGTACCTCTAAACCTTTCGGCAGCACATCATTTTACCTTGTGAAGGTGGACGACACAGCACTAGAGTTTTTTTTTCTTAACATCGGTGCAGGCCTTACCACAAAACAAGCTTGATGACGTGATTACAAAGATGCCTTCTATTCTGAGAAAAGTAAACGGAAGTAATATTAAACATGGAAATAAACTAAAGGCCCCAGTCGCATATGAGTTCGAGGCCTGTCATTTGCTAGGGGGCCGCACGCTAATGTATTTCAATGCACACATCTTTGTTTTTTCACCCCGCAACAAACCTTGCAACATTGCTTGCCAGCTTGCCCGATTTGAAAGCAAAGCACCTAGCCGACCGGAAACATTTCAAAGGCAGTGTCGGTACAGCATGAGAAGGCAAAGACACGAGCTGTTGAAAGGTTGAACTTTAATTCTCTCGCTTTATATGTAAATAATATCCGCCACCGGTTAGATCCCTGAGTAAAAAGGAATCGTACGACTGGAGAAGACTCCAAGCTCGAAATTTCTTTTCGCCCCTGTGGAGGAGTTGGACGGGTGCCAGAGGGCGGAAGAGGGACGGTGCAGAAACCGAAATTTGTAAATTTTGCGGCCACGTGGCAACATTAGATCATATAATATGGAGATGCGTTCGTGCCCCAGGGCGCAACGCGATTACAACTAGCGATGAATGGGAGACCACGCTAAGAAGCTCCGACGAAAAAACACAGCGATTCGCCGTCCGCCTGGCGGCCGAGGCTGAAGACCTCTTCTCCTAGACGAGGCCGGGTGTCCTCTGGCCGCGGTGTGACAGACTGCCTCCCCGGACGCCTGCGTGCGGACACGTAGGTGGCTGCTGCACCATATTCGGCGGAAATAAATGTTCTTCCTCCTCCTCCTCCTTTACGCTAAAAACATAAATATGATAAGCTATCCCGCGCATTTGATTCTGATTGAAGTACCTGGCAGCACAGAACGTCCTGTAAATTACAGAGCACCCAGTAAATTTCCGCTGCAAATTTCGTTGCTGCACATGACCTAACCATTTCGTACACGAACTTCGAACCCCGTCGCCCAGTTTCTACAGGGTGAAAATCCTGGCTGATGGCTCGCCACCATTATAAATATTTAAGATGTATTATTCTCTCCTTCAGAAAGCAGTGCTAGAATGCGCCATGCATAGTATCGTTTAGGAAAGCGATGAGATCAACATCATGTCTTTTTGTGGCGTAGAGACTTTTAGTATAGCGTATGGAAGCTTTCGTACGATAAACGCTAGAAAATTATGGGACGCTACTCCGTGTGTTGCATCGGCGCTTCTAGTTGGCCGTACGAAAGCGCTAACGCAAACTACAGTGGCGACATCTAGGTTTAGAATAAGAAAACACATTCGGGCTTCTTTTTTTACTCGCAAGCCAAACCAAGCCAAATCGCACCGGAGCCAGTTTCTTTGCTGTGGCAGTTTTGTTGTACTCCCTAACGCTGGTATTCCTGCGCTGACGACTTTTACCTATGATTGCCGTCATAGTGCATAACGGCCTCCTTTCAGCCCCGTACTACCAAGCATATTTTTACGGATACACGCGTGTAAGCAGTCAAGCCAAGACGATTCACTTCAAGGCGTTGCCATACCAACAAAGCAACGCTACTCGTCAGGCTTAGGGACTGCGCTGCCGCGGTGCAAAATAAAAAATAGAGGTAAATATTCGCTAATTATTTGTGCTCAATGCTACACGAGGCAAAGCGAAAACCCCGTGTGCCATTTATAGGCGGCAGCGCGCACAAAAACGCGATAACGAAGACAAATTCACTCTGAAGCGGGCGGCCTGGACGCCGCCATCTTGTCAACGCTGATCTCCCATCGTACGTGAGGGCTGGGTACGATAAACTCAAGTTTCAGCGTACGCTGGCCTATCGTACGAAAGAGTTCGGTCCCGGCTATCGTATAGCGCATGCGCAGTGCCTGTCACGATATTTTTGGCGTGCGCTTATACCTTTGCGTGTGTCTGTGTACGCTATACTAAAAGTCTCTACTGACGAAATTGCAAAAAAGCTTCGCAAGGGAAAGCGGAGTGCCGGAATGCAAAAAAGAAAGCATGTTTTGCACACACATCATGTGAAAATCATTCGCCCATCCCTAGTGGGGCTGCGTCAGGCACTCAAGGGAGGTTACCACCGACATGGGTGCAGAAAGATGTTTGGTACCCTCGGGCCCCGCATAGTCCACCTAACTTCGTGCCTAAATCTTATTGCCTCGGCAAGCGGCCATAGTTCCGAACCGAGAGTCCTCGGGAAGAGAAAGCTTAGCCAATGTGAGCACCTTTCAGGGGCCGTGGAAGTTAAAAGTTACACCGAAAAACCGGCGTGTGTAAATTACGCAGCCACCACACCGCAGTGTGGCGGGTTAAGCAGAGGTCATGCTTCCCGCTCAGAAGGCTGATGTCGACCTAAACAATACCAATGTGTTTTCAGCGACAAGGCAATCAACAACAAAACATGCCTGATGTACCGTGGTTGCCAAAGGCCTCACAACATAAATCAATGTGCAGAAGAAAGAAGAAAGGGAAATGACAGTCTCAGCTGGTACTGCCTAAATGCTCCAACACGACAGAAGTGGCACTTTCGACATCATAGAGAAGGTATCGTGATTCACGGGTAGCGTGGTGTCGGGTTGGGAACAGCAGTCATGTGAACGATAGGAGACGGAATACAAAGGAAAAGAGCTTTATACAGCTATATACAGTATGAACAAAGAACTCAGAGAGCAGGACGGCAGCCTGTCTCCGTTGAGAGCTTCTCGAGCAATCTCTCAGTCGCTTCGCAACACGCTCGTCCGAAAACACTCTCGCATCTTCCTCTCGTCCGGCCCCGCCCACACAGTCACATATCACTGTCAGGCAGCAGGCGGTCCAGATGCAGCTGCAGGTCCCAAGGTCGCAGGAATGGGGCCACAGGTTCCGGGACCCATCTCGAAGCCGATGGCAGCAAGCGTCCGATGGTCGGCCGCGCATCCAGGCCTACGCATACTGGAGCAGCCACTCTGGTTCCTTCTCTCCCGCTTGCCGAGGTCGCGTTCCTCCCGAAACCGCAAACGCAGGGGGAGAAGGACAAAGTCCATCCCGCGATACGGCGGCGCCACACAGCCCGGTGACGCGGTGAAGCTTGGCCGGCCTAAATGCCCGAGGGCTTCAGCTGGCCTGGCACAACAGCACCCCTCGCAGCCAGACAATGCGCCGGAAGATGACCTGCTCACACGCAGCTCAGCTGGTTAGGCGCGCCAAGAAAATCCTCTCCCTTGCAGTGTTCCGCTCCCGTAACGACAATGAAGCGCAGCCACTGGTCACCAACGGGAGACGTTCGGCCTCCGATTTTTTTTTTTAGGCTAGCTTGACGGGACAACAGACCTCAAGCCACACTCAACGAGAACAAGTGCCATTCGAAAACCACTCATCACGCCAGGCCAAGATATTCAAAACTGCAAGTGTATACAAAACCCGCGTACATCGGACATGAAAATAAAATTTTCCAAACAAACGCAATGTACACACCAAGTAAGAAATTCTGGTGAATACCCTTCTAGGGCGTTTGACTACGCTCGTAATTCACTAAGAGCTAAGAATGCGCTGTTTTCTGCATCTCGGAAGGTATCGGGTAAGGAAGGGACGACCGATCTTGCCGAAGCAGGTTTTGAATTTGGCCCCAATAATAACCCGAATGAACCAATATACCGTCAAGACGCGCCATTGTGTCTCTTTGGCCAAAAGAGACACACTGTGGTTAAGCGGCTCACACACAAAAGTCACTCAAAAGAATAAAACGTGGTAAATATCCTCTCATCTTGAGAGGAAAGAACCAAAATGCATGAAGTTAAGACCCTGATAAAGAGAATAAAAAAACTCAGCGCAGGTGGTGACGACGTATGTGCGAGCTAGAAAACTAAAATGCTCGGCTCAATCTGTCGGCACTGGTGTGGAGCTTGCCTTCCTTGTAGCGGACCACGAAGCTGTGGTGCTGGAGTGCAAGGCTCCATCTCAGCAGACGACCATTTTTGGCCGACATATTGTGTAGCCAAGTCAAAGGGCAATGATCGGTTTCTACCGTGAATCGAGACCCAGAGACGTGGCAGGCCAATTTGTCAATGGCCCAAACCAGGCAGGCGCACTCCTTTTCAGATGTGCTATAAGCCCCCTACCGGCTACTAAGCTTCCGGCTTAAGTACAGGACAGGCCGAGTGTGGCCGTCGTCGCCTTCCTGACAGAGAATAGCGCCCAATCCGCGGTCACTGGCGTCACACTGAATGACAAATTCTTTGGAGAAATCTCGTGCTGCAAAATTGGGCGTTCGCTCAGGGCCTTCTTTAGACCCCTAAACGCATTCTCTTTTTTTTCATCCCGAAGGATGGCGACAGGTTCAGTTTTTCGGAGCGCGTTCGTCAGAGGACTCGCCAAACTTGAGTAATGTTCTACGTAATGCTGATAGTAGCCGGCTAGTCCCAAGAAGGCTCCTGAGCTCCGACTCTGTGGATGGACGCCGGTAACCCACCACGGCGGCTACTTTAATCTCGGAGGGTTTACGTTGGCCCCGTCCTACCACGTGACCCAAGTAACTCACCTCACCACATCGCAAATGGCACTTTGCCGGTCTTACGTACGGTCAGGCCAGCTTCTTGCAGTCGGCTCAGCACCACACGTAGGTGGTCGACGTGCTCTTCCCAAGTCTTCGAAAAGACTGCCACATCGTCGAGGTAAGGGAGAGCGAAATCTGCTAACCCCTTTAGCACGCGGTCCATTAATTTTGAAAAGCAGCACGGGGCATTCTTTAAGCCGAAGCTTAACACTACGGGGCGAAATGTGCCAAACGGAGAGACGAAGGCTGCGTACCTACTCGCCTGCTCGGTGAGCGGCACTTGCCAATAACCACGGACCAGATCTAGCGTGGTGATGTACCTAGATTTGGCGACTGTCTCAACCCTTTCCTCGATGTTAGGGATTGGGTAGGTTTGGTCGACGGTGACTGAGTTTAGTTTCCTATAATCAATGCAAGGTCTCGGATCCTTGCCTGGAGCTTCTACAACAATGACTGCCGATGTGTAGTCACTCTCACAGGTGATTATGACTCCCAGTTCGGCCATTCTCCGGATCTCAGTCTCAAGGAATTCTTTTTGTCAAGGTGAGACACGATACGGCTTACTCCTGATCGCTTGTTCCCTGGACAGCTGAATGTTATGGGCAGGCCAGACCCGCCGCAAGCGGTGGTGGCCTACATTTCCTAGCCCCATCAGGGCCAAGAGAGAGAGAGGGAATGTCGTGTTCGATTAGCGCCGTCTTACCGGGACGGTTGGAAAACACGCCCTCAAAGTCTCGGACAAGGTTCTTCAGTCCTCTCGCTGACGCTGACTCAAATGCGGCTCTTTATCTATCCGATCAAGTAACTCAAGCGCACCTTGTTCCTTCTCGGGAACAAAACAGGGAATGTCTAGAGACTCCTCCATTGGCAAGTTTAGGGCCATGTTCACTAGTGCCTGTCGCTGCACATACGGCTTCATCAAATTACTGTGCATGATCCGATTGTGCTTTTTCCCCAAGCTTACCTCGTAGTTAGTGTCCGAAAGCTTCGACACCACCTCGGCGGGCCCTTCCCATTGTACCTCAAGTTTATTTCTTTTGGCTGCGCGTAGCAACATCACCTTGTCGATAACCTGGAAGGTGCATTTTCGTGCCGATTTATTGTAGTACGTTTTCGACTTCAACTGGACTGCTCTGACGTTTTCTTCTACGAGCTCCTTTGTTTTCCCGGGTATTTCCAGCAGGTTTAAGACATACTCTACTACGCTGGTGTCTTCTCCATAACCCTCCCACGACTCTCTCAACATTCTCAAAGGGGTCCTCAAATCTCGGCCGTAGACGAGCTCGGCGGGGCTAAATCCCGTGCTCTCGTGCGGGACTGATCTCATGGCGAAGAGTGCCGCCGGAATGCAGCCTTCCCAATCCTCCGTATGCTCAAAGCAGAGAGCCCTAAGTGCAGTAAAATACCACTTGAACGAATGTCACTTAAACGAAGTATTCAGTTGTACGAAATTTATTAATTTCCCCCGCCGAAGCTTCACTGAACGCTATGCAAACGCTCTTCATTTTAACGAACTTCAATTGTTGCTCATTTCAGTTCTACGAACATTTTCTTTAACGTCATCCTGTGTTTCCCACGCCATACTGAGTATTTAAACCAGAACAACGTGCACCTTTTACTGAATATTTCGAGAAACATATTGGAGAAACATATTGTCACGCAACCCCGCCGGGGTGGCGCAGTGGTTACGGCGCTCGACTACTGTTCCCAAGGACGCGGGATCGAATCCCGGCCTCGGCGGCAGCTTTTCGATGGAGGCGAAAAGCAAGGCGCCCGTGTGCTGTGCGATGTCAGTGCACGTTAAAGAACCCCAGGTGGTCGAAATTACCGGAGTCCTCCACTACGGCGTCTCTCATAGCCTGAGTCGCTTTGGGACGTTAAACCCCACAAACCAACCAACCAACCATATTGTCACGCACTTCCCGCGGTCCTTATTGAAGGAAGATGAGGTTTGGCGGAATAAGGAGAAGAGAAAGAGGAAGCTGGTTCTGCCCCGCTCTTGTGTGCTATTCTTTAGCGCAGCCTAAGATCTGCCTAAATAAACGTCGTAACAAGTGTGGTGGAGTTTGCGGGCTAAAGATCACCACGGAACCTCTCCTACTTCGCCGGAGCAGAAGAATTGCTGGGCTACCCCCCCTACGGACGGAGATGGCGCAAGCAGATGTTCCAACGCCGCCCATGCCAGCAGCACAACCGACCACCCCACAGCCGTATCGGGAACCCCGACACTTTTATGGCAAGCCTGGGGAAGACGTGGATGACTGGCTCACCCACTACAATCGGGTGAGCAAATACAACCGCTGGGAGGCGAATACCAAGCTGGCGAATGCGGTATTCTTTCTTGAAGAGACTGCACTAACATGGTTTGACAATCATGAAGCATCCCTTACCACCTGGGATCGCTTCATGGAAGAAATGAGAGCGGGATTCGGCGATGCCGATGCTCGAAAAAAGAGCGCAGAACAGACTCTGGCTCAGCGAGCACAAGTACCGGGGGAGACCTGCACAACTTATATAGAAGAAGTCCTCAAGCTATGCAGAATAGTTGATGACCGAATGACAGAAGAAGACAAAGTGGGCCACCTCCTCAAAGGAATAGCGCAAGATGTGTACAACTTTCTCATCTGCAAGGAGGATGTGAATACGACCGCTGATGTAACACGACACTGCCGCACGTTTGAATCTTTGAAGCGACGCCGTATCATTCCGAAGTTTGGTCGGCTGCCTAATGTGACAACTGTCGCTAGTGTGGATGTGTCTGAAACGACAAGCCTGGCAGATACAATTCGCCAGATAGTCCGCGAAGAGCTTCGGAGGCGTCAAGATATTGGGGGCCATGTCAGACCCGTCTACAGTGGCACCTCTTCGTCAGACAGCCCATCTTCTACCTGTTATGATCCCTCTGCTACGTCTCCTTCGGACACCCGATGCTCTGCTGCTCATCGCCCGAACATCCAGCCTCTCAACATCAACGCCTACAACAGCGAGCACTCTCGTCCTCCTCGTCGACAACATCCAGAGCATGAAACGTTTAATACAAGCGACGATGAGCCTTATTCATCGAACGAACGTGAGCCGCCAGTGTGTTATACCTGTGGAATGATCGGCCACATTTCCCGCTTTTGCCGCAACCGTCGTCCGTACCAGCAGTATCGCCGACAATGGGTGAACTCCCGTACAAGGCTTCCTGCTGACAATGATAATTCATATAGAAGAACACCTGGACGGAATGAGTACAGAACAACAGCTAACCGACAAGAACGCAGAATGGTACTGAACCGAAACGAATCACCGGCCTCTGACCGTAGCCTGACACCACCATCTCGGCGCCTACGACAATCCCCTTCTCCCCGACGACGTTCGCCACCTCCGGGAAACTAGTGAGTGCGGCCGATGGAGGTTAGGTCGCAAATGATTCTAGCCTACCCATACCTCTGCCCGTTTCGATGTTAAAGAACCGAATTGAAGTGTTTGTGGACGGTGTACGTGCTATGGCGTTGTTGGACGCAGGTGCAACTATTTCTATTATAAGTCTCGCTTTTAAAAACTGCCTTGGTCGTAAAATTATGTTTGCTTGGGATAGTACGACAACATTATGTGGTGTTGGTGGCGAACCGCTTAACCCACTTGGAGTCTGTTCCGTGAATCTTGTTATCGCCGGCCACACATTCCGAACTGAATTCGCAGTACTTACTCGATCAACGCATGACGTAATTCTTGGACTCGATTTTCTGGAGCAATGTGGGGCCACTCTCGACTTTCGCAATGGAGACATTTCTGTGAGCACTCGAATTGAATCTGCTTTGCGTGAAAATTCGCGGACCCATCCTAGCACGCTTTCGGTTTCGGAAGACATAGTCATTCCTGCAATGTCAGCACAGTTTATACGAGTTGCTAGTTCCAGCTGTGCCAGTGATGCGTTCGACGCTGTGGTTGAACCACTCACCCTCAACTGCGCGAAGAAAAGTATTCTGATTCCCCGCTGCATCATCTCAGTCATGAATGGCCATTCTTCTTTGTGGACGACTAACTGCTCTAACGAACCTGTTGTATTACCACGTGGTCTAAAACTTGCCAACTTTGACGAAGACACTTTTAAATCAGTGGCCGTGATCAGCACAGACAATTCCCAGCCTACCGCATGCTCAAAAGAAGATGAGACAAAATTTCTTGCCATGATTAACAAATCCCTGCCAACAAGTGACCGTCACAGTTTAGTGGAAGTTCTGGCGAAACATACTGCGGCTTTCGATTTCTCCCGGGACTCGCCACCACGGATTCCCATGTCCCGTACTCAGCACCGAATCAATACAGGAACTGCTGATCCAATCCGCCAGAAGCCTTATCGTGTATCCCCATCAGAGCGCCAAACAATCGAAGAACAAGTTCGTGACATGCTGCATAAGGGCATCATTCAGGAATCGTCTAGTCCGTGGGCTGCCCCTGTGATTCTAGTCAAAAAGAAAGATGGCACATGGCGATTTTGTGTTGATTATCGACGTTTGAATACTGTCACCAAGAAGGACGTGTATCCCCTGCCACGTATTGACGACGCCATTGATTGCTTACATTCCGCCTCCTATTTTTCCTCAGTTGACCTGCGATCAGGCTATTGGCAGATCCCCATGCACCCAGAAGATAAAGAAAAGACGGCATTCATCACCCCAGACGGGCTGTATGAATTTAATGTGATACCGTTTGGATTATGTAACGCTCCAGCCACGTTCGAAAGATTCATGCATACAGTTTTGCGCGGGCTGAAGTGGCACATTTGTATGTGTTATTTGGACGATGTAGTGATATTCGGGACAACTTTTCATGAGCACAACAGTCGATTAGAGATTGTCTTGGAGTGTATCGAGAAAGCTGGTCTGGTACTCAATTCCAAGAAATGTCGTTTTGGAGAACGCCAGACTGTGGTACTTGGACATCTTATAGACAAGGATGGAATCAGGCCTGATCCGAAAAATATCGAAGCTGTCCCTTGTTTTAAACCGCTGAGATCGTTAAAACAGCTCCGGAGTTTTTTGGGGCTTTGCTCCTATTTTCGGCGTTTTGTTCCGAAGTTTGCTGATCTAGCATATCCCCTTACTTGTCTTCTGCAAAAAGATGTGCCTTTCAAGTGGACTGCCGATTGTGACTCCGCCTTTCGTCAGTTAAAGTTTATTTTGACATCAGGACCAGTACTACGCCACTTCTGTCCATCAGCTCCAACAGAACTTCACACTGACGCCAGCGCAGTTGGAATTGGTGCTGTGCTCATACAGCGCCACAATGGCAATGAACATGTCGTTGCGTATGCAAGCCGTTCTTTGAGCAAGGCTGAGCGTAATTACACTGTAACTGAACAGGAATGCTTAGCTGTTGTATTCGGTGTGCAACGGTTTAGGTCATATCTTTATGGATGTGCATTTAAAATTGTGACGGACCATCATTCCTTATGTTGGCTTGTAAACCTTCGTGACCCCTGTGGACGCCTTGCGCGGTGGGCTTTGCGCCTTCAAGAATTCAATTTTACTGTGTCTTTTAAGAGTGGTCGTAAGCACGGTGATGCTGACTGCTTGTCACGGTTGCCACTTGAAACTACTGATTGCGACAATGAGGTCTTGGATGAATATATAGCTGCTATCTCTACAAGTTTCCCTGATGTTGGTGAATTCAAGATTGCGCAGCGGCACGACAACGAGTTGGCACCGCTTTTTGAGGCAGCAAGTTCCCGGAACCCTACGACCTCATTCTGCATTCGTGACGGTGTACTATACAGGAAGAACTACTCGTCAGTAGGTGCGCGGCTTCTTCTGGTAGTTCCTACAAGTCTTAGGTGTCAGGTTCTTCGGGTAATGCACGACGATGCCACAGCTGGACACTTGGGTTTCGCAAGAACATTGCACAGGACTAAGGAACGTTTTTATTGGCCGAAGATGCGTCAAACTACTCAACGTTATGTGGCCAGCTGCCTCCAGTGCCAGCGTTTCAAGCACCCAACCTGCTCACCGCCGGGTCGTCTTCAGCCTATAACGCCACCACGAACCCCATTCGAACAGGCGGGAATTGATCTTCTAGGACCGTTTCCCCGTTCCTCCAACGGAAACCGCTGGGTCATAGTGTGCGTAGACTATCTTACGCGGTACTGTGAAACTGCTGCTATACCGTCAGCCACTGCTTCTGATGTCTCGGCGTTCCTCCTACGGTCCATCATTCTTCGACATGGGCCTCCTCGTGTGTTAATAAGCGATCGTGGCCGACAGTTTACGGCAGAAGTTGTAAAAGAACTTCTTCGCCTCTGCTCATCCCATTTTCGCCATTCAACTCCTTACCACCCACAAACAAACGGTCTTACCGAACGCACCAATCGGACGCTTAGCAACATGCTCGCAATGTATGTCGACTCCCGCCACAAAAACTGGGATGAAGTCCTTCCGTTTATAACATATGCATTTAACACTGCTAAGCACGAAACGACAGGCTACAGTCCGTTTTTTTCTTCTCTATGCACGACCTCCACGAAGCACTTTGGACACATTTCTGCCTTTCTCACTCCCTGCTGAAACTTCACTAGCGCAAACTCTCTCTTTGGCTGAAGAAGCTCGTCGACTCGCTAGACTTCGCACTCTAGCCTCCCAGGAACGCTACAAGCAACGCTACGACAAGCGGCATCAAGATGTTAATTATGTCCCTGGTGACTTGGTGTGGCTTTGGACGCCGTTGCGTAAGCGCGGCTTGTGCCAGTAACTGTTGCACCACTATACTGGCCCTTTCGTTGTATTGGAACGCCTCAGCGCAGTAAACTTTGTAGTCTCTCGCGTGACCACCCAAGGACGTCGTTCTCGGAAGACTCAAGTAGTCCACGTGGCCCGCATGAAGCCCTTCTATCAACGTGACGAACCTTGACTCGCCCGGCGGGCATCGTCTGCGAAGGGGGCAGTGTCACGCACTTCCCGCGGTCCTTATTGAAGGAAGATGAGGTTTGGCGGAATAAGGAGAAGAGAAAGAGGAAGCTGGTTCTGCCCCGCTCTTGTGTGCTATTCTTTAGCGTAGCCTAAGATCTGCCTAAATAAACGTCGTAACAATATTTTATTTGCGCGTGACGAAAGCTGGCCGTCATTTAGTTCTAAGCCTAACTGGCTATCTAAACAAGCTTGTATCCAGCGGAATCACAGCTATCTTTGCATGCTTAATTGGATCCACAGTCATAGCCACCCATAGCCACAACTTCAGCCCTACAAAGCTTCTTATCTCCAAGAAAGGCGTACTTATACATGCTGGTTAATTGTGATCTGTGGAAGGAATGCTCTGGTTGGAGGAAATGAATGCCTCTGCGGCCCAGCAGACCACTGAGCCGGACGAGGTTCACGGGAGCTTGCACGTGCACAGTGACTGAGGCCAAGACCACTGCAGTCCTAAGTTCAAAAGTGCTGCAAAATTTCAGTTCAGTGAACTTTCACTTTAACAAACATTTTCCTAAGGTCCCTTGAAGTTCGTTCAAGTGAAGTTTCACTGTATTCGTTTGAGCAGCGAGTGCATGCGCTTGACTGGGTTCAACTGCGGGTGGTGAATGGAACTGCGTATTATCTCTATCCCGCATCGTTCAAAGAATGTCAAACAGCTTGTAAATACACCCTCGTTATCACTCTGTATCTCTGCTGGAAACCCGACGCGGGAAGAGATTGACAAAAGCGCACCCACAACGCTTGCAGAGCTCAGCTTTCTCAAAGGAATGGCCTCCAGAAATTTGGTGGCTGCGCACAGCGCCGTCAGAATGTAGCGACAGCCAGTGTTAGATTGCGGCAGCGGGCCTACAATGTCTATCACGAGGCGCCTAAAGGGCTCTGTGATGATGGGGACAAGATTCGTTGGTGCTTTCCATTTGTCCATCGACTTGCCTACCCGCTGGCACGTGTCGCAGGATCTGACAAAGTTTTCGACCTCCTTCCAGCAGCCGGGCCAGTAGTATTCGAGCGCTAGTTTAGCCTTCGTTTTCTTTATGCCCAGGTGACCTGCCCATGCACTTCCGTGTGCGAGCTCGACAAGCTTTCGCCGGTATTTCTGTGGCACTAGCAGCTGCTCGTATGAGCGCCCCTTGGCATCACAGTACCTCCGGTACTTGAGGCCTGCTTTCGCGTAAAAGCAGATGTTTTTTTTTTTGTGACCCCCTCTCTCACTGCCTCGCCCAGAAGTCCTAGTGAAGGATCCGCTTTCTGCTCTGCAATGAGCGTCTCCCGGTCCACGTTAGTCAATTCCTCCCAACAAGCTGAGACAGGAGTTATATTGAGCCATCCGCGTTATTCTGCGGCTCCCCATTATACTGGTTTACGGCTGTTGGTTGAATATCGCGAGCTATAGCTGGTTCTCTGTTTTCAGGGTCCGGTGGTTCGGTCACGCAAGACGGATCTGCCTGGTCGGGGAAAAGGTACTGTTCCTGCTCATTCGCTTGAGCACACTCAAGTTTTTGCGACAGCTCTCGTGCTCGGGAGCGCGTAAGTGCCATGCAAGCCAGACCTGCAGCGAAGGAGAGATCTTTTTCTCTAACTAGCTGCTCTGACTTATTCGAGAACAGGTACGGCAAATGTGCAGGCAAATTGGCGTTCACTGCTGCTTCCGTTTCCAGTTTACCGAAGGCTCCTTCTAGAGTTACCCTCGCTATTGGTAAACATACGTTTTGGTCCTCCGCGACTTGCCTAATCCAGGCGCATTCGCCTGTGTAGTCCGTGGAGAAATCACGCGAAGGGTGAGCAACGTCCATGGTTGCCGCTGAATCACGAATTGTCCTAGTTTTCTTCCCATTGATACATATTTCCTGCATGTACGGTTATAACAATTTCATGTTTTCATCCTCTCGTATGCTAACGTAAACAATTTTCTGCTGCTTGCAGTTGGAGGAGATGTGACCCTTTCTGGTGCAGTTATAGCAGACAATGGGTCGTCGCTTTTCGAACACGTGAGGGCCACCGTCCTTAGGATCCCGCGGCTCGACAGACCTTGGTGACTCTGCCGTATTTCCGCTACCTGCTGGTTTCAATCCCGAATCATCTTTTCGGTAATCACTCCATGGTAGCGGCGATTTTTGGTTGGGGACCTTTTTCGAAGAGAATTCCCCTTTTCCTAATCTGTCTCCGCAAGCTACCTTGCTCTGAAGATTTCTACGAACGTAGTACTACAGTGGCTAGAATGATGATTCTAGCCACTGTAGTAGTACTCCTCAGCGAGCTGCGCTGCTTTGTCCAGGCTGGTTTCTGTGAGCCTGTCCAGCAACCACAGCCTCAAATCCTCAGGGATTATGCTGTAGTACTGCTTCAAAGCGATACACTCCAGCACCTTGTCGTGATAATTGTACACTTCCGCACTCTTAAGCCACTCCTTTAGGTTGGCTTTGAGTCTATACGCGAAGTCAGTGTGGGACTCTCCGCTTTTCTCTCCCTGGCGGAACCGCTGTCGAAATGCTTCCGCCGAAAGCCGGTATTTTTGCAGCAGGGCACTTTTTACAATGTCGTAGTCGTCGCAGTCACTGTCCGAAAGACGATACCCGCGATACATTAGTGGTGCGGGGAGTCTACTCCAATTAGACTCAACTACACTCTGTCCGAAAGACGCGCCACCGCCTCCGCCGCCTCGCCGGGAAGGAAAGAGGAAAGGAAGTAACTTCTCTGCCCAAGCACTTTTATCAATATGCCACTCTCCACATGCACGCTCGAAATTTACAAGGAAAAGTGCAATATCGTCCCCTATTCTGTACATTGGGACAGAATCCTTCAGTGTGTGTCTCACCTGTTCTCCGGCCAAGGATACAGGGCTAGAACGCGCCGTGTCCGTACGGCTTGAAGCGTTTTCAAGCTCCTTCATTTTTAGAGCATGCTCACGGGCCTCCCGTTGTTCCTGTGCCTCGCGCTGCTCTTGTCTTTTCTTCTCCTCGCGGAGCTCTTGCTTTTCCTGTTCCTCGCGTTGCTTTCGTTTTTTCCGCTCCGCGCGGCGATCTACAATTGTTTCCCAAGCCTCTCCGGCCTCCTAAATCGTCACTACCTTCCTACTAATAACCTCCTGAATATCTTTCTTTTGTTTCACAGAACCCAGCGCAATTCCCAACTCGTCAAAAATTTCGAGCAGCTTCTGCACCTTGAACTTCTCCATCGCGGTCTTACACCGTGTGTTAACCGCTTGTACACTTTGGCGAAAGCGCAACAGACTCAAAATCCCCTGAAACTCATTTCCCAAAATTTCACAATCCCTCCTATCGGTTTCCTTTGCTAGGGAAGTCTGGCGAAATGCGAGGTGAATCTCAGTCACTTACCCTGTCGAAGTAGCTAGTGGCCGTCAGTCCCGTTGCTGCCGAGGTCCTTTGGAGCCGGTGAATGAGTTGTTCATCCCTAGCTGCCATCCAGTTATCGTGACTAACGGGTAGCGTGGTGTCGGGTTGGAAACAGCAGTCATGTGGACGATAGGAGACGGAATACAAAGGAAAATAGCCTTATACAGCTATATACAGTATGAATAAAGAACTCGGAGAGAAGGACGGCAGCCTGCCTCCGTTGAGAGCTTCTCGAGAAATCTCTCAGTCGCTTCGCAACACGCTCGTCCGAAAACACTCTCGCATCTTCCTCTCGTCCGGCCCCGCCCACACAGTCACATATCACTGTCAGGCAGCAGGCGGTCCAGATGCAGCTGCAGGTCCCAAGGTCGCAGGAATGGGGCCACAGGTTCCGGGACCCATCTCGAAGCCGATGGCAACAAGTGTCCGATGGTCGGCCCCGCATCCAGGCCTGCGCACACTGGAGCAGCCACGCTGGTTTCTTCTCGCCCGCTTGCCGACGTCGCGTTCCTCCCGAAACTGCAAACGCAGGGGGAGAAGGACAAAGTCCATCCCGCGACACGGCGGCGCCACACAGCCCGGGGACGCGGTGAAGCTTGGCCGGCCTAAATGCCCGAGGGCTTCAGCCGGCCTGGCACAACAAAGGCGAACTAAAGCTTTAAAAACTGCCGTCTCTTACAGAGTTAGCGCTACCCTGGCCGCACTGGAGCGAGAACGCAGAAAGCGTTAGTGTTAAAGGTCCCCAGAAAGGGGTCACCAAGAAGGGTAAACAACGCCATAACACTGATAGTTATTGAACCACCCATCATTCTCCCGCAAAAATTTTCGATCTAGCTTCTGCAACACCAGAGATATCGGCGATTAAAAATGACCCTTCCAATTTTCCCTCTCAACTCGTACGCCGAAGGGAGCCATAAAAAAAAAAAAAAACAAAGAATGCAAGCAAGTTCAAAGCTCCGCCCAGACATACGTCACTTCGACGAACTTCCGGTTGCCGCGCGGTCGCTCGCCGGCGTACTCCGCCAACCCATCCTCGCTTGCACACGCCTGAGGAGTTCGCCAGTTCGCGCAGCGACGGTTAGTGTAACGGTGTAACCGCGAACCCGTGGTTATCCTATGTTACACGGCAGACCAAACCATGGTTGCACCACTAACCGCGGTTACCGCAAACCGAGCTTGACGACCTCGGTTTGCGTCGTTAACCGAGGTTATGACGGCGTCTGTTGACGGAAGCTACTCGTCGGCGCCCGAGTGCGCGAAACGTACGAGCGGGTCTGCTTCAGAAAGTTATTCATTTGCCTACTGTATCACGTTTAAAGATCGATGTATAGATTATGGTGCCGCCCGACGTCTTCGATTACGGCCGACAGCGCAGCGACTGCGTACTGAAGCCTTGTCGTGCCTACAGTATCGTTTGAACGGCTTGTTGCTGAGCAGAACGCCAAAAAATACGCGGCCTTAGCTATGAAAGTACACGAGTTTGCAACGCTTGCAGCACGGGATGCCGCGAGCAGGCTGAGGTACGTTACACAATTACCGCGGGGGTGGAACGTGCGAGCGCGGCGAACGCCGGCGCAGTGCGTGACCGTCCCTAGTCGTCGCTAGGCCTATTGTTTCGCTTCGAAGCCGCGGCGGTCGACGCTTTGGAACATGATCAACGCTGTCGTAAATCGTCTACTTATGAAACTGCCTTATAGTGATTCCTATCCTGCCATAGTAAAATAATTATAGGATTAACTCTGCCGACGCATTAATCGCAGAGCTAGTACGAGCAGATCGGATCAGCCGTAATGCACCAGCGGTAGCTGGCTTGAGCAGAAACTAGCTTGTATCACGGCTATCGCTCTTACCAGCAATTTGCTGCTGGTCAGCGATCCTCACGAGGGCTTCATGCTTGATATTCGGCTCAATATTCCAGACGCCAACAAATTTTAGCACGCTTTATTTCGGACATCGGTGCTAACGATCCGCCGTGTGGTTCGCGAAAGGTATGCGGGAGGAGGGGCCACAGCGGCGGTGTTTACGGCGGTCAAGGAGGTGCTGCCATCGTGCGGTGCTTGACCGTGCTGTTGACGCCTCGTCGGACGACACTCCGATACTCCTGAAACCACGTTATATAAATAAGATATTTGTAAATGCAGCTTCGTTCTGCCGATCCCTGCGTCGCTTCGGTTGTTGCGCTTAATGGGCAATGGCCACCTAACCGATAAGGGCGGTGAGCTGTAACAGCCCGCACAGAGTTCGAGCAGCGCACGAGCAGACGACTTTCGCAGCTACCGGAAGTGTGTTCGTGACGTCATGGTTGCAGTGACCGCAGCGAATGGCAGCTTCTAGTAGGGTCCCTAGAAATAACCTGAACTTGCAGAGAGCCGGCTCCGTGAACTGCGCATGCGCGCACAGAACCAAAGTGGAAAGGAGGACGCGTTGATTCTCTCGACGGAAGTGACGTCAAACAACTTTTAGTATTTGTTTTTTTCTGGAAATAAGCCTCAAACCCAGATGCCAATTACCCCGTTTCGAACCACCGCACCCGAGCAAAAGCTGGCGCGCTTTTCGGGCAACGGGTGCTCGCGCCTTGCGAGTCCTAGGTCGCTTTTCATGCGTCGGCTTGTTTTAGTTTGCGGGGCATCATCCCGATAGATGCAAATTTGGTGAAAATCTGATTCAGTTTGTGGATTGTTGCCCTAAATTCAACAGCGTAGCCTTCGGTCCTGTCCCTGGCCTGTCTGCAGCCTCCGACTACGGTGAGTCGTACGCGAATGATGGTGTTTCGTACATGCCCGCGAGCTCTAGGTAAAGTATTTGTCGGCGTTCTGCTACCGTCTTGCAGCTTTTTTAACGAGTTTTTACACGGCAGTGCAGCTATGCGGTAGTCACAATTACTGACGCGGCGTAATCACGCGACAGTCTCCGGGCGAAGGCATGTGGAGACTGCATAATGGCGTCGATCCCGTTTCTTCGCGCTTGAAACAACCGTTGCATACCTGCTGCTGTGCACCGATCAGTCGCCGGTTGCTGTTGTCTTCGGGGTGCACTGGGGTATTGGGACGTACGCGGCGACTTACAGATGATGTGAAACTATTTGTGAGTCGAGAGTCGCGGAAGTTTGTAATTTGCTTTTTTTTTTTTTTTAAGATTCTTCGTTTGTAGTCTAGTTTGTTTGGGCAGTAGCAGGCATTTTGGTGTGGTGCGCCAGCGTGAACGCGCTGGTTTATGATCGGGAGGTTTTATTGCCTTCCTCGCAGCTTCAGCAGATAGAGTGGCTGGGCCCATAGAAACGGTCGTGCTTCTGTCAAAAAACTGTCGTAAGGTATTTATCTATGCGGCCCATACGTGGTGCTGCAGTGCAAGAGGTCAGCTTCTTTTACAGTGTCGACGAAGTGCTAAAGAAGGGGAGTTGCTGGCTAGCTGAGAGATAGTATAAATGTAAACTGGCCCAGTGCGAAATGAGCCCCGGAGTGAAACGAGCCTACTGCTCAGCATAAAATTGCTACAAGATACGGGCGTATACCCGCACGAATTTATTGTGCTTATATGCTCACACATTCCACTGGTCGAGTACTCACATCGGTGCATGCAGCAATGAGGGTGACTCTTCGGCTATCATAGGTTCTTGCCCATGAGAGTATCTGCCCTTTTACTACGAAAATAACTGCATTGGTAGAACTCGCTGAGCTTGTTTATATAGACTTAACACTTCGAATGCATGTCGCTACCGCAGGGTTCCCTAATATATACCTTTTGCTTGCTCCAACGTCATCACTTTGAGAAAACTGGGAATGATAGCAGAAACAATGCCTCCATAAATAGTGGGCAGTGCTTGGCTTCAAGCTTCTGTCAAGGCCATTGACAGCTTATTTGAAAACAAAGCAATAATTAACCTGAGGTGGTACGTTTTGTTGAGGGGAGTGAGGCACCGTTGCATGTACAGCCTTTGTCAAAAGTGTAGAGCCCGGGGGGGTCCGCTTCTGAGCCGAATAGTGGCACTGATGTAGAATTAGTTGAGGCCTTTCCCACTGAAGGGGGTAGGACAAAAATCTTCTTGCCATCAACAAAGTTGGAATACCGGAAATTCATTACAAGCCGCAGGAACTGACCCAGAAGCAGAACCCCTGGGCTCTACACTTTTGACAAAGACTGTTCCTCGTAATCCTGTCAAAGAGCTTGGCAGTTGCTGCTATAAGCACTCTTGATTACAATTCCATGCAAGCCGCAGCATATTCCGCACTTACTGCACACATGATTTACCTTAGTCTCTTTGTTGCTATTTCAGTGTTTTGCAAGTGTGCTAAATATTTGTATTTGTGCTAGCATTGACTGCTAGTCTTGTTACTGCCTTTTTCCTTCTGCGGCAGGCACTCTCACTTGCTTTACTCAAACCAAATTCTACTATGAGTGAGTTTGCTGAATTTATGCAAACTAAATGTAATTGCTGTATTACTCTCATTTATTTACATTTACAGAGGCAAGGAATACTCGGGGCCGACGTACGAGTTTCCTCTACCAGTTGGATTCCGCCGCTACCTCAGTAGTGCAGTGAGCTGTGACTGGTGTGACCAAATGGACACTCACTCCTTCTACTGGTTTAGAGCGTGCTCCTAGTTAAGTTTAAAATATCTTGCTTGCAATGTATTTAATCTTGTTGTGGAATATTGTCACCCTTGCATTTGCTGATATGTTATTATTTGGAAAGCATTCAGAGTGATTTTGGACGCATGATTTGCAGTGGCGGGAGGTCGAGAAGCACAAATGTGTGACTGCAATTTTTTTCCTCTCTAGTTTTCAGCCTTTAGAATTAAAGCAACAGATTGATATGTGAACAGGCCTGGCATGGATTAAAGAGTTTGTCATATACAACAACACTTGACCCTTGCGGGGGTAACACAGCTGTGGTTATCTGCGCAAAAGTTCTCTGTATGTGATGGTGTCCGAAACACGGCATTGTCTTAAGTAACTTGGCATGGAATCGGCCACTTCTTGCATTCTCTTGACAGCATCTATTGTAATGTGTGCTAGGCGACATGCCTTCGGATCTGTCTGCAGCAGTTGCCTTGATGTATCAAGATGGGGTGGTTGTTGCGAGTTGGAAATTCCTATTCTCCAGACTACACCAATAAAATGCAGTGAAGCCAAATACTAGGAACCAATGTGTTATGTGGTTCATTGTGAAGGCTTGCCATTCTCGTAACTTTGCCAAATTGCTAGAAACATTATTTTTAAGCCCGGTCTTCTTTTGCTCACAGCACAACTCATTTCGTGCATTTGTCAACTTTTTGTGGTTTATGGTTGGCACATTTTGCAGAGGGTGACAAAATTTGAGCTGGTGTGCCACGAAGGTTAAATATCTGTTTATTGAACTCTTCTCGGGAAGCTACATGCAAATACTGCCTAATGTGGCTGTGAGGGCTTTGCACTTGATTGATGTACCGGTGCATTACTTGTGGCAGCTGGTCTACATTGTACAGGACTGCCACTTTGAGGAGCACCAGCACTGCTATGAAGAAGATTCCCAGCATTGTTCCTGGTGGAGGCAAACCACTGTAGATGTCCTCATTCCAGTGCAGCTTCAGCCAGTGAAGTTTCACAATGCCCGTGTTGGACAAACAAGAGGCCTATGAACTTAAGCATTTCACTTAGTCATTTCTTCTAAACATCCGTCAAAACAAGCAACCTGTTGGTTTCCCCAAAATCCCTGTACAATCATATTTATTTTTATTTTTACAAATAGTTTGTATCATAAGCTGGAGAGCCTTCACTCAAGTATACACTAGGTTCCTATCTACGTGAAAACTACACGCTTGCGTGCCAGTGTCAGCAGATCGTTGCTAACGATTGTGGAAACCCTCCTAAACAGAGATAAAACTGAGGACATGCAGCGATCATGTGTACATACTCAAAAGCAAGTGGGTACGGAAACTATGTGCACCTTTGGCCACTAGTTGGCATTACAGGTGGTTGTAGTACCTGAATCGCTAAAAGCTGAAATCAGAGCTTCTTCTGACAGACTCTTCTGGCTTCTTTGCTGCTAGTGCGATAAAAAAAATCTGTAGCTGAAGTTGCTGAATCACACAATTTCAGTGTTTTTTGTTGTGCGGCCTGACATGAACATTTCTTCATCTAAGCTGCCACCATTCTTCAGATACAGATCACTTGTGTGTCACCACTTGGTGCGATGTTACTCTGTGTCAACAGGGGTAGAGACAGACAATTGGAGGAGGAGGATACGCTACAACAGGACATGTACTTGCAGACTAACAGGAAAAATAAGGAGGCCTTAGGAAAGCTAAAGAATACGGTAAACGCCGCCATGAGGCTCACTGAAAGAATCGCCAATCTAAAGAGAGGATTGCAGGAAAAGGAGTCAAGTCATTTGGTACAGGTATTCGTGATCAGTAGAACAGTTTATGCGACGCCTTGTATGAATATGGACGTGACGGAGGAAAACAAGGTGGACGCTATGATTAGGCTGGCGTATAAGGCGGCCCTTGGGTTACCTAACATTGCTTCTACCGAAAGTCTGTGGGATTCATCATCATCAGCCTGACTATACCCATTGCACTCTCCCATATTTCTCCACTTAACCCGGTTCTGTGCTAGGTTGCATCCGCTTCACCCCTGCGAACTTCTTAATCCGCCCATCTAACTTTCTGCCGCCCCCTGCTACGCTTTCCTTCCCTTGGAATCCAGTTTGTTACCCTCAGCGACCATCGGTTATCCTCTCTTCGCACTACATGTCCGGCCCATGTCCATTTCTTCTTAATTTCCACTAGAATGTCGGTAACTTGAGTTATTTCTCTGACCCACTGTGCACGCTTCCTCTCTCTTAATGTTACCTCTACCATTTTTCGTTCCATAGCCCTCTGGGTTGTCCTCAACTTAAGTAGAACTCTCTTGGTTAGCCTCCACGTTTCAGCCCCATAGGTGAGTACAGGTAAGATGCAACTGTTGTATACTTTCCTCTTGAGCGATAACGATAAGCTGCTAGTCATAATCTGCGAGTGCTTGCGAAATGCGCTCCATCCCAATCCTGTTCTTCTTATTTCCTTTTCATGGTCCGGATCTGCGGGTACTGCCTGTCCAAAGTAGACATATTCGCCTACTACTTCCAGTACTTCGCTACCTAATGTAGACTGCTGTTCCTTTCTGAGGCTGTTGAACATTACCTTAGTCTTCTGCATATTGATTTTCAAGCCTACCTTTCTACTTTTCCTGTCTAGGTCATCAATCATTATTTGCAGTTCATCCCCCGAGTTGCTTAGCAAGGCAATGTCATCAGCAAATCGCAGATTACTGAGGTATTCTCCATCTACCCTTATCCCTCACTGCTCCCATTCCAAGTCTCTGAATACTTCCTCTAAGCAAGCTGTGAATAGTACTGGGGAGATTGTGTCTCCTTGCCTAACACCTTTCTTTATCGGAATTTTGTTACTTTCTTTATGCAGAACTATGGTTGCTGTGCAGCCACTATATATATCTTCCAGCACTTTCACGTACGGCTCATCTACCCCCTGATTTCGTAATGCCTGCATCACCGCCGAGGTTTCAACTGAGTCAAATGCTTTTTTGTAATCAATGAATGCTATGTATCAGGGCTGGTTATATTCCGAGCATTTTTCTATCACCTGATTGATGGTATGGATATGATCGATAGTAGAGTACCGTTTCTGAAGCCCTGCTTGATCCTTTGCTTGATTGCAGTCTAAGGTTGCCCTGATTCTATTAGCGATTACCTTAGTAAACACCTTATACGTAACAGACAGTAAGCTGATTGGTCTAATTTTTAAGGTTCTTAGCATCCCCTTTCTTATGAATGAGGATAATGTTTGCGTTCTTCCATAGTTCCGGTACTATCGATGACACCAGGCACTGCGTATACAGGGTAGCCAGTTTTTCTAGCACGATATCTGCCCAGCACAGCCGCCCCAGGAAATACATACTTGCCACTCACATTGCCACTGCTTTCCTCCGTCCCCATTCCAACATGCGAGAGCTGTCATTGGAATCTTGCGAGCAGTTGCATGGTTGTGCTGTTTACCTTTAAATCTGTCAGTGAAGAACTTAGTGATAGATACTGATTGACAATGATAGTGACAGTGATGATAATGACAGAGATTACTATGATGTCATGACGTTACCAGGCGACTCGAGCACATGTGAAAGTTAACCTGATCCAGTCGTCAGTGCAGCACCTTTCATTTGGCGTTTGCTCTAACGCCACATGACACAGCATACAAAAGCAGACGCAGTACAGCAAGCATCAGCAGCATTTCAAATTGGTTTACAGGAAAGAAAAGGCGTATCTCACACTTCTCCGCGAACACCTGAATCGACCATAAGGAAAATGAGGAAGGAGGTGCCATAGTGGAGGGCATCAGACCACCATGCAATAAAGGCTTTCACCTCATTGCTCTTTAGTGGTCCAAAGTGCCCCTAGAGTTTTTACTTTTTGCTCGTATGAGCATTCAGTTCAGTGCTGCATAGTGTGATGTTAAAAAAGCACGAGTACCAGGGACCGATGCATTTGTCACCTGCAGTCGCTCATTGCGACCTTGGCTGTTCCTTTTATGTTATTTTGTGTTTGTCATGACACATTCATGTGTTACCCCGCCGGGATGGCGCAGTGGTTAGGGCGCTTCCTAAGGATGCGGGATCGAATCCTGGCCTCGGCGACCGCTTTTCGAATGGAGGCGAAAGGCAAGGCGACCGTGTGCTGTGGAATGTCAGTGCACGTTAAAGAACCTCAGGTGGTCTAAATTTCCGGAGTCCTTCTCTACAGCGTCTCTCATAGCCTGAGTCGCTTTGGGACGTTAAACCCCACAGACCATTCCATGTGGTTCTGCCAGATATACAGTAACTTGGCACTAGCTAACAGAAAGTCGCTGTAGAGAGTAGTGATGTGGTACTAGCTGGTATTATATTGCGCAGGGCCACTCTAGCATTTTTTTTTTTTCCCGGAAGCTTAAATGGAATTCTTTTTGACTGGGGCAGAAAAGTTTCGCAATTTGAACGCCCGTGCTCTTCTCTAGCGTTGTTCTGTGCCTGCACTTCACTGCAGTGCAGGCTTGAGCCAGCGGCAAACGTATACATAACCAGCGCTGCCAGCTTTGGCGAATTAGTCTGCTCGAGGTTGCGGTTACAAAAAATAAAAATAAGCATCAAGATACCCCGCATGCTCACTTGAGATGCAGACTAAAGGTCGTTCCTGCAGGGTTCTACTGTACAATGATAACCGGTCATAGAGGCTCCTCCATATTTCACGAGTGGAATGAAGTCCAGTTTTGTGCCCATTGCAGAAACAAGCTGAACAAGCTGGTCATTCTATGTTTCCGTTTTCTGGACAAGGTGCTTTGCAGCAATACTTAGCCTTCAGGGGCCGTGCAAAAATCTTAGCAGTGACATCCTACGAGATATTCAGAAGAACTTGTCCAAGAAAAAGTATAGACAATGAATACGATCTGTGCAGGGGAGTAAGAGCTAGGAGTTAGCATTGCTGTTCTCAATGCAGCTGATGGGTTACGACCATGCAAGCGGGTTGTGCCACCTAATCTACAAATCACAGTGCGACACATTGTACCCGTTCTCCACCCTCTGCCTCCTACCTTCTCTTCATCATCCCTCTTGTCTCTACTTTGCCACCTGCCAATCAAGGTCTCAAAGGGACGAACAACACAAGCTGTCTAAAGCCACCACTTGAAGGAAACCAAATTTTGGTTACATGTTGATATGACAGCGTTAAAGGCTGCCATTCACCATAAAATTTGGTATCAGGGTTGTGAAAGAAAAATTGTGGGTGATAGCCGGGAATTGATTGGTGGCAGGGTTGTGCAAAGTCACTTGATCATATGATATGGCAGATTTGGCAGGAGCTGCCAACTCAAGCTTCTCGAATCAGATGGGTAGGTGAAATGAATCGAACCCTCCAGGACTCTTGCATTTCAAGTCAGACATGCTACCCGTAGACCACAAAGGCACTTCATATGGCTAGGTTAAGGGAGGCTTTATATTTGTGTCAGGCAGTCTTTCACATAATGTGGTAGTTCATGACTCTATGCTAAAGAGTATGTATAAGATAATGGAAGTACCACCATTGCCAAAAATAACCAGGCTGCGTGCTCCGCTTTTCAGCCAAGTAGCAGATAATTCGTACCACTTCCGAAACTGTAAATCTGTGCAAAGTAGTAAAGGCAAGCTGCAGTCCTCACTTCTCAACAAGTTGTGATCCTCTAGGAATTCATGTTGACCTTAGGATACAAGCTAAAATAAGGCCTTGCCTTATTTTTACCTCTCTGCAAGTTCGATCCCTGCCAAGGCACAGGGGTACAGAAAAAAATTAAGGCAGATTGCAGTCATGTACAAGACTGATGACACAATGATGCTGTTTCTGTTTGCCTCAAGTTATCCGTGATTATACTTCGAGACTCATCGTGGCTATCTGTTGTCAGCGGACAAGTGCAACAGATATTATGCCTTTTCTTTCCTGTAAACCAATTTAAAACACCGCTGATTCCTGTGTGGTACGGCGTTTGAGGAAGCGACAAATGAAAGGCGCAGCACGGATGCCTGGATTGGATGCCTGGCAAGGTTAGCTTCATATATGCGTGAATCGCACGGTGAAGTCATCGGTCATGACCGGACATGATGTCATGTGGTGACCTCAGTTCTGGTTATTAGACATGACTGGACGTGACGTCATGATGATGTCACATCCGGTCATGGTGACATTACTGCAAACACATTAAGCTGCGCACAATAGATGAAACAACCTCCAGCTTAAACAGCATCACTGTTGAAAGTGGGCGTTGTGCAGTCTAGTTGCCCAGCGAGCAAGGAACTGAGTGCTGTGATTTAACTTCCCAAAATAAATGCCACCGAGTGGTACTTTTTTCTTAATACACGTCATATATTTACTAGAACCACCTTACTCTGTATTTTACAGCTGTAAATGCTGCAAAAAGCAAATTTTCTAAACTTGAGAATTTTATTCTGGCATGGCTTATATTCTCTAATCTCCAAAACAATTTTCTTGGGTTCCTTTACTTCTGGAAAACTTGGGGTATTGTTGGAACAACTACGATGAGAACAGCAAATTTTACAAATTTGAAATTAAAGTGTATGAGAACATGCAAGATGGCGACCATGGCACAAACTTTTTTTTTTTTTCGCCTAAAACAAGCTGGGGTAACGTTTGTCGTAGTAACCCAATACAGTCCTTTTCTAAACTGACGGCGGTCGAGCGTAAAAATTGCGTCAAATGGCATGATATGGGTCTGTGTGCAGACTTCACACAACTCGTACTCTCAGGCAAGTCCAGTAAAAGAATCTGACTGCTGAGCTGCTACCCGGCACAACAGAACCCAGAATGCAACCTAATCCTACGTTAGCCTGAATACTTAATATTTTTGAGACAAAGCATTCATAGAAGGTTGAAAAAACTTGTACATGCAGAATGCGATCAAAAAATCTGGAACAAGTTTCATGACACGCATGCCATTTTTCACAGCATATCACACAACTTGGAAGAAAGTCGACAACTTCATTTTGGAAGCAAATTTTTGTGAAAATGTACAACACCACTGGGAAGGAAAACAATTGAAGCAGTTGAAACAAAAAAATTTGGCGGCGTATGTGTCAGTGAACCCTCAGTGTCTATTAAAGAAAGTGAAATGAATGATCTTCGACACTAGTAGAACCTGAATAGCGCTGTGTGATAAGGCTGTCCATAAGTGGCAATAAGCAAAGTTAAAATCAAAACAAAACCAAACTTGACAGAACTTGCACCAATATCACTGCTATGCTAAAATAAAATACACAGACACCATATAACCACTGTTCACAATACAAGTTCTACAAACCTGATGCGAATTTTTATATCATAGCTGTAACGATACTAGCACAGCCTGATAATTACAGTACACCTAAACAATCACTCTACCTGCCTCTATGCATATACTGTATGCATATAGGCACTATGCACATATTGTACTTGACTACAAAGTTCAGCATGGTAGTTAACAACCATGCACATGAAACAGCTCGGGTATTGAAAAGCCTCTTCCAATCATGTTCAAAACCAATATATTCTGATCAAATCAACATGCAAAATGTAAATCTTTCGTAAAAAATTTCATTTTGCACACAAAGACAAAGGTAGCTTTATGCACATACTGTAGCACGAGTTGAATGCTCCGGGCAAATTTTCATAGTGCTGCAGGGTTTTTATGTGTTTATTGTATGAACGATGCAAAAAAAAAAAAAAATCGGTGAACTCCATAAAAGGTGCCACATTAGAACAAAAATTAGCAGTGCTATGCCTAGATAATTCCACTGCAAGAATGCATCTGTGCTGACTCATGTTCCATTGCCATAAACAAAGTACAGTATGTGAGGAATACAAGGGATGGAGGTTTGATTCCCAGTGGAGACAGTATTTATTTATTTTATTTACCCCACTAATCACACATGTGCTCTGTGCTGTCGTACAGTACAGCAAGTAATGGCATATGGTACCTGTAGTAAGACATAGTTCATGCTGGATACATCAGCTGTCATGCAAAGATGTAATCAATGCAATTAACACTTTTTGTAGTGGCTTGAAATTGTTGACTGCGACCCCGAGCAGTTCGCACGTGAACACTGACAACCACTGTGATTTCGTAGTATCGATGACAGTCGCCGCAGATGATGAGGGGAATGTCTGGTGCCCTCACAATGCATCAGCCATCTCGCAGATAAGTGCTGCCCTTCAGCGCCACCATTGCAATTCTTGTTTAAATGGCTATGGGTTTTACAAACTGGAAACTCTAGCAGACTAACAATCTTGTGCATTCACAATGCCGTAATAACAACATTGCGTGGGTAGTAATTTAGAAAAAATAAATACATTCACAGTTAAAACTGGTTCACTGGACAATATTTTGTAAGTAATAATTCAACAATACTGCACAAGAATTTTCAAAACTCCTCTGAGCCTCACTAGGGCACCTATGGATGTCGTGCAGCCTTGGTGGATGGAACCGTGACAGATTATTGTAGATGAAAATGTAGCCATTAAATACTGTCCTTTTTAAAATGCGTGATAGAGCGTTACACTGCAGTGCACAGGTGTAGAACATAAAAACATGGCTGCAGCTGCGAGCTATCAGGTGGCTGTCGCACATACTCCATGATAGTAAATCAGGTATATGTATCTTCCATGGGGCAGGTAGCTAGTAGCAGGCTAGGCAGGCAAACAGGGTTCGTTCATGGCTCTGGTCCACCAAGAATGTGACAGTGCTGCAAATCATCTATACTTGGGAAGATTACCTAACATGCAGACAACTACTGTAAAGTCAAACACTGAAATTACAAAAAAATTAAGTTGATAAATGAAATGTACTGCCTTTGGATCTGAGCAAGAATGAGAACAGAGGCAAGCCATTTGGTAAGCCTGTTTCGATGCATTCCCTAAAGCCACATCTCTATGCTGTTCTGACCAGTTTATTTGTTTTACAAGAATACACTAGGAAAGAACCAAGCGACCGCACATTACATCTACGTTGTGCACTACAGTTATAAAAATAAAAATCATAGCTAACGAGTACGTGACCCCGTTCGGTAATGCAGTACATTTACTTTGCTGTACAGCGTACCACTCGTCTCGGGACTGACGGACAGCGTGTTAGGCCCTTATCATTTGCCAAAAAAAAAGCGAAGCTTAATTTCTAGTCAATCAACATTACACACTATTAAGAAGCGGTCAACACACTTGAAACACAGTTCTATATTCAGCTAGTCTGCAAACTATTACCACAGTCATCATACATAAAAGCAATAACGCGCATACATGCAGCATGTGCTGAAAAGGCGCGTCCGATGCAAGTGCAAAACTGACGTTGGCCTCGGTGATCTTACGACTGCTAGGGGAAAGCTACATGCCTCACAGTCACACTAAAAATTAATTCAAAGCACTTCTGACACAAACGTAAGCCTTCGATGTCTCTGTAGTCACAATGCCTAAACACTTTCAGCGGAGCGCTTTATTTAGTTCTGCGCAGGCAAGCTCAGAACTTCTCTCAGACAACCTCAAGTGCAGCAAGAAAGTAACCTTGCTGCAATGTTCACAGTTAAACGTCCCGAAACAAATCGTTCCCAGCTAATTTCACACAGCGATTCGCGGAAGAATCGCGGTTCTAGCGCAGGCACCATGCTTACCAACATGGCACTCGAGTACGTTAATGTTCCACAAATCAATATATTATGTAACTCATTTCCTTCCAAAGAGCAATCAGCTGGCTTTCTATTCGACTTACCAAAGTGATGCTCACCGTGCGAAGTGCGTCGCCTGTGCTGTATAAACACAGAACACAGCCATTTTATGGTTCGTTAGCATTAACAACAAATAGATAAAGCGCAACACAGGGTCCGCAAAGCACTGGAAGGAGAATAACTAGAGTCAATAACGCGTCAAACATTTTTTTAAAACGTTTCATGTAACGCGCCGCAACTCAAAATAATTTAGCGGAGAGGCGATGATGATGATAATGGCGCACGCACCATCGTATCTAAAATTGTTGCAAATGAAACTATACAGTTTCAGTTAAACAAAGGAGGTGGTGACGCATAAACTACAAGTGCCAATTTTAATTATCTAAAGGTTTCCTTTTACTGAATTAATTTTTGTTGGCAATGGACGTTTTCGCCACCCTCAGCGCTGTCACTCAACCGTTGCAACGGCGCGCCATTTGAACCGGCTGGTTGTACGGTGCTCGCACAAGTCTCTGCTGTTCTTTCTTCTCAGTTCAGCTCTCTTGCAAGCCTCCCAGAGGCTGTATCTCGCCACAAGTAACTTTTAAACCACAGTTCAGCAATGCGACACTAGAGCCATTCAATGAAGGACTACACTTATTCCTAGTCTGGCATTTATTTCCTTTGCGCATTTTCACTCTGTCCATTCATAACAAAAACTTGGAAGAAAAATCAAGAGGCTAAGTGGGCTTCCCACAGTGCAGTTACATATCTATAGTTATTTCATAAATTGGCAACACAGTTTTGATTCATCATCACTGCCTGCATTAGGTATGCTGAAGGGAATTAATGGTCTGCAATCATCGCTGCCTCATGCGTTAGCTGCAGCCGCTAACCTTGGCTCATTTGCCGACATTATCTCTTCATTCCAATGTCTGGTATCCCTTACTTGTTTCACTCCCTCAAAACCTAATCGATTAGCTGAAAAGCCCTATTTCCTGGATCACATGTCCCTCTCTAATGCTTCTTTTCAGTTTTCTGCATCTTCATACTCAAAGATGTGCACCATGTGCTGCAATCTCAACTGCAGGTACTCTACTGCAAGATGCCCAGCACTCTGTGTCATATGGTATGGTGTTGCGGCAGCATAAAAGTACCACCCACACAAACCATCAGATGAGGACCTGCTTATGCCCTCACCTTTTGGGACCAAGGACGCCACCTGCCCAGGGCAAATAGGGCCTGCTCATTTCAATAATAGCTGATTACTACTTCCTTGTTATGATTACCTTGAAACTGTACTTTAATCCACATCTGTGTTTGTGAAGGTTTTCCAAATTATTTTACTTTCTTTAACCTGCTGCACTGTCCTTTGCTTAGGTATTTTAAACTAATGCTTTATTATCCACTTTTCAGCCTTTCAAATGATCACATGATAGCAAGCTGCCTTTTATTACATTATATATACAGCACCTTCCAAATTTACATTCACCTCTTTTTGCTCTTGGGGAAATGTTTCTCATGGTTCAGATTCAACCTGGCTTAAAAACATTACTCTCTTCCTACGTCCGAAACCTTCCTACCTATGTGCAGCAGTGACTTTGTGGCTATGCATTCGACTGCTAATCCTAAGGTTTTAAGATTAAATACATGGCTACATTTTGGCAGAGGCAAGATGTAAAGACACCTGTGGGCTACACAATGTCAGTGCATATAAAAAGGACACCAAGCAGTCAAAATTAATTAGCTCTTGCCCATGCTTGCCGTCTTTCATAGACCGCATTAGGTTTTGGCATTCCCGATCCCTGTGTGCTATGTCAATACCTCTACCTGTTGTAAAGTTGCTCTCATCACAATAAACTTTCATCTTGTAGTTTCTTTAGGTCCTTGAGCATGTGCTGTTATTGAGGCAGTGGGCAATATTTGGCTGGGGCCTTAGACATGCAATAGCCCAAACCAGATTCGAAATCGAGGAAACAGTTTAGCTGAAACAAATGTCGATTTCAGTCTCATTGACATCAACTGCAATGCCCGTTCTCTTTTTCTACAGGAATATAATGTAGACATGATGCAATGCTGTTCACCCAAATGTTTTCCGATTGTCATGGCTACTACAGTTCAAAATAATGAGACCAAAGAGCACGACACACAAGGAATGCTTATTTGCAATGAAAGCATTTTATTGCAAGTATGAAGTAAATACATTTGTCGTGAAGAACAAGCAAAAGATTGCAAGAAACCATCAAAACAAAATTTAAAACCCCATCTAGAAAAGCAAAAATCTAATGCCATGTTTTCATGAAAAGCAGCCATTTTTTAAAAAAGGCTGCTCTTTGAAGCTACTCACAAAATTATTTCAGCATAATGCTCATTTGCTACAATACTCTTTTTTTCCAACTAGACACAAAGTCTACAAGACCCTGTGTATAAAATGCCACCAACCAGCACGTAGCTGCCATGCCATCAGCAAAACCATGCGCCCAACTGCTCATTGCACACCGGCCAAAACTCTGCACTGCCTTTGGGCAAGTGGAAAACAGCTGCAAAGCATCTTAAAACCCATCCACCCTTTGTTTCTATTTTAAGGTGCTATCATTTCTCCTGCTTCAATCATTCCTTTCGTTTTCAGGTGCGATTCCATAAACTGAACTTGTTTATGAACCACCCTAGATTCGAAAATGTTTTCAAACCTGCTGTCTATGAGGCAGCGCCTTCAGAATGCGCGGTGGCCAAAAATACTTTTGCAGCAGACTCGTTAATAACAGAGCTACAACCATCAAAACCGGTATGTTTCTCTCCTTCCCTTCCATCACCAAAGAGTCTCTCCCTCCTCCCTGGTTGACTAGCCTCCACAAGAGACAATACGCGTAGGGCTGGTACATGTAGGCTCCCTAAATACGCGAAATGTGGAGCGCCATCTCTTAGTGCTTTGAGAAACTATGCCCGCCATGTTGGTTCGGTCAACAAAATGAAAACGCTGCCCTGTGCTGGGTAAAAACAGCTACAAGAATGCATCAAATGCAGTCATTATGGCCCCGACTTTTACAGGCATTCCTTTTTTTCTTGCTGGTTGGTATGTGAGGTTTAACGTCCAAAAGAGACTCAGGTATGATAGACGCCATAGTGAAGGGCCCCGATAATTCTGACCACCTGGAGTTCTTTCTTTAAGGTGCACTGACATTGCACAAACACGGGTGCCTTGCTTTCTGCCTTCCATCAAAACGCTACCGCCTCAGCTTTTTTTTTTTCTTGCTTTCTGCTACCCAAGCACCACCAGTGACCTTTGTTTGAAGGTTGAGAAGTGAGCTTTGGCTCTACCAGCTACAATGCCAATAAGGAGGAGGAGGGGGAGAGGCTGAGCTCAATGGGTGGCCGAAGCATAGGTGCGAGGCCTCTGGCCTTTCTTAGGAAACCAAGCCCGTGCATGTATGGATGTTCTGTGTTTTCTGTATTCATGGTTATGCACGGTGTACCATGGCTGGATTCGAGTGGTGACGGTGCACTCTTTATGACCTATGCATGGAGGGTGCTTCCTGTCTGCTACAGCTGCGAAATCGTGGCACTGTGTGGCATTGACGCGTCTACTCAGTGATGCCGTCATTTGGTGTGCAACAAGCTGGAAAAAAAAAAAAAAGCGGAGGCTGGCCAAGCCTGCACTTTCACCCGGTTGTGATTCTTGCCAACGAGATGTCATGAACTTGAGCGTTCAGAGCGACCTGCAGTGATTTTTGCCGCTGTACTGAGAGTTATATATGATAGGTGTGCCGGCCGTGAGCCATCCTTACAGGCTCTGGCTGTGTATCAGCATCTTGCCGAAGAGCCAAAACCAGGGAAAAACTCGCATAAAATATAGCTAAATTATTGGAACAGAGTTCTCCATCACTCGGAAATTGATGAAAGGAAACACTGCAAGTTTTTCAAACTTGCAGGCGTGGGCACGTCGTTCAGAGGAAATAAAGTTCAAATGCGTGGCAGAAAACATACGTATGGGTCCGGACCGAAGGAAATACCAAAAGCACACTGCGGCCGAGATGCTCAACTATTGTCATGAAGTTAGCTTCGTTACAAACTAGCCGCAGAGTTTAGCAACATAGGTGGCAGGCAAAGACAAGGGTCGGAAGGCTTTCCTACTATCCTATCCTTATATGAGGATGGTGATGAATGTCTCCTGTTATTTCGAGGTGATGCTGCGCACGCCTCAGAACAGGAAAAGCAGTTACAGTGAATGCGCTGTTCAAAGTTCACAAAAAGTGCAATAAGAGCAGGTTACCCTTTTTTTTTAATTTGCACTAACAACTTAAAACAGGTCAACGACCAGCCTGACTTGCAGACACGTGAAGGTGCCCGAAATTTTGGTACATGTGCAGAAGCAGACAGAAATGTGCCCAAAAGCGAAAAGATGCCGTCACACTGGCATATCATTTGAAATAATGCATGTAGGCAAAACAGGTACTCCTCCTTGCTCGGCCACTAATTGTAACAGGCCTGGCAGAACAGGCCCGAGAGGCCGAAAATGTTCATGTGATAAATTCTGTGCTTCTGTAGCCATGTCAATGCATTTTTGACAGTTCCCCTCATATCATAAAGAAAACAAAGTTACAGCAGGAAGAAAAAAATCAGCTTTTGTGCAGCATAATGGGACTGACCTTACAATAGTATGCTGCTACTTGCCTTACTGCAGACTGATAACCCAAATCACTGTTGTATTCAGACGGTAATTAGCACATGTTGCGCACTGTAAGAAATAAGACAAAGTAAGTATTACTACGATCAAAATAATACTGTTGCCTGAGCCTACACTGCACCGCTTTTGCGCACACAAAATTGAGACTACATAATTTCTCTAAGTATTTCGCTCACTCCGTAAACTGAACACTTGAACGCGCGAACGCAGGTGCGCACCGGGCGCCGCCACAGAAGCGAGTGGCCAGGGTTGGGTAAATCCTGCACTAACTTCACGGGGAAGAGAGCCCTGCTTGCTTAGAAGAGCTGCCATTATATCTGCGGCGAATGCGCAGGCTGTATGAAAGTGCGCGCCGCTGCCACTTGAGTCCAGCCGTTGGTGTATGAATAGCACAGTGCACAGAACACGCTGAAGCATGCATAGACAAGGGCAAGAAACTAAAAGCCTTCTTTCTTGTGTGAGTGTATGCATGAGTGAAAACGAAATGCAAGACAAAAAAGTGCGTGACATCAGCAGACCAAGTGACACCCCTCGCCCATCAGTCAGAGAGAAACCAATGGATGCAGTATCTGTGGGTACCTCATCGACAAAGTTCGATGGCCAGCGCAAAGGATGAGAAGGTTTGGCTGTTTTAAAAGGACCATGAGAGCTTTGGTTTGCATTTTGTTGCTTTCCAGTGTGTGCATCGCTGCAGTATTTCGCAGAGACCATGTCCAACGCCTTATCGGGCTTGGTTAAAATGTCAGCCTAAAATGTAGTTCTCTTAAATGAACAATCTGAAATAAGCAAGGACATAAGTTGTGCTGGCCATATTGTGGACTGCTTTCAAGACAATGTGTGTAATGCCAGATAATCTGAGAAGTTGAATAAACCGTTCGGGGTGTCCTGTTTTGTTTTCTAAATATGCATTGTAAGACCATTTAACACAGCTTGGCCACCCAACTTGTGCACACCAGCTAACACAAAGCTTTAGCAGCGCTACACTAATCCCTCTGTCACACAAACACTTCCGATCCTCATTGAACTCAATCTGCATTCAGGCTTTCAAGAAGGATTGAAGCATCCGGTGCTACACGAGCGTTTTCAGTCAGCATTGAGAAATTTCCTACGTGGTCCGTCGTCTGCTGTCAGTCGCAATGAGTCTCAAAAGGAAATTTAAGATTGGGGTAATGATTGCACGATTTCAGTGTACACAGCAGCATTCCGCTTTTGGCGCCTCAGGTCATCTAACCTATCTTCCCAGCGGTCAAGTGCTACAGTGCAGTTTCTCTTCCACTCCAGTTTCCACACTGACGCAGTCGAAGAGAACGCCACCTTAGCTTCCACTGGCAGTAGACTACGGTGTCAATATTATAAAATTAGCCGTTCTACGAATGTTCTATCATGCCTTTTAATACATTTATGTGTTATTATGTGCAGTTCTATTGCATTTATTCATTTTTCAAGTTTTAGAGCTCGTTGATGACGAGGGTGTCAATGACCGCTTTTGAGTGTGCTTGAAATCTCGAGAGCGATTGAGGAAGCAACCTTGAGTCAAGCAGGCTCGAGCTCACTGCACTTGACAGTTGCCGTGTGACAACCTCAATCTACAATGAGTTGAATGTAGATCCAGTTCAATGAGGATCGAAACTGTTCTTATGAGAGCAGTTTAACTCGCATCTTGCAGGAACAAGCAATCTATATACACCTTACCAATAAGTTACTCGGTGCCACCATATTGTTCGCGCCTCCTCTCTGGACTGCTGCAAACCGGCTCTGCTTCCACTGTGCTAGCACCAAATGCACAAAGAAGTCCAGCAGGTAATATGGTGACACCCCGTGACCACTTATTGGAAAGGTGCACACTACTATGACTATGCTACAGTATGCTAAGGAAGTGAACACACAAAAAAGCCAGGCAATCATGTTACTCTGGTAACGAATGTTTAATTGTGGCTGGCCTTGCATATGGCGGGCAGTAATGCATGTACCCCTGTCTTCGGACAGGACAGCAGGGTTGTAAGCATCTCCAGCAAACACTGTGCGGATGTTCGTTTTGTTATAAAAATTTAGGAGACACTTGAGATCTGTCTTTAAGAGTATAGCATGGTAGCGTCAACAGCTCCCATCTGCAGCTTCCCTCAAAGATCCTTGATCGCATACATGCACCTTGCTATTTTATAAATGAAGTCTTTAAAGAACTTTGCTGCAACCTACAAAAAAAAAGAAAAAAATGTAGGAAGTGCTTAAGAGCTCTAAGATCGCTAAGGCGAACACAACCCGACACCAGAATTAGAATATATGACTAATAAGTATGGTGCAGGGAATGCAGCCTTATAGTTACGCACGTCAAATGACAGATCGAATACCACACGCCCATCCTCCGAGGTCCTGTGAATAAGCGCATAAGTGGCCCGCGTATGCATGGGGTTGCCATTACCCTCTTTGTCACCTCTCTGCAGCGGTTTGCACAGCCAGGATGCCTCCTTTCCTCCTCTCTGCAACGCGGCAACAGAGCACGCACCTGCCAGAGCTCTTCACACGCAAGTTCCAGTATGAAGGACGTTTCTTGATGACAATTTCTGATCACACTTTCTGTACATGACGCACATGAGCCAATTAAAATACAGCTATTTAAATGCCCTCTAGACACGTGAATATTATGAATATAAGCATAATACATAAGATAAATTCTCAGCACTGGGTAAAATATTCACAAAGTATTTTCAAACATGAATATAAAATCAAGAAATTGTAATAAAATCTTGAGGATATACAAAAGGCAGAAAAATGGTCATTTCTTGAACTACAGCTTGCAAATGAAGCTTTTTTTTTTTGCCTCAACTCCTTCAGCACCATGTAATTTGTTTATTAAATGAAATATTTACACAATCTTGCTATTAGATAATACTAAAATGCAGGTATTTAGATGCTCAATTAAATAAATGCCCATGTTTTTGTTCTGGCTTTATACATAGCATAAAAAACTTTTTCTCCGAAATTTGCAGAAAAAATCCAAAAAGTGAAAGAAAAGGGGGCATGAATATCAAAATAAGACAGCAAGAAAAATAATTCAGAATACTAAAAATATGCTACACTGCCTCTTTTATTACTAGTTTAGGTTCTGAAGTTCATTTTGAAGGTGTGCTGTTCTCTCAGAAATATAGCTAAGTTGCTGAAAACACCCATTTTTATGCTCGGCCTTGTTCTACTCATTTAACAGTTTATAGTATTGGCATTTCCAAACCTTTCAGGATTTATGACTGAATTATTTGGTGACATGTTTTCCAGAAGGTGGGAGAGTTTGCCATTAAATTTCAAAATCTGCAATAGAAGCTTGGTGTTCAAACTCCGCTGAATTTGCTTGAAGAAGTTCCACACTTGAGGTTCTGTAGAAGCCATATCAAGTAGTACCAAGCTTTCATTACTGCTGAAACCCAGCGAATGGAAACAGAACAGTGGGAACAGAAAATGAGCATGTGTAACTGACCAAGTGTGATCAGAGATTGAAACTAAGCTTTTCTTGGCCACTACCTGAAGTCCGAGGCTGACATTTGACTGATTCATTATCTGAGCTGAACTGAGAGCTAGTAAAATTGTCTTCAAGAGACTTCGCTACTACTCTCATAAACAGAAAACTATAGTAGAAGCAGCAGAATCGTGTGAATGGCGCCAAAGACCTCTTTATTTCAAATAATTTTTTAAGTGTCACACTGTGCCAGAAAGAACAAAAAAATAAATAAATAAAAAAAATAAACAAGCTCCACACAAACAGAAACTATGGTTGTCACAATAGCCCCACTGCGGTAGTGCAGTGGTTAAGATGCTAGATTACTGTGCCGGAGTACCCATGTCCAAACCCGATCGCTGGCGGCTGCTTTCGATGCAAACGAAGTGGCACCCGTGTGCTTTGTGATGTCAGCGCGCGTTAAAGATCCCTAGGTGGTCAAAATTACTCCATAGACCTCCACTACGGCACCCATTTCTGTCTTTCCACTTTGACTCCCTCCTCCCTTCCCTTACGGCACAGTTCAGGTGCCCACAGAAACAAGTGACAGATTCCGTGCCTTTTCCATTCCTGTGAACTAATTACTATAATTACTTTTGTCATACTATCTGCCTAAATGGGGCTACATGTTCCAAATACATAAATTTACGTCTGCCAGTGTGTGAGAACGATCATTCATATATGAACGATTGGCTTAAAGCAGTCCTGAAAGGTTATAAGCCCTAATCCCTTAATTTGTGCCGGTATTATCTCACACACAATCATCAGCATACAACCATAATCTACCACATTGTGCCTAAGACCACCCAACATGGGTATAAAGCTCTGTTTTAACAAAGCTGTATGAACATGGAGTAGCATGTCTGATACTAGATCCCAGGGTCTCGGATGGTTCTATTCCACCTCAACCTCTCACCTCAAAGGAGCTGCCTGAGTTAGCAGCTCCAGATAGCGTCGTCCTCTCTTTTCTCGATCCTTTGTCTCTTTTTCGCTTTACCACAATATGAGCTCCAGCCAGTTCGGCCATATCATGTGGCCTCATGACATCACAGAACCAGACAACCAATCAGTGCATGGCCATGTCACCTGCCAAAGGCATGGTTGTGATTTTTCTCAAGGGTGACGCCTTTTACGCTACCGCAATAAAGCAACTATTCTAAAATAAGTCACTTCTTGTGGAGCACTTTTCACTACTGCTGCTGCATTGTATGATATGGGCAGTTCAAATTATGTCCCTTCTGTAAAGAGCAGTTTGTTTGCACAGCCTCCTATCCGATGTGGATGTAGGCTACAATCCAGCACACAACAGCGGCAGGGCAGACACATTAAAAAACATGGCAGCCCTTACGAAAGCCAGCTGCTCCTTCAGCTGATAAAAAGTCCAAGATTTTCCCAATTCTATTATCTTGTAGGCAATGGACAATAACCCAATCAGTTTAAGTTTGCAAGTGCTTGACAGCCCTATTCTTATAGACTATGGTACTGTTAGGATCCTTCCAAGATTTCAATACACTTGAGGTCGTGAGGCACTACACACACAAAGCAAGCAGTTTTTCTAGCACAATCTCCCTGCCACTCTTCAAAGATCTGCAATTGCCTATCCATACCAGCCGATTTTCCCCTTTGCATTGCTTCTAAGGCTTTTTTACTTCCTCCATGACCAGCATGACGTACAACCTGCTCACATTACTGCCCGTCATCCTGACTGCTTCAGCTGCGGCTGTGACTGCTTCAGGGCAATGTCATCAGCAAATTGCAGATTACTGAGGTATTCTCCATCTACCCTCATCCCTGAAGGCATGTCACCTAGCACATAGTACAATAGATGCTGTCAAGAGAGTACAAGTGGCTGATTCCATGCCAAGTTACCTAAGACAATGCCATGTTTTAGACACCATCACACACGGATAACTTTTTCTCGGAGAACCACAGCTGTGTTACCTCCACAAGGGATCAAGTTTTCTTCTATATGACATCTCTCCAATAAATGTCAGGCCTGTTCAGGTATTAATCTGTTACTTTAATTCGCAAGGCTAGAAGCTAGACTGGCAAAAAATTGCAGTCACACATTTGTGCTTCCCACCTCCCCCCACTGCAAATCATGAGTTCCAAACCACCCAGAATGATTTTCAAATAATAGCATATCAGCAAATTCAAGGGTGACAATATTACACAAGATTAAATACATTGCAAGCAAGGTGTTTTAAGCTTAACTGGGAGCACGCTCTAAACCTGTGGAAGCAGTGAGAGTATCCATTTGCTCACGCCAGTCGCAGCTCACTGCACTACTGAGGTGGCGGTGTAATCGAACTGGCGGAGGGAACTTGTTCGTCGGCACCAAGAATTCGTTGCCTCTGCAAATGTAAATAAATGAGAGTAATACTGTAATTACATTTAGTTTGCATAAATTCAGCAATCTCACTCACAATAGAATTTGGTTCGAGTAAAGCAAGTGAGAGTGCCTGCTGCAGAAGGAAAAAGGTAGTAATGAGACTGGCTGTCAATGCTAGCACAAATACAAATAGTTAGCACACTTACAAAACACTGAAATAGCAACAAAGAGAATCTAAGTTAAATCACTTGTGCAGTAAGTGCCCAATATGCTGCGGCTTGCATGGAACTGCAATGGAGAGTGCTTATAGCAGCAACTGCCAAGCTCTTTGACAGGATTACGAGGTACTCGCAATGGTGCCTCACTCTTCCACAAAACATGCTAGCTCAGATTAATTATTGCTCTGTTTTCAAATAAACTGTCAATGGCCTTGGCAGCAGCTTGAAGCCAAGCACTGCCAACTATTTATGTTAGAGCAGGCAAAAGATATATATATTAGGGAACTCTGCGGTAGCAACATGCATCCAAAGTGTTAAATCTATATAAACAAGCTCAGTGAGTTCCACCAATGCAGTTATTTCGGCAGTAAAAAGAGAGATATTGTCACAGACATGAACCTATGCTAGCTGAGGAGTATTGAGGTCACCCTCATTGCTGCATACACCGAAATAAGTGAGTACTTGACAGTGGAAGGTCTGAGCAAATAAGCACAGAAATTCGGTCATGTATATAACCATACTTTTGTAGCCATTTCATGCTGTGCAGTAGGCTTGTTGCACTTCGAGGCTCATTCCGCACAGGGCCAACTCACGTTTAAACCATCTCTCAGCTGGCCAGCAACCCCCCTTTATCAGTCCGCAGATATACTCATATGTATTGCAGCACTACCACGTATGGTCTGTACAGATGAGTGCCACTTACCTTCCAACAGTTTTCCGAAAGAAGCCCGACATTTTCTATGGGCTGAGCCGCTCCATCGGTTGAAGCTGCGAGGAAGGCAATAAAACCTCCTGATTATAAACCAGCGCGTTCACGCTGGCGCACGCAAAAATGCCTTATACAGCCCAAACAAATATAAGCGAACTCAGAAACAGTTTTACGTTATCTTTTAGTCGCCTCATATGTCCCAATACTCTAGTGCATCCGGAAGACAACAGCAACCGGCGATTGATCGGTGCACGGCAGCAGGAATGGAAGCTGTTCCAAGCGCAATGAAACGAGATCGTGGACGCCATTACGCAGTCTCCTCACGCCTTCGCCCGGAGACCGTCGCGCGATTACGCCGCGTCAATAATTGAGGCTAACGCATGCTTGCGCTGCCGTGCATAAACTCGTTACAAGAAGCTGCAAGGAAGGCGATGGCAGAAAGACTACAAATGCTTTACTTAGAGTTCGCGGGCATGTATGTACGACTCACCGCAGTCAGAAGGCTGCAAATAGGACTGCACCGAAGGCTGCGCCCTTGAATTTAAGGCTATAATTCACGAACTGAATTCGCATATCACCGAGTTTGCATTTACCGGGATGATGGCCCGCAAACTGCAGCAGACCGACGCATGAAAGACAACCTAGGTGCCTAGGGCTCGCAAAGCGCAAATGCTCGTTGTCTGAAAAGCGCGCCAGTCTTCCTTCTTTGGGCGACTCAGTGAGCATCTGGGTTTGAGGCTTACTCCTAGAAAAAAACAAGCACTAAAAGCTATTTGACGTCACATCCGTCCAGAAGAGCAACATATCCTCCTTTCCACTTTGGTCCTGGGCGCGCATGCGCAGTTCACGGAGCCGGCTCTCTGCAAGTTCAGGTCTAGAAATATTGCTAGTCTGTCGTCCGCCGGCACCAGACCATCTTTATTGGAATGCTCCGTCGCTTCTGCGCATGCGCCAGCTGAAAGAAGTGAGGAGAAATAACTTGCCGGACGTGACGTAAAACTTGTTTTATGTTTTGTTTGTAAAATGTCTGCCGCTTCTCGTCGCCGTTTCTAGCGATAGGCCGACAGATGGTCGCCATGTGTCGCCGGCTCCGAGTCCGTGATCGCTCGCAAGCCGGACTTGACTGTGGCGATGGTGGCGGACGGGTTTCTTGGCATCGTAGTTTGAATATCGTAGCCGAGTGGCCGTGTGTGGCCGTGTTCCCAGGTGTTCCTTTCCACTTGTTATAATACTCCTTGAGCTTCGGCCTCGCGTACTGCTGTTCGTAAAGCGGCATGTTGTGATATTCCCATGCGTTCTCTTAGTTACAGATAGCACCGTCTCCGACCTGTGGACTCTGCGACGCTAGTTCTGCAATGCGTGTCAGCCCGCCCTTGTCGATGATACATGCCTGCAGTATGTTGCAAGTAACTGGTGTATTCAGCATTCCATATACTTACTTGCATTTCTCGAAATTTATAAGAGTCACTGCCTTTGGATCATCCGAAAGTACGTATACAATCGGACTGAGGTGTACAGCGCAAGTTACTCAACACATGGGATGCGAGAAAACATGGAATCTCGCTGTCATTTTTATCGTTGTCCTCGACTTCGACACCACTATTTAGCAGCAGTGGTAAACTTTGACCACCTCGAAATACCTGTATAAAAAGGCCGGTTGGAGCCTGTAATTTGTACGAAATTGCCTCTCTATCCTGGATTTCAAGAGGTCGGTTAGTGTATCCGCAGGGCAATTGTTTTGCCATTTTCGTTGCCTTTATCGGATGTACAAACACGGAACTCGGTGTCCAATTGATGTAGGCAGCTTGGCACAGCTAATCTATTATGAAGCTCCGGTGCAGTAGCCAGCCCGGGACTAACCGGGAAATAGAACCTCAACCGGGAAGGCCAGCTATTCATCACAGCTCTCAAGCGACTTGCTGCCGGCCTACTAGACTAGTCATGCAACCGTGGAATCCAGGTATATTTTCAAGTAAACTTCTGTACTTAGGAGTGCCAGGAGGTAGACCGCCCGCGTAAAGAAAAAATGCTCTCGACATCTCCCGACGCACTCCTGCCTCTAGTTTTGCTCCTAAAGTTAAAGGCTCGAAGCGCAAGCTGTGAAAGTCCTGGTATTTTTGCACAGTATTTATCTTCCAGCTGCTCTAGCTCTAGACAGTTCTTGTATCTAATTCCTGTATTTTTTTTATTTTTTTTTTGTCTCAGAAAACATCCCATGACGTCCTATTCGATCGATGTTATTTCTACCTGCCCTGTTGTGCTTATCATTGTAGACAAGCATGTAGACTAATGTTAAAACAATAAATAAACAGTGCTGCGTTCGTGATTCCATCTTTGTCCAGTCATTGCCCTTGCGACTAGTTGCAGCATGCACCAAAAACAAAGTTTGCCAAGTAATTATTTCCTCTGCCTTAGGGAAAACAGGCCAGCTGTGAAAGCTGCAACAATATGGACTGATATCCCTTCATATTGTTTCACACAATCATGCTAATGATGTGTGGCATCTTCAAAGATCTAAGCAGTCTGCTTGCCAGCGCAAGACGGAACATTTATTGCGGACTGCATATTAGTTGTGTAGTGTCAAAATGCACACATGCATCTCGATTTCAGGTCATACAATACCCTCGGGTGGTTACAAAATACTCCATATGTCATGATAGCCAACTGCAGCTATGGGATAAAAAAGGTATATGGACATAAATCATTGCAAGAGTAACAAAACAGCGTAAATTTGCACTGTTAAAAATATTAAACACTACACAGCGAAAGTAGTTTTGCTAGAACCATTGCTGTGACTGACATGGCAAACAGTGCTTGTTGCCTTTAGTGATGTGTTGAGCACAAGGCCTGCATGGAGATTTTAATCCTGTCTGTTAGGTGGAGTTATGTCCTGTTTTTGTTGTGTTGTCATGCATGCAGGCCAAGGTAATGCCATATGGTCCTTGGTTCCAACGCTGCAATTCTGAAAAAGTGACTGCCAACACAGGTCCAATGTACACCGTCCTACTGCTGACCGTGTATATTCCTAAGTGATGTCCAAGTCTTGGGCAGACACTAATCGACGCAGCTCACAAAGCAACATTCCTGCCAAGGTGGTTGCTTACCATAAAAACCACATGCCATAGCTGCCATTCATGGCAGCCCAGAAGTAATGAAGTGCTGACGAAACATATTTCAGATGTTCAGTGAGTTTACACAAGAGGGAGTTGTTAATATGGTTAATTAGTCACCAGTGAAATTTACACTGTATTTATTTTGTTAAACAAAGCTCCTTTTGTGGAGTAAAACAAGCTAAAATTAGCCACAGGCACAAAGTAGGCAAATGGCAATACATATTGAAATACTTATTGTGAATTGTGTTCTATTGTCGGATTCCTTTGAAGGGACACTAAGGAGGATGGAAAGCAGTTTTCCTGTATCGCTAAGATACAGTGTTCTAATCTTAAAGAGACCACACGAGTCGCTTTGGGATGTTAAACCCCACAAACCATTAAAGAGACCATTTAAAATGAAAGCAGAGGTTTTAAAAGGATGGAAAGACCAAGAAACAGAACAAAGATGCTGCCATTACCGGCCAATTTTGCAAGTAAAATGCATGCTTCCACACAGAAGTTTTGGTGCAGATTACTGCAAGATATATTGTGTCGTGAGCCACTCTAATGTGGCAGTGACACGTCCTTTTCAGCAAGGTCATCATGAATCGACTCATGGGAAGGCTTCCAATTTAAATTTTCTCACCAATAAATACTATATGCCACAATTGCTGCCGGACAACACAGCCATAATGAGAGAAATAATCAAATATTTACTGAGACCAATGACTCAATGGAGTTGTCCTCAGTGTCACTTTAAAAGGGTGAACTGAAGCATTCAAGCAAAGTATGCACTGATGCATGTGAGAAAATATTCTGAGGTAACACAATCTTTGCTCTAACAGAAGACTGGCAACTTCACCACAAAGAGGGAAAACAGCTGCCCAGGTACACTGGTACAGCACATACAGGAATCGCAATAATTAGCAGACATGCATTGCAATTCACAGAATGTCACGAAATGTGGTCGCTAGGTTAAATGTAATAGCATTAAATGTGCAAGCATATTTTGCAGATTGTCGAGATTTATCTTGCTTCAATTATTTATTTCATATATACGGCAACACCTTTGGTCAACAAAAAAAAAGGGCGTGTAGGTGCCAGGAAAGGGGTCAGATTAGATGTGCTAGGTTTTTCTCCTGGAGGAGCAAGGAGAGAATCATTCTCCTGTAACCAGTTGACGGTGGATTCATCCAAATGTGAAGGTCCGATGTTCGACGACCCAAAAGTTACCTAAACGGGCATCTCTGCCAGCCGTCGACCAGAGCATATGCAACAGAGGTGGTCATGTGTAGCCTAAGCACGGACATCTGCACGAAAGAAGGAAAAAAAAAAAGAGCTCACATTTTGGGTATCGCATCAAAAATATGTGTAAGCCCACTCAGCAACCAAAAATGACATACACTGTGCATGCATACAACGCATGAATATGTCAGCGCAACTTAACAATGTTGGCCATTCATGTCATATCGTAATTATGGTGCAGTGAGGCTTGCTGATGAATTAAACAGGATCTGCTCATCACAAACCTCTCAGCAGCACCTTCCCACAATCAGTGTCCTGACCTTTCAATAAGATAGCTTTCTCCTCCTCGCATTGCTAGAATGCATCAGAACGTTCTTGCTCACAGCATATAAATATGATCAATATGATAAAGCTCACCATGAATGTCATTACGGTTTCTTCCCCTCCCCCCTTATCATCTGTCTGTACTGTATGCACAGCTCTCTTGACCTATCCACATTCAAATGAGAACATAAGAGAATAGTGAGGGCAAAATGAACTTGGTCTATACCAATAAATTACTGTGTTCTAATAATGAAACACAGGCTTTTTCTATGGTAGAAGTTTTATAGATTACAAAAGCATGGAAACTAAAATACAGCTAAGCCACCAATGGCCACTCTTGTAAGTAAACCGCGGTGACGTTACTTAATGTTTACTCCGGCAGATCTCCAATGCACGACTACACAGCCGTTCACTACTGATTGATAAGTGTGTTTTGCAGCATGAGCTGCATCTCTTAAGGATTAAGGGGACTCTCCTGGAGAAATTTGTGATGGCTACATGACATTTTCTGAATTGTGACCATGTGGTGTGTGCATGTACAACAGTATGGTGCATGCGCAGAAATAAAAATTGCCTGCAAGCAAATTTCTGGTCTGAAGCCCTGAGGCACTAAAGCCACTCTCTTGTCGTCGGAGTGTGACGCCACGCACCATGTGATGGGTGCATAATAAAAAGCATATAAATGGCACACGGCTACGAATGTGATTTGAACCCATGGCAAGCTATACAGGTCAGATTCTCTGGGCGCTGCATTAAACAACTTCACCTAGCTTCACCTATAGCTTCACAACTTCACCTATAGCTTCACCTTGACATTGCACGCATTATACAGCCACTTTCTCATGCTGCGCATCACTGTCTTCATCAACTTCCACTTGTGCACAGTTTAGTCACAAAGCAAGACCATGCAGACAGAAAACATTTCAACATGTGGTTACTGAAAAAAAAAAAAAAAAATCGTCTAATGCTCATTTCATATGCCTTAGGAAAACCCTCCAAGGTTAAGCAGACTTGCAATAAAAAGTGATTACTCATTGCCATCCAACCGATGGCAGCCCTATTGCTACAAGAAAAGATATGCAGCTTTTTCAACCAAAGAGGTTTTGATAAAGCTGCATAGCTTTCGTCTGCAGCCTTATCGCTGTGCTTTGGTGGATGTTTATGAGTAATTACTCCCTTATTCCACTAGTCTTGTAGGTCAGAGGGGAAGGGGGTAGTTTGGTAACGCTGGGGGCTTCCATCGGCCGAGTCCGTAACTCTGTCTTCTTGGGCAGCCATGCTGTGCTACAGGCCACAACAATTTTTCAGACTGTTCTACGCCATTTCTGTGAGAGCAAAGCTTACTGCCTTCTTGTCGTTGTTTTATTCGTGCTGCAAATGGGTTTTACTCTACAAGTAGTCCTTTTGGTCATGACACCACAGGTGCAAATCAGATGTTGCATTTTGATTGTTTTCGGAGTAATAAATGCACCTCTTGCTGCCAAAAAAATATCAACCTACCTGGAAGAATCCACATAACGATTTTTTTTAGATGAGTAGGATGAAGCTGACTGCAGCGTCCCTTTAGGGAAGCAGCAGTGCAAAACTTAAATAACTGGAAGGATGTAAAAGCTGAGAAGCTATTCTATATCTAATCGATAACTTAGACAAAAAAATTGAGTTGCTGCACATTAGTCCCAAAGGCATCTGTACTTCGGTGAACCTCCGAAGTTTACTACTTTCTTTCTTTCTTTTTTTTTTTTTTTTTTTTTTACATACTGCCCATCGAAATTTCTCAGCTGTGTACAGCCCAGCCAAGGAACTGAGTGAAGGCATTCCTTTCATTACAATTTCTCAAGGAATGCAACTGTGGGTGTGTTTTCTCTAATTCTGCCTGCTTTCTTACTAAACATATGAAATTTCTAATAGTACTTAGCCATACAACAAGGGGAAGTTTGCTGCTGGAGAAGAGTAAAAACACTGGCATATTTCTGTAGATCTTTCCCTGTGATGACAATAGTAACAGAATATCTGTTTTGCAGGAATTTATATTTTCTCTAAGCTGGGGACGGTGGCGGCATTGCTATGGGCAAAATATTTTTCTTAGCTGTGGTAGATATGACCAGCCTTATTTAACTAATAGCTATTTTTAAATTAGCAATTGAGTGCTTTAAACTATAGCTGTAATGAAACATTATTTGTCTTATTTAAATCACCTTCAGGGGCTGCCCCACGCACTAACATTAGAGGAGAGGAGAGGTGTCAAAACCTGGGAATTCACGAAGTGCTTGCAAGAGTATGGACGGAGGTCTGGTTCCACCTGGAGGGGGCATGTCGCCTCTTTAACGAGCAGAATTTCTCGGAGCTCCGGTGTCGGCCGCCTGTTATTTTTTTTTTTTTGTGATGGGTGGTAGACTTTGTTTTGTTGTGATTTCATTTAAATATCTATGTTTGGGGGCATGACATGGATGGTATAAGTAGGATAGAACTTAAAGAAAACAGCAGTTGCTAACAATGAACAATGAATGTTTCCCGGCATGTGTGTGACTCCACTGAACGGCAAACAATCAGTTTTTGATGTGTAAGTACACCAAACAAGCAAGAAGCATTGAGAGTATTCTTCAGCTGGTAATTTTGTCTGATGGTTAGCTTCTTATTTAGGTAACCAGAAAGACCTTAAACAGACTATTTTCTGTGACGAAGAAATTGTGCATGGCAGTTACTGCAGACTTAAGTTGTATCCGAGACTATAGAGGGGAAGCAGTTGTTATATTTATTTTTGTTGATGTGTCGCATAGGACAAGCAATATTTATGACTCCGACATTGATGAGAAATTGCAAATGAACACTTTACACAAGGGCAGAGGTCGTACTTATGAAAAAAAAAAAAAGAAACTAAAGAACAAGGACTACATAAAATGTGTTGAGAAACTATATGCCATTTCAGGTTACTAGCAAACCTAAGAATGCTGCAAAACATGTGCACCTTTGCACCATGATATAACAGATCAACATAAAGCTATACACGTGCAGCCTTTTATGCAATGCACACAGAATTTCCCAGTGCTCCTGCTGCTATTGGAATAAACGGTAGAATTTCACCCCTGGTGGGCACTTCACGCAGGTGCATTGAGCATCCAATGATGCAATATTGTATGCATGACATTGCAAAATCCTTACAACTGCAAACATACTGCCTTATGCCGCCGTGAAACAGCAAGGCATAGGCTTCCACTGGGGATCACATAGCGTCGCTTCCATCTTGTGGCATGATAGTTATACTTGCACCGTGGCTCTGTCGCTTTGAAGTTAGGATTGTTATTGTATTCGCCGTACTCTCTTTCATGAGGAAGTCATAGTTTCTTCCACCATAAGCCAGCTAAAGACAATGTGTCCCTTTGCATACATGCTCGTCTCCCAGCGCTATTAATAAAATTCTCAGTAGTGTGCAAAAAAAAAAAAATAACAAAATATCTTAGAAAAACAAGGGGGCTGTACATACCCCTTAGGTTGTGTGTTGGGCATCACTGCATCACTGACCTTCATTTTAATGGTGGGCTCGTTACTGCCCGCTATCTAGGCAGCGGGCAGTTACATCATCTTTTACTGTCAAGTTTCAAAGATATTCAAAGCAACATTCTTATTTCGAAAATTTACATTTTAAAATGTCGTGCCGTGTTTCTTACCCCTAAATCTAGGTATACTTTTTTTATCTGGACGCGGAGTGTTCGACTGCCACAAAGAAAATATAGTTGAAAAAAGTCAGCAGACTGTCCTTCAGATGTGAAGCATTTGCTACATTGTACAGAAAATGCTTTGGACTTCTGCACACTATGCCATTTCATACACAACATGCAATGCTGCCAAAGGCAGTATGCCTGAGTACCGACTGCATTCGTGCCTGAGAAACAGTTTGTCCTACATCCAAGTCCAAAGTGCAGACATGGATCGTCCAACTGAGCTATGGAGACATCTATCTTAACACTGAGCGTATTCATCAGTGCCACCCTTGACTACAGCAACGGATGCAGAATTACCAGCATTACCGTATCTGTCATGTGGAATGTGATGAAACAGTGAAGCAGTGTGAGAACCTCCTTATAGTGCCAATGGCATCAAGACTACCAGAACAGAAGCTGTCATTAAGTTACTGGCCAGACAACAGAAAGGAAATCAGCAGCTCTTTGTGTAGCCAACAGCCACTGTGACTAAACAATGTTGAGGAGAATGTTTTCTCTTCTTAGTTCGTATTCTGGTAAGTGGAGAATGAGGTGTGCATTTTTTTTTCTTTTTTTTTTCTTTTTTTTTTTACCAGACTATTTGAGAGAAAATAAAACAATCCTACTCACTGAAAATGAGGTTCAGTCATTTATTCGTCTTAATAAGCTTTGGCGGGTCGCTATGGTTCGGTACATACATCGCCACTAACTGCTCAGATGCTTTAAACTGAAGGAGGAGTCAAGAAAATGTGCAATAAGGAACTGTGGCATCAAAGTTACACAGGCCTACGCGAATGGTATATAACAACACGAGCCCTTTCAAAGCAGTTATTTTCATAGCTGCAGATAAATCAGGTCATAAATGTACGGCACTGCAGTGTTCTAAAAGGTGAGGGAATTGTTATGTTGTTATTTTGAATCTATGCAGCAATGACCTGAAGTAGATGATTTTGGTGCATAAAATGCTGTTTTAAATACAATAAAGGTTATACACATATATTTCATGCAGAACTTTACAACGAACAAAAAATTTTAGAAATGTTGCAAACAAGGTCCAGCCATATGTATACATTGAGCATTATCGGCAGGTGGCCAGCTTCCACGATACACACGTCTTAGGATCCGGGATTTAGAACTGACATGAACAGTCGTTCCTTCAGGAAGAACGTTAGTCAAGTAGTGACTAACGTTCTTCCTGAAGGAACACCAACCGGAACGACGCCCCTTTTTATACTGGTATTTCGAGGTGATTAAAGTTTACCACTGCTGCTAAATAGTGGTGTCGAAGTCGAGGACAACGATAAAAATGACAGCGAGATTCCATTCAAGTACTCGATCGGAGACGAGTTTTTCGCATCCCATGTGTTGCGCTACTTGCGCTGTACACCTTACTTCCGGATGATCCAAAGGCAGTGACTCTCGTAAATTTCGGGAAATGCAAGTAAGTACTTGACTTGCGACATACTGCAGGCATGTTCCATCGACAAGAGCGGGCTGACACGCATTGCAGAACTAGCGTCGCAGAGTCCACAGGTCGGAGATGGTGCTATCTAGAACGCATGGGAATATCACAGCATGCTGCTTGACGAACAGCAGTACGCGAGGCCGAAGCTCAAGGAGTATTATAACAAGTGGAAAGGAACACGTACGGCCACACGGCTACGATATTCAAACTACAATGCCAAGAAACCCGTCCGCCACCATCGCCACAGCCATGTCCGGCTTGCGAGCGATCACGGAGCCGGCGACACTGGCGACCAGCTATCGACCTATCGCTTGAAACGGCGACGAGAAGCAGCAGACATTTTACAAACAAAACAAAACAAGTTACGTCACATCCGGCAAGTTATTCCTCCTCACTTCTTTCAGCTGGCGCATGCGCAGAAGCGACGGAGCATTCCAGTAAAGAAGGTGTGGTTCCGCCGGCCGCGGCGGGGGCTGCCGCTGAATGATCGCCGCGGTGGCGCTGCGGTGAACCGGAGTGCGCCACTGCTGACGGAGCAGACGACGCGCGCGCCCGTGCGCTTCGAAATGCATTCGCTGCATGCTCATTGTCAGGTGCCTTGTACATGCGATGCCGCTCTTTAGTCTTTGATTTCAGTTTAGTCGTAATATTGAATTCGCAGCCGAGTTGTTGGCATAACCACGGATGCGACTTTTTTTTTTTTGCGCGCATGCCCCTGAGCCGATGTAGAAACGAAGCTGCTTTTTATACCCTATTATCCTGCTGAAGCTACCGCCGTGCCGTATTGTAATGAAGACTTCTGAGGATTTTGTGTAAACAATTGCGCTTGCATGGAGAACTATACTAGACGCACATTCTAGGCTCCAAGGACCATGTGTGCGAGCAACAGAGCGCTGTCGCCGGCGTTTTCATTCACGCTATAGTTTCATCGTAATTCTTCGGACGTTTAGCTAAGTTATAACACGTATGTAGAACTAGAAACTTTCGGATGCATGCACAATTAAAGCACGCAAGATGGGAACCCGAGCCCTTCAAATCGCACCGCGCTTCAGGCAAACTGCTGATAGGCATTCTTTGGTACTTAGGAAGCCTAGTAGCCACTCATCAGAATATGCCATCACTTTTGTTGACTTCCGTTTTGCAACCTCTAAAACATATTTTAACAGCCAGCTGTTAGTTGAGAGGAAGGGCACTAACACTTCTTTCAAACTCCGTCCTTGAAGGTGTTCATTTTCATTTTTCATTTCACCGAGAGCTTTTACCAGCTTTGCCACCTTGTCCTTCGTACGACAAACTGCTCGAGACATGGAAGTCTGTTTCTTAATTTTTTCTTCTTGACAGGGTGTTCTGAGTTAACTTTCGCAAGTATTTGCAGGCTATATGCATGTTGGATCAGAAATAATGGTACAGTTCGTCGCAAATTAAGCAACGCCCATTGTAGGTGGGAAAGGTCTTGGTAATAGGCTTCAATCGCTGCCAGGACACAAGCTGAGTTTCGCAATGTCCTGAATAAGATTAATTACCTCTTCTGACGACTTTACAGCAATCTCCTCGACTCTGTTTCCTCGAATGCACACAGCAGCATTCATGGCAGCTTCACTACTGCGATGGAACAGAACTCGCCGATGGCAATTGCCTCCGGAGATTCGTCCTCGCTTGAGTGGCACTATGCGAATGTTCATTGTTCAACATCAGAAACATCGACCTTTGTCCCCAGTGGCGGTGGCATGCAGCTTTCTGCATTCCTGGAGCAGGCTCACGTCACACGATCCACCACCGCTGTATTCTTCAACTGGCTCCACTGATGCTTCAGGATCAGTGCACTTTTTTTCTTTCTCTGCAGGTCTCCCTGTTGACTGTTTTTGCTCGTACAAGTTGCGCTCCTTTCTGTTGAGAGGCAGGGGTTTCAACAAGTATTTTGGAGTGTCAGGAAACAGCGTTGAGATGGCATCCTTCGTGAGTTGCGTAACATCCCGTGGAATCTCAATTACCTTTACCTGTCTTAAAACTTCGCTCAATAAAGCAGGGTTTGAAGTGTCGCTCACAAACGTCGACACTAGCTTATTCGTGTTACAGTAATGTGAGGGCAACCCCGATCCGGATCATCCGATAGTTATATATACCGATATTTATATCAACGTCCAGGATTTCCTGTCTGCAACTCACAAAATAATGAGGAAGATATTCACCACTTGTGGGTTTGCCCGCCACTGAAGCCGACAATATCGGCACCTGACGGCAGTGGGCCTTTCACCGAGCAACCCATCTTCGTACATTGCTTGCACGCAAGGGCCTTATCATCGTTCTCTCTTGAATTTTATTAGAACACAGCCAGTCTATTTTCTTTGATTTATTACGCCTTTAATTTTCGTTTTGCATATTCCTTTATGCCCTAGCTGAGACAATAAACACTGTTATTGCCTTTGCAGCCGCGCTTGACGTTGCGCTCCCACTCTTGCCTCTTCCCTGCGTCTTTCGGTGTCCTGAAGAGTGAGCATTTCACCTTGCACGAGCGCTACCCGGTCTTGCACCCGGGCAAGAAACACGTGCTATCACGCTTACCCCGTTTTCTGGACATGACGCGATCACATATTCATAAAAAAGGCACACTTGCACACATGCTAGCTAATTTGCGCGCATTCCGGCTCGCGAGCGAAAAAAAGTGCACGTGGTGCACGAGCCTTGTCACGGCACCAACGGATCAGCGCAGCGCAGATTCGCAGTACGGCACAACCGCCACAGCACCACGTACCACGGCCGGTCTCGAGGGAGAGAGCGCGCAAACGCGCTCTCCCTCGAGACCGGCCGTGCACGTACACAACGCGACCACGCTCCGAATGCGTACAGCGCCCCCTGCGCTTTCATCCGGGAAGCGGCCAACCGGTTCCATAGGGAACCCCGCTCGGACGGCAGACTAGCAAATACTTCTAGGGACTCTACTTCTAGCAAGCCTTGCCAGTCAACCGACGCGTGACGTCACGGGATTAGGAAATAGTTCCATGCGACACCGCCAAACGACATTCCCTCTGCCCGCGAATTTCAAAAAACGCAGTTTTTAAAAATTAATAATAAATCGCTGGCTTTGTTCCAAGGAGTTATACTTTGCGTTAATGCTCAAAAGGATGTGTTCTACACACTGAACACGTTTATAAGTGGTTTCTTGGGGGCCGTTTCCGTGGACCTTTAAGTGGCTGCCGGCGATTAGGAGTTGTGTGGCAAAGGGAGTCTAGTTTAGACAGAATTTTATGCAATCTCTGTGTTGCATGTTTTAATGAAAATACCGTTAAACCAAATCTACAGGTTTAAGATTGCTAGATTGCTAGCCTCAGTGATGAATGCGTTCATAAGAGTCCCGTGTTATCGATAAAAACACTATCTAGAAGAGAGGCGTGGTTCCGTTCCCTCAACGGTAGGGTTTAAAGTCTGAGCAGAGTCACCTGGCGACAGATAGCGGAAATATTGGTTTAAAGCGTGCCGTACTCGTTGCTTCAGTGGCGCAATGGATTGACACTACTTACCTCAGCAATAAGCGATTAAAGCGTCTGTTCGAATTTTGTAATAGCAACTTTTTATTTTTTTCGTTTTTTTTTACCGCAGCATTACAATAAGTTACCAAGCTTATTCCTGGGGAGCGTACTCCTTTAGGCGACAATATGTAGTGTTTTTATTTCTTAATAGCCGCTAAACAGCCTTGAACAGAGCCACGAGGTGATGGCATGACAATGGTAACACTAATCAATTACCTTCACCGTAATCATTTCCTGCCTTCAGTGAGTGTATGTTACCGTTAGGTTGCGTTCACAGACACCTTTCGGTAACTATCGCCGTTTAACCCGCTGAGAGCATAACCAATGAGGAGAAAGAAGTTGCGGGACCCAACCGTTGAGGAGACGGAATTACGCAGAAGAGAGAGCTGTACGCATGCTAATGCATATTTTAAAGTGAGCGTTTGTCTTTGGTCAGTCGTGCTTAGAGAAAGAATGACCCTTCGGCACTTTCAATTATATATTTGGCCCTATTGGCATGCTGCTCATTTGTCCTCAGCAACTCCTAACCAGGAGCCACTAATTATGTCGCCAAAGCTTCACTGTCTGCTGCTCTTTATTGCAGAGGGGAAATTTTGCGTTTTTTACATTCTTTATTTTTTACGAGCTTCTTTTCTACGAAACACTAGTTTCGGTCGTTATAACGCCGCGATCTAAATACATAACAAAGCTTCAGTTTTGCCATCGTGACACTTAAGGAGCAGTACGTAATTAAACAAGGAAGGTTCACAGCGCCAACTGGTTTGACGCCAGAACCAATAGAGTTTAAAGATGAGCCGTCCATGAGAACAGTGAGTTCCATGTTGCTGAATATTAAGTAAAAAAACTGCATTACAATAAAATATAAGCTTTTTTTAGTGCACTTGGGTTTAACGCCTTGGAATGATGCCATGCAGTAATTGCAAGCTGACGGCACCTAAAATATCTTTGGGTGTACGAGGTACCTGCATTTATTAAAGAGAGAAGGAATGGAGCACAACTCGGGCAGCACAAATCTTTGGCTTGGTGTTGGTACTCTGTCGGCAACGTCCGGCCTTATGTAGGGACCGAACTTTGCCACTAGTGCCAACACTGGCCTCAAAGTTTGTGATATCTGGGAAACTACAGATTTCATCCAATGCCTTGAAATCAGCTTAATTATCAGAGTGAAATAAATATACTGTCGTGCCTCGTTAATATGTACACTTTGGTTTCCGACCAAAACTGTCCATAAAGCGAGTCATCTATAATAACGAGTCATGAATAAAAACAAAAAGGATTTTATTGAGAAAAAAGGATCGTAATTAACGACTGCTTTTGTGAATAACGGTGCGCACTGGACTCAAACTTTCACAGAACACCGGCAATTTTGAGTGCATTATCCTTGCCATTGTTGTCTTCGAAAAATTGTAGTGCAGTCTGAAGCGACTCGCTTACCATGACACCCGTGATGTTGGGCTTTGTGTTGGTCGAACTTTCGAGCACGAACTCCTCACTGGCCGATGAATCAGCGTCTGATTCTCTACTCACCGCCCCTTCCAAAATGGCCTCTTCACTGAGCAAAGTAGCCGGTAAGTACCTGCTTGAGATTCTCCTGAGGTGAGGAAAGAACTGAGCTGTCGATACTAGTCCCTCGCAGCTTGGATTGACTGAGATGGCTTTTGCCGCTTATATTCACAGATTTCTTCGCGGATTCAGGCCCGGCCTTTGTACGCAAGATACCATGCTCAGACTACATAACGATATTGTCAGAGACTTCAGGAAAAAAAATACTAAAGCTATTCTAGGCTTAGACCTTAAGAAAGCTTTTGACAACGTCAGTCACGACGCCATTCTCGACGGGCTCGCTGAGCTTAGAGTAGGCGAAAGAACCTACAACTACATTAGATCATTCCTGCGAGACAGGACGGCAATCATCAGCTTTCAGGGCTTATGTTCGGAGGAGTTCCCGCTGGGTAACAGAGGCACTCCACAGGGGGCTGTGCTCTCACCTATCCCTTTTAACATCGTAATGAGGAAGCTCCCCAGTAAGCTTGGCCATCTCGATGACTTAAAACTAAGCATCTACGCGGACGATGTGACCGTCTGGATGTGCGAAGGGAACGACTCGTACATCACATCCAGGCTCCAAGAGGCAGCAAATATAATCAGCTATCACGCAGAGGACGTAGGTCTATGCTGTTCGCTAGAAAAATCGGAGCTCCTGGTAATGACCAGCAGTAGTGGGAAGATAACTCCAGATATCAAAATTAAAGTCAACGGAAACGAAGTCCGGAAAGTAGATGAAATTAGAATATTAGGTATGATTATCAACCGCAGGGGTAGTAACAAAAGTCTGATTAAGAAATTAGAAGATCAGGCGGAGCTCGTAGTCAGAGTATTTAAGAAGACGTTCAACAGAAGGAGTGGTCTCACGGAGGCTAGTAGACTCAGACTCATGCAAGCTTTTGTCACGAGCAGAATGTGCTACGCGACTCCATTCCTAAATATCAACAAGACCGAAGAACACAAATTAAACACCATAATTAGGAGATGCACGAAGTGCGCTCTAGGACTCCCCATAACTACTTCTAACGACATTCTAGAGAAAATGGGGTTGCATAATGAGTGGAAAGAGCTGGCTGCGGCGGTCAGGCTGTCCCAGAGAGAGCGACTCGCAGGAACGGCGGCGGGTAGGCAAATCCTCGATTGGGTAAACCTACTAGCGCCCGGGGAAGGCGAAAGTGTCAGAGAAAGCATAGATCGAGAAATCAGAAAGCATCTATACGTCTCGCCCATACCGAAGAACATGCACCCCGTACACGACGAGGGGAGGAGGAAAAGCAGAGCTAAGCACCTCGCTAACAAATTGGACAAACTCCCGCCGGGATCGGTCGCCTACACCGATGCAGCGATCGGGAAAGAAGGCGACGTAACCTCGGTCGCCCTATTGGACACTGGGATCGCCATAGGAATAGAAAGAAATCGAGATCTACCGCCGGTAGAGGCGGAGGAGATTGCAATAGCCATTGCCATTGCACGACCAGGCGTGAAACACGTCATCAGCGATAGCAAAGCGGCGGTTAGAAATTTTAGCAAGGGTAGAGTCAGCAATCGTGCTGCAAAACTTCTGAACGAGTCGTCTCTCGCCGAAAGCGTGACCATAATCTGGACCCCAGCACACGCCGGTCTCGCCGGCAACGAGGCTAACCACATGCTCGCCCGCTCCTCGCTACCTCGGGGTGCTGCGGACGCCTCCACAACATCTAAAACCAAAGAATGTATAGGTACCTTTAGGGATGTAACCGACAACTTGAAGAAAGACCGGAGGATATATCTGCCACCGGTTAGATCCCTGAGTAAAAAGGAATCGTACGACTGGAGAAGACTCCAAGCTCGAAATTTCTTTTCGCCCCTGTGGAGGAGTTGGACGGGTGCCAGAGGGCGGAAGAGGGACGGTGCAGAAACCGAAATTTGTAAATTTTGCGGCCACGTGGCAACATTAGATCATATAATATGGAGATGCGTTCGTGCCCCAGGGCGCAACGCGATTAAAACTAGCGATGAATGGGAGACCACGCTAAGAAGCTCCGACGAAAAAACACAGCGATTCGCCGTCCGCCTGGCGGCCGAGGCTGAAGACCTCTTCTCCTAGACGAGGCCGGGTGTCCTCTGGCCGCGGTGTGACAGACTGCCTCCCCGGACGCCTGCGTGCGGACACGTAGGTGGCTGCTGCACCATATTCGGCGGAAATAAATGTTCTTCCTCCACCTCCTCCTCTTCGCGCCTGCGTTCAGCTCTATTCTTTTGCGTTTAACTCCCGCCATGCCAAAAGCCAGACTCAAGTTGAGGGTTACAGGCTCCTGATGCTGTGCACATTTTTGCCTAGTTAACCTTTCTGCCTTTTCATTCTTTTGATTCTTTCTTTTTTTGTCTTTTACTGTTTCTGCAAGGAAGCAAGGGAGTCAAGTTGGCAAGCTGCTAGGCAGAGGGTTATCGAACATCCCATCTTCTTGGCGCCGTTTTTATGTGTTCGCATAAAACAAACACTGCAAGCTGAAGTATAGTTTAGAAAGACGGCTAGCCGACTACGAAGAGCTCAGACCTTGTCAAGGCCGCATCTGTGACTCAAAGCGAAGCCGACATACGGACCGCCTAGTGTGCATAGTTTGGCACCAGAGGTGCAGTGGTAACACGCCCGACTACTGTGCCGGAGTACCCGGGTTCGAACCCGACCTAGGCGTCTGCGTTTCGATGAAGGCGAAACGAAGAGGCGTCTGTGTGCTGTGCGATGTCAGCACACGTTAAAGATCCCCAGGTGGTCGAAATTACTCCGTACCCCTCCACTACGGCTCCTCCTTCTCTCTTCCACTTTCACTCCAACCTTCCTGCCTTCCCTTACGGTGCGGTTGAGGTGTCTACAGAAAACAAGTGAGACAGTTACCGTGCCTTTCCCTTCCCATAAATCAATCAGGCAGCAGAGGTGGCTCAGCTACAGAGCCAGTAGCAGGCCCGTGCATTTTCTTTTCCTTCTTCCTACAGTCGCGACAACCGCTCAGCAGTCTGGCATCATACGTTTGGAAAGCCGTTCCTTTCATTGTTCGGGCGTCTCCGCTGTTCTCTTAACCTTCTCACGGTCATTCTCTATTTGATGCTGCTATGAGTCGCTTCTTGCACCCCGCCCGCGGCTGCGTTTCGATGGAGACGAAACGGAGAGGCGTCCGTGTGGTGTGCGATGTGAGTGCATGTTAATGATCCCCAGGTGGTCGAAATTACTCCGAAGCCCTCCACTACAGCTCCTCTTTTCTCTTTCCACTTTCTCTCCCATCTTCCTCACTTCCATTACAGCGCGGATCAGGCATCCATAAGTCGCCCGACTACTGTGCCGGAGTACCCGGGTTGTGGTCGAAATTACTCCGTAGCCCTCCACTACGGCTCCTCTCTCTCTCTCTCTCTTTCCACTTTCACTCCCACCTTCCTCCCTTCCCTTACGGCGCGGTTGCGGTGTCCACAGAAAACAAGTGAGACAGTTACCGCGCCTTTCCCTTCCTATAAATAAATCAGTTTTAAATCATGCATCCACCGACAACGCTTCCTGAGCAAGTGTGACAAATACTGCTGCGTTCCGTTCCTGTGACCCAATTTATTATTATTATTATTATTATTATTATTATTATTATTATTATTATTATTATTATTATTATTATTATTATTATTATTATTATATTATTATCATTATTATTATTATTATTATTATTATTATTATTATTATTATTATTATTATTATTATTATTATTATTATTATTATTATTATTGCGCTCTACATCATGATGACTCCGCTTGGCAAGGCGTTCTTCGCTTTGTTCGGGCCTCTCTGCTTCGTCGGCAGTGGCGTCGGCACGCGGTCACAACGGCAGCGAGCTCTGATATGCGCAGCGCACCTGTTGCTCCTCTCCACTCTCCGCGCATGCACAATAGTAGCCTGTCTTACACACGGTGAAATGCTCGGCTGAGGAGTGTAGTGTTGCTCTCGCTATGAAACTATTTGCGAGTTTCTTTCTTGGCAAACTTGGACGTGCATCATTCGAACAAGGCTAAGAACAAGGATTAATGCCATTCAAACCAGAAAAAAAGTTGTAGTGACTCTTTTCTTAAACCATGTTTCAGGTGTGTAAGCGATCAGCCCCATCCAACGTCGCTGATGCTGTTTCGAAGTTGGCTCACTTCCGTGCCTGGTAAGCTTCTCGGCAACGGGCAAGTATGGATTGTTGCTGTATTTTGAATGATCTCGTTCGCCTGCCTCGCCCCGCATCGGGGTCTATTATTAAGGGAATGGCGTATGTGTGTGGCTTATTTACTTACATTAAATGAAGAAGCGGCTCAGATACTTCATGAAGACGACGATGTTCAATGTTCGAGAGTGTGCTGCAATTTACCACGTGGATTGATCGGGCAGTGCGGGCTCTTTGCCGCTTTTTGTGCGACACGGAACTTGACTCGCACTCGTAACGAAAGTTGTCGTGCCTGTATATATTTTCATATGCTTTCTCCCACATCATCACCCAGCATGGTGCTCTTTCTTCTCCCCTTTCCCCTGTGCAGAGTAGCAGGCCAGATTTTCATCATTCTAGTCAAACCTCTCTGCCTCTCCTATCAACAAATATATCTTTGATCGGCTGCGGCTATAGCATAGTTTTTCGTGCCTGGGCACGCCGATTAAGACGATGATGTTATCAGCACGGGGCGATTTCATTTTCCTGCGCAGCGGAAAATGAAATAACATGCGGCGCACGAGTATGTGGGCTACCTATGGAACGCACGAGGTAAAATGCGTAGGCATAACGCGTTATTCCTTGCAATTGTACTGAGGTGAGCTAACGCTCTAAAAGAGAAAGCTGAGCTTATTTTTTGGTTCGTTTTATTTATCTGGAGTGCCTACAGCACCCTGATTGTCATTATATAAGGGGAAGAGATACATAAACATAAGAATCAGCAAGAGAAGTCTGCACATATATCAACATGTTTGCAGACACCGCGGGTCCCTATATGTTAGCAACGCTCGATTTCAGTCAGCGAAAAAAAGAAGGGGACAAAGCTCCACATAGCTAAGAAGCAAGCTCAGCACGACACAAAAACACCTCAGAAATGAAGTGATACAAAGCACAAAACTGCAAGAAACGCCCTGGAGACAGAAACAAGGCATCAGTGGCTGGACATGACACTTAGGTAGAGAAAAATGAGGAGGGTAGGGTGGAAATATATTCTGCTAAACTATTCCACTCTTGGATTGTTTGTGGAAAAATTGCATTTAAATAAATTAACCATCGACTTGTAATCTCGAACTTTCATTGAATGATCGTTTCGAGAAGAGACATAGGTTGGTGGCTTAACATATTGCCTCCTGGTGTCCCCATGTTCTAGCTGCGCCTGGAAGAAAAGGACACTGAAGTTGACTCTCGTGCTGTGCGCCGAACGTTTGCCTGCTGGTACAGCTTCGTCCCGTCGTCTTAGTCAAGTCTAGCTCTGTTGTCCGTGACATATTTTGGTGTCGGCGCAGGGTATCGATCCCAGTATATGTCCCGAACTCCTCCGCATACCCAGGATTCAGGTCCTGTGCCAATCGACACTCCTGTTCACCGCGCTAGCCGGAGGAACCTAGGCCTACCACCTGAGCACGGGCCGTTGGAATTCACCACAGCAGCCGCCCCTCGACCTGTCATGCAAACTCCGACGTATTACACTCTGCAGAACCCGCGACTGCCTAAGGCTTTCCACGGCTGTCAGACGGAAGACGTCGAAGACTGGCTCTCCCAGTTCAACGGGTCGCCGCATTTAATCAGTGGGACGACGCCGCAAAGCTCAGGAACGTCTTCTTTAGCCTGGAAGATGGCGCTCGTACTTGGTACGAGAATCGCGAAGGCGTCCTAACATCGTGGCGCGAGTTCTGCCGCTGCATCCTGGACAGCTACACCAGCCCGGATCGCCGAGAACGAGCGGAAAGAGCTTTACGCTCTCGCATACAGATGCCGAACGAGACCATAACCATGTACGTGGAGGACATGACTAGGTTGTTCCGACGATCTGACCCGGCCATGCCCGAAGAGAAAAAGGTACGCCATCTCATGCACGGCGTTAAGGAACAACTGTTCGCTGGGCTCGTGCGCAATCCGCCGAGCACAGTTGCCGAGTTTCTTTCGGAAGCAATCACGATGGAAAGGATGCTCCAGCAGCGGTCTACGACCTACGACAGGCCGGTAATCGCCGCTTCGCTCACAGAGCCGCATTCGGCCTTCGGGGCTAGTCCGGATCTTCTTCGCGACATCATCCGCTCCATTTTACGTGAAGAGCTCCAGAAGCTTTTCGGTGCTCCCCAGCCGACGGTCGCCTCTGTCGCTAGCATTGTACGAGAAGAACTCCAGCAAGTACTTCGGCCTTCGGTACCATCTGCTAACCCGCCATCCTTTTCCAGCGAGTCCTCTCGACCAACGTATGCGGACATCCTGCGACGACCCCCAAATGATTCCACACAATTGCTGCCACCCGACCAAGGCTCACTGTATTCAGCCCACCCCGAGCCGTACATCGACAACCGCCGACCACCCCAGCGAAAGGCAGACCTGTGGCGTGCCCCAAATCGGCAGCGCCTGTGCTTCCACTGCGGAGAGCCCGGTCACTTGTATCGACAATGCCCATATCGTCAACTGGGACTGAAGGGTTTCCCCATCTACATGCGTAGCCCTCCTTTAGGCCAACGACCCCGGGATATTGAGGACTACGTAGCCCAGCAGCGCATGGCGCCAACTTTTAGACGACAGTCACGATCTCCGTCTCCACGCCGATCATCTTCGCAGCCCAGCTCCTCCGGGATGGCGCAGCGACGGTCGCCTAGTCCGAGCCGGGAAAACTAAAGACAGCGACCTCAGGGGGCGAGGCCGCTTCAAATCGACGCGACGAAGACCCCCCGACAACGCGACCTGTGAGCGACCGCGACTTGACAGCCCCGACGACAATTCGCACACGTGAAGATAGACGATCGCTCGATATACCCGTGCTCCTCGACGGCTATAAGGTTAGCGCATTGGTAGACACTGGTGCTGATTTTTCGATTTTAAGCGGGAAGCTAGCCATGCTTCTAAAAAAAGTGATGACGCCATGGTCTGGCACGCAGATTCGAACCGCTGGCGGACATGTCGTAACTTCGAGCGGTCAGTGCACGGCGAGAGTCCAAATTCGCAACTCCACGTTTGTTGTCAGCTGCCTTGTGATACCTGACTGCTCCCGCGAGTGTATCCTTGGTGTCGATTTTCTCCGAGAGTATGGGGCCATTATCGATCTCCGGAAGCGTACCGTGACCTTTTCGACCGAGAAAGCTGATGATACTGACACCGCAGACCGCCAAAGCCGTGCCCCTCTTCGAATTTCTGCCGAGAGCGTTTATATTCCGCCACGTTCCAGTGTTTTTGTGACTGTTGAGTGCGATGAACTACGTGATGGAACGGCGGTCGCTGAGGGCAACCAGTTCCTTTTGCTCACCCACGGCATCACCTCGGCGCGGAGTCTCATCCATCTGCGTAACGGCCGATCTGAGCTCCTGGTGACTAACTTCACAAACGAACCCCGCCATCTTTTCCGCGCTACCGCAATCGCATTCGCCGACGCCTTAGCGGACGTTTCTGAATGTTTTACTTTCGGAGAAGTTGAAAATGTGCGCCCATCCCTTGATCGTCTGGATATTAGTACAGATCTCTCGGAAGCACAGCAGCACGATCTGCGCTCTCTTCTTCTAAAATACAGTGCTTGTTTCGCGACGTCATCAAAAATTCGGCAAACGCCTCTTGTGAAGCACCGTATAATTACTCCCGACGATGCCCGCCCTATACGTCAGCAGCCGTACCGCATCTCAAAGACGGAACGTGAAGCGATTCAGACACAGGTTCAGGAGATGCTTCGTGATGGTGTCATCCAACCCTCCAACAGTCCGTGGTCGTCCCCTGTCGTGCTGGTGAAAAAAAAGGATGGCACCCTTCGCTTCTGTGTTGATTATCGAGAGTTGAATGACATCACTAAAAAAGACGTCTACCCGCTGCCCCGTATCGACGATTCGCTCGACAAGCTTCGTCGCGCCCAGTACTTCTCCTCCATTGACTTGAAGAGCGGGTACTGGCAGATTGAGGTAGATGAGCGGGACCGCGAAAAAACAGCTTTTGTCACCCCAGATGGACTGTATGAGTTTAAAGTGCTGCCATTCGGCCTATGTTCAGCGCCGGCTACTTTTCAGCGCATGATGGACACCGTTCTCGCCGGCCTAAAATGGCAAATCTGTTTAGTTTATCTCGACGACGTTGTCGTGTTCTCTGAAACCTTTGGAGAACACCTCGAACGCCTTCGCGCAGTATTAGATGCCCTCCGGTCAGCTGACTTGACGCTCAAGCCTGAGAAGTGCCACTTTGGCTACAAAGAGTTAAAGTTTCTCGGTCATCTTGTGAGTGCCGCAGGCGTTAGGCCAGACCCCGACAAAACTGCCGCTGTCGCCAAATTTCCCGTTCCTGCCACGAAGAGGAGTTTAAAACGTTTCCTGGGTTTGTGTGCGTACTACCGCCGCTTCATCGCCGACTTTTCCAAGATAGCCGCACCCCTGACCCGCCTCACGCGGGATGATACACAGTTCGTATGGGCCGCCGAGCAACAAGAGGCTTTTGAGGAGCTGCGCAGACGACTGCAAACTACCCCTGTTCTTGCGCACTTTGATGAAGACGCTGCCACCGAAGTCCACACCGACGCCAGCAACATCGGCCTTGGCGCTGTACTCGTTCAACACCAAGCTGGCGTGGAAAGGGTCATTGCGTATGCCAGCCGCACGCTCTCCCGCGCTGAAACAAATTATTCCACTACGGAAAAGGAATGCCTCGCAGTTGTGTGGGCAACTATGAAATTTAGGCCTTACCTCTATGGCCGTGCGTTTAAAGTCGTTACTGACCACCATTCTTTGTGCTGGCTGGCCAATCTCCGTGACCCATCGGGGCGCCTAGCACGATGGAGCCTTCGCCTTCAAGAATTTGATTACTCCATTGTGTACAAATCTGGTCAGAAGCACGAAGATGCTGACGGGCTCTCCCGGGCACCCGTCGGATTTGTCGATAACGTCACGGATGACAGAGGTTTTCTTGGACTAGTGAATGCCTCAGACATAATGACCCGACAGCGAGCTGACCCAGACCTTCGACCTGTTATTGACCACCTGGAGGGTCGCGCTGCTGACGTCCCCCGCCAGTTTGGAAGGCACCTGTCTGCATTCTGTCTTCGGAATGGCGTTTTATTCAAGAAAAACTCCAGCACTGTTGATCGAGCGCACCTCCTTGTCGTGCCGGCCGACCTTCGCGACGATATCCTTTTTGCTTGCCACGATGAGCCCACCTCCAGCCACTTGGGCTTTGCACGCACACTCGCTCGAGTTCGTCAAGCCTATTATTGGCCTAAACTTTCTGACGCGGTCCATCGCTACCTCAGAGGCTGCCGCGAGTGTCAACGTCGAAAGGTGCCTCCTCTCAAGCCCGCGGGTTCGCTCCAACCTATTATTCCACCTCGGACGCCGTTTGACCAAGTCGGCATCGACCTACTGGGCCCATTTCCGCTGTCATCGATGGGAAACAAATGGATTATAGTCGCGACCGACTATCTCACACGTTATGCGGAAACCAAGGCAGTGCAGCGCGGCACATCAATTGAGATCGCTCAATTCTTTATGCAGCAAATCGTGTTGCGTCATGGCGCACCGTCCCTAGTCGTAACCGATCGAGGCACCGCGTTTACGGCACAGCTCATGCACGACGTGCTCGAGCTTAGTCATACCAGCCACCGAAAAACTACTGCATATCACCCGCAGACGAATGGCCTCACGGAGAGACTCAACAAAACCATCGCCGACATGATCGCAATGTACATAGACTCGCAGCACAAAAACTGGGATGAAATTCTCCCCTACATCACTTATGCCTACAAAACGGCCACCCAAGAGACGATGCGTTTTACACCATTTCGCCTAGTCTACGGACGTGACGTTCAGACGATGTTGGATGCCATGCTTCCGAGCTGCCCAGATGATCATCCACTCATGCCAGACGCCGAGCAGTTTGCTCAGCGCGCTGAGGAAGCACGTCAACTTGCCCGTATTCACATTCAACAACAGCAGGGCACGGATGCACGCCGCTACAACCTCCGTCATCGACACGTCGCATACCATCCTGGACAGAAAGTTTGGGTGTGGACCCCGGTGCGTCGGCCCGGATTGTGTGATAAACTGATTTCTCGCTACTTCGGACCTTACGAAGTTCTGCGCCGAGTCACGGAAGTGACTTACGAAGTTCTTCCAGTGGGTACTGTGCAGCCCTCGCGTCGGCAGCCACGCTCCGAGGTCGTGCACGTTGTCCGCATGAAGCCCTATTTCACGCGGTAGTGCGCTATGCGTTTGTTTCGTTGTCGCGTAGGACACCTTACCCCGCCTCCGTTATCTATGCTGTCTATGTGCTGATCTTTCTTTTCGCTTACATTGGCCATCGCTCGCGCTCCATCCCTTATTCTTTTTTTTAAGAGGGGGAGTAATGCCACCTGGTGTCCCCATGTTCTAGCTGCGCCTGGAAGAAGAGGACACTGCAGTTGACTCTCGTGCTGTGCGCCGAACGTTTGCCTGCTGGTACAGCTTCGTCCCGTCGTCTTAGTCAAGTCTAGCCCTGTTGTCCGTGACAATATTGTCAATTTCTGTTTTGCCCTGAAAAATATAAAATAGCCACAACCTCAGATATTTTCGCTTGTTCTCAGGTAGTGGCCAGCTTAAGTGATTTCGAATAATCGTAGCGCTTTTTCTGAAGTTATAGTCATTAGACATAAACCGAGCTGCACGTTTTTGCCCACGTTCAAGCTTGTGAAGTCGTTCTTCATGTAGGGGTCCGAAACAGGCAAGCCGTATTCCCATATTCGACGGACATTAGTGAGGTATAATACTTTTTTGAGTTCAACAGGGGCGCGCCAGAAATTTATTCGAATAAAGTTAAGTACGCGGCTAGCTTTGGATGATAGGTGTGAACGTGAGTGTGCCACCACAGGTCACTACTAAAAATAACTCGCAGTATTTGTATTCTAAAACTGGTGTCACTCGCACACCAAATAACAGGTTTTGATTTTAGGATTTTTTTTTTTCAGGTACGTGAAGGAAGTGACAGTATCGAGACAATAGTACAAACTCATCTGTCTAATTTTGAGCGAAGCGAAAAATATTTCCCTTGAACTTGCGTATGGGAAACAAATTTTGCTGCGCTAACATAGTTTTTCCCCGTTTAGCCCTGTTTCATGATGGTTTGGATTTTAGCTACCGCATGATACTTTGACATGATGTTCTTTTTTTTTTTGCAAATAACATTCACTACGTTCTAAGGGTTTGACCTAGACGAAAGGAAAACATCAACAACAGCGAGTAGTGACCGGAGCAGAATATTTCACACACGCTCTCAATATGCGGACACATCAGTTCTTAAAGGATAGCTCTTTTTTGTGTTTTTTTTTTTTGTGATCCCAACATAGCGTTCTCACAAATATTTACTGAGTGAAGAAGAAAATCAGGCCTTAAAAGCGGCTCCTTAAGGCTCGAGGGGAGTTTCCCATGCATGTTTCTCTCATAGCGTGGCAGCCGACGACTGATTAGGCATGGAAGCCTCCGACGGCGTAACTGCCGAAGTTCGCCAACAGTAGGAGCAGCTGCCGCTAAGTTCCCTTTGGAAACTACACACTTTTGTTTGCCCACTCCTATCCGACGCAGCCGAAAGCCGCACTAGGAATTTATCAGGCATGGTAAACACCCGCGCGAGAGTGAGGGGAAGTTTGTCGTTACTCGGGACACTCCCGCAGCGAGCCTGCGCGGCGAGATAGCAGCGCCGGGGGCCGGCCCCGCAGCTGCCCCCGTGGCCGAAGCTGTGGTCTCTCCCTCCACTTTTGCTCACCAATGCGTGCCTCTATAACCTAGGAATAGCGCGCTTGAATTGTCATCCAATAGCTATGGCAGGTTAATTTCTATCGCACACTCGCTCCTCAAAGAAGTAACACGACTGAGTAGCTCCTCCCACCTTTTTGACAGCCTATGGTATCGTTACAATACACAACGCATCGGTGAATCAGTGTTCGCCCATGTTACCTGCAAGCTGCCTCCCGACAGGCATGACCATGGCTCTTTTCTCACAAAGCCAACAAATTGATAGGACCGACACCGAAGTGTGTGGACAACAGGGCCTTAAAGGGGTCATGGCACCAGCTTTGGAATGTAAACTGTTTATTGCATTTTATTCCTGATCTGCCATGCAACTAAACATCGAAGGTTCAGCTGCATCGGCGATGCAGATATATTTAAGACCACTATTTTCGTTTCTTCGTGAACAGCTTGCTGATCTGGCAACCGGCGCTGTCGATGACGACATAGGCCAACGTCGCGTCGTCTGCTGCATGTTCTGTATACGGGCAGCATCATCCGCGCTTACGCGAAGCCGCGGTAATTTTGGCTAAACAGCAGTCATGCAGCTTACCGAGGTTACCGCCAATTGAGCTTTTCGTCGAACTCTGTTAGCACTTTTAACCTAGAGAATAGCGACATCCGTGGGCGAGATTCAGGTGCACGTCGGCATCCGAGTACGAAAGGCGCACGAGCTGACGGGCTCGAACAGTGTGCACATTGTACACTGAAACACGTCTAAAAAGCAACACATAAAATGCGCAATGTGCGTGTCGCCCGACGACGCTTTTGTACAATCTTCGGATGCCGCCCGGCAGCTTAACCCCGTAGTGTAAGGGCACGGTGCACTACATCGAGGCACCCAATCCCTGGCCGTCTCGTCTTACCAGCATCGTTTGCGTTGCTCATTGTCAGGCCCATGCCTGGCCCTAGTCGCATCATGAAAGTAGACGATAAGTGTTACGGACTTGTTCTCAAACAGAGCACGGAGGAAAGAAGAAGTGTGCGCGCCCGTTCGACCTTTGTCGTTTTCGCTGGCCGTGTGTACCCAGCGTACTGAACCGACTATATATATATATATATATATATATATATATATATATATATATATATATATATATATATATATATATATATATATATATATATATATATATATATATATATATATATATATATACCGAGATGTTCTAGTCGGTTCAGTACGCTAGGTACACACGGCCAGCGAAAACGACACAGGTGCCACAAGAACGTCGCTACCGAGACGTTCTAGTCGGTTCAGTACGCTAGGTACACACGGCCAGCGAAAACGACACAGGTGCCACAAGAACGTCGCTACCGAGACGTTCTAGTCGGTTCAGTACGCTAGGTACACACGGCCAGCGAAAACGACACAGGTGCCACAAGAACGTCGCTACCGAGACGTTCTAGTCGGTTCAGTACGCTAGGTACACACGGCCAGCGAAAACGACTCAGGTGCCACAAGACAAAGGTCGAACGGGCGCCCACACTTCTTCTTTCCTCCGTGCTTTGTTTGAGAACAAGTCCGTAACGCTCATGAGGCTTACAGCACTGTGAGCGCGAAGGTTGACGGTGCTCTCGCTGTCTACTTCTCCCTGATCGTCGCTAAGCTTATAAATTACTTCGCATCGAAGCCAAGATCAGCAAGGCGCATTAGTAAATTGACCGCTCGATCATGAAACCAACCGCACTGTGGTGTAAGCCGTTGCCCAGTTTCATTGCTACGGGCTCAATGGTTGTCATGGTTATAAGGCCATAGACGTTGCGGGACATTCAAACACATCCATGTCAGACACATACGAAAGATGTGAGCGATTATTATATTTATGGAAATGCCTTACTTTTATTACCTGTATTAGCTTCAGCGCGATACCCTTAGGTTGTGTTCCGCACAAAATTCTGGCTCGGCGTCGGTGTTGTGAACGAAACAAATGGGCTAGTGTTAATCCCGCCTGAACCAAGTTTACCGACCGGAAACTCGATTAAGCATGGACAGTTTGCTATCGTTTACCACCTACATGGCTGTGCGAAAACGTAAAAGAAACACTTTCGAAGGAATGGCTCCATCGTGCGACTCCTCCTTGTCTGTCTGCGGACGACAAAGACACCACAGCCGACTCTAGACAATACGAAAATGTCGAGGGCATCTTGAAGGGGAGAGTTTATGCGTAGTTATTAACTGCTCAGTAATATCGTACGGAACTGGCAGTCCAGGCGCTAACGACGGATACTTATATGCATCGTTACCGCTGTGTAGCGTGACTTCAGCCTTCAGTAAACTTCGTCTGCAATTCTAGCCGACATTATGAAGGGGGAGTTCCCAGAAGGCGAGCCCGATGGACAGCAGTGGCGGTTGAGAGAAAATATGGGCAGGTGACTGGAAGGTTGTTTGCATTGTGCAAAGGAATGTTATATATTTGTGGAGATATGTACCGGTGCGAATAAAGTATGCAAGGCGTGCGAAGTAGAATTAAAAAGCGAGAGCCGCTAGCTCCGCGCGTTGCACATGCAAGTGTTGTCAACAGAGACGCCAGCCACGCACTTTCGGCCCACGGACGGAATGCGCGCAGACCCTCTCCGGGGTCCCGCCTCAGACTCGACGGGGGCTGCTGTACTCCGCGCTGCGAAATAGTTCTCGGGTTACTCGGCCATTCCGACTCCGGACATCTGGTGGGAGAGGGTGTGCGGAGAGGGATCGAGTGGGCCGTGCCGCCACCAAAATGGACCCTTTTCGGGCAGTGCGTGCTCTGTACGCCGTGCGAGCCAGTGTTGTAAACGAAGGGACAATAAATGTGTTCCATTGTTTTGGTTTGACGACTGTGTAGACTACACAAGGAAGAAGCGGGTGGCTTCACTTCCTCGTGCCGTACTTGAGGTCAAATTCCCGTACCCAGTTACCTTGGCGAAGCATAGCGTAGTGGAGTTTCGCTCCAAAATCGCGGGCATGACTCGGCAAGCTGATAGTTATTATGACTGGGCACTAATCGGACGTATAGTTGCGTCCTCACATGCACACATGTCATGGCAGATTTCACTATGCTGATAAAAAATTCGAAATGAAATATTGTTCGCACTTTTATTTCTAATTTATTATTTAGCACTTCTTGCTTCAGCCAAGATGTTGCTGCGAGGAACAAACCAATGCAAATGCGGCCGCTTTACCAAGGCAGCCGGACATACTGCTAATACTGTCGGACCGCCGGACGTACTGCAGGATATGCATGGCTCTCTGTGTGGTGAATCTATTCTAAATCCTTTTTGTTTGCGTCAGCGCGTAGTATCTTGCTCCGCTGGCGCATAAATGTTTGCAGTCTTTGCTGCACCACAAAGAAACGCTCAGCTAGGGGTTCATTTTCGCGCGTTTATTCAACCTGTTGCAAGACCGAAATTTGCAAGATTTATGGCAATGCACTATGTTTTGCGTGGCGTTGTGACATTCAATCTTTTGTCTCCTTGCTCGTTCGCTAGTCCTGGTTAGAGCCCTCGTACAAATATAAGCGAAGAAAAGTCCTAGTGCACGTATGTGACATAATTGCCGTGAAAGTGGGTAGCTGACCAAACGCCAAGAGGCAAGTAGCTTGCGACCGCATCCCAATAATTTGCATCGAGATAGCTAATAGACAGATCAGTTTAATGCTCGAAAACGCAAATAAATCAGCGGAAATGTTGGTTATCTGGCTTTCTACAGTATGATTTTCGTTCTAGCTACGATGATTTATCACTTAATGAAAGGTGTGTGGTGCGTAGGTTGTATTGTGTCGGGTCTTTGGTGTCCGGTGCGTTTAGCTTGTGTTTTACTTGCTTATACACCTTTGTGTTATGATCTGAAAACCCTGATGATCTACCGTATCACAGAATGACAATGTTATTAACCAGCATCACTGCAAAGGTATTGGAAACGTGATGGAAACCATCGCTGACAGCACTACTCTTATGCCTCTTCAGGGGCAAGTGTTACATGCTGTGTGTTTTTCGTTTGCACTCATGTCTTCATGAGTTATTTGCAAGACTTCTTGGCTGACATTTCGCTTTCTGTGATGTTATGTCTGCCGCCGTTATCATCTTCGCTTCGCAAAAACGTTGCTCTGTAGCATTACTTAAATGTCACAAAGCCCATGAGTAACTACTCTCCATTTCCCCACCATTTAATAACAATAAATATAATTCAATGCAGGAAAGGAATTCTGGAATGGGGATAAACATGTCTTAATCATTATGGTCTTGTTTAATGACACTTAGAGTTTAGCAATGATACTGGCTAAAACAGACGCTTGGACAATTTGGTAATCTATTGAGGGTAAAGATGTTATATATCTTTGGTTATGAGTGTCATCACGTTTTCTTTTGTTGTTTGTTCCATGTATATATTTTCGCGGGACAAGCAATAAAGCGAGTTGAAAGTAACTCAGCGCTCGTTTGTGTACTTCGTTCGTCCTCGTCTTTTTTGCGCTGTTTACCCTCAATTAGCAATGATGCACAGATAAGAAAAATACGCTAATTAGTAGAATAGAGATTTATTCGCTTAGATCACATTGAGTGTGACCATACTAACAAGTAGACTCTTTTGTTAAGGGACAGTTGTCCTTTATGTCTGCTAAGACGTGCTTGCTAGGGATTTTCTGTATCCTTTCGTTCTCTCCATAGCCCCTTCTTGCGTGATAGACACTCACTATCGTCTTTTGCGACCCCTCTTTGGTCGCACACACCTCCGCTCTCGCCGTAACCGCTCGTTGAAGTCGCAAGTTACTTTAATTCCCTATCTTAAGTGTCGTGACGCTGGGGCTACGTCGACCCGGCCTTCACTTGGTAGCGTGCAGAGACTCGGGGTTGAAGTAGGATTGAATCTTCGAAGTTGGTGAAATATGTACAAGCAGGTTTAATGGCACTTTGAGAAAACTTATTTACAATATTTACACGAAAAGAAGGGTACATCAGCAAAATGACAAGCGTTAAGAGTTCATAGCGAGAAGCGACTGGATGAGCCGTTTACCCAGGGCCCAGAGCGACATTTCGTGCTCTGCAGCGTCCTTAAAAACCCCCTATGTCCAGCCCCTCTCTGAAGATGCTGACCAACCAAATCCAGGGCACGCCCCTCAGGTATCGGCATCCAATCGAACACTTCACTGCACTGATGGTCTGAAGCACTGACTGGTCCGGCATTCATTCGTTGGGCGTGATCACTTGTTGGCGGGAAAAGCTTGGGAACGGCGAGGAGAGGAGGTACATTTCTATTCTTCAGCAAAGAAACCACAAGCTGGTTCTGACAAGGGGTTTTACTTCTCAGAAACCCGAGTGCACGTGGCGCCGCATAGGGCTCCCAACATGGTCCCTTTTCGACAATTGCAAATCTTTCCTGCATTCCCGGGAAATCACTTAATGGCCGTATGAGTCATGCTCCTTTCTTGTCCTGCACGTCAGCGGACATGTCACTCTGTCGTCTCCTTTGGATAGGAGGCATTCATCACTGGAGGATAGCACTTCTCGACTGGAAGGGTGGACAAAAGAAAGAAAGCACTTCCTGCTATTTCCCGCAGGGGGACGTTTCTTTGTGTTTTTCCAGACGTTCTCTTGACAGGGTCAATTTGGCATTTGCAGGTTGTCCACAAAGCAAAACATGCTTACAAAACAGGATTCCTGGAAACAGGCTCACTTAGAGCCATTGGACCATCACCACATATTCACAAAACTTATCCATGCCCACAGGCGAACAATAGAGCGCGCAATTGCGGATGCTTGGTCGTAACAGCCTCCTCCCCCGCCAGAAGAGTCTCGGAGGGCAGCAGTCCCAGCTGCTGCATGAAGAGACGACTTAATGGTCTGCACGTGAACGCTTGAAGCTCGCTGTTGCTTGTCGCGTTGTCTTGATTGTTGTAGGCCAAATTGCTCGAGCTGTCTGAAACTCAACCACATGTCGAAGCAAGCACTCGGCTCCCGTCTGAAGAGACCAGGTCAAAAGAAAACTGCCATTGTTGTTCGAGAAAAGCCCACTCTCAAGACGTTCAGGACCCACGTATTCCTAGAAAACCAAACGTGCTGCTTTACATAGTCACACATATACAAGCGCACGAAAAAAAAAAAAAAAAACCTGATTATCAATTTGGATACATGGTGAGGAACATCTCGGACCGCTTAGAAAGAGCGGCTAAGCGCGTCCGCATTCCCATTTAACTTCCCCTTTTTGTATCTTATTTCAAAATTGTACTGCTGTAAAATCAAGCTCCACCTAAGAAGGCGACTGTTCTTCGATGTCGCAGTTTGCAGCCAAGCCAGGGGACAATGGTCCGTCTCTACGGTGAATTTGGCCCCTCCAAGATAGCACTGCAATTTTTGAATGGCCCATACAATGCAAGCGCATTCTTTCTCTGACGCGCAATAAGCCCTCTCTCTAGAACTCAGTTTTCTGCTCAAGTAGAGCACGGGGTGCTCATTACCGTCGTCATCTCTCTGGCAGAGAACAGCACCTAACCCTCGATCACTGGCATCACACTGGACCGTGAATTCTCGGGCATAGTCTGGAGCTCGCAATACCGGACGACTAATCAGCACAGCCTTCAGGTTTACGAAGGAGGCTTCCTTTTGTTCGTCCCAGACTACATTTGTCGGTTCTGTCTTGCGGAGAGCGTCGGTCAGAGGGCTAGCCAAAGCTGAATAGTTAGGGATGTAGTGATTGTAGTATCCCGTCAGACCTAAGAATGCCCGAATTTCCGTCTTCGTGCTCGGCCGCGGGTAGTCTGCTACCGCAGAAATCTTAATCTCGCTGGGTTTCCTGAAACCTTGACCTACATTGTGACCCAAGTAGTCCACGGTCGCCCTTGCCAGGCAACATTTCTCGGCCTTTACGGTTAGTCCAGCTTGACGCAAAAGGCTCAGTACAGCTCTTAGATGTACCATATGGTCCGCCCATGAGTCGGAAAAAACCGCAATGTCATCTAAGTAAGGCACTGCGAATGTTTCACACCCCTTTAAAACCCTATCCATGAGTCGGGAAAAACAAAATGGAGCATTTTTGAGCCCGAAACTCATCATTGTTGGCTGGTAGCTGCCCGTCGGAGTGACGAAAGCCGCGTATCTGCTGGCGCGTTCAGTGAGCGGTACTTGCCAGTATCCTCGAGTAAGGTCCAGCGTAGTCACATATGCCGCTCTACTGACCTGTTCTACTCTCTCCTCAATATTCGGAATAGGATACACTTGATCCCTGGTGAGAGAATTTAGCTTTCGGTAGTCTACCACAGGCCTAGGGTCTTTACCTGGAGCTTCTACTAAGATCATAGGCGAAGCATAATCGCTTTCCGAGGGTTTTATTACTCCCAATTCCAGCATGCGAGTTACTTCCCTATCCAGAATTTCTCTTTGCCTTGGAGAAAATCGGTAGCACCTTGATCGCACTGGCACGTCTGAAGTCAGCTCAATATCGTGCTCAGTCAAATCAGTTCTGCCTGGCCTGTCCACGAAGCAGGCCTCAAACTCTGTTATTATCTCGCCCAGATCGGACAGCTGGGATTTCTTTAGTTCTCCTCTCTGCTCCGTCTTTTTGAGAAGCTCCTGAGCGTTGCTTCCCTTTCCGCTGAGGCAAATCAAGTTGTCCCCCATCTCCTCGGGAAGGTTTAACGTTAGATTTACCACGGCTTCCCTCTGCACATAAGGCTTCATAAGATTGCAATGATAAATGCGCACTTCTTTACGCCTACCGGGAATTTTCACTGCGTAGTTAGTGTTAGAAAGCTTTGCAACGACTTCAGCCGGTCCTTCCCACTGTACTTCGAGCTTATTCTGCCTTGAACTTCTCAGCAACATCACCTGGTCCCCGATACAAAACGTCCTTTGACGGGCTGACTTATCATAGTACACCTTGGAACGAGCCTGGGCTGACTTCATGCTGGCCTCAACGAGTTCCTTAGTGTTATGTAAGCGATTCAAGAGGTTCAGAATGAATTCTACTACTGTTGGGTCTTCTCCGCGCCCCTCCCAGGCTTCGCGCACCATTCGCAAAGGTGAGCGCAGTGACCTTCCGTACACCAACTCGGCTGGGCTAAATCCAGTGGATTCGTGCGGCACTGACCGCAAAGCGAAAAGCGCTGCAGGCAGGCAGGTATCCCATTCGCGCTTGTTTTCATAGCACAGTCCCCTCAGGACTCGTTTGAGAACAGAGTGCCATCTTTCTACGCTGTTGCTCTGCGGATGATGGATCGAGCTATGCACTACCTTAATGCCGCATCGCTCGAGAAATGAGGTGGTGAGGACACTCGTGAAAACGCTACCCTGATCACTTTGGACCTCGGAAGGGAATCCAACTCGTGCAAACACTGACAGCAGCGAATCCACTACACTCTCGGACGTCACCTCGCGCAGCGGAACAGCCTCTGGAAACTTTGTGGCTGGGCATAACATAGTGAGGATATAACGGTACCCTGACTCTGTCACAGGAAGTGGCCCAACTACATCTATTACTAACCGGTGAAACGGCTCGGTAATGATTGGTACTAACACCATCGGAGCTTTCCACTTATCTTGCGCCTTTCCAACCCGCTGGCACGTGTCGCATGACCGTACAAAATTTTCCGTGTCCTTAAAACATCCAGGCCAATAGTATTCTTGCAACAGCCTCTGCTTTGTTTTCTTTATTCCAAGGTGACATGACCACGAGCTGCCATGGGAAAGTCGCAGTAAGTCTCCGCGGTACTTTTGGGGAACGACTAATTGGTCCCGCTCTACTCCGCGCTTATCCTTGAATAAGCGATACAGCACTCCCTTTCTCATCTCGAAAGAAATATTGTTTGCTGTCTTAGTGGCGCGGTGGCGCTCCCTTATCTCCTGTATCTTGGGATCATTGGCTTGCTCTATAGCTAAGTCCTCTCGGGTTCCACTTAAAAGTCTCGTGAGATTACTAGACACTGGCGGCAAGAGGTTACTCTCAAGAACGTCCTCATTCCGCGTCTCATCAAGCTCACTTTCAAGTTGACATATCTGAGATGCCTCGCTCTCAAAGTTTTCTGACCTGCTATCTTCCGCATTTACCACTGTTTTAACTGCCGTTTCCTCCGCTGTGGATTTTTCTGGAATGAGCAGTGTAGCTAGTTCTCGCGCCTTTGAACGTGTTAAGGCTTGCACAACTCTGTCTCCGAAAAGGATGCCCCTCTTTCGCAGCAGCATGTCCGATTTGTTGGAGAACAAATACGGATAGCACTTAGGAAGCTTTCCTGAAACGGCAGCCTCGGTTGTTAATTCGCCGAAAGGGCCCTCGATGACCACGTTCGCGATCGGCAAGCACACACTCTGTTCCTCCACTACCTGGCGGATCCACGCACACTGTCCTGTATAGTCGGAAGGCGACACATACGCCGGATGGACAACATCCATCGTTGCGGCCGAATCGCGCAGTACCTTGCAAGGCTTCCCGTTGACTACTAGGTCATGCAGGTAGGGTTCTAAAAGCTGCATATTTTCATCGCAGTCACTGACATACGAGAAAGCAATCTTTTCTTTCCGGCAGTTGACGGCAATGTGACCCTGCTCATTACACCTAAAGCATGTGAGCGGCTTCCTAGCCTCAAGCTTATTCTTTGTGTTCTGCACGTTGGTCACTTCCCCACTTTTCTCACTGCCGTCCTTTCTAGGGAATTTGCCTGAAGAAACCTTCATTTCTTCGTTTCCAACTCTAGCAAAGTGCCTTTCCTGACGGTTTTTCACACTGAACTTGGGATTGCGGGGCCTATCCACTGCTGGGTTGCTGAATTGTCGGCGCGAAGCATACTCCTCAATAAGTTCGGCAGCTTCAGTTGCCGACTTAATTTCGCCTCGGTCCTGTAACCAATTTCTTTCTTTTTCTGGGAGGCAGTTATAAAACTGCTCCAAAAGAATTCGCTCGACTACAGCGTCCCTATCACTGTAGGAATCAGTGCTCTTTAGCCACTCGCCCAAATTAACTCTTAAATTGTACAGGAATTCAGGGTAACTCTCGTCCCTGGACTTAGTAGCGTTCCGAAAACGTTGTCTGAACGCCTCGGCGCTAAGCCTATACTTTCTCAGAAGGCAAGCTTTGACCTTCTCGTAGTTGTCCGCGTCCTCCTTGCTTAGCCGCGCGACAACCTCCGCTGCCTCGCAGGGCAGAACCGTCAATAATCTCTGAGACCAAGTGTCTCGCTGGAAGGACAGTTTTTCGCAAGTTCGCTCAAAGTTAGCCAGATACAGACCGATATCCCCTGATATCACATATGGCTGCATGTACTTTGACATCTTGAAATCTGCCTCCTTGTTGAGACGAGGTACCGCTAGCTGGGGACAATCGCCCGACCTCTTGCTCAACTCTAGTTCTAATTTCCGGAGCTCAATGTCTAGCTTCTTTTCCTCTCTTTCCCTCTCACGTTCGCGCTCCTTTTCCTCTTTTTCCCGCTCCTTTTCCTCTTTTTCCCGCTCTTTCTGCTGTCTGAGCTGCTCCTTTTTTTGACCGATGAGGTTCCATGCTTCACTGAGCTCCTCATCATCGGTTCCCAGATCAGTGATTGCCTTTATAATCAAGGGTTTTCGTGCCAAACCACTTGTATCAATTCCCAATTCCTCACACAATAGCAACAATTCCGGTTTCTGCAGCTTTTGTAGGTCCATAATCGCTCCGAGTGTCGGCTACTTCCAAAACAACAGTGCAAACTACCAAACCTAAAGGCGTTTCAACACTTTTTACCAGTTCTAAAATCTAACCCTGTTCTAGAACCTGGTCCACATCAGAAGAAAAGCCAAGCACTCACCCACACATGCGATCGATGTTCCGAGCTGCTCTCTTGTTGGCCGATTGTTGCGCCTGCTTGTTGCTTGAGATGCCACCTCCGATCACCAGATGTTGTGGCTTGTAGATTCTGATCCACCTCGAATCACCAGATGTTGTGGCTTGTAGATTCAGATCCCACCGCTGCCACCAGTTGTCGTGACGCTGGGGCTACGTCGACCCGGCCTTCACTTGGTAGCGTGCAGAGACTCGGGGTTGAAGTAGGATTGAATCTTCGAAGTTGGTGAAATATGTACAAGCAGGTTTAATGGCACTTTGAGAAAACTTATTTACAATATTTACACGAAAAGAAGGGTACATCAGCAAAATGACAAGCGTTAAGAGTTCATAGCGAGAAGCGACTGGATGAGCCGTTTACCCAGGGCCCAGAGCGACATTTCGTGCTCTGCAGCGTCCTTAAAAACCCCCTATGTCCAGCCCCTCTCTGAAGATGCTGACCAACCAAATCCAGGGCACGCCCCTCAGGTATCGGCATCCAATCGAACACTTCACTGCACTGATGGTCTGAAGCACTGACTGGTCCGGCATTCATTCGTTGGGCGTGATCACTTGTTGGCGGGAAAAGCTTGGGAACGGCGAGGAGAGGAGGTACATTTCTATTCTTCAGCAAAGAAACCACAAGCTGGTTCTGACAAGGGGTTTTACTTCTCAGAAACCCGAGTGCACGTGGCGCCGCATAGGGCTCCCAACATGGTCCCTTTTCGACAATTGCAAATCTTTCCTGCATTCCCGGGAAATCACTTAATGGCCGTATGAGTCATGCTCCTTTCTTGTCCTGCACGTCAGCGGACATGTCACTCTGTCGTCTCCTTTGGATAGGAGGCATTCATCACTGGAGGATAGCACTTCTCGACTGGAAGGGTGGACAAAAGAAAGAAAGCACTTCCTGCTATTTCCCGCAGGGGGACGTTTCTTTGTGTTTTTCCAGACGTTCTCTTGACAGGGTCAATTTGGCATTTGCAGGTTGTCCACAAAGCAAAACATGCTTACAAAACAGGATTCCTGGAAACAGGCTCACTTAGAGCCATTGGACCATCACCACATATTCACAAAACTTATCCATGCCCACAGGCGAACAATAGAGCGCGCAATTGCGGATGCTTGGTCGTAACATAAGGCACACAGCGAATTTGCTCCTTTCTACTTTTCCACCTGCCAATCGCTATCTTTCGCGAGGGCGCTGATCCCGGCACAAAGCTCTGGAACAACGTAATAAGAGGGAATGCTGAAAAATATTTCGGTACTTCGAGGTTGTATGCTTTACTTCTATAAGCACGTTTAGTCAGATATTCTTCAAAGGTCTAAACTTTAAGCTGCTGTGCGTAATGACAAGGCTGATGCCTATCAAATGAGTATTTCAGACTCTCTGAGCTAAGCAGATGCGCCTCCCTACTCAGTAGACTCAGCTTTGCCCATGAAAATGCAAATACGGGACAGTCATATGTTGATGACGCGATTGTAATTTTTGATCACGTACCGCGCGCCGCCAACTAGCTTATCCATCTTCGTGATTGTTGCGTTAGCTTCGTTTCCCACGATGCCAGCATGTGCTGAAATTTGAAGCAGGGAATCTCCATTTGGGATAGGCTGACTGCACTATGGCGTCAATCTCGGTGGGTTTCGCTTATTACGCTTCTTCAGGGCGTGAAATACAAAGTTCTCTGAGGATAAAAACAATATGAAAAAGCAGTAGGAGAAAAGGCATACTTTTATTGTATGAAAGCAATGTTTTCCCTCTTACATTGTTCTGTTTCGATATCAATTTTTTGTTAATGTTGCTGGAGAATTTGAAAGACTTCGGTTTAGAAACTCCATCATAAGGTGGTACGTTTCGTTAGGCTTGTCAAACCCAGCGAAGTGACTCATGCCTAGTACTACAGCTGACATCAAATTTCCCGCCGATTTTACGTAAGCGGCTGCATTGTAATGGTTGTCAGGTGTGTACCAAAGGGTGCGGTTGGCTTTGCGATATGATTCTGCATTCGTCCAGTTGAGCGTCTCAAAATAGGCTTGCAGTTTGGTTGATGGGAAAAGAGCATCCAGTTGGCCGGTGTAGAAAAGCACGTTCATATGGTCGAGCACATTTTGTATGGCTGTCGTAATGTCTACCAACCAATCTAGAGCAAATGTCGTCAGGAGGTCAGGGTTAGAATATTGGAGAACGGCATGCTGTCCTGCATGAAGCGCAGTTTTAACTGCACTGGAATTCACATATCCGTAGCAGTACAGCATAGCGAGCGGCCTGTCGGTGTACAGAGGACTCCCTTGGCTATTGTATAAAGTTAGATTTTGGAAAAGGGTTTTAGGTTCAGAAGTGAATATAGTCTTGAATAACAAGCCCAACGCCAACCGATAATCCCCCGCCCTAAAGAGATTCTTCATTGTCTTGAACTGCTGGCGAAATGCCTCATACCCTTCTCTATCCAGCATGGAAGCCTGAAGGAGAAAATCGGAAGACTCGGCTAAGTCAAATATTGGCGCAAGAAAACCAACTCCTCCGATGACGCCTTTAAAATTCAACTTGGGGCTTTCATCCGGACAGCGTAGCATGTAGTCGGCAAGAACAATGGAGTAGCGAGCTGGAAAGGAGAGAATATCAGCATAGTTTCAGTTTCATATTCTTGCAAGTTTTCAGTGCTTGTGAATGATTCTTAATACTTCACTTAAGAGAAACTGACCAGAAAAACGCACAAAACGTTTTTCTCTTGTTTTTACATTCAGTTTAATTGTTGTTAAAATTCTTTGTACTACCAATCATCAGTATAATCCGTCAATACAAAACACGCATTAGAAAAACATGAGAAAAGAAAAATATTCATTCCGGAAATGAGCCATGTTGGCATCCTTTTGTGGCACTTTCACTCCTCCAGAATTGTAAAAACCGCATACCGCTGATCTCCTAAATCCTCAATGACAGAAATTTGGTCGCATGCCATGTAAATGGGTGCTGAAATTATCGCATTTATTGATACTTTAACAAGTTAGATGAATATTACTCGGAAGCTTCTTTCCTGAGTAGCTTATGGTGACACAGGGACACAAATAAGCGAAAGAAAAGGTAACCGTTAACCTCCTTTTTGAAGTCAAGAGTTTGACGGAAGCTCGTCTGGTCGGGATGGGACATGCCGGAAAATAAACGACACCGACCAAAAGAAGAAAGATGGAATGACGTTTCGGCTCCCACACGGGAGCCTTGTTGACAACAAGGCTCCCGTGTGGGAGCCGAAACGTCATTCCATCTTTCTTCTTTTGGTCGGTGTCGTTTATTTTCCGTCATAACCTCCTTTTTATGTAGCGGCAATTATGAATTGTTCTTAGCTGCTGCCGGTAGCATTAACTTTTCTATCGGAGCCTTAGAGGCTGGTAAACTCGTAGACCACTTCATTGGTGCAACCATTGTCGTTGAAGTACATTGGCATCTAGTGTAAAGCTGAAACACGACTAGGACAGCGGGGTGTGGAGGGGGGATCTGCCCTAACAAGCTGCCTCACATTTCGTATTAGGAAATATAGCAACCATCGAGAGATCAGTTTATTGGTGTTTTGCAATTTTTAATAATCTTCCTCTCCGCCTCTTTTAGTGTTATTTTTACGATTCTGCAAATTTTGTTTCGAGATTTTCTCATTTTTAGAACTGTATGTAGAATCCTAATAGCGTGCACACGCCCTGTCATCCATTATGGCTGTGTCGTGCACGCCACTTTGACGTTTGTATTGCGAAAATGGGCGCCCTACACGATAAACGAATGCAGGAGATCACCACCAAGAAAGAGATATAAGTCTTGTACATGTACGGACAGAGGGAAAAAACATACTATGGCCTTGGCACTTGAGCAGTGTTTCGCATTAAAAGGAGGAGCCATTGGCTGCATAGGGCGGCTGTGTCTATCGAGGGGGTTTCGCATTGGTACACAATTGGCCATGGTTTCTTCTACAACATATACAATGGAAGGTAGAAAAGCATCGCTTGTTTCATTTGCTTTGGCCTGCACTCACAAAACTGAAGCAGCACCTCGGGAAATTGTTGAAGTTGGCTTTGCCAGTAGATTCTGCTTTTCTTTTTGCTTTTTAGATATTACATCGCAAATTGCAAATGCATGTCATGGGCCCCCATGAGCAAAGCCTAGTCTTCCACTCTGTTTTCGTTACAGGCAGGCAAGAGCACTTCCAAGACTTTACGTATAATCTCATCTTGCCACCATTATTTATACATTCTTGCAGCATGTATGAACTGTGAACTACAGGTTTCTCAGATGTATTATTGCGGTCAAAGTATAAATAAATTGAGATGAACAGATTTGTAATGACAGGAGTGCTTGGCGTTTTTAAAAAGTTTGTGGCGTTTCATTGACCTGAAAGTTTTTCATATACGCGGTTTTAAAACCTTGTTTAGAGCGTAGCTAATAATAATAATAATAATACAATCACGCATTTCGCTGCTAGCAAAAGATGTCTGATCGCTCTTTCTCTCTCTCTCTCTCTCTCTCTCTGTCTGTTTGTTGATCTCTCTTTGTCGCCAGCTATGTCCCATGGGTCATCTAGTGATTGATTGCCCCGACGGGGTGGTGCAGTGGTAAGACGCCCGACTGCTGTTTCGGAGTACCCGGGTTCAAACCCAACCTCGGCGGCTGCGTTTCGATGGAGGCGAAACGAAGAGGCGTCCGTGTGCTGCGCGGTGTCAGCGCACGTTAAAGATCTAAGGTGGTCGAAATTACTCCGTAGTCCTCCACTATGGCTCCTCTTTCTTTCCACTTTCATTCCCACCTTCCTCCCAATTCCCTTACGGCACGGTTGAGATGTCCACAGAAAAGAAGTGTGCCAGTTACTGCACCTTTCTCTTCCTATAAATGAATCAATCTATAAATGAAAAGACTGATTGATTTATAGCAAGGGAAAGGCGCGGTAACTGGGTCATCTAGTGACTCGTCTGATCGTGGTGCTCACCATTGAGAGGAGGGGTTAGTCCAACCCAGAGGCGCATCGGCGCGGAGAGGGAGAGAAGGGTAGTTGTCGCACTGCACATGCGAGCACCGCCACAGAGAGCTTACTGAGTGGAGCGGGAAAGCGTCTGCCAGCATCGCATCTGCAGGGCATGAAAGTGGGTCCTGCATAGGACGCCGGTAAGCTTTGGTTTGGTTTGGTTGTGGGGATTAATGCCCTGGGGTTCTTTAACGTGCACTGATACCGCAGAGCGCACGGGCGCCTTACTTTTCGTCTCCATCGAAAAGCAGCAGCTTCGGCCGGGAATCCGTCCTGCATCCTTGGGCACAATAGACGAGCGCCCTAACCACTGCGCCACCACGGCGGGGCAGTGAACTTTGATGCGTTCAACGGAACGCTGGTTGTGTTCGATGCAACGCTTGGTTTCTGGCAGCCAAAGCTTTTGCTTTATGATCGGTTCGGCAGCGTTGAACCCATGTAATAGTCGTTAGGTGCAAGCAGTGCTACCCACATACTTCGCATTTGGTTAAATATGCAAATCATCTGTAATTTATTCGCAAAATGAACTATCAGCACACTTCCTTGAAAATTTATTTCAGCCATATATTATGTGTCTTAGTAAATGCTATGAATATATTTGTTTCAAAATGTGCCAGTTTACAGGAGTCTTCCAATGATACTTCCAAATACATTGTTATTAGACCGCCTTGTAGCAGGTACTTTCTCGAGCCCCACTATCTGTGTTGTATGCGTCGACGCCTGATACTACTACTAATATTCTTACAATGGGCACACAGCCATCATCGAGGAGTCTTAACTGGTTTTACACTGAGGTCATTCGGTATGCACCCAGCACCATAAAATTTCAGTAAAGTTCAGGCATCCTGACCGGTTGATCTGCAGTGGCGTGTAAAAAAAAAAAAAAAAAAAAACATCAATAGCGTACATCGTTGGTTATAATGCGGTGAAAGCAGTTATTTGGTTCTGAAATAATTCATTTCACTGTGAAAAAAACAACAACAGATATTTGAGGTAGCCCGTACTGAAGCAATGCGGAAGCATCCTTATCACGAATTTCTGAATCATTATTTTTCTTCACTGATTTCCTTTCAACTAATTTCCTCATCTCTAATTTTTTTATCGCTACATTCCTTATCGCTAATTCATTTTACTAATTAATTACCAGTAATCATACGATCACTATTGGTGTCTCCACTACCACCAACACATTTTGACTTTAGTTCTTCCGAACACATTTTGGCCTCAGTGTGTGTCACCACAACAGAGCCCATTAAGGCTTTCTTTCAATACTATGTGCTTCCAGAACGTACAGACAACCCTGCGCCAAGACACAAAAATTCCGAGAGCAGTGTAGAATCTGCACTGGAGAAATGCAAGAACCTGAGCGTCGTTGAGCGCATCACATTTCACCGGCGTTCTAATAATAATAGTTGGTTCACAGAAAGGGAAAGGCGCAGTATCTGTCACACTAGTAGCTGCGGGCACCTGAGCCGGCGTGCTGTAAGTGAAGGGAGGAAGGTGGGAGTGAAAGTGGAAAGAGAGAAAGAGGAGCCGTAGTGGAGGGCTACGGAGTAATTTCGACCACCTGGGGATTTTTAGCGTGCGCTGACATCGCGCAGCACACGGACGCCTCTTCGTTTCGCCTCCATCGAAACGCAGCCGCCGAGGTCGGGTTCGAACCCGGGAACTTCGGCACAGTAGTCAGGCGTCTTACCAGTGCAGCACCCCGGCGGCGATGCGTCAGCGAGATTCCGCGAATGACAGATACTGTGCCTTTTCTTTCCTGCAAACCGTCGTTCTATAATTGGTTTGCAGGAAAGGAAAGGCGCAGTATCTGTCATTCGCGGAGTCTCGCTGACGCATCTCCCGAACAAAATAGCAACGCTTGGGCTTACGCAAAATTCAGCAGTGTGCTCGGTATTTTTGTTTTGATTACTTGATACTCCTTACACGCTTCTGATCACTATCACGAGGTTATATGGCACATTAAGTCAGAAACACCTCCATTTCCGGTTGGCAGGACGTCACATTACTTGTACGTCGAATGTTGTCGTATGGCTATTTCGACGTCTAAATGATTTTACTTCTACATCATTATTTCTAATTAATTAACTAATCGGCCTACGTACATAACTTTTTTTCTCCGAAATTCTCTCATCGTTCTCTGTCGATCACAATTATACATTTTATACTAGCTCTTCTGAGAACGACTCGACGATTACGGACAGCACCTTTACATACGTTCTCTCTACACGCGCCCTTGCCGACATAGCCTATTATAAGACTTTTAAGGTGAAATCATTTAATGACTCATCACTCGCCGTCCGCGAGAAGCGTCCCACATCGCGAATTCCTCAGGATGCTGCGAGATTGTGGTCATCCATGGAGGAAGGAAACAACTTCCAATGCATTGGAGAAAGTGTAGCGGAAGTGGCGTCAAAATTTAGGGTTAGCCAAGTCGGGCCATTAGCAACGGCGACGCTGTTGCTATGAAAACTCGGGCCACTAGCAACAGCGTTGCTAAGGGCCCTAGGTACGTACGTGAGCGCCGCGGAGAAAGAAAATGCGGAGGGGAGGAGGAGAGACGTTGCAGCGTCCGGTCGCAACGCGGCCGCGCCGGCTTCGAAAAAATGACCCCAGGGCCTCTCCTAAGTGCCCCGCCGGGGTGGTGCAGTGGTAAGACGCCCGACTACTGTGCCGGAGTTCCCGGGTTCGAACCCGACTGCGGCGGCTGCGTTTCGATGGAGGCGAAACGAAGTGGCGTCCGTGTGCTGTGCGATGTCAGCGCACGTTAAAGATCCCCAGATGGTCGAAATTACTCCGAAGCCCTCCACTACGGCTCCTCTTTCTCTCTTTCCACTTTAACTCTCACCTTACTCCCTTCCCTTACGGCGCGGTTCGGGTGTCCACAGAGCAAGTGTGACAGTTACTGCGCCTTTCCCTTCCTGTGAACCAATTTAACTTTTTTAACTCTCCTAAGTTCTTTCCTTCCTCCATGTGGTCATCACCTGGTGACGTCATCGGCCGTGACCGGATGAGACGTCATGAGACGTCATCATGACGTGACATCCGGTCACGCATAATGACATATCATGATGTCACATATGGGCGTCAGATTCGGGCGCCTGTGCTGCGCCTTCCATTTTGCGCTTGCCAGAAAGATGCCAGTGATTTTTTTTTCGGCACTGCCGGCAGGTTTCTCAAAAACAGGAGCCTTTTACGCTATCGTGTTAAGAGTGCGAAAATTTTTTCCCTTGCCAAACTTGAATAAAAATATCTACTTTATTATAAAACGACAGATAATGTTTGTGAGAAAATCACGCGCTGAAGCTTCTCATTTAGACTGCGGGCTGTACTCCCTGGCAGAGTTTTGTAGTGCGTTATCAGCGATGGAATATTTTGCAATGTATGTTGCTGGGCGATTTGGTAGAGCATAACGGAAGACAGCGCTAGCAGACGGGGGACAAGAAAAGGGAGGACACACAACTGCGCTGTTGTGTGTCCTCCTTTTTCTTGTCCTTTGTCTGCTAGCGCTGTTTTCCGTTATCAATATTTTAACTTCCGTTTCGACCCTTCTGTATTATCTCTCGTTCTCAGCGCACGAAAATACACTCATCCAAATGGCTAAAAATGTGTTCATCATTGACATCCTTCTCACTTAGATCCGTCTAATGTCCATGTCGATGGTTTACAACTCATTCTCACGCCGGGAGATTTCGAGAGCCAGAAAAATTACATTAGCTGCCCTCGTTAAGCGTTTTATCCTCTTTAGAGGATACATGTTGTTGGGTTGCCATAACGGACGTCCACAGGCTGGAAAAATCCCCAATACCAGTTTGTATTAGTGACTGCAAAAGTTTGAATAATGTAGTTAAAGGTGTACTGAACAAATATATAAGAATATTGAGAAAGCACCACAATTGAATTCTTAAAACACGATTATACTAGTACAGACTCATAATTCGGGTTAGGTTCGAGCGGATGGCTGCATTTTTGACATTTTCTGAGCGACCGCCGGGTCAGGGGCAGCGCCCTCCCGACTATGAGATTGATTGATTGATTAAAACTTTAATTTCCACTGATTTAGGAGGCCCCCTACTCCCCGCTCCTGGCACGCAGGCCTGAGGAACGGGGGCTGGCACCTCCGCGACTAAGCACTGGCGAATATACATTGGTTATCCGCGGCCTCAGCCACCAGGCGGACGGCTTTTTGCTGGTCAGCGGGGACGTCGCTTCGCAGCAGGGTTACGCAGGCTTCTCTACATGGAGGGTTTCACGCCGACCAAGCTGGAGAGCGGACGTGCAATTGATGGGCTTCATCGACCATGAACGCTTGCGCTCTATTTCGGCCACTGGATTTCGGAAATTTTCTGGGATTCGACTCTATTCAGGAAGCGCTCACCGCGGATTATCAAGACTCCAAGGTGGGCCGATTCTTTCGCACATTTTTGAGGCTTTGAAGAACTTCGCAAGCCACGGGGGACACTAGGCCTAGTTAGGCCTAGGCAAACAAAGGCACCCCCGGCCGTTTAGAATTTCGACGAAAATGATGGAAACCGTGGAGGGAACGAGCATAGACCCTGCGGAGCTGAAAGAACCTGGTCAGTGGTTTATTGCTAAGAAAAGAGGAAAGGCGGTGCCACTTGAGAACGAGGAACGCAGCATCACCGATTATCCAGGGAGAGAACGAGCCACGTCCAAGCTCGCCGGAAAGAAATTGGCAGCAAAGTCGATTGAAAGGCAATCGATCAAGATACCCGACGGTATGGCAGTGGAACTGCCGAGGATTCCCGCGCAAGCGAGCGTTAGTGCAACAACATCTCGAGCAAACAGTTAAAAAACCTCTAGCCGTATTCCTACAGGAAACTGGCAAAGGAGTAATTAAATTATCAGGATATCAAGAGTTTGCTAGTGGACGGGGAGAAAAATCCCGGGTCACTACATTCGTCAAAAGGAACGTAGCGGTGATCGAACATGAAATTAGTTCTCGCGACATTGAGGTGGTTTTCGTTGAAATCATCACGGGCAGGAAGAAGCAACCCAGTATATTCGTCCTGAACATATATAGCTCTCCTCAGCAGCGCAAAGTTAGGTTCAAGACATTATTTCGCAAAGCAATGAAGGCAGCCGGAGCTAACCCCCTGCTAATTGTAGGAGACTTCAACGCCTGCCACCAAGAGAAGGGATATAATAGGCAAGATCCGAAGGGCAGGCAGTTATGGGAAGATTTTCACGAATCAAACCTCACCCTGCAGACAGACTCTGGCTGCCCGACGAGGGTGGGAAACAGTGTGAGCAAAGACACAACCCCAGACTTAACATTTACCAAAAACATAGAGGAGCTTAGGTGGAAGAACACAGAGCTCAACTTTGGAAGCGATCATTACGTCCTCGAAATAACGCTTAAACGGGGAGTCAAAGTAAGACGAGAAAAGGTCATCAGCGCAATCGAATGGGAGAAATTCAGAAAAATTAGGGAATCCGCAAACATGAATGAAAATATTGAAAACATCGATGATTGGGCAGAAACCTTCATGCACCACGTTAAATCTGCTACCATTACCCTAGAAGGGGACGATGCACAGAAAACAGTCGACAGGAAACTCCTACACATGTGGGAAGCAAAAAAAGGTATGGAAAGACGTCTCCGGTGTCAGAGATGGAACCGAAACCTAAGGCTAAAAATAGCCAGGCACAATAAGGAAATTGAGGATTATGCAATTAAACTCTGCGAGAAAAACCGGTGTAACAGGTTCGATGAAATGGAGGGCAACATGAGCCTTTCAAAGACGTGGAGCCTGCTACGATATCTTCTTGATCCCGACAGTTCGAAAACACAATCAAACACAACAATAGCAAAGGCAAGACACGCGTTCGAGGGGACTGACGCGGAAATAATAACTAAACTTGTAGACACATATGTCGGCGATACAACATCCCTCCCTCTTAGACAATACGCGGGCCCTCCGAACGAGGCCCTCGACGCGCCCATCTCAGAAGCAGAAGTTAGACCCGAAATCCCGAGCTTATTATAGACGCGATCAGCTACCGGCCCCGATGGAATAACAAATAAAATGCTGCGAAATCTAGACGACGCTTCCATAACGGCACTCACCAACTACATGCAAGAAGTATGGAGTAGCGGTCGTCTTCCCCAGCAATGGAAAACTGCAAACGTTGTGCTAATTCCAAAACCTGGCAAGCAACCTATTTCTCTAACCTCATGCATTGGAAAGCTTATGGAATGCGTAATCCAAACAAGGCTAACTAATTTCATGGAGAAAAACGACCTGTGGCCGCACGAGATGGTCGGGTTCCGATCGAGCCTGTGCACACAGGACGTAATGCTCCGATTACAACATGACATAATTGACTCGAAATCTAGAGACGCGAAGGTAATTCTAGCACTAGATCTAACAAAAGCATTTGACAACGTAAAACACCAGACAATTCTCGCGGGACTGCAGGAATTAGGAGTCGGCGAGAGGACATTATAATTACGTAATGGATTTCCTGACAAACAGGACGTTGAAAGTAAAGTTTCAGGGCCTAGAATCTCTCACTTTCCACCTGGGAAGTAAAGGAACGCCGCAAGGCTCCTCTTTAACGTGGTGATGAGAGGCCTTCCTGCCGCTCTTAAAGTCATAAAAGACTTGAAGTTCAGCATTTACGCGGACGACGTTAATCTCTGGATGAACAATGGCAGCGATGGCAGCATAAAGGAACGCCTACAGGCGGCGGCGGAGACCGTTGTGTCCTACGCGGCCGAAAGGGATCTTTCGTGCTCTCCGCAAAAGTCCAAACTTTTCATATATAATCCAAAATCAATGAGGTGCAAGGGCGACTTTAACGTAGAAATTAAGGTCGGCGGAAAAACCGTACCAAAAGTCCAGCAAATCAGAATCCTCGGACTTTTTATTCGAGGACGGGTATAACAACGGAACGATAAAAAAACTCACTACCTACGCGACGCAAGTAACAGGGATATTTAGGAGGATTGCATTCAAGGGCAGAGGCCTCAAAGAGAGGAGCCTCCCGACTGTGAGCCGGCGGGTGGGACGTCACAACTACCCTCAGTAACGTCATGGCCCCGCGATCCCGCCGCCGCCGCACCTGAAGTTGGTTGACCGGCTACACGCAGTGTCGGTTCCCCCGCGTCGCGCCGTGCACAATGCTGCGAAGTGTGGGAGATTGATTTATAGGAAGGGAAAGGCGCGGTAACTGTCTCACTCGTTTTCTGTGGACACCTGAACCGCGCGTATGAAATGCTGCACACGAGCGAGTTCGAGGGGGGGGGGGGGGCGTACGGAGGGGGAGGGAACGACGAATTTTGCGCAAGAACACAAACAGCAAAAAAAAAACACGTCTCTCCCTGCGCTTTGTCAGTGCTACAAGGGAAAGGAAAAATGAACAGGTGCGACCGACGGCGATGAGGGTAGTTGTGACGGGATATCCGGTTTTGTCAGAGCTTTCACAGGAACCCGCTAAGTGCAGCGATTTGAGAAATATTCATTAGAATACTTACTTTCTGCTCATTTCTGTTCATAATGTGCATTGTTTTGGTCACTCCCAACGTGATGGCTACCATCTGTGCCGGAAATCTCGGCGGCAATTTTTTTTATTGTAAACCTTTAAAATATTGTCACGGACAACAGGGCTAGAATATATACTGACCTGCATAAGAGTCTCCGGCTGCATAGAAATCTCGGTTCACATACTCAGGAAACAGCTTCTGGAACTGATTGAGAAATTCTATTATGTCTTTGGTTACGTTGTCCATACTTGTCGGGTACTGAGATTTGTTGGAGAAACTGAAGCCAGCCCCAACAGGTACGTCAAGGTAGATGACATTTATACTATTTTGTATGGAGAGCTCTCTCCTGGACACGTTTCCTGTCTCATCAATTGTCAAAGGGCCATTTTGAAGGAACAGCCCGAAAAGTGCGGACAGGCCTGGGCCGCCCTGTGTCCACAGCATCAAAGGTGCCGTTGAGGAGTTAACCTGAAAAATTGTTGCGGGGTTATACATATATAGGTATTTATCAACTGGTCCTCCTAACATCACAAACAAAAAATGCACGAACAAAAACTGGCCGAACCTTGACTGAAGTAAAATAAAGCTAGGAAAAGCCACAGTGTCGCTATGTACGCAAAAATTATTTACTACTTATTTCCAGGCACATCGAATGCTTGGTAACCTTGTCTTCAGAAGAGTCTCTACAACTTAACTCAGAAATCCCGCTCACATAGAACATAATAATAATATCGCAACAGTCATAGACTCAGAAGTCGAGAAAACAAAATGGTTATGGTTTATGGTTTATGGGGTTTAATGCTCCAAAGCAACTGAAAATATGTATATGGGTTTATTGAAAGGAAAGGCAGAGGTGTTGACCGGAATGATTAAAATCTGACCTGCTACTCTGCACTGGGGAAGGGGAGAAGAAAGAGGATCATGATGGGTGACGTTGTGGGAGAAGGCATAAGACTATATATATTCATATATAGGGTCTTGAATATTTGGGGGCGGGGATTTAAAAACTTCCTATGCAAAATCTACTACCCCATTCGAGCTTAAATAACGTTCACAAAGTAGCAAAATATCGTCTACGTTACCTGATAAGTGATTCAATATCGGTACTTGCCTAGATTTTTCAAAATCGAGGAAAAACTGCTCTCGGTGGCGTGCACAATTTTCGCAGAAGAAAGTCCAAACGCTGCTTTGACATGGTACTTCATCTGTCGAGCAGTGAGGCAAGCTCCATCCTGGCCGTCGGCGCGCTTGCCTCGCTGCCCGACAGATGACGTACCATGTCAAAATAGCTTTTCGACTCTCTTCTGCGAAAATTGTGCACGCCACCGAGAGCAGTTTTCTATCGATTTCGGAAATTCTAGGCAAGTACCGATGTTGAATCACTTATCAGATAACGTAGACTATATTTTGCTACTTTGTGAACGATATTTCAGATCGCATGGTGTAGTATATTTTGCATAGGAATTTTTTAAATCCCAGCCCCCAAATATTCAAGACCCTGTATATATATAGGCCCTTCAATTTGCTTCACAAGTGCGAGAAGCACCGTAGTGAAGGCCTCCGGAAATTTTGACCACCTCGGGTTGCTCAACGTGCGCTGGCATCGCAGAGCAGATGGGCGCCTTGCTTTTCACCTCCGTAGAAAACCGGCTGCCTCGGCTCGGATTCGATCCCGCATTCTTTTGCACAGCTTTCGAGCACCCTAAGTACTACATCACCGCGGCGGGGTAGAAAGCGAAATTCGGAGTTTCAAGCAAAAGTTGCAGTGCGCAGGTCAGTGGCTGCTGGTAGTTCATGCTTGGCTTTACGCCGTCTTCAGTAAAGACTTATACTCCTGACAATAGCTCCGGGGGAGGGAGGATGCAGGTTTGTTCACTCGATGAAAGTCCCATCTTAAAATTATATACCGTATGTTAGGATCTCTATCGCGAGCTAGTCCTTTACTTGACTACAAGAGTTGACCAGCGTAGGTATATATTAATTTACAGGTGGACTTAACGCGAGACACACGAGGACAAGAGGGGGAGGTCGTGAAGGGTGGCGATCCTGGCCTTGATGGAGCTGGGACAGGAAGGTCAACGCCGCTTGCGGCGGGGGCTAGCCTGCCACCAATTTTTATCTGTTGTAGGCCGTCATTGCACCCGCCACTGCTCCGGTGGTGGATGACGGGTGTTGTTTCGGCGCGGGTCTTTCTCTCCCTCTTCGTTTCTTTTCTTCTCGATTTTCTCATCTGTCCACCTATAAATCAATCAATCACAAATCAATCAATCAATCTCATCTGTCCATACGAGGCAGCGGAGGTGGCTCAGCTACAGAGCCAGTAGCAGGCCCGTGCATTTTCTTTTCCTTCTTCCTACAGCCATAACAACAACAACGAGGACAAGAGAAGTACACAGAACGAGGACGCGCGCTCTCTCTGTCCTCGTATGTCTCGCGCTGAGCACAGCTTTAAATCATGGCCAACCAACTGGCTCAGAACTCCATTTTGGTCAAGTGTATATACTACATGGGAATGGATATAGTAACGTCGTTTAGAACGCTGTACGCAAACGGTTCCGTCACTATTTTGATACAGATATCAGTAAAAGAACCGAATTATTATTTGCCGTAAGTGGGCCTCAAACCTGGCTAGCACATATTGTCTTTGCCCGAAGTAACTAAATAGCCGAGCCGGCCGACGGAGCAGGCGCTGGGCCGATCGGCGGCGTGGCGGTCGCCGTCAATAGCCGCTGCTCACCAGCTGCGTGTGTGAAACAAGGTCGATGTGCGTGTAAGCTGCCCGACGTAAACCCGAGGTAAGGTTACTGCCTCGCTATCTTTCTTAGAATGGTAAAATGCAAGCGGGTAAAATGTACTGTGTTGGATTTCGTGCCTTTCGATCGCTGTATAGCAGTGATGAAGGCCGCTGCGCGGAGCAAAACTCGTTCAACGCTGATTTTTGGCTAGCGCCGTGAAGCTGCTCTCTCCCTTAGAGTACATCGCGCGTTGAGTCCCAGTACACAGCTCCCGTAGATCCAGTTATTTGGAAAATAGTTGATTTTCTCTCATTTGGAATGTCAGCCCAGTTAGATGGGGTATGGATATCGAAACATCGGCGTGGGTTCTCCCGCGATTCCTAGTCTCCTACTGTGACGCTTTGTTGCGCTAGAGACAATGGAAAACTAGGCAATATTTTCTGCTGTTTTAAGTGCGGCTATCACTGCTTATGTAATGAGGCGAATCTGCCATTGTCGCATTTGCCGTCAGTTGCCAACACACAGAAGAGCTTAATGGTTTTCGTAATCTTAACTCCAAATTGAATGCGTTTTCCCTTCATTTATCTGCTTGATAGCTTATGAGGGTCTCGGTTCTGGCAGTCTTGAAGCCGTAGGTAGCGTGAGAGGGTTCTAGCACAGCTTTCGCCCTCGCTCTTGATCACGTTCTTCGTGACATTGGCAGTATCACAGAACGCTCTACGTCCGTCACTATGGCTGAGGGCGGCGCTGGTGAACACTCTCAAGGTTCGTTTATAGGCAATAATAATACCCAATAAAGTAGCAGGTTCGACAGCCGCCCATGTAGCTCAGTAGGTAAGAGCACCGGATGCGATATTCGGAGGTCGTGGGTTCGGGTCCCACCATCGGCGCGTTGTTCTTCCTTGTACTTTGTATTTAATTACATTTCCCCCTAAATTTATTACATCGCAAATTAAGGAGTATATCAAAGTAAATATAAAATCCCCAACTCTTTCCTTGGCCTCGCCGACTGTTGGCTTCTTTCCTTCATTTAGATCTAGCATACTTTTGAAGAAGCAAAGAAGCCGCACACCCAAAATTTGCTTTCGTATCTAAGAAAGCGTTAGTCATGCCAGTCACGAGTTAGAGCCCCAAAAGAAACTTCCCCGCTACCGGTTCCATTGTCCACATGTTCCGCAAATGCCTCAAGCCTTTATGGATGCATAACTTGTTGTTTTTTCGTAATAGGTTACAATGATAATTATACGTATGTGCTGGGCCTCTATGTATTCTAAAAAGTTGTCGTTTTAAACGGGATAAATCAATAAGAACGAAATTATTTCCTTCTGTATCATCGCTTCAATTGCAATTATAGCATGTCGAGCCGGGCCCGGGCCTCAATTTTGAGCGCCGGGCCGGGTCGGGCCGAGTTGAGGCGATTTCAGGGTAGGGCTGGGCCGGGGTCGGGTGTGTAGCATGCACGGGCCCAGCTCGGGCTCTAATTTTCGACCCGTGCACACCTGTGCTGTAGTTCGGTGGCTGATATTCTGCACTTGGTGCATATAGATTGATCCTCACTAAATGTGTAAACTGAAGGGCCGAATAATAAAGTAACGCCTAATATTAGGGTTAGGTGGTTCCCGCATTTCTCCACTGACAGCAACGATTCCTAATGAACAAACGTTATTTCGTAAACTTTTGTGACAGACCCTTGTGTTCTTTTCCTTTGCGGCTTGAGCTGTTCTCTTAAGGTTTAAGGAGACACTCCTAAGTAAACCAGTGAAGAGCTGTGGCAGTGAAGCCCTCTACAACATTTGCAGGAGCACCATCTTGTATTCTGCGCATTGTTGAAGGTATCCCCCCTGCCGCAGCAATAGTACCAGTGGCGCCATCCATTTTTGCAACGTGAAGCTCCATCTCTTATGTGGTAAGGGGGCCTCCTGGGCAACGTTTTAGAGCACTGCTGTTTGGCGACCGTTCCCGGGTTTCACGTCGGCGTCGCCGTCGGCGTGGGCCTCGTAACCAGCTCCGCCCCCCTTTCAGCCTCCAAGCTCAGTCCCCTCTTCCTGTGTGGCGCCGACCGCGCGTGTTATCTGATTGCTGCGCGCGCTCCCCCGTTCGCTGCTGCGTATACCCCTTCCCCCCTCCCTCCTCTTTCGGCGGCGAGGGTGCTCTCCGGTTGTCGAAACGCCAGATCGCTATCAGCGGATCACGGTGCGTGCTTCCCAAGCCGAAACGTAGTCACGTTCTCTTCACTCGCTAGCGGCGTCAGCTAGTCAGTCGCTGCTATCTGTTCGTCGCGCAACGTTTCTATGGGCCCACGCGCTGCCTCCCGCAACCGGCCGATAACTTAATTGCTCTATTCATTTCTCCGACGACAAGGCTTCTTTCATGACAGCCAAGAACTTTTAGTGGAGTGTTTCTTGAAGGAATACGTGTGAAGAATTGAAAACAAAGCTGTCTGTAATTGTACATACGTGTCTTGCTCGAAATCTTTGCCTCAATCTATCGAAAAGGTGAAACAGCTGATGAGCTGCGCTCAAATTTTGCATTAGGAAGTAACGTAATCCTCGGCAATTTTTTTTCTTATTTTTAGAAAACATTCGTCCTTTATACAGTGTACTGTGTGCAAGGAGAGCTAGCCGCCAAAAGGATCTATAAATGATGCTGCGCTTCACGCAGAAAGCATGAGATGACGCTGTAGGAGCATGGGCTGTACGGAACTTACAGCACTGCTAGTGCTGCTCACAAGAAGTCTTGTAACCAGCGCTGCGCAGTGTAACGCCCTTGATACGGAATCAATAACTCTGATACCAAAGGACTTGTAGAAATCGAAATAGAGCGTAAAGCCGTTAAAACTGTTTGGAGCCACACTAAGGCATAACCAGAAATTATTCTGAGAAAAAACTAATTTTATTAATGAATTTAGTAACCGCAAGCATGACTCGAGTTAGAAGTAGCACCATAGTGAAGTGCCTCGAATTCATTTCGTGCAACTTGCATTACAGGTTGCAAGCATTTTCGTTTGCAGTTCACATTCAGAAACATGCCGCCGTGGCATTCAGGACCCAATGTTAAGCGCTTAGTTTCCCAACCGCTGTCGTAGAGGAAAAGAAAAATTGGTACATGGCTCAAAGCTAAAATCCTTCCCTGCTTGATACTAAGCGTCTTTCGCGATAAATATCCGTGATCAAACATCTGCTCATTTCGCTATCACTCACACTCTATGCAGCGGATAAAAACAGAGCTATTTTTTTTAAGCTTCGATGGAGCCACTGACTGGCAGCAGTTGCTTTGCATTAACCAGGGCAGCCTACCAATTAGCCCTCACTTCAGAAACAGGAATTGCGCCCAAGCATTAGCCTGTGCAGTTATTTCTCTTTTCCTATGTCTTCCGGCGTAACAGCGCCAGCAGTCGACGCTACTGAGATGCTATTTAAAATTATAAACACTCTACCACGCTGTCCCTATATGAAGTGGCGTATGTATAGTGTGTATTCTTTGAAATACCGCATACAGGCTTTCATGTGTTACGACCAGAATATTGACCCCCTCGGATTCCCGAGTTTGAGATGGGCCTGGGCGTACGTTCAGAAAAATATTCATTGTTTTTTATTGCGTACAACTGTAGTGTGAAACTGTTTTTAGCAATACTACTCTAGGTTTCGAGCCTTCAGCGTAGCGTGGCGATAGCCACGTCTTGTCCACGTGACGCTGTGACGTCACACCCCACGTGACACTAGGGTGTGGGCTGGCAGGAGCCGCCAACTTGGGTCTCTCGTTTCACATGGGACGGTTATGTCAGAATCAGCCTGCTAGGAACCTGGCATTCACGTTACCCCTATAGGCTACCAAGGCACGTTCATACAGCTTGGTTAAAGCAGGGCTTTATATGTGGGCTGAGGAAGAAGAAAAAGAGAAGAACGCTCGGTCACCCGCAGCTAATGCTTTCGCTCAATATTTGGTTCAGCAGCGTTGAACCCTTGTAATTTTTTGTTGTTATTTTTTATAACATCCTTTCTTTCTATTTCGAGCGCATTGCACATCCCAAGGAATGTTTGTATCAGTGACAGGCTTCGTGCTACCAGTCTGCTAATGGTACAAAACTATGTTTTCCACTGAGTGATTGCTTATCTCAGAAAACTTTATACCCCGGAAGTCTTCCAGCTAGAGTGGCATTCACTGCAAGCCACATGTTAGCCGTACTTAATTCTAGTGTGTTGATGGCAGGGAGTGCATTTTCAGAAGAATACGATATTCCTCCTAAAATGTTTTCTCATTGTTCAGTTTTTATAGCTCAAGAACATTGTTATCTGGAAACGCGTTTTGGATAAGATACGTTATCCACAGGCCTACTATATTTACATGAAAGAAGCAAAGAGCTTATCATTGGTATGAAATGATGTGACCCTTCTTGCACGGCTCTGGTCTGAATTCTTTTCACTGCTATAATATTGACATTGACTAGGTGCTTGTTTTGCATAACAAGCTTGAACAGAAAAATCTGTAACGCTTCACCGAGTTTCGAGACCAGTTTCGAAATAAGCAAGCAGCATTCCCTAAGTAAATTAGATGCCAGCCTAACAACCCTGTTCACTGAATGTTTCTCATAGCGATATTTTTTTGGCTGATATGTGCTCACTATCAATATTAAGACGAAAGTATTTATAGGCTTATACTGCCTTAGTATCTTCGTTCGATGACACCTGTCAATCAAATGACGTCATCCACGAAACCGAAACTGACGTTAGTAGGAAAATAAATATCCGGTCTCCACTAGGAATCGAACCCTCATCGCTCGGATCCCCTGTCGACCACATTAAACAACTGCGACATGCACGGGATCGTGAAACGCACGTCATAATTCTCCTTGTCTACCATGAGGATGATAGATAAAAATAAATCCTCTCTCCACCGGGAATCGAACCTCCACCCCTCGCATCCCCTGCAGAGCGCTTTAACCAACTTCTCCACGCCCGCGATTTTTTTTTTTTTTTGACATGGTACTTATTAGACTGAAAGAATGTCCTATGTACCGTCTTTGCCGAAAGTAACCAGGCTGCAAGATCTGCTTCTCAGCCATGTGGTAGCAGATTCATATCCCTTCTGAAGCTCTATATCTCTCCAATGTAAAGGTGAGCATCTGCCCTCACTTAACTAGTTGTGATAAAGTGGGAATCCTTATTGGCTTTATAATACAAGTGAGAAACAAAACATGCAGCCTGGTTACTTTTGGCAAAGACGGTACATGGACTATGTACAAATGAGTTAGAAAAGAGCATCAAATCAGCACGATACGCAAAAGGATACACCAGGTCAAAGCTCTAAACAAGAGGCAATGTAGTGCACATCACTAAGAGTGAGTGCCACTCTGTTTGAAAGTCAGCCTGTGCATACAATTCCCTTAAAAGGACAATCATCCTGATCGTGAAATACACATAATTCTTCTTGTCTACAGCTAGGATGAGACGCTGCAATTAGAGATAATGACAATGATGGCATTAGCAACAATAGTACGGTGCATTTAGTTGATAATGATAAGGAGAGCAAGCGTGATGCACCAACAACGCCGAGGCTTTCGTATTCTGCAGTGTTGATTCCACAGTGCTCTCGGAATTTTTCCTCGTAGTTGGATTATCATGGCTGAGTTTGGAGGGGCAGTCGGACAGCAGTTAGAATAGCAGTAGGAGCGGACTATCAGCACTGATAATGATGGTGATGAAACTCTCGGTGCTTACCCAGTTACACATTAAACTCTAACTTTTAATAATAATAATAATAATTGATTATCAGGAAAAGGACGAGCGCAGTATCTGGCACACTTGTTTCTGTAAACATCTTAACCGTAAAGGAAGGGAGGTAGGTGGCAGTGAATGTGGAAAGAGAGAAAGAGGAGCCGTATTGCAGAGCTATGGAGTAATTTCGACCACGGGGCGACCTTTAACGTGCGCCGACCTCGCACAGCACACTGCTATTGATTTCAGAGAAAGCATTTTATGTGGTATACACGTTAGGGAGAAGTAAAACCGCATACCAAGATACTTACTTTTGCCTCCATGAACAGAAAAAATAAGTGGCTTTGTGTGTTCTTATTCACGGTAATGTACCCAGAATAAGCATTTTCATTAATGCCATAATTTCGGAACAGCTGCACTTTGCTTGCATTTTTAGCGTTGTCTGTTTGGTTATTTTCAATCAAGGGTGTTAGAAACAAAGGTCCCGTATCTGAAGAACTGAAGAACAGACGTCTTTTAGAAAGCGAGTATTGCATGAGAGCAAATACATCCCGCTACAAAAAGTAATTTACCGTATCGCCGTCTTGGAGCATTTTAACCTCTATAAAAGCACCAAGAAAATTTCACTTTAGTACTTGCCTTAGAAAACTGCTGTGTTCATGCGCAATGAAACATTAATACCCTTCTTAAAAGCATTTAATAAGCTGTGTATATATGACGAGTACACTTGGAGCAATCCCGTATATTTGGGAGACTTACTCCATATTAAGTAGGAATGAGTAATTGAGTGCTATCCTTAAGTTGGCCCCATTGAGAATTAATTAAATGAGGTGTGCGGTTTACGTTCAATGTGACTTGGCCGTGTCAGGTATGTTAGTATGAAAGTTTTAATTTCTGTAGCTGTAAATAGCGTGCAAAATTGTATGCAGCCCTATGAATGCATGATTTTTTTCGAAATACGTTAAACAGAGTCCTGCCAGCTTGCAGAGAGTTATTTAATGTCGTGAGGAATGAGCCACCAAAATGCAGCAAATAGGGTGGCCTTAGTGCCCATTGTGGCCTTTTCTACGTCATTTTAGGTTCCTTGTTATAGGCCGGCTTACTTGAAATTTTATGCAATAACGACGTTTGTTCTTATAGCGGAATTCTCGATAGACTCTCTTTTGATGCGAACGCCATGTTTTGTTTTTGATAGTTTTTCTTGATGAACTGCCAGAAAATGATTTTTTTTTTTTCAGAGTGAGAAACGCCGTGGTGTTTGGCCTATATTTTGGCTAAGTTAACAATCTGGGTTTTTAGTAACTATGGTCTAAATAGCGGATCTACTCAAAGTCCATTGTTTTCCACAACTACAGTTTTATATCTGAGAAAAGAATAAATTCAAGAACCCCAGGAATGAAACGGGAAGTGCATATTTTTCCTTTTCAAGTTGAAAGCACATCAGCGAAAAAACCCCTCCCTGCCTCTCCACAGTAACTTTTTATGCATTATTTTCCTCTACAGCAACTAGCAGTTGTTGAGGAAATAACACCATCTACTCATTTTTTTTTTCATTTTTATATTTTTTCTAGGCTTGCCAATCTCTTGGTTTGATATCTTATTTGGAATAAATATTGATTTGTTGTTTTTCAGTAACTAATTTTGTGGTAGAATAACTTCACAAAATTTTATGCAGTCGGTAGAGTGCAATGTATATGTATCTAACATCAGCGATACTCTTTAAATTCCATTCTGTTAAAGAGCTATAACTTCTGCTCTGGAGTAGCGTTTCGATATAAACAAAATGATACACTACAGATCCGTCAATCAAACAGTAAACAAGAAAACTATATGCACAATCCGAGACCAACACCCGATCCCGAACGTCTATTCTCAACATTTACAAACATTTTACCCGTGTATCAGTTCCTCCACTGACTCCTTGAATTTTGGAAACGTCAATTACACTGAGTTAAGCTAAACGCCACGATCATCTCTGAACTAACAAACACAGTTCACAGATTTGGTGTCAAGCTTAGTTAGGCAAATGAGCACCTGGTTTGAACGATTCTTCCCTAAAAGCAGGTACCTGTTACGTAAATCAATCTTCTTGTCTTGATGGCTTCTGCCTTGGTTAGATACGCTGCCCCAAAAGCACTTGACACGAGCGCCGCTATCAACGTTCTTCGTTAAACCTTAGAAGAGGGGACGTAGTCGTGCGAGGCGGACTGTCCTCGCTTGAAGTTCGCCATATTTATTCTTTAGAGGGTGCCATCACCAGTGAGGTATGCTCAACAATTGTTGAAAAACTTTTCTTCTTCTTCAGGCACGCAAGAACTGAGGCTTTTCAATATGTGTTTGGCAAAAGCTGCCTACCGTAAATATTGAAGAATGACGGCCGGAAAAAAGTTGGAAGAACTAGAGGAGAGTATTTGTGAAAGTGGCTAGTCTCTCAACTGGCAGCAGTTAAATAGAAAATGTTTTGAGATGGTTGAACGAAAGGATTGATAGCAACGCCGGAGAACAAAATCGACCGGCTGCAGCGAGAGAAGGAAAATATGTTTCATGCGTCTCGGTTTATCTGTTTTGATGGCAGTGATTGGCACAAGTGTCCTGCCTACTAACTTGATATTTAGATTTATGAAAACAAGATTACTTTAAGAAGGCTATCTTTCATTTTCGAACAATAATTAGTATTGCCGGGTGTTTTAAAACACAGGTATAGAAAAGGTTGAAAAGGAAATTTTGGGGGCAACCAATGTTTATCTAAATCTTAAAGGTCCACTGAAAGGGGTCACAAAGAAGGATAAACAACGCCATAACACTGATAGTTATTGAACCACCCATCAATTTCCCGCAAAAATTTTCGATCTAGCTTCTGCAACACCAGAGATATCGGCGATTAAAAATGACCCTTCCAATTTTCCCTCTCAACTCGTACGCCGAAGGGAGCCATAAAAAACAAAGAATACAAGCAAGTTCAAAGCTCCGCCCAGACATACGTCACTTCGACGAACTTCCGGTTGCCGCGCGCCCGCTCGCTGGTGGCGTACTCGCGCCAACCCGTCCTCGCTTGCACACGCCTGAGGAGTTCGCCAGTTCGCGCAGCGACGGTTAGTGTAACCGCGAACCCGTGGTTATCCTATGTTACACGGCGGACCAAACCATGATTGCACCACTAACCGCGGTTACCGCAAACCGAGCTTGACGACCTCGGTTTGCGTCGTTAAAGGGCCCATGAAAATCTTGAAGCCGTGCTTAAGAAAGGCGCACGAGCGGTCGGCGTGCCTTCACTAGTCAGCAAAGCGCAAAAAAATTTTAGGCTAACATCTTTAATAGCGCAGATATTCCATATTAAAAATGACGCTCCTCCTCTCCAGTCACTGTAGCCCTCAACTCATACACGCCGATGCGCCGGCCAAAAAAAAAAGAAAATGTCCGGGCCGACGCCCCGCCCATAATGCGTCACGAAGTGACGCCACCGACTCTCGGTTTGTTTACTTCCGGTAGTGCTCCGATTTCTTCCCCTTCGTGTTTGCGGCGGTTCGCGTGTCGGTCGCCATGGATCGCATGGATCCAGAGCTCGAAGCGAGGCTGCGTGAAGCCGCTGCCGAGCTGGACTTTGATCCATATGATTATACTCCGTTTCGTGATCCGCTAGACAGCGACGACAGCAGCACGCCATCGACTGGCCCTTCTAAACCACCCGCTGGCAACGGAGACGACGGCCTACCATGGTGCGTTCCGTGGCGCACGCGCCACTGCACATAAGTTATTACAACTTTCTTATTTCACGAAATGCCGTTTCGTGTTTGCTTCGCGGCCTTTTCACATTTTACTTATGCGCAGGTGCCGCTGCGGCCGCTGCGAAAGCATGCCCACACCTGAAGAAGATGTGTGCTGCCGCAGCATGCCGGAGGTGCTGGTGGTGTGCCCGCAGTAGGTTGTGGGTGTGCCAGCAGGACGGCGGCTGCATTACGATCAGCCCAGCGTTCCAAAGCGTGTGCCTAACGCCCGAAGTCCTTCGGGCTGTGCACATTGCACTAGAGGAGGAGGGAGCGAACATCGATGGAGACGGAGATGTAAACAAGTAGGTAGTGCGGAAGCGTCAGGTGACAGATTCGCATTATTATTTTTTTTTTGTGCGTATGATCCGTTTACTGTAAAGTGTGGTATTTTCAGGCAGCACCGCTTCAGAGCCTACCGCTTGTTTACCATGTGGATTTGGGGCAGGCTGGGCGAAGGCAACAGGGTGGTCCTGCCAGCCTGCGTCGTTGGCCGGGTTCGGCGTGAATTTCCGTCGGCGAGCTAGTGGGATTCAGGCACCCTCCCCTTTAATCTCAGGTGATTGTCGCTTCACTGCATGCTGTATTCTAAACTTTATCACGTGTGCCAGGCGCACTGCTTCGAGTGGTGCATGGAAGTGCGTTTATTTTTAAGGTGGAAAAATAGAGAATGCTATTTTATGAACGCCAAGTTATGCACTGCGTCAAGTGTCTGTTTTGTGGCACTGTTTAAGAACAGACATCTCATTCCTCTAAAGTGCCAGAACTTGTAGATATCTAAGCAAGAAAGGTGTAGAATTGTTAGTTAGTGAAAAATAAAGCCTGGGAAGAAAATTCAAATCCTAGTAAAAAAAAAGATACACATCCAAAAACAATCCAGAATGGAGGACAATGCTGAGCATCGCCAAGTCTGCTTGAGCACATGCTTCCAAGCATCTACCATAAACATTCATTTATTTGGAATCGAATTTTGTAGAAAAAAAAAATTAAAATCGAAACACAGAATGCTTGTGCCGAGGCAGCACAAGCATTCTGTGTTTGGATTGATACCGAGTGTGTGAGTGCTCAATACTGACACAATGAAATGAGTGCTTGAAGGTTTGTTTATTGATACTCCTAGCCGTGAATACATGACAACAGATCGCAGAATACATCCATTCCAGCAGTGGAGTAATACAGGTGAAGCACAGATCAAACCACAACTCTTGTTCCTGCATTTGCTGATCTGAATTATTAATTTGAATTTATTTACAGTCTAATACGCTTGCAGAGTGTTACATTTCTTATCTCCAAGCTGCAGTAATAGCTGGTCCCCTTCAGGTGTGTTTGCCAAAGTGTAGGGGCTGCACTGCATATTTTCAAAACGTTGTGCAGGTTCAACCGTCCTTGAACCAAATTTCATGAGCGTTAGCCATTGGCCGCAGTCAAAGTTGCTGCTGCCACTTCGATCTTGGCTCGCTTGCACTCTTGCTCAGCTTTTTGGCAATGGGCTAGTCTGGCTTCTCTTTGTTCAATGGTCTCGGCAGGCTGTCTGGCACGGTTGCAACCTCCGTCTATAGTGAGGTGGCGTATGTGCATGGTGTATTTCCGTAAGTTTAATGAAGGAGAAGGAGTAGATGAAACATTAAGACGATGATCATTGTAGCACACGAAAATGTCTTGCAATTAGAAATTGATGGAGGCGATGTTTACTGTACAGTGCGAGAGTGTGTTGTAGTTTTACTACGAGGTGTGATAGGTTGTGGCAATAGCATAGTGCTCTCATGTCTAAGCTATAAAGATGACATTGTTTGCTACACAGCGTGAGAGCTCAAAGTCAACATTGCATTCACTTTCAGGTTTGTGCACGGGAGAAGTAGCGCGAATGCTCTAAAAACCTTATTTTAGCTGTCTCGGCTATCACCAGCTGTCATGCCTGGACATAATCCCCTATTTCTTGATTATCAGCTGTATCTAACTGTGCATTACATCGCTCTCCTTTCACAGTGAATATATATACACAAATTCTGCCAGCTAAGGTAGCCACTGCTTCTCATTTTGTGGCCTGTACCGCAGGAATCACTTAGTTGGGCTGGGAGACCTTGTCATTGCCTGTTCTAATATTTATCCCTCGGGCATTTTATAGAGCGAGGAGCTTCTTTCAAACTCATTCATTTGGCACTGTTGATAAGGATGTTTTTAACTTGTTCTCTTGCAATTTCTGGGGCCTGAACTTTGTCGACAGCTTGGCTTGTTATCGTGCTTCCTTGAGATCTGTGAATATGTTTCTAGTTTTTACTGTCGCTTTTCTATCCGCATATCTCCTCTTCTGTGGCTTCTTTTCATGGTCGCTTTTTCCAGTGTTGGTGTTTACATTTTATTCATCTGTGCAGGATAGTCAAAGGAAAACGAAAGGCAGTATAGAACAGAGCACCAGATAGAAGGAACAGAACTGAAGAATTTACAGCTTTGCAGAAAAAGACCACGATGAAATTTGCAAGGAGAGAAGAAGGGAGCACTTATCCAAGGGGAAGAGGTCACCTGCCTTGGGGCAGAGCATTCTGACCAGTTACGTGGGTGTGTGATGGTGGGCTGTCGGCTTTGACGGTTCCAAGCGGCCTCCACTGGCTTCTGCTTTGGTTATGTGGGCTGAGGCATTCCCCGTCTACGGTACGAGCAATGCACTTTGCAACACACTCTCATGCTGCGCAGTAAGCATCATTCTCTTCATCAAGTTCAAACTACAACATACTGTTCAGCTGTGCGGCAAGCATTGTGATCTTCATGAAGTACCATCTGCACCACTCCTTCATTTAACCTGGGTAAATATGGCATACACGTACGCCATCTGTGGACGAGTGCGGCCGAGGTTTGCTAGCATAATGTCGGACCAATTTAAGCAGTGTGACATAATTCGCAGTGCTTTCACATTACTGCACCTAAGCAGAATTGAGTGCACTCGTGCAATTTCTTTTGGAGGGGGGGGGGAGGGAGCAGTTCTTTTCACTGCACTAGAGCATGCAGGTTGTGCCACAAATTTTTCTCAAAGTTGGCAAATCCCATGAATCCTTGCAGATCATTGACCTTTTTGTAATTTTTTAGCATATGTAATACCTTTCCTGCAGTTTTGGTCTGTTCTATATTGTCACAAACCCCGCCTTAACGATTAACAGAGGCGCGGCATCCCCTTTACGGTTACCCGTCGTCCCTCTATGATGTTTGAGAACACAGTTAAAAGTTAGGCCGGTCAACCAGTGAAGTGCGTGTGTTGGTGTGTGATCAAGGAATAAATTTATGCGTCACTTTTTTAACACACAATGGGAACATATATATGTAGTAGTCCAAATTACACTGCATAAAAAAATAATAAAACACCAGGACATGATAGTAATAAAAAACAAGAGAAAAAACCGAGAATGAACAAACGCTGCGATGAAGAAGACTATAAAATAACAAAGCAAGTATTCCAGAGATAGTAAGTAAGGGCGAGAGTTACACAAAAACACAGCGTAAAATACTAAGCCAGGTCAAGGTTTAAACAAAGGCAAAAAGAATATTCAATTAACCGACAGTCTGTAGCAAAACGGATTCTCACAGCCTTCTTATCTAATGAGGTATCGTAATCGCAGAGTTGGTCGGTAGCGGCGGCCGTACAGGGAGTGGTGACGACAAGTTGGTCGTGGGCTCGGTGAAAAAAACAAGACACATTTCCTGGAGCAAGCAGCCACGAGAGTAAACTTTTTTGTATAGCAGGCCATCACATAGGCATAGGCAAAACTGGCTGTTCGAGGTTGGGTCTTGAGCAGCAGCTAAGAACGACTCCAGATGCTGATCGGTGTGTTCCTCGGTTCAAAAGGTATGAGTATTTGGAAATCTCTGAGATAAAGCAGTGGCGTAATGATCAAAGTTGTCCGCGTCGCATTCCGTCGTGGCAGGTGGCAACCAGGAGAGGCAGTCTCCATCTGCGTGCCGTCGGCCACTTTTGTATGAAATGCTGTAGTCATATTCTTGCAAGCGAAGTGCCCAGCGGGCTAGGTGACTAGACGGATCACAGAGATTGAGTATCCAGCATAGGGAATGGTGATCGGTTACTACTACGAAAGGCTCTCCGTACAGGTAGCAGCGAAACCGCTGCACGGCGAAAACAACCGCGAGACATTCCTGCTCGGTGATGGTGTAGTTGTGCTCAGTCTTGCTTAGAGTCAGACTGGTGTAAGCAATCACATGTTCACAGTCGTCATAGCGCTAAACGAGGACAGCACTGAGGCCTATGCCACTTGCGTCCGTGTGCACTGAAGTTGGAGCAGAAGGGTTGAAATGCTGTAAGATAGGATGTGATGTTAGGAGGAACTTCAGTTGTCGGAAAAGATGAGTCGCATTACCTCACCGACTTGAACTTGTGCAGTGTGCAAAATGGCTCCATTCTGCACAGCTAGTACACTGCAAGTCATGTACTTTACGCTGTAGCCTGGCGAGTCACAGCGATCATCCCCTGCCAGGTCTGTTGTTGTCCCTACAAGCTTACTAGCAAGTTGTGCTTGCCTTTGCTTTAAAAGCTGCAAAGAAGATGTTCAATTTAGAGGCTACAAACTTGCAGTCATGTGGTTGCCTTAATGCATATTAGGATGAGGGGGGCAGGTTTCAAATGCTGCATTGCTTTTCACTTTTCTCACAGCACATTTACTAAAAAAAAAATATTGCAAAAATTATGCCTTCAGTACTAGAGCATGCAGCTGGTCTATTAAGCCAAAGGCAACAGAGATGTGCAGTAGCAGGTGCATTGCACTGCAATGCCTCCGCTGTTGCATATATGCTGCATTTTATATGTTTTATATGTTGCATTGTAGCTTCAAGTTGTTGTCATGAAAGGATGCGACATCTATAGTTATCGAGTTAATGACATATACTTTGACTTGAATGTTGTATGAGAGATATCCTTATTGCCAAACCTCATTTCTAGCAGGTAGCAAGTATGCCCGTTGGTAGTTGTAGTAGATCCTCTCTGTGATGCCTTGCACCCCAATGGATTGCAGGAACCGAAGAACTGAAGCTATACCGCAGCCAGAGAACAAGATGCCTGCAGCCAGGAGGACATTTCTTGCTGCCTTTCCTTCAACCAGTGGTTGGCTTTTCCAGAGGAAAGAATGCTGCAGTGAGCATGTCCCCTTCACAGTCACAAGGCTTCCCGCTATGCTAAAGTAAAGGGTTCTTGTTTGCCCGCACGTTGTTCAGGTCTCAAGAAGCTGCCGCAGGCAACCCTCGAACACAAGGAATTTTCGCTATTTGTAGAGGGGTTCCTCAATCGCTGACTGGGCCGTTTCATCCTGATGGTCGCTGAAAAAGAAGTGCAGTGATGCCATGTGATTGTTAATATTATGAACTAATACGTAGCAGCCGTGGATGTTCATCTCGGAATGTCTTGGCTGTAAAATGTGCTAAATAAAGCTGCTGTCAAAGTTTATAGTAGGTATGCATTTTTTTTTTCATTCTATCAACAGGGAACAGAAAAATGCCATGGCAAATTAGGTACACTTTAGGGCTACGCACCTTATATTTTTTTCACAGCAGAATCAAATATCCTTGTGCATCTTAGTGACTTGTTCAAATATTTGGGCAAAATTAAACTTCAAAGTGCATGTGATGGCTCCGTAGTAGCTCTAAAGACAGCACTAATGTACACTAGGCAGACACAGCACGACCATATTATGTAAGGAAAAATTGCCCTTTTGCTACCTGACGCAACTGTGAATATCCTAACACCACGTCCGAGATTAGTGGTGTGCAAGGTATGTATGAGGCATGGTCTCCATAGACTCAAGGCAATATTTGTTGACCCATTGTGAGTATTACCACACCCTTAATCATGTCAAGCCATGCATGAGAGTTATGAACGCTATCATTCGAATGGACTGTGTCACAGGGAGGGTATATTTGCAGGTTTGAATGAGTGATAATGTGACACATAGGTGACGTATTTCGTCAAGTTTTCTTTTTTTTTTTGCCTAATGAACAGTGCTTCAATGACAAATTTTCTTGCCTGCCATAGCCAGCAAATGCGTGGATGAAAGTTCTGTTCTAATGAGCGGCCAGTGATAGCAGTAACTGGCCAGTGATAGCAGCCTGCCACCGACTTCTCTGGTGGCAGGCTTCTCTGTTTGAACCTTGGTGCTGACTAGAGATTTAAATCCAATAGACACCTGTGTGCCTGGAAAAATTTCATATATTTAAAATTATTCGCAAGCACCCCATCTACGTTTAATGTAATCAATCATATAGCTCTTTAATACATTTTCACAACACTACAACATCTTTATCAATAATGACTTACCAACAGAATGGCACTCCCACATTGTGTTGCCACAGTATGCGTGCGAGTAGTTGAACGCCCCTCTGGTGATGCTTCCTGCAGACAGATATTCATAATTATAATGATGGTTGCAGATTTGAAATTGTTCATGCTTTCATTTTCAGGTGCTGTATAGAGTGAACTGCCCGTAACAAAATGCAAACATTGTCAACTTGCTACACATACACAAATAATCTGAAAGTGGAGAACTGATATGACTAAAAAATTTGCACAGACAAGCTGTAGTTTGTGGAGTTTCAAGAGCCCTGAAAAATTTGGAGGCATGTTAGCAGCACAAACAAAAGACACAGTGCAGGACAGTCGACTAATACACTGTTCCATGAATCAATCCAGCAGCTCATTATTTTTGAACGTCGGGTCTCCCATGTTAATCCAGTTAATATATGTGCTCCGAGTTTCTTTTTTTGGTGCGCCAGACACCAAAGCCTTGCATCATCCACTAAACAAAATTAACTATTTGAACTCCAAAATAATCTCATCTATACAGGAAGAGCTACATTTTACTTGCTTCCAGAAGGTGCCTCAAGCGATGATCGAGCTTGTGCATGGAAGCAGACATAACATTTGCACTAATTTGCATAGCTTACTTACTCGGGCAATAGAGCCATCATATGCAATATAATACAAAGCTGTTCAGTACAGTTGAAAATTAAGCATGTACGTATGTCAAAAGACTTGCGTCATCCACTGGACAAAATGAACTATCCAAAATATTCTCACCTCTACAGGAAGAGCTGTGGTATTTGGATCACCTCCGGTAGGTGCCTGAAGCAATGGTTGAACACGTAACTAACTGCATGAAAGCATAATGACATAGCAACAGTTGTGCTAGTTTATATAGCTTCTAGCAATAGAGCCATCATATATGTGTGCAACATATTCCAAAGTTATATATGTGGCCTAAATATACATAAATATAAATATAGAAGTATATATACATTGTTATTAATACCATGATAACAGTACTAACCTGTCCAGAGGAAACCTGTGTAGTGCTGAGGTCTTTCGGGCTTCCTGGCGATGATGGTTTGCCATGCTAGGAAAAGAAAGGAAATTTGTGCGTAATTAACATTGTGTTAATGGCAGTTTTATTATTCTGCACATGAATGAGAATGAAAGGAGACAACAGTCTGCAAGTGCAAGGTCATAGGGGATACCTTCTTTTTTTTTATCTATATACCACATGTTATTTTTCCTTCCACTTGGTATTTAATGATCTTTCTGCCTAAAATCGTTACATGACTAATTCTGATCAATATCAACCACAAAAGTATTTTAAAAAAAACCTACATTTACCGTGGACTCGACTGTTGGCTCCTTTCATTAATTGTATCATAACGAGCCAATTTCCCCTTCAATTTTCCGCTTCATGAATGAGAAAGACATGCATATACAGGTGTTAAAAGGCAAAGATAAGAGTAGACTAAACGCACTGTAAAATAAGCATATCTTTAGGTGGATGGGGGGTGGGGGGGGATGCAGTTGGTCTGTATTGTTATTAGTGTGCTGGTATTTTTTTATTACACGTCAGGCTTGGTTTATGGGGTTCAACGCCCCAAATTCGACTCAAACGAGGCGCCGCACAGCACTGAGTGACATCGCACAGCACATGTACAGGTGCGGACGTAAGTAAACGGAGCAGCTAGGCTTTTTCAGTCAAATTAAAATAACGCCTTCCTCACTGGAGATCAGGAAATATTTGTCCGTGAAAGGGCACTTGCGTCTACTACCGGTCCACGCATACCACGACTACCAGTTTCAAATATGCACCAAGTGAAAAATGAAGAAAAAGCGTGGTCCGTTTACTTTTGTCCGCACCGGTACGCGGGCACCTTGCTTGCGCTTCCGTTGAAAAGCGGCCGCTGTGCCTTGGGCACAGCAGTCGACCACCCTAACCCACTGCACCACTCAGGCAAATTATACTGCGATTGTTGTGATCGCGTACACGTTAGTGTATGTTAATTCATGGTTTCATGTGCGCAGGTCGCCTTATCTTTTTTTTTTTTTCTTATCCGCGCGCCGCAGGGCGAGAGCTCCCTTTCATACATTTTCAGCGCCTTAACTTGTTGTGGTCCTCTAGCAAGAGCGGTTTGCGCGCAAGGAATCTGCACCTGCAAAACTAGCGCTAGGCTTCATGCACTTCCATGCGAGACTCCGAGCCAACCCAGAAAACTTACCATTCCAGGGAGAAACTGCGTCAGCAAAGCGTCGGACTTGAGGCGTTGACGTCTCACGTTGAGGCCAGTTTGCTGCGCCAAACTGGGATTATACTGGTATGCGTCACGGGAAAAGTGGCAGCCACAAACTCTGAGCTCCTGGCGCTTGTCCGACGATGACAGCCCGACGCGTTGGAGCCAGCTTTCCCGCGTGACACCTTGCTTTGTAGAGACACGATGTCGCATTATAACATCTTTCCTGTCCTCGGCTTTACAGCCAACTAAACAGCAATGGTGGTCCATTGCAGACCAGAAAAAAAGCAGCAGCAGTTGGGATCGCGAGATTTCAAGACCGACAACCGGGCAACACGTGCTTTTGCGAGCAGACGGATCTCTCTCGGCCGGAAGTGTTCCGCTTCAATCAAGATGCGCGCAGAATTCTTACCTTTCTTTAATGTACAATAATAACTAACGAATAAAATACTACTTTCAGGAAGAATAGTGCTAATTTTAAAATCTATAATTGCAAAAATTACACGTGACGTCATATGGCCATGGCCAATGATAACGCTAACCCCAATGACGTCGCATGGGCTGGGCGGCTGAAAACGCACGGTGGTGAGTCGCCCAAATCGGCTGCGAGCGGCAATTTTCCAAAATTATTTGTAAATTACAGCTAACACGCAGAGCTTTTTGAATGTGATCTCGATGCTCACTAAGACCACCTCTAAACACATGCGGCATCAAAATACGGCCGTAAATGGCGTTTCAGGGGCCCTTTAACTGAGGTTATGACGGCGTCTGTTGACAGTAGCTACTCGTCGGCGCCCGAGTGCGCGAAACGTACGAACGGGTCTGCTTCACAAAGTTATTCATTTGCCCACTGTATCACGTCTAAAGATCGATGTATAGAATATGGTGCCGCCCGACGTCTTCGATTACGGCCGACAGCGCAGCGACTGCGCACTGAAGCCTTGTCGTGCCTACAGTATCGTTTAACGGCTTGTTGCTGAGCAGAACGCCAAAAAATACGCGGCCTTAGCTATGAAAGTACACGAGTTTGCAACGCTTGCAGCACGGGATGCCGCGAGCAGGCTGAGGTACGTTACACAATTACCGCGGGGGTGGAACGTGCGAGCGCGGCGAACGCCGGCGCCGTGCGTGACCGTCCCTAGTCGTCGCTAGGCCTATTGTTTCGCTTCGAAGCCGCGGCGGTCGACGCTTTGGAACATGATCAACGCTGTCGTAAATCGTCTACTTATGAAACTGCCTTATAGTGATTCCTATCCTGCCATAGTAAAATAATTATAGGATTAACTCTGCCGACGCATTAATTGCAGAGCTAGTACGAGCAGATCGGATCAGCCGAAATGCACCAGCGGCAGCTGGCTTGAGCAGAAACTAGCTTGTATCACGGCTATCGTTCTTACCAGCAATTTGCTGCTTTTCAGCGATCCTCACGAGGGCTTCATACTTGATATTCGGCTCAATATTCCAGACGCCAACAAATTTTAGCACGCTTTATTTCGGGCATCGGTGCTAACGATCCGCCGTGTCGGTCGCGAACGGTATGCGGGAGGAGGGGCCACAGCGGCGGCGTTTACGGCGGTCAAGGAGGTGCTGCCATCGTGCGGTGCTTGACCGTGCTGTTGACGCCTCGTCGGACGACACTCCGATACTCCTGAAACCACGTTATATAAATAAGATATTTGTAAATGAAGCTTCGTTCTGCCGATCCTTGCGTCGCTTCGGTTGCACTTAATGGGCAATGGCCACCTAACCGATAAGGGCGGCGAGCTGTAACAGCCCGCACAGAGTTCGAGCAGCGCACGAGCAGACGACTTTCGCAGCTACCGGAAGTGTGTCCGTGACGTCATGGCTGCAGTGGCCGTAGCGAATGGCAGCTTCTGGCTTGCTTGCCAGTCAACATGCCCGTGACGTCACGGTCCTGGGAAATAGTTCCATGCGACACCGCCAAACGACATCCTCTGTGCCCGCGAAGTTCAAAAAACGCTGTTTTTAAAAATTAATAATAAATCACTGGCTTTGTTCTAAGGAGTTATACTTTGGTTTAATGCTCAAAATAATTCGTTCTACACATTGAACGCGTTTATCAGTGTCTTCTTGGGGGCCGTTTCCGTGGACCTTTAATCGATATTACTTATTCTTATGAGAAAAAGTATATTGCCTTTCTACACAAGTCCAAAAGGGCCAAATTACAGAACGGTAAATTTAAGTTTTATTCCGAACATTTTGAACCTGTCCTTTCTTGATTTTTTACTCCTTGAAATATGAACTTGATTCACAAACAGGCACTATAGTTCTGACACTGCGCGCATTTGTTATAGTTACAGTGGCATCACTGAAACATTTACGTCGTACCAGCTTCATGGCTGCTTTAAAATAAAGCTAATTTCACAAAAAGAAAAGCTAATAATAAGGAAAACAAGACGATATGATAACATTTGCATCCGCTTGGTGAGCGTATTGGCTGCGCATGAGAAAACCGTACCATGTTGGCCCGAGATGCAACAAATCTGCATCGGGTTGCTCCACGCCCACCCTCTAATGTAGAAATTAGGTGCAAAGTGGCCAAAATAGCTTACGTCGCCGCTGCCACGTATACAGATGAACTTACCACGAGTCAGTGAGGGCACTTCAACTCCAGATAACCTAAACATTGTACTCAGCTATCTCCGATTTTTATAAAAATATATCAAGGTTTATAACTTTAATATTCAAAACGTTATCCTAGCTCGGTTTTGGAGAAATTTTTTTCGTGCTCTGGTTTTAAATTTTGAAGCAGTTTCAAATGCTAGGCACACAAATGCTTTCTAAATATAAGCGTTTTTGCACACGCGTGCGGGTTTTTTAAGCGGAATTGCGGAATTTGCGGAGTTTGTGCCTTCGTATGAAGTACACTGAACAGTAATTTTTTTATTTTTGTGACGTGTGAGATATGGCATAAGGTAGAAAAAGTCAGAAGTTTGAGTGACTATAAAATTCAGTATAGCTATTGTATGACAGCGTGTAAACATATCGTTGGTCAAAAATTAATATATGTCAGCAAGTAAAAGATAAGCCTAGGAAACCTTGCTTTCTTGGGTCGCATTCAGAGGTCATTCTAATTCGACCATGCCATCTGATCTCGTAACGTCACGTTACCGCTCAACCGAATCCGTGCTTCGCCATCTGCAAAGAGCCACCCGCCAGATGCATGTTAGTGATTTTTTTAGTTTTCGTGCTTCAAATGAGCAGTAACAGGGTCCTGGTGACTGCTGGTCCAGTGACCCGCTGTATGTCTTAAGGATGTAGATTCCAGTGGTGATCATTATCGACCTAATTCAAATCAAAACCTTTCCGAAAACCTACAAGGACATCTAAAATTCGTCTTTTGAGAATATGACGCGATAGCGGTCTTCGTTTGCGTGTCTGTACATGGCATGCCAGAGCATTGGAAGGTTGCTTCTTATTCAACCTTCCCACGTCACCGCGGCGTCTGACATCAGATGTTCTGGATATCGTGTTTTCGAAGACGTGGTAAGGACCATGGTACTTGGTTGCAAATTTTCTGTTGGCAGGAGCTCATAACCAAACGAAGCCGCTAGCAGGAAACTTCGGAACAGGTGCGTCTTTACGTGCTGATCTTTGCGATAGCCTTATGTGTCGGAGATGAACGTGTGACCTAGCTGACCAACTAACCCCCCCCCCCGCCCCCTTTTCTCGTGCGATATGCGCCAAAACAACACACTCAGAGGCATCCGGATAGTATGGCAAAATCGTGTAGACAGTGGAAGACGGTTCATGGCCATATGAGAGGAAAAGGGCGAAGAACCAGTTCTTGCTTGTATAGCAATGTTGTACACGGAAGTTACAAATGGCAGTACCTGTTCACCAGTCTGAGCGCCCAGAGTCATATCTAACATGCATCGCGAGGATCTAAGGATACGGTTGAACTTCTCTGTGAAACCGTTCGTTTGCGGGTGGTAGGTGTTTCTAGCACGATTAATCATTTTCGAATCAAAAAGCTCTTGGAAGCCTTCGTACAGAAAAACACGACCTCTATCACTCAGTAGCTCTCCACGGACACCGTGTCGGAGAATGAAGTGAAGGAGCACGAAATGAGCTCTCAGGCTGCCACCGCTGGAAGTGCGGCGGTCTCCTCTACCGGGTCAGGTGGTCGACGGCGGCGATGATTCATTGATTACCAGCGGTACTGTAAGGTAGCAGACCATACAGGTCTATTCCCAGACGATCAAAAGGGCGCGCTGGACACGGTAATGGCTGCAGATCTTCAGCCGTGTTTCAAGATGGCGTCTTTCGTTATTGATAGGTGGTGCAAAAGTGAATGTAGCGACGCACAAAATTGTACATGTCACGTGAGCAATATCTGGGACGAATCCGATCGTAGGCTTTCAGGCCGCCGGATAGAGAGCTTGGCGGATTAGCATGATGACGGGCACAAATATCAGAGTGCAGGCGGCGCGGAATGAGGACGAGCCATTTTCTGCCATCTGAGTTGTAGTTCCGTCGGTAAGAGTCCGTCCCGGACGGAGGATGCCCGGGCATGTGTAGCCGCAGCAGTGATACCAAGGGTACCTAGCAGCGAACAAATACAGGGATTACTTTGTTGTTCAGAACACATATCCTCTATGGTGAGGCATGTCAGGGAAGCCTCACGCGCGAACAAGCGATGCAGGCGAGATCACCGGTGACCGAGAAATGGCGTCGGGGTAAGAATGCTTTCGGCAAGAGCGGAACACTACACACGGATATCGTATTCCTGAAGCTTGAGGGCCCAGAGGCCGACACAGCCAGACGGATCCTTGAGATACGCGAGCCAGCGGAGAGCGTGGTGATCTGTAACTACTGCTTAAGAGTAGCCGCATAAATAAGGGCGGAACGTCATGACAGCTCACACTATTACCAAGCATTCTTTTCCGGTAACAGAGCAATTCGACTCTATTCGTAAGCGCACGGCTAGAGTAGAGGACAGCGTATTCTGAGTAGCCCGGCTTGCGCTGGGCAAGGACCGCACCGAGGCCGACACCGTTGGCATCGATTTCGCGATTTGTATGCACAGCAGGGTCGTAATGACAAAGGATTGGCGGTGACGTCAAGACATGGCGCAGCGTTGCAAATGCATCGCTGCAAGCTAGAGTCCTAGAAGAGACGTTAATGTTGTCTTGCAGGAGCTGTGCAAGGAGGGCGATGATGCAGCGATATTCCGGACAAAATGATGGAAGTACGATCGGAGCCTACAATTCTTCATAGTCGTCCTGGGAGGATGGTTTGGGAAAGACAGCAAAGGCGTGCAGGTTCTCAGGATCGGGTAGAGCAGCTTTGCACAAGACTTGTGCAAGTATGGTGAGCTGGCAGGCACTGAAGCGGCACTTTTGAGGAAGAGCTGACGACGGCCAGGTGTGTACGCTGAACAGTGCTCTATTACAGACACTGAGCGACGAGAAACAGCTGGGCGGTATTCAGAGTTGAGAGGCTCAGAAGTCGAGGTTCAGGTAAAATGCTGAGGATGCATGGTCGTTAGCGTACGCTCAATGGTCGGCTTCGTCAAAAGAGTACAAGACGCGGCGGCAGCAGGGACGCATAACGTGTCCAGCGATGCCACAGGTGGAGACAATCGGCAAGTTTTCCGATGTGCGCCATGGTTGGCAACATCGGGAGAGCGGCCGGACAGCAGGAGCGAGGATGACTGAGGGTGTAGCTCGAAAAGGAGCAAACACTGGCGGCTGTGGGACATTCTCTGCGTAAGTAAGTGGCGCAGCTACGACAGGCGCAGCATGGGAGGCGCATTGCAACTGGAGGCTGGTGACAAACTGGCGGCATGGCCTCGGACTCTTGTTCCCGGATCATGCGTTGAAGGGTCGGAGCCATATTCGATGGCGGACTCAGAGCAGAGGGAAGCAGCGACAGCTGCCACGCGATCTCCTCACGGCCAAACTGCTTAATGCGGATCTTTAGAGAACTGCCCATTTCAGTCGTCAAGTCGATGCTGATAAGAGTCTCGGCTTGGGCTGAGGGCAACCAGGGAAAGACTTGCGCACGACACAGCGCGTCATAGTTTTGACACAGGTCGACAAATCTCGTTGGCAGAGGTGGCGCTGTTGGCAATAAGCATGTGAAATGCGTCGTCCTCACTAGCCTTCAGCAGATGCTTGATGCGATGAGACTGCATTACGGATATACTGAGAAGCTTGCACAGGTCGAGGACGTCTTCTATGTAGCTAGCGGAGCTTCCATCGAGCTACTGGGCGCGAGAGCTTAGACGCTGCTAAGCGCGAAGTTTTTGCACGGCCGGACTCCCGAAGACGTCATTGAAGGCGGTCTTGGAAGCGGATCATATGGCGAGGTCCAATTCGTGGTTTTTGTGCCGGAGGTTGGCAACATCGGTCAAGTAGAAGACGACATTCCTGAGCTTCATGGTGTCGCCCCATGGTTGTGAGCACTCACCCGGTCGTAGTAGGACAGCCAGTCCTCCACATGGGGTCATCCCTGCCACTGAAAATGGCAGGGTCCCGCTGGTGAAGCGCATCGGGGCAGGTTTCAGGTGGCGATGAAGATTAGGCTGGTGACTGACGTCTGATGGTATCATGGTTATAGTAAGCGCTCGACTGTGCAGTTTCAGGATAACATCCGCACACTTTACCAAATGAAAAGACTTCACACGACGGCCAAGGTTGACAGTGCTTCAGATGAAGCAGAGTGGAACCACCAGCCACAGGCCATAGCTTCAGCGCTAGAGAGAATTGGGCACCGGCGACAAGCGATGCTTACCGAGATGTTGTTGTTGCCGCCATAAAAATGGCGCATACCCACAAGGTTTATTGGCCGTGACCATGCGCTGATTAAATTCGAGATGCCACAGCGCTGAGAGATCTTCGTCTTCCTTACAGTATGCCTAAATATTCTGTGGCCAAATTTTAGCCACAAAGGGTAATGCTTGTACATTGCCACACGTAAGCAGACTTAAGTATATTAACCTATATTTTGTTGTTTCCTCATTTAGGCATCAAAGAAAAATTCGGGACGTGGTGTAAACTGACGCCATCAATTTTGAAACAATTAAGGTTTAAAAAGGCAACGTACTTAATGTGTTTTCTAATTCCATTTTGCGACAGAGACGGGATTTAACCTTGTTTTCATTTTAGGAGCAGAGGGGCTGAGAGACGACATTAAATCGTTAATATTCATGCTTCCGCCTAAAACAACATATTTTGAGTACGAGAAGTACACACAGATCATATAATATTTGCATTTTTCTTATTCTTCGTTGGCAAAGGATAAGTGGTCCGAGGTCTCAAGCTGCAGTTTGATGTCATCGTAAGTCCTATTTCTTTTTCATATTTAATCACGTAGAATGCGTGCACCTTGAGGTGTTACAAAGAACAGCGGTGATATAGTTACATCAAGCTTGGAGCACCCTATCAAATTCTGCTCCTGTGTAGTGACAACGTTCCTTATACAGCCATCATTATGTATATGGATATACCATTTATATAAATTCATAAATTTGAACTTTAGGCGCTTTCCATGGAGGATTATTATTGATATGCGTAAATCAGAAGTTACACTTCACAAAACGTATGTTTAACTTCTAAAAAGCTAGAAAAAGGTTGTTTTTTTTTTTTTTTTGTCGAAGAAAATGAAGGTTTGTGCTTACCCGTAATAAAATTGTACTTTGCAAGCGAGAAGTACAAACGCCCAGAGGTGGACGTATTTCATGATGCTTTATGCTTGAGAAGCTTGTGAACCTTGCTGGTTTTGGCAGTGTTTCTGCAAATGTGTTGAAAATTTAGTGGTTAGGTGATGTGTCGAGCGAGACTAGTGGGGTCTTTCTAGCTTTCTAGGTTGGAAGAATGCAGGTTAGTTTCACAGACCTACAATCTTGTTAATGGGACTTATTTCCCTTAGAGATCTGTGTTAAATTGGATCTAATTGAGTGTTTTAAACAGGTAAGTTTTATTGTTCAAATTGCGCATAGATATTAACACAGTTAAGAACCCTACTAATGTAGATTTACCGTTCATCTATGGCACATGGAATTCACAATACTCTTTTGTATGACAGAATTTTGCAGTGAATACTTATAGTAACACCTCAAGGGATAACATTTGTCGATGTCATAATACCAAAAATATACACAGTTAATAGTAACTGGAAAAAATGGGCGTATTTAATACCAGCGTTTCGCAGAAGATTGCCAGTGTGAAATTATGTTTTGCGATTTCAAAATATATTTATTTTTATTCATTTATATAAGTACGCTAAAGGCCGAAGCGGGGATTGAACTGGAGGGGGAGGGGGAGGGGGGGGAGGCAGAAAAACAGCACTACATAAATTTGCACTTAACAGGTGAACTTAAGAACTAGACACAAAAAAGTGAAGTATGCAGCACTGGATTCACTAACCAATAGTGAAACCAATATTGTGGTTGATACAGACAACCGAAGTGCGCTGAAAATCTTATTTGAATTTATGAAAAGATAGCTTTAGTAGCTACATCACTCGGCAGTGAGTTGGTGAGTTACATTTTTCCATAGATAACAGTAAGGATGACATTTCACATCTTAGCGTTTACATCTTAGCAGGGATGATCAGTCAGGGATGAAATAGATGGGCAGTAGCGATGCGATCAGCTGGAAATGGGGAAGCACCGTAATGGAAGGAATATAAGAATGATAAGCGACTGTACTTGCGTCGAGTGATAAGGTAGGAAATAGGGAGGACTGCTCTAGTAAGGATATACTTGGATACGGGGAATATAATACAAAAGTGAACCTTATAGCCTTATTTTGGACTGATCGAAGACAGTTACCTTTTGAAACGCTGCTTGCATTTCATATCACGCGCCGAAACAAAGGATGCAACAGCAATCAAAGGGCAGCTTCTAGAGCCATCCGTCATACGCTCTTGAAACAGAATCACGGATAAAATTTGTTCGCTGGACCGCTGCATCAAAGCTTCCGGTACCAGCACTGAGAATGAGGATTATGGCGGTGTGGATAGTGCGAACTCTATTTAATTTGACTTTACTACCAGCCTTATATGCCTGCAAGGCAATAATATATCAACGGGACAATCATAACTGCCCAGCACATGCACTTTACTGGTTTACGTTAATTCGTGCGCTCAGTCAGGGTGATATTTCGAATATACTTATAACGGATACTCTCTCGTCATTACCGGAAACACAAGGTCGAATCTTCATTACTGCTCTTGTCACCACCTTGCTTCGCCCTCTTTCATTCCCTGTCCTCCTCTATTGCAGACCTTGGACGTACATCATTCATACAACGAAGACTCAGAGTGTGCTTTGTATAAAGGCTCACGCCGTGTAAAGATCTAGCGGGTACCTTACTGAATCGTCAAAATTTGCTATGTAAATTCGATCTGACAACTACTGATATATAAGTCAGTCAGACTGACCGTGGCTATTTACCTAAAGACCTGGCAGTAACATGAGACGTTCCGCACGTGTCTATCCTTGAAAGTCCCTGTAACCTCTATGAAATCAGCGCTTGCCCCTATATGATCACTTTAATAATAATAAACTTCAATGGTGACTGTATCGCACACAGTGTCGCTTGTATTTATGGGGGCCAATGTAATCTTCGGGCGGATGCCAAGACCTGGTCATTGCCCAAGCATACTTGTTGGGATTAGCCCGTTTTCTCCTGTTGTATGTGGGATGTGTTTCGCATGTATTATTCTGCGGCCATTAAGCGAATGTAACTAGTACACTAGAAGAATATCAAAGAAACTCTTAAGATTAATTACACAAAAATCTGTTGGGCATAGATAAATTGAAGGAGACATGTTGGGTTGTACATTCATTGCGTTTCCGTAGCCTCAACAATTTCGCTTTCTCTCATAGCATCAGGGAGCATGCCTCCCTCTCTTCGTGGTTATCCCACGCGCTTATGCATCGAAGACAAAAAGCAGCTTAGTAATGGGTCACTTCGGTTTTTTCCAGTGCCCGCAGAAAGAGGCAACAGGAAAATATCTGTGACACAAATTACTACGCCGTGAGATGCTTAACCGACTAAGCAGCGCGTTTGCTCTCCATGTTTCTTTAACATGCCTATAGCGAGATCTCAAGTTGGCGAGTTTAATCGAGAAAAATTACGGCTGATGGGAAGCTTCACTACACAACCAACATAGTAACTTGAGGAAGTGTGCAAATTCAAATTTCCATCCACCTTTAAGGACATTCCAACCTAACTTTTGTGGTAGGCCAGCCAAGCTTACATAATAACCTGAGTTCATTAGTCAAACTGTCTCTCACCTTTAACCCCGCTGAAGCGGCCGATGTTATAGCGCTATGTTAGATCCTGTCTTATCTACAAGCGTACGCTATAATCTCTCCCCCCCCCCCCCCCCCAATCCCATATATAATACCCCTCTGCAGATCTTTAAGGGTATTGTAAATAAATAATAAAAGAAATAAATAAAGTGCAAGGCAGGCTGAGTGAGACTGGCAGTAAAACACGCTATATGATTCAGCTGCGGCGGTGGTTACCGAGTTTCCGCACTCGTCTCCCACGAGAAATAACTCCCTTTAAATTCACATCACTCCCGTGCATTCGTACCTCCCTCACTCGTATCACAATTGGCATAGAAAATGACGTCAGCCACCCAAGCGTTGAGTAAGACAAAGCAGGCACAGCGCACTCTTGTGGCAGGGGCGCTAGACTGCTGTGCCCAAGGATACAGGATCGAATCCAAGGCGCGACTGCTGCTTTTCTATTGAGCGAAAAGCAAGGCACCCCGTGTGCTGGGCGATGTTAATGCGCTTTAAGAACACTGGGGAGAGGGGGGGGGGGGGATTTTAAGAGCCCTTCACTACGGCGTCTCTAACAGCCTGAGTCGCTCTGGAACGCTAAACCCTATAAACCAAACCATAGCCTCCTTTATACTCCCCTGTGCCTGGCAACGGCGCGCTCCGTGGCCGTCGTTGCCCCTCCTCCCATCCTCCTCCACCATCGGGAGGTTACGCGGCTAGCTGCCGACAGATGGCGACGGCGACAGAGGGTGCCCTGCCGCTCGCGTATCGTGCGTAGCGTTGCAGCAAATCGCATTTGGCGTACGTTCTTCCGTCGTGCTGTTTTCATTTCGTGCACCAGCATTGCTTGTTGCATGTAGGTTTTGGTGCTACTCTTACTGCATTTGGACGTAGCAGGACTACGCCGCTGGAACAACCTGTAAGTTGCTGTTTTTGTTGTTCATATTAGACACCTGAGTGATAGCAATTGCTTTATCGTTCAGCGATCGGGCCGTGTTTTCTCGGTGAACTAAATGAAGTAATAACTCATACTCATACTCGATAAAGATTGATGTTATCATTCGGAAGAGCCATATGCGTCAGTATTGCAGTTTCGATAACTTTGCGCGTAAATTTGCATATCCAATTGTTTTTTTGGTAAGCACGTGTGCGCAGCATGATGCACGTGTTTCTATGCAAGTTTTCTTTGCGGCGCATCGCATTATCAGCTATTTAATTGAGCGACTGTATGTTCAACGTTACATACGTTAGAATTGTAAGCATACGTTACCATGTCCGCGAAATCGAATACTGTAATATGTATTTCAATTTCATTTGTTTGTCAAGTGTGATTAGCAAGTTATTTTGTGCACGAAGTGCAGAAACTTAGAATATCTTGCTAAGAGTCGGAATATTCAATTTACAGATCCCGATGGCATACTGCTGTGTGCCACTGTGCCGATCAGACGGGAAAAAGAAGGAACCTGGCGTCTCCTTCCACGAGATTCCTGCCGAAGCTTCACTACGCGAGCAGTGGATTAAAAAGATAAGAAGAGATGGCTGGGTCCCGAACTGTACCTCGAGCTATTCGAAGGTCTGTAGTAAACATTTCACAGACCCGGACTTCTTAGAGGGCAAACGGCGCCGTCTGAAAAAGGGCATTGTGCCCTCTGTGTTTGCCGACTACCCGACGTACATGCAACCCCGTACATTGAAAGAAAGAAATAGTGAAACCATCAGGAAAAGATCAGCTTTGGAGAGCCAGCACAGCCAAGATGAGCCCACGAAAAAACGCAAGAGGAATAACGAAAATACAATTCCTGAAGTGTTATCTAGGTGCTCCCCAATGCCAAGTGACAACTTTTTTGACGTGGCACAAGAGCAAAGCTGCATTAGTGCAAATCAACTTGAAGCACCGATTCTTCCTGACAAAACATTAGTTAGTCATATACCTGAGGGCTCCCCAATGCCAAGCGACAACCTTTTTGATGTGTCACAAGAGCATTCAAGCTGCATTAGCGCAAAGCAACATGAAGCACCAATTCTTGCTGACAAAACAACACAAGCTGACCTCAGACCTGCCAGCCTGGCCGTGGAAAGAACAAAATGGAAGAGGAAGGAAAGAGATCTGAAGAAGCAAATAGAGAGGCTCCGCACCACAGTAGACCAATACAAAAGAGAGCTCAAAAGACTTAATGAAGACTCTGGATTTGGCGATATTACATATATTAAGGAACAGGCAAATCAGAAGGACATTGCTGCAATATTCCTATTAAACCAAATTGTGAACTACAAGCGAAAAATGCCAACGTGGTCGGAAGATGTAGTACGTCATTGCATTGTGCTTAGGCACCTTTCTACCAAGGCGTATGAGCACATCAGGAAGGAAAGACTTCTGAAGCTGCCAAGCAGGAACACGCTTCAAAACTTCATTGGGAATACCTCTGGAGAGACAGGTTTTAGTGGCCTTGTAGAAGCTCGACTAAAATCTGAGCTGGAGAAGCTTAACTCTCCACAGTCCAGAGTTTGTTCCCTGATTGTGGACGAAATGAGGATTAAAGCAAAGTTGCAATATAATAAGCAACAAGATTGCTTTGTTGGCCATGTAGACATGGGTGTAGCCAATGACCCTGACAGCAAATCTGTACTGGCAAATTCTTTGCTTTGTTTTGTTATTAATGGGCTGTCCACCTCATACAGGATACCTGTGTCATATTTTTTTACAAAAGGCCTCAACGGCAAGCAACTGTCAAAACTGATGCTCTTTGTTCTGGACAAGGTTGAGGAGGCCGGCTTCAAGGTGGTGCGTCTTGTCAGTGACAATCACAAAGTAAACGTCAGTGCGATGAAAGAACTCTGCGGGGGATTCCTGACCTACAGGATAGAGCATCCATGTGATCCAGAAAGGCTGCTTTTTTTAAGCTTCGACTATTGCCACATACTGAAGAACATTCGCTCGCAGTTTCTTGCTCGGGACCTCGGAGAGAAGGGAGAGGTATCATCATCTCACTTGAAGAAGTTATATGAAATGCAGAAGGAATGGATAGTGAAGCCAGTGAGAAATTTAACTAGGAAACATGTGTTTCCCAACAACATTGAGAAAATGAACGTGAGGCGAGCCGTGGAGGTGCTTTCACCTGACGTTACATCTGCCCTCGAGTTTTTAAAAGAACAAGCAGGGCACAGTTGCCATCCATCGTTTGGTTATGCTGGACCAACGGTAGTGTTCATGAAAAATGTCTATCGTTGGTTTCTGCTGCATGACACGAGCAACAAGCAGCAACATATTGAGAAAAGGTGCCCTGATGTCAGGCACTTCGATGATGCAAACGATGAGAGGCTTGAATGGCTCGAGGTGACATTTCCACTGTACATGGATAAATTAAAGAAAAGTGCCACTTATGCACGCGGCTTTCTAACAACTGAGACATATGAAGCTCTCCTGCTGACAACATACTCGACTGCTGCCTGCATTCGCTACTTATTAGTTGAGGAGCAGTTCTTCTTTGTTCTCACTAGGAAATTCAGCAGCGACCCTATTGAGTCTTTATTTGGAACTTTGAGGCGGTCACTGGGCTGCAATGACCAACTGGATGTGCGCTCAGTACTGTCAGGATTACAAAAAATCTTGAAGACTGGTATCGCAGCTGCCTCAGAATACAGCAATGTGCTACGTCGTGAAGATGAAGAGCACAGCAAAGCACTTACGGCTGCAATGCCAAAAGCATCTGAGAGCACTGACGAGCTGCCAGCATCAGCTGTGCACGTATTAAGGCGTTTAAATGTGCAGAGTGTCCCTGCAGCTCTCCCCACTTTGCAGTTGTCTGCAACAGTTTATATAGGCGGCTACATAGCTCGCATTGTAAGTGAGCATATAGATTGTGATAAGTGTTGTGCGCTCACTACAAAGCCGCCTACTAATCAGCCACTTCAGCAGTTTACTCGGCTGCAGGACAGAGGGGGACTACTTTATCCCTCAGATCAGCTGCTATACATTTTAGAAACACTGCGACTGTTTGTGGAAGCAGCTTTGAAAGTGAAACCACAACTTCAAAAGCCACTGAAGACCCTGACAGAGGCAGCAGTGCCAGCTATCTGCAAATCACACCTCCTGAAGTGTCCTGTAAATGACAGAGGGCACCGTGAAACTTTGGCTGAACTCATGACCACCAGGTTCATCAGGCCACTGCTAATCAACTATGCAAGTACAATAACGGACAAACATGACTTGTACAAGCCATTCAGCCAGAAGCCTCTTTCGCGGAAATGCATGAAACTGTAGAGCAGCTGTTTTTGACTTGAAACCTGTCAATAAATACTGCTATGCATGCTCCTCAGTTTTGTTTTAGATGAGTGCAATTTGAATCATTTATTATTTCTGGCTTTCTCAGCAGCTTTTTTTTAAACCTGTAAATAAACGCTGGTACCTGTGCTGCTGAATTTTGTTTTATATGAGTGTATTATTAATCTTCATTTATTCGAGCTGCAACTGCAGAAAAAGCAGAACACTGTTGATGAATCTTGTAGTGTTATGTGCAGTGCGCAAATTGCATGCAATGTTGAAATTTTCACGTCTCGGCAACAAAATGCGTTAAATGGCCGTTACTCGTAGATAAATCCGCCTTTCAAGTAGAATAGAAAGGTGTAACACAGATTTAATTGCAAACGTTCCGCTTGTGGCAAATAGCAACGACGCGGTACTCCCCCCGCTGTCTGCTCCCTGACCCTCTTTCAGTGGCGCCCCCAGCAGTGAGAACGGCGGCGTCGCGCAACATCCGCGACGGTGCCGCGCTATTGTTATCGCGTTGAGCTGACGGGCACAGAGAGTATAAAGGAGGCTATGACCAAACCCATTGAGTGGTGGCTAGTGAGTAAAACTAGTGCGGTGTCGGCGAATAACATCATGTGTTTGTCGCTACTTTTGAAACGTGTGATGACCTGTGCCTGGTGCTACTGCGGCAACGTCATCTGACATTGTACCAGACGCATGATATAGTGTGGGGGCTTCGTTTCAGGACCTGTCTTGTCCCCTCCGGAAATATTGAAGAAGTCGTAAGACAAACGGTTAGCAGGCGGAGAATTTCGATTGAGGCATCTAGGTAGTTGAAGCGAAGACGCGACAATAGGTGCGTTAGAAACGAAAGCGAAGCGCCGCAAGTGTGCGGAAGAAGCCGCGCTACAACGTCAGCAGGTTGCCGACAATCGTAAACGCCGGAGTAAAGCTGAGTTGGTACTTAGAGTCAACTATGCCGAACTGAAACGTCCACGTCGTTTAATAATGGGCGAAATAGCGGGTCTGATATATTTTGCACCAGAGTAGCAACACGTGAGGGAATAAAAATATTATTAGATAACAAACCTGTATTTTATAACATTCATTAGACTGAAGTATGGAAATAGCAAGTAAAGATGAGTTGAGCTTTGTAGAAAAAGAGGGAGCACTATTGTTCACGAAATCGCAGATATGCGATTTCAAGTGGATAGCATCCTATGAGTCTGTTTTCGTGCACACAGCCGCGTCGCAAAACGATGAATAATTAGGTTAGTTCAAGACTAAGCCCGTTCAAACAGAAAAAGTGAAATCCCGTTCTAAACAATCATGACCGGCAAATATCGGGAATTATACTGCATATATGTTTGAGAACACTACTTTTTACGCCTGCTAAGCTACTTCATATATTCATTGGTAGCTAGTTCAGAAATCACAGCTTAACGTCCGGAAAGCGAATGATAAGGAAACTTTCAGTTCACGGATCTTTTACCTACAACCATGACACATTATGAGTGTATGTACGCTGGCTTATGGGCTATGTTAGGACTTATGCAGACTGCGGCATTTGGTTTTAAATTTTGGTCTGCGGCAGAGTACTCATTTGTTTCCCATAAGAGGAAGACCTTACCAACCCTCCTTTTCTTTTCCTGGCCTTTGGCGAAGTAGGGAAATTTGAGCTTAGAACTTCAGCTTTTATTTCCTTTTGTTTTACGAGGAAAAAAAAAAGCCACTAACAGGCGACAAAGCTAATTGATTACCTCGTGCGTCATGATGACATGCTTTAGCAACACTTGTAATGGTAAATCCTGCTTTCGAAGGCGCCATTTGTTATCATCTCTTCACGCTTAGTAACAAGCAATAATGCACGATATATTACGACTTAAAAATGCAATTTTTATCATGGAACATGGAAGTATATTCATTTAAAAAGTAGAAATCTGGTTACACAACGTTCACTCTTAAAGGTATGCATCGATTATTCCGAAAATTGAGATCTGTTTATAGTTCAGTAATTTGTAAAGAAAAGAAAGCAAATAGCAATTTTTTATTTCACTGAAGATTAAGTGGCCACTAAGGTAGTCCTGAGAAGTATGGCCTGATAGCATTCAAGTGTGCTTGGGCTGGCATGGGTACCGCCTGTCGGTCCCATTCTAGGACAAATATACGCTTACTGTGATCACGTTCTTTTTCTTTTTTTTTTACAAGATTTGAATTGTCATACTTCAGGGGGAAGGGGGGTACTAGAAATATCACAGCTTTCTCAATGGTTGCTTTTAGTGTGAACCTGCTTGCAACCTGTAACTATGGATTTTGCCGATCTCCGTATTCTCTTTTCCATTCGGCTTACCGAGTGTTAGTATGGCAACGACGAATCTTGCACTGCAATCAGAAAATCACCTTTACGGAAGAAATGTCGCTGTACTGCCCATACAGCATCTGCGGTTGCCGCTAATACGTTGTTGTTATTGGTTGGCAGCCGTTTTGCGCCAAGCATAAACTTCTTGAGTGTTGAACAGGCTGATTTAGTAAAATGCAGCCCATCCATCTCCTGGGAAATAAGGGGGTGCTTGGGTTTTTTTTTTTCTTTATGAAGAACATATATTATGGTGAGGCTACCCAAAAAGAAACATAAAATAATGTGCCTCTGCCCGTGCCACTAGGTATAACGGACTTTTTATGAAGGACAATAAACATTTCTGCATAAGCCAGGTTATCAGCGCTGAATTGCTCCCAGAATGCTGGAGGCAATGTATAGAAAGTATACTAAGTGCAGCCAATTTCCTTTGTGTCTATCACAGAACTGTCTGTGAGAGAAATAGCCGGAAGACAACAGTCATATATAAATTACCGGCGAATTCGAAGCGCCGTGAACGGCCCTGTGAACGCCACATTGAAGGAACAACAAATTACAACTGGCATACTTAACAAAATACATGAACCATGTCTTTTTTTCTGTAATCGACACCATGTCGAAGTAAATTCATTCGTTTTTATTTCACAGACTCGCACACTGAATGAGCCTCAATAAGCCTTTCTGTAAAGCTAAGTTTTGACGGAAGCTCCATCTTGTACAGATTACAGACAGCCAACCCATCTATCATCTAACCTAAAAAAGAATTTAGCGGCTCTTTGCAGCTACTTATTTATTCAAGTTACCAATAAAGGCCCTCCAGGTGAGAGCTGCACATAGGAGAGAGGCGTCCGACAAAATCTTAATAATCGCGATAAATTTCCAAAGGACAAGTGCAACAAGAACCTTTATTGAAAATTATACATGACAAGAAAAGGATAAAAAATGACGACGACTATCAGCAAAAACATTCTACACATTTCCCACAAGGTGGAGTAGCTCTTGAAAAGCTTGGATGTCAAAATCTGTGGGAATGTCCAACGGGAAGTTATTCCATTCATTGTTGATATGTGGCATGAATTAAGTGCCGAAAAACATGAATAAAACTTTACAAGCTTAACTTTGAAATAGTGAACAAATCTTGGAAAGATTGCATGAGGTGATTTAAACAAATCGCTGCGGAGGTATGGATGGTGATAATGCTCGCGTAAAAGTCTTAAAGAGCGCCTTTATGAAGTTTCGATAGATATTTCAATTCGGCACCGTTTTTATGCTGTATCACTCGTGAAATATGAGTAATCTGGAAATATTAAACGCATAGTACGGTTCTGCAAGGATTCGATGTTAGCGTTGATCGAGGTGCCAAATAACCGCAGATTATTAAATTTTATTGCGTGTTAGTAAAGTATACAATCTTGAGGTTACGTTTAAAAAGACCAAGTGTGCGATTAGCAGACGCTGGGGAGCGGTCGATTGGTGATGCCATGTTAAGTCAAACTCAATATTCAGCCAAATGTATTTGTATCTTGTTAGTTCTACAGTAAAGTATCTCCATGTTATCTGTTCGGGTTTAGTTAAAAAAGAGTCATCTGGATGGTAGTGAAATCTTTCCGAGTGGTAGTGCATGTACTGTAATGTCTTTGTACGTGGTCAGTCAATCTCTGGCGCTACCGGGGCTCTCTGTAGCTGTCGTCCGAGCGAATGCTCAACCAGCAGGTTCGGCCACTTCGTTATCGGGATTGTCGGAATGGATTGGTACCCAACTAGTTCTATAGGTCGGGTGGCTGAAATATGGTAGTAATGATTTTTTGAGTATGTAGCTGGCCTCGGGGAAAATTTTGTATTGTAGCTTTGGAATCTCTGATGATAAGTTTGGGAGGGACAGAAGCTATCACTGTGGCTATAGCGGATTCTTCCGCCTCTTCAGAGGTTTGGACTATGATTGAGCCTTGTTGTCATGTGTTCGAAACGGTTGGATATCGTGCATATCGCATAATCTGAGCGGCGGGGATATTCTGCGGCGTCAATGTAAATCGCATTGGGTTCACTCGCATAAGTTATGTACAGGGCACGTGCTCTGACCTCCCATGCGACCCGGTTTTGAAGCCGGCCCATGTTTTTAAGAAGTCGGTGGACAGGGAAGTGATCGCGGACTGTCTTTTGAACTTTACAAGTTTCTGCTGGAGGGGCATCGAACGACCTAAGATGGGGATAGAAGAGAATGTGCCGAGGCAATGAAAAAGAGTTCAAAGTTAGCGCTTGTCGATGTCTTGTCTCTCTGCGTCTCCAATTTAAGTGTGATTTACATTTAAATTAAATGACAGCACAAGAAAAGCAAGTGCACTTTGTGCTCATATGTTGGTTGAATTGAAAATGCGTCTGCGCAATGATAGCCCGAAAATAAAATGCCATTTAAAATGATATCACGACAACACCATCTGCATCCACAGCTTTGCTTTAGTTTGAGAAAGTAAGCCTCTCTGAGAAGTAAAGAGCGCTTCGAAGGTGGCATTCTGCTCTGGCAGAACGCTCTCAATTTATGTACTCTGCCACCAAACTACACCACTACGGCCGATAACAGGAAGAACGAACGTATTGCGCAGTAAGAGCGTGTCGTTCTCTTTGGCAGAAATATGAAGGTTGTGGACGTCTGTGACCTCATATTCGACGTTTTCTACATTACAAAGGCTCTACTTCTCAATGACGATCACTGCTCACCGTTCAAGTCAACCAAATGTTTCACAGCGAAGTTCCCAGGCAACGATTTATAAATTGACGGAAAATAAATAACCATAATGATTGCAGACAGAACGATATTTCAGTGAAAATCAATATCAATGTCATTACGTCTCTACAAGATACTAGCGTTCGCATTTCTCATCTTCTTTTATTCAAAGTAAGTTACGCTTTTCTTTCTCAACTGTAAATGTATATCCACATGGCTAACTCCCATATTCTAGAATGAATTCCAAACACAAGAGACACAACTATTAGACGAAGGAAACAAAATTATTTCATGTGTCCTTTTTATTGTTCGTTAATCGAGAAGTAGGATCGACAGTTGGGCGAGTTACTAACAGTTCATAATGGGTGCCACAAAACAATTTAATTTTTGTTGTGTTTCTCTGCTTTGTCCTTCATGTCTTCGCGCTGTACCACCCACTGTGATAGTTTATGAAGAGTCACTGACGCTTTTTAACTTTTCGATGTCGTGTTTATCTTTCTTCTCACAGCGTCCCCACGATCAGGGTATCGCGGGCTGAAAGAGACCTTTAGGATATAAAAACTGTCATATGAAACAGCACACTGAGCCCATAAAGGCACAGAGTATTGGAAGCAACATTCTGCGACAAAACGCATTGATTTTTGGACTGGCCCGCGTCAATCTGCAGCGATAAAAACTTTTAATTATGTTATTTTTTTCCCAACTTCATCAAGAGCAAGTGGGACAGTTTTGTCAGCGAGCATCACCAGCAAGAAATATGACTACTAAAAATATTCCATGGACTAGGGAAACCGAAATTAGCATGAGAAACAAGTGACAGAAAACGCATGTTTTTTGACATAGCGTTTAAAACAATCCATCAAAACTTTCGACATTGATTAAGTGTCCTGAGGTTTTTGTGCGGTTTGTCTTCATTTGAATGCACAAAAATAACATTATTATGAAGCAATTTGTGCGGAAGTTATTAGGAAATAAAATATTTCATTTTTTGTTCTTCTATTCAAATTTTGTAAGCAGCACAATTAACAGAATTTGTTCTGTATCTCCAAGCATATTTTGTGCCACTTTGGCACACTGATAGAGGGAATCCAGCATACCTCGATAGATCGGATAAGACATCTGCACACCTCACCAGTATTGTTATCATTGATGGTATGCGCGGTCTACAGTTTGCAGAAGGTCCACCCTGGGTGTATTTAAATTAATCCCCATGTATTTCTCAGAATTTCACGCACTAAATAAATGCGCTATTGGACGCTCTGGCAACTGCCTATTTTCATGTATACACAGCGAATTTCTGGTATTACGTGTCAAGATCTGGCCAGAGCTGTTCGGTTAGTAGGTGCCACGACGGAGTTCCTCTGTTTCAAGAACTTCAAGCACTATCAACCGTAGAGACGACTGCTTTCACTAGGCTGTGTATCAGGCGCTTGCATGATAATGCGCCTGTTCCTGAGATGCGCGTTGCGGGCGGCCCGTAATCACTTGGTCGGCTATAAAAGCAACACTTCCTAATAAACCTGCGTTCTTCTTGTTCTGGCTATCTTGCTGTTGTCACGTCCTGCGCGGCTCTGATATATGGTGTCAGAAGTGGCTACGACGTTCTAGCTTCGGCAGCGGTGGAGCACGAAGCATGGAACGGCTGCAGGTGCCCCTGCGTCTAGCAGGGAACGTCTCGGCATCGTGGAGATATTTCAAGCAAAAGCTTGAGCTCTTCCTGCAAGCATCGGAGGTGAAGGACCAGCCAAAAAGTGAGGCCTCGAAAGCCGCACTCCTGCTGAGCATCGCGGGTGACGAGGCGCTCGACGTATTCAACAATTTCAAGTTCGAGCCGGACGAGAGCAAGGATGATTACAAGACCTTAATACAGAAGTTCGATGCCTACTGCACAGAAGTTACCAACGAAGTACATGAAAGATACCTGTTTCGCACGAAGACCCAAGCGGAAGGAGAACCGTTTGAAAAATTTCTACGGGACGTAAAGAAACAAGCCTCGCAGTGCAACTTTGGAGCTCACAAGACTCACTGGTAAAGGACCAAATTGTCTTTGGTACCAACAATGCTAAGCTACGAGAGAAGATGATTCGTGAGAAAGGGCTGACGTTATTGAAAGCGGAGGATATGTGCAAAATTGCAGAGTCGGTTGCACAACAGAATGAGGTGTGGCGCAAAGCAAACGGCTGCGTCGATGCCATTTCAAGGCACACAAACGAGAGCAAGATCCGTGGGGAACAGTTGCAGTGCAGGCGGTGTAACCGCAAGCACAGACCGAAGCAGTGCTCAGCATTTGGAAAAAAATGTTATGTGTGCCAATGTGTTAATCACTTTGCTATATGCTGTAGGAGCTCGAGAGAAGTGAGTGAAGTCAACAACTTCAAGAGAGCGACTTTGATGTCCTAGATATCTGCAGTAAAAGTGGAAAAACCAATGAGTGGACTGCAGATGCCGAAGTTAAGGGTCACGGAATTTCCTTCAAGACAGACACGCGATCACAAGCCAGCGTTTTGCCGTTTTCAGTCTATCGGAAACTACCATCAGATGAACTACAGCCGACGAGCACAGTGCTGCGGGCGTATAACGGCGGTGTCATAACATGCTTTGGGACAGTGTCGGAAACTGTACGTGTTGGAAATGCCCAAACTACGGTGAAATTCTTCATTTTAAAAAATGGTCGCCAGCCCATACTGTGACTAGAAGCCAGTGAGTCCTTGGGACTGGTTCACCGTACTGTGGATGCTGTGAACGCGGCTTCTGTTTATAGTCCTCAGAAGGATTTCAGACATGTCTTCAATGGACTTGGGTGCCTGAAACAGCCCTATCACATGATCCTGAAACCTGGAGCAGTACCGGTTGTCCAGCCAGCTCGTCGTGTTCCTTTGGCACTGGAGGAGCCTGTCAAAAATGGACTCGAAAGAATGGTGCGGGCTGGAATCATCGTGAAAGAACAGGAGCTTACTGACTGGGTAAGCCCAGTGGTACTTGTGAAGAAAAAAGATGCCAGTCTACGAGTGTGTTTGGATCCTAGAAATATCAATCAGCAGGCTAAAAGACAGCATTTTCCCCTTCAGAAGCGCGAAAACTTGGAAGCTATGTTATCGGAGGCCAAGTACTTCAGCTGCCTGGTTGCTAACTCAGGATACCACCAGATAGCTTTGGATAAGCCAACCTTAAAGATGTGTACTTTCTCGTCACCTTTTGGGAGATACAGTTTTTGCGTCTACCGTTTGGAATATCATCTGCGCCAGAAGTGTTTCAACAAACAATGACTCAAGCTCTAGACGAGATACCGGGCATACTAGTATACATGGACGACATTTTGGTGTGGGGCTAAACGCGCTGAGAGCACGACGAGCGCCTAGTAGCTGTCCTGAAAGCTGCCAAAAAAGCTAGCTTGACTTTTAATGAACAAAAGTGCAAGTTCGGCGTGACAGAAATCAAGTTTCTGGGTGACATAATAACCTCAAATGGTATATTTCTGAACCCACAGCTCGTTAAAAGCATGATTGAAATGCCGGAACCAACAAGCAAGCCCGATATTCAACGCATGCTGGGAGTGCCAAACTACATCGGAAAATTTGTGCCGCGTCTGTCTGAACGAACAGTGTTGTTGAGGGATCTTATCAAGTGTCGCTCAGATTTTCAGTGGACTGGACAACGCGCTAGGGAGTGGAAGAGCGTAACACAAGATTTTGCCAGATCTCCTGTGCTTGCTATCTTTGATGCTCAAAAGGAAACCAAGATTTCGTGTGACGCTTCACGGGACAGTGTAGGCGCAGCTCTGCTGCAACGTCACAATGATGAATGGCGACCCGTAGCATACGCATCACGCTTTTTAACACAGGCAGAGCAGAGATACGCTCAGATTGAAAAGGAGGCCCTTGGCATTTGCTTCGGATGCGAAAAAGTTCTTCAGTTCATATACGGGCGAAAGCTACTCATAGAAACTGACCACAAGCCACTCTTGTCAATAGCGGAAAAGGCAATTGATGGCATGCCGCCCCGACTGCAAAGGTTTTTCTTCGTCTGTTTAAGTATGACTTTGTTTTGCACTACATTCCGGGAAAAGACCTGGTACTGGCTGATATGTTATCGCGATCCACGGCTGATGACGGCAGCAGACAAGGCACAAACATGGACGACGTGGAAATTCACGCAGTGCAGTCCCTAGGTTACATGGTGACGCCAACCACAGAGCGCGGATTGCGGACGGAAACTGCGAGCGACAACTACCTGCAGGTAGCGATGGAACGTTTGTCTAGGAGCCAACTCAATGAAGGGGAACTCAAGCCTTTTGCGCAAGAACTATCTGTTGTAAATGGGATACTTTTTAAAGGCTCCAAAGTAATCGTGCCCCAGAACATGCGAAAGAAGATTTTGTCCAGAATTCAAGCGGGACATCTTGGTGTTCAAAGGTGCAAAGAGAGGGCACGACGCCTTGTTTTTTGTCCAGGACTTAAGAGTCAAATTGTAGCGCTACATGCAAGCTGTTCAACCTGTAAGAAATATACGTATACGCAAGCAAAAGAACCTCTCCTGATGCGGTCAGTTCCCAGATTCCCGCGGTACAGCGTTGGTGTGGACATATTTTTCTTTGCTGGAGACTCCTACGTTGTCGCTTATGATGCCGAACTTTCCAGAGGTCCAGCAACTCCAGGACACTACCTCAACGACCACAATAGCTGCACTCAGCGCCATCTTCGCAAGATATGGAGTCCCGTTAGAAGTTTGCACGGACAATGGACCTCAATTTTCGAGTTATGACTTCGCCATGTTTGCAAGAAACTATGATTTTTCACATGTAACTTCTAGTCCTCATTACCCGCAGTCAAATGGGTTGGCGGAAAAAAATTGTCAAACGCCTCTTGAAAGAAAAAAAAAAAAACAGGTGTCCGGGGATGACTTCTGGCAAGGACTACTGGCTTATCGCTCAGCTCCACTCGAGGACGGGCGATCCCCTGGTGAACTGTTGCAAAGAAGGCGCCTGCGAGCCAATATTCCCGACTTCCATGAAGTACCCTGCACCGAGGTGAAGAAGCACTGCCAGCACGCAGAAGGCAAACCTTTGCCGAAGCTTTGCCGAGGGGACGTAATACTGCTGCGAGGAACGAGAACGTGGTCCCCGAAAGCGAGTGTAAGAGGCGCGCAACCTCCAAGGTCCTACCAGCTGTTAACTGAAGATGGGTAAGTCCTGCGACGCAACCGCAAATACCTCATACAGACTGATGAGCCTTATGCTGAGACGAGCAGCGAAGACGGGGACGACACAACTGAAGCGAGCACGCCTGTCGACCACCCTCGTGTACCTGCAATGCATTCTTCGGCTGGGTCGACATCGCAGGCCTCAGAATCGTCGCGATTGACTGATGGGGCAACACAAGGGACAACCAACACAGAAGGAAGGGCAACACCTGGTTCTTTTCAGACCCCAGCTCCGAGAAGATCATCCCGGAACACTAGGCCCCCGCAGCGCTTTCACTATGACGAGGCGTTTAACCAAATTGCTTAACTAATCTGTCAAGACAGTCTCTTTTCTTTGCTCACACGAAAGAATGTATCAGGCGCGTGCATGACGATGCGCCGGTTCCTGACATGCGCGTTGCGGTCGGCCAGTAATCACTTGGTCGGCTATAAAAGCAACACTTCCTAATAAACCTGCGTTCTTGTTCTCGCTATCTTGCTGTTGTCACGTCCTTCGCGGCTCGGATACAGGCTGAACAATGAACAAGGAAAACAATGTTTACTGGTGTGGAGGTCGCATGGCAGCGCGATTTTGGCCAATGTAAAGTAGGAGCGGCGGTGGCGGCAGCGACCGACCGATGCGCCGGTTCCGAGCTATCTACCAAGCGCGTGAACGCGCAACTTCTATAGCAGAGGGCCCACACGAAGCGCTACAGGGCTTTCACTTGAGACGGCCAGTAATCGCTTAACAATAACAATACATAACACATTTTCAGGTCCAAATTTCGGCAGGGGCGGTTAAAGCAGCCGGGGCCTAAATACGTTACTGGAGGAGAATTCGCACGGGCTATTCAGCAAAGGGGAATCCAGAAATGGCCGTAGAGAGGCGAGAAAGGAGACGTCAATAATAGGTGCATGCAGGATAATACCGAAGACCTCGCGTGATGAGCGCTGCTCGCGGCTTGATGAACAGTGAACGGAGAGGAAGCTGTGCCATTCCCAGGATCGCAAAGTGTTAGTAAGGTGCTTGGCATAAAGCGCCCACCGTAGTGAAGATGAAAAGCTTGGAAACTTGATTTTGGTTCTAACATTTGATCATCTTTGTAGCACAACACATGACAAGGACATAGAATGAGAGGAGACACAGATATCATTGTGTATGCCTCCTCTCGATCGTTCAATGTCCCGGTAACATGTTAAGGTGCCGCGAAGGGAAACGAGTCGCCGGGTGCTGCAAGATCCAAGGATGTTTAGGCGCCATCGACGTAGTAACCGAGTCGATGCGGGGACGCTTACGGAGCCCTTCCCAGGGTCGGAGCCCTGGAAACAGTAATAGCAGCGTGAGACTTAGTTATGGCGTGTGAAAGACACCCGCAAAGCCTTGGACATGAGGTGCTGAACTGTGGCTGTAACGCGAGCTGCAACCGGTGCGTCTGAAGATCTCCTCATTCATAGGGTTGCCTCTGGAGCCACCTGATCGATGTGCATACCGATGAGCAGATTAGAAAAGACAGAATCATCCAACATGGATGCCGGCAGGTAGGTAGAGACTCCTGGGGAGGAGGCAGATGTGGCTGATGTGGTTTTGTTGGCAATGGCAACTCAGACAGGATGCCGAAGTGTGTCGCTGTAGATGGGACCTCGCTCAGAATAAAGGAGCTAGAACGTGTGGAGGGCTCAGTTTCGACATGTGGAGGTTGTAGAAAAGCCTGTGGTCCGGGAAAAAGCAAATGCCAAAAGAACTGAGATAGGTGTCAGCTCCGGGACAATTCCGCAACTCTTTTCCGGCCAAGTTGAAGCGTCGTGGTAGGGGATGGCCCAGGCCCAAGGCTGGCAGCAGCCGCAGGGTTCGGCTGATGCCAGCTGCTGTGTGGTACTTCTTGCAGAAGCAGCGGGGTTGGTGCAGATGCAGACAATGACGATAGTGAAAAAAATTATGGAGGACTCTTAGGCTCCGCCTTTAAAGGCACGATGTGACAGCGTGGGCTACCACCCAACATATAAAGCCCCGTACTAATCAAGTCATATGAACGTGTCTGTGTGGCCTAGGGGTGATGTGAATGCAATGGTCCTGGCAGGATCACCCATTCTGCGAAAGGAGGGGCTCGAGTTAGCAGCTTCTGCCTAACGTCAGGAAACCCTAAGTCTAGTCAGGGACTCAATCTCGGCACGTAGGTCGCGTTGAATTACATCAAAGATGGCGTAGAAAGTATTGCTGCTACCTTCCGATGTCCTCATGCTCTCTGGCGGATTCGTTCAGTTACTTGGTCAGCGCCCGTGTTTGCGCGTCCGTCCCTCTTGTTCTTATCCGTGTTTCTACTGCGCTGTAGTCCTCAGTAGAGTGAACCAACAAACCAGTCACTACGTATTAAGCAAGTTGATTTCTTGTTCTGCTGGTCCTCCTTTTCCTCGTTAACCGTGGCATTTCCGGCCGCATATAGCAGTGTCGTTTTGCAGATCCAGAACATACGCCTTCTGCATTTGTCGCAAGCTGCTACCTTCCGATGTCCTCATGCTCTTTGGTGGATTCGTTCCGTCAGCCGGTCAGCCCTTGTGTTTGCGTCCGTCTCTTTCGTTTTTTTTTTCGTGTTGCTAGTGAGGCTGTAGTCTTCAGTTCGTATAGCGCACAGGAGTTTTAGGTTAAAATGATGATATTTTTTTATTCGACGGTCTGCATCACACTGCACCGCTGGCCGCGGGTCTAGGACATGTGCACTTTTTCTCGTATGATTTCTTTTTCTCTGATTCGTTTTTCTCACGAAAGGATGTGACGCATAATGAAATGAGCAGCGTGAGACGGTATAGCCCAGTGAAACGTGGCATTGAGAGTCTCCTGGCGATAGTGGCAATGGTGGGTTTCCGGTTACCATCATATGACAGAGGAATAGGGCAGATAGGGTCAATGCTGACTTGATTGAAAGAATCCACTTGATGGCACACTGACATAAGTGTTGCCTGGCAGGCTGGTTCGGCAGTCTACACAAGACACGAAACGAAACAAAATATAGGACAAGTAATTGCGGCCCATAAAAGCAGGTGGAGTAACACCCTATTGGTTCTTGAGCACAAAAACCTTCCTGCGGCCAAACGATACACACCAAAGAAATCATCAAGCCCGTTGGGCCAGACACTTCAGAAATTAATTTATGTTCTTCACAAACGTTGCGCTAGCTCTTCGCCCACAAACGCATTGAGAATTCACTGACCCAGCATTGACACTCACGTTGATTTCAACTGTTTCTATTATCTTCTTCATTAACCACTTTTCTGCTCTCTCCAGAACGCGAGTGTTCTTAAAGTGAGGTGCGGGCCTATGAGCGCTGGAATTAACAATTATGTAATATGAAAATCGATTCTAATTCTTATACCAGTTTTCATAGACATTGGCACTTTTGCCTTGCGTATGTGGCACCAAGCGATAATGGAACAGAATACATTACTTCCCCTCGACGCGATGGCTCAGTGGTTATAGCACTGCGCTGCTGAATTCAAGGACGCAGGACAAATTCCAAACACGGCGGCCGCTTTTCGATGGAGGTGAAAAGCAAGGCACCCGTGCAATGTGCGAAATCTATAAAGGTTAAGGAAACTCAAGCTACATATGAAGGGCGCCGTAGTAACCTTCATATGTAGCTTTATCCGCTTTGGGACGTTATACAATGTAGATTAAAACAAACCAAACGTCATTTTGTAAATTTTTCTTTGTACTCTAGCATGCTGCTGTCCTTGTTTATTAATATAAATCTCCTTCTTTTAATTCAAACGCCCTATATGACTCATGACTCGGTAGCGTGCCCATTCGCGTTTCTGTCACACTATAGCTGTCACTCAAATTGCCGACGTCATCAACGGTGTAGTATATAAGGCGAAAGTGTTCAAGAAAAAAACTATCCTCTACTGGGAATCGAACTCCTACCCCTCCGATCACCACCCGAGCGTGTTAGCAGGAGCACACACATATGGGTGTATTCACGTAAGAACGGTACTCGAGGTCCCATCACCATTTTTTCTTTTCAATGAAATTTTTATATCTGAGGGGCGGATGCCTTGACGCCAAGTAAAGAACATTGATTTTCTAGTATACGGCCTAGTTTTCTCGGGAAAGAACAAAGTCGTATATCACTAGAGGTGGAAAAAGCCGTTTTTGCCATTTCAAAAAGTTGCAAGTTTGGAGACCTGATGCTAGCGTTCTAAAATCGTCATTCGTTATTTTTTACTCGCTAAGTATATGCAACTTTTGCTTTCATGAACAATATTGAAAACCTGTTTTGTTGTTGCAGTTCATCTAGTAAGAAATGGCAAATACTGCCCCAGAAGCAACGCGCTACAAAAATATCCACTTTCAACCTTAAATACGTGCATGATGCTTTGCGTTGTCAGCATTAAATCTCTTTCTTTTATTACTGAAATTATTTCCTTAATTTCACGCAACATTGAGAGCTCTACACCACTAGGTGTATTCTCTACAATGCATCAAATTCACCCACGATTCGAAAACAGCAAAAAAAAAAAAAAAGGAGGGGGGGGGGGGGGGCGCAACTTCGATTCCAATTAAAAAATAACATCTTCGATTCTTATGAAAATCGCTCTTAAGAATCCTCAGTACTTGAAAAATATTACGGCCTAAAATGTGGTGCATTATATTGTTTAAATTTATAAAAGTAAGTATACAACAGAGCGCTGGTTTTGAAACTTTTGCCAAATTGTCAGCCCTACATTCTGGCACGACTTAATAAAGTGTTGCCACTGAAACATTTTCCTATTTTACCCAGGCCTAGTTGTCTATTGGTACAAAAATTTGAAGCTCTAGACTTTTTAGTTATTTCTCCGTGTTACCTTGAATTCGGCCAATATTCAAAATTATAAAAAATGGGCAACTTTGACAAGCATTTAATAAAGTACCAGATCATCGATTTATCAAATTCTCCTAAAAAATTCGGAGGACTTTAAAAACGCCATGGACTGAAATGCATTGCATTATGTAAACTGAGAATATAAATATTAGTATAAATCTAAACACACGTTTTCATCTATGTAGGTGCTAATGGCTTCCTCTTGTGGAGTTGACATCAAAAGTTAGATTATATTGTTCGCTGAATTTCGTTACTTTTTAACTTATGCAATATCCAAAGCCTTCTTAATACTTGTAAAGTCATTTTCGGCTTGTTAGGAGTGTTTGTTATTGTTTAAAGTGGAATAAATTTGATATTTCTGTCAGTTTCATGGGAGAACGCAAGTGACGGTTGAACTGTTTATTTGTCCTGTATTTTGTTCCATTCCCAGGTGCTGTGTTCATTTATCCAGTTTTTATATATATATATTATTTCATTTTATTTATATCAGATACTGTCAATACCCATTGGTATTTTTACAGGATGGGCATATAATTGAACACAGACTTTAATAATGGCGATACAAAGGTTACAAATACATGAATATAGAAGAAAAACAGTTAGCAGGTGATATACAATGTCATACACAGCGTGTCTGCTAGGTAATAATGCAGTTATAGAAGGTAAATAATGTAGTAATGCAATAGCTTTCATGTACAGTATTGTAATCGGCTTGTTATATTTTGTTCGAAATGGTTTACGCATTGTGTAGTTGTTCTTCTAGGAGGGTTACAAATTTCGGCAATGATGTGCTGTTAGTGATGTGTGGATCCAAACCGTTCCATTCCATGGTTGCACGTGGAAAAAAAATGAATATCTAAAACACTCGGTATGGAAAGAATATTCTTTGAGAGTTTGTGGGTGCTTATGGCGGGAAGGTCTGCATTCATCTAAGGATATATACAACGAGCTGTCTATGTTTAGTGCATTGTGTAATAACTGGTAGAGTAATTTTAGTCGTGAAAATTTGGCGCGGTTTTGTAAAGTAAGAATAGAGGCTTTTTTAAACAATTGGGATGGCGAATCAGCGATCCTATATTTGTTAAATATAAATCTAACTGCCTTTCGCTGTATTGCTTCGATTTTGTTAATAAGCTGCTGTCTATAAGGGAACCAAATTGTGTTACCGCATTCGAGAACTGGTCGTATAAATGTATTATATGCTAATAGTTTAGTTTCTAGTGGTGCTTCGCGAAGTCGTCTTCCCAACAAGAAAATTTCTCTTTCATGACAAAAATTCACAATACTCTATTCTTGAAGACCACTTTTCCAATGTACACATAATTACCGTCATAAGCAAAACGCTTTGCAGGATGATAGTTTAGGTTAAATTTTATATCCATTTATAGCAGCAGCCCGAATTAGCCATGATGACACGCGTTCTTGTCAACAGAGCCATCTAACCCAGAAAAAAAATGAGACAACACGGAGCGATCCCACCATCCACCTAAACTGCAGGTTACGCACACTTTGCAGGTTAGGTGGACGGCGGGTTCGCTCCGTGCAGCCTCACTTTTTCTCGGCTGGATGGCTCTGTCGACAAGAATGCTCGTTATCTTGGCTCATTCGTGCTGCTGCTATAATTAAATGTAAAATTCCACCTAAACTATTTGCTGCAAATTGTTTTAATTATGATGGTGTGCACATTAGAAAAATGTTCTTCAAGAATAATGTGTTGTTAATTTTTGGTACAAAGGAGAATCAAAATGACGTAAATAAGAACTGGATTGATTAGCACAGCACCTCGGAACAAAAAAAAAATACAGGATAGATAAAAAGTTCAACCGTCACTTGCGCTCTCCCATGAAATTGCCAGAAATATAAATTTATTCCACTTTAAGGAATAATCAACACTGCTAACAAGTATAAAACGACTTTATCAGCATTGAGAAGGCTTTGAATATTGCATAAGTTAAGAAGTAACGAAATTCAGCAAATACTAAATTGAACTTTTGACGTCTACTCCACAAGGGGAAGCCATATAAGCACTTTTATAGATGAAAACGTATGCTTAGATTTATATTAATTTTTATATTCTCAGTTTACATATTGCAATACATTTCAGCACATGATGTTTATAAAGTGCTTGGAACTGTTTTTAGGAAAATTCGATAAATCAATGATGTGGCAGTTGATTAAATCGTTGTCATGTTGTCCATTTTTTTTTTTTTTTGATAATTTTGAATTTGGCCGATTTCAAGGTAGCATGGAGAAATAACAAATACGTCTAGAGCTTCCAATTTTTGCAGGAATAGACAAGTAGGCTTGGGCAATATAGGAAAATGGTAGTGGCAAAACTCTATTACGTCGCGCCAGAATGTCGGGCTAACAATTTGCCAATTTTCAAAAGCAGCGCTCAGTTCTATACTTACTTTTATAATTTTTAACAATATATGTCAACACGTGTAGGCCGTAATATTTCTTAGGTACACAGGATTCTTCAACAGAATTTCATAAAAAATCGAATATGTTGCTTAGTTTTTTTGGAGTCGAAGTTGCGCCTTTTGTTGCTGTTTTCGAATCTTGGGCGAATTTGAGACGTTGTGGAGAACACACCTAGCGGTGTAGAGCTCCCAAGTTTGCATGAAATCAAGGAAATGATCTGAGTAATCAAGAGGAAAAGATTTAATGCTAACAACACAAAGGGTCTTGCACGTATTTAAGTTTGAAAATGGACGCGTTTGTAGTGCGTTGCTTCAGGAGCAATTTGGGCGATTTTTTCCCAGATGAACTGCAACAAAAAAAAAAATGGCTTTCAATAGTTTTCATAAACTAAATGTTGCATATACTTAGCGGGTAAAAGATAACGGATGACAGAACTCTAGCCCGCCGCAGCAGGTCTCCAAACTCGCAACTTCTTGAAATGGCAAAAACGGCGTTTTCCACCGCTAGCGATATACGATCTTTTTTTTTCCGCGAAAACTGCGCTGTATTTTAAAAACCTAAGAATCATTCCTTGGTGTTGAGAAATTTCCCCACCGCATATAAAAATACCTTTGTTTGAAAACAAAAAATGGTAATCCGAATAGTTCTTATCTGAACACATCCACATCTCAGTTCTCCTTGTCTAGTGTCATGCCAAAACACGGTTTCTATGAAGACCACCGCCGCTGATGTCATGGCGTATCCTAGCCACAACGTGATTTCATAGGCGAGGGCGACGGCGCACTGACGTTGTAGGGAGAGAGTAGTGGCGCGATAAAAAAAAATAAATTAGAAATTTCAGGCGCGTCGAATCCGCTTCAGGCGTTTCCGGCTTGTGTCAGAATGCCACGTGGTTATGGAGAACGCCGCGCGATAAGAGCGATGCTAATCCAACACTTCAATGCGCACTGCAACGAGCGCGCGCCAAGTAGCGCCAAGAAGAAACTTTTATATTAAATACTGATGAGTGTACACTCGTGCATGCGTCCGTCCACAGAAAAAGTTTTCAATTATGGCAAGAATTAACTTTTTAAACCTCTAAGGTCACACTTTGTCAAACCACTTAACAGGCGGTAAAGAATCAGGAAGCAGTCAGCCACTGTTCATCGCGCAAAAGACTCAACCACCTGAAAAAGCCTCAAGACCTCAAAACCTAAAGTCTTTAACAAGAACGGAAATCTGAGCTAGTTGGTGCATTACAAAATCAAAAATCACCGTCGCGACATGAGGCAAACAGAGGAAGAAAATAACGGACAAACGTTTGTCTGTTATTCTTCTCCTCTGTCTGAAGTCGCGGAGATGCTTTTTTTTTTATTTTGCAAAGTCTTTCACCTCATCGCGCTTTAGTGGTCCAAAGTACCGCACATGTTTTTTTCCTATTTGTCAATTCACTTTTGCGCACATCATTTTGGGCACCTCGAAGTGGGAAATAACTGTAACACCCAACAGTTATCGCGCCAACTCCAGATGCTAAGTTATGGCATAAATGGAAGATTTTAAAGCAAACGTTTTCTTATATTAACTATTGTAGACACTTTGGGCTGCCAAAGCTTTCTGGCTATTTTAGTTTAGGTTCTTGGTTTCAAAGCCCCAAGGTGACTCAGGCTACGAGAAACGCCGTAGGGCTCCAGAAATTTGGCCACCTGGTGTTCTTTAACGTGCACTGACGTCACACAGCGCACGCACTCGTTGCTCTTCACCTCCATCGAAAAGCGGCCGCCATGGCCGGGATTCGAAACCACATCCTCGGGGACAACAGGCAAGCGCCTTAACCGCTGCACCACTCCTGAGAGCTTGGTTATTTGAACTCGACAGATACGGTGCATCATCTTTCAAGCGACCAGCAACTATCTCAAACAGGTTATGATGCTTTCGACTCAAGGTAAATACATTGTCGCTACCGTGAGAAGCTCGGAGTGCAATACAGCAGAGAAACGGCATTCAGTTCAGATTTGGGGTCCCAATCTAAAATAAATCAACTAATGTGGAGGCTGGCGTTGCAATGTTATGTTTTGGTCTAGTCTAGCGCGTTGCTAGATTAAACCACAATTTTAGTTTCTTTCAGCTCGTCATATTGTTACGGAGATGAAGAAGTTCAAGGAGAGCCAGGAAAAGGAAGAGGAAATCGGAGTGTGCGCGTTCCGTTGGAGCTCGTCTTGTGGTGCCTGTGTCGCTGTCCGCTGGCTGTGTGGACCTGGTCTGTCAAACCTGCCATAAGGTCTCCGTCTGAAAATATTTTATGGCAGCCTGCGTTCTCTTACATTTGGCCCTTCATTGAAAACCAACCCACTTATTAAGTCACGCGCACAATGTACATTCAGCGGCTTTCCCTACAACGCTCCAACAGTGTTTTAGACTCATTTGTGCAATTGCTAATTACGGTCGACTAACGCCGCTCTCGACAATGACCGCGTGCAGGAATTGTTACTACCATTTGTACCATCTGCCTCCCACTGCACAATGGTGTGATGGTCACCTTCCTCCTCGTCGCTTGGCGCGTGTTCGCATCTAATTGATTCCCGCGATGTATGTATCTACATATATATAGGGGTGAATTTGATTGAAGAAACAGCAAACGCCCGGCAAGGAAAGCAAGGGTCCTCAAATTACTCCAGTGTACCTGTTGTCAAGCAGCTGCAGCCAATTTCCTTCCATTTGCCAGCGACCTACAATACCACCGAGAAGTCATGCCGATGGCTAAGCGCAACTAGTTGTAAGTAATACTTAGTCACAAACTATATCTGACAACTCTGCATTGGTTGCATTGTGGCAATATTTGGTGCAATAAGACGTATTATGCCCCTTTCTGGCTTCTCCACTCGTATGTTTGAAAAATCAGCCTGATTTCGGATGCTAGAGTGAGGACTCTGTTTCACCAGTTGTTGTTTTTTTTTGTTTTTTTTTTTTTGCAGATTCTCTAAGTGAAAAAGCAGATAGGGCCATTTCAGATTTCAAGCATTTCATCCGCAAACAGTCACCAGCTCCTTTAGACCAAAACATTGTTTAACAGACGCAGTCTTACCTCTTTAGCCAGGTGCTATTTTCATAGCGCCACCAGATTGGAATCACTGGGTTCATTTCCTGAGCCCCAACGCTTCGGACAATCCAAACTACTTAAAGAGAGGTCTTCCTCAGAAACTTCGTAGTTAAAGAAAAATTCGTCCTGATCCGGGGATCGAATCCGGCACCACCGCCTTTCCGGGGGAGTCGCCCTACCGACTAAGCTAACCAGTACGGCTAGCAGATCAGATGGTAGGGCGAGAGCGAATTGATCTATAACTCGAAGGGGGAATAGTGTTGGTCAAATATTCAGAGGAATCCCCTAAGGTGGAATAGGTTTCTAATAAGGGAGTAATTACTCATTGAGATCCACCCAAGCGCAGCCATACGGCTGCGCTTGGGTGGAAATTAATACGAATTTTTCTTAACCTACGAAGTTTCTGAGAAAGCTGTATAGCTTTCCTTTGTAGCCGTATGGCTGCGCTTGGGTGGATCTCAATGTATATTTACTCCCTTATTAGAGGTCTTCCTGCAGACCGGTCCAAGCCACTGTTTAAGAACCCAGCAACTCCCCTCTCTCCTCATGAGTCTCAATGCTGTGAAATAAACCTATATTTGTTAAGATTGGTTAGTTTCATGCATAACGAGGATCGCTTATAAGTATTAGGTTACATTAAAATGCTAACAGGTGCAAACAATGGTACGAAAGGGATATTTTAGGTAAATAGAAATAAAGTGAGTATGCGAAGGCTGTTTATTTTAATAAGAGTTGCCAGTATCTTGTATGTGCAGAACGACCCAGCTTGCAACCGGTATGTTTAAGACGTTGCTGGATTCAGTCGGAGACGAAAATCGATTAGATTAGGAAAGAATACAAAATGTGAAGATTGGTTCTAAATTGGCAAATACACACTATTCGACCTTAAGCCAGTATCGGTGATTCGACTAGCGTAAAAATGTTCAAATGTTCAGTGTTAGCGTCAACTTCATGTCAGTGTCGCTGATTAGACGAGCTGAAAGAGCCGGAGTGTTGACTTGAACGTGATGCTTAAATTTTAAAATGTAGTAATCAACCACAATGCCAGCTGGAGACCAATATTCACACCAATGTTCCCACCACTGTGCCAGCTGTTGTCTAACGTGGATGTGCAGCTTTGGGCTCCGATGCTAAATTTTCAGCACAAAAAAAAAATGCGGATGCATATAATTCTCCCATATAAAATATTTGGCTTCGGGGAGAAAGTGAATTTTCAGGTCATATTACCGGTACGCTCTTAAGGTAAAATAGAATGTATTTGCGGTAATATGCGGTAATATGTGTAAATTACTAATACTACGGCGACAGCATCCTTGGATCTAGACGGAGGTACACAGCGTTAACAAACATATAACTTGAACTTCATCTGCCCATGGGCGAATACGATATCTCTACTATTTATTGTTCCTTAAAGGGACTCGTGTGGTGCAAACACTGCAGCGAGGACAGGGAATTGATGAATCAGACAAAGCAAGCGGGCAGAGCTGGTGTTCCTGTTGTCTGAGAAATGCTTTTTTTTACGCGATAACACTGAAGGTCCGTTTCCCAGTAAATGAGGCTTCTACTTTGTCAGTTACAGATCAGAAACGTGCCTGCCGAAAGTAGCAGTTGTGAGATAACATGGCCTGTCACTTATTGATCGGCGAGTTATTTTACGTGACGGTAACGCATGACACGGCTGAGTCAACGAGTGCTGCGAACTCGACTTTCTTTTTTCAGATGGGAAGGTGAGCTAAGGATCTAAATCTTCAATGCCCTTGTATCTCGAGTTAGGGCAAATGGATTTGTACATATGGTTTGATTAAAACAAGGCTTTATGTCCACGTACGGTTGTGTCTGACATCATATGGTAGCTCACGACTGCACACTAATGATTACAAAAGATACGAGTAGCAAACGTGCATGTACACGAACGAACATCTGCAAGGGCAGCCGCCAACAGGAGCTACCAACTTTGACATGCCATGCCCATAAGGCGGAGCTTTAGTGTCCTGCAAATTTTGACACCAGCGTTAGGGTGTAGTGAGCTCGCCTATAAGCTGTTTCATAGCGTTCCTCTACGAAATTGTGTCCTCAGCGATTAGAAATAAGCAGAGAGCTCACGGACTTAAAATGTCATTTATACTGAGTGAAACATTGTCAGCACTTTAATGAAGTGCACGTCAAAAAGCTGATACCTCACTAGGATAATGCACATTACAATAAGAACTACTACGTCACGTCCTCACCTACCTTTTTTCTTTAACTCGATAGATATAGCGTCTATATGTTCTGTTCAAAATGACACATCACAAAGACCGTTACATTGCGGGTGGCCACAATTTATTATCTTTTTTATTAGACACTCTATTACGCCACAGGCAGTAATGATGTTGAGAAAGTGATCAATGCAATAAAATTTCAACTCAAATTAGCATTTTGCGTTTTTTAGGTTAGACACAGAGAACTGTGAGATAACATTAAACACATAAAACACAGCGGAGCGGTCCATGGCGATAATGAAAACGCTTCATAACACTGGCGTTTGTGGGTTTTAACAAATGCGTGTAAGGAATATTAAAAATGTGTCAGTCTGATAAAACTACATGAGGTGAATACACAAATTCGACGCACACTAAGCAGAAAGAAACTCAACTAATGCATACATTTTTTTAGGTATAAAACCAGGAGATGACACAGAATTTTATATCCGTAAATTGTACGGGGAGAGGGGGGGGGATTTTTCAGGCATCGGCATGTCGGGCAGTATGAATATTTCTTTTAGGTTAGCAATATTACCTAATGTGTTGTTATTTTCTTCCACACAGGCTTTGTAGTATTCTAGCAAGTTTGCTTTGTACTTGTCTAGAAGGAGAAGTAATCTTAATTCAGTGAAAAGGGGTTGTGTATGACTATGGGCTGGCATCTCCATGATAGCGCAAATTGATTTGTTTTGTTTTGTAGAATATAAAAGTTGTAAGCATTTTAAACTGTAATGCGGCCGCATAATCAATGTCAGTAGTCCATTGTTAAGTATACTGAATTTTATATCAGTCTTTAATTATATCAGCTGGTTTTGAGCCAGCATTAAGCATAGTGTTGTCATTAGCATAGATAACGAACTTTATCTACTGCTAATGTTAAACAAATCATTAAAGTAAAGAAAACCATTGTGATGTCCCGGTTATAGGGCTCTTTTCGGGGTGGAGAGTAGGAATCACACACGAAATAGGGCCAGTAACAGATTTAACCAGAGCTGGATGCCGCCGCTCACCCGACGGTCTTGAGGCTGCGTCTGGACGCCACTGCGATGATGCGGTGCTTGAGGTGGGAGATGATGGCCATAGCTGCAGGCAGCGCTGATGGTGACCGTTTACCCGGCGAGCTCAATAGGCGCGCCGCCAGGACTATAGCTAGTCGTCTTCGTATCTTCAGGCAGTCGTCCCTCGAGAGACGAGGCTGGGTTGACCGGCTCTAGAGCGTCTCTCGTTCCTCCCTTCTGGTATGCCGATAAAATGAATTTTTATAATAAACGACGACAATCTGCTGACGCGAGTGTAGGTGGTACGTTAATAGTTTAAGAAAAGTACCACAAAAAGCCATGGTGACTTAAGTTTGCCAATTGTGTAATGTGATTAATATGGTGAAAAGCTATCAATTAATGTTTGAATATAATGATTAGTATAAATGACTTTTCAAATGGTCTAGAAGAATTTTCCTTTGTGCTAGAAGTGTCAATTGATACGAGCCCTTTCGAGACAACAATGACTATAAAGAGGTCTATGATCGAAAAAATCATTTATATGTCCACTTTATGAAAAGTGTAAGTTTTGCAACCTTAACTTTTGAATTGAGAAGGTTATATTTATGATAATTATACATTTTATCTGTTACATGTGTAATTAGGTATAATACGTGTTTCAGTGGTATAATCTCGAATCTGTATGCTCCACAGATGTTGATATTTTTCGCATATGCAAAAATTTCATACTCTTAGTTTGCTGCGGTCAAAAAACAAAATTCATTTTGATTTCCTTCTAGGCTTTAAGTATTACACGCAGTTCTGATCATGGCTGCCATTTGTTAAAGATACAAAGTGATCACTGAAGCACTTCGCTAGCTTTGCATTTAAAACAATTTCACCTGCCACTGTGATTTCATTTATTCGAGATGTATTGTTTAGGTCATAGACCAAAATATATTGCAGCCGCTTCCAAGTGTGCTTTTTATTGCCTCACCATTTCAGCCGTATTATAGTAAAATGCACCGTCCGGACAGTGGTAAGTCAGCTTTCGACACGCCGCTTGTTACGATTCATTGCTGGCAACAAAGAAAGAGAATTACTTTTTACAGCTGAAGGCGAGAGAAGAAAAATATAGGAAAGTTGCTGCCAAAAGAGGAGCGCATCGTATCATTATTCTTTAGCTGTTTGCTAAGTCAAATTAAGCGGAACATTTATTGACAGTGACAAAAATGGCTACTTGGCTTAGTCCATAGGAAGCAACGAGACGATCAGATACGCACTAGAAAATAAGCAACTGAAAGAGAGAAGACCTAAATGTAAGATATTTTTTTAAGCATAACGATAATTACGTTCATGAGTTAATTTACCGCATTGCGTTGTTTGTGACTAGGCTGTCATAAAGCGATGCTGTGACTCAGGTTCAAGCTGAAAACGACCAGATTTATTTCTCTACCCAGTATTCATTAGAAAGCGGTGAGATCACATAATCCCAATTTTCTTGTACTTCGCTTTTATCACAACATGCTTCATGTGCCCAGAATCAAGCCCAATACTATGGGGGAGCTGTTTCTTGCTGATGCCACTAAGTCACCGATGCAACCTAAATATTTTCGTCCTCAAACCTCCTGAGTAGCAGTTTCAGGGATGATTTCACTTGCTAAGAATGACTATACGACTGCCATGAAGACCGTGACTCATGTCAAGTACAAGGTGAAAAAAAATAAACCTCACGAACAATTATTACCTCTGTGTGCAGCACAAGCGTGACTTGCCTGAGCACACATAGTCGTAATTACACCTTCCTAAGCCTTATGCGCAGTTTAGGTTTAGTAAAGCCTGCAACGCAATACAGTACTACTTTGCTGTCTGAACACATGTTGGCGTAATTATGCCTTTCTAAGCCTAATTGAGCCTGTTAGGCTTCCTTCAGCCGTATGAGCTAGATGCTACTAAAGATCCAAATGGTCATATAAAAGTAACACTTTGTTTCTCTGATCACACCGTGAACGTAATTACACTTCTTTAGCGGCTTGCCTACTTATATGTGTACTGTAGAATTGTTCTTTAATCTAAGCTATTGAATCCCCGGGGCTCAAATTTTGGACAGAAATTATCGTGATTTCGTCGTCACAAGATTTCACAAAATTTGTTTAGGTGCTTCCCTGATTCGAGCAAATGTCGGCTGTCGCGACTTCACTGGGGACAGTGAAGCGAAACAAGCTGCCTTCCCAGCCAGGGCACCATCTCGTTGCTTCCATGTCCAAAAGGGATTTATCGAGATTTAACTAATAAAACTTCAACTTTAGTGCAGTTTTGTCCGAACTATATTGTGGTGATTAGGCCTAATACTGATAAAGCAGCAGATGAAACCCTTCAAAATTGCCACAAAACTCCATTTGCGTACCTTCTTTCAACCGATATCTGTGACAATGTAACTAACCGCAATCAAAACAAGATGGCGCCAACACGTGTTACAGCGGCTCGTTTCGCAATTCAACCTCACCACAGGCGATGCGAGGATACGTCTTTTGATCGAATCAAGGAAATGGCCCAAACTTATGATAAAATACTGTCAAACAAATCCCATTTCTGAGAAATATTTGAGTACTAAAGATTCTGCGGCTTAGCTGATAAGAACAGTCTAGAATAATTCTGCGCGTATAATTCTACAACGTGCTGTATTTGTTGACTAGGTTTAGGTAAGCCTAATTTGGCTAAGCTTGATTAGTGCGAAGGCATTCCTGACTTTCGCATGTAAACGTAGCACATAGCTGTTGCTAAGCAAATTTAATTTCTTATAATTGATATGTTAAGCGTTCATAGTCAGTTAAAGCTTTCCGGAAGGCCATTTTACTTCTGAAGCAACTTTACTGGTTTCAAGATTTTGCTATGCACGCGTTAATGAGAACTGTCTACGCGTCTAATACTTAGCAAATTTTGCTTCTGAAACTTCTGCAGCGCTAATGAGCAATGAAGAGTACCACAGAAAAACGACCGAGCGTGTTTTGTGTGAAATGGCATATGTTGAAATCAAGAAGATTACAAATCAGTAGGGGCGGGTGGAGAAAACAAGTGACAAGTGCAACTCGAAGCACGAGGACTGGAGCACGTGTGTCGCTGACTAAGAACATCTGCACACTCTTCGAGTTCCTTCTCTTATACATTGACTCGTGTTCTATGCTTTCGTGGTGGCGAGCTGCTCAAATACACTTGATATATTTGGGTTTTGAATAGTCGGCCACAAACTATTTAACTCTTAACTACCATTGTCAACAGTTCGCGTTTTCACAACGTAGATTCCTTTAATTAGGCTTGATTTGAGTGAACATGGCAGGCAAACTTTCAGAAAAAAAAATGATATTTTATTTTATTTTTTGCAATTTAAAACCCTTATTCTATCCTTTTCATAGTCCAGTCTTTTATGTACCGGCGCGCGAAATATTTACTCCGAAATCAACATTTTTCGAGACCTAGGCGGCAACCAGTCACGTCCCCTTTTGACACCTGCTTGAGACTTTTGTCTCTCCTGATCTGAAAAATTAGTTGTTTCAGTGCCTATTTTGTTGACGTTTAGCGGGATGGTTGACACCAATCTGAAAACAGTGAAAAACTAGCTAAGCATCTTTTTAGCCCCACAAAAACTCAGACGCAGCCGGATTACTTGCGACTCACGGCATTTTGTTCGCGCTTCGGCATGTTTTTGCGGGCAACCGACATTTTTTATTTTGAAGCGGGATAATTAGCGCTCTTTCGATGACGAAGACAAAGAAATGGTTTAGAGACTGCGCTTCCACAGGAAGAGGCATAAATTGAACATCAATGACACTAAACTCGGCAGCACAATCCAGCGGCGGACGCCGCGGTCACCGCGCGAGTCCGCATCCAGCTTTCACGCTCGGTGGGACGCATGGAGACCATAATGACAAACATTTGTGGCCGTGGCTATGGCTTGATTGACATTAACCTTCTCTCTTCTGCCGTCGCCGAAAGCTGTTCGTGTAAAGCATGCGGTGAGGATTTCCAGCTGGTTGAAGATGCTGCAGAACAGGGAGCTGCTGGCGAGTTCTCCCAGCAATCTGTAAAGTGCTTCTCAGAGCACCGGTTCGAGACATCCAGACGGAAAACATCGACCGACATGGCTCGAAGTGACATTTGACCTTGGTCGGAATTTCTGCCGTGCGATTAACAGTCTACTGATTTTGTGAAGCTGACTGACGGTCAGCTTCACAAAAAAAAAGGTAATTTATTAAAGAGTTTGGTTGAATATTTTGTAGTCCGAGCAATAGAAAACAAATAAAAACTCCAACATTCAGAAGACAATAATCCTGGTTCAGTATCACTACCTCAGTTTGCTGATTACAGTGACACCGAGATGAATGCTCTAACCCCAGCAGATTATGAGAAACCACGGAAGATCATGGAACAGCATGCTCCATGATTTGCGAGCACCGTCACATATTACAAAAATGAAAGTTCCAATTCTCGACTGAGATGTCGCCGACGATGCGGCGATTTTGATTTTCTGGATTAGTCTTACTCAGAATTCTATTCTAGCTTCATGGACCCTTACGTTTCTGTAGATGATCTATGGACAATGTTTACGATTATTGTACAGCATTGCGTGACGGCTGACATCCAACAAACAAAAATACTAAAAACCTAAATACATGGATATCGCTAGAAATTACCCATATTAAGCGCGAAATTTCATGGCTAAGAAAAAAACATAGGTTTCTTCTGGCTAGGTACACTACCAAACTTAAACAGCTTTCTAGCACTTTGAAAGTTGAGTTAAAAAATGCAAGCAAAGATGTTTAAGTGTTAACTTAGAGAACTTCACAAAAACGGCTCTACTTAAATTCTGGCTTTATTTGACCGCAAGATAACGTACACGTGGTTACTTACTCGAAAGCTTCCCAAGATAGAAGTCAATAATTTGAACACATATTTTTAGTCAGTGTTCAATATAGACAATGATTATATGTCTACTATTTGTCAAAGCGCACCAGGTAGCAGCCACGAAATTGGTGATATGACCGTCTCTGAATCAGGTATATTATCCTTGTTATTAAGCATAGATAAAAAAATTGAACGGACGAGACAAAATAGCATTTCTTTTTTTTTCTTTTTTTTTTCAGAAGATACGCTGAGTAGATTTAAAAGTATTTACTATTCATATAACAGATCCATGTAAAGCGGAATAATGCCTACGGAACGGAAGGTCGCCAAAGTCATCATGATTTTTAAACCTGGAGGCATTACAATGCCATTTAACTTTGTCCGATTTCTTTACCTTCAACTGCCTGTAAAATCATGGAACACATCATTCTGAAACGTATTGCGCGCGAGCGCCACCACTGTAACGGATGGCGCTAGCATCGGCCCAGGGAAGCAAGTGGGGTCGCGTGACTCATCTTACTGCTGCTGGAACAGACGCTTGATTAAGTTTTTCGTTTCAAAAGCTAATAGCCGTGTTTTGTTCTGTTGTTTTGCTTGAGAAGAAGTGCCAGCATTACACTTTTTGATCTGGCATCTTTGCTGAGGTTGCTGAAGTTGAATTAAGTTGTTGGCACGGTCTGTCAGTGCTCTGTAACCGCACGTCCGCGGCGGAACCCGGCACAAGCTTCCAACTGCTACCCGAAAAATAAGCTCCCGGACTAATTTGAACGAGGACATAACGGAGTCATCATTATCATGTGTGCAGCCGACATTTCAGCGAGCAACATTTCGTACATGGAGTATGGGCTAATGAGTTCGGTGAGTACGGAAGAAGGAAAGGTGCGCGCGTTTTAATTCGCACTTATCACTTGTGAAGCTAATGAAGACCTATTGCTGGCGAGATGAATAAATGTTACCATCTTCACGGAGCAGTACGCTTCCAGAACAAGAAAGAATCGTATATAAGAAAGCCAGAAGCTCCCATTCTTCTGAATGAAGACGCTGACACGGAAGTTTGACTGAAGGGAACTAAAGATTCTGCAGCCACTGGCAGCGGTATGCATGATGAGTTGTCTCAGGCAACGTCTGCTGCGCTGTAGTAATTTAAAATGACAGACTACCTGAATAAATTGCACATGGATCATTATATTTTGTGGTGTGCTGAGGTATACGTCAAGAAAACTATACTTCGAGCAAAGAAAACAAATATGTGCCCCCGAACCGAGAGTGCCAATGACGGTATTCAGTGAGCAAGAATTCCCTCCAAGAAGTGCATTTCTTCACACAGGTTATAAAGGTTAATCCGCGTCTTTCTCACTGTCCAGCTTGTCTGCTCCGCTAAGTTCAAAGGACCAAGTGAACGGTGCCGTTTCCGCCGGCGCTATTCGAAGGCGCTTAGCACCTGTCAGGCGCCTGGCAGCTCTGATTACTATAGCAGAGAATTCTTATGATTGAGATTCACTTGCAACTTACTGCTGACTGCTTGTGCGTAACTTCAGTTCCTTGCATAATGGCAACAACAGCATTGACCGGTCCGCATCCTCGTTCAAGTATAGTTTTCGGTAGGGTCCACGCTTCGGCAACTCGCTGACTGGATGAAGTGCTGTCTTGCTGAATGAGTGGGCCTAATACCTCGAGTTAAGCTTCAACAGGTCCAGACCGAAGTGTAAGTAAATAAATATGTGAACGTAAGTCGGGCCGTCGGGGAGGACCTCGTAGTCGAGCTGTCCGATGTGTCGGAGGACCCCAACAGGTGCGATCTGACAGAATTCGCACTGAAGTTTGCTTGGCCAACATTGATCGTAATCTGGTGAGCTGTTTAGATAACAAGATAATAGCTTTAGTTACGTGGAAAACTATTTAAATTTTCTTAAAGAGAAACCCTGTGTGACACGGACGGACTCCGTGCAAGATACTTTATCGATCTTTAATAACCTTCACCTACGAACTACCTAACCGTGATAGAATGCACTTTTTAGATATTAATCTCACTTTAACACCAGATCACACGTGTTGGATGTATTCGCCAAAATACCGAAAATACCTTTTGCCGTTTGAATGCGCACATTCTAAGATGGTAAACTCCGCCATTGTTATGCCAGAAGAAATCTTTGCAAACGTCATGTGTTAACCTGGTGAATCACAGCCTCACCCATCAGGTTGGCAGGGGACAGAAAGCTGGTGTCCCTATGTCGATCATAGTCGCTGTGATAGAGAAGCTTCTGCAAATGTTGATAGTAGGAACACCCCCCGGAGGTAGCGATCGACCAAAGATCAGATCGGTGGTTGTACCCCATATTCATAAGGTGTCCCACAACCTCAAGAATGCCAGTCTCTAAGCTGTGTGGTGGTTTTTTCCACTCCGCGGATGTTGACGCCGTTGTTCCACCGCATCGTCTCTGGGGAAAGGTGTGTGCAAGAATACACGAAACGTCACGCCACTCGGTATGACAGCTGTTCAGTTGGGGATGTATATGAAATCCCCCTGACATGCGAAAAAGTATACATAGGCAAAATGGGTCATTCTAAAAAGGAACGACTGGGTGAGCATCAGCTTTCAATGAATAATGGGAAAGGATCCAATTTGCCCTTTCATAGTCGCGCATGCTACGCTTGATAAACCATGCCGGCCTTTGCTGAATAGAACCAAAATCTTGAAGCGCAGTCGTAACCAGATGGAACGTTTGTTGGCAGAGGCTTTTTTATTAAAAGTTCTGGTGATAAATGTGTAAACTGCATAGAAAGAAAGTTTTTGTTTTTGTTTTCTTTTGTGTTCCTCCGCGAGGCTCCACTGTTTCTACTTTGATAAGTGTCATTGCTTCTGCGACCTGCAGTGCAAGATTTTTTGGCTACTGTCTAAAGAACAGTCTTGCACCGATAGAGTTCCCAACTCTGTTTGAGCACGTTTTGACGTCTGTTGGTCATTTCAAGCGTGTCTGCAAAGTATTGAGATCTGAACCATAGCTTCAAATCAGGCTTTTGAACGACTGCAGCTACGAGCGATTGCCTAACAGACCCCAAGTAGATAGGCGAAGACAAGCTTCGGGCCTATCGGCGCCCACTTCCCAAGCGTCAGAGTTTTGGTGGCAGTGCCTATTGCTGTGTCTGCCGAAAGCAGGCCCAAGGAAAAAGGTCATGGACGTGCAGTTTTAATATTGGCTGACGCCGAACTTCCAACTATGACAACCGATTTGCTCAAGAAGGGGTAGAACTTTAGCATGAAGCCTAAATTACCAGCGCACGATTTAGCGTCGTTGAATAGGCAAGTGGCGCGGTAAAAAAGTGACGAGGCCCATGACAGCGTCTACTTGATGGAGCTGGCTGCCTGCGGCGGACTGCCATCGGGTTCTAAGTTTTTTCGGGCATAAAGATTGCCGAATATAGAAAAGGATGTCGGAGAAGTTCTCTTTTCTTAGAGAACATCACAGTAGTAATTCTGCAGGTAGACAACGAGGGAGGGTTTGGCGTTTTATCTTCCGGGATGTACCCCGACATGGCTAGTGAAGCTGCCAGAAAGAACTTCGCTCCCGAGAAGATGAAGGCGTCTAAGCTAAATGTCCAAGCTATAGAATTGTGCAAGGACTTGGCTTCAGATTGACTGTCAGATCTGTCAGTAGTTGTAAGCGCTCTAGCCTAGAACTATTTTTCACTGTAAACACGCACAAAACTGAAAAGCCGTTTTGTTGCATTGTGAGCGAAATGGGTACGTGCAAATGGGAAATTGGCACTTTTCTGCACAGGTTCTTAAAGACTTTGGTGTTACAAGAGCCTTTCGCAGAAAGAACACAAGTGATTTAGTCTCAGTCCTACAGGTTTCCTCAGCGGCGTTTTAGGTGTCTCATTTGACATAGGAAACCTATTCTTTTCTATTCCGTATAATGCGCTTTTTCATGCCGTTAGGCCTTGCATCAAAGACAACGGTGTCGTAGATTCTCAGAAAACTAACGGGATAACCCACGACACTTTTATGAAGCTGCTATATTTTTATAATGATTCTACCTTTGTATCTTTTAAAAACCAGGTTCATATTCACCGCCGGGGCATCTGTATCGGGTCTTGTGTCGCGACATTCTCACAAACTTTCTTAGCCGTCATTGATCGTGATCTGGTGAGCTGTTTGGGCGAGAAAATAATGCCTAAGGCTTTTAGGTACGTGGAAGACAGTTTGATTTTTTTTAAAGGGCAATCGGGTCTGACACACACGGACTCCATTCAAGAGGCTTTATATGTCTTTAAACGACGCGGATGGGTTTAACATTCACCTACGAGCTACCTGACCGTAATGTATTGCAGGTTTTAGATATTAACCTCACCTTAAACCCATATCACACGTTTCGGACGTACAGCAACGAGCCCACAAAGGCCTGTTGCCGTTTGAATCTTCACGTTCTAATACCTATAGTCAGACAGCCAGCTTAACCACGGTTATTGTTAACTGTTGTTATCGAACTTAGCCACGAGTATCGCGAATTGTGGTTAGTCAATGTCACGCAGGCTGTCATCGTTCTCGGTTACGGCAATTAGCGGCCCACATAGTTGTAATTGACTAACAGACGTGATCAATCGACAGGACAAGCAGCATTTGCAAACACTTTATTTATTTGCAACGCAGTGTTTAGAAAACTTCTTCAGGCACTGAAGACCCCTCAAAAGACCTCCGGGCTGATTCTACTGTAGTGTTTATTTGCCAGGAATCCACCGATCAGCGAGTATTTCTTTCGTACTGGATTCGAGGTGAGCAGCTCCACTCGGCGGCGATGGCGCGCACTCGTTGCGGCACTTGGTATTTATTTATTTATTTATTTATTTATTTATTTATTTATTTATTTATTTATTTATTTATTTATTTATTTATTTATTTATTTATTTATTTATTTATTTATTTATTTATTTATTTATTTATTTATTTATTTATTTATTTATTTATTTATTTATTTATTTATTTATTTATTTATTTATTTATTTATTTATTTATGCTGCAATCCCAGCTTTGGGATTTTAGCAGGGTGGGAATACAAACTAAGCCGTTTAAGAAAACAGGCAAAAATAAACAATAATTACAGTGCAAGTTGAAGCTCTTCTGCACAATTAGGAATAGAACCAAACTGGTTATAGTTGGTTAGTCGTCGTTGTACCCCTATGTTGCCACCGAGACTGCGGTAACGGTAGAAAACGAGAACTATGATATGTTTCTTACGTGCTCGGCCTGGCCTGGTCGGTTAACGCTCTCGGCTGATGATCGGACGAGTAGAACTCAAGTCTGCTGCAGCTGAGGCTCTAAGGGAGCACTTCAGGTGAGGCTCAAAGGAAGTACCTTTGCAAGACAAACAGAACCACCTTTGCAGGCTGCGAGGTTCGAAACTGGGTTTGGGCCCACTGCGGAGGAGGGGCGCGCAGCGGGGTTTACGGAGCTTCTCCCAAACGCACACCCCTGTAAAAGCCGAGCACCAGGCCGGGGGACGCTTGTACCCATTTTTACCGGTGGGTGTCCGGCGGTGGGTTTTGAACTAACCACCTCCCGCAGCAGAGACGGGCGCTCTAACCTTTTAACTGTTTTTTTAAGGTTAAATAGAGAACCCTGCATGCCGATATCCTGCGGAATCTGGCTAACGCAGATACCCTGTTAACACGGGCGAGCCGATAAATGCTTTCTCCTTAAAAATCGCGTCCATAGGCACCGCAATAGGGCGCGTGCAGGCTCCAGCAGTGCCTTCGCTGCCGAACCTCCTGCAAACCGTCTGCGCCAGCACCTACGCTGGGATGCGAGCGCTACTCACAGCAGCATAGCAGCTACTGTAATAGCAGCTGCCGCTGGTGCAGCGCGGCTCACCCGATGATAGCGCCAGTGCCATGGCGTCGTTAAACTCAGTGACATCTTTATTATATAGTATGAATTAATAGGGTTGACAGAAGGGCAGTACCATGCGTAGACTATGTACTATTTCTCTGCAGCCAATTTCAAAGCGCCGTCGGCAGTGGCTTCGTTTCGAAACAAACAAGGCATATAGCGGCGACCAGGGAGTGGGCGGTCGGAACGCCGTCACCAGCAGTGCACACGGGCGGCACCGCTGCGGTACATGTGTACTTTCGTTGTGTGGCTGAAGCCAGACCTAAAATTCTTTACGTATTTTCATGTAATTAATAGTGTAAACGCTACACAAGCGATGTTGCAAACACATGACGGGGCCTGTACGCTGTGGCTGTGTAGTCGGTCGGTCGGTTATAGAAGGGCGTATAAGAGCGGTTTAAGGACTGTAAAAGCCGCCTGCTTTATGAATCGATTTTGAAACGTGATCTAAACTGCAAATAGGTAGTGTTGAAGCGGCCCACGTCGTGCGCTTTTCGCACTCGGGCTTCCAAAACAGGCTTCCCGTCCACAGATGTCACCTTAACCTCAGTTAACGCAGAAAACCGAGCTTGTCAGCTCCGTTTACGATAACCGCAGTTAGGGTGGCAACCGCAGTTTGGACAGCCATATGAGCATCTCTAACCGCGTTTACCGTAACCGCAAATTATTGTGCCCTTGTGACAAGGTTGTTGACTGTAAATTGTGCTATTCTAATGTTATGCCTGAATTAAGCAAGCCTTGCAAAAGTCATGTGTTCACCTGGTGAATGACAGCCTCAACAATCAGGTTGGCAGGTTATAGAAAGCTGATTTCCTTGTCAGTTAGAGTCCCTGTGGCAGAGAAGCTTCTGCAAATGTTGAAAGTAGGAGCACCGCTCGAAGGTGGCGATTGACCAAAGATCAGATCGGCGGTTGTACCCTATATTTATATATAGGGTATCCCGCAACCTCAAGAATGTAGCCAATCGCTACGGTGTGCCGGTGGTGTTTTGTTCACCGCGCAAGCTGCCGTCGTTGTGCCCCCGGATCGTCTCTGGGGAAAGGTGCATGCCAGAATACACGAAACGTGACGCCACTCGATATGGCAGGTGTTCAGTATAGGGTCGTAAATGAAATCCCCCTGACATGCGAAAAGGTATACATAGGCCAAACGGGTCGTTGTATAAATGAAAGACTGGGAGAGCATCGGCTTTCAATGAATTACGGGAAAGGTCCAATTTGCCCCTACATTGCGGCGCATGCTCTTCGGCTACGCCTGATAAACCATGCCAATATTTTTTATCTAAAACCAAAATCTTGTGGCGTAGTCGTGACCAGACGGCACGTGATTTGGCAGAGGCTTTTTTTATTGAAAGATCTGGTGATAGTTGCGTACGTGATGCATCTGTGAAGCTGTATAAATGTGAAAGAAAGTTGCTGGCACGTGCGCTGTAGACAATGGGATGAAAATATAAATATGTGAGTTTATTTCCTAATAAAGACAGTCGCGAGTATGAGCCCGTCCTTGTGCTCGCCCGTATCTTTATTTGCACATTTCCTTTGATAACAAAGAACAAAGACTTTACGAGGACATCAAACCGCGGCTGCAGACCCCGTGGCACTTTGTCTTTTCCTGAAGAGACCTAAAAAATTGGCTGCGGCTTAGCTTGGTTAAGCCTGCCAAATTGCGAAAGCAACGCCTTGGTTCAGCTGGTAGTTTGGACATGGTTGCCCCGTATGGCTTATGCATGAATCCACTCTGGACACAACATCGTTCTACTGTAATTTTGCTTTATTTATTCCGATGAATACGCTTTGCTCTTCTCTCTGTTCCGGCGTTTCTTCAGCACGGCGTTTTCTTCTCTTGACATTGTGTCGCTCCATACTATTCATAGTTTCTTCACCAACATCTTCGGCATTAAGAGCGTCCATGAAACTTGTCTTCGAAGTTTCACTTGGCCGTTCCGTACCAAGCGATCTTGACTGGCGTGCTCGCCAGGCTGATACATACGCACGGTGTTTAGCTCGCCGTTCGTCCCGCTCTTCGTCTGTTTCTTCGGCACGTCGCCGTCGCTTGGCCGCAGCAGATCGTTCCAGCCTCGCCTTGTATACATCATCCGACATAGCGCACTAAGAAAAGCGCAGCTGCAGCACCCCCCGTTTTATCCCGCTCTAGCGAGCGCTTTCTCTCGGCAGCGGCGCAGCCGGCCTGTGAAGCCTCACCTCCGCCATCGATGGCGAGAGCCGGAGCCCCGTCTCTCGGTCTGTCGTGACGTCACACGGTCACGTGGCGCGCAGCTGTGTGTGGAGGCGCCACGACCATCAATGGCAGAAAGTGCAAGCAGTATTGCTTTCGCAATAAAAACTATTGAAACTATCTACTAGCCTTCGATACGCATCTTATTCAGTATATGCTGCTTAAGGAAAAAGGCCCTACAAGAACATTAAGCCGCGGCTACAGAACAGGGCTAACTTGTCTTTTCCCAAAGGTGAGCCAAAAACAAATCAAATAACCTACCATCTATATTTGTAAATTCATTATATGTTTCGTTAGGTTAGTGCTATGAATAATAATGGTCCAGAGTGGATTTACAGCATCTTTGCTAATAAAACGAAAACAAATTGTTTACTCTCCTTGATGCCAGTGATCTTATAAAACATATTTCTTCCGATGTCATTATTTATCTTCAACTCTTTCTGCTCTGGTGGCATCAACTGACGCCACACAAAAAGTTTCAGTGACTTTTCAGTAACGAAAAAAGAATTTGGCAGAGGCATGTAAGACTGCATAGCGCATGCCAAAGCATTTCTGCTTGGCGTTGAAATTTGTTGGCAAATCAGCAATGGTACTTGTGAATGAGGCGCTACATAAAAGAATGGTGCACATAACTCAAAATTACACAGGGAGAACGTTTTTATTCTGTAGTCAATAAATGCATGCATGCTGTTTATATGCAATCACAAAGTCTGAAAGTCCCGTTCTCTTTCGCAGCTTTTAATAATGATGGGTTTAATAAACGAGATTTCCTCAATCGGCAGATCTGTGGCCCTGAATTTAACGTTGTAAACATGAAATTATCTTCAATAAAAGTGCAAATTGTTTTTTTTTTTTCATAGGAGGAGACTTTGTGCTTATCCGGTATCTGTCTGCGCGTTGCAAACGAGGTGCAGATACGGCCAGAGGTAGATATAGTTCATAGTTCTTGGTGGTTGTCAAACTTCTGAACCTTGCTGTTTCCGGCCGTTTTATGTAGATCTGTTAGAAAACTGACTGGTTAGGTGCCATGTAGAGCGGAAAGCGTAAGATCATCCTTGGCTGGGAATGTAGTTTAGTCCAAGGAGTCTACATGGCTAACATGAACGCATAAACGCGGACACAGAGAGAATATAAGGACACAATAAGCTCATGGCAGCTATGTATTAATGCCAATCCGCCCAGATATCTGCACTGACCAGGGATCTACACTGATTAGATTGAGGTGCGTTTTATAAGCGAGAGCCTGTGAGCTTCTGTATTACTTACGAGCAGTGAATAAGCGGTTTGAAGACGTAATCTTTACACTTGAAAATCTTCGTATCTTAAAAACGACTTCATTGTGTTACTAACTGTAAACTTGCCGTTCATCTAAGGCTTTTTTTTTTCGCACTTAGAAGAAAATGGCAGTTTTTCTCGTCTGATAGAGTTTGTATAACTATTTTTAATGTATAACTCAGTGATGGGGTCTGCCGACCATCAGTCTGACCTCAAAGCCACAGTAAAACACATGACGGGTAAAATCGTGCGACTACAACAAGAAAAAGAAATGGACATGGACAGGACAGGACATGTAGTGCGAAGAGAGGATAACCGATAGTCGCTGAGGGTAACAAACTGGATTCCAAGGGAAGGAAAGCGTAGGAGGGGGTGGCAGAAAGTTAGGTGGGCGGTTGAGATTAAGAAGTTCGCAGGGGTCAAGTGGATGCAGCTAGCACAGAACCGGGTTAAGTGGAGAAATATGGGAGAGGCCTTCGCCCTGCAGTGGGTATAGTCAGGCTGATGATGATGATGACAATGTCATGATGAAATACATGAACGAACGCTCTCAAGTGCAACTTATTTCTGGGAGTACATATGCGAAAGTACATAGTACATTTGCGGATGTACATTTCTGGAAATACATATGAAGTACATAGTATTGTTTACCTTCTGACCACTCCATGGAATATCAACCGCAAAACCTTGTTACAGCTATCCATATAAGTGCCCGCTCCCTGTGCAATAAGCACGACCTGATTTCCACATTTCTTGATGAGTTCCGGTTTACGTTTGATATTGGTTTGTTTTCGGAAACATGGTTTCACCAGACAATTAGAGAACCTTTAATATGTAGTGATGTTATCAGTGCAGTTTTGATAATATGTTGTGCCAAATGTTTCTTTTTTTTTCCTTGTTTATTTTCCTTTCTTTTTTTTCCTCTGATGGAGTACGAATGTAGCGCGTACATTGCCGCGGCTGCCGGTTGTCGCCGCACAAGCCCATTTGTGGTTTCGGCGCTTCCGTTTGTGTAGGCTGTTTTCAATATACCGAATAAATATTATTATTATTTAAAAAAAATTAATACGCTAGTTTTGGACGGAGATAAACAGTATATGCAAAATAGAACACATGCGTGGAGGCGGAGTAGCGATTTATGTAAAGCACCAGATGGCATGCGAGGTGCTTATCGAGTTCACATGTATTACGCCAGACTACGAAGCAATTTGCTTACAAAGCAACAAAAATGTATTTGCTGTAGTTTACCGTCCTTCCTCGGGTAACTGCCACCGTTTTCAGGCATCGGCATGTCGGGCAGTATGCAAATTTTTTTTAGGTTAGCAATATTACCTAATGTGGAAGAATTACTAGAGTTTGCTGCTTTCCATGAGTATCGCCTGGCCCTTAGTGGTGATATAAATATCGACCTACTAGACGACAGCTTTCATGCCCGTGAATTTGAACAAAAAAATCAAGCTACAGGTTTTTTTTAACGCCATCACGACACCCACTCGTGTAGCACCAACTAGTCAATCCCTCCTCGATGTTTTTATTTTAAATGCAGATGCTCATGTACACTTAGCCGGTACGATAGGTTGTGACATCGGCGACCACTTCCGGCCCAATATTCATCGCTTTTACAAGTTCTATTCCCCAAGAAAAAACGTGTCCTTCTCATGACGTATATCGATTCCTATCTATAAAAAATATGAATGATTTCCGTGAACGCATTTCAAATATACAGGTCTACCATCTACCAAAAAAAAATTTGTAGCCTCTGATGCATACGCTGAATTTTTATCTTTATTTACCTGCGTTTACAACACATCATTTCCCTTGAAGTGTGTAAGACAGAAGAAAAAAGATAAGAAAGCCTTGGTTGAGGCCGGAACATTTAAACATGATAGTCGAAAAAAAATGCCCTCTTCCAGGCGTTTATCCGAACGAAGGAGCCGGCAAAGCTAGAAGTTTTCAAGAAGTTCGCACCAAATGAAACACTGACTTAAGGAGGGCGAGTAAGTCTTATTACAACCATCTTTTCTGTGACAGCTCAAAGGAACACCCAGATAAAGTATGGAAAGTCCTCAACGAAGAACTAGAAAGACGGAGGGTTAAAGATAACGGAATGCAGCTGAAAGTAAATAACACAGTTCTTAAAGAAACTCCTCTAGCCGAGCATTTCGATACATACTTAGTGAATATTGTCACGTAGTGGTGACGAGGTCGACGACACAAATGAAAAAGTCGATGATTGCACTAAAGAAACTCTTTATATGGGCTGACTTGCGTCCGCAAAAGAACTAAGCAACTCGGCGGCGGCGATAGAAACAAACGTGCTCGTCGATCGTCGAACAAAGAATCCCCGTCACACTCGTCAACGCTCAATTTAAAGGCTGCCCAGAACAATCTAGATAACGTCGCAAACAGCTACCAGCACGGGCTGGAACATTGTGGAAAGACACCCGAGTGGCCGGAACCTTCGAGATAGATCTCGGTGCATCTTGCGCTACGAAAAAACTGATTAAGGTGTGACTCGCGACATTACGGAACTGATACGACATTACGGAAAGATTACGGAACTGATACGCGATCCAGAATCAGAGTGATAAGCCTGTATGCCGGCGGCTGTTGAAAAACAACAAATACAGTTTTGAAAGTTTCGCGGCAATATGGTACATGCAACAAATCTTCCAGTTGTCATGACACTTAATTACCAATGCCAAGAAACAGTATTTGTTGAACCAACTGATCAAACAGAAATCTGTAGAACATTTACGAATTTAAAAAACGGCAATTCTGCTGATACTGATGGTCTTCAGGCAAGACCCGTGAAATATGTAATTGATATTATTGCACCACATGTTGAGCACATATTTAATTTAGTTTTGGTGTCTGGTTTTTTTCCGCATAAGATTAAAATGGCGGAGGAAGGGAGCTAGAAATACGACATAAAGAATTACAGGCCCATATTTGCACTACCTGTTTTTTCGAAGGGTTTAGAGCAAATAATGTTCACATGTATCAATAATTTCTTTTCGAAGCATAATACACTCACTGAATGTCAGCATGGCTTTCGGCAAGGCAGGTCAACAGAAACAGCACTGTTCATACAAAAAGATGAGATAGCAAAAATTCAGAAGACAAGAAACTTACCTTCGGGATATTTATAGACTCCAGTAAGACCTTTGACTACCTAAACCATAGTTTATTGCTAAGTAAACTTCACACATGCGGAATTCGTGGCTGCCTCTTTCACTGTTTGAGTCATACCTTCAAAATTGGGAGCAGTGTGTTTCAATAGGAAATCACTTGTCATCTCCCAGAATAATCTCTTCCGGTGTCCCTCAAGGTAGTGTGTTGCGACCCCTTCTTTTCAACGTATGCCTTAATGACATTGTTCACCCAATCATTAAAGCTTCATTCATTCTTTATGCAGACGACACCAGCCTTTTTTATTTCTGGCAATGATACAAATGAAGTGGTCACCAAAGGGAAGGGGGCTGAACTTGTGGATTGGTCCCAAAGAAATAGATTAAAAATAAATGCAAATAAATTCAAAGCAATAATGTTCATGGCCAGAAACACACAGGTGCATGTACCACAATATATATCGCTCGGTGACTCATCCATTGATATAGTTGACAAGCATAAAATTCTTGGCGTAACATTTTCTACTCATATGACGTGGATGCATCACACTGAATGCATTTTCAAATCACTTTCATCAACCACTGGAGTGCTTTCGCGGTGTCGCCATTTTCTGCCTGAAAAAGCCAAAGTGCAAGTTTACCACGCTCTGGTTTCCTCGCACATTAACTGTTGTAAATTGGTGTGGGGAACCATCACGCAGAGGAACATTGGCAATGTATTGCTTTTACAAAAGAAAGCGTTACGTTACATTGCTAATGTATCTTGCATATACCCATCTAAAAACTATTTTCACGACACCGGATAATAAGTGTTAGAACAGTCATCAGTGTATGATTTCTGCCTTATTTACTCATTTTTGTTTGCCAGCAAAGAGCCTAAAATATTTCTTGAATCCTTATCGAACCTAAGAGAGCACAGTGGTGACCACCGTACCCGCAGCTGTGATAAGCGGCTTATTCCTCACAGTCACACTGACTACATGTTGCAGTCCCTAAAACACAGATTACCTTTTTTACTAAATAAATTTTTAAACCAACGTGTTCATTTGACGACTGCTACCCGGAGGCAAATACGCGAAATCTTTGGTACCTAACTGATGACGGCTTCTTTTGTGATGCTGAGTTGTTCCTAATAAAATTTTCTTTGTGCTGAATTTTCTTTGTTACTTTTTCTTTTTAGCGATATTTGTGATCTGCGTATGTTTTACTTGTAATCTTGACATGTACACCAAGAAAAAATGGTGATTTTTGTCTTAGATGCTAATGCACAGACATGCTTTGTATGCATGCCTTTTAAGGGCCCCAGGCACCCTCAAGCTGTTTCTCAACAGCTTTTTCATCTGGGGACCCCCAACGACATGTTGGAAATAAATGATGATGATGATATAGAAATTCATGAAAATTTGATTAAATAGCAGAAAAACGGCAATTATCAGAGGGAAAAATCACCATCAAGCAGAAATTAAAATAGAAAAAGAGGGAAGCAACGCAACACAGTTAATTCACCAATATGCACGCTAAATATGCAATTATTTATCAGTCAGCGCCACAGATGTTTACATAATGCGCATTTCAGGGAATATGCCTATGTGGAATACAATTAGCAGTAAATTGTTTATTTGCTTCTTTTATATGAAAATTATTACTTTTGCCTGCAAAGGTATTCATTTTGCTTTTCCTTTGCCTCACTGACCCCATTTATGGCAACGTCTCGCCAGATTATCAAATGAGTACTCGACTAACAGTCTGCTGTTTTCCACCAAACGCTCGGTTATGCAGTGGCCGGTTTGTCTGATGCACGTAGCACAACATGACAACGGCATCTTACACACTGCGACGATGCCAAAAGCGACAAACTACGATAATTTGCTTATTGCGGCATTTGTTGTTGTTTTTTTTTTCCTTCGGTCGCTATCATCGAGCTGGCTTCGCACTATAAAACAAATTCTCGGGAATTTTAAGGGCGCAGAAACGATTACTGGGACATTATATAGCCGTGAAACATTTTTAAGCTAAAGTGACGTTCTGTGGACATACTGAACGGTTTCAAACCATCACCGTGCCTTAGTCAGGTTACTTCGCAAGGGTACAGCCTTCATCCCACTAACCAGCTTGTCACAAGTCTCTACAATACCATCCTAATGCTTGCTTGGGGTATGCTTTGCCCATAAGCGCACGTACGCATTATCGATAGGTTGTAATGAGTGAAGAAATGATTTCATGATGGCGGCTTTAAATTATGAAGTTCCAATGTCGTTTCTACTGACCATGAAATGACCAGGGGTCCAATAGTGGTTTTAAATCTGGAATGGTGCGACCAACAAAATCACAATGGTGGACTGATTCTAGAAATTGTGAGTGTCCCGTGTCTGCTTTATTTGAAGAAAACAGCGCAGGAGGCGAGACTCAGGAAGTAGACAACACGAACGCCACTAGCAACTGAGTGTATTCAAAGCGTGAGCGTATGAATACATTCCTTGTCTCGTCTCCTGCGCTATTTTCTTCAAGTATGCTCAGTCACCAACTCGCCCAGCAGCACACTTTGATGCCGTGTCTGATTACCGATAAGGCAAAATTAAGACCTTCACTGCACTCCTTGAATGCGTTGAAGGCGTCTGGGGTCAAGATAATGCAAAGTAAAACACAAATTTGTCTTCCGCATGCCTATAGCTATAGCGTCGACTACTCTCTTCGAGCCAGACCAAAATATATTGTTACGTAACAATATTATGAAAACGTTACGGTATGGTGCTCCTAGTGAGTTTCTATGTGACTGAATATTCAGGGGTATTTTCTAAAGTATGTTACTGGTGTAATTAAAACAGGTTAGTAACAGCAAACAGTAATAGTGTTGGCGGAAAGGGCGACACAGGTGTCGAGTTACATATATAAGAGCACATAGGTTTATCACCATGTTAATCTAACACTTCTGAGTGCTTTGGAATAGTGTTCATTTAACCCGCATTAACTCGCATACAGAACAATGCGCTTGGAGGTTTGGAAAAGGTGGGCTGTCTTTTATTTTACTTTATTTAACTCCTATGCCATGATATTTGTGACGAAAACTCAGTGAAGAGCAAAGCATTCAGGAGCTTTGGGAGGGTTTTACAGTCAATTTTTTTTTTTACCTTTCAAATTGTTTTCTTTCTGAGCAAACATCTGATCAGAACTACGATGCATAAGATATGAAAGCAAAAGGTTGGACAGCGTCTCATGCATGCTGCGCTTCTCGGGGCATGACCACCTTAACGCCGCCGCAGACACAACACTCTTAATCATGTAGTGATGATGCCATTTACTGACAAAAAAAAAACATTCTCGCATTGTTTAGAGTGTTGCAGGGGATGTAATTGTTCTTGCAAGTAATAAAAGCGGTCAAGCACAGTGTAGGCCATTCCAACCACCTCCCTTCCACCCTGAGAGCTGAAAAACAAGAGCAGACGTGCGGTGCCGGACGGAAATTGCCGTTGGAATCGCAAAACTGCATGACTCATGAAGCCTGGCAGCACCACGGCGTTTTTTTCCCTACTTAAGGCAGGTGCTTGTAGTATACACCCATGATACAAGGCAAAGTGAACCCCGCGTTACCTGAAAATTTGAGGCACCGCAGAAAGTGAAGTCATGAAAAGATTTATGTATCCGAGATGCGCTGCGAAAAGCGGGGCGGCAGTCTCGTGTCATTACTGTGATTAATTTTGACGCCAAATAGCGACAGCGATATTGTATCGAATGGTTGGCATAGAGACGGGCACACTCCTGCTATTCGCTGCAGGCATCGGTAACGCGTGATATGAGAGCGAGCCCCGTGATGTTTATTGTGCGACTGGACCATGCGAGTGTGGCTGGCTCCAAAAACAATGGCATTACTGTCTATTTATTATCGCTTCTCTATGCCCCGAGGGCAGCGACAGATTGAAAGGGTGGTCGTGAGGTCACTTGCCAGCCAATCCTTTTATCGAGTGGCCGCATTGCGGTCGGCCCACGTGCGAAACCGGTTTATTACCTTTAATAATGTGGGCATCATGATCATTGAGAGCTGCTTTAAGAATATAATTATTCATTTATTATTATTTATTGTTCTAAAATTTATAGGGCTCATCATACTTTGCACTTAACAAAATTTGATACACATTTGATTTACGAGAAAGGTGAAGTTTTCAGCTCCTAGCTTATTTGTTATTCATTAACGCTCGTTTAGGTCCATCATTCCTTAATAAATGAGAAATAAATATTCCGCCTTAGTTCCGAAAGTAAACGCTTTATTATTGCACCTGAATGTCCATCAAATGGCCAATGCTAGATATGTTTTGTAGAATTGGGCAATTTCCTACCACGTAGGAAAAGTAAAACAGCTCCAGCAGCATAGTTGAGTATAGTTCAAGTTCCTGCAATCTGTTTTTTTTTTTTTTTTTTGCATTGCAATAAAACTCAGACGCTGCATAGTTTTACAAGAGAAAGAATACGACCCAGGAAAGGCGTTGCAAACAGTTGGCCTGTGCGACTAGCAGTGTGGAACATCTTTCCTTGATACTATTCTTTCTCTTTTGAAGATTTGCAGCGCCCAAGATTTAGTCCATTGCTGCCAGGGCATGCTATTTATTCGATAATAGATATTGCTAAAGCGCCCCTTAAATGCTACTTGGGGTAAAATTCTAATGCAATCAATTCATAGAGGTGGTCTTGTGAGTATTCAAATCCCATTTAAATCTTTACGTGGAGGCAATGAACTTTAAATAACTTTCAAAAGTGGTCCTGGCGACCGCTATCAGCCGAGCGGGGCGACACATCGCCGCGCGAGAGCCTTTCCACTGAAATCAGCGAGACTGCAGGGCGCTCCCGCTCATTGGATGCTTCCAAGTTAGGCAAGCGTGACTTCGTGTGGCGGGGCGCCGTCAAGACTTGCTCTCTTCTTTTTCTTCTTGAGCACCGTTGTGGGTAAAATTGAATGGGGAGGGGAGGAGCCCCATTTTTGATCGCCCTTACGTTCGACACTAAAGAAGCGACCTTAAAACTTTTTGGCGCTGCAGAGAGGATTGATGGGATACCTGTTGCTAGAGGGTGACAATAGCTTTTAATGGGCCCTTTCACAGACAATGCTAAAAGAGTGCTATACCCGAGTTTATAAGGTTCTTGCTCAATTAACTCTTAATGGCAGTTTTATTGTTTCGATATACGGTCTGCTAAACATACAGGGCAACTGTAAGTTTGATGACAAAACTTTATTAAAAGTTTTTATTTATTTATTTTTTTTTTCAGACCTTTTTCCGTGCTGAAAGGCATATACGACTCCGGCAGACATGCAATACGCCAAGGTAAGTCACATGCAAAGCAAATGGACCGATTGTCACGGGTGAGCCAAGGGTTCACCGTGAGTGGCGCACGGCACTGAATTAGAAACCACGCAGGTGCGAATCATGAAGAAAAGCGAGCAGACTGCGGTCGCCGTGCCACAACTTCAGCATAAGACACTGGAGCAGAAAGCGAGGCTTGCCTGTTCGAGACTACCTCGGCATAAGTGAGAGGAGCTGTCAGTGGAGCGCCGAAGAGGGTTGTGCAGCGAGCGGGTGAAAGCGCTTCCGTAACCTCTTCCCTTATCACGTGGCGTATCCCCGCTGCCAGTGGCGTGGGCGACTGTTGGATTGCGGGAAGCAGTGACAACTGTCGAGCAACCTCGTCCCGCACGAAATCTCTGATTTGTTCGAAAATAGCAGCACCTTCGCTGTCATCTGACCATGCCGCGATCATGTCCTTGCGTTGCCGAGTGACGGCGCGTTGCCGGCGAATCTCGTCGTAACTCTGGCACATGGTTACGACATCATATACGTTGCGGGGATTTTTGGCTATGAGCATTTGGAAAGCACCTTCATGGATGCCCTTCATAATGTGACGAATCTTGTCGCTTTCGGCCATTGAGGTGTTGACGCGACGACACAGATCTAAAACGTCCTCGATGTAACTGGTGAATGTTTCTCCAGTTTGCTGTGCCCTTTGGCGCAAACGGTGTTCCGCGCGAAGCTTGCGGACCTCTGGGCGGCCGAAGACATCCGCGAAGCTGGCTTTGAAGGAGGCCCAAGTCGGGATGTCGGCCTCGTGATTGGCGTACCATAATTTGGCGACTTGCGTTAGGTATAAGATAACGTTGTTAAGCTTTAGCACGTCGTCCCACTTATTGTGCGCGCTGACGCGTTCGTACAGCAAAAGCCAGTCTTCGACGTCTTGGCCGTCGGCACCGCTGAAGGCTGGTGGGTCTCGTTGGCGAAGCACACTAGAGTATAGAACAAAAGGGGCCGACGACTCGGGCCCAGACCTGGTGATGCCAGAGTCAGTCATTGTGGTAGGAAGACGGCGGCTGGGTTGTGAAAAATGGGAAAGAAACCTGCGACATTCAGCAAGAGGGGATTTATTTACATGCTTTATTTTAGGGGTGAAATGCAGACACTAAACAAATAAACGCACTCTCGGTCTCTTCTATCTTATTCTCACCTGTGCCACCGAGCTCGCGAGGCCACTTTCTTCACCACACTACGAAAATGTCGCTTTTGAATAACATACGGCTTAAATAATTATTGCTTTATTTATGCAGCGTTTAAGCTGACATCTGAAGTTGAAAAAAAATGTTTTATTGTAATAGTCACCTCATACACCCCGGCCATGACTTTCTCCTTCATTTTGCAATACCTTTTTTTTTTTCAGAAGTAATGGTCTTGCGAAGCGATGAAATGCCTTCGGTCAAGCTATAATACTACATCTATATATTGAAGTGCACTGGGCTGCCGGAAAGTTCCCTCTCTGTAACACAAATAGTAGAAGAAAGCGTGAAATCCAAATTTAATGTGTATGGGTATTTCACTGATTGACTTTGCACCATCTACTGAAAATGTGAAAAAAGCCTGATTTTTCACTTTGAACAGTTAGTAGATTTAAACCGTTTTCCTAATGGTTTTACATATAATACGTGCGTGCGTGCGTGTGCGTTGTGTGCGTGCGTGTGCCTGTGTGTGTGTGTGTGAGAGAGAGAGAGAGAGAGACCCAGCTAATTGTAAGTGACGTTATAAAGTTACGGTGAGCCCTAGCCCGGAGAAACCAGAAAACAACTTTTGGGAGTCGCCTGACCTAGTCTGCGGTATTTGTTGTTCGCGAACTTCATTTAATAAGTAAAAACTAATGAGCTAAATGTACATGTGTTGCTTTGAGAAAAAGCTGTCATTGTTATACTGCTAGACGTTGCTTCCAACAACTTTACGCAATGTATACTTTTTCTCGCCATAAACGATACCTGCCCCTAAAGAAAATAAATCGACTCGACGTAGCGACGAATATTGAGCATTAGCTCATTGCAAGCTACCCATTATTGGCCCTCACGCTACTTTTCAAAATGGTATAAGCTGATTCCGCAATGTGGCAACAACCCAACTAGCTCAAGGCAACCGCACGACGTGCAGACATGCGGGGCCAACAGTCGGGTACGTTCATAACTATAATAGTGGCGCCAGCTGTCGAATGCATGTTCGTCGAATGCATTCATCACCTGCTGTGGGAATGTCCAGCGCTGAAGCCAAAGCGGATCCGGAACCTGGGCCCGTATTTCGAGTTTTCGTCGTTATCGAAAGTGTCGCTATCTCCCCGACCTCGAGTCATCTGATTGGTGGAAACACCGGAACATGATGTTGCCACCTCTTCCGGTTCCGTAGTGGTACCAGCTTTTCGACCAATCAGATGACTCGAGGTCACGTGAGATAGCGAAACTTCGATAACGACGCAAACTCGGAATACGGGCCCTGGTGGCAGCTGGCCTCTCTCCCTATAATCCGCAGTCATATGCCGCTTGGACGCAAGGACCCCATCATCGTTCACTCCGCGACTTCATTGCATCAGCCAACTTTTTTTTTTCATTTATTTGGCCACACCCTTCATCCTTCATAGCATTTTTATGCCCTGAGGTAATAAACATCGGGAAAAAAAAGAAGAAAAAAATGTTACACTAAGCTATTCACATAATGTATCGTAGCTCGCGCTGTTGCTATGCCATCTGCGCTCAAGACCAATTTTCAGAATAACGCGAAATTGAAGAATGCCATCAGGAAAGCTCAGGCTCGAGAAAGCTTCATCGTGACAGCGGCGGCAAGTTAGATGTCCTGAGAAGAGTCGGAGAAAACAAAGCCGCTGCTTGTAGAGATCTCACTCCGATAAATATTTGCGTTTGCACAGGTCACTTGATTTAGGATAGCAGCCGGTGAAGCAGCAACGATCAATAATAAAGCCAGGTTATTTTATACTCGAGGCTTGGATAGGCCAAACTCCTGCAGCCCGCAACGTCATCTCGAAAAATATTTTTAAGAACTAGGACATTAGTATGAAGGGGTGGCTCGGAGATTATGAATTACAAAGCTATCAGTACGTGGATGGCGTAGCGATAGATGGCACTGCCTCAAACTTTACATCGTTCTTTGCTGGCCATTCGAAGAAAATAGCATGCAGGTGTTTGCCTCTTACAGATATGGGCAAGCTTTTCACGCTGATATTCCTTTCAGATTCCTAAGGTTTTATTGCTAGCAAAGTTGTTCAGCAGTCATACCGGAACTAAGCGTATTGCTCAGTTATACGCGACTTCAATGCGACGTTCTCAATGCTGGTTCCCCAGGCATATTAACAGAATGACGTAAATGCATGCAAACACACATCCCTAATGACATGCAATAAAGTTCACTTTTTTTTATAGCTTTAACTAATTACACTTGTCTGTTTACTAACTGAAGAAAAAATGTTTAGAACGAAATCGGACTCCTCATTGTTTGGTGCCGCAGCCTATTTGAGGCAGCAGATTAAGCAGTTTGCCCCACATCACAGAGGGGCATTATTTCACATTTCAAGTTTCATTCCTTGTCTAAACGCTAATAAACAAGTTAATGCTGCTTATCATTTGAATTCGTTCTTGTGCTTTGTATTTACTAATGTTGGGAACCATTTTTTTTTTGTTAGAAAAAATAGAGTGCAGTAATTTTTCGTAGCGTTTATTAGCAATTATTTTATCTTATATCTTAAGCCCACACTCCGTAGGCTTAACATATAACATAAAATAATTTACAAAAATTTACTGCTTTTGTCACGTACTCCTAACGGATTTCAGAAGACATAACTGGATAGCAATCGTGGGTCTTGCAACAGTGTTTGACTCTTGCATGGGTACGATTATTTCATCCGAATTGGGCTCAGTAACCAAAATGGAGCTTTAGAGTCCACAATATCGTAAATATGCGATCTGTAGGGTACCAATGGGATAGCGAGGCTGCTTTTCTCCGCAGCATCGGAAGGCACTGTTAGCAGCTATCTGCAGTGGATTATAAGCCCGTACAAAGGGGCTACGTATAGAACCCCCTCTAATAGCACAATAACCGAACAATACTAGAATAATTTTCTATGTACGTGTTTCTATAACCGCTTTTTTCTTTACCAATATGTTCCTTAGGCTCTTATGTTTTCTTACCTGTTTCCGGACAGGGAGTTCCCATCTGAAATTAAACGTTACAGAAAATCTGCGAAAATTTAGAAGTTTCTAGCTGGCCTGCACCAGACTATGAGTGTATTAACTCTTTCTTGTGGGCTACCATAAATTTATGCAGACTGCGGAAGCTGTCGCACTTAAATAATTTGTTTCGGCTGAATATGCATTTGCTTCGCATAACGGGAGCCCGAAATGAAAATTTACCAGTAACGCGGTCCTCTTCTTGGCGAGGCCGTCGGCACAGCACTAAAAGTTCTCCTTAGAACCTCAGACTTTATTTCCGCTACCCCACCGAACATAATTAGTGGAAATATGCCGCTAGCTTGCAACAAGGAAAATTGATCACCTCGAGTGCACTGAAAACACGAATTATGACTTTATGTCATTGCAAATGTTTTTTTCGAAGGCCCAATTTGTTTCTTTTCTTTTGAAACTTAGTAGAAAGAAATAAATAAATGATAATGTCCTAGTACGCAGGTAGGTGGCTTACAAATGAAGGCTCTGTCACCAAGGCTAATATCGCGGTCCAGATTAAGGTTTTTTTTTTTTTTTTTTTTTGAAAGTGAAAGTGAAAGTTTATTAGCCTGAATATATTTACAAAGTGCATAAAAATACAGACGAGGGTCCCATAGTCAGAAGACTGCACCGGGACCCTCGATAGAATACTACAACAAAATAAATAATAACAGCAAAGTTAGCGAAAGGTTATAATATACAAAACATGGCAAATCAGTATTTTTACACAAACATAAAGGCACTAACACAGGTATTAGACATAAAAAATATAAAACATAAGCAATTCAACAAATATTCCTTCAAGTTATTCTTAAATGTGGGCAAGGACATATATGTTTTCAGTGTTAAAGGCAATGAGCTCCAGAATGAAATGGCTGCAAAAGATGTCGTCATTTTTCCATAATTAGTACGGACTTTCGGGAGTAGGAAATTGTTATTCGCTGCAAATCTTGTAGAGTTATAGTTCGAAAGTGGTAACGGATTAACAAACTGGAAATGCAAGCTGCCATTCAATAGCTTAAAGAACGCGATTACAAGGTGATACTGAAAGAGCTGGTGGACTGATAAGATATGATGTTCATATAATAAGGGACGAGCGTTAGTGAAAAAAGTGCTGCAGGTGATAATGCGGATGGCCTGATTTTGTATATGCTGTGCAGAGGATAAATGGTAGTTGTAAGTATTTCCCCGATCGACAATCCCGTAAATGAGGCGACTGTGAATGAAAGCATAATACAAAGATAAGAGAATGTAACAAGGAAAATATGGGCGCGCTTTAATGAGAGCTCGATGCCAAACATAGATATTTTTTTTTTAGATAAGTGATGTGGGCTGTGAATTTAAGTGCAGAGTCAAGAATAACGCCCAGAAAGCTAGTGTTATCAGAAGCTGGAATAGTGTAAGAACAGAGGGTTAACGTAGGAGTGCAAGGAAGGATTTTCTGGCTACTTTTGAAGATAAAAAGTTTTGTTTTAGTGGGGTTAATAACCAGGTGGTTATTAAGACACCATTTTGTTATGTTACTCAAAACGGTATTCAAATCAGCAGTAAGATCATCAATTAACCTGTTAGATAATGACAGGGTAGTATCGTCCACGTATAAAACACAGTAATTTGGACTAATAGAAGTAGGAAGGTCGTTAATATATAATATGAACAGTAAAGGTCCTGAAATAGATCCCTGAGGAACACCTCGGTTAAGAGTTTTAGCTAGAGAGGTAGTTCCATTAATACTGATTATTTGTTTACGATCTTGTAAGTAGCTTTTCAGAAGGAGAGATACAGGGCCTACTATGCCATATCATTCTAGTTTTTGCAGCAAAATCAAATGGTTAATCGTATCAAAAGCTTTTGTGAAGTCTAAAAACACAGAACCAACAAATTCGCCATTGTCAATGCCATGCTTAATAAATTTAGTCAAAGAGATAAGAGCCAAGTCAGTTGAACTGCCGGACCTAAAACCAAACTGACAGGGGGTAATAATATTAAATTTATTTAGATAATTATCTAAGCTACTGATTATTACTTTTTCAATTACCTTACTAAGAGATGATAATTAGATAATGGACGATAGCGAGATATTGTTTGTCTGTCACCTTTTTTGAAGACCGGAATGACTTTCGCTATCTTAAGGCAAGCAGGAAAAACGCCATTCTTTAAGATGAGATTAACAATATGACAAATTGGTATAGAAACTAGATTATCAACAAGTTTCAGGTGCCGTGAGGATATGTTATCGAGTGTAGGACTAGTGTCCTTGAGGCTATTAATAATCAACTCGATTTCACAAGGGGAGACAGGAAAAAGAAAGATTGATTAGTGCGTTTCAAATCTAGCTCCGGTGGAAGTGGAAGTCGGTTATGTGGCTCAGAAAAGAAGTCACTGAAAGCATTCGCGATGTCAAATGGCTCAGTGTAGATAGTACCATTGAATAATTTCAGTAGGGCATTGTTAGCGCAAGGCAAATTGAGGAATTCGCTAAGGAGTCTCCATTGCTTGTTAGTGTCGTTAGCGTTTTTACACAGTTCGTGTTCATAGAAAGATCTTTTCGCGTGTTTAAGTAAGTTGTTCAGAACAATGGAGTATTTTTGTAGCGGGCTTTCAAAGAAGCTTTCAAAGGCTGCTTCTTCGTTTTTCTGTACAGATTTTATTTTCGACGCATACTACTTAATAAATTATTTGTAAGCCATGGATTACGGGGAAATTTGTAATTCTTTTTACATTTAAGTATTGTTGTACTCTCAGATATGTAGTTGGAAAAATGGTGACAAAAACACTCCATTGCTCCCTCCGAATTGCTGGACAAGAGGCACGGAGACCAGTCTGTGTTACTGATAGCGTGAACAAAATCTTCGTTGTTGAATCTGGAAGTGTAGAAAATTGACCATGGAGGACGGAATAGTTTACTGTGTGTAACGAAAATGGGAACATTATTCGTAATGTCAAGTTCAATGACCCCTGAAAGAAGTAAAGTTGATATATTTGTCAGGGCATGGTCGATTAAAGAAGAGGATCCACTTGAAGTACACCTCATTGCAGCATTGATGATATATTTGTAGCCGAACCTACTGAAGACATCGGTATAGGAAAAAAAATTGGCAGTGGCTTAGCTTGGTTAGCCTGGTAATTGCGAAAGCAATAGCTACGGCTACGCCTAGGTTCAGCTGGTGGTGTAGCTGGTTGTGGCGCTTGTGGTTATGATTATGGTTATGCAGAAATTCACTCCGGCCACGGGGCATATGGTTCAGCTGTTGTTTAGTGCGGGGTGCTACCTGGTTATTCTGTGCATAACTAGTAGCGAGGCAAGGAGTGCCGTGGCTGCAACGATATACTTGGTTGTGGTTGAGGTTAAGACAGAATGTACAACTGCCGCTCCGGCACCGGCTGCAAACGGCATTCTTTACGCCAGCAGAAATGAAAGCATCCCTGGAGACTGCGTTGGGTCCACCTGCCGCTAGGCCACCTCCTATAGTATCCAACGTTGCACCCCCGGCGGTAGCAGCGGTAGAAGCGGGAGTTAGGCCGCGTTTGGTAGCTACCGCCTCGCGAGTTGACGACCCGAGTTGGGGCCCCGGTTTTTGCGGCAGATAGCATGACGTCACTCCGGCTGTAGCACGCCCTCACGGAGGGAGCGGGAGTTAGGCCGCGTTTGGTAGCTACCGCCTCGCGAGTTGACGACCCGAGTTGGGGCCCCGGTTTTTGCGGCAGATAGCATGACGTCACTCCGGCTGTAGCACGCCCTCACGGAGGGAGCGGGAGTTAGGCCGCGTTTGGTAGCTACCGCCTCGCGAGTTGACGACGCGAGTTGGGGCCCCTGTTTTTGCGCAGCTGTGCTTGGCGGCGCGCCAAAGGTCACACTAAAGGTGAACGGTAGCTACCGCCTCGCTATACGAAGGGCTGAAAAGTGAAAGTAGTATTGCTTTCGCAATAAAAAAAAAAGTCAAAAGGTACGGTATAACGGTGCGTGCAGCAAGTGGGAAGCTCGCTTCGGCCGGCAGCTCCGCCTTATCTGTTCACACGCGTTCTATTTGCGCTGCTGGACTCTGAAGTAGTGAAAGAAAAGACTGACACACAAATAAAATACGAAAAAGAACAATAGCTATATTAAAAGTTAACCGCTCAATTACAAATACATTTGTTCGTTTTGCACACGCACTTTTCTTCACGCACCGCGCACTGCCGCTCGGTATCCCGTGATCGCACTCTGTCGCACGAAAACATGGACGCTGTATTCGCTGCGCACTAGGCCCATTCCAAAGGAAAACACCACAACCAAAACAAGGTAAACACGGACGGACGGCACGGCGTCAGCCACCGCGGCGCCGACTCGTCGGAGGCACAGCTGACAGCCGTGGGGTGCGGACGCGTGTTCCATCGCTCCTCCGATTGCACGTGGCTACCGGAAACGGACGGACTGGCGACAGCGGGAACTTCCGAAGTGTCAAATAGATTAGTTCTTTCTTTTATTAACACAATTTCGTTTTCAGCTAGTTAGGTTAGGTGCAGCCTAAAGAATAGATTTTAGCTCTTGGTCCTAGCGGCCTGGTTTTTCGTGCCGGCAGCTAGGTTTTCTTGGCGTTCATTCTTTAATTATCTTGTTTAGATAAATACTTTTTTTTCTAGGCTATTGGCATTCGCAGAATTGGTTTTTAACGCGTGTTTGCTAGTCGTTTCTTGTGTCTTCTTTTGGCAATTTGTATATTCTGAGAATTCGTAATAGATATAGTTCAGTCGATGAGCGCTTAAGATGTGCAATCAAAAGAAGGTAAAGTGTACTCAGTGTGAGGCGCAGATTAATCTCAAGGAAACGCGTTTTGTCTCTGTAGGTGAAGCGGAAGGCAGCGATTTTTTGTGTCGGTGTTGCGTACTGAGTGCGCTAGATAGATTTGATCAAGAAAGGGGCAGTTTAGTGTCTCGTGTGGATGATTTCGAAAATGAAGTACGTTTGTTAAGGGCGGAAAATCAGAAACTGCTTGGACAGGTTCCTCAAATTGGAAAAAAAGGGGCCGACTTTATCCTTGGAACCAAGGAGGAAGAACATTCCAATGCGGGCCACGTGGCTGGGGCCTGCACTGGCATGGAAGGCATAAGCAAAGTAGGTCAGGCGGATCCGAACCGTCAGAGTTATTTAGAAGCAGCTAAGACGCCGGAAAAAAAGGAAGAAGCAAGGAAGAATGAAAATCCCAGAGATAAGGACACAGATAACCGAAAGCAGGAGACAACAGTTGGGAGAGGGAGAGAGAAGGCCCAGGTGCTTATCACCGCAGATTCTAACATGAACAGGTGCAAGCGAGATATCTTGGAACGTGTAAGGGGTTATAAGAGAGTGTTGGTTGGAGCCTTCTCAGGGAGAACAATGAGGGCTGTACTAAAAGAGAGTAAAAATAGGCTGTTGAAGAATTCCGCAGAGCGCAGTATGGTAATAGTAGCCGCGGGGCTAAACGATGTCCTAAATGGTGACGCTGCAGGAGTGGTGGAAAGTTTAGCTAAGGGAGTTGACGAGATCAGGGAGATAGCACAGCAGACGCAGATAGTTGTATGCACAGTACCAGAGGTGCTAGGATTGAACGGAAAGATGGAAAAGGACGTGGTGACAGTTAACCAGGACATAAGAAAGTTAAGCCTGGAGAAGCGTTTCGAAGTGGTTGAGGTAAACAGGGAGGTACATAAAGCAGGTTTTGGTAGGGCTTTTCAGCGAGATGGCATTCATTTTAACAGAAGGGTGGGAGCAGAGATAGGCTGGCGCCTGGCAGGCAGGGCTGTAGCTTTTTTAGGGGGTCCGTGAGGACTCCGTGCACAGAGGTAGTTAGAAGTGAAGCAGAAGAAAGTGTAATAATGGAGGCTGAGCCCCAAAAAATGGCAAAGAGTAGGTCGAGAAAGAAAAGTACAAAAAAGAAATTTAACACTAGGATCAGCTACATAAACATGCAAGGAGGTAGAAAAAGAGCGAAATGGCTAGAGATAGAACAGCAGTTGAAGGATGACAAAATAGGTGTGTACGCTCTTTGCGAGACTCATCGCAGGGATCTAGAAGATCCGCCGTTTATAGAAGGCTACGTCTGGGAAGGGTGCAACAGAACGAGAACGGAAAAAAAGGATGGAGGGGTAGGTATGTTGATACACCAGGGAACAAATTGGCAAAGAATTAAATCATCTTGTAAAGAACATATCTGGGTTTCAGGAACAATTGCCGGCACAAGGACATGGCTAGGGGTAGTTTATTTAGAAACAGGACATCAATGCAGGCAAGAAAACAAGGATCTTGTTGAATGTCTCAGTGACGATATAAGCCAGTTTGGAAACGGGGCCAATATTATTCTTCTGGGGGACATGAACGGCCACATCGACGATCTGGATGGATACACGGATTGTAACGGCAAGCTAATGCTAGATTTCTGTGAGCGACACGATCTAGTTATAGTAAATAGAGAAACAAAATGTGAAGGCCAAATCACGTGGGAATTCCGCAACAGACAGACGACCATTGACTATTGTCTAATGTCGCAGGAAATTTATAGCAAGGTCAGAAAAATGGAAATAGACGAAGAAGGGAAGTGTAGTCTGGGAAGGGATTATAAACGTATTAGTCTGCAGATCGGGTTCTTGATGAAAAGAGAAATGGAACTTAGACAAAACGTAAACGCAAAATTAAACGACGATCAAATAGCGCATATAGCAGCAGACATAGAGGAAGCAATAGAGAAAAGCCCCATGGAAGACTGGGATTATGAACAGGTAGAGCTACTCATAAGGAGGAAAATTCAGGAGGTTAAAGTAGCAAACCGCTGGAATGGAAAGAGGAAGCCACGGAGCTGGTGGAATAAGGAAATCAGGGAAGCTATTGAACAACGACGGGCTGCTTCAAGGGAACACCGAATGGCAAAGAAAGCACAGGTATCTCAGGAAGAAATCGACCAAAAATGGGAATCATATCGACAAAAGAAACTTCAGGTGCAGGCCCTCGTCCAAAGGCAGTCCACCGATCGCTGGATGGCTGACATACACGATGCCTCTAGATGCGGAGCAACCAAAATTCTGGAACCATATAAGCTGGCTAGGGAAGAAGAATCAAAGAAAGCAGGATTGGATTCAAGATAACGAAGGAAATTGTTTAAAGCGAGACAACGCAGTGAACTACATTACATCAGTTATAGCCGAGTCATTTAAGAGCGACGATAGGGTAATCTCCGCAAATCAGGAAGCAACACAAGGTAGCAGAATACAAAGCAGCTTAGAACTGACCAATCTAAACTGGAAAAAAGGCAGAAAAAAATATTCCTAAAAACACATCTACAGGAATAGATGGAATTCCGATCAAGCTGATTAATGAACTCGGTCCAAAAAGTAAGGAAACGTTGTTAAAAGCTCTGGAAACAGTCATAACGAATAAGCAAATTCCGGACAGCTGGCGGCAGAGTAAAATTAATTTGATTTATAAAGGGAAAGGAGACAGGATGCACATAAAATCCTACAGGTCGATTACCATAACATCTGTTATGTACAGGTTAGCCATGCAGGCGGTGAAATCAAAGATGCAAGCATGGGTAGAAAGTAACAAGATACTCGGAGAACTTCAGAATGTCTTTAGAAATAGTAGGCGCTTAGATGATAGCCTGTTCGTGCTTACCCAATGCATCTAAATATCTAGAATGGAAAATAGACCTTTGTATTCGGCCTTCCTGGACATAAACGGGGCGTACGACAACGTAAGCAGGGAACTCCTGTGTAACATATTAAAAGAAGAAGGTATCGGTTATGAGATAATAGAGTTCCTACAGGAAATATACCGGGATAACAAAGTAGAAACGTGGGAAGGGATAAGAAGTACGGAAGATGTCAAAGTATGCAAAGGATTAAGACAAGGCTGTCCTCTATCACCGCTGCTGTTCATGCTTTATATGATAAACCTGGAACGGAGGATACAAGACAGTAACCTAGGTTTTAACCTGTCATATAGATTAGGTGGAAAGGCGGTAGAGCAGCGCCTCCCCAGTTTGATGTATGCAGACGATATTGTGCTGCTAGCTGAGAGTCTGGAAGAATTGCAAACTCTAGTTAAGTATTGCGAAGACGAAGGGGACGCTCTAGGCTTCAGTTTCAGCGCAGTTAAGTCGGGTCTGATCATTTTCAACGGCTCAACTGATCAGGGTCTTAAAATACAAGGCCATGAAATACCTAGAGTAGCAGAATATAAATATCTGAGGGTATGGATAAACGAAGGATTGGCATACATTGGAAAGCATGAGCAATCACTTAAGGCCAAAGGGCGAAGGAATGCCGGGATAATGAAGTATAAGACATTGTGGGGATACAATAGGTATGGGGTTTTGAGGGGTACTTGGAAAGGAATTATGGTGCCCGGACTTACTTTCGGAAATGTGGTTTTGTGCCTAAATTCAGAGGTACAGTCGACATTAGCAATAAATCAAAGATCCGTTGGACGATTAGCACTAGGTGCCCACGGCAAACCTACAAATGAGGCGGTACAGGGAAATATGGGCTGGGCATCTTTCGAAGTACGGGAAGCTCAGAGTAAAATATTATATGAGGAACGCCTGAGGAAATTGGACAGTAACAGATGGGCAGCTAAAGTATTTAAATACCTGTACTTAAAAAGCGTTGACTCACAATGGAGGAAAAGAACTGGGAAACTAACTAGTAAGTATGCTAGTCACAAGGACGGAAAAGTAAAGAGCATTAAGCAACAGGTGAAAAACACAGAAGGTAAAAATTGGATAAATTCGATGGAAAAGAAACAGAGTGTAGAATTATACCGAAAGTGGAAAATGCAGATCAGGAAGGAAGATTTCTTTCATAACTCAAGAGGCAGTGCCCTACTTTTTGAAGCTAGATCAGGGTGCCTTAGAACACGCAGCTACAAAAAGAAATTTAACAATGGAGATGACGCATGTGCTGTATGTGGTAACTCCAGTGAAACAATTGACCATATTATACTCGAATGTAATGGTATCCATCCGGAAGTTGATGCAAGCGTAATCACTGTTCCTGAAGCTCTGGGGTTTAGAGATAACAGGGGCCGGGTGAATAAACCGGCGGTGGAAACTAGCAAAAAACGACTGGAAGATTGGTGGCTTAAAAGCAGAGACGTGACATAATGTTACTAATGTAGAAACAAAATGATGGTTTAGTTAAGCAATCTAAATCAATATTTACGATATAGGTAGAAAAATGAGCATGATAGCTACTGCTACCACCCCGTTTCAGAGGGGACGCTCTTATATTCCATCCATCCATCCATCCACTCTGCAGGTGGGGGTTGTCAGTTTACATTGCACTCACGGGACGCTCGCTTGTGGTTCAAGGTTCAGCCGCTGGCTTCGATAAACCCATGGAGGAAAGAAGTTCTTTCCTTCCTCCATGGTGGTGGTGAAAAACTTTATATTTGGGAGCCTTAAGTGATTACATCCTAATCACGGGTCGGCTCTTGGCTGCGTGTTGTGGCTGGTACTTCACAGCGACACTCAAAGCCCAGTCCGTCAGCCGCTTTTGAACGGCCGGGTCAGAGCTGGACACCGCAGCCTCCCATCGCTCGAGGTCGGAGAGTTGCCCAGTGGCTGGAGGCTGGAATTCCGAGCATTTGATCATGATGTGTTTAAAATAAGCTTTAGGTGCCCCACACAGGGTGCACTGTGGCGACAACGGTCTTTGATGGATCAAAGCTAAGAAAGCAGGGGATGGGAATGTACGGGACTGATGCTGAGCCACGTCACCTGCTGTAGCTTAGTCATAGATTTATGAGGAGGAGGGTAGATGGTTCGTTGATCACGGTAATGGAGGGAGATTTCGTGATAGGATACCATGCGCTCGTGAGCATCTCCCCAGGATAAACCTCTCCACCAAGCTAACCAAGCTGTCCGAAGCTGGACGTCCGCCATCTTTCTCTGCGCGATGCATTGTGGGTCGACGCGGTCGGCGGCGCCGACGCTCGAATGGATCGCAAATTACGAGCGCTGCGACGGAGAACAACGACGAGAGAATAATGACAAGGACATTACTCTCTCGTTGTTCTCCGTCGCAGCGCTCGTAATTTGCAATCATGTACCAACTAGCTCAACTTTCCGTATTACTGAATGGATCAGGAGCCATCTCTGCGCCGGTTACGTTGGGCGCTGGCGCTCGCGGAATTATCGACAGAGTGTTTTCGCCAGCGTAACACAGCGTGTGCGAGCGCACGCGCACGCGTGTGTTGCGTCGGACTATATTCGCGCCTTAACGGGATATTCATTGTCTTAGTTTCGATTTGAATTTATAGCGTGAGCAGATTGAGAAAAGCTTTCGTTGCCCTCCGTACCGTCTACTCGATGACAGCATTTTTTTTTCTCTCTTACTGCGGCGTTTACCCTTCCCCTCAGCGCTCTCAGGCGTCCTTGTGCTTGATATGCACAATTACGAACTCGTTCTTGGGAAGTCGGCTCAGAATACTGGTTTGCGCGCTCAGCTGCGTTACCGAAGGATGGCGTTCGATTGCTGGAAGTGACACATTTTTTTAAAATGAGTGGCACTTTGCGCGGGCGCTTTCTGCCGACCCACCCTGATGACAGGTTTGTACCTACACATGACAAAAGAAATACTTTCGCATTAAAAACTAATAAACAACGGGTGGAAAATATAAACCGTCCAATCGGACGTTTCAGGGTCATTCTCCAAATTTATATCTAATATTGCCCGCCGAACTTCGCTGCTTGCGAATTTGGTTGACCTCAACTGTATACCCAGTTAAGCATAAAAGAAAAGGTAGTGTGACTTTCAGCATATTGTTACGGGTGTAGCCGAAGGCTGTGTCGCAAGACGACGAAGATGTTTTGGACGCTGGGTGGAAGAACTATGACGCTGAAGCTGAAGCTGTTGTGTGGATGTGCCGTGGTGTCCCTGAGGTGCTCCTGACTTTGAATGGAGACTCTTCGCTCAGAAACGCCCCGTAATAGTTTGGTGGAGTGTTCGGGCTCAAATTTTCCGTGGCCCACAACCTGGAGCAGAGAAGTGGCCGCCAGCTTGATTGTTCAGTTATACCACTCGACACATCTCCCTTCACAGCGACAACAGCGCCGACCGTTGTAATGGCACAGCCTCGAGAACCGGGCACGTTTTGCGGCATCGATGAAGTCGATGTTGACGACTGGCTCTCCATGTATGAGCGGGTAAGCAAGTACAACCGCTGGGACACTACTGTCATGCTTGCCAACGTCATTTTCTACCTGGTGGGAACGGCGCGCGTCTGGTTCGAGTCGCGCGATGAAGATATAACTTACTTGAATATTTTCAAGCAGAAGCTGAAAGACATTCGGAAAGCTATTTGGATGCAAGCTCAGCGGAAAAAAAAAAGCCTTGCTTGTCGAGCCCAGTCAACTTCCACGTGTCATACATTCAGGATGTCCTAGCACTGTGCCGTAAAGTGGACAATGCCATGACAGAGACCGACAAGGTAAGCCATATCCTGAAGGGTGTCGCTTACAACGCATTTAATCTCCTGCTCTGCAAAGATTGCACCACCTTTGACTCCGTCCTTCAGATTTGCCGGCAGTTTGAACAAGCCAAACACCACCGAATTACTCCTCGTTTTGACTGACTTCCCAGCATGGCTGCTACGTGCGAAGCCGTACCTACTCTGCACCAGCCTTCGCACCCAGCAAATTTTACTCGGATAGTTCGCAGGAAACTAGAGGCCATGACTCCCATTGCCTTCACTCCTGAGCCAACCGAAGCCACTATTGCCCTCATTAAGGCAGTCGTTCGCCAGGAGAACGCGGGCCTGAACAACGCTACACTTTCTGAATCCTGTTCCGCACACGCTACACAAATACTTGCTGCTGTTCCCACTAAGCCCTTCCATATGCACTACCGTTTTCACAATCATTCAGAATGGCGCACATTGTACGGGCGGCCCATCTGTTTCCACTGCTCACGCGTCGGCCACATTTCTCGGCATTGCCGCAGCCGCTGGTTTTCGCCTCCGCAACTTCGCTCTTATGATCGACGCGACGAATGCGGATCCCGCCCGCCACCGCCACATGATGACTCTCCCGTCGCGTTCAACACTTCAGCCCCGCGCAGGTCTAGCTGCTCCCTATCTTCTCGGCCCCAATTATCACGTTTGCCGCAACCTCGCCACTCGTCCTCTCCCCACTATTCTTGCTCCCGTCCGGAAAACTAACTAGTGCAGCTGCCGGCGATGAAGCTGCATTGACGACTCAGTCTGAAAATCCTCTCCTAACCATGGCTGATGGACCTTTTCGACATTGAAGTGGACGATGTACTTGTCACCACTTCAATTGATGCTGGCCTTAATTCGTTCGTTCGTCGACGCCTGAAAAAGGTTTTAAACCACGCTACTTCATCCGTCGTTTGTGTCGCCGATGACAGTGCAGCTGCTGTCGTTTGAATGTGCACTGTTCGTGTTAGTATTGCCAACCGTGCTACTCCCGTACTCACCGTTATAGACCGCTGTCCTCACCACGGTAATTCTCGGCATAGATATTCTGACCATTCATGCTGCACTTATCAATTGCTCCACTGGCCTTCTACGCTTGGACCTCCCTCTCATGCTTCGACAGCGCCTCTCAGAAGCCTCGCCTTCGAGCGACTGAATTTGTTCTCCTGCCACCCGAAGCTGCAATCTATGTTCTCATGTCTCCGTTTCCCTCTGTCCCTAATGGAGCCTACGTTACGTACTTATCACTGACGTTGTTCTACTGCGCAACGTAACCCTTCCTCACTCCGTCGTCACCGTTACCACCAATCTTACCTACCTTCCGATTCTGAACTTCAGCCTCTCGGCCCAAGTCTTGCCCGAAGGCATTGCACTCGCGGATCGGTTTCCCCTCGCCGAATGCAAACTTTCCGCTGTCACACCTGAGCTGCAACCTGATCATTGTGCACCCTTGCTCTACGCTCCTAGCCACTGCGAGCTTACTTCTGCAATGATCACTGCAGATTTGCCACCATACCACGCACAGTCCCTCTCTCAACTCTTGGAATATTCCTACAAGGTCATTTTCGACTTCGACAAGTGTCCTCTCCGAGAAACTTCCGTTGTGGCCCACCGCATTAACACTGGCGTGGCAGCCCGCTGCACTGCCGGCCGTATCGAATATCTCTTCCTGAGCGCAAAATCATACAGACTGAAGTGTACAAGATGCTGGTGAACAACAACAACATTATTGAGCCTTGCAACAGTCAATGGACATCACCTGCCATCTTAGATAAAAAGAAAGACGACAGTTGGCGGTTCTGTGTTGACTACCGCCTCCTAAATGCGATCACCAAGAAAGACGTTTACCTTCTGCCCCGAATGAACGACGGGCTGGAATGGGCGAAGGTATGGGTTGACTAGCATCCTTAAAACCAATCGCTACCCTAAGCGGAGGTATCACTGATGCTGATGCGGAGGACACCTTGTCAAGACGAAATGGGTCTCCACATGTTGCATCACAAACAATATTAATAAAGCCCCTCCCGTCTGCTACACATTCACACTGACTGGCTACATGTGACCACCATAGTCATTTAGCACAAGGAAAGTGAGACATGAAACACGGGAGACACTTTTACTAAAACAAGCACGGCTACAAAGTAGTCTGCAGTGGAACAAGTCAAGCAGATATTTACACTAAAAGGAGACTTGCGGGGAGGCTGGTGCAGAAGAATTTGCACAGCATGGCGTCAAATCGGAAGAGCAGATGGCACAAAACTGCACTGACAAATTGTACTTGAGAATGCTTTCAACTGGTGTAGAAAGCGCGACCTAATAGAGCCCTCTGTCCAAATTTACAGGTATGCTGGTCGAGTCGTATGGCCAAGAACAGCGGCTGGCTCGTAGAGTCACCTTCAGTGCTGTCCATGTCTACTGTAGAAGAAAAACAACTCAAAGTCCCTGCCCAGAACCTATTATAAGTGGTAAAAATATTTGAAAGTAAAGCAATGAGCATGTCAAGCTGAAATTACAGAAACCTACAGCAAGCAATGTCGCTCGAATGCTGTCGCATTCTATTCTTGAGGTGACTTTAGAAGCCCCATAATTTTTCGTCATGGCAGAAAATGAAGAGCGTTTATGTAGGACAGAGTACACGCTTTGTATGCTGTGCGTTAACTACGGAAGTCCTCCATTCTTTGTGGGGAACATTTCAAGATGTCAGATTGTATGCACGAATACTTGCCCCTTCACACGCTGACAGCTTGCGCCCTTTCAGACAACATGTAAATCAGCTGCTCCGGGTAACTGGCGTCACACATTCCTTGGCTTCATTCTTGTCCAGCTGGTGACAGGTGAAGGCCTCAGGCTTAAAGCAGTAGCGCTCCTTTGCTCAGAAGCCCAAATTTGTGGAACTGCCTCTAGGACTTTTTTTGAGAAGTTCTAGCAGTTGACCTATGCCAATTTTTGATATGGCAGTTTGCTAGCTTGCAGATGGGAATATGAAAAATGCAGATGTTCAACAGGCTACCTTCATATAGTGCATGTGATGCAGCAGATGCTAACATTTACCATTTTATGCAATAGCTTTAAAGGCCTCGGTACCCAGAAAATCCTGCGATGGCATTGTGAACAAAAATAACGGTCATGGTGCTAGCAGGTTGTAGTAGCTGGCAGCTGACATGGCCGAGCACCGATACTTTGATGGTTAGTGCAACTTAACAATATCACTTATTAGAAAAATGGGAGGAGCTGCGAACTCTGGTTGGTCATTTGAGGTGGGAAGGTGGAATAAGAATCAATCTTCCATTGTTTTTGGAAGCCAAGTCAAGCACGCTCATACGGCTTGGTTAAAGGGGGGGGGGGGGGGGGGGGTTACATGTTGGATGGTTGGCTACATCCGGTAGATGGATGAGGTGACAGTTTAGTACTATATGCTAATAACAATGTGTGATATATTAAGGCACAGACCAAGAGACTGGTAAATAAGCGAGGACTACATGTATGCAAATGAACTGTAAGGGGAGCTGCAGACGCTATATAGTCATATGCTTAAATGAAGAGCTTAAGTGTCCCCAGAATTTGCTATCTTCTACACAGTATCAGAGATAAATTTGTTCTAGAAAAATGCGCCAAGAGACGATTCCATCCAAATTTCGCTTTTAGGTAAAATGAATTCTGTGGCTCTTTCTGGCTATGATGATGTTTAGCCGGCAGCAGAAAAAAAAACAAAACAAAAAAATGACAAGGGTTTAGTGCTGCTGAACTAAATATTGAGCGAAAGCACTAGCTGCGGGTGACCGAGCGTTCTTCTCTTTTTCTTCTTCCTCAGCCCACATATAAAGCCCCGTTTTATCCAAGCCGTATAAACGTGCCTTAGTGGCCTATAGGGGTAATGTCAATGCCAGGATCCTAGCAGTCTGATTCTGACATAACCGTCCCATGTGAAACGAGAGACCCAAGTTGGCAGCTCCTGCCGACCGCTTGAGTTGGTAGCCCAGCTCTTGTCCTAGTGTCACGTAGGGTGTGACGCCACAGCGTCACGGGGGTAAGACGTGGCTACCGGCCGCGCTACGTTGAAGGCTCGAAGAATAGAGTAGTATTGATTTCGCAATAAAACATAAATTGGATTTTAAAATTTTCTTGACACTCAATTCAAGATTATGCCATCAAACTGGTGACTCCACAATCCCCATATGAAAGTAAAAGGTGATGTAGCCTAGCCTCAAAGGTGTACGAATAACGTTTTCATCTTGTGGCCCACCTAGGCCACTGCTTTTCTAATAAAGGGCCACAAATGGACTTTATAGCATGATATAGATTTAAATTTGAAAGTGAGACAGTATGAGGCTCTTTCCACAGTCATTTCATCATCCCCCTCCCCCCCCCCCCCCCCCCAAAAAAAAAAGAAAAAAGTTGTCCACTATCGTGAGGAACTCTGCACGTGAGACAGATGCTTGAGCCACTAGGTCATCACTGAGCACCACAGTTTGCTTACAGGACTGGCCACTAATGGGGACAACTGTATTTCATTCGCACACATTTTATAGCTTATAAAACCCTTGTCCAGTAGATTGTTCACCCATCGATGTGGGGCTCTGAAACAAAGAACTGCTTAGCTATGCTGTTGATTAAACAACTAGACAGGGCTGAGGAGCAGAATTTTGAATGGTTTATAAAAAGACCGTTGTGTTGTATAGTCCAGAATGAGATCTCATTATTTCAGGACCTTGATCACACCATGTGTCAGAACAGCGGGCGTTCTCGTTCCAGTTGCCATTTTTGTTGGCGCAGAGAGAGAGAAAACTTTATTTCAAAAAGAAAAAGAAAAGAAGAAGAGAAAGGTGGGGGGGGGGGCAGTGAGTGGGGTCTTCATTTCAAGACCCCAGTGGCCTGGGCTGCCGCTCTTGCCTGAGTTACCAGCCTACACTGCGTCTCTAGATCAGAGCATAGCAGAGTTGCCTCCCACTGAGCCTCCGAATGGTGCATGGTTATGTGTGCAGATTTGGGGCCTGTGCACTCCCATTTGACGTGGTAGGCGGTGAGCTGGTCGTTGCACCAAGGGCATATGTCTGTGTAGTGTTGAGGGAAAATTATGCTTTACTGATGTAGGTTGGGGTAAGTGTTGGTTTGGAGCTGTCTCCATTCCAGCATTTCCTGTGCATGTAGTCCCTTGTTGGCAAGTAGGTGATGATCACATCAATACTAATTCCATTAATGAAGTCGTACTTAAGTTTTAAACTGTCACAGTAGAAAAGCCAAAAATGCAGACTGCTGCTAGGTGTGCAGCATCCCATGAAATATTCCAAGTTTCTTAAAGTATCGTGTTTCACCTAGCTGGGTATGTGGGTTGGGCAACTACAGCTAATCGATTTTCAGTAGGCAACTTTAAGGATGGATACAGTGAGTTTAATTATAGTGACAAGCCACGGTCAATACCTACCATGTTAGTGACTTGTGCTTCGAAAATTGTGCTTATATATTAAATATGTGGCATCCATTTACTACGCTACATACCAGGCTTTGCCCACTGTATCAAACATACTGAATCTGTGCTTTTTCGATCCTGTAAGTACAGTTTTTATATGGACAGAACCAATGCAATCATAATAGAGTTGAACGTTGCGCTAGTTGGTCGGACATCTCTTGGAAGAAGGCAGCAGGGCAGGTAACAACACAAGACATAAGAAGCACACACAAACACAAGGACAACGCTGCACTAACAACTATATAGACCAGAACCCGCATATCTTCTGAATGCCACCTTTGGCATTCACTGCAGGGATTGTGATCATTGCACGCCACAATTTGAACAAACGAGAGTGATAAAGAAACACCGCAATCAGCTAACCCATGAAATTCTGGAAGCCGTTGAAATCGCGAAGATAGATGATGATTGTGTTAGTAGTGCTTCGGTGGCTCTAACAGCAAAGGAAATGAGGTTTCTGAATGCAAGGCAATGATGCCGCTGTTGTCATCCGCAGCTGGAGATATTATGTATCCTTGGTTATCAGTGTCATCACGTTTTCTTTTGTTTGTTCCATGTATATATTTTTGCGGGACAAGCAATAAAGCGAGTTGAAAGTCAGCGCTCGTTTGTGTACTCCGTTCGTCCTCGTCTTTTTTGCGCTGTTTACCCTCAATGGATTACCAACTTGCCCAAGCGTCTGTTTTAGCCAGTCGTATTCTGCCGCTGTTGTAAGAAATGACTATAGGACGAACATTATGTCATTATGAACAGCCCCAAAAACTAACTGATAATTACAAAAGAGTAATTGATTCCGTTACTTTTCTTCAAACTTCATTGCCATAACCCGATCTCGGTCGCCTTGCATGGGGGTGCAGTGGTTAGAGTGCTCGATGGCTTTGCCCGAGAATACGGGATTGAATACCGTACACGGCGGCCGCTTTTTGGGAAGGGCGAAAAGCAAGGCGGCCTTGTGATGTGCAATATCAGTGCGCTGTAAAGAATCCCCCATGGTCGAGATTCTCTCAGACCACCACTACGATGCATGTCAAAACCTGAGTAGCTTTGGTACGTTAAACCACATGAACCGAACTCACTCACTCAAGCTACAATAAACAAATGCCTCTTGCGTAATATTTTGTTTACATGTAGTTTGATGTCACCATTTGGTTTTAAAAGTTGTCGTCACTGATGCTGCAGTTTCCTCGTGAAGACATTAGCCGCTACTCTGGCGATTCTATGTGCGTCTGAAACAAAGGCCCTCCAGCACTGCACGGCAATCGAGGCAGCGAAATTTTTCATCGACCGCATCGTCCTGAGGCACGGCGCCCCGACAGTTATAATAACGGACCGAGGCACTGCTTTCACTGCCAAGCTACTGGAATATGTCATACAGCTGAGCGGCACTACCCATCACAGGTCAACCGCCTGCCACCCACAAACCAATGGCTTGACAGAACGTCTGAACAAAACTTTCGCCGACATGATGTCCATGTACGTGGATGTTGAACATCGGTCTTGGGATGACGTCCTGCCGTACGTCACGTTTGCGTACAACACGGCATAGCAGGAAGCAACACAAATGACGCCGTTCTCTTTATTGTATGGCCGCGAAGTTTCGACAATGCTGGAAGCCATGTTGCCCCATGACGGCCGTGACTTCGAAGTTGGCGCCAAGGATTTACTCAACGCGCAGAAAAAGCGCGAGAGCTGGCTAGGGCACGCATCCGGAACCAGCAAGGCCGAGACGCACAGCGTTACGATCACCGCCACCGTGTAGCGACTTTCGAACCGGGCGACAGAGTGTGGTTCTAGACTCCGATTCTACGTCGTGATCCGAGAAACTTCTGAGTACTTTGGCCCATACAAAGTGCTCCGTCAGCTGAGGGACATCACGTACGAAGTGCTTCCGGATGGCTTTTCTAACACTTGTCGCCAGCAGAAACCCGAGGTTGTTCACGTCGTGCGCATGAAGCCGTACATCCCGCGAGAAAATCAGCACACCGCCTTACCGCATGTTTCTTGCTTTATTTTTTTCTGATTTCAAATTAATCAGTTTGATGTTTACTAATTTTTTTTTTGCAAGGGGGGTAATGTAGCGGGTGTAACAGCAGCCGCTAGGCGGCAGTTCATCGCGAGTCTCATGCGCTGACTTGAAGAAGAAGTACCCCGTGACGTTCGATTAGAAGAGGCTGAAGTTTGCTGCTAACTGTCTCTCGGTACTCTAGACCTGCTCTTGGCCGAACCCCTCTGTGGGTATGTGCCATTAGTTATTTGTCAACAACAACAACAACCTGCTCTCCTGTGCCTGTTATCAACCCTCCATTACAAACCAACCATCTGGTTACGGGCTTAAACGGCTACGTGACAATATATATATATTTGGCACCTCAACTTTCCTTCAACCTGTTAGGTTTTTCTGCAGATCCCTTAACACTTCCGTGATTGAGGCTTGCTCTCTCTCAATAGGCAGAAATACCAAGTATTTATGCGCTTTACTCGCTGCACACGCTGATGCATCATAGCTGCGCTGGAGGCGGAAGTTTACTGCAATTGTGCACAATTTCGGGATAAGCCGATTAAAGTGGTTTGCTATCTTCTTTCGGCCTCCTCTCTAATACCGGTTTCCATTGGGCGAACAGGAGCACATTTAGCTGCACTCAAAGTGCTCTCGCGAGTTTCGGCGCCTACCAGTGGTCGAACAGGAGCAGTAGCGTTGTGTTCTATTGGCAGAAGAGACGCGCTTTTGGGTCCCGAGAGCAGCCTAGAATAGTCCTCGGTGCTCCGTCGTCAGCGGCGCAGTACAGGGAGAACGGAAGAAGTCACGTGACCTTTTTGACGTCACTTCTGGTCATTCGCCCGGAGCCCGGGCAGGACGGTCGAGATTACTGGCGGCAGACGGCAGCGGCGGCGTTCGGCAGGCGGATACGGGCAACGCGAGCGCAGGAAAAGTTTGATCACATGACGCCTGACGTCATGCGCTCCCCCTCACTATGTTGCTCTCCGAGCAGCGTGAATGTTCCGTTGGGGAGACCAGAACGCGCATCCCCAGTGCTCTCGTGGGCTGCTCTGGCTGCTCGTTGCTCATGCTCCTGTTCGCCCAATGGAGACGGGTATTAGTGTTGGTCCGCAAGCGCCCAGCCGTAAGCAAGCAGAGGCAGACACGGCTGGCGGGAAACCGTTTATTCTCGAAGCAAAGGCCACTATATACCGAAAGGTGGAAACGGATTGAGAGGGAGAGCAGAGCAGAATGGCTATCGCTCGAGCAATCGACAGAAAAAGGCAAACGGAAGGAAGGGGGGGTCAGCATGGCAGACGCGCTATCTGTAACACTTTTCCCCAGTTAAAAATGGAAACACTGCACTGGCTCGGGTCCCCTGGTACAGCGTCGCAGCACTTGCTCCGTGACTGCCTATTTTGCAGGTGAAGCCTGCGGCACATTTGCCACCCGGCTTCGCGGGGGCTCGCGCTAACGACATCTTGAACTTCGGAATCTGCGGCGGACGGAAGCAATGACTGCTCAGGGAGCATAGATTGTTTAGTTCTGTTTTGAAGTTTCTGTGATGGGCGAGGTTGGTAGCGGCGATTGGTGTCGATGACCAACTTGGTTAACGTGGCGTCTGATCAAAATAGTGGGAGTTTGGATAGCCATAATGCGAGACCCCAGCGTCGACTCCCCTTGTCCCGCTGTAAGGAGCTAGCGCCACACGGTGTCTGCAGCTCCCGGCACGAGGGAGAAGAGAAAGACGACGCGAGTCTGTGGCGCGTGCGGGGGAGAACACGGAGTGACACGCAAGACAGAGGTCAGTCGAGTGATTGATTGATAAACTTTGTTGGGGAAAATAGGGGTTAGGGGTAGTGTGTTAGAAAGAGCAGTTGTCGGCAGTCCTCTGTCCAGGAGTCCGATGGCCTGAGCAGCGGCTCTGGCCCGCTGCACCAGCATGAGCTGGTGCTGTGTGTCCGAGTCGGCTAGAAGATCCTCCCACTGCTCAGGACTAGGGCTATCTATTTTAGGCATTATAGGGCTTGCCCTGCATCCCCATGTTGTGTGGTATAGTGTAGCAGTGTCTCTGCACCAGACACATTCGCTTTTGTATTGTGTGGGCTATATCTTGTGTACAGGGCTCTGTTTGGATAAGTGTTTGTTTTTAGGCGCCTAAGTGTAGTGGCTTGTTCTCGGCTTAGTGTGTCATGTGGAAGTGTGTACTTTCTACTCCCCTCCCTACACGCTCGTATTGTTTCCCCTTATGTTTCTGCTGTCCTGAAAGGTTCTACTGATGGCTCCGCCGCCCGGCTAGTGACACCTCTGACGACGCCATCTACTCTAATTTTAGCCTCCACCCCAGAGTAGGGGACCCAAACAATCGTGTGTTGCCTACTTTGGTCTCTTCCTTCTGGCCGGCTGGCTAGGAACATGTTCGCTATGGGATGAATCCTGTTGTTTTGGACGGCTCGACAGGCAGCTTACGAGTCTGAGCATATCCATCACCTGTAATGTCTTCGGTTTGCTTCAGAGATTGCTAGGCTATTGCCACCTCTTCCGCCGTGCGGATGCATTTGGTTCGTACACTTGTTCCGCATATGAGCTTGCCTCGTGAGTCAGCGACCGCGGCTGCGCTTGCCTTTCTGCCTTTGCACCTCGCTGCGTCGACGTACCTCACAAAATGTTTGCTTTCAGGTGTTTGTCAAGAGTTTGTGCTCTGGCATTCCTTCTGCCGCTATGATTGACAGGGTCCATATTTCTGGGCAGTGGTCTGATCGTGAAAGTGTCCCTAATGTCTGGTGCGATATTTGTGGTTTCTGCGATATTGTCTTTGAGGGTATATCCGAGTTTTGTAAGGAGTGCACGGCCCGTCTTGGTCTGTTTAAGTCTTCTTCTCTGGGAGTCAAGCATAGATTCGCTATGTTCTTCGAGCAGCGGGCTCTTCGCCCCACCTTGATTTTAATGGCCAATAAACTACACCACCGCCAGCGTAGCTGAAGGACGGATGATCAAGGAGCTGCGACTGATCGCGTCCCGCCTGGCCTACGAGTACCTGGGATACCAGGCCTGAGAGTGGTCAAGAAGCTCTTGCTGATCGCGTCCCACCTGTCCTATTACTCGGATAACCAGACCTGGGAGTGGCCAACTACTGTTGTGGTCCTAGAGCACGTAGTCAGCACGCAAATTCGTTTAGAAATCGGGCGTCTCTGCCGCTAGAAGGCAACCTGGGGCCTTTCGCCTCGGCCGAGAGTCTCCTGCCACCAAGCCACCTGCTGGTCTAACCCAAGCGCCTGTGGACACTGGGCGTTCCTTGCACTCTAAGCCCACGCAACCGGGAGCGTCCGCATGGACTTCATTCTTCTAACGGCTGGTGACATTACTTGTTTGTGTTCGTCTTCGTCTTGTTTGTTAAGCTCGTTATTTGTTATCTGTTATTTTTCTAGTTTTAGGTTTCTGTACAAAAAGATATGTGTTCCTAGATTGACCGGTCTGGTCATGTGTTTGATCCCACCAAATCAGCCGTTCGATAGGTGGGTTTTAAAGGACCTCCTCACACCCACCGTTCAATTTTCTCCTAGAGTTGCGGTCGGAGGGTGGTTGCTCTTGAGGCCCTACGAAGCTGGAACTGGTTGGTCCCCGCCTTTTGAGGCGGAGGCTAGCCTGTCACCGGTGGTTGTATCTGTTGTAGGCCGTCATTGCACCCGTCACCGCTTTGGTGGTGGACGACGGTCATAGTGACGCGCGTCTTTTTCTCTCCCTCCTTTTTTTTCTTTCTCTTCCATTTTTTCCTGTCCGCACGAGGCAGCGGAGGTGGCTCAGCTACAGGGCCGCTAGCAGGCCCATGTAGTTTATTTTCCTCTTCCTGCAGTCGTAGCAACAATTTTTTCTCCCACACCGTGGTTTCGTTCGTACACGCTGGTTTCCGTGGGAACCATCCAGTCATGAGAGTCCTACGGCGACTCTGCACAAGCTCGAGAAAAACATTGGCTAAGTGAGATCGCAACTGATACCCCAGTAATAGCTTTGAGGGCGAATTCCCCGTCTTCCGGGGAGCCCTCCATCAGTTGAAGAACAACCTGACAAGGTTGTCTACTGAGTTTCCTCCGACATTTTTTGAAGTCCATCCTTAATCGTTCCGACTGTTCTTAATGCCGTCCCATCAGACTGCAGGTGAAAAGGGGCTGCTCGCATCTGCACTATATTTAGTTTCACTGCGAATTAGCGAACACCTTGGAAGTGAACTGCATGCTGTTATCGAATACAATGTTTCGCGAGACGCCGAATGTGCTGAACCTGGCACGCAGGCAGCTGATCGTGCGAGCAGTTTTGGCATGTGTCACGGAGACGGCTTATATGCAGTTCGAGCGTGCATCTACGGCCACTATAATCATCTTTCCTGCTATCGGTCCGGCAAAATAGACTTGAATCATCGGCCACTTTACTTGTGTTTTCGGCCAGTTGACTGGGGGCGCTACAGACGGCATAGACATGTTTGAACGCAGTTTGGTCATCGGACTGACAGATCTTCAATACCGCGGTCTAGTCGCGGCCACCAAAACTTTGACCTTGTCTGCCTTCATTCCCGACGAGAATTGACTGGTCACGTGCTTTAAACGTCTGTTCAGTGTTCTTCAGGGTATGATTGCACAATGTAATCAATACACAAGACCACGAGCTACAGATACCTCTAACTTATGGTCAAAATATGACCGCACTATAATGTCCATCCGTTTTAGTCATTTGGGGCAGCCATATTGGATATAATGCTTGACCGCACCTAGTTAAGGGTCAAGCAAGAGCAAAGGCTGATATCATATTGTTACGAAGTTTATTTACAAAGATGTTAGGATGCGTTGGAGATTAGCACACCACAGCGGACAGACCCAGCTTCCTCGTCCTCTTCTGCTTATTCCGCCAAACCTCATCTTCCTTCAATAAGGACCGCGGGAAGTGCGTGACAATATCTTGCACACCGCTTTCAGTTTGTTAGTATTAATGGCTGTCGATCCTCAGTAAAAAAAGTAACTTTTGGTGTACCTCAGGGAAGTATCCTTGGAACCCTGCTTTTTAACTTATATATAAATGATATCGTTAATCAATGCCCGCAAGCGAAGTGTGTTATGTATGTAGATGGCGTCTCACTGTTCTTCTCATCAAGCGCAAGTGAAGATGTGATAAACGCGGCAAATAGGGCGCTAAGTACACCCCATCAGTGGTCCCTTGATAATCAGTTTAAAATTAATGTAACTAAAGCTAAGGCAATTATCTTCAAACCAAAAAATAAAAACATTATTATACCATGCGATATTAAGATAGGTTTCGAAACAATAGGGGTTGTCGACAATATTAAGATATTAGGGGTGCATTTCAACAGCCAGCTAAACTGGGACAATCATGTTAACACTGTCATCAGCAAGCTTTCTTGTGTCACAGGCATCATTAACCGACATCGTTACTTCTATGCAAAGTTAAACTTCTCCTTCATAATTCACTCAGTAAAGTTTTTGGTTCGATGTTGATGGTTGACTGGATGGTGGGAGCAAGCCAGTAAGTGGGTGGAGCCACTTGGTAAACAACCGGAGAACTTTATACAAATAAACAAGAGGTGGTACAAGAGTTATTGCCAAAAGAAAACTAGCCGCGGTCTGCCGCGCCGATCGCTAAACAGAGCGACAAGGGAATCTGTGTCCCCGCAGTCGACCTGACGCCTCTTGCCCCAGCTCCAAAACCAAAGCTGGAGTTTGCTCCGCGACGCCAGCGCTCGGTTTCTAGCGGAGCGGAGAGGAACTACAAAACCTACGCCATGGCCTCCGATATCACCTCCGCGCGCGAGGGTGATCTCGGAGGCCATGCCTACGCGCATCCGCGCCCGCGCACAGCTCAGCGGAGTCTGCGCAGCCCGCTCGCTCGGGAGCGCGTGCCACAGGCAGCCGCACGTGCACGCGGAGCGGGAGGAGAGTGAGGACGAGGGGGGATTGTCATGCGTCTGCGCCCGCAAAGCCGGCGCTATTTGCCAGTAGGGTTTCTTATTTTTGTTTTTTTCTGTGCCTCGGCAGACATAGAGGCTGGCTGCAGGCACTTTCTTTATCGGTGCTTTCGAAAGTGAGAAATTATGATTAATTGATCGCCGCGGACATTGTTTTCAAAGAGCGCTTGTTGGCAGGCTCAGACATTAAAAAAAACATGAACGCGAATTCGCTACTCGAAGGCAGAGGCAAGCGACAGGTATTTTGAAGAACTTGAGGCGACACCTCTTGATGAGTCTGTCCATATTGTTTAGAGTATGAAGGGTCCAGCCTTCTCGTTGAGAATTGATAGGCGTGTACACAGTGACGAGTGCTCCGGGCGCTGGTTGGGGAGCTTCCTTTGCATTTGTGACTGCTCACTTGAATGGGGCCTATTCAACTCATTGGGGTCAGACGTTTTAGGCGATGCTGCCGGTGCCTTGGTGCCTGTTTTCGGAGCGTTTAGGACGCGTTCCTTACAAGGGCACAAATCATGCCGCCTTACCCAACCTTTATGGCCTTATCCTTTGGTTCCTGCTGACAACGGTCAGGGGGAGTTCGCTGCCGTGGCGCTGCCATCCGAAATCAATGACCTATCTACCTATAACGATGAGGAGTTTCTCAACGACTTTCCATGCAGGCGGGGACATCTCTCCACTGAAACATTTGTCTTCTTAATTCCACAGCTACCCTGTGCAATCCCTAGTTCAGTTACCTCCTCTAGCGAAGGCGCAGTTTTGAGCTCCCGAAGCAGGATCGCGTATGAGGATAGAACGATTGACGTATGTGTTTTTCCTTTATAAGAGCCAAGTGATGGCATTAATGACGTATATCTGTTTCTTGAGGCCGACTTGGTTCCGCGGCGGCTGCTGCGGCACTGCCAGTTACAAACAGAGGTGTGAGATACGAGCGGTATGAGATACCTAAAAAAACCGACAAGCATCGTTTCAACACGAGTTTTGCGAAAAAGCGCGCCGTCACTTTTTCATTCCAATTCTTTTTTTTTTTTTTGCCCCCTTTGTTGGAGCGCGACGGCGGCCAGAATGCGGCCGGAGGAGGAGAGAAACAACCGAGCGCGCGCGTGCAAACACGTGCTGGAAAGCAGCGCGGAGCAGACAGCATGCTTTTCGATGCGGCGGGGAGCAGACGACGCGGCCGCGCTGCGCGGAGGTTTTGAAGGGGTCTCCATGGAGGGCGCTGACGCACAGAGCAGCGCAGTGCCCCCTGGCCCAGGTTTTCTCCCCTATACACGGACCGCGATCAACACAATTAAATGATCGACACGTCGCGGAAACAACGTCGTGTGCTCGTTTCTGTTGCGGTCACTGCGACCAGTGGAAGGGGTGCCAGACTAGCTATCACCCAGTTCATTTCAGCATTACGAAAACACAGTGTGACTAACTTTGCAAACATGGACAGTCATCTTCCTTGCTAGGAGGCAGTCGCTCAAGTCGTAAACACTTTCGCAACACATGCACGGGCGTTTATCGATGCGCTGAGGAGCCGATTCGTGCGCATGAAAATCACCGTGAACAGCTGTTGGTGGCCGTCGGCCGTGAAGGTCCTCGCGGCTGGCGATAATCACAAACAAATCGTGACACCGGTGCGATGTACACTTCGCCGGTTGGAAGATCACTGCCTTCAGCTCTGCGCAGATAACAGTGGCGCATATGATCCGACTTGAGGGGAAATCACAGTCGATAGGAACACTAGTATTAGCAATGCGCGCTAAGTATATTGGTTTATGCGGCAAAGCAAAAACTACCATCTACGCTTCGCTCGTCGCTTCGCACCGCTGGCGGCCATGTTGGCCTGGCGAGATCGAGCAGGAGGAACCGGAGGCGTCGCCTACAGCGCAACCAATAGCTGCAATCCGGTCGCCTTGCTGATCAGCACGTGCGGGCAAAAAGTTGAGATTGAGTCAACTTTTCTGTGGACGAAGGGGCTGGGACTAGGTGCTAGCCTGTCACCGGATTTTTAGATTTTTATCTGTTGTAGGCTGTCATTGCACCCGCCACCGCTTCGGTGGTGGACGATGGCTGTTGCAAAGTACGTCTTTCTCTCCCTCCTCTTTTTCTTTGTTTTCTATTTTTTATTCTGTTCGCACGAGGCAGCACAGGTGACTCAGCTATATAGCCAGTAGCAGGCCCGTGCAGTGTTTTCCTTCGGGTGTCCCACGGAGTAAGATAAGACAGGAGCGCCAACTCTGGCGCACTGCAATGCATTCGGCGTAGGCCGATTTTGCTGCTGTTGTTTTGGCTGTAGGAAGAAAGCAAAGAAAATGCACGGGCTTGCTACTGGCTCTGTAGCTGAGCCACCTTCGCTGCCTCGCGCGGACAGAAGAGAAAACAGACAAGAAAGAAAAAACAGGGAGAGAAAGACGCGCGCCGCAACAACAGCCGTCGTCCACCACCACCGAAGCGGTGGCGGGTGCAGTGACGGCCTATAACAGATAAAAATCAGTGGCAGCCCAAGCATCCTTGGCCGACCATTTACGTGTGGCCGACGTTCGGAAAATGGTCGGCAGCCGACTTAGTCGGCTAGTCAACCACGGCAAGTGGTCGGCCCGGAGGTAGCCGCCAGCCATTCCGGCAAGTAGTTCGCAGCGGGCTTCTGCCCGACTTCGCGGGCGGACTAAATGTTGGGCACGTCGCCAGGTTAATGGCAGGAGTGCGGCAATGCGTCGGCCCGACAGTTGAGGCGGTAAATTGAAAAAAGTTACGAAGAGCATGACTGCAACTTTTTTTTTTAATTTGCCTGTTACTTGGCTTTGGTTTTTCGTGATGTTATGTAATTTGCGCTCAGTGTGGAGCACAATTATACAGGCTATTTAGTGTAAATGTTTTGTTACAATGATTGTTTGTTTGTATCTCACATTTTTAGTGAACCTATATCTGTTAGTAAATTTTTTTACCGAGTTCTCCTGATAAACAGCAAGCCATGAGGTGACCGCGATTTCATGTGTATATCATGTCATTATACTATTTGCTTGTTACGAAGCGCAGCAGTGAGTGATGTAACATAAATTATATTCTGGCGCACACGAGCCCGTACAACCCCATTTAGCCCGTATCTTTCACCGAAATTCGTCGGCAGGGCACTTAAGTAGACGCAATTTCGCATTGTAAGTGGGAAAGCCATAGTGTAAAAATAAAAGAAGCGGACAAAAAGGAAAAAGCACACGGGGATGAGCAGGGCACTGGCGAACCTTAAAGCTAAAGTTAAATTGGTTCACAGGAAGGGAAAGGCGCAGTAACTGTCACACTTGCTCTGTGGACACCCGAACCGCGCCGTAAGGGAAGGGAGGAAGGTGGGAATGAAAGTGGAAAGAGAGAAAGAGGAGCCGTAGTGGAGGGCTACGGAGTAATTTCGACCACCTGGGGATCTTTAACGTGCGTTGACATCGTACTCCGTAGTGGAGGGCTACTCCGTAGCCCTCCACTACGGCCCCCCCTTTCTCTCTATCCACTTTCACCCCCACCTTCATCCCTTCCCTTACGGCGCGGTTCAGGTGTCCACAGAGCAAGTGTGACAGATACTGCGCCTTTCCCTTCCTATGAACCAACACAACCAACACAACCCCCCTATCCTCTCCCGCTTCTTGTCAACAGTTCTTGGAAGACTAGGCAGCTTGTGCTCGTGGATGCGTGCTTTCAAGTTCGTTGCAAAAGCGCGAGGACGCTGTACGTGCGAACGAAATGTCGGGAATGTGACCGCGTTTTCCAAAGTTGCGCGTTATTATTGAAAGTTTTGTTACCTTCAATAATGAGGCGCCGGACAACCAGACCACTTTTTCATTCGCATTTATACATTGTCAGGACAAGTGACTGTGGTAGTTTTCAACCGCTGTATCCTTTCAGGAACTCCGCCAAGCCACCCCGAAGTAACGCGCTCCTCCGGCGCGTTTGGACACAAAAAATCGAAGATGCTCCGCTTTTCTTTTTTTTTTTTTTTGCTCAAATAATGGGAGTGTGGTTTCATAGGACCTAAATAGTTGATTTTTATTTATTTTATTGGTATTTTGCTTTTTGTTTTACAAATTTTGCTATGGTTTTGATTTATGGCTTCTTTTTTTTTTGCTTGTTTGTGTCCACTCCTGGTCCGCGAGAGACATACTTTCTCAACGCATCCTGCATAACAATATTAGTTTGAGACCCCTATATTGTACAACGTGATTGACAATTAAGAATATTTATTTACAGCTACACGAGGTACGCGCAAGTAAAAAAGCTAATTGAAAAGAATTCTTTCCTGAAGCACCTGCGCAGATTCGGGTTTTTGTTGTGGCTTGCAGACCAATAATATGGAGAACTTTTAGTTAATTTTAAGGCGTGAACATATATCGGAAGTTATTAAACCGAATTATCTGTCGTACGTACTAAGCCGACAGATCGCTTGTAGTATAGTCCTGCATATGGAAGGACTGCTGCATAAGTGCAGAAAGTTTAGACTTCTGCATGAAAAGTACCGGGATAAGAGAGTAGAAACGTTCATGACGTCATAGGCGCAAACTTGCAACCGTTGCATAGAAGGGAACCAAAGGAATTTCATTGACAAACATGAAAATAGCAAAGCACAATGGGACAATAAATAATGTTTCAGTAAAACAGCAAACAGTACCAAACATATAAGGTAGCGACAAGAAATATATGATGCAGTGAGTTTCTGATGACACGTTGTATATCAATAATACAGCTGCAACAGGACTCCCTCGGGAGCTCTAACTACCTAACAAATTTCCAGGCAGTCGATTGCTCCTTTAGTCTCACACATATATTGAAATGTACTATATTGTATTATACTCCTTTACCTTTTAATCTAAACTTTCCTTTCTCCCTGTCGCTCACTTCTTCGATTTCTCCTACCTGTCTCCCTGCTATCCCTTTATTTCCGCCACCCCAGTTCAGCTGCTTCAGCGCATTTCGATAGCAGATACCGGGGCAGGCAAAAAATCTTTCCTTCCTTTAATTATTTTTTATTTTATTCTATAATAATAATAACACCACTTACTACCTCACACATGTAAGCGTGAGCTGCAGGCTAGCGTCTTTCAAGACAAGAGCCTAGTTTAAATCACTCTGATGTACAAAGTGACCTTCCTGAGGTGGATGTGCCGCGTCAACAACCTCCGGATAAAGCTTTTCTCCCCAAGAGCTAACAGCTCGCTATATCTAGGTGAGACGCACTAGCATAGAGAACAGTAGACGACGGGGTCGCCGAAAGAATACGACCGCGTTCCTATTCTGCCAAATGATCAAGCCCACGCGGACTAAACGTTGTTCGAACGCTTCGCGCGGCCTTCCTCTGTGCGATGAAAACGCTCACGACGCTAGGCAGCGGAATGTCCAAGCTGCAGCGCAGTCCTCAAGGACACGTGTCTGTGAGACTCGACCTGACCACACTTGATACAGTGCGTATCAACATGCCCCAGCTGTAAAGCCTGTCTTAATTTGGTGGGGATCGAGTAGGCAACTCAGTGCGCCACCGAAAGTCTCTTACAGCTCGCTGGAGATTGGGTGCAACAGGCGCCTCCCACTTCGCATACCTCTGAATAGCAGGGGCGCAGAACAGCAGAGGGCTTCGCAGAGCTGGATCAATAAACAATCAAGGGAACAGAGATGTGTGAAAGTTGGCGCCTGTGCGCACTAGGCTTTTATGAGAAGTTTCGCGCATACATTATTTAGCTATAACTTTAGGATGAACAAGATGTCCGAGATTTTTGAGTTAATAGTCTATCCCGACATCGGCACGAAGCCGTGTGTGACGCATGCACGCACGTATACATGCACTCGCACAGAGTAAATTGGTTTGAAACCAAACCAGAGTAAATTGTTCCAGGACCTTACACAATGATGGTAGGATGAAATTGTTGATAATAATTGAAAGAAGAAAATAAAAGTTAGGGGGACGCTCAAGCCTCGCCTAAACAGTCGGCGGGATACAACGCCTTCTCATTCTTCTCTCTATCTCTCTATTTGGGTGGACAACCGCAGTTAATTTGTAAATTGTTTTAGATAAAAGTAAAGGCGCAGCATCTGTCACAGATCCCGGTGGAAACCTGAACCGCACCTCCGTAATTACTACCACGTTCCGAATATTTCAGACAAAACTCGACAGTACTCAAGCGAAAACCGGGGTAGCGAGGTGGCTTTTGGACCAAACGAGCTGTAAACGCTTCGCATAATGTATGCTGCACTCTTGATAGAAGAAACTCGGGGGATAGTGCCGACATGAGAATGAATGGAATATAGCTTGTGATAAAATATTTGCACGCCTCAGTTAAAACATGGGGGATTAGGAAAGCTTTATTCCTGATATATTGTTACGGACTTGTTCTCAAACAGAGCACGGAGGAAGAAAGAAGGAAGAGGAAGAAGAAGTGTGCGCGCCCGTTCGACCTTTGTCTGGTGGCACTTGTGTCGTTCCCGCTAGCCGTGTGTACCTAGCGTACTGAACCGGCTAGAACGTCTCCGTCGCGACGCTAAGGGCGTAACATTGTGGTGGAGGTGCTGGGTAACGATCCCTGGCTCTACAGACAGCACCGACACAACTGGAGCCTCGCCGGAGTCGTTGCCTAGCGGGTCTCGAACCGCAAACCAGCGCCATGCAATAGAGAGGGCAGTGCGTGCATATTTTTTATCTGGATGAAAGCTTGAAGAAATTTTCATTTGAAAGTTAGCATTCATAGCAAAATTCTCTTACTTTGTCCTCTGCTTGTCATTGTGGTGTTTTCTTGAAGTGAAAGGGAATGACAGCAGAATAGTGCCTCCACTGCCAGATCAGCTTTCAGGTAATGTGTTGCTTTTGTTGCCTCAGACAAAAAGATGCTGTATATAAAATTTTCTAGCAGTGATTGTGGCTTTATAAAGCTCAGGTTTGCGTGCCAGCCATATTGGTTCGTACACTATATGTTACAGCCAATGCCAATGTTGCAGGTGAGGTGGCATAGCCCTACCACTGTTCTACTGCAAGAATGAACACATAGAATGGCATGCAATATTCTCGCAATGGCAGCTATGTTGGATGTATTGAAAGTGTATAATGAAGAACTACAAGACGCAAAAAAAAAGATTTAAAACAGACACGTCTTTTTGTGATGTGTATTCCTCCATTCACAATACACTAATTAGCATAGAACAACTAGCCTTAAGCAATATTCTAGGGATCCTACAGATGGCGCCTAATCGTAATTGTGGCGCTAGGCCCACTGCTAGAGTCTACACAAGGACTAACATTGACTGGGTGGGCCCCTGGTTGCCGATGCAGAGACAGGCTTAAGATAAAACTCACTTATTAATGCATTAGCTTACAGTTCATATGAACAGGAAAGCGTGATGTTGGCAGGAAATTTCTTGCTTGGTAGAGAGGTCGGATCATGTATGTGACCAAGCGCTGATTGGTTGGCGAGCAGTGGGATTTCACAAGACTATGTGACTTGATTTCCCCAGATTGGGTGCAATCTGCATTAATTCGCAAAATTTCCATGCCGGTTCTAAAAGTTATGAATTTGACTCTGCCCTTTTTTATGCGTTGTGCAATATGGTGCAGGCAAACTGTCACCGAGTCAGTGGGTACTTCGAAGAGATAACAGCAGAATCCAAGGCAGTTTGTGCGCATTAAGGCTGTTGCTGTTCCCATCCAAAATGTGTCACCAGTTGCCTGTCAATTAAACAGAGTTAACTTTTAAACTCCACAACTTGGGCTTTCTATTGGCAGGCAGTGGTAGAAGAGTGATTGTCAGACATTTACTTGCAGGCATGTGCAGACTAAATGGGCGAAGGTATGGGTTGACTAGCATCCTTAAAACCAATCGCTACCCTAAGCGGAGGTATCACTGATGCTGATGCGGAGGACACCTTGTCAAGACGAAATGGGTCTCCACATGTTGCATCACAAACAATATTAATAAAGCCCCTCCCGTCTGCTACACATTCACACTGACTGGCTACATGTGACCACCATAGTCATTTAGCACAATGAAAGTGAGACATGAAACACGGGAAACACTTTTACTAAAACAAGCACGACTACAGAGTAGTCTGCAATGGAACAAGTCAAGCAGATATTTACACTAAAAGGAGACTTGCGGGGAGGCTGGTGCAGAAGAATTTGCACAGCATGGCGTCAAATCGGAAGAGCAGATGGCACAAAACTGCACTGACAAATTGTACTTGAGAATGCTTTCAACTGGTGTAGAAAGCGCGACCTAATAGAGCCCTCTGTCCAAATTTACAGGTATGCTGGTCGAGTCGTATGGCCAAGAACAGCGGCTGGCTCGTAGAGTCACCTTCAGTGCTGTCCATGTCTACTGTAGAAGAAAAACAACTCAAAGTCCCTGCCCAGAACCTATTATAAGTGGTAAAAATATTTGAAAGTAAAGCAATGAGCATGTCAAGCTGAAATTACAGAAACCTACAGCAAGCAATGTCGCTCGAATGCTGTCGCATTCTATTCTTGAGGTGACTTTAGAAGCCCCATAATTTTTCGTCATGGCAGAAAATGAAGAGCGTTTATGTAGGACAGACTACACGCTTTGTATGCTGTGCGTTAACTACGGAAGTCCTCCATTCTTTGTGGGGAACATTTCAAGATGTCAGATTGTATGCACGAATACTTGCCCCTTCACACGCTGACAGCTTGCGCCCTTTCAGACAACATGTAAATCAGCTGCTCCGGGTAACTGGCGTCACACATTCCTTGGCTTCATTCTTGTCCAGCTGGTGACAGGTGAAGGCCTCAGGCTTAAAGCAGTAGCGCTCCTTTGCTCAGAAGCCCAAATTTGTGGAACTGCCTCTAGGACTTTTTTTGAGAAGTTCTAGCAGTTGACCTATGCCAATTTTTAGTATGGCAGTTTGCTAGCTTGCAGATGGGAATATGAAAAATGCAGATGTTCAACAGGCTACCTTCATATAGTGCATGTGATGCAGCAGATGCTAACATTTACCATTTTATGCAATAGCTTTAAAGGCCTCGGTACCCAGAAAATCCTGCGATGGCATTGTGAACAAAAATAACGGTCATGGTGCTAGCAGGTTGTAGTAGCTGGCAGCTGACATGGCCGAGCACCGATACTTTGATGGTTAGTGCAACTTAACAATATCACTTATTAGAAAAATGGGAGGAGCTGCGAACTCTGGTTGGTCATTTGAGGTGGGAAGGTGGAATAAGAATCAATCTTCCATTGTTTTTGGAAGCCAAGTCAAGCACGCTCATACGGCTTGGTTAAAGGGGGGGGGGGGGTTTACATGATGGATGGTTGGCTACATCCGGTAGATGGATGAGGTGACAGTTTAGTACTCTATGCTAATAAGAATGTGTGATATATTAAGGCACAGACCAAGAGACTGGTAAATAAGCGAGGACTACATGTATGCAAATGAACTGTAAGGGGAGCTGCAGACGCTATATAGTCATATGCTTAAATGAAGAGCTTAAGTGTCCCCAGAATTTGCTATCTTCTACACAGTATCAGAGACAAATTTGTTCTAGAAAAATGCGCCAAGAGACGATTCCATCCAAATTTTGCTTTTTGTTAAAATGAATTCTGTGGCTCTTTCTGGCTATGATGATGTTTAGCCAGCAGCAGAAAGAAAAAACAAAACAAAAAAATGACAAGGGTTTAGTGCTGCTGAACTAAATATTGAGCGAAAGCACTAGCTGCGGGTGACCGAGCGTTCTTCTCTTTTTCTTCTTCCTCAGCCCACATATAAAGCCCCGTTTTATCCAAGCCGTATAAACGTGCCTTAGTGGCCTATAGGGGTAATGTGAATGCCAGGATCCTAGCAGTCTGATTCTGACATAACCGTCCCATGTGAAACGAGAGACCCAAGTTGGCAGCTCCTGCCCACCGCTTGAGTTGGTAGCCCAGCTCTTGTCCTAGTGTCACGTAGGGTGTGACGCCACAGCGTCACGTGGGTAAGACGTGGCTACCGGCCGCGCTACGTTGAAGGCTCGAAGAATAGAGTAGTATTGATTTCGCAATAAAACATAAATTGGATTTTAAAATTTTCTTGACACTCAATTCAAGATTATGCCATCAAACTGGTGACTCCACAATTCCCATATGAAAGTAAAAGGTGATGTAGCCTAGCCTCAAAGGTGTACGAATAACGTTTTCTTCTTGTGGCCCACCTAGGCCACTGCTTTTCTAATAAAGGGCCACAAAGGGACTTTATAGCATGATATAGATTTAAATTTGAAAGTGAGACAGTATGAGGCTCTTTCCACAGTCATTTCATCATCCCCCCTCCCCCCCCCCCCCCCCAAAAAAAAAGAAGAAAGTTGTCCACTATCGTGAGGAACTCTGCACGTGAGACAGATGCTTGAGCCACTAGGTCATTACTGAGCACCACAGTTTACTTACAGGATTGGCCACTAATGGTGACAACTGTATTTCATTTGTACACATTTTATAGCTTATAAAACCCTTGTCCAGTAGATTATTCACCCGTCGAGGTGGGGCTCTGAAACAAAGAAGTGCTTAGCTATGCTGTTGATTAAACTACTAGACAGGGCTGAGGAGCAGAATTTTGAATGGTTTATAAAAAGACCGTTGTGTTGTATAGTCCAGAATGAGATCTCATTATTTCAGGACCTTGATCACACCATGTGTCAGAACAGCGAGCGTTCTCGTTCCAGTTGCCATTTTTGTTGGCGCAGAGAGAGAGAGAAAACTTTATTTCAAAAAGAAAAAGAAAAGAAGAAGAGAAAGGTGGGGGGGGGGGGGGGGGGCAGTGAGTGGGGTCTTCATTTCAAGACCCCAGTGGCCTGGGCTGCCGCTCTTGCCTGAGTTACCAGCCTACACTGTGTCTCTAGATCAGAGCATAGCAGAGTTGCCTCCCACTGAGCCTCCGAATGGTGCATGGTTATGTGTGCAGATTTGGGGCCTGTGCACCCCCATTTGACGTGGTAGGCGGTGAGCTGGTCGTTGCACCAAGGGCATATGTCTGTGTAGTGTTCAGGGAAAATTATGCTGTACTGATGTAGGTTGGGGTAAGTGTTGGTTTGGAGCTATCTCCATTCCAGCATTTCCTGTGCATGTAGTCCCTTGTTAGCAAGTAGGTGATGATCACATCAATACTAATTCCATTAATGAAGTCGTACTTAAGTTTTAAACTGTCACAGTAGAAAAGCCAAAAATGCAGACTGCTGCTAGGTGTGCAGCATCCCATGAAATATTCCAAGTTTCTTAAAGTATCGTATTTCACCTAGCTGGGTATGTGGGTTGGGCAACTACAGCTAATCGATTTTCAGTAGGCAACTTTAAGGATGGATACAGTGAGTTTAATTATAGTGACAAGCCACGGTCAATACCTACCATGTTAGTGACTTGTGCTTCGAAAATTGTGCTTATATATTAAATATGTGGCATCCATTTACTACGCTACATACCAGGCTTTGCCCACTGTATCAGGCATACTGAATCTGTGCTTTTTCGATCCTGTAAGTACAGTTTTTATATGGACAGAACCAATGCAATCATAATAGAGTTGAACGTTGCGCTAGTTGGTCGCACATCTCTTGGAAGAAGGCAGCAGGGCAGGTAACAACACAAGACATAAGAAGCACACACAAACACAAGGACAACGCTGCACTAACAACTATATAGACAAGAACCCGCATATCTTCTGAATGCCACCTTTGGCATTCACTGCAGGGATTGTGATCATTGCACGCCACAATTTGAACAAACGAGAGTGATAAAGAAACACCGCAATCAGCTAACCCATGAAATTCTGGAAGCCGTTGAAATCGCGAAGATAGATGATGATTGTGTTAGTAGTGCTTCGGTGGCTCTAACAGCAAAGGAAATGAAGTTTCTGAATGCAAGGCAATGATGCCGCTGTTGTCATCCGCAGCTGGAGATATTATGTATCCTTGGTTATCAGTGTCATCACGTTTTCTTTTGTTTGTTTCATGTATATATTTTTGCGGGACAAGCAATAAAGCGAGTTGAAAGTCAGCGCTCGTTTGTGTACTTCGTTCGTCCTCGTCTTTTTTGCGCTGTTTACCCTCAATGGATTACCAACTTGCCCAAGCGTCTGTTTTAGCCAGTCGTATTCTGCCGCTGTTGTAAGAAATGACTATAGGACGAACATTATGTCATTATGAACAGCCCCAAAAACTAACTGATAATTACAAAAGAGTAATTGATTCCGTTACTTTTCTTCAAACTTCATTGCCATAACCCGATCTCGGTCGCCTTGCATGGGGGTGCAGTGGTTAGAGTGCTCGATGGCTTTGCCCGAGAATACGGGATTGAATACCGTACACGGCGGCCGCTTTTTGGGAAGGGCGAAAAGCAAGGCGGCCTTGTGATGTGCAATATCAGTGCGCTGTAAAGAATCCCCCATGGTCGAGATTCTCTCAGACCACCACTACGATGCATGTCAAAACCTGAGTAGCTTTGGTACGTTAAACCACATGAACCGAACTCACTCAAGCTACAATAAACAAATGCCTCTTGCGTAATATTTTGTTTACATGTAGTTTGATGTCACCATTTGGTTTTAAAAGTTGTCGTCACTGATGCTGCAGTTTCCTCGTGAAGACATTAGCCGCTACTCTGGCGATTCTATGTGCGTCTGAAACAAAGGCCCTCCAGCACTGCACGGCAATCGAGGCAGCGAAATTTTTCATCGAACGCATCGTCCTGAGGCGCGGCGCCCCGACAGTTATAATAATGGACCGAGGCACTGCTTTCACTGCCAAGCTACTGGAATATGTCATACAGCTGAGCGGCACTACCCATCACAGGTCAACCGCCTACCACCCACAAACCAATGGCTTGACAGAACGTCTGAACAAAACTTTCGCCGACATGATGTCCATGTACGTGGATGTTGAACATCGGTCTTGGGATGACGTCCTGCCGTACGTCACGTTTGCGTACAACACGGCATAGCAGGAATCAACACAAATGACGCCGTTCTCTTTATTGTATGGCCGCGAAGTTTCGACAATGCTGGAAGCCATGTTGCCCCATGACGGCCGTGACTTCGAAGTTGGCGCCAAGGATTTACTCAGCGCACAGAAAAAGCGCGACAGCTGGCTAGGGCACGCATCCGGAACCAGCAAGGCCGAGACGCACAGCGTTACGATCACCGCCACCGTGTAGCGACTTTCGAACCGGGCGACAGAGTGTGGTTCTGGACTCCGATTCGACGTCGTGATCCGAGAAACTTCTGAAACAGTACTTTGGCCCATACAAAGTGCTCCGTCAGCTGAGGGACATCACGTACGAAGTGCTTCCGGATGGCTTTTCTAACACTCGTCGCCAGCAGAAACCCGAGGTTGTTCACGTCGTGCGCATGAAGCCGTACATCCCGCGAGAAAATCAGCACACCGCCTTACCGCATTGTAAATTGACTGAAGATAAAGCGCACGGGAAGACACACACAAGAGAGGAAGACACAGGACACGCGCTAACTCACATCTGGTTTATTGCAGCAATAACAGCAAATATATGCTGAAAAGGGGTCATGCGCAGTACATAACAATCACATAAAGATAGGAAAAAAAATATAAGGAATATTACAAAACATTATCAAGGAACATCACAAAACCCGATCAAGAAAACTGATCTCTGCCTTCCAGAGCCGCACCGACGTATCGCTGACACACCTATCTCCCCTTTTTCCGATATGGAATGCCTCCAAAAGCTCACGCGCTGTCTTATCACGGCCTCTGCCCAGAATCTTAATGTCAGCCAGTCGCGGCTGGCACGCAGTGCAGTTCGCGCAATGCGCTGCCAAATTTGACCCTCCACTCCTTAAAGCCCGCAAATGATCCCCTACTCGATCATTAATACAGCGCCCGGTCTGGCCAATGTAGGCCTTCCCACAGGTCAGCGGGATCTGATAAACGACCCCCATGCAGCAGTCGACAAACCGCTTAGCATGTTTTTTCTCACAACCGCTCGGTTTTCCAGCACGCGAAATGCGTGAGCAAAGCTCCGCCATCTTCTTCGGAGCGGAGAACACCACCGGCACGCCATGTCTGTTCGCCACTTTCTTCACGTGGTGCGCAACCTTATGCATATACGGTACCACAACAGGTTTAGCCGTATTTCTCACCGGAGCAGTTTTCTTTCCAAACATGGCTCGCTTGGTTTTCCGGAGCAGGGCTTCCGTCACTGACATAATGACCGCGCAGGGGTACCCAGCAGACAGCAACCGCTGTATTTGCCTATTAAAACTCGACTGCACAGCATGCGGGCACGACTTCGTGAGGGCAGACCCTAAGCATTGGCTAGCGATAGCTCTTTTAACAGTTTTAGAATGTGCCGAAGAGTAGGGCAAAAGTTGTTTCTGTGCCCGCGGAGCGTACAACCAACAAACATGATCATTCCCTAAAGTAACGTTAATATCTAAAAACTGCAATGAACCCTGTCAAGGAAGCTCATGAGTGAAAACCAGACCTCTCCCATTCTGCCGAAAGTTGTCCAAAATCCCCCCCACCGCGTCAGTGTACGTCGAGTTTGGTAGCTTGTTAAGAACAATCAGAAAATCATCCACGTACCGAAATACCTTTAGAACACCTTTCCCATTAAAGCTCTGCTCAAGGGCGCGGTCAACAAAAGCTAAAAACACATTACAAAGAACCGGGGCAACACAAGAACCAATACATATCCCTTGTTTCTGGCGATAAAATCTGTTCTCAAAAGAGATAAACGTAACACCAATATAAAACTCAAGCACACGTATAAAATTATCCACTGTTAGACCACTAGAGTTCTGAAATTGCACAACCCCACTTTCTTCAATAGCATCTCTCACAGCAACTAACAGGGCAGCATGAGGCACCGAATAATATAAATCTTCCACGTCTACAGAGAATACATAGCCAATCGACTTATTATCCTCGAGAAAGCTCACCACTTCATTCGAATTCTTCGTTAAAAAGGGGTCTTGAAACTGCAGTGAATTTAAATGCTTCTGTAGGTACTTGCTTAATACATGCTGCCAAGTACCATTTTCACTAACAACAGACCTAAAAGGCACATTCAGCTTATGTGTTTTAGCCGTAAAAAACACTGAGAGGGCATTGCACCTAGTACTAACAATATCATTTGCTAACCTGTCGAGAACCAAGTCTTTGCACAAGGCAGCCGCTTTACCCTTCACTCTAGTGGCGCTGGACTTTACTTCCTCGAAATTCTTGGCGATCGCATCTTGCGCTCTCCTGTGGTATTCCTCTTCAGTCAACACCACGAAGCCTCCTTCCTTGTCAGACTGAAGCAGTCGTAACTCATTGTGCTGGAAGAAGGACACAACCTTCCCCCACCCATCCTTGGAACGGCCCGCGGAGGTCCTGGCAGTTTTCATCAGCGCGTCCACACCATCAAGAAGGCATCTTTCTTGGTCTTCTCCTGCAGCCTTCCTAGCTATTTGCCGATTGAGCGCGAGCAATTCATGGCCCGGTACACTTGGTTCCTGACAGAATTTGGGACCCTTGCTTAAAATATTGGAAATGTCCCCCGGCAACACCGCATCACCAACCACTGCCACATCAGTAGCCCGACGAACACAGCTCTGCCTGCCCTCAGTCGAATGCAAGGCTTGGTTCAAGGTCTGGGCCCAGAGGAATTCCGTCAGATTAGCCGCATGGCGTCTAATGACACGTAGCTTGATCTCGGCTAACCAACCAGGGTCTAACGCATAACACAGGGCCCGCAAATGGTCCTGACATCTTCGCACTTGTCGCCACAGCTCGGACCTCAACAATTTAAAAAGCTCTTCAAAAAGTATCCAGGCGGTCTCAGAAATCCCAGAAAGGCACTCACGTCCATCGGCAACAGACCCTTCCGAAGGCAGAAACCAATGAATCTTGCACGGCAGGTTAAGACGGCAATGAAGGAAACACACATGTTGCGCTGACTTGAAGAAGAAGTACCCCGTGACGTTCGATTAGAAGAGGCTGAAGTTTGCTGCTAACTGTCTCTCGGTACTCTAGACCTGCTCTTGGCCGATCCCCTCTGTGGGTATGTGCCATTAGTTATTTGTCAACAACAACAACAACCTGCTCTCCTGCGCCTGTTGGATCAACCCTCCATTACAAACCAACCTTCTGGTTACGGGCCTAAACGGCTACGTGACAATATATATATTTGGCACCTCAACTTTCCTTCAACCTGTTAGGTTTTTCTGCAGATCCCTTAACACTTCCGTGATTGAGGCTTGCTCTCTCTCAATAGGCAGAAATACCAAGTATTTATGCGCTTTACTCGCTGCACACGCTGATGCATCATAGCTGCGCTGGAGGTGGAAGTTTACTGCAATTGTGCACAATTTGGGGATAAGCCGATTAAAGTGGTTTGCTATCTTCTTTCGGCCTCCTCTCTAATACCGGTTTCCATTGGGCGAACAGGAGCACATTTAGCTGCACTCAAAGTGCTCTCGCGATTTTCGGCGCCTACCAGTGGTCGAACAGGAACAGTAGCGTTGTGTCCTATTGGCAGAGGAGACGCGCTTTTGGGGTCCCGAGAGCAACCTAGAACAGTCCTCGGTGCTCCGTCGCCAGCGGCGGAGTACAGGGAGAACGGAAGAAGTCACGAGACCTTTTTGACGTCACTTCTGGTCATTCGCCCGGAGCCCGGGCAGGACGGTCGAGAAAAATGGCGGAAGATGGCAGCGGCTGCGTTCGGCAGGCGGATACGGTCAACGCGAGCGCAGGAAAAGTTTGGTCACATGACGCCTGACGTCATGCGCTCCCCCTCACTATGTTGCTCTCCGAGCAGCGTGAATGTTCCGTTGGGGAGACCAGAACGCGCATCCCCAGTGCTCTCGTGGGCTGCTCTGGCTGCTCGTTGCTCATGCTCCTGTTCGCCCAATGGAAACCGGTATTAGTGTTGGTCCGCAAGCGCCCAGCCGTAAGCAAGCAGAGGCAGACACGGCTGGCGGGAAACCGTTTATTCTCGAAGCAAAGGCCACTATATACCGAAAGGTGGAAACGGATTGAGAGGGAGAGCAGAGCAGAATGGCTATCGCTCGAGCAATCGACAGAAAAAGGCAAACAGGGAAGGAAGGGGGGGGGGGGGGGTCAGCATGGCAGACGTGCTATCTGTAACACTTTTCCCCAGTTAAAAATGGAAACACTGCACTGGCTCGGGTCCCCTGGTACAGCGTCGCAACACTTGCTCCGTGGCTGCCTATTTTGCAGGTGAAGCCTGCGGCACATTTGCCACCCGGCTTCGTGGGGGCTCGCGCTAACGACATCTTGAACTTCGGAATCTGCGGCGGACGGAAGCAATGACTGCTCAGGGAGCATAGATTGCTTAGTCTGTTTTGAAGTTTCTATGATAGGCGAGGTTAGTAGCGGTGATTGGTGTCGATGACCAACTTGGTTAACGTGGCATCTGATCAAAATAGTGGGAGTTTGGATAGCCATGATGCGAGACCCCAGCGTCGACTCCCCTTGTCCCGCTGTAAGGAGCTAGCGCCACACGGTGTCTGCAGCTCCCGGCACGAGGGAGAAGAGAAAGACGACGCGAGTCTGTGGCGCGTGCGGGGGAGAACACGGAGTGACACGCAAGACAGAGGTCGGTCGAGTGATTGATTGATAAACTTTATTGGGGAAAATAGTGGTTCGGGGTAGTGTGTTAGAAAGAGCAGTAGTCGGCAGTCCTCTGTCCAGGAGTCCGTTGGCCTGAGCAGCGGCTCTGGCCCGCTGCACCAGCATGAGCTGGTGCTGTGTGTCCGAGTCGGCTAGAAGATCCTCCCACTGCTCAGGACTAGGGCTATCTATTTTAGGCATTATGGGGCTTGCGCTACATCCCCATGTTGTGTGGTATAGTGTAGCAGTGTCTCTGCACCAGACACATTCGCTTTTGTATTGTGTGGGCTATATCTTGTGTACAGGGCTCTGTTTGGATAAGTGTTTGTTTTTAGGCGCCTAAGTGTAGTGGCTTGTTCTCGGCTTAGTGTGTCATGTGGAAGTGTGTACTTTCTACTCCTCTCCCTACACGCTCGTATTGTTTCCCCGTATGTTTCTGCTGTCCTGAAAGGTTCTACTGATGGCTCCGCCGCCCGGCTAGTGACACCTCTGACGACGCCATCTACTCTAATTTTAGCCTCCACCCCAGAGTCGGGGACCCAAACAATCGTGTGTTGCCTACTTTGGTCTCTTCCTTCTGGCCGGCGGGCTAGGAACTTGTTCGCTATGGGATGAATCCTGTTGTTTTGGAAGGCTCGACAGGCAGCTTACGAGTCTGAGCATATCCATCACCTGTGTTGTCTTCGGTTTGCTTCAGAGATTGCTAGGCTATTGCCACCTCTTCCGCCGTGCGGATGCATTTGGTTCGTATACTTGTTCCGCATATGAGCTTGCCTCGTGAGTCAGTGACCACGGCTGCGCTTGTCTTTCTGCCTTCGTACCTCGCTGCGTCGACGTACCTCACAAAATGTTTGCTTTCAGGTGTTTGTCAAGAGTTTGTGCTCTGGCATTCCTTCTGCCGCTATGATTGACAGGGTCCATATTTCTGGGCAGCGGTTTGATCGTGAAAGTATCCCTAATGTCTGGTGCGATATTTGTGGATTCTGCGATATTGTCTTTGAGGGTATATCCGAGTTTTGTAAGGAGAGCACGGCCCGTCTTGGTCTGTTTAAGTCTTCTTCTCTGGGAGTCAAGCATAGCTTCGCTATGTTCTTCGAGCAGCGGGCTCTTCGCCCCACCTTGATTTTAATGGCCAATAAACTACACCACCACCAGCTTTGCTGAAGGACGGATGATCAAGGAGCTGCGACTGATAGCGTCCCGCCTGGCCTACGAGTACCTGGGATACCAGGCCTGAGAGTGGTCAAGAAGCTCCTGCTGATCGCGTTCCACCTGTCCTATTACTCGGATAACCAGACCTGGGAGTGGCCAACTCCTGTTGTGGTCCTAGAGCACGTAGTCAGCACGCAAATTCGTTTAGAAATCGGGCGTCTCTGCCGCTTGAAGGCAACCTGGGGCCTTTCGCCTCGGCCGAGAGTCTCCTGCCACCAAGCCACCTGCTGGTCTAACCCAAGCGCCTGTGGACACTGGGCGTTCCTTGCACTCTAAGCCCACGCAACCGGGAGGGTCCGCATGGACTTCATTCTTCTAACGGCTGGCGACATTTACTTGTTTGTGTTCGTCTTCGTCTTGTTTGTTAAGCTCGTTATTTGTTACCTGTTATTTTTCTAGTTTTAGGTTTCTGTACAAAAAGATATATGTTCCTAGATTGACCGGTCTGGTCATGTGTTTGATCCCACCAAATCAGCCGTTCGATAGGTGGGTTTTAAAGGACCTCCTCACACCCACCGTTCAATTTTCTCCTAGAGTTGCGGTCGGAGGATGGTTGCTCTTGTGGCCCTACGAAGCTGGAACTGGTTGGTCCCCGCCTTTTGAGGCGGAGGCTAGCCTGTCAGCGGTGGTTGTATCTGTTGTAGGCCGTCATTGCACCCGTCACCGCTTTGGTGGTGGACGACGGTCATAGCGACGCGCATCTTTTTTTCTCCCTCCTTTTTTTCTTTCTCTTCCATTTTTTCCTGTCTGCACGAGGCAGCGGAGGTGGCTCAGCTACAGGGCCGCTAGCAGGCCCATACAGTTTATTTTCCTCTTCCTGCAGTCGTAGCAACAATTTTTTCTCCCACACCGTGGTTTCGTTCGTACACGCTGGTTTCCGTGGGAACCATCCAGTCATGAGATTCCTACGGCGACTCTGCAAAAGCTCGAGAAAAACATTGGCTAAGTGAGATCGCAACTGATACCCCAGTAATAGCTTTGAGGGCGAATTCCCCGTCTTCCGGGGAGCCCTCCATCAGTTGAAGAACAACCTGACAAGGTTGTCTACTGAGTTTCCTCCGACATTTTTTGAAGTCCATCCTTAATCGTTCCGACTGTTCTTAATGCCGTCCCATCAGACTGCAGGTGAAAAGGGGCTGCTCGCATCTGCACTATATTTAGTTTCACTGCGAAAGTAGCGAACACCTTGGAAGTGAACTGCATGCTGTTATCGAATACAATGTTTCGCGAGACGCCGAATGTGCTGAACCTGGCACGCATGCAGCTGATCGTGCGAGCAGTTTTGGCATGTGTCACGGAGACGGCTTATATGCAGTTCGAGCGTGCATTACGGCCACTATAATCATCTTTCCTGCTATCGGTCCGGCAAAATAGACTTGAATCATCGGCCACTTTACTTGTGTTTTCGGCCAGTTGACTGGGGGCGCTGCAGACGGCATAGACATGTTTGAACGAAGTTTGGTCATCGGACTGAGAAATCTTCAATACCGCGGTCTAGTCGCGGCCACCAAAACTTTGACCTTGTCTGCCTTCATTCCCGACGAGAATTGACTGGTCACGTGCTTTAAACGTCTGTTCAGTGTCCTTCAGGGTATGATTGCACAATGTAATCAATACACAAGACCATGAGCTACAGATACCTCTAACTTATGGTCAAAATATGACCGCACTATAATGTCCAACCGTTTTAGTCATTTGGGGCAGCCATATTGGATATAATGCTTCACCGCACCTAGTTAAGGGTCAAGCAAGTGCAAAGGCTGATATCATATTGTTACGACGTTTATTTACAAAGATGTTAGGATGCATTGGAGATTAGCACACCACAGCGGACAGACCCAGCTTCCTCGTCCTCTTCTGCTTATTCCGCCAAACCTCATCTTCCTTCAATAAGGACCGCGGGAAGTGCGTGACAATATCTTGCACACCGCTTTCAGTTTGTTAGTATTAATGGCTGTCGATCCTCAGTAAAAAAAGTAACTTTTGGTGTACCTCAGGGAAGTATCCTTGGAACCCTGCTTTTTAACTTATATATAAATGATATCGTTAGTCAATGCCCGCAGGCGAAGTGTGTTATGTATGTAGATGGCGTCTCACTGTTCTTCTCATCAAGCGCAAGTGAAGATGAGATAAACGCGGCAAATAGGACGCTAAGTACACTCCATCAGTGGTCCCTTGATAATCAGTATAAAATTAATGTAACTAAAGCTAAGGCAATTATCTTCAAACCAAAAAATAAAAACATTATTATACCATGCGATATTAAGCTAGGTTTCGAAACAATAGGGGTTGTCGACAATATTAAGATATTAGGGGTGCATTTCAACAGCCAGCTAACCTGGGACAGTCATTTTAACACTGTCATCAGCAAGCTTTCTTGTGTCACAGGCATCATTAACCGACATCGTTACTTCTATGCAAAGTTAAACTTCTCCTTCATAATTCACTCAGTAAAGTTTTTGGTTCGATGTTGATGGTTGACTGGATGGTGGGAGCAAGCCATTAAGTTGGTGGAGCCACTTGATAAACAACCGGAGAACTTTATACAAATAAACAAGAGGTGGTACAAGAGTTATTGCCAAAAGAAAACTGGCCGCGGTCTGCCGCGCCGATCGCAAAACAGAGCGACAAGGGACTCTGTGTCCCCGCAGTCGACCTGACGCCTCTTGCCCCAGCTCCAAAACCAAAGCTGGAGTTTGCTCCGCGACGCCAGCGCTCGGTTTCTAGCGGAGCGGAGAGAAACTACAAAACCTACGCCATGGCCTCCGATATCACCTCGGCGCGCGAGGGTGATCTCGGAGGCCATGCCTACGCGCATCAGCGCCCGCGCACAGCTCAGCGGAGTCTGCGCAGCCCGCTCGCTCGGGAGCGCGTGGCACAGGCAGCCGCACGTGCACGCGGAGCGGGAGGAGAGTGAGGACGAGGGGGGATTGTCATGCGTCTGCGCCCGCAAAGCCGGCGCTATTTGCCAGTAGGGTTTCTTATTTTTGTTTTTTTCTGTGCCTCGGCAGACATAGAGGCTGGCTGGAGGCACGTTCTTTATCGGTGCTTTCGAAAGTGAGAAATTATGATTAATTGATCGCCGCGGACATTGTTTTCAAAGAGCGCTTGTTGGCAGGCTCAGACATAAAAAAAAAAAACATGAACGCGAATTCGCTACTCAAAGGCAGAGGCAAGCGACAGGTATTTTGAAGGACTTGAGGCGACACCTCTCGATGAGTCTGTCCATATTGTTTAGAGTATGAAGGGTCCAGCCTTCTCGTTGAGAATTGATACGCGTGTGTACCGTGACGAGTGCTCCGGGCGCTGGTTGGGGAGCTTCCTTTCCATTTGTGACTGCTCACTTGAATGGGGCCTATTCAACTCATTGGGGTCAGACGTTTTAGGCGATGCTGCCGGTGCCGTGGTGCCTGTTTTCGGCGCGTTAAGGACGCGTTCCTTACAAGGGCACAAATCATGCCGTCTTACCCAACGTTTATGGCCTTATCCTTTGGTTCCTGCTGACAGCGGTCAGGGGGAGTTCGCTGCCGTGGCGCTGCCATCCGAAATGAATGACCTAGCTACCTATAACGATGAGGAGTTTCTCAAAGACTGTCCATGCAAGCGAAGACATCTCTCCACTGAAACCTTTGTCTTCTTAATTCCACAGCTACCCTGTGCAATCCCTAGTTCAGTTACCTCCTCTAGCGAAGGCGCAGTTTTGAGCTCCCGAAGCAGGATCGCGTATGAGGATAGAACGATTGACGTATGTGTTTTTCCTTTATAAGAGGCAAGTGATGGCATTAATGACGTATATCTGTTTCTTGAGGCCGACTTGGTTCCGCGACGGCTGCTGCGGCACTGCCAGTTACAAACAGAGGTGTGAGATACGAGCGGTATGAGATACCTAAAAAAACCGACAACCATCGTTTCAACACGAGTTTTGCGAAAAAGCGCGCCGTCACTTTTTCATTCCAATTCTTTCTTTTTTTTGCCCCCTTTGTTGGAGCGCGACGGCGGCCAGAATGCGGCCGGAGGAGGAAAGAAACAACCGAGCGCGCGCGTGCAAACACGTGCTGGAAAGCAGCGCGGAGCAGACAGCATGCTTTTCGATGCGGCGGGGAGCAGACGACGCGGCCGCTCTGCGCTGAGGTTTTGAAGGGGTCTCCATGGAGGGCGCGGACGCACAGAGTGGCGCAGTGCCCCCTGGCCCAGGTTTTCTCCCTTATACACGGACCGCGATCAACACAATTAAATGATCGACACGTCGCGGAAACAACGTCGTGTGCTCGTTTCTGTTGCGGTCACTGCGACCAGTGGAAGGGGTGCCAGACTAGCTATCACCCAGTTCATTTCAGCATTACGAAAACATAGTGTGACTAACTTTGCAAACATGGACAGTCATCTTCCTTGCTAGGAGGCAGTCGCTCAAGTCGTAAACACTTTCGCAACACATGCACGGGCGTTTATCGATGCGCTGAGGAGCCGATTCGTGCGCATGAAAATCACCGTGAACTGCTGTTGCTGGCCGTCGGCCGTGAAGATCCTCGCGGCTAGCGATAATCACAAACACATCGTGACACCGGTGCGAAGTAAACTTCGCCGGTTGGAAGATCACTGCCTTCAGCTCAGCGCAGATAACAGTGGCGCATATGATCCGACTTGAGGGGAAATCACAGTCGATAGGAACACTAATATTAGCAATGCGCGCTAAGTATATTGGTTTATGCGGCAAAGCAACAACTACCATCTAGGCTTCGCTCGTCGCTTCGCACCGCTGGCGGCCATGTCGGCCTGGCGAGATCGAGGAGGAGGAGCCGGAGGCGTCGCCTACAGCGCAACCAATAGCTGCAATCCGGTCGCCTTGCTGATCAGCACGTGCGGGCAAAAAGTTGAGATTGAGTCAACTTTTCTGTGGACGAAGGGGCTGGGACTAGGAGCTAGCCTGCCACCGGATTTTTATCTGTTGTAGGCTGTCATTGCACCCGCCACCGCTTCGGTGGTGGACGATGGCTGTTGCAACGTACGTCTTTCTCTCCCTCCTCTTTTTCTTTGTTTTCTATTTTTTATTCTGTTCGCACGAGGCAGCACAGGTGGCTCAGCTATATAGCCAGTAGCAGGCCCGTGCATTGTTTTCCTTCGGGTGTCCCACGGAGTAAGATAAGACAGGAGCGCCAACTCTGGCGCACTGCAATGCATTCGGCGTAGGCCGATTTTGCTGCTGTTGTTCTGGCTGTAGGAAGAAAGCAATGAAAATGCATGGGCATGCTACTGGCTCTGTAGCTGAGCCACCTTCGCTGCCTCGCGCGGACAGAAGAGAAAATAGACAAGAAAGAAAAAAGAGGGAGAGAAAGACGCGCGCCGCAACAACAGCCGTCGTCCACCACCACCGAAGCGGTGGCGGGTGCAATGACGGCCTACAACAGATAAAAATCAGTGGCAGCCCAAGCATCCTTGGCCGACCATTTACGTGTGGCCGACGTTCGGAAAATGGTCGGCAGCCGACTTAGTCGGCAGCCGACTTAGTCGGCTAGTCAACCACGGCAAGTGGTCGGCCCGGATATAGCCGCCAGCCATTCCGGCAAGCAGTTCGCAGTGCGCTTCTGCCCGACTTCGCGGGCGGACTAAATGCCGAGCACGTCGCCAGGTAAATGGCAGGAGTGCGGCAATGCGTCGGCCCGACAGTTGAGGCGGTAAATTGAAAAAAGTTACGAAGAGCATGACTGCAACTTTTTTTTAATTTGCCTGTTACTTGGCTTTGGTTTTTCGTGATGTTATGTAATTTGCGCGCAGTGTGGAGCACAATTATACGTGCTATTTAGTGTAAATGTTTTGTTACAATGATTGTTTGTTTGTCTCTCACATTTTTAGTGAACCTATATCTGTTAGTAAAATTTTTTACCGAGTTCTCCTGATAAACAGCAAGCCATGAGGTGACCGCGATTTCATGTGTATATCATGTCATTATAGTATTTGCTTGTTACGAAGCGCTGCAGTGAGTGATGTAACTTAAATTATATTCTGGCGCACACGAGCCCGTACAACCCCATTTAGCCCGTATCACTAACCTAAATTCGTCGGCAGGGCACTTAAGTAGACGCAGTTTCGCATTGTAAGTGGGAAAGCCATAGTGTAAAAATAAAAGAAGCGGACAAAAAGGAAAAAGCACTCGGGGATGAGCAGGGCACTGGCGAACCTTGGCCGGCGAACGTTCCGGCAGGCAAGCTAAGAGACAAACTAAAAACACGACTGGAGGGGAGAAATACGTATTGGGAGTTTCGGCCGAAACAAACCAACAAACCGACCGCGCGCTCGGACGTTTTGAAGGAAGGGCGGAAAAGAGGGGGAGAAATGTTGGGAAGTGAGGTGCAACCATGGAGGAAGGATTCTCCATGGGGGCAACTGTGCCACCCCCGCAGCTCGAAAGTTGGCGGCGAGCGTTCCTGACTGGGCGAGAGAAGAGTGTGTAGTGTACACGCCGACTTTGAGGAGAGCATTCAGTTTTGTGGTATTTGTATACTATTTTTGGGAGAGCTCTTTTTCAACAAAGTTGTCTTACGAGCAAATACGTGCAAAAAGAAACTAAGGAAAACGATTATTGATCAGGTTATTAATCGCATACTTGTTTCTCAAAACAGTCTGGTAAAGCTAAGAGCCACGAGAAAACGGGCCAGTGTCCTTCATTTGGTTTTGTTTCTTCGCGTGTCGCCCATTCATCCTCTTTTACGACCTACCGGGGTGGCACGGGCGGCTCTTTTCCTTTTTTTTTTTCGGAAGTCGGAGCGGTGCATTTTCGCAGCGAGCGGTCCGATTCTACAATTGGACCCCCCTATCCTCTCCCGCTTCTTGTCAACAGTTCTTGGAAGACTAGGCAGCTTGTGCTCGTTGATGCGTGCTTTCAAGTTAGTTGCAAAAGCGCGAGGACGCTGTACGTGCGAACGGAATGTCGGGAATGTGAGCGCGTTTTCCAAAGTTGCGCGTTATTAGTGAAAGTTTTGTTACCTTCAATAATGAGGCGCCGGACAACCAGACCACTTTTTCATTCGCATTTATACATTGTCAGGGCAAGTGACTGTGGTAGTTTTCAACCGCTGTATCCTTTCAGGAACTCCGCCAAGCCATCCCGAAGTAACGCGCTCCTCCGGCGCGTTTGGACACAAAAAATCGAAGATGCTCCGCTTTTCTTTTTTTTTTCTCAAATAATGGGAGTGTGGTTTCATAGGAACTAAATAGTTGATTTTTATTTATTTTATTGGTATTTTGCTTTTTGTTTTACAAAATTTGCTATGGTTTTGATTTATGGCTTCTTCTTTTTTTCTTTTTTTGCTTGTTTGTGTCCACTCCTGGTCCGCGAGAGACATATTTTCTCAACGCATCCTGCATAACAATATTAGTTTGAGACCCCTATATTGTACAACGTGACTGACAATTAAGAATATTTATTTACAGCTACACGAGGTACGCGCAAGTAAAAAAGCTAATTGAAAAGAATTCTTTCCTGAAGCAGCTGCGCAGATTTGGGTTGTTGTTGTGGCTTGCAGACCAATAATATGGAGAACTTTTAGTTCATTTTAAGGCGTGGACATATATCGGAAGTGATTAAAGCGAATGATCTGTCGTACGTACTAAGCCGACAGGTCGTTTGTAGTATAGCCCTGCATATGGAAGGACTGTTGCATAAGTGCAGAAAGTTTAGACTTCTGCATGAAAAGTACCGGGATAAGAGAGTAGAAATGATCATGACGTCATAGGCGCAAACTTGCAACCGTTGCATAGAAGGGAACCAAAGAAATTTCATTGACAAACATGAAAATAGCAAAGCACAATGGGACAATAAATAATGTTTCAGTAAAACAGCAAACAGTACCAAACATATAAGGTAGCGACAAGAAATATATGATGCAGTGAGTTTCTGATCACACGTTGTATATCAATAATACAGCTGCAACAGGACTCCCTCGGGAGCTCTAACTACCTAACAAATTTCCAGGCAGTCGATTGCTCCTTTAGTCTCACACATATATTGAAATGTACTATATTGTATTATACTCCTTTACCTTTTAATCTAAACTTTCCTTTCTCCCTGTCGCTCACTTCTTCGATTTCTCCTACCTGTCTCCCTGCTATCCCTTTATTTCCGCCACCCCAGTTCAGCTGCTTCAGCGCATTTCGATAGCAGATACCGGGGCAGGCAAAAAATCTTTCCTTCCTTTAATTATTTTTTATTTTATTCTATAATAATAATAACACCACTTACTACCTCACACATGTAAGCGTGAGCTGCAGGCTAGCGTCTTTCAAGACAAGAGCCTAGTTTAAATCACTCTGATGTACAAAGTGACCTTCCTGAGGTGGATGTGCCGCGTCAACAACCTCCGGATAAAGCTTTTCTCCCCAAGAGCTAACAGCTCGCTATATCTAGGTGAGACGCACTAGCATAGAGAACAGTAGACGACGGGGTCGCCGAAAGAATACGACCGCGTTCCTATTCTGCCAAATGATCAAGCCCACGCGGACTAAACATTGTTCGAACGCTTCGCGCGGCCTTCCTCTGTGGGATGAAAACGCTCACGACGCTAGGCAGCGGAATGTCCAAGCTGCAGCGCAGTCCTCAAGGACACGTGTCTGTGAGACTCGACCTGACCACACTTGATACAGTGCGTATCAACATGCCCGAGCTGTAAAGCCTGTCTTAATTTGGTGGGGATCGAGTAGGCAACTCAGTGCGCCACCGAAAGTCTCTTACAGCTCGCTGGAGATTGGGTGCAACAGGCGCCTCCCACTTCGCATACCTCTGAATAGCAGGGGCGCAGAATAGCAGAGCGCTTCGCAGAGCTGGATCAATAAACAATCAAGGGAACAGAGATGTGTGAAAGTTGGCGCCTGTGCGCACTAGGCTTTTATGAGAAGTTTCGCGCATACATTATTTAGCTATAACTTTAGGATGAACAAGATGTCCGAGATTTTTGAGTTAATAGTCTATCCCGACATCGGCACGAAGCCGTGTGTGACGCATGCACGCACGTATACATGCACTCGCACAGAGTAAATTGGTTTGAAACCAAACCAGAGTAAATTGTTCCAGGACCTTACACAATGATGGTAGGATGAAATTGTTGATAATAATTGAAAGAAGAAAATAAAAGTTAGGGGGACGCTCAAGCCTCGCCTAAACAGTCGGCGGGATGCAACGCCTTCTCATTCTTCTCTCTATCTCTCTATTTGGGTGGACAACCGCAGTTAATTTGTAAATTGTTTTATAGAAAAGTAAAGGCGCAGCATCTGTCACAGATCCCGGTGGAAACCTGAACCGCACCTCCGTATTTACTACCACGTTCCGAATATTTCAGACAAAACTCGACAGTACTCAAGCGAAAACCGGGGTAGCGAGGTGGCTTTTGGACTAAACGAGCTGTAAACGCTTCGCATAATCTATGCTGCACTCTTGATAGAAGAAACTCGGGGGATAGTGCCGACATGAGAATGAATGGAACAGCTTGGGATAAAATATTTGCACGCCTCAGTTAAAACATGGGGGATTAGGAAAGCTTTATTCCTGATATATTGTTACGGACTTGTTCTCAAACAGAGCACGGAGGAAGAAAGAAGGAAGAGGAAGAAGATGTGTGCGCGCCCCTTCGACCTTTGTCTGGTGGCACTTGTGTCGTTCCCGCTAGCCGTGTGTACCTAGCGTACTGAACCGGCTAGAACGTCTCCGTCGCGACGCTAAGGGCGTAACATTGTGGTGGAGGTGCTGGGTAACGATCCCTGGCTCTACAGACAGCACCGACACAACTGGAGCCTCGCCGGAGTCGTTGCCTAGCGGGTCTCGAACCGCAAACCAGCGCCATGCAATAGAGAGGGCAGTGCGTGCATATTTTTTATCTGGATGAAAGCTTGAAGAAATTTTCATTTGAAAGTTAGCATTCATAGCAAAATTCTCTTACTTTGTCCTCTGCTTGTCATTGTGGTGTTTTCTTGAAGTGAAAGGGAATGACAGCAGAATAGTGCCTCCACTGCCAGATCAGCTTTCAGGTAATGTGTTGCTTTTGTTGCCTCAGACAAAAAAGATGCTGTATATAAAATTTTCTAGCAGTGATTGTGGCTTTATAAAGCTCAGGTTTACGTGCCAGCCATATTGGTTCGTACACTATATGTTACAGCCAATGCCAATGTTGCAGGTGAGGTGGCATAGCCCTACCACTGTTCTACTGCAAGAATGAATACATAGAATGGCATGCAATATTCTCGCAATGGCAGCTATGTTGGATGTATTTAAAGTGTATAATGAAGAACTACAAGACGCAAAAAAAAAAGATTTAAAACAGACACGTCTTTTTGTGATGTGTATTCCTCCATTCACAATACACTAATTAGCATAGAACAACTAGCCTTAAGCAATATTCTAGGGATCCTACAGATGGCGCCTAATCGTAATTGTGGCGCTAGGCCCACTGCTAGAGTCTACACAAGGACTAACATTGACTGGGTGGGCCCCTGGTTGCCGATGCAGAGACAGGCTTAAGATAAAACTCACTTATTAATGCATTAGCTTACAGTTCATATGAACAGGAAAGCGTGATGTTGGCAGGAAATTTCTTGTGAAATGTGGATTTAATGGTCGGCTGGAACGTCTAGCACTGGCAGTACTTCGGGCACAGCAGGGTCGAATACCAGCCGCAGGGCACAGCTTCAGCGCGAGCGAGATGGGCGCCGGAGACCAGCGATGGTGATGGCGATGCCGCAGCGTTTTTCTGTTCTTTGTCTTCTTTACATTTTCCCCGCGTGAAGAAGTCGCCATCCTGGCGACTCAGGGAGAAGTGACGACCAGAGGGTTGTAATATGGCTTGAGGCGGCTAACGTGGACAACCTCGCGGCCGCGACGGCGATGGTCGGAAGAAGGGGTGACTGGCTCGATGACGTAGTTCACAGGGGATGTGCGTTCCAAGACGCGATAAGGTCCGTGGTATTTGGTGTCTAGTTTGTTGGTGGCAGGAACGCATAGCCAAACAAAGCTGTCGGCCAGGAACGTGGGAGCAGGGGTATCGGTATCATGCTGATCTTTGCGATAGCCTTGATTGTTGGAGGTAAACGTGCGAGCAAGCTGACGGCATTCCTCGGCCTTCTGTGCAATATCTGACAAAGCACTGTACTCAGAGGCATCTGGATGGTATGGCAAAATTGTGTCCAGAGTACAAGATGGTTCACGGCCATATAAGAGAAAGAAGGGCGAAAACTCAGTTGTTGCTTGGGTGGCAGTGTTGTACGCGAACGTTACGAATGGCAGTACCTGGTCCCAGTTGGAGCTTCCCGATTCAGATGTAACATACATTGCGAGCATGTCCCCAAGCGTACGGTTGAAGCGCTCCGTGAGGCCGTTTGTTTGCGGGTGATACGCGGTTGTAGCCCGATGTATCGATTTGCAAGACGACAGGAGCTCTTGAACTACTTCGGAAAGAAAGACACGACCTCTGTCACTCAGTAGCTCGCGAGGGGCGCCGTGTCGAAGAATGAAGTGGTGTAGAAGAAAATGGGCTACCTCTCGGGCTGTCGCCGCGGAAAGTGCAGCAGTCTCGGCGTAACGGGTCAGGTGATCGACTGCGACGATGACCCATCGATTACCAGCGGCAGTGCATGGTAGCGGACCATAAAGGTCGATTCCCACGCGATCAAACGGGCGAGCTGGACAAGGTAAAGGCTGGAGAGGGCCAGCGGGGAGGCCGAGGAATCTTGCGTTGTTGACAGGCGGTACAAGAGCGAATGTAGCGCCGTACGAAATTGTACATTCCCCGCCAGTAGTACCTCTGACGAATTCGATCATAGGTTTTGAGGACGCCGGCATGAGCGCTTTGAGGGTCAATGTGATGGTGGGCACAAACCTCGGAGCGGAGGTGGCGCGGAATGACAAGAAGCCACGTACTGCCGTCTGAGTTGTAGTTCCTGCGGTAGAGAAGGCCGTCACGAATGGCGAAATGGGAGGCCTGTCGGCGGAGTGCCCGAGGATGCGTAGCCGCGGAAGTAGTGCCAAGGATATCCAGCAGGTTAGAAACCCAAGGATCTTGTCGTTGCTCGAAAGGCATATCCTCAATGGTGAGTGCTGACAAGAATGCTTGAGGAGGGGACGATGAGTTAGGCGAGCGCACCGGTGACCGAGAAAGAGCGTCGGCGTCAGAGTGCTTGCGGCCAGAGCGGTACACTACACGGATGTCGTATTCCTGAAGCCTGAGAGCCCAGCGCCCGAGACGGCCAGACGGATCCTTGAGAAACGCGAGCCAGCAGAGAGCGTGATGATCTGTAACTACCTCGAAGGAGTGGCCGTATAAGTAAGGGCGGAACTTCGTTACAGCCCACACGATTGCTAAGCACTCCTTTTCGGTAACGGAGTAGTTGGACTCGGCTTTGGTGAGAGCACGGCTTGCGTAGGCGACAACGTATTCGGAGAAGCCAGGCTTGCGCTGGGCGAGGACGGCGCCGAGGCCGACACCACTGGCATCGGTGTGAAGTTCTGTAGGTGCAGTAGGGTCGTAATGGCGAAGGATTGGTGGTGACGTCAGAACATTGCGCAGTGTCGCGAATGCATCATCGCAGGCTGGCGACCAAGAGGAGAGGTTAGGGGTGCCTTTCAAGAGCTGTGTAAGGGGGGCTATGATGGTTGCGAAATTCCGAACAAAACGACGAAAGTACGAGCAGAGGCCCACGAAGCTTCGCAGTTGTTTCAAAGTGGTCGGTTTCGGAAAGTCAGCGACGGCGCGCAGCTTCTCAGGATCAGGCAGAACGCCATCTTTACACACAACATGTCCGAGTATTGTGAGCTGGCGGGCACCAAAGCGGCACTTTTTGAGGTTCAGTTGAAGACCGGCGCGGGTTAGGCAGGTGAAGACCTGGCGAAGTCGAGTCAGGTGGGTCGGGAAGTCGGTTGAAAAGACGACGATATCATCGAGGTAGCATAAACAGATGTTCCATTTCAGGCCGCGCAGTACAGTGTCCATCATTCTTTCAAATGTGGCTGGGGCGTTACAGAGTCCGAATGGCATAACATTAAATTCGTATAGTCCGTCTGGAGTAATAAAGGCGGTCTTAGGACGATCCGCCTCTGCCATGGGCACCTGCCAATACCCGGAGCGTAAATCAAGTGAGGAAAAGAATTCTGCGCCTTGCAAACAGTCTAGGGCATCGTCGATTCGTGGGAGGGGGTACACATCACGACGAGTGATTTTGTTGAGGCGGCGATAATCAACACAAAATCGTATGGAGCCATCCTTCTTTTTAACTAGGACCACAGGAGACGACCATGGGCTACAGGATTCTCTAATTACTCCGCGTTGCAGCATGTCATCGACCTGTTGGGCAATAACACGGCGCTCAGTCGGGGACACCCGATACGGCCGCTGATGGAGAGGTGGATGAGCGCCAGTGTCGATGAGGTGGGAAACGGTCGTCGTGCGGCCCAAGGAAGACTGCGGAATGTCGAAAGAGGCGCGGAATTGGTGTAGAAGGTCAAGAAGTTGCTCGCGGTGGCGCGGTTCTAGAGCGCTGTCCACGGAATGGTCAAAAAGGTCCCGCTGTAGCGGATCTGAAGCCACACGAGTTGGAGTCAAGGCGTCAACTTGGCAAACAGGGAATGATACATCATCAAAGGTGAACAGAAGGTCCACGGGCTCGATGCGGCCGAGGCACTCCCCTTCGATCAACATAGCGGGAGACGGAAGAGGATTGGCTACCAGAAGTGTGCTAGCGCCGTTTTTCATGTCAAGGACGGCAAACGGCAGCGGTAAGTGGCGGCGGCGGCAGACAACGTTAGAGGGCACAAAGAGGACTGTCGCGGCAGTGGTAAAAGAGGCAGTGAGGGGAACCAGAACAGCGCTAACAGGTGGGATGGTTGTGTCATGTTCTACGAGGAGTTTGGTCGCAAAACGAGGACACGGCTCGTGGAGCAGGGCATCAGACGGTGCATCACTCGATTCAATGAGCTCTACTTGAGGACTGGCGCAGTCAATGATAGCATGATGCTGGGACAGGAAATCCCAGCCGAGAATGACGTCATGAGAACATGTGGGGAGAACGACGAATTCGATGATGTACAAGGCTGCAGCAATGACGACGCGAGCAGTGCAGATAGCTGTCGGCTGTATACTGTGAGCGGATGCGGTACGAAGCGATAGTCCCTCGAGAGGCGTAGTCACCTTTCGGATGGAGCGGCAGAGTTTTTGGCTGATAACTGATACAGCGGCACCGGTGTCGACGAGCGCAAGAGTATGAACACCTTCAACGATGACAGGAATAACATTCGCGGGATTAAGACGAGGACTTTGAAATTCGGTCGGATACGCAGTTCGTGCCTCGCGAACTGCGGCGGTTAGTTTTCCGGCTGGGTAGCGGGTCGTCGGCGCATTGGCGAAATGGAGCGGCGACGTGGTGATGGCGAACGACGAGGGCGGAAGTCCGGAGGTTCAGGGGTTGCTGTTGGAGGACCCGATGGGACTGGGAACTGGGGGGCCAAATAAGGTGGCGCAGGCCGTGCAGCAAAGGCTATATTTATTCGGCGCCTGCAGTAGCGTGTAGTGTGCCCAGGGATACCGCAGTGGTAGCAAATAGGCCTGTTGTCTGATGTGCGCCATGGAGATCGTGTCGGAAGCAAGGGGGGAGCAAAAGCTGTTGGTGCCGACCGCATGGGGGGCGAAGCATAGGCATATGCTGGCTCAGGCGGTGGACTTGAAGTGACTTCGGCATACGTGCGGCGCAATACTTGAGGAGGAGCCGGCGCGAATGCTGGAGCGTAGCTCAGTGGCGCAACGCCGGACGATGAAACTGTGGGCGTGAGTAACGGCATTGAAGGTGCGACCGGAGCTGGTTGAGGAACAGGATTAGGGAGGACTTCAGATACATGCTGTTGGATTGCATGGCGAAGCTCCGGAACAAGGCCAGTTGTTGACGACTCCTTAACATAGGGCTGCAGGGACAGTTGTCGCGCGACTTCCTGGCGTACAAAAGCCTTGATGTCTTCAGAGAGGCTAGATGACTCCCTCTCCGCGGCTAGTCCAGCAAGTGATGTATGAGGCTGGCGAATCAAAGCACGCTCCCTCCGGAGCTCGTCGTAGCTTTGACAGAGGTCATAGATTTCCTTGACCGTAGTGGGGCCTTTCGCGATGAGCATGTGAAAAGCGCCGTCATCAATTCCTGTGAGGACATGACGTATTTTAGCGGCCTCGGTCATGGTCGGGTCAACGCGACGACACATATCAACAATGTCCTCAATGTAACTGGTGAACGTTTCACCGGGCAGCTGCAGTCGCGACCGAAGACGCTGTTCCGCGCGGAGTTTTCGGACGGCGGGGCGGCCAAAGACATCAGAAAATTTCGTCTTGAAATTCGCCCAGGTGCCAAAGTCCGACTCGTGGTTTCGAAACCACAGATTAGCGACGTCGCTCAAGTAAAAGATGACATTGATGAGCTTACGGTTGTCGTCCCAGTTATTGTGACGGCTGACCCGTTCGTAAGTGGTCAGCCAATCGTCGACGTCGTCATCGCTGCTTCCACTGAAGGTAGCCGGGTCCCGTTGACGAACGGCACCTGTGCAGGTGACTGGCGGAGGTAGGTGCAATGAAGTCGGCTCCGTCATTGGGGTAGTCAATGTTCTGCTGCGAAGTTCCAGGGCGAGATTGGTACAGGGAACCTCAGATTGACCTCCACCAAGTGAAATGTGGATTTAATGGTCGGCTGGAACGTCTAGCACTGGCAGTACTTCGGACACAGCAGGGTCGAATACCAGCCGCAGGGCACAGCTTCAGCGCGAGCGAGATGGGCGCCGGAGACCAGCGATGGTGATGGCGATGCCGCAGCGTTTTTCTGTTCTTTGTCTTCTTTACACTTGCTTGGTAGAGAGGTCGGATCATGTATGTGACCAAGCGCTGATTGGTTGGCGAGCAGTGGGATTTCACAAGACTATGTGACTTGATTTCCCCAGATTGGGTGCAATCTGCATTAATTCGCAAAAGTTCCATGCCGGTTCTAAAAGTTATGAATTTGACTCTGCCCTTTTTTATGCGTTGTGCAATGTGGTGCAGGCAAACTGTCACCGAGTCAGTGGGTACTTCGAAGAGATAACAGCAGAATCCAAGGCAGTTTGTGCGCATTAAGGCTGTTGCTGTTCCCATCCAAAATGTGTCACCAGTTGCCTGTCAATTAAACAGAGTTAACTTTTAAACTCCACAACTTGGGCTTTCTATTGGCAGGCAGTGGTAGAAGAGTGATTGTCAGACATTTGCTTGCAGGCATGTGCAGACTAAATGGGCGAAGGTATGGGTTGACTAGCATCCTTAAAACCAATCGCTACCTTAAGCGGAGGTATCACTGATGTTGATGCGGAGGACACCTTGTCAAGACGAAATGGGTCTCCACATCATCATCATCATCATCATCAGCCTGATTATACCCACTGCAGGGCGAAGGCCTCTCCCATATCCCTCCACTTAACCCGGTTCTGTGCTAGCTGCATCCACTTGACCCCTGCGAACTTCTTAATCTCATCCGCCCACCTAACTTTCTGCCGCCCCCTGCTACGCTTTCCTTCCCTTGGAATGCAGTTTGTTACCCTCAGCGACCATCGGTTATCCTCTCGTCGCACTACATGTCCTGCCCATGTCCATTTCTTCTTCTTAATTTCCACTAGAATGTCGTTAACTTGAGTTATTTCTCTGACCCACTCTGCACGCTTTCTATCTCTTAAAGGTCCACTGAAAGGGGTCACAAAGAAGGATAAACAACGCCACAACACTGATAGTTATTGAACCACCCATCATTCTCCCGCAAAAATTTTCGATCTAGCTTCTGCAACACCAGAGATATCGGCGATTAAAAACGACCCTTCCAATTTTCCCTCTCAACTCGTACGCTGAAGGGAGCCATAAAAAAAACAAAGAATACAAGCAAGTTCAAAGCTCCGCCCAGACATACGTCACTTCGACGAACTTCCGGTTGCCGCGCGCCCGCTCGCTGGTGGCGTACTTGGCGTACTCGCGCCAACCCGTCCTCGCTTGCACACACCTGAGGAGTTCGCCAGTTCGCGCAGCGACGGTTAGTGTAACCGCGAACCCGTGGTTATCCTATGTTACACGGCGGACCAAACCATGGTTGCACCACTAACCGCGGTTACCGCAAACCGAGCTTGACGACCTCGGTTTGCGTCGTTAACTGAGGTTATGACGGCGTCTGTTGACGGAAGCTACTCGTCGGCGCCCGAGTGCGCGAAACGTACGAGCGGGTCTGCTTCACAAAGTTATTCATTTGCCCACTGTATCACGTTTAAAGATCGATGTATAGAATATGGTGCCGCCCGACGTCTTCGATTACGGCCGACAGCGCAGCGACTGAGCACTGAAGCCTTGTCGTGCTTACAGTATCGTTTGAACGGCTTGTTGCTGAGCAGAACGCCAAAAAATACGCGGCCTTAGCTATGAAAGTACACGAGTTTGCAACGCTTGCAGCACGGGATGCCGCGAGCAGGCTGAGGTACGTTACACAATTACCGCGGGGGTGGAACGTGCGAGCGCGGCGAACGCCGGCGCCGTGCGTGACCGTCCCTAGTCGTCGCTAGGCCTATTGTTTCGCTTCGAAGCCGCGGCGGTCGACGCTTTGGAACATGATCAACGCCGTCGTAAATCATCTACTTATGAAACTGCCTTATAGTGATTCCTATCCTGCCATAGTAAAATAATTATAGGATTAACTCTACCGACGCATTAATTGCAGAGCTAGTACGATCAGATCGGATCAGCCGAAATGCGGCAGCTGGCTTGAGCAGAAACTAGCTTGTATCACGGCTATCGTTCTTACCAGCAATTTGCTGCTGGTCAGCGATCCTCACGAGGGCTTCATACTTGATATTCGGCTCAATATTCCAGACGCCAACAAATTTTAGCACGCTTTATTTCGGACATCGGTGCTAACGATCCGCCGTGTCGGTCGCGAACGGTATGCGGGAGGAGGGGCACAGCGGCAGCGTTTACGGCGGTCAAGGAGGTGCTGCCATCGTGCGGTGCTTGACCGTGCTGTTGACGCCTCGTCGGACTACACTCCGATACTCCTGAAACCACGTTATATAAATAAGATATTTGTAAATGAAGCTTCGTTCTGCCGATCCCTGCGTCGCTTCGGTTGCACTTAATGGGCAATGGCCACCTAACCGATAAGGGCGGCGAGCTGTAACAGCCCGCACAGAGTTCGAGCAGCGCACGAGCAGACGACTTTCGCAGCTACCGGAAGTGTGTCCGTGACGTCATGGCTGCAGTGGCCGTAGCGAATGGCAGCTTCTGGCTTGCTTGCCAGTCAACATGCCCGTGACGTCACGGTCCTGGGAAATAGTTCCATGCGACACCGCCAAACGACATCCTCTGTGCCCGCGAAGTTCAAAAAACGCTGTTTTTAAAAATTAATAATAAATCACTGGCTTTGTTCTAAGGAGTTATACTTTGGTTTAATGCTCAAAATAATTCGTTCTACACATTGAACGCGTTTATCAGTGTCGTCTTGGGGGCCGTTTCCGTGGACCTTTAATGTTACCCCTACCATTTTTCGTTCCATAGCCCTCTGGGTTGTCCTCAGGAATAGCAGGGGGGAGTTACTAGTTGAGTTTGCAGAGCGCAATAACTTACGAATCATGAATACCTTCTTCAGCAAACGGAAGAACCGAAAATGGACATGGAAAAGTCCTAACGGAGAGACTAAAAATGAAATCGACTTCATAATGTGTTCAACCCCCGCCATTGTGCAGGATGTAGAGGTAATCGGGAAAGTTCGATGTAGTGACCACAGGATGGTGAGGTCCCGAATTAGCCTAAATCTGAAGAAGGAACGCAATAGATTAGTAAGAAAGAAACCCATCAACGAATTAGCGGTGAGGGGGAGGGCAGAAGAGTTCAGGATCTCGCTACAGAATAGGTATTCAGCTCTAACTGAGGATGGCGACATTACCCTAGAGGCAAGGAACAATAATTTCAGAGATATCATTACTGAGTGCGCGGTAGAAGTAGGCGGTAGGATAGTTAGAGAGGATACCGGCAAGCTGTCTAAGGAGACGAAAAATTTGATTAAGAAACGGCAGAGTATGAAAGCTTCCAATCCAACAGACCAGATCGAATTGGCCGAGATATCAAAGCTAATCAATAAGCGCAAGGTGGCCAATATAAGGAAGTATAACATGGAGAAAATTGAGCATGCTGTAAAGAACGGGGGAAGCCTTAAATCGGTAAAGAAGAAATTGGGCATAGGCAAAAACCAGATGTATGCGATAAGGGACAAGGCGGGCAACGTCATCACTAATATGGACAAGATAGTCAAAGTAGCCGAGGAGTTCTATACAGATCTCTACAGTAGCCAAAGTAGTCAGGACCGTAATGAGATTGGCGTCAGGGAAAAACAGTCAGACGTTCCACCAGTGACGAAGGACGAGGTCAAGAAAGCACTAGAAACTATGAAAAGGGGGACATCAGCTGGAGAGGATCAGATAACTACAGACTTGCTGAAGGACGGGGGGGATATCGTGCTAGAAAAACTGGCCACCCTGTATACGCAGTGCCTGGTGTCATCGACGGTACCGGAAGCATGGAAGAATGCAAACATTATCCTCATTCACAAGAAAGGGGACTCTAAGGACCTTAAAAATTACAGACCAATCAGCTTACTGTCTGTTACGTATAAGGTATTTACTAAGGTAATCGCTAATAGATTCAGGACAACCTTAGACTGCAATCAAGCAAAGGATCAAGCAGGGTTTCGGAAACGGTACTCTACTATCGATCATATCCATACCATCAATCAGGTGATAGAAAAATGTGCGGAATATAACCAGCCCTTATACATAGCATTCATTGATTACGAAAAAGCATTTGACTCAGTTGAAACCTCGGCGGTGATGCAGGCATTGCGAAATCAGGGGGTAGACGAGCCGTACGTGAAAGTGCTGGAAGATATATATAGGGGCTGCACAGCAACCATAGTTCTGCATAAAGAAAGTAACAAAATTCCCATAAAGAGAGGTGTTAGACAAGGAGACACAATCTCCCGAGTACTATTCACAGCTTGTTTAGAGGAAGTATTCAGAGACTTGGAATGGGAGCAGTTAGGGATAAGGTTAGATGGAGAATACCTCAGTAATCTGCGATTTGCTGATGACATTGCCTTGCTAAGCAACTCGGGAGATGAACTGCAAATAATGATTGATGACCTAGACAGGAAAAGTAGAAAGGTAGGCTTGAAAATCAATATGCAGAAGACTAAGGTAATGTTCAACAGCCTCGGGAAGGAACAGGAGTTTACATTAGGTCTCCACATGTTGCATCACAAACAATATTAATAAAGCCCCTCCCGTCTGCTACACATTCACACTGACTGGCTACATGTGACCACCATAGTCATTTAGCACAAGGAAAGTGAGACATGAAACACGGGAAACACTTTTACTAAAACAAGCACGACTACAGAGTAGTCTGCAATGGAACAAGTCAAGCAGATATTTACACTAAAAGGAGACTTGCGGGGAGGCTGGTGCAGAAGAATTTGCACAGCATGGCGTCAGATCGGAAGAGCAGATGGCACAAAACTGCACTGACAAATTGTACTTGAGAATGCTTTCAACTGGTGTAGAAAGCGCGACCTAATAGAGCCCTCTGTCCAAATTTACAGGTATGCTGGTCGAGTCGTATGGCCAAGAACAGCGGCTGGCTCGTAGAGTCACCTTCAGTGCTGTCCATGTCTACTGTAGAAGAAAAACAACTCAAAGTCCCTGCCCAGAACCTATTATAAGTGGTAAAAATATTTGAAAGTAAAGCAATGAGCATGTCAAGCTGAAATTACAGAAACCTACAGCAAGCAATGTCGCTCGAATGCTGTCGCATTCTATTCTTGAGGTGACTTTAGAAGCCCCATAATTTTTCGTCATGGCAGAAAATGAAGAGCGTTTATGTGGGACAGAGTATACATGCTTTGTATGCTGTGCGTTAACTACGGAAGTCCTCCATTCTTTGTGGGGAACATTTCAAGATTTCAGATTGTATGCACGAATACTTGCCCCTTCACACGCTGACAGCTTGCGCCCTTTCAGACAACATGTAAATCAGCTGCTCCGGGTAACTGGCGTCACACATTCCTTGGCTTCATTCTTGTCCAGCTGGTGACAGGTGAAGGCCTCAGGCTTAAAGCAGTAGCGCTCCTTTGCTCAGAAGCCCAAATTTGTGGAACTGCCTCTAGGACTTTTTTTGAGAAGTTCTAGCAGTTGACCTATGCCAATTTTTGATATGGCAGTTTGCTAGCTTGCAGATGGGAATATGAAAAATGCAGATGTTCAACAGGCTACCTTCATATAGTGCATGTGATGCAGCAGATGCTAACATTTACTATTTTATGCAATAGCTTTAAAGGCCTCGGTACCCAGAAAATCCTGCGATGGCATTGTGAACAAAAATAACGGTCATGGTGCTAGCAGGTTGTAGTAGCTGGCAGCTGACATGGCCGAGCACCGATACTTTGATGGTTAGTGCAACTTAACAATATCACTTATTAGAAAAATGGGAGGAGCTGCGAACTCTGGTTGGTCATTTGAGGTGGGAAGGTGGAATAAGAATCAATCTTCCATTGTTTTTGGAAGCCAAGTCAAGCACGCTCATACGGCTTGGTTAAAGGGGGGGGGGTTTACATGTTGGATGGTTGGCTACATCCGGTAGATGGATGAGGTGACAGTTTAGTACTGTATGCTAATAAGAATGTGTGATATATTAAGGCACAGACCAAGAGACTGGTAAATAAGCGAGGACTACATGTATGCAAATGAACTGTAAGGGGAGCTGCAGATGCTATATAGTCATATGCTTAAATGAAGAGCTTAAGTGTCCCCAGAATTTGCTATCTTCTACACAGTATCAGAGACAAATTTGTTCTAGAAAAATGCGCCAAGAGACGATTCCATCCAAATTTTGCTTTTAGTTAAAATGAATTCTGTGGCTCTTTCTGGCTATGATGATGTTTAGCCAGCAGCAGAAAGAAAAAACAAAACAAAAAAATGACAAGGGTTTAGTGCTGCTGAACTAAATATTGAGCGAAAGCACTAGCTGCGGGTGACCGAGCGTTCTTCTCTTTTTCTTCTTCCTCAGCCCACATATAAAGCCCCGTTTTATCCAAGCCGTATAAACGTGCCTTAGTGGCCTATAGGGGTAATGTGAATGCCAGGATCCTAGCAGTCTGATTCTGACATAACCGTCCCATGTGAAACGAGAGACCCAAGTTGGCAGCTCCTGCCGACCGCTTGAGTTGGTAGCCCAGCTCTTGTCCTAGTGTCACGTAGGGTGTGACGCCACAGCGTCACGTGGGTAAGACGTGGCTACCGGCCGCGCTACGTTGAAGGCTCGAAGAATAGAGTAGTATTGATTTCGCAATAAAACATAAATTGGATTTTAAAATTTTCTTGACACTCACTTCAAGATTATGCCATCAAACTGGTGACTCCACGATCCCCATATGAAAGTAAAAGGTGATGTAGCCTAGCCTCAAAGGTGTACGAATAACGTTTTCTTCTTGTGGCCCACCTAGGCCACTGCTTTTCTAATAAAGGGCCACAAATGGACTTTATAGCATGATATAGATTTAAATTTGAAAGTGAGACAGTATGAGGCTCTTTCCACAGTCATTTCATCATCCCCCCCCCCCCCCCCCAAAAAAAAAAAAAAAAAAAGTTGTCCACTATCGTGAGGAACTCTGCACGTGAGACAGATGCTTGAGCCACTAGGTCATCACTGAGCACCACAGTTTGCTTACAGGATTGGCCACTAATGGTGACAACTGTATTTCATTTGTACACATTTTATAGCTTATAAAACCCTTGTCCAGTAGATTATTCACCCGTCGACGTGGGGCTCTGAAACAAAGAACTGCTTAGCTATCATCATCATCACCAGCCTGATTATACCCACTGCAGGGCGAAGGCCTCTCCCATATTTCTCCACTTAACCCGGTTCTGTGCTAGTTGCATCCACTTGACCCCTGCGAACTTCTTAATCTCATCCGCCCACCTAACTTTCTGCCGCCCCCTGCTACGCTTTCCTTCCCTTGGAATCCAGTTTGTTACCCTCAGCGACCATCGGTTATCCTCTCTTCGCACTACATGTCCTGCCCATGTCCATTTCTTCTTCTTAATTTCTACTAGAATGTCGGTAACTTGAGTTATTTCTCTGACCCACTCTGCACGCTTTCTATCTCTCAATGTTACCCCTACCATTTTTCGTTCCATAGCCCTCTGGGTTGTCCTCAACTTAAGTAGAACTCTCTTGGTTAGCCTCCACGTTTCAGCCCCATAGGTGAGTACAGGCAAGATGCAACTGTTGTATACTTTCCTCTTGAGCGATACCGGTAAGCTGCTAGTCATAATCTGCGAGTGCTTGCCAAATGCGCTCCATCCCAATCGTATTCTTCTTGTTATTTCCTTTTCGTGGTCCGGATCTGCGGTTACTACCTGTCCTAAGTAGGCATATTCGCCTACTACTTCCAGTATTTCGCTACCTAATGTAAACTGCTGTTCCTTCCCGAGGCTGTTGAACATTACCTTAGTCTTCTGCATATTGATTTTCAAGCCTACCTTTCTACTTTTCCTGTCTAGGTCATCAATCATTATTTGCAGTTCATCCCCCGAGTTGCTTAGCAAGGCAATGTCATCAGCAAATCGCAGATTACTGAGGTATTCTCCGTCTACCCTTATCCCTAACTGCTCCCATTCCATGCCTCTGAATACTTCCTCTAAACAAGCTGTGAATAGTACTGGGGAGATTGTGTCTCCTTGCCTAACACCTTTCTTTATGGGAATTTTGTTACTTTCTTTATGCAGAACTATGGTAGCTGTGCAGCCACTATATATATCTTCTAGCACTTTCACGTACGGCTCGTCTACCCCCTGATTTCGCAATGCCTGCATCACCGCCGAGGTTTCAACTGAGTCAAATGCTTTTTCGTAATCAATGAATGCTATGTATAAGGGTTGGTTATATTCCGAGCATTTTTCTATCACCTGATTGATGGTATGGATATGATCGATAGTAGAGTACCGTTTCCGAAACCCTGCTTGATCCTTTGCTTGATTGCAGTCTAAGGTTGTCCTGATTCTATTAGTGATTACCTTAGTAAATACCTTATACGTAACAGATAGTAAGCTGATTGGTCTGTAATTTTTAAGGTCCTTAGAGTCCCCTTTCTTGTGAATGAGGATAATGTTTGCATTCTTCCATGGTTCCGGTACCGTCGATGACACCAGGCACTGCGTATACAGGGCGGCCAGTTTTTCTAGCACGATATCCCCCCCGTCCTTCAGCAAATCTGTAGTTATCTGATCCTCTCCAGCTGATTTCCCTCTTTTCATAGTTTCTAGTGCTTTCTTGACCTCGTCCTTCGTCACTGGTGGAACGTCTGACTGTTTTTCCCTACCGCCAATCTCATTACGGTCCTGACTACTTTGGCTACTGTAGAGATCTGTATAGAACTCCTCGGCTACTTTGACTATCTTTTCCATATTAGTGATGACGTTGCCCGCCTTATCCCTTATTGCATACATCTGGTTTTTGCCTAAGCCCAATTTCTTCTTTACCGCTTTAAGGCTTCCCCCGTTCTTTACAGCATGCTCAATTTTCTCCATGTTATACTTCCTTATATCGGCCACCTTGCGCTTATTGATTAGCTTTGATATCTCGGCCAATTCGATCTGGTCTGTTGGATTGGAAGCTTTCATATTCTGGCGTTTCTTAATCAAATCTTTCGTCTCCTTAGACAGCTTGCCGGTATCCTCTCTAACTATCCTACCGCCTACTTCTACCGCGCACTCAGTAATGATATCTCTGAAATTATTGTTCCTTGCCTCTAGGGTAACGTCGCCATCCTCAGTTAGAGCTGAAAACCTATTCTGTAGCGAGATCCTGAACTCTTCCGCCCTCCCCCTCACCGCTAATTCGTTGATGGGTTTCTTTCTTACTAATCTGTTGCGTTCTTTCTTCAGATTTAGGCTAATTCTGGACCTCACCATCCTGTGGTCACTGCATCGCACTTTCCCGATTACCTCTACATCTTGCATAATGGCGGGGGTTGAACACATTATGAAGTCGATTTCATTTTTAGTCTCTCCGTTAGGACTTTTCCATGTCCATTTCCGGTTCTTCCGTTTGCTGAAGAAGGTATTCATGATTCGTAAGTTATTGCGCTCTGCAAACTCAACTAGTAACTCCCCCCTGCTATTCCTAGAACCAATGCCATAGTCACCTACTGCCTTGTCTCCTGCCTGTTTTTTCCCTACCTTGGCATTGAAATCGCCCATTAGTACAGTATACTGCGTCTTTACTTTTCGCATTGCCGATTCTACATCTTCATAGAAGCTTTCAACTGCCTGGTCATCATAACTACATGTAGGTGCATAGGCCTGTACAACCTTCAGTTTATACCGCTTATTAAGCCTAATTACGATGCCTGCAACCCTCTCATTAATACTGTAGAATTCATCTATATTACCCGCTATACACTTATTGACAAGGAAACCTACTCCTAGTTGTCGCCTCTCTGGTAAGCCTCGATAATACAGTACATGCCCATCCTTCAGTACAGTATATGCCTCATTCGGCCTCCTAACCTCACTAAGCCCTATGACATCCCATTTCATGCCCTCTAGTTCCTCTAACAGCACTGCTAAGCTAGCTTCACTAGCTAGGGTTCTAGCATTAAACGTTGCCAGGGTCAGTTTCCAATGGCGGCCTGTCCAGCGGAGCCAGGCTTTCTTAGCACCCCCTGCTGCGTCACAGGTCTGACCGCCGCCGTGGTCAGTTGTTCCGCAGCCGCTGGTGACTGAGGGCCGGGGTTTTATGGAGCTTATCATAGGAGGTTGCGGCCAATTACTGCACCAGGGTGGCCAACTCCTGTTCTGGTGAGGAAGTGCGTTGCCGGAGGTTTTCACCGGCATCAGGTCGCACCCCAAACCTGTTTATGCAATTCCATCGACACGCGATTTTTTTTTTTTTTTTTTTTTTATCCGGTGGAGAATTGCGCGGCACCGGGATTTGAACCCCGGTCCTCTTGCATGCGAGGCGGATGTTCTACCACTACGCCACCGTGCTGCACCTTCCAGCTATGCTGTTGATTAAACTACTAAACAGGGCTGAGGAGCAGAAATTTTGAATGGTTTATAAAAGACCGTTGTGTCGTATAGTCCAGAATGAGATCTCATTATTTCAGGACCTTGATCACACCATGTGTCAGACAGCGGGCGTTCTCGTTCCAGTTGCCATTTTTGTATGGCGCAGAGAGAGAGAGAAAACTTTATTTCAAAAGAAAAAGAAAAGAAGAAGAGAAAGGTGGGGGGGGGGGGGGGCAGTGAGTGGGGTCTTCATTTCAAGACCCCAGTGGCCTGGGCTGCCGCTCTTGCCTGAGTTACAGCCTACACTGCGTCTCTAGATCAGAGCATAGCAGAGTTGCCTCCCACTGGAGCCTCCGAATGGTGCATGGTTATGTGTGCAGATTTGGGGCCTGTGCACCCCATTTGACGTGGTAGGCGGTGAGCTGGTCGTTGCACCGAGGGCATATGTCTGTGGTAGTGTTCAGGGAAATTTATGCTGTACTGATGTAGGTTGGGTAAGTGTTGGTTTGGAGCTATCTCCATTCCAGCATTTCCTGTGCATGTAGTCCCTTGTTGGCAAGTAGGTGATGATCACATCAATACTAATTCCATTAATGAAGTCGTACTTAAGTTTTAAACTGTCACAGTAGAAAAGCCAAAATGCAGACTGCTGCTAGGTGTGCAGCATCCCATGAAATATTCCAAGTTTCTTAAAGTATCGTATTTCACCTAGCTGGGTATGTGGGTTGGGCAACTACAGCTAATCGATTTTCAGTAGGCAACTTTAAGGATGGATACAGTGAGTTTAATTATAGTGACAAGCCACGGTCAATACCTACCATGTTAGTGACTTGTGCTTCGAAAAATTGTGCTTATATATTAATATGTGGCATCCATTTACTACGCTACATACCAGGCTTTGCCCACTGTATCAAGCATACTGAATCTGTGCTTTTTCGATCCTGTAAGTACAGTTTTTATATGGACAGAACCAATGCAATCATAATAGAGTTGAACGTTGCGCTAGTTGGTCGCACATCTCTTGGAAGAAGGCAGCAGGGCAGGTAACAACACAAGACATAAGAAGCACACACAAACACAAGGACAACGCTGCACTAACAACTATATAGACCAGAACCCGCATATCTTCTGAATGCCACCTTTGGCATTCACTGCAGGGATTGTGATCATTGCACGCCACAATTTGAACAAACGAGAGTGATAAAGAAACACCGCAATCAGCTAACCCATGAAATTCTGGAAGCCGTTGAAATCGCGAAGATAGATGATGATTGTGTTAGTAGTGCTTCGGTGGCTCTAACAGCAAAGGAAATGAGGTTTCTGAATGCAAGGCAATGATGCCGCTGTTGTCATCCGCAGCTGGAGATATTATGTATCCTTGGTTATCAGTGTCATCACGTTTTCTTTTGTTTGTTTCATGTATATATTTTTGCGGGACAAGCAATAAAGCGAGTTGAAAGTCAGCGCTCGTTTGTGTACTTCGTTCGTCCTCGTCTTTTTTGCGCTGTTTACCCTCAATGGATTACCAACTTGCCCAAGCGTCTGTTTTAGCCAGTCGTATTCTGCCGCTGTTGTAAGAAATGACTATAGGACGAACATTATGTCATTATGAACAGCCCCAAAAACTAACTGATAATTACAAAAGAGTAATTGATTCCGTTACTTTTCTTCAAACTTCATTGCCATAACCCGATCTCGGTCGCCTTGCATGGGGGTGCAGTGGTTAGAGTGCTCGATGGCTTTGCCCGAGAATACGGGATTGAATACCGTACACGGCGGCCGCTTTTTGGGAAGGGCGAAAAGCAAGGCGGCCTTGTGATGTGCAATATCAGTGCGCTGTAAAGAATCCCCCATGGTCGAGATTCTCTCAGACCACCACTACGATGCATGTCAAAACCTGAGTAGCTTTGGTACGTTAAACCACATGAACCGAACTCACTCACTCAAGCTACAATAAACAAATGCCTCTTGCGTAATATTTTGTTTACATGTAGTTTGATGTCACCATTTGGTTTTAAAAGTTGTCGTCACTGATGCTGCAGTTTCCTCGTGAAGACATTAGCCGCTACTCTGGCGATTCTATGTGCGTCTGAAACAAAGGCCCTCCAGCACTGCACGGCAATCGAGGCAGCGAAATTTTTCATCGAACGCATCGTCCTGAGGCGCGGCGCCCCGACAGTTATAATAATGGACCGAGGCACTGCTTTCACTGCCAAGCTACTGGAATATGTCATACAGCTGAGCGGCACTACCCATCACAGGTCAACCGCCTACCACCCACAAACCAATGGCTTGACAGAACGTCTGAACAAAACTTTCGCCGACATGATGTCCATGTACGTGGATGTTGAACATCGGTCTTGGGATGACGTCCTGCCGTACGTCACGTTTGCGTACAACACGGCATAGCAGGAATCAACACAAATGACGCCGTTCTCTTTATTGTATGGCCGCGAAGTTTCGACAATGCTGGAAGCCATGTTGCCCCATGACGGCCGTGACTTCGAAGTTGGCGCCAAGGATTTACTCAGCGCACAGAAAAAGCGCGACAGCTGGCTATGGCACGCATCCGGAACCAGCAAGGCCGAGACGCACAGCGTTACGATCACCGCCACCGTGTAGCGACTTTCGAACCGGGCGACAGAGTGTGGTTCTGGACTCCGATTCGACGTCGTGATCCGAGAAACTTCTGAAACAGTACTTTGGCCCATACAAAGTGCTCCGTCAGCTGAGGGACATCACGTACGAAGTGCTTCCGGATGGCTTTTCTAACACTCGTCGCCAGCAGAAACCCGAGGTTCACGTCGTGCGCATGAAGCCGTACATCCCACGAGAAGATCAGCACACCGCCTTACCGCATGTTTCTTGCTTTATTTTTTTCTGATTTCGAATTCATCAGTTTGATGTTTACTAACTTTTTTTTTTGCAAGGGGGGTAATGTAGCGGGTGTAACAGCAGCCGCTAGGCGGCAGTTCATCGCGAGTCTCATGCGCTGACTTGAAGAAGAAGTACCCCGTGACGTTCGATTAGAAGAGGCTGAAGTTTGCTGCTAACTGTCTCTCGGTACTCTAGACCTGCTCTTGGCCGATCCCCTCTGTGGGTATGTGCCATTAGTTATTTGTCAACAACAACAACAACCTACTCTCCTGTGCCTGTTGGATCAACCCTCCATTACAAACCAACCTTCTGGTTACGGGCCTAAACGGCTACGTGACAATATATATATTTGGCACCTCAACTTTCCTTCAACCTGTTAGGTTTTTCTGCAGATCCCTTAACACTTCCGTGATTGAGGCTTGCTCTCTCTCAATAGGCAGAAAGACCAAGTATTTATGCGCTTTACTCGCTGCACACGCTGATGCATCATAGCTGCGCTGGAGGCGGAAGTTTACTGCAATTGTGCACAATTTGGGGATAAGCCGATTAAAGTGGTTTGCTATCTTCTTTCGGCCTCCTCTCTAATACCGGTTTCCATTGGGCGAACAGGAGCACATTTAGCTGCACTCAAAGTGCTCTCGCGAGTTTCGGCGCCTACCAGTGGTCGAACAGGAGCAGTAGCGTTGTGTTCTTTTGGCAGAGGAGGCGCGCTTTTGGGGTCCCTGGAGCAGCCGAGAGCAGTCCTCGGTGCTCCGTCGTCAGCGGCGGAGTACAGGGAGAACGGAAGAAGTCACGTGACCTTTTTGACGTCACTTCTGGTCATTCGCCCGGAGCCCGGGCAGGACGGTCGAGATTAATGGCGGAAGACGGCAGCGGCGGCGTTCGGCAGGCGGATACGGGCAACGCGAGCGCAGGAAAAGTTTGATCACATGACGCCTGACGTCATGCGCTCCCCCTCACTATGTTGCTCTCCGAGCAGCGTGAATGTTCCGTTGGGGAGACCAGAACGCGCATCCCCAGTGCTCTCGTGGGCTGCTCTGGCTGCTCGTTGCTCATACTCCTGTTCGCCCAATGGAAACGGGTATTAGTGTTGGTCCGCAAGCGCCCAGCCGTAAGCAAGCAGAGGCAGACACGGCTGGCGGGAAACCGTTTATTCTCGAAGCAAAGGCCACTATATACCGAAAGGTGGAAACGGATTGAGAGGGAGAGCAGAGCAGAATGGCTATCGCTCGAGCAATCGACAGAAAAAGGCAAACGGAAGGAAGGGGGGGTCAGCATGGCAGACGCGCCATCTGTAACACTTTTCCCCAGTTAAAAATGGAAACACTGCACTGGCTCGGGTCCCCTGGTACAGCGTCGCAGCACTTGCTCCGTGGCTGCCTATTTTGCAGGTGAAGCCTGCGGCACATTTGCCACCCGGCTTCGCGGGGGCTCGCGCTAACGACATCTTGAACTTCGGAATCTGCGGCGGACGGAAGCAATGACTGCTCAGGGAGCATAGATTGTTTAGTCTGTTTTGAAGTTTCTGTGATGGGCGAGGATGGTAGCGGCGATTGGTGTCGATGACCAACTTGGTTAACGTGGCGTCTGATCAAAATAGTGGGAGTTTGGATAGCCATAATGCGAGACCCCAGCGTCGACTCCCCTTGTCCCGCTGTAAGGAGCTAGCGCCACACGGTGTCTGCAGCTCCCGGCACGAGGGAGAAGAGAAAGACGACGCGAGTCTGTGGCGCGTGCGGGGGAGAACACGGAGTGACACGCAAGACAGAGGTCAGTCGAGTGATTGATTGATAAACTTTGTTGGGGAAAATAGGGGTTAGGGGTAGTGTGTTAGAAAGAGCAGTTGTCGGCAGTCCTCTGTCCAGGAGTCCGATGGCCTGAGCAGCGGCTCTGGCCCGCTGCACCAGCATGAGCTGGTGCTGTGTGTCCGAGTCGGCTAGAAGATCCTCCCACTGCTCAGGACTAGGGCTATCTATTTTAGGCATTATAGGGCTTGCCCTACATCCCCATGTTGTGTGGTATAGTGTAGCAGTGTCTCTGCACCAGACACATTCGCTTTTGTATTGTGTGGGCTATATCTTGTGTACAGGGCTCTGTTTGGATAAGTGTTTGTTTTTAGGCGCCTAAGTGTAGTGGCTTGTTCTCGGCTTAGTGTGTCATGTGGAAGTGTGTACTTTCTACTCCCCTCCCTACACGCTCGTATTGTTTCCCCTTATGTTTCTGCTGTCCTGAAAGGTTCTACTGATGGCTCCGCCGCCCGGCTAGTGACACCTCTGACGACGCCATCTACTCTAATTTTAGCCTCCACCCCAGAGTCGGGGACCCAAACAATCGTGTGTTGCCTACTTTGGTCTCTTCCTTCTGGCCGGCTGGCTAGGAACATGTTCGCTATGGGATGAATCCTGTTGGTTTGGAAGGCTCGACAGGCAGCTTACGAGTCTGAGCATATCCATCACCTGCAATGTCTTCGGTTTGCTTCAGAGATTGCTAGGCTATTGCCACCTCTTCCGCCGTGTGGATGCATTTGGTTCGTATACTTGTTCCGCATATGAGCTTGCCTCGTGAGTCAGCGACCGCGGCTGCGCTTGCCTTTCTGGCTTTGCACCTCGCTGCGTCGACGTACCTCACAAAATGTTTGCTTTCAGGTGTTTGTCAAGAGTTTGTGCTCTGGCATTCCTTCTGCCGCTATGATTGACAGGGTCCATATTTCTGGGCAGTGGTCTGATCGTGAAAGTGTCCCTAATGTCTGGTGCGATATTTGTGGTTTCTGCGATATTGTCTTTGAGGGTATATCCGAGTTTTGTAAGGAGAGCACGGCCCGTCTTGGTCTGTTTAAGTCTTCTTCTCTGGGAGTCAAGCATAGCTTCGCTATGTTCTTCGAGCAGCGGGCTCTTCGCCCCACCTTGATTTTAATGGCCAATAAACTACACCACCGCCAGCGTTGCTGAAGGACGGATGATCAAGGAGCTGCGACTGATCGCGTCCCGCCTGGCCTACGAGTACCTGGGATACCAGGCCTGAGAGTGGTCAAGAAGCTCCTGCTGATCGCGTCCCACCTGTCCTATTACTCAGATAACCAGACATGGGAGTGGCCAACTCCTGTTGGGGTCTTAGAGCACGTAGTCAGCACGCAAATTCGTTTAGAAATCGGGCGTCTCTGCCGCTTGAAGGCAACCTGGGGCCTTTCGCCTCGGCCGAGAGTCTCCTGCCACCAAGCCCCCTGCTGGTCTAACCCAAGCGCCTGTGGACACTGGGCGTTCCTTGCACTCTAAGCCCACGCAACTGGGAGCGTCCGCATGGACTTCATTCTTCTAACGGCTGGTGACATTTACTTGTTTGTGTTCGTCTTCGTCTTGTTTGTTAAGCTCGTTATTTGTTATCTGTTATTTTTCTAGTTTTAGGTCTCTGTACAAAAAGATATATGTTCCTAGATTGACCGGTCTGGTCATGTGTTTGATCCCACCAAATCAGCCGTTCGATAAGTGGGTTTTAAAGGACCTCCTCACACCCACCGTTCAATTTTCTCCTAGAGTTGCGGTCGGAGGGTGGTTGCTCTTGAGGCCCTACGAAGCTGGAACTGGTTGGTCCCCGCCTTTTGAGGCGGAGGCTAGCCTGTCACCGGTGGTTGTATCTGTTGTAGGCCGTCATTGCACCCGTCACCGCTTTGGTTGTGTGCGACGGTCATAGTGACGCGCGTCTTTTTCTCTCCCTCCTTTTTTTTCTTTCTCTTCCATTTTTTCCTGTCCGCACGAGGCAGCGGAGGTGGCTCAGCTACAGGGCCGCTAGCAGGCCCATGCAGTTTATTTTCCTCTTCCTGCAGTCGTAGCAACAATTTTTTCTCCCACACCGTGGTTTCGTTCGTACACGCTGGTTTCCGTGGGAACCATCCAGTCATGAGAGTCCTACGGCGACTCTGCACAAGCTCGAGAAAAACATTGGCTAAGTGAGTTCGCAACTGATACCCCAGTAATAGCTTTGAGGGCGAATTCCCCGTCTTCCGGGGAGCCCTCCATCAGTTGAAGAACAACCTGACAAGGTTGTCTACTGAGTTTACTCCGACATTTTTTGAAGTCCATCCTTAATCGTTCCGACTGTTCTTAATGCCGTCCCATCAGACTGCAGGTGAAAAGGGGCTGCTCGCATCTGCACTATATTTAGTTTCACTGCGAATTAGCGAACACCTTGGAAGTGAACTGCATGCTGTTATCGAATACAATGTTTCGCGAGACGCCGAATGTGCTGAACCTGGCACGCAGGCAGCTGATCGTGCGAGCAGTTTTGGCATGTGTCACGGAGACGGCTTATAGGCAGTTCGAGCGTGCATCTACGGTCACTATAATCATCTTTCCTGCTATCGGTCCGGCAAAATAGACTTGAATCATCGGCCACTTTACTTGTGTTTTCGGCCAATTGACTGGGGGCGCTACAGACGGCATAGACATGTTTGAACGCAGTTTGGTCATCGGACTGACAAATCTTCAATACCGCGGTCTAGTCGCGGCCACCAAAACTTTGACCTTGTCTGCCTTCATTCCCGACGAGAATTGACTGGTCACGTGCTTTAAACGTCTGTTCAGTGTTCTTCAGGGTATGATTGCACAATGTAATCAATACACAAGACCACGAGCTACAGATACCTCTAACTTATGGTCAAAATATGACCGCACTATAATGTCCATCCGTTTTAGTCATTTGGGGCAGCCATATTGGATATAATGCTTGACCGCACCTAGTTAAGGGTCAAGCAAGAGCAAAGGCTGATATCATATTGTTACGACGTTTATTTACAAAGATGTTAGGATGCGTTGGAGATTAGCACACCACAGCGGACAGACCCAGCTTCCTCGTCCTCTTCTGCTTATTCCGCCAAACCTCATCTTCCTTCAATAAGGACCGCGGGAAGTGCGTGACAATATCTTGCACACCGCTTTCAGTTTGTTAGTATTAATGGCTGTCGATCCTCAGTAAAAAAAGTAACTTTTGGTGTACCTCAGGGAAGTATCCTTGGAACCCTGCTTTTTAACTTATATATAAATGATATCGTTAATCAATGCCCGCAAGCGAAGTGTGTTATGTATGTAGATGGCGTCTCACTGTTCTTCTCATCAAGCGCAAGTGAAGATGTGATAAACGCGGCAAATAGGGCGCTAAGTACACTCCATCAGTGGTCCCTTGATAATCAGTTTAAAATTAATGTAACTAAAGCTAAGGCAATTATCTTCAAACCAAAAAATAAAAACATTATTATACCATGCGATATTAAGCTAGGTTTCGAAACAATAGGGGTTGTCGACAATATTAAGATATTAGGGGTGCATTTCAACAGCCAGCTAAACTGGGACAATCATGTTAACACTGTCATCAGCAAGCTTTCTTGTGTCACAGGCATCATTAACCGACATCGTTACTTCTATGCAAAGTTAAACTTCTCCTTCATAATTCACTCAGTAAAGTTTTTGGTTCGATGTTGATGGTTGACTGGATGGTGGGAGCAAGCCAGTAAGTGGGTGGAGCCACTTGATAAACAACCGGAGAACTTTATACAAATAAACAAGAGGTGGTACAAGAGTTATTGCCAAAAGAAAACTAGCCGCGGTCTGCCGCGCCGATCGCTAAACAGAGCGACAAGGCAATCTGTGTCCCCGCAGTCGACCTGACGCCTCTTGCCCCAGCTCCAAAACCAAAGCTAGAGTTTGCTCCGCGACGCCAGCGCTCGGTTTCTAGCGGAGCGGAGAGGAACTACAAAACCTACGCCATGGCCTCCGATATCACCTCCGCGCGCGAGGGTGATCTCGGAGGCCATGCCTACGCGCATCCGCGCCCGCGCACAGCTCAGCGGAGTCTGCGCAGCCCGCTCGCTCGGGAGCGCGTGCCACAGGCAGCCGCACGTGCACGCGGAGCGGGAGGAGAGTGAGGACGAGGGGGGATTGTCGTGCGTCTGCGCCCGCAAAGCCGGCGCTATTTGCCAGCAGGGTTTGTTATTTTTGTTTTTTTCTGTGCCTCGCCAGACATAGAGGCTGACTGGAGGCACTTTCTTTATCGGTGCTTTCGAAAGTGAGAAATTATGATTAATTGATCGCCGCGGACATTGCTTTCAAAGAGCGCTTGTTGGCAGGCTCAGACATAAAAAAAAACATGAACGCGAATTCGCTACTCGAAGGCAGAGGCAAGCGACAGGTATTTTGAAGGACTTGAGGCGACACCTCTTGATGAGTCTGTCCATATTGTTTAGAGTATGAAGGGTCCAGCCTTCTCGAGTGCTCCGGGCGCTGGTTGGGAAGCTTCCTTTCCATTTGTGACTGCTCACTTGAATGGGGCCTATTCAACTCATTGGGGTCAGACGTTTTAGGCGATGCTGCCGGTGCCTTGGTGCCTGTTTTCGGAGCGTTTAGGACGCGTTCCTTACAAGGGCACAAATCATGCCGCCTTACCCAACCTTTATGGCCTTATCCTTTGGTTCCTGCTGACAGCGGTCAGGGGGAGTTCGCTGCCGTGGCGCTGCCATCCGAAATCAATGACCTATCTACCTATAACTATGAGGAGTTTCTCAACGACTTTCCATGCAGGCGGGGACATCTCTCCACTGAAACATTTGCCTTCTTAATTCCACAGCTACCCTGTGCAATCCCTAGTTCAGTTACCTCCTCTCACGAAGGCGCAGTTTTGAGCTCCCGAAGCAGGATCGCGTATGAGGATAGAACAATTGACGTATGTGTTTTTCCTTTATAAGAGCCAAGTGATGGCATTAATGACGTATATCTGTTTCTTGAGGCCGACTTGGTTCCGCGACGGCTGCTGCGGCACTGCCAGTTACAAACAGAGGTGTGAGATACGAGCGGTATGAGATACCTAAAAAAACCGACAACCATCGTTTCAACACGAGTTTTGCGAAAAAGCGCGCCGTCACTTTTTCATTCCAATTCTTTTTTTTTTTGCCCCCTTTGTTGGAGCGCGACGGCGGCCAGAATGCGGCCGGAGAAGGAGAGAAACAACCGAGCGCGCGCGTGCAAACACGTGCTGGAAAGTAGCGCGGAGCAGACAGCATGCTTTTCGATGCGGCGTGGAGCAGACGACGCGGCCGCGCTGCGCGGAGGTTTTGAAAGGGTCTCCATGGAGTGCGCTGACGCACAGAGCAGCGCAGTGCCCCCTGGCCCAGGTTTTCTCCCCTATACACGGACCGCGATCAACACAATTAAATGATCGACACGTCGCGGAAACAACGTCGTGTGCTCGTTTCTGTTGCGGTCACTGCGACCAGTGGAAGGGGTGCCAGACTAGCTATCACCCAGTTCATTTCAGCATTACGAAAACACAGTGTGACTAACTTTGCAAACATGGACAGTCATCTTCCTTGCTAGGAGGCAGTCGCTCAAGTCGTAAACACTTTCGCAACACATGCACGGGCGTTTATCGATGCGCTGAGGAGCCGATTCGTGCGCATGAAAATCACCGTGAACAGCTGTTGCTGGCCGTCGGCCGTGAAGGTCCTCGCGGCTAGCGATAATCACAAACACATCGTGACACCGGTGCGATGTACACTTCGCCGGTTGGAAGATCACTGCCTTCAGCTCTGCGCAGATAACAGTGGCGCATATGATCCGACTTGAGGGGAAATCACAGTCGATAGGAACACTAGTATTAGCAATGCGCGCTAAGTATATTGGTTTATGCGGCAAAGCAAAAACTACCATCTACGCTTCGCTCGTCGCTTCGCACCGCTGGCGGCCATGTTGGCCTGGCGAGATCGAGGAGGAGGAGGCGTCGCCTACAGCGCAACCAATAGCTGCAATCCGGTCGCCTTGCTGATCAGCACGTGCGGGCAAAAAGTTGAGATTGAGTCAACTTTTCTGTGGACGAAGGGGCTGGGACTAGGTGCTAGCCTGTCACCGGAGTTTTAGATATTTATCTGTTGTAGGCTATCATTGCACCCGCCACCGCTTCGGTTGTGGACGATGGCTGTTGCAAAGTACGTCTTTCTCTCCCTCCTCTTTTTCTTTGTTTTCTATTTTTTATTCTGTTCTCACGAGGCAGCACAGGTGACTCAGCTATATAGCCAGTAGCAGGCCCGTGCAGTGTTTTCCTTCGGGTGTCCCACGGAGTAAGATAAGACAGGAGCGCCAACTCTGGCACACTGCAATGCATTCGGCGTAGGCCGATTTTGCTGCTGTTGTTTTGGCTGTAGGAAGAAAGCAAAGAAAATGCATGGGCCTGCTACTGGCTCTGTAGCTGAGCCACCTTCGCTGCCTCGCGCGGACAGAAGAGAAAACAGACAAGAAAGAAAAAAGAGGGAGAGAAAGACGCGCGCCGCAACAACAGCCGTCGTCCACCACCACCGAAGCGGTGGCGGGTGCAGTGACGGCCTACAACAGATAAAAATCAGTGGCAGCCCAAGCATCCTTGGCCGACCATTTACGTGTGGCCGACGTTCGGATAATGGTCGGCAGCCGACTTAGTCGGCTAGTCAACCACGGCAAGTGGTCGGCCCGGAGGTAGCCGCCAGCCATTCCGGCAAGTAGTTCGCAGCGGGCTTCTGCCCGACTTCGCGGGCGGACTAAATGCCGGGCACGTCGCCAGGTTAATGGCAGGAGTGCGGCAATGCGTCGGCCCGACAGTTGAGGCGGTAAATTGAAAAAAGTAACGAAGAGCATGACTGCAACTTTTTTTTTTAATTTGCCTGTTACTTGGCTTTGGTTTTTCGTGATGTTATGTAATTTGCGCTCAGTGTGGAGCACAATTATACAGGCTATTTAGTGTAAATGTTTTGTTACAATGATTGTTTGTTTGTATCTCACATTTTTAGTGAACCTATATCTGTTAGCAAAATTTTTTACCGAGTTCTCCTGATAAACAGCAAGCCATGAGGTGACCGCGATTTCATGTGTATATCATGTCATTATACTATTTGCTTGTTACGAAGCGCAGCAGTGAGTGATGTAACATAAATTATATTCTGGCGCACACGAGCCCGTACAACCCCATTTAGCCCGTATCACTCACCGAAATTCGTCGGCAGGGCACTTAAGTAGACGCAGTTTCGCATTGTAAGTGGGAAAGCCATAGTGTAAAAATAAAAGAAGCGGACAAAAAGGAAAAAGCACACGGGGATGAGCAGGGCACTGGCGAACCTTGGCCGGCGAACGTTCCGGCAGGCAAGCTAAGAGACAAACTAAAAACACGACTGGAGAGGAGAAATACGTATTGGGAGTCTCGGCCGAAACAAACCGACCGCGCGCTCGGACGTTTTGAAGGAAGGGCGGAAAAGAGGGGGAGAAATGTTGGGAATTGAGGTGCAACCATGGAGGAAGGATTCTCCATGGGGGCAACTGCGTCACCCCCGCAGCTCGAAAGTTGGCGGCGAGCGTTCCTGACTGGGCGAGAGAAGAGCGTGTAGTGTACACGCCGACTTTGAAGAGAGCATTCAGTTTTGTGGTATTTGTATACTATTTTTGGGAGAGCTCTTTTTCAACAAAGTTGTCTTACGAGCAAATACGTGCAAAAAGAAACTAAGGAAAATGATTATTGACCAGGTTATTAATCGCATACTTGTTTCTCAAAACAGTCTGGTAAAGCTAAGAACCACGAGAAAACGGGCCAGTGTCCTTCATTTGGTTTTGTTTCTTGGCGTGTCGCCCATTCATCCTCTTTTACGACCTACCGGGGTGGCACGGGCGGCTCTTTTCATTTTTTTTTTTCGGAAGTCGGAGCGGCGCATTTTCGCAGCGAGCGGTCCGATTCTACAATTGGACCCCCCTATCCTCTCCCGCTTCTTGTCAACAGTTCTTGGAAGACTAGGCAGCTTGTGCTCGTGGATGCGTGCTTTCAAGTTCGTTGCAAAAGCGCGAGGACGCTGTACGTGCGAACGAAATGTCGGGAATGTGACCGCGTTTTCCAAAGTTGCGCGTTATTATTGAAAGTTTTGTTACCTTCAATAATGAGGCGCCGGACAACCAGACCACTTTTTCATTCGCATTTATACATTGTCAGGACAGGTGACTGTGGTAGTTTTCAACCGCTGTATCCTTTCAGGAACTCCGCCAAGCCATCCCGAAGTAACGCGCTCCTCCGGCGCGTTTGGACACAAAAAATCGAAGATGCTCCGCTTTTCTTGTTTTGTTTTTTTTTTTCTCAAATAATGGGAGTGTGGTTTCATAGGACCTAAATAGTTGATTTTTATTTATTTTATTGGTATGTTGCTTTTTGTTTTACAAATTTTGCTATGGTTTTGATTTATGGCTTCTTTTTTTTTCCTTGTTTGTGTCCACTCCTGGTCCGCGAGAGACATATTTTCTCAACGCATCCTGCATAACAATATTAGTTTGAGACCCCTATATTGTACAACGTGATTGACAATTAAGAATATTTATTTACAGCTACACGAGGTACGCGCAAGCAAAAAAGCTAATTGAAAAAAAATTCTTTCCTGAAGCAGCTGCGCAGATTCGGGTTTTTGTTGTGGCTTGCAGACCAATAATATGGAGAACTTTTAGTTAATTTTAAGGCGTGAACATATATCGGAAGTTATTAAACCGAATTATCTGTCGTACGTACTAAGCCGACAGATCGCTTGTAGTATAGTCCTGCATATGGAAGGACTGTTGCATAAGTGCAGAAAGTTTAGACTTCTGCATGAAAAGTACCGGGATAAGAGAGTAGAAACGATCATGACGTCATAAGCCGTGTTTACATGAATGCGACAGCTAGCGCATGGCATCGCATCGCATCAACTTTCTAGCGTATCGCATTCGTGTAAACAGGGGTAATGCGCTAGGACAGCGCATCGCATTAATGCTCCAGGAGGGGCTGGATTGAGAGGGGTAAGTCGACTTTCTCCTTGCATGTAAACCCGGTCGCATCGCATTACGGACAAGATGGCTGCGTCCGGCGAAGCGGCGGCCGCTCGCCTCACCACCAATTCGTCATTGCCGCTCCACTGTGTCTCGCGTTCGCTGCAAACGAGTGGTCAACGAAGCTTTTTATTTGACTGAAGATGCCTACACCACGCAATTCTGGCGACAAAACGCCTCATATTTTAAGATAGCTTCTGGAAACGGGCAAGTGATAGGCTTAGTAAGCGTCGTTGGGCGCCATGGGCAGAAAGCGCGGGATATTCAAATACCTTCGGGTTGGATAAAAAAGAAGTATTTAATTCCGCTTCATATGCTTTTCTGGTATTTATTACAGCGTTCCTTTCATTCCGGTATGTATAAAATAAATAATAAATCAATTTGAAAAATTTACAACCTGGTGCCACTAATGCTTTCGATATGCGGCACTGCATGTCGCCACCACCGCGCTAGAGGTGATGCGCTACATGTAAACGCTGTCGCATCGCATTACCGTGAGGTGCTATGAAATACGATGCGATGCGATGCGCTACTGTCGCCTTCATGTAAACACGGTTGTAGAAAATATTCGGTTAAAATAACATTACATGCATTCACAACAAGACATTTTTTTCATACAAAGAACTACAGCCGATAGTATCAAGACGAGGGCTCCACAGAAGCCGTAGAAAAAAAGAGGAAATGACCTCGACGCTTCTTGAACGACGGTCTTCAACGACTAGGGAGGGGGGAGGGGAAGGGGGCGTGAAGAAGAAAGAAAACTGCTTCTCGTTGCTCGGGACCCGCTATCTGTCCATCTCTTCTCCCTGCGGCAAAGCGGAAAGAACCACAGGGTAGCGAAAGGCATCGAGGCACCCTACCGCGGGGGCGACAGGAATGGTGAAGCGGAGAGAAATAGCGGTGAAAAAAAAATTGCATGCACTGCACACAGAGTCTCCCTGTTTTGCAGCTTCTTCCCCTCCCCCCTCCCTTCTTTTTGAGGTCACGTGTCCAAATGGCGGGAAAACACCTCCCGCGCGAGCAATGTAAAAGTCTTGGCGAAAATGAAATATTTAATTAAAAAACTTGTCTTCGTACAGCTGACCAAGATGGAACCCGCCACAGATCCGACCAGTCGCAGACATCAAGTGATCGACAGGCTGCCAAAAGAAGAAGGCCAAGCCTCAAGCCCATCTTCCACATGTGGCACACGCGTGTTCTATAGTCAGTTATATATCCACACTTATTAAAAAGCAAATCGCGGCCTTTTTCTGAACACTGTTGACAAATAAAATTTTCACCAAATACTGCAGCTTTTGTTTCTTCATCGCATTAGAAAAGCTACTGCTTTTCTTGATGCATTTGTATGCGCTACCCCGTTATATATGCATGGGCCACGATATATTTAATGCATGGCCTGAATACCTGCACGAGGGGCGATGCCGGACGCTATGAGCCGTCTGCCGGCCACTAACCGGCGTCGGGAAGCAACGGGCCGACGTACGGTCTTTCGTCAGCAAAATAGCTAGGGCAGACGAGCGGCCGACCATTCATTAACGCTGGCAGATGGCCAGCCCACGCGCGGCAGGTGGTCGGTCGCGTCGGGCCAAGAGGTCGGGCCGTAGTCGATTGCCGAAAATCGGCCGACGTTAGGTCAGTGTCAATCCCCGACGCCGGCCCTCAGTCGGGTGCCGAAGGTCGGCCGGCCACTTTTTGGTCGGCGAAAAAGGTCAGCCCTACCTTTTGCCACACACTTTTTTGCATAGGAGGCTAGCCCCCGCCGCAAGCGGCGGTGACCTAGCTGTCCCAGCCCCATCAGGGCAAGAATCAGCCACCCTCGGCCGATTTTGCTACACGAACGCCGAGCCCGCGTGCGGCACTCAGCCTCGCACTGTACTTTCTCCATCCGTTCCCCTTTCCTCGCCGACGCGACTTTGGTCACACTTTCCTCCGCCCCAATCCTCCTTTCAGAAAGAGACCAATATGCGCGCCACCTCTCAACAATGTTGCGAAACGCTATGCCCCCGAGATCGATCCAGGCGATCGTGCGAGCGTCGCGTACGACGAGCGTAGAGTAGACGCAGGGGTAGCTTTGCGCGTCGTCTGCTAGCCGGAAAACGCACAAGTGGAATCGTGGTCATCACCAACCTGTATCTTTATTTTAAGATAGAGCTTTAAGATAAAGCTCAGCCAGTGTTTTTTTTTCTTTTTTTTGTCGTCTGCGTATTTCCTTGAGAATGAGTCGACAGGGGCATGCAGGCGACAAACCACGCAGCGAGATCACCAATACGCAGACGGAACGGCACACAGCCCGACATACGTGTGAGGAGCGTATACTGTGGACTGCTTCTTTTTTTATATGCGGATGGTAGAGTAGGCGATGAAGTTTTTCGTCGTTGGATGTAATTCAGGGTACGGCAAAGGAAACGAAACTGTCCCCTTGTTCGGCCGCCAACTGATTCAAAGCTTTTCGAGCAGTGGAACCAGAACATTCTCCAGATTGGCCAGGAATTAACTGAGAAGCACAGGGTGTGTGCCCGGCATTTCAAGGACGAATTTCTTTCTCTAAAATACTACAATAGCTATAAAGGAAATGTATTACTTAATGAAGAAAAACGGGCTCACCTTGTCAAGGGCGTAATTCCCATCGTACTTCAGAAAAATCAAGAACCGAAAGCTGTTGAGCGCTCCGATTCAGGGGGAAAACTTGAAAGGACGCTTGTAGTGCACAATCCTGAGGACAAGGCCCTATCAACTACAAGCATGCCATCGATACTGCATCTACAACGTTGAGCAAAAGGAAATGTAATAAACACGCAGATTATGCGCGCGCTGTGGAATGTCAGCGCATGTGGAATGGCAGCGGTGAACATCCCTGTGTCTGACAATGAAGATATTCTATCCAAAGTCAACGATGTAGCTGCTGAACTAAGCCTTCCTGTCCTCAACGCCGCTGACATTGTCACGGCACATAGGCTGCCTGCCGCGAAACATAAGATTCCGGGTGTGATAGTTCAATTTGCAAGGCGCGCTGTGAAAGAATCGTTTCTGCAAAAGAGAGCAGAATTAAGAGATTCCAAAACCAACTGTTACATTCTTGAAAACTTGACCAAGAGGAACAGGACACTGCTGGCTAGGACAAAAGATTGGGCTCGGGAACACCAGTACAAGTACGCTTGGCACAGGAACGGAAGGATATACGTCAGAAAGAGGGATGGGGCGAGTGCGTTGCAAGTGTGCGACGAAAAGGACTTGGACGATGTCATGTAGTTTTTGTGCGTGTCAGAGCAACGGTCGTGTAGCCCCTCTTCTTCTTGGTCATGGATGGCACGGATCATATCTTTCCAGCTGATTTTAAAGATATTTGTCAAGGAGAATATAAGAAATCCTTCAAATTATTTCACCTGAACGCCCAGTCAGCAAAAAATAAGTGTGCCCAGCTTGAGGTACTTTTCAGTCAGTTTCACTTCATGTTTGATATTATTATGCTAACGGAGACTTGGTATACCGAAAGTGCTGATATAATAAGCTTGCCAATGTACAACAATTATTTTCTAAATCGTACTTCAGGTCGTGGAGGAGGCGTTTCGGTAATGGTTAAGAAGTATCTTTCTGGTGAAATACTGCCCGAGTTTACATGCTCACACAAAGACTTCGAAGTTCTGTCTTTGCTAATCAATAGGAAACTCATAGCAGTTGTTTATCGTCCTCCAGATGGTAACTGTAAAAGTTTTTCCAGTTTTCTCGAGTCTCTTCTCGGTTTTGCAGATAAAAATAAGCTCAGTGTTGTCCTTGGTGGTGATTATAACATAAACATGCTTTCCGACACTCCAGCAAAAAAGGAACTAGAGCAGCTAATTGAGCCTTTTGGATGTGAGAACGTTATAAAAACTCCTACGCGGGTAACTCACACGTCATCGTCTTTAATTGATATGTTTATAACAAACATTCACCGGACTGGCCATAAAGCAGGAGTAGTATGTACTGTTATTAGCGATCACTATGGCATATATCTGTGTCTTCCAAATATTGCACACATTAAATATAAACCGCAACCGCGACTGTTTCAAGAGATTTCGGAGCGCACTTTGAGCATCTTCAGAGAAAAAATATGCGACATAAACTGGGAAGACGTTCATCAAGAAAGCAATGCAGATTCCGCTTACAATGTGTTCATGGATCATTTCTTGAAAGCCTACAGGGAGTCTTTTCCGTATAAAGTTCTTCGAAACAGAAAAAAAATTAGGAAACCTTGGATTTCACCTGAATTATTTAGCAGAATAAATGCTAAAGATAATCTGTACAAACAATTCCTGAAGACGCGTGATCTTGAAACTCTGAAGTCGTACAAGTCGCTTCGAAATAAATTAACAAAAGACATTAGACGTGCAAGAGAACAATACTTCTATAATCAATTCTCTTCTTGCGGAACCAGAACTGACCTGACATGGAAAAAGCTCACTTATTTCATAAATCCTAGTCCTGGCCAAAGTGAACCAATGAAAATTAAATGGAAGGATGTGCAGCTAAGTGGGTCCTGTTTAGCTAACACATTTAATGATTATTTTGTTGAAGTAGGTTCAAATAATAGTGATAACCACTCGCTGAGCTATATTGGGTCAGCGAATGATGAATCCATTTTCTTGAGTCCTGTGATTGACGTTGAAGTGATTTCAACCTTCGCAGGGTTAAACAACAGTGCTAGCACCGATGCCGATGGTCTAAAAATCAAGCCTGTGAAATTTGTACTGGATTTAATATCACCATGCCTAAGCCACATTTTCAACCTCTGTTTGTCTCAAGGCCGATTCCCCAAGCGAATGCAGATAGCTAAAGTGACAGTTTTGCACAAAAAAGGGAATAAAAACGATATCGCGAACTACAGACCTATATCTGTGTTGTCCGTTTTTTCTAAAGGGCTGGAGAAGATAATATTAAACAGAATGTTAAGTTTCAGCAATAAGTACGGGATACTGAACTCTGCACAGTTTGGTTTTCGCAAACATCGATCAACGGAACTTGCTCTATTGACACAAAAAGAGTTTATAATGAAAGCGTTCGAAGAAAAACAGCTTTAGGAATTTACGTAGATTTTTCCAAAGCTTTTGATTTTATAGATCACAATATACTTTTAAAAAAGTTAAAAATATATGGTTTCCGTGGAACTGCCCTCTCACTTTTAAAATCTTATTTGGCTAGACGTAGACAGTTTGTTCAACTTGGGCCCTATCTTTCTGACACCAAGTCAATCTTATCAGGCGTGCCCCAGGGTAGCATCCTGGGGCCATTTTTATTTAATATATACGTAAATGATATTGTTGACATAGACGGCCAAGCCAAATTTGTCATTTATGCAGACGACACGACATTACTTTTTTCGGCGACTTCGCCTAATCATTTAATTGACCAGGCAAACAGAGCGCTTATAAGGCTTGAAGAATGGTCTGAACGAAACAAGTTAACAGTAAATGCCAATAAAACTAAAGCTGTTCTCTTTCGTTCGAAAAATAGAAACGTGTCTATCAATGAAGATATCAGATATAATAATTCAGTAGTAGATATCGTTAGCTCATTTAAAATACTTGGCGTCGTTTTCACAGAACAGATGTCGTGGGACGCCCAGGTAGATTACATTGTACACAAGTTGTCACGTGCTGTTGGCTTGACTAATATCAACAAACACACCTTCCCTACTCAAGTTAAAGTTCTTATATACAATGCACTGTTTCACTCGCACATAAAATATTGTCATTTGGTGTGGGGAACGACAACCCTAAGAAACATGCATAAAATACATCGACTGCAGAAAAAAATGTTAAGAATTATATCTAACGTTCCTTATGACCATCCATCTCTTCCACTTTTCCAGAAACATAACATAATGGCGATTCATGATATGTACGCTTACCACTTAGCTTTAGCCTATAAAAAGGAAATACGTAACAATGTCAGCATTTTGAGAGAACTGGCTTGCTTGCAGAGAAAGGAAGTGCCTTACCCTACTCGTAACTCAGACATATGGAGCGAATTTCAATGCCGCACAAATTATGGTGAGCAGATGATTCAATGTCGCCTTCCAAAATTGTTAAACTTACTGCATAAGCATGATTTTCAACTCGAACAGTCATCGAAAGATGACGTCAGAGTAGTTTTATCAGCGACTGAACCTGTTTGTCTTTGATATGCTATTTGAAGCCTTCAAAGTTGTTATCTTGATGTACTACCTTTGTGACAGGAATTGATTGCGATTGTTTTTCTTTTGTTTAAAAACTCAATTTTTGAATGTTTTGCTGTCTTTTCTTTTTCTTCTTCTTTTCTGTGTGCGACAGTTTGACACTGCTATTATTATTACTGTCACTGCTGCATTGCTGACACTGCTATTATTACTACTGCTATATGGGAAGAAACTGGTCCTTTTTTTGTTGTTTTACTTTGCCTGATCATACTGCGATCTCGCTTTTCTTTTTTTGTTACCGACTCTCTGTTCATGTGCAATAAGGTGCTGGTTCTTATCAATTTTTCTTATGCGCTATCATTGAACGTGATGTCTCGTCGAATGTACTTCTATTTATTTTATTTTACTGTTTTTTGTGGACGCTACACTGCTCTGCCTATGTATATTTGCTTTGTATTTTCTTTGGGGGGGTGGGAGCTCGTCAAGCCGATTGCTCGGCTTTTTCTCCCTGCCTCCCCCATCACTTTGATGGAAAATAAAGGTATTATTATTATTATTATTATTATTATTATTATTATTATTATTATTATTATTATTATTATTATTATTATTATTATTATTATTATTATTATTATTATTATTATTATTATTATTATTATTATTATATTCAAGAGCCCTAGGTGGCCCAAATTGATCCAGAACCATACACTTCGACCTCTGTTTGTCTATCTGCAGGCGCCGGAGACTGAACTTAACATCGCGTACCGTTTTTCTAATCGTAATACTCACACTTTCATCCACAGGATCACAGGACACAAGAGAAAACACAGAGACGTGAAACGCGCTGTCTGCATGGGGATCTTCGCAAATAGGAAGGAGTGAGCTGGACGCGGCAGGTGACCTGTATGAAGCAGGTGAGCGCAACGGGACTGAAAGAGATATATGCCAGCGATGAGGAAGGCAACAGGTGACACCTCAGTGCAGCTCGAAGACGATACAGGCGATACATATTCCCGCAGCGAGAAGCAGCAGAAGACAGACGCGGCGGCAGCACCGCCGGAGCGGAGGCGCGGCGGCGGCGGCACGCTTCAGCAGAATCGATGGATGGATGGATGGATGGATGGATGGATGGATGGATGGATGGATGGATGGATGGATGGATGGATGGATGGATGGATGGATGGATGGATGGACGGACGGACGGACGGACGGACGGACGGACGGACGGATGGATGGATGGATGGATGGACGGATGGATGGACGGACGGACGGACGGACGGACGGACGGACGGACGGACGGACGGACGGACGGATGGACGGATGGATGGATGGATGGATGGATGGATGGATGGATGGATGGATGGATGGATGGATGGATGGATGGATGGATGGATGGATGGATGGATGGATGGATGGATGGAATATAGGAGCGTCCCCTTTGAAACGGGGTGGTAGCAGTAGCTATCATGCTCATTTTTCTCCATATATCTTAATTATTGATTTAGAATGGTTAACTAAACCATCATTTTATTTATTAAATTTTTGTTTCTACGTTACTAACATTATGTCACTTCTCTGCTTTTAAGCCACCAATCTTCCAGTCGTTTTTTGCTAGCTTCCACCGCCGGTTTATTCACCCGCCCACTGGCATCTCTAAACCCCAGAGATTCAGGAACAGTGACTGCGCCTGCATCAACTTCCGGATGGATACCATTACATTCGAGTATAATATGGTCAATTGTTTCACTGGAGTTACCACATACAGGACATGCGTCATCTTCATTGTTAAATTTATTTTTGTAGCTGCGTGTTCTAAGGCACCCTGATCTAGCTTCAAAAAGAAGGGCACTGCCTCTTGAGTTACCTATCAAAGAAAGCTTCCTTCCTGATCTGCCTTTTCCACTTTCGGTATAATTCTGCACTCTTTCTTTTCCATCGAATTTATCCAATTTTTACCTTCTGTGTTTTTCACCTGTTGCTTAACGCTCTTTATTTCTCCGTCTTTGTGACTAGCATACTTACTAGTTAGTTTCCTAGTTCTTTCCTAGATCTGTTACTGTCCGATTTCCTCAGGCGTTCCTCATATAATATTTTACTCTGAGCTTCCCGTACTTCGAAAGATGCCCAGCCCATATCTCCCTGTACCGCCTCATTTGTGGTTTTGCCGTGGGCACCTAGTGCTAATCGTCCAACGGATCTCTGATTTCTTTCTAATGTCGACTGTACATCTGATTTTAGGCACAAAACCGCATTTCCGAAAGTAAGTCCGGGCACCATAATTACTTTCCAAATACCCCTCAAAACCTCATACCTGTTGTATCCCCACAATGCCCTATGCTTCATTATCCCGGCATTCCTTCGCCCTTTGGCCTTAAGTGATTGCTCATGCTTTCCAATGTATGCCAATCCTTCGTTTACCCATACGCCCAGATATTTATATTCTGCTACTCTGGGTATTTCATGGCCTTGTATTTTAAGACCCTGATCAGTTGAGCCGTTGAAAATCATCAGACCCGACTTAACGGCGCTAAAACAAGCCTAGAGCGTCCCCTTCGTCTCCGCAATACGTAACTAGAGTTTGCAGTTCTTCCAGACTCTCAGCTAGCAGCACAACATCGTCTGCATACATCAAACCGGGGAGGCGCTGCTCTACTGCCTTTCCACCTAATCTGTATGACAGGTTAAAACCTGGTTACCGTCTTTTATCCTCCGTTCCAGGTTTATCATATAAAGCATGAACAGCAGCGGTGATAGAGGACAGCCTTGTCTTAATTATTTGCACACTTTGACATCTTCCGTACTTCTTATCCCTTGCCACGTAATTTCTACTTTGTTATCCCGGATAAATACTAGAGCCATCTATCGGAACCGCCACCAAGCTTTCAGCGACGTAGCAAAATTTCACCCTTCCGAAGAGCGAAGTCGGCGCTCCTTTCTATCTTACTCCGCGAGGTGCTGCTGCGCCTTTCCTTCTCTATGAACCATTTATTAATAGTGATACGGGGCAGAAGACTAGCACAGCAAACAGTGATGAGCAAGTGTTCACAGCACAGCACAGCACAGCAGAACACAGCAAGTGTTTAGGCAAGCCCCAACAGTTGCTTCAGCTTCGTCGTCTCTCAGTCTATTTTCCATCGTCGTCCTCTTCGGTGGCATAGCAAACATCACCCCGCCACGAAAAGCACCGTCCCGGTGCGTACTACGTCGGGGAACTACAGCTGGAGTGGTAGGGCTTCATTCGAGCGACATGAACGATTTCGGAACGTGGCATATCGAACTGTCGGCGTGGGTGCACAGGGCTGACTTCGTATGTCGCAAGTGACTAGCCGTAAAACACGGTAGGGGCCTGTGTACCGCGGCAAGAGCTTCTCACAGAGCCTAACTCTACGAGCGGGAGTCCAGAGTAAGACAAGAGAGTCCGGAGAGTAGTGGACATCGCGATGTCGAGAATAATGGCGCTGTTTTTGGGAGTTCTGGGAAGAAGCCAGTCAACGGCGAGCAACAACACGGGCGGCGTCAGTCAGCTCAGGGTATGGCGTCACGAACATAGGAGCTTGCATCAGCGGTGGGAAGCAGTACGATGTCAAACGGAAGAGAGTGGTGACGGCCGAACAGAATATAGACGGGCGAGTGGCCCATTGTGTCGTGACGGGAGGAATTATACGCAAACGTAACAAATGGTAATATCCCAGTCACGGTGACCAGCCGATACATACATTGACAGCATGTCCGTGAGTGTGCGATTGAGGCATTCGGTGAAGTCGTTCTTTTGTGGATGGTAAGCAGTGGTGAAGTAGCGCTTAACGGAGCAGTATCGGAGAATTTCTTCGAATAATCGAGCAAGAAAGTAACGGCCACGGTCAGTCAGCAGCTGGTGTGGAGCATCGTGAAGCAACATAACGTCGTGGAGGAGAAACGCGGCCACGTCAGTTACACAGCTGGTGGGTATCGCTTGTGTAACGGCATAGCGCGTAGTATAGTCCGTAGCCACCGCAATCCATTTATTCCCCGAAGCACGCAGAGGGACAGGCCCAAGGAGATCAAGGCCAACACGGTAAAATGGGTCTATTGGGATGTCGATCCGCTGTAGGGATCCAGCAGGCACAACCGAGGGCTTCTTCCGCCGCTGACACCTGTCACAAGAAGCCACGTAACGACGAACAGAGCGGTAGAGGCCTGGCCAAAAGAAGCGCCGGCGGACGCTGTCATACGTACTAGATACGCCAAGATGACCCGCAGTGGTCGCGTCATGCAGCTGCTGAAGAACGGTGGCACGCAGGTGTTCGGGTACTACGAGCAGAAGCTCAGCGCCATCTGGCTGCATATTCCGCCGATATAAAGTACCGTTGTGGAGCACAAACAAAGCAATGGGAGGGTCAGGGTGATCAGTGCTGAGGCGGTTGATAATGCCGCAAAGCTTGGGATCTAAGCGCTGCTCATGACGAATGTTTAAAAGGTCAGAGATGGACACCACACAGGTGTCATCGTCACACTCGCTTTCAGGCGGCGGATCTACCGGGTTGCGGGACAGGCCATCAGCATCAGTGTGTAGCCGGCCAGACTTGTGAACGACAGAATAAGCGTATTCCTGAAGACGCAGTGCCCAACGCCCAAGACGACCAGTAGGGTCCTTCAGCGTAGAAAGCCAATATAAGGCGTAGTGGTCGGTGATGACGGAGAACGGGCGGCCAAACAAATAAGGGCGAAACTTCGTAATGGCTCACACGAGGGCTAAACGCTTACGTTCTGTGATTGAATAATTCCGCTCTGCCGCTGATAGGAGCCGACTGGCATAAGCAATGACGCGAGTGCGGCCCGTTTGGTGTTGGGCGAGAATGGCGCCAATACCGTGGCCACTGGCGTCGGTGCGTACCTCCGTTCGGGCTGAGGGGTTGAAGTGTGCCAGGACGGGCGGTTTGGTGAGGGCTGCGATGAGCGCAGAAAAGGCTTGAGATTGTTCTTGGCCCCAGCAAAATGGAAGGTCATTCTTCAGAAGAGGTGTGAGTGGACGAGCCGTGTCCGTAAAGTTGGGGACATACCGCCGAAAGTACGAGCAAAGGCCAAGAAAACTACGAACGTCACTGGTACAGTGGGGTGTAGGAAATGCACTTACAGCACGAATTTTGTCGGGGTCGGATTGAACGACGCGGGCGTCGACCAGGTGTCCGAGCACTTTGAGTTCACGTCGGCCGATGCTGCACTTCTTTGAATTCAGCTGAAGGCCAGCTCTTCGGAAGACTCCAAGAATGGCATCAAGGCGGTGAAGATGGCTCTCGAAGGTCGAAGAAAAGACAATCACGTCATCGAGATAACATAAGCGCGTCGTCCATTTGAAACCACGTAAAAGAGTCCATCATACGCTCGAATGTAGCAGGCGCATTACACAGGCCAAAAGGCATCACCTTGAATTGGTACAGGCCATCGGGTGTGACGAAGGCGGTCTTTTCTCGGTCCCGTTCATCGATCGTGATCTGCCAATAACCGGAACGAAGATCAAACGAAGAGAAATAACTGGCACCGTGCAAGCAGTCGAGGGCATCATCTATCCTGTGAACGTCTTTCTTTGTAACTTTGTTGAGATGTCGGTAATCAAGGCAGAACCTCCAGGTATTGTGCTTCTTTTAACAAGCACGACAGGTGACGCCCAGAGGCTGCTCAAATGCTCTATAATATTTCTTACCAACATCTTGTCTAGTTCTTGTATGACGCGACGTTCAGAAATGGCGACTCGGTAAGGTCTTCTGTCTGGCGTCTCCAGTATCGATGCGATGAGTAACGAGGGACGTTTGTCCCAAGGGTCGGTTACCAAAATAAAAAATGTCACTGTACGAAGTCAGAAGGCGCGTAAGTGCTTGAGGATGATCAGGACACAAGTCAAGAGCTACCATTCCTGATATGCGGGCCTCCGTAGGCGGGCACTCTGCAGGTCGCGATACTCCAGCAGTAGTGTCAGGTAAAGTGCAGACACACTAAAGTCAGACATTGGGGTCCGTTTGCCGAGAGGAATGCCCTCAGGAAGAACTTGTACAGAACAGCTGAAGTTCAGGGCGGGAATATAAGTGAGGTTTTTGCTACGTGTAGGATATTATGAGGGAGAACTATGCTACGCTGCAGAGTAACGTCGGTTAAGGGGGAAACAACGTAGTCGCCATCAGGAAGGGAGGGAAAAGGTGACATGAGCACATACACAATGGCTTCTGGTGACAGACGAGTAAATGCAGCGGAGCGAAGCAGCGAAGACGATGCGTTGAAGTTTCATGAACTTGTTTGTCAGGACAGAGCGGCAGGTCTAGATGAAGCAGTCCAGAAGAACAGTCAACGAGTCAAGCAGTGTGTAGTTAAAAAGTCGAGGCCTAATATAGCATCTTGAGGGCAATTGGTGAGGACTGTAAATAGCACAGGGATGTTGCGGCCGGCAATGCTAATTCGTGCAGTAAACATACCAATAACAGTAGCTGTGTTGCCGTCCGCAACACGGATCGTAGATGAGGTAGTGGGTGTGAGGACTTTCTTGAGGCATCGGCGGAGCGAGGAACTGAGGACAGAAATGTGAGCGCCAGTGCCAATAAGTGCAGAAATTGGGACTCCATCCACAAGAATATCAGTGATGTTACGTCTAGGTGCGGTGGTCAGTACCGAATTGGCAGTGCGGGTCGGTAATGCAGCGTCACTCCCGGGCTCTGCATTCGCTAGTTTCCCGGGTAGATCTCGGCGTACGATGGAGAGGAGCGGCGACGAGGTACCGGTGAAGGGAATCGACGATCGCGGGGAGATGGAGATCGACTGGAGCGACGAGCAGTTGGGTCGGTTTCAGTGCGAGGCTCATCCGGTTGAGGAGGAAAGTGTCCAGGTACATCATAGGCGGGGCGGGGCTCGGCTGGTTGGGCAGCAAAGCGTCGAGGTCCATAATAATACCGACGGTCAGCGTTGTAATAGGAGCGAGGGTTGGGGAATGTACGGCTACGGCAATAACGCGAAGTGTGGCCGGCGCGACAGCAAATAAAACAGATTGGCCTGTCGTCTGAGGTGCGCCACTCTGCAGGATTGTGACCAATGTAACGACGTGGGGAGGCTGGGCCGGTGGTTGCAGCACCCACTAAAGGAACGGGGTGCGATGGTAGCTGGGGTGACACGGGGCTGGAGGAGAGGCCGACGTTTACAAGTTCCTGGCGGACAACGGCTTGTATCATGGCCACGGTGTCGGGGAGCTGAGACGGGAGTGGTGCAGAAGATAGGGCCTCAAGTTCTCTTCGAACGATCCGAGTCACGGTCGTGGGATGGGAGGGCTAGTGTAAAGGGACCAGGTCATCGCAGGATGATGTAGCCGCCGTGTTCGGAAGACGGTCAAAGCGATGTACGAGACGTCTTTGTTTTGCCTGCTCAAATTTTCGGCAGACTTGAAACGCCGAGTCGACAGTAGAGCAATCCATGCAGAATAGGATGTTGAATGCATCATCCGCGATGCCCTTGAGGATATGCCCTAACTTGACACTTTCCGGCATGGAGCTGCTGACCTCGCGACACAACGCAAGAACGTCCTGAATATAGGCGAGGTAGGACTCTGTGGGGGATCGAACACGAGAAGAAAGTTCCGTTTTTGCAGCAAGAGCCCGCCCAATAGGCTTCCCGAACAAGTCCTGAAGCTTATGTTTGCAGATGTCCCAGGTACAAGCTCTTGTTCAGGGATTTGGAACCATGTTCGAGCTGTTCCCGCCAAATAGAAAATGATATTGGCGAGCATGATGGTTTCGCCCCAGTGGTTGTTCCTGCTGCAGTGCTCATACTCATCTAGCCAGTCAACGACTGGGTGCTCGTCGCCATTAAAGATGGGAGGGTGGCGAATTTTCGAGAGTACAACTGGCTGAGGCGATGTTCCCGTGGTAGAAGCGCCTGCTTCAGAGGTCATCGTGGCTGTTTGTGACGTCGTTGGGTCCCAGGTGGGTGGCGGCCGCTGCGTGAGTCCAGCTTTTGGCAGCATAAATGGGCTAATCGGTGTGTACGGGGATCTTGATTCACCTCCACCAAGGTAATACGGGGCAGAAGGCTAGCACAGGAAACCACAGCAGGTGATGAGCACGTGTTCACAGCATAGCACAGCAGAACACAGCAAGTGTTCAGGCAAGCCCCAACAGTTGCTTTAGCTTCGTTAGCTTCGTCGTTTCTCACTCTATTTTCCATCGTCGTCCTCTTCGGTGGCATATACGCAACAATAGGAAGGAGCCTTATACTTTTTAGTGGACGCCATGGAATTATGTACACTTACACCTAATCATGTTAGCATATTTTGGTGTATTGACTTATAAGAAAGGAAAGACGCAGTGTATGTCTTTGACCTTCAAGGTTGTTCAAGATGACATCGCAAAACCCAAGGGTGCCCGCCGTCTTTTTAATTGGTTCATAGAAAAGGAAAGGCGCAGTAAACCGCGCCGTAAAGTTAAAAAGTTAAATTGGTTCACAGGAAGGGAAAGGCGCAGTAACTGTCACACTTGCTCTGTGGACACTCGAACCGCGCCGTAAGGGAAGGGAGGAAGGTGGGAGTGAAAGTGGAAAGAGAGAAAGAGGAGCCGTAGTGGAGGGCTACGGAGTAATTTCGACCACCTGGGGATCTTTAACGTGCGCTGACATCGCACAGCACACGACGCCTCTTCGTTTCGCCTCCATCGAAACGCAGCCGCCGTGGTCGGGTTCGAACCCGGGAACTCCGGCACAGTAGTCGGGCGTCTTACCACTGCACCACCCCGGCGGGGCAGCGCCGTAAAGGAAGGGAGGAATTTGTGAAACTGGAAGGGGGAGGTGGTGAAGGGTGACTGTTCCTGGTCCTACGGGGCTGGAACTGGTAGGTCAACGCCGCTTGCGGCGGGGGCTAGCCTGCCACCGAATTTTTTATCTGTTGTAGGCCGTCATTGCTCCCGCCACCGCTTAGGTGGTGGACGACGGCTGTTGCGGCGCGCGTCTTTCTCTCCCTCTTCTTTTTCTTTCTTCTCTACTTTCTCTCTTCTGTCTGCACGAGGCAGCGGAGGTGGCTCAGCCGCCCCGCAGGGGTGGTGCAGTGGTAAGACGCCCGACTACTGTGCCGGAGTACCCGGGTTCGAACCCGACCTTGGCGGCTGCGTTTCGATGGAGGCGAAACGAATAGGCATCCGTGAGCTGTGCGATGTCAGCGCACGTTAAAGATCCCCAGGTGGTCGAAATTACCCCGTAGCCCTCCACTACGGCCCCCACCTTCTCTCTTTCCACTTTCACTCCCACCTTCCTCCCTTCCCTTACGGCGCGGTTGTGGTGTCCACATAAAACAAGTGAGACAGTTACCGCGCCTTTCCCTTCGTATAAATCAATCAATCAGGTAGCTCAGCCACAGTGCCAGTAGCAGGCCCATGCATATACTTTCCCTTCTTCCTACAGATACAACTACTTTCTTCTGTCCGCACGAGGCAGCGGGGGTGGCTCAGCTACAGAGCCAGTAGCAGGCCCGTGCATTTTATTTTCCTTCTTCCTACAGCCACAACAACCAGGCTTGCGGCGGGGGCCCCACCGGGGTGGTGCAGGGGTAAGGCGCCTGACTACTGTGCCAGAGTACCCGTGTTCGAACCTGACCTCGGCGGCTGCGTGTCGATGAAGGCAAAACGAAGAGGCGTCGTGTGCTGTGTGATGCCGGCGCACGTTAAAGATCCCAGGTGTTCGAAATTACTCCGAAGCTCTCCACTACGGCTCCTCTTTCTTTCTTTCCACTTTCGCTCCCACCTTCCTTCCCTTACGGCGCGGTTGTGGTGTCCACAGAAAAACAAGTGAGACAGTTACCGCGCCTTTCCCTTCCTATAAATCTATCAATCAAGCTTGCGGCGAGGGCTAGCCAGCCACCGAATTTTTATCTGTTGTAGGCTGTCATTGCACCCGCCACTGCTTCGGTGGTGGACGACCGCTGTTGTTGCGGCACGTGTTTTTCCCTCTTCTTTTTCTTTCTTCTCTACTTACTCTCTCCTGTCCGCTCGAGGCTTGCGGCGAGGGCTAGCCAGCCACCCTATTTTTATCTGTTGTAGGTTGTCGTTGCATCCGCCATTGTTTCAGTGGCGGACGACAGTTGTTGCGGCGCTCGTCTTTCTCTCCCTCTTCTTTTTCCTTCTTCTCGACTTACTCTCTTCTGTCTGCACAAGGCTTGCGGCGGGGGTTACCACATACCATATGTCAAACACTCTCTCACACACTAAGAGCCGTACAGCCTCTACGCGCGCCATACTGGCCCTGGATATTCACAAGGCATTCGACACGATAAGCCATAACCATATCCTGACGACATTAGCCACCACGGGCTGCGGCACGCGCATATGGCAGTATGTTCGGGCCTTTCTTCAGGGACGCACGGCACAACTTTACCTTGGGGATATTGCCGCCCAGCCTTTCCCCCTGCCTAACCGTGGAACACCTCAAGGGGCAGTCCTATCACCGCTACTTTTTAACGTGGCCCTAGCGCCATTAGCAAAGGCCCTTGCTGCTATCCCAGAGCTCCACACAGCCTTATATGCAGATTATATAACCCTCTGGACAACAGGCGGATCCCTTGGAACAGCCCAGGATATCTTGCAGTCTGCCATAGACATCACCACCACCTATCTAGAAAACACAGGCCTCCGATGCTCCCCAACTAAATCGGAACTAATGCAGCTTAAACCAATACCCGGTGATCCCCCATTGAACTTCACATGTACGGAAACCTAGTGCCCATTGTGTCTCAGATGAAGATTCTCGGCCTTCTCATTAACAACGCACTTGATGCAACCGCCACCCTTCAACTCTTGCAAAGACAGACTAACCAGGTTGCTGGACTATTCAGGCGTGTGGCTGCGCGCAACCATGGGCTGTCGGAACGCGAAACCCTCAATATGACCAATGCGTTAATCATTAGCCGAATCACATACCACCTCCCATATCATATACTCACTCAGCGCCAAACAGAGCAGGCGGACATCCTAATACGCATGGCCGTAACCTCCGCCCTACGTCTTCCACGGACGGTTAGCACAGAACGTCTGCTGACCATTGGTACTCACAATACCGTGAACGAATTAATAGAAGCTCAACGCACCAACCAATTAGTCCGCCTGAGTCGCACGGAAACAGGACGGTGCCTACTGCGACAACTCCGTCTCAATCCACCCATCGCCACCCCACAAGTGCTACACCTTTCATGATCTCTCCGGGCACGCAGGATCACATATACCAGAAGCCCCTACCACGCAACATGGGCACTTGCCTTTATCAGGGAAGGCGGAAAGTTAGAGCCAGCTATTACACCAAAAGATACCGCAACCGCTCTGATATCCTCTATGTCGACGCGGCAGGGAATTCTAAAGTAGGATTTTTCACTGCAGTCGCTGCCTACGAGGATGGCAGAGTGGGGTCCGCCGCCACTATCCGAACTAATTCGCCTGCAGAAGCAGAAGGAGCCGCCATCGCACTCGCGCTTGCCCATTCAGCCATTGACGAAACCATTACCGAAATTTGTACAGATTCTCAGGCGGCATACCGCCACTACCTAAACGGCGTGGCGACACCGGCCGCGCATCATATTCTTACCACCGCCACCCCTCTCGACCGAACGGTTAATCTAACGTGGATCCCAGGGCATGCCTCGATCCCCGGTAATGAGCGCGTTCATGCGCTGGCTCGAGAACTCTCTACCCGAGCCCCGGATGATCAGGCACCCAACTCCGCGCAGGAGGCCGCATCGGTCCTTTCTACATACCACCAAATCACCACATTCTACAAACACAAGCGCATGACACTGCCACTACCCCACAGCACCTTGTCACCCTTATCCAGTGCTACATGGCGACAATTGCAGACGGATTGTTTCATCTCCCCCTACCGTCTCTCATGCCTTCACCCTGGCTTGCCCCCTCACTGCGACACCTGTGGCCAGCCAAAATCCTCACTTTTCCACTACCTGTGGGAATGTCCTTCCCCCCAGGCAGTGCCCCCTATCCCCCATCCCACCTTTTCTTCCTGGGAGGCTGCTTTGCGGACAGCTCAACCCGCCGGTCAGAAATGGCTGGTCGATCGGGCTCTATGTGAAGCAAAAGCCCGTGGACTCCTGGACTAGTAGGGGACCACCCTGGGAGACTTTTTTTTAGAGCGCAGCTCTTTGACGTCCGTTCCTGGATTTCGCGTCGGCGTCGGCCTGGTAACCAGCTCCGCCCCCCTTTCATCCCCCCAGCGCTAGCAGCGACCGACTGATACCGCTGGATGCCGCTGACGCCGCTAGAGAGTCAAGATAACGTGACTGCATAGAACACTGTCGCCGCCATGCAGAAAGAGGAGGGGAGGGCCCCCCCTGTTCCTGTGTGGCGGATAGGGTGCTCTTCAGTTGCCGACGCGCCGGTTATTTCACGTAGGCCCCGGCACGTCGACGAATACGTGACCACCTTCCCACGGCTAGACCTGGTTCTTGGCGCTGCGGAAGCGAGGGTATCATACTGTTTCCGTCGGCATCGCCGGCGTTGTCCCTGAAACCAACTCCGCAGCTGGGGTTGACTCACTATTGGCGTCAGCAGCATCAGTCAGTCGCTGCTATCTCTTCCCTTCTCTCTTTATCGCGTTGTCCGCTTGCTGCGCGCGCTTCTGCCCCCATCGTTTGCCGCTGGGTGTACACGCCGCCCCCCTCCCCCCTCTTCCTGCGAGTCTCCGGTTGTCAAAGCGCCGGCTCGAACTTAATTCCTTTCTTCGCTCCTCCTCCAATGCAACCCCTGTGCGGTGGCAATCAGAGAGCCAGATCGGTGGCGGCGGATCTGTATATGTGCACCGCCCGAGCCGAAATTGCCGCTGCCGTTCGCCACTGCGAAATTATCTGCCAGTTCTTTCTGAGCCATGAGCGAGACGAATGTTGACATAAAGACAAACGGGAATTTCTTCACACTTATGCGGGAGAACATCCCGTTCCTCTCGCTCGTAACGCGTCCCACGGCTGTGACAACCTCGCGAGGCACTTGTACAGATCTCGTCTTTGAGAATCAAGCATTGGTGTACCAAGTCGAACATATATCAGTCTATTTCTACGACCACAAAGCTTCCTTAATGACTGTCAAGAACTGTTAGTGGAGTCTTTGTTAAAGGAATACGTGTGAAAAATAAAAAAAAAATTCTGTGATAGCGCTACATGTGTTGCTCGATTTCTTTGCCTCAATCTATCGAAAAGGTGAAACAGCTTATTTGCTGCGCTCAAATTTCGCATTAGGAAGTAACGTAATCGTCGGTAATTTTTTGTTTTTATTAAATAAAGTTGTTTCCATCCATCCATCCACTCGCTGTATGCAGACGACATTACCATCTGGACAAACGCCGGCTCGGACGGGTACATAGAGACTTCCCTTCAAATGGCAATTGACACTGTCCAGGCCTTTGTCCAAGCCAATGGTCTTTCTTGCTCGTCCCCGAAATCAGAATTACTGATAATCAGAGACAGGAGGGTGCGCCGGCCCATCCAAGACTTACCTGAACCGATCGCGCCCCACCTGAATAACATTTCCATACCTTCAGTTCCGACCATCTGTGTCCTCGGTATGATGGTGCAGAATAATACCGAAAACACGGAGGCTATCAAACGTCCCCAGGTTACAGCCCATCAGATAAAGGGCATCATTTGGCGCATTGCCACTCGCCGCCAATGCATGAAAAGGAGGAACTTTGTAGGATTACCTATGCTCTTCTAATTAGCCGCACTGTTTATGCCTTCCCTTACTACCACCTACGCCAGGATGATGAGGAAGCAGAACTCATCGAAACACATAAAATCGCCCAAATTCACCGCCTCTCGCGCACCAGGTGTGGTCGCCTTATACTTGACCGCTACACGTAACTCCTATCGGGGATACATATCACGCAGCTCCCCTTTCTATAGGGGTCTACAGCCGCCTCATAGTTAAACCCATTCCCAAGAATATGCTGGCTGGGCGCCACGACTCACGCCGTCGAATCAGGGCCGAGACACTTGACACCACTTACCTTATAGACGACCACGCATGCTACGTGGATGTAGCGAGGCAAAGCGACAATATCTATGTGGCATGCGTAGCCACGCCACACTCCACACTTGTTACTGCTCACGGTTAGCGTTCCCTCTCCACCACGGCGGAGGAAACTGCGATCGCGTTGGCCATCGCCGACCCACGTACGCACACAGTTCTTAGTGACTCTAAACGTGCGATTCAAAATTATTCGAAAGGCCTTATCTGCCCAATCGCCAAACGCATACTCCGCGGCCGCACTCCAGATCATAAAATCTGCTTAGTCTGGGTACCCGCTCCCGCGGGGAACTCTGGGAACGAAGGGGTGGACCGACTAGCCCGACATCTAACAAACCGGGCGGGCGGCTCCGCGGATCCAGAAGCCTTGGCCGAGGCCCCCTTGACTTTTTGCCGAAATCACCAACCTACACAGAGAGACGAGACGACGCTTCCTACCTCCCCATCCTGACCTTGAAAGAGCGCAGGCCACCATGCTGCGTAAACTTCAAACAAATTCTATTCTCAGCTATTCGAGATTGGCACTGATTACGGACGGGGACTACGACCCCATTTGCACCAATTGCGACTGTGCAGTAACGGCCACATTGGCACACACCCTTTGGGGATGTAGGGGAAGACCACCCCCTCGTACTTTACTGCCAGCTTCCTCCGAGGAGAGCTGCGATCAACTTCTTACGCGCTCAGACAAGAAGACGCAGCTGGCGCGTTTCTCGTGGGTCCAGAGCGTCGCCCCCACCTGGGGGCCACGCCAGGCCGACATGCCCTAATTATTACTCTTTGGCATTAAAAGTTGTTTCTCTCCACCACCGAAGCAGTGGCGGGTTCAATGACAGCCTACAACAGATAAAATTCGATGGCAGGCTAGCCCCCGCCGCAGTGCCAACGGAACGTACTTCTGTAATACCGCCAAAGCCGTTCAAGATTAATTGATTGAATGTCCTTTATGTATTGGGAAGGCTCATGGCCATGTGTGGGGGTAAAGGGGAGTAGACAGAAGTTTCTATCTTTGCACAGGCCGTCACTCAAATCATATTGCTCTGACCAGACCACTAAGGGCAAATATACTTGGCAAATATCATCTGTATGTTAGCATGTTTCTAGAAGGGAATGGTAGTTCAGGCGGTAGGGTTTGATCTCGGAGCGTCCAGCAGAAAAAGCAGGGCAATCCCAGAGTAGATGAGATATGCCGCCGTGCGTTAGAGTCGGCCATAACACGTGGCGTGTAAGCCACATGGGCGATGAGCTTGTTCAAGAAGACTTCTTGACTTCGGGTGAGGTGGGTTTTCCGCATAAAAGGTGAGTCTGGTGTGGCCACCTGCATGCGATGCTGACTGAGGTTACGAAGACTGGTCCGTGTATAGTGCATAAGGGCAAGAGAAGGGGGTGTGTTGCCCGCCCAAGGTCGAGTAAGGATGAAGCAAGCGGGGTGCGGAAGTAAATGTGGACATCCCACCTGCCAAGGCAGCCGCGCCGCATTGTCCCCTGATTCGTCCGAGTGACCTGGGGTCCATTTAATAACAACAGTTCTGGTCGCGAGTTGGTGGCGTTTAAGGAGGCGCTGTATTGCCGTAGAAATTGCATTTTGCGAACCCGGAGTAGCGATTTCCTTGTAAGCTTCAAAGGAATCAGTAAGAATACGTATTTGAACCAGTTTTGGAGCAAGGCACGCCTGAGAAGGCTCCCCAAATCGCGAGGAGTTCAGCATGAAGAGGGGTACCTTGAGGTAGGTGGCAGGCATAAGCGCCTGAAAGGGAAGGGTTGTCATCGCATACCCAGCCCATAGATGCAAATTCGCTTGTAATTGAAGCGTCGTTGTATATGTCAGTCGTATCAGGGATTCGCCCTTGTCGGTGAAGGACAGCGAGGAGCTCCCGGAGAATGACACAATCGCGGTTTATAGGTCGGCGATGGAGGCGTGTGACCACTGGCATCTCCCTAGGGGGAAGAGATGCATATAGGGCTGGTGTTTTGTCGTTACGCTGTTCATACCATGCCAGCAGGTGACGCCCTTGCACAATGTTCTCTAGACGAAGTTCGATGACGCGTCTGTGACTCGGTAACGATGGCAGCCAGCGGTGGAAGAGCGACCAAACGCTCAAGTTCAGCTATAGGAGTGTGCTTAGGTAGGCCGGTAATAGTGCGTAGTGTTGCGCGACGAAAGCGCTCGACTTTATCGAAGTCAGTCTTCGACAGTTAGAGGACGGATGTACGGATGTGCCATAGAGGATTTTGCCGACCTCCGCTGCTCGGGCCATCGCACGTCAGGCAGGTTGCCGAGCACCGCCGTGCCAGTTGGACAGGCGACGAACAGCGTGTAGCAGTGCAGGCCAAAGGCGTTGTAGCTGATGAACCCATTTCTGGGGACTGTTGCAGCTTGAGATGCGCAGGCCAAGAATGCGGATTTGCCCATTTGAGGAGGTGATGGTGTTGCCTCCGATGTGAAGATGGATCTGCATACTGGAGTTGGTTTTATGTTTTCCGTCGATACTAATCAATTCTGTTTTATGTGCAGCGAGTTCAATGCCAATTTTGGTTAGTGTATCTTCAAGACAAAGAAGGGCCGCCTGAAGTTCAGTCTCCATAGAATATTTGTCTACGTAATCCGCTGCCTCAGTCCAGACGGTAATATCATCGGCATATATAGCGAATCTTGCGCTTGTGCCAAGCTCCAGATTCTCGGCGACGCGTGTCATGGCCAAGTTGAACAATATGGGTCCGAGAATGGAGCCCTGATGTACACCTCTATCCAAGTAATAGGTTTTGGGTACCCATCCCGCAGCTTTGCCATGTAGCTGAATGGGTCTAGATGTCAAAAAATTACAGATCCAGATTTGGACACGAGTACTAGGAAAGCGTTTGGCGAGTTCCTCCAGGATAACCTCATGGCGAACATTGTCAAAGGCTTTGCGTATATCGACAGCCAGGAGATAGTCAAGTAGCGCTTTACGATGAGCTCTATTCAGAACTCTTCGCAAAAGCCAAAGGCAGTCATGAGTTCCGAGGTTAGGGCGGAAGCCGGCTTGAGTGGGATGAAATCCAGGACTGACGTATTCAATGTAGTGACTAATTCGGGTATTGCAGCAGGCGCTCGATGAGTTTACAGAGATGTGAAGTCAGGCGATTGGACGCAAATTACTAGGAAGTCGAGGGTTTTTGTCAGGTTTAGGGATAGGAATAAAAACAGATAACTTATTGAGATCATCCGGTACCGTTCCGGTCTCCCGATAAGAATTGATGATGTCGAGAAGGGCATCCTGGGCTGCCGAGTCGAGATTAAGATTCATATTTTTCCTGCATACTGTACATTGGTTTATAAGAAAGGAAAGGCGCAGTACAAAAACCACTAGTTCTGTGGATACCTGAACCACGCCGTAAGGAAAGGAATAGAGATGTGATAGAAAGGGGAAAGAGCTGTGCAACTGCAGTGGACACAGCGAAATCGCCGCATCTTCAAAAACCGCCTTGACACCTGAGCCGCCAGCGCCTTGTGACGCAGCGGAGCCAAGAGAAAAAAAAATGCACAAATAACCACGTTCTCCTCCTTCTTCTGGTCGCACTAGTCATGGTTGCTAGCATGCGAATTGAGGTCAATCTACTGTGGTAATCCATTTGTACGAAATAGTATTCACTGAAAACTGAATTCTGAAATAACACCGAAAAGTGTCTCCCGAATTTTGAAGAAATAAACAGTCAAACTTGATAGGGCACCGTAGCTCTCCCTCTCGCCTCCATCGAAACGTAGCCGCCTGCTTTTCCATCGAAGCGAAACGGAGGCACCCGTGGGCTGTGCGATAAAAATAATGATAAGGAAAGGCGCTGTTTCTGTCACACTTGTTCTGTGAACACCTGTACTGCGCCGTAAGAGAAGGGAGGACGGGCAGAGGTGGTGAAGGGTGGCTGTTCCTGGCCCTCGGGGCTGGGATATCTTAAAGTTCGAGTGACTTTAGGATATCTGGTAGGTCAACGCCGCTTGCTACGGGGGCTAGCCTGCCACCGAATTTTTATCTGTTGGAGGCCGTCATTGCACCCGCCACCGGTGGCTGGCTAGCCCCCACCGCAAGTGGCGTTGACCTACCAGTCCCAGCCTCGTAGGGCCAGGAACAGCCACCCTTCACCCCCCCCCCCCCCCCAGATTTGTGTCTCGGAGAGTATAAGGTACGTGTTTAACTGAAGTGTAGTGCAATTTCTTGGCATATGGTTTTCTATCAAGATTTGTGTCTCGGACGGTATAGGGTACGTGTTTGATGGAATTATAGTGTAATTTCTTGATAGAAAACGAAACGATACGTCTAATCAGACGCATAGCAAATCGCAAGTCGGGCATGTGAGAAGCAAACCTCCTAGGACTTGTACATGCCTTTGTCATCAGCAAGATCGCCTATGCAGTCCCGTACTTACACCTTGCCTACTGCGAGAAGGCTAAGATTGAAGCAATGATCAGGAAGAGCATAAAAACAGCCCTTGGTCTCCCCATCAGTACGTATACGAACCAGCTAATCAAGCTGGGGCTGTACAATGCGCTGGAAGAGGTGATAGAAGCCAATCAAATCTCCCAGTACAAAAGACTGGCAAAGACCTGGACAAGAAGAAGCATACTGCTAAAACTAGATATTCGATACGAAAGCCAAGAGGACCAGAAGACGGATGTCCCGATGGAAGTCAGGAAGCGACTCAAAATCCCCTCGCTGCCACGAAATGCATCCAGAGCATCACCAGGAAAGAAGGAAAAAAAGGGCGGAAACGCTGCAGAAGATATATCAAGGAAGACAGGACGTAGTCTTTGGCGACGCCGCCGAGTATGTGGAAAGGCATGTTATGGTGGCAGTAGTGTCAGATGAACAAAATCTAATAATAAGCGGCTCCGTTACGACGAGTTTAGCCCACACGGCTGAAGAGGTGGCGATTGCACTTGCGATAGCAGGGACAATGGCTACTACAATTATAAGTGATTGCAAAACAGCAATATGCAACTTTCTCAAGGGAAGAGTCTCTCCACAGGCAAAAAGGATACTGAGAACATGTCAGGATGATAGAATAATCCGGCTAATATGGGCACCAGCCTACTCCCAGCTTCAGGGAAATGAGGGAGCTCATAAGCTTGCCCGCGATCTCACCTTCCGGGTAGGCTTTGATCCCCAGTACACTCTTAGCAGGGACAGGCTACTCAGCTACAAAGAGATTACAGAGCATTATCGACTAAACAGGTTAGAATACCCATCGGCAGATAGGACACTAAATAAGATCCAAGAAAGCATTTGGAGGCGCTTACAAAAAAGGACTTTTCCGAACCCAGCTACTTTAAGTCAGTGGTACCCAGAGCAATTCTCAGATAGGTGCAAACTATGTCAGGATAAAGCGGATCTGGTACATATGATATGGACGTGGCCAGAAATTAAAAATATACGTGAACAGACAAAAACGGCAGAATTTTGGGCGACTCTACTGTTGAGCTCACACCCTGAGACTCAGCTAGGTGTAATCCGACTGGCCGAACACGCCGCCCGGGTCCAAGGGCTCCAGGCCGTCGTGTAGGCGGGTAGGTTGCCGCCTACCCTGTACCTGTTGGAAATTGAAGTTTTTACCACCACCACCACCATACGGTCTCTCACCGACCTCATAAGGGGTTTTCCCATCGCCCGGCTGACGAGTCCTCAGGCGAAATTGTGGGCAACCTCATTACCAGGAAGGGAGGAATGTATACTGGTGTCCAGATTAGCAGTATTGAACGGTGAGTCGTTTGAGAGGCAAGCAGCACTTTGAGTGTTATAGGGGATATCCTGCATTTGCTGTAATTTCTTATTGCGGTTTTCGAGTCGCTAATTATATGAAGGGCTGAGGTTGAGCTTATCGCGAGGGCGATCGTAGCTTCCTCCGGCTTTACCTCCGCTTCCCCCAAGTCGTTGGTAATGACCGAACCGGCCGTGAGTTGTTGGCGCTGATAATTTACAGTTACAATCGTTAATGCATTACGGTCCGGCCACGCCGGGGTGGTGCAGTGGTTACGGCGCTCGACTACTGTGCCCAAAAACGCGGGATTGAATCCCGGCCTCGGCGGCCGCTTTTTGATGGAGGCGAAAAGCAAGGCGCCCGTGTGCTGTGCGATGTCAGTGCACGTTAAAAAACCCATGTGGTTGAAATTTCCGGAGTCCTCCACTACAGCGTCTCTCATAGCCTGAGTCGCTTTGTGACGTTAAACCCCACAAGCCAAACCAAGCATTACGGTCCGCGTGTTCGGCTGCATCGACATAGACCACGTCTTGTTTGGACTGGTATTGCTTGTGTAGAGCTTTGGCTCTTTCTACTCTCCTGTCTGAATGAAATTCAGGGTGCATACTCTTCTGGAGAGGTAGGATTTTCAGGATTTTCAAGTTAGTTCGCAGGCTCATTGGAAGTGACACTTTGTCCTGCCTTGTTGCGAGGTAAACGATTGAGAGAGCGTCAAGGATGAAGCGTCCGGTCAGTGCGTGGGTTAGCCGTTCGTATTGAGAGGAGAGGTGGGCCTTTACTAGATCGCTAACAGTGTTGTGGACTCTGGGGGCACTGAAGCGCTCCGTGGAGGTATTTAAGGGGAGACCAAGTGCGGACTTGAAGGCCCGTCTGATCAGGCAATCAATATGTTCTGTTTCTGCTACGTTAAGTTTTAGGTATGGTAGCGTGTAGGTATTTCTACTAAGGGGGCTGGTGCAGGTGGTCACCGCTGCTTGCGGAGGGGGCTGGCCTGGCACCGAATTTTTAACTGTTGTAGGCCGTCATTGCACACGCCATCGCTGATGGTGGACGACGGCTGTTGTTGCGGCGCGCGTCTTTCTTTCCCTCTTGCTTTTCTTTCTTTATATTCTTACCTATCTGCACGAGGCAACGGAGGTGGCTCAGCTACAGAGCCAGTAGCAGGCCCGTGCATTTTCTTTTCCTTCTTCCTACAGCCACAACAACAACAATATTTCTACTAATGACAAAAGCCTGGACCAGGCGGACGAGATCAGTTTCCTTCATACCCGAATACCGGTTAGCGATTCGACGTATGAGACGTACTGTCTGAGAGACAATAGCCTTGAGGCGATTGAAGAAATCTGTTTCGACCGTTGTTCTGGATCTAAATTCACTGCACTCCTATGATAGACACCTCCGGTATAAGTTGCCCCTTAACGTGCACCCGGATTTGGGTATAGCCCCCCGTGCCTGCTTTACCACGCATGAGCAGAAATTCTGATTTTGTTGGGGAGCAGAATAGACCCGCCCTCGCTACGCATTCGGTAACGGTGTCCACTGCTAGTTGTAGGGTTTCTTCTATTGCTGGGTCATTTCCTGATGTGACCCACAGCGTTATGTCGTCGGCGTATAGCGTGTAAATGATGGGTCGCTGCAAAGGCTGGGGTAGCCGTAGAATGATGATAGTCGCAGGTTGAGGTCTGCGCTATCGCAGGAGAATCGTGCCCCAAGTGCATCCTTCCTTCCATCTGACAACGCAAGGCAACTATGACAACAGGCTCTAAGTGCGTTTTTTATCATTCCCAAATGACGATCGTGGGATTAAGTGGGAGCGTGCCTTTCGTCGCGACGACGTTAACATCTGCACTCTACGAGACTCTAAGGTATGTTGTTGCTGCTGCCGTAGCCATCTTTGAAGATTAATAATGCATAATCGTGGTACTAATATTCTGATACGGGGCGGTATTAAAATTCATGTTGTCGCTAAATTTGCGCGAACCTGCAGGTATTAGTAATAGTATTATTCATTATATGCGAGGAATGTTTTTCAGAGTAAGATGGAATGAATTTTTAGAGCGCAGCTCTTTGGCGTCCGTTCCTGCGTTTCGTCCCGAAAGTGGATTCTGCCTAGAAGGCCAGTGAATTTTGATGCGTTCAACGGAACGCTGGTTCTGTTCGACACAACGCTCAGTAGCGCGTTCAACAAGGAAGGAAGTTCGCCCACCTATCACTCGCCCACACTCGGTACACAACCGACTCCCGTAGTAACTCAAATCAGAGTACTAGGAATGACTCTCTACTCCCATGGAGCACATGGAGATGTAATCAAAGCAGTCCAGACTCATGCTCATCAAACTACTCGGCATCTTTCGTGTATCACCTCGGAAAGCAGGTCTTCATGAAAGAAATTCACTTCGCCTCACACAAGCATACGTTACGAGCAGAGTCGCATACGCTCTTCCGTACTTACCCCTCACTAGCAAGGAACGCGATCGAGTGAACGCTTTACTCCGCAGTTGTACAAAAACAGCCCTGTGCCTTCCTTCCAGCACCTCAACACTCCGCTTACTCAAACTTGGGGCTCATAATACGTAGGAAGAACTCCGTGAAGTCACGCTGACAGCCCAGACGGCCCGCCTATTGTGTACTCCAGCAGGTTGCGCACTGCTGTCTTCTCTACACATATCCCCAATAGGACTCCCGTTTAAAGCCACCCCATTACCTCCTGCAATTCGCTCCAAAATTTTGGTACCCCCCCCCCCTTCCTAAAAACATGAGCCCAAAACGGGACGGGAAACGTAGAACAGCCAGGGCGCAAGCCTTACACAGACAATATAGACCCCAGTGTAGCATATATGTAGATGCGGCCACTTATGCAAACACCCATCGTAAGGTACTAGCATGTTACTAACAATCTTGCAAAACTTCTCTCTGCTTGCTCCATTCTCAACGATTCTACAACAGAGGCGGAGGAGGCAGCCATTACCGCCACGAAAATCCACCCCCACCTGATTTCATGCGTCAGGTAACCAAAAGGGCATGCTTTTTGCTCTGACGAAGCACCTCCTTTCAGACACCAAAGATATCGACATCTGCAGCAATGGCATCATCTAGACAAGGGGCTGGACAACATATTGCGCGCTGCAGCGAAACATTGTTAAAGAACTACGTACAAATAAAGACTGACAGCTTGAGAACCCGCATGATGGCAGTAAAAGCACAAAAGAGGAAACTGAATACCTTACAGTAGAATTCAATGAGCCAGTGTCCAAAGACGTGGCGGCTGTGAATATTACGTAATTGTTCAAATAAAGTCCTGCTTCACCTTTTCCTTTTTTTTAATCTACAGTTTTTTCTGACCTGAAGCTTGAATCGCACATGCACTGCGTGTACAACTCATCCTGATATATTTGTGATCCCCATAGATATCCGAAAAAAAAGCATTCAACGCAGCTTTTTTGCCACAGTGCAAGTAACTACGAGGCGCAAAACTTTTACTGTGCCCCCTACCACTCTTACACTGCGCTCCTACAGCTTGCGTGGGAGGGTCGCAAGGGAACGTCGGCTGGGTTAAGGCAGCGCAATCTAGAAACGCTGGTCAAGGTGGGTGAGGCCACGGAGGGAGCGCGCAGGCCTGGTGCTGTGCGATGTTGTTGCTGTTGTGGCTGTAGGAGGAAGGAAAAGAAAATGCACGGGCCTGCTACTGGCTCTGTAGCTGAGCCACCTCCGCTGCCTCGTGCCGACAGAAGAAAGTAGAGAAGTTGTTGTATATGTAGGATTGATTGATTGATTGAATGTCCTTTATTGAATGGGAAGGCTCATGGCCATGGATGGGGATAAAGGGGAGTAGACATAATCTTCATTGTTTAGGTCGTCACTCGAATCACATTGCTCTAACCAGGCCACTAAGCGAGCCATACTTGGCAAATATCATCTGTGTGTTAGCATCAGTTTCTAGAAGGGAACGGTAGTTCAGGCGGTAGGGTTCGATCTCGGGGCGTCCAGTAGAAAAAGCAGGACAATCCTAAAGTAAATGAGATATGCCGCCGCAGGTTAGAGTCGTACAGTGGGGGCACGTAATCATTTTCTCCGTATACTGACGCCAGCGGGCCATAATACGTGGCGTGTAAGCCGCACGGGCGATGAGCTTATTCAAAAATACTTCTTGACTTCGGGTGAGGTGGGTTCTCGTAAAAGGTGGGTCTGGTGTGGCCACCTGCATGCGATGCTGACTGAGGCTACGAAGACTGGTCCGAGTATAGTGCATAAGGGCAAGAGAAGGGGTGAGTTGCCCGCCCAAGGTCGAATAAGGATGAAGCAAGGGGGGTGGGGAAGTAAATGTGGACATCCCACCTGCCAAGTCAACCGCGGCGTGTGCCGCCGCATTGCCCCCTGATTCGTCCGAGTGACCTGGGGTCCAGTGAATAGCGACAGTTCTGGTCGCGAGTTGGTGGCGTTTAAGGAGGCGCTGTATAGCCTTACCTGTTGCATCTTGTGAACCCGGAGTAGCGATTTCCTTGTAAGCTTCAAAGGAATCAGTAAGAATACGTATTGACCCAGTTCCGGTGCAAGGCACTCCAGACAAGGCTCCCCAAATCGCGAGGAGTTCAGCGTGAAGAGGGGTACCTTGAGGTAGATGGCAGGCATAAGCGCCTGAAAGGGAAGGGTTGTCATCGCATACCCAGGCCATAGATGCGAATTCGCTTGTAATCGATGCGTCGGTGTATATGTCAGTCGTATCCAACGTTTATATGAGTCGATCGTATCAGCGATTCGCTCTTGTCGGTGATGGGCAGCGAGGAGCTTCCGGGGAATGACAAAATCGCGGTTTATAGGTCGGCGATGGACGCGTGTGACTACTGGCATCTCCCAAGGGGGAAGAGATGCATATAGGGCTGGTGTTTTGTCGTTACGCTGTTCATCCGAGGCCAGCAGGCGACGCCCCTGGACAGTGTTCTCTAGACGTATTCGATGACGCGTCTGTGCAGTAAAAATCTTCCCCCCTGGCCAAAAATCTTTCGTCGTAGCATCGGCATATTTCCGGCCAGGTAACGTCATGGCAGAACCCTGTACCTGGCTCCCTGACCTTGAAAACGCAGCACACCCTTATCCCATTCTTATTGGCGGAGATTTCAACGCACATCACGCAGCCTGGAGCTCATCTCAGCCTAATCAACGTGGTAAACACCTATATGACGCCCTTGATCAAACTCTTCTTACCCTGTGCAACGAACCTAACGCGCCGACCCGTATCGGTCTCCATCCCTCTCAAGCAGACACTACACTGGACCTTACATTCTCATCTGGCGTCTTCCTCGGCGCTGGGAAGTCCTTTCTAATTCTTGGGGTAGTGATCACTTGCCCATCTTGCTCACTCTCAATCGTAAATGTCTTCGCGTTCGGACAACGCGTTCGTTTTTCAACTGGGACAAGTTTCGTGCTAATACTACGACCCCCTTCTCGGATATTGACTCCTTCCTGTCTGTACTCCGAGATGCCCGCACTCAAGCTCTCGAATATATCCCCTGTGACGATTCCACAGTTGGCATGGATGCTCACCTGGCTAACCTTTGGCGTCGCGCAGATCACCTCACGCAACGTTTTCGGACACGCGGAAAACGTCACAAAGATCTCGTGCTTCTTCGACGACAGTTCAAACTTATCCGGGCATACCAGCTTCACCTGCAAAGTGAGGCTTGGCACTCTACATGCGACCGTCTTGGACACGTACCGGGCCTATCACAACTTTGGCGCATCTTTCGTGGCCTAAATGGCAAGGCACGCGGGGCCCCGATCTCCTCTCGCCTCTCGCCGATCTCCTTCTCAATGGCAACCCGGCTGATGTTGAAGATGAAGTTAACGCACCTTTTTCCCACACGCCAGCCTAACGCCTCCACCAGCAGTTTCCATTTTCCCAGTCGGAAACCCTGATCCAGACCTGGATCGCCCATTCTCAAAGGGAGAACTGCAAGCAGCCCTTGGAAGAGGCCGAGCTCGCGCCACACCCGGGCATGACCGAGTCAGTTGGCAGGAGCTTCGCAATCTCGACTCGGCAGCCCAGGATGCCCTACTCGACATCATTAATTCTTACTGGGAGACCGGAACGGTACCGGATAACCTCAAGCTTTCTCTTATTCTTCCTATCCCTAAGCCTGGCAAAAACCTCGACTTCCTAGTAATTGCGTCCAATTGCATGACTTCACATCTCTGTAAACTCATCGAGCGCCTGCTGCATACCCGGATTAGTCACTACATTGAATACGTCAGTTCTGGATTTCATCCAGCTCAAGCCGGCTTCCACCCTAACCTCGGAACGCATGACTGCCTTTGGCTTTTGCGAAGAGTTCTGAATAGAGCTCATCGTAAAACGCTACCTGACTATCTCCTGGCTGGCGATATGCACAAAGCCTTTGACAATGTTCGCCATGAGGTTATCCTGCAGGAACTCGTCAAACGCTTTCCTAGTACTCGTGCCCAAATCTGGATCCGCAATTTTTTGACATCTAGACCCATTCAGCTACATCGCAAAGCTCCGGGATGGATGCCCAAAACCTATTACTTGGACAGGGGTGTACCTCAGGGCTCCATTCTCGGACCCATATTGTTCAACTTGGCCATGACACGCGTCGCCGAGAATCTGGAAATCAGCACAAGCGCAAGATTCGCTATATATGCCGATGATATTACCGTCTGGACTGAGGCAGCGGATTACGTAGACAAATATTCTGTGGAGACTGAACTTCAGGCGGCCCTTCTTTGTCTTGAAGATACACTTACCAAAATTGGCCTCGAACTCGCACCACATAAAACAGAATTGATTAGTATCGACGGAAAACGTAAAACCAACCCCAGTATGCAGATCCATCTTCACATCGGAGGCAACACCATCACCTCCTCAAATGGCCAAATCCGCATTCTTGGCCTGCCCATATCAAGCTGCAACAGCCCCTAGAAATGGGTTCATCAGTTACAACGCCTTTGGCCAGCACTGCTACATACTATTCGTCGCCTGTCCAACCGGCACGGCGGTGCTCGGCTGCATGCCTGCCGTGCGATGGCCAGAGCAGCGGCGGTGGGAAAAATCCTCTATGGCACACCTGTCCTCCAACTGTCGAAGACTGACTTCGCTAAGGTCGAACTCCTTCATCGCGCAACACTACGCACTATTACCGGTCTACCTAAGCACACTCCTATAGCCGAACTTGAGCGTTTGGCCGCTCTTCCACAGCTCACTACCATCGTATATGTAGGAAGAAGGAAAAGCATATGCATGGGCCTGCTACTGGCACTGTGGCTTAGCCACCTCCGCTGCCTCGATTTATTTATTTTTTTATATAGAAAGGGAAAGGCGCGGTAACTGTCTCACTTGTTTTCTGTGGACACCGCAACCGCGTCGTAAGGGAAGGGAGGAAGGTGGGAGTGAAAGTGGAAAGAGAGAAAGAGGAGTCGTAGTGGCGGGCTACAGAGTAATTTCGACCACCTGGGGATCTTTAACGTGCGCTGACATCGCACAGCACACGGACTCCTCTTCGTTTCGCCTCCATCGAAACGCAGCCGCCGAAGTCGGGTTCGAACCCGGGTACTCCGGCACAGTAGTCGGGCGTCTTTGGAGTGGAAGTGGCGCCCAAACGCTGAAGCCGAGGCGCCGCCACCTTACTCAGGGCAGAAAGCGCGCGCACGGCATAGCGCACGCACAGCATTGCGCGCCAGTACAGGTCGAGTTTTGCATGCGCTTTTCCTACCGCAAGGCGATGGTGGGCTCGTGCGTTGCATTCGGCTGCGCCAATCGCGTGAAGCAGGCGCCGGGAATAACTTTTCATGTGTAAGTACGCCGAAGACGACTTACAACTTGCTTGGAAAGAGGAACCACTAGGGGAGCCTAAGATGGGAGTTATTAACGCTATTGCATCATACCCTTTATCTATAGCGCGAATCCGTAGGAGCACTAGATAGCATTGTTAAAGACATGCCTGGGGATTTATACTGTACGTGGACCTTTGTTCGTGAATAACAGGGTTCCCAGAGATGCCGCCCAACGTGCAGCCTGGGAGCGCGCAGTGCGGCGAGTTGGCTGGACACCCGAGAAAACTGATGTTTTGTGTTCTGTTCATTTCGAAGCTAGCTGTTTCGATAGAACGGGACAAACAAGAGGCTGCGAGCAGGCACCATTCCCACAATATTTCCGGAGTTCCCAGCCTATCTTCGGCAGCCAGTAAGTACGAATAATGTTTTGAATTCCAGTTCCTAGCTCGGAAAGTGTTAATACATCAGCCTCACAGCTTTCTCACTACTGGTTCCTTAATTATTTTACACGGCTGTAAATAGGGAGAGAGCAAAAGATGTAACGTTGTCGAACGTACTTTTTTCCTGACAGCAAAAACAAAAGCGAGCTCCTCCAAAGTCCCGGGCACCGACTCCATCACCTCTGCCTGCAGTTTACGAAGAAGCAACACAAGTCATCTCAGAGCCATCTTCTCCGACGAAAGAATGGTACAAGCAGAAGGCACAGCAGTCAGCTGACGAGGGTCAACAGTTGAAGAAGTGAAAATACCGCAGCAGTCCAAACGAAGGTTATCAAAGCGCTGTGACGATTTCAAGAATTTTATCGATGAACTGAAGAAACAAAAACTGTTATCAGAAAAAGGCCTTGAGGTTTTTGAAGCTGCCTTTTCACCTGATATTCAGCAGCTTCTTGCACGAGCCCAGGAGAAAACGCACGCTAAGTATCCCCCGGAACTTCGTGCATTCGCCCTGACACTGCACTACTACTCTCCAGCTGCTTATGAGTATGTGCGACTGAAGATCAATAACGCTTTGCCATCTTAACGTACGCTGCGCGAATGGTACAGGTCAGTTAACGGTGAACCAGGTTTTACCTCTGAAGCTTTTGCCTTCCTGAAGAATATAGTGCAGAGCCGAGCAAAGCCACTGCTCGCTGCACTGCTGATTGACGACATGGCTATTAAAAAGCATGTACAACTTGTGGGCCACAAAGTGTTTGGCTATGTGGACCTTGGAATTGAAACCTCGGACGACAGCTTGCCGGAAGCCACAAATGCTCGTGTTTTTATGCTTGTGGCCATGGATATGAGGCTGAAATTGCCACTTGCATACTTTTTCACAGATTCCCTTTCCGGATCTGAGAGAGCTGAGCTCGCAAGAGAATGCCTCTCCAGACTATCATCACTAGGCATCGAAATAGTTTCACCTACCTTTGATGGGGCAGCGTCAAATATTTTTTTATGGCCAAGTGTATTGGTGCGGAGTTGAACTGCAACTCGACGGCATTCAACACCAGTTTCAAGTTCTCAGAAGATGCAGGAAGAGTACATATCTTACTGGATGCCTGTCACATGATAAAATTGATACGGAACTGCTTAGGATCGGTTCCTTACCTCGTGGATCCAAATGGTTCGCATGTGAAATGGCTATATATTGAAGAACTGGAAGCACTACAACGGCAAGAAGGAATCCACCTTGGCAACAAACTGAGAAAGGTTCACGTTGAGTGGGCTAAGCAGAAAATGAAAGTCAAATTGGCAGTTCAAACCCTGAGTTCATCCGTTGCAAATGCACTTCACTTCTGCGAGTTCACGCTGAAATTGCCGCAGTTCCAAGGGGCGCACGCTACAGCAGAATTCATTCGCATTTTTGACCATCTTTTTGACATTGTCAACTCTAGGAATCCTCTAGCACGGTCATCTAAAGCCCCCCTTCGCAAAGAGAATGCAGCCACTTGGAAGGCATTCTGTCACACAGCAGAGGCCTATATAAAAGGGCTCAAAGATGCTGCGGGACGACCGATGATCGAAGGACTGAAGAAAACTGGATTTTCAGGCATGCTCATTTGCATTCAAAGCGTGACAGCTATTTTCGACACTCTGGTGGCTACTGGCAACCTCAGGTACTTGCTGACACATAAGATGTCACAGGACCATTTGGTTGCGTTAGAGGAAGGGGTGGTTACAATAACAACCCCACTGCCTGTCAGTTCAGAGCTGCATACAGAAAGCTCCTGATACAGACAGAGGTCAACTCATCTGAAGCCGGTAACTGCTCTAAAGATCTAGTGAGCGTGCTTAACGTGTCAAGCATCGTAATGTATGCCGAATCGTCGACAGAGATTACAACGCAAAGGAGATCGTCTGTGCTTGAAGCCTGGGATGACGATCACGACTATACAGATCGCGTGGATCTCCCAAACAGCCTGTCGGAGTTCGCTCGAGCAGTAGTTCCCTACATAGCAGGGTTTGTGGTCCGTAGAGTGCGCGATGCGACTTCATGTGAGGAGTGCTGCATGGCATTACAGTCGACTGAGTGCCAGGCTTTGGCAGCCGCAAAAAGCCGAGGCGGTCTCGTTGCACCATCCAAGGATGTCGTAAAGATATGTAACATTGTGGAAAAGGGCATACGACTTCTTCAACATCAGTGCAACGATGTCCAAACCCTGCATATAAGATGTCAAAGTATCTTGGCAGAAGTGGTGACAACTGTGTTTGAGCAGTCGCTGTTTCGCGAGCTTGAACCTCACCTTTTGGACTGCGACCCCCTCGATAATCACATCTACGTCCTGTCCAAAAAGGTTGCTAACATGTACCTGAAAATCAGGGTCCATCACATCGCAAAGATGATTAATGAAAAGAACTGCAAAAACAAGGTGAGACAAGTGCTCACCAGAGAGATAATATTCAAGCACCAGTGAAGCATATCCACGCTTTTTTACCTGTAGTCATCAGTGTCTTTCCATTGTTCAGACGTATGAAAAAGCTCGCCATTTCTTGCAGCCCGCTAAATATATGACTATATTCAGTATAGGCCTCCTCTGGTTGTGGCCCATTCTTCAGATCATTTTTGTTCTTGACAGAAGCTAATAGAGATAACCGCTGCGTCAGTTACGTTGTTCAGTTTTTATTCGAATACTAAAGCTGCTCGCAGACAGAGTGACAACGAGTAAAATCAGAAAACTCAACTGCGGTCAAGAGAAACAAAATAAGGTTTTATTTTGTTTTTGTCGTTCTTAGTCACCGTGAGTGTTCTTGTTTACAGAAAACATTTTTGTACTCTACCAGCTGATAAAAATAGCCTGCCGATTTGAATGGACCGCCGCGAAGTTGATGGCGGCACGTGAGCAAAGGTTTCCTTCAAGGAACCTGCCACACGCAGCCGCCCAGAAAAGTGCCGCCGGGATATGGTGGCTACAAAGGAAAAGTGGCGCCAGCGCCGGCGTATCCGCCGCGAAAGCGCTTGGTTCATGCGCTGCCGCGAAGGCCGCGGTGGCGCTGCGGTCAGCTTGGCGATGCAGTCACGCGATCGCGCGCGTGTGCAGGTTCGCGCGCGGTGTATGGACGGTGCGGCAGCGTTCCTGTTTGTTCGCGGCTGCCAGCGTGAGCTCTCGTTTATGGCAAGATGTGTTGCGCTGCTTACATGTTAATGTGAGTACCTAACTTCGTCGAGCAGATGAACTCCAGCGCAAAAAAAAAAAAATCACAGTATGTCCCTCCCAAGCAAAATTATCAAGTTTTATGTTCTCACCAGGCAGCACTTCTATGTTAAGGCCCAGAACTGTAAGCGCAACGCTAAGCAGGGTAGAATGAAAGTGCTGAAACTTAGGAGGGTGTTCTAAGTTGCATATTTATTCAGGGTCGAATGTAATATTTTTTTTTTTATTTAGCGGGAAGTGATATCCTTGCCTCCCCATTTCTTAGTGCCATTAAGAGATGGATGCAGTGTTGGTAATCAATGTTTAATGTTTTTTTCTTTCTAATTACACAGAAGCCCGTGTAAATGTACCTGTAATTTTGAATTACCCTGAATGTTATGATGTGCAGTACATTGCTATTACTACGATGTGCAATAAATTTTTGCTATGCTTTGTTTTGCTTGTTTGGATCCCCAATCAAATTTTTTGGGTGTAATGCTGATGCTTCGTATTCTTGAAACTGAAGGAGGTGGAAAACATCTACCAAAGAAAAGCGAACCTTTTTTCTTTCATTTATTACCCCTTTTAATTTTCTTCTTACATATTATTTTATACCCTGGGACAAACAACGTTGTGAAAAAATAAATGCGACCACACGGAGCCGAAACATCATTCCATCCTCATTCTCATGGTCTGTTACTTTCGACATGCGCACTATCTCGACCAGACGGGACTCATTCAAGACCCTTTAATTCCTGAAACTGAAAGGATACACCCGTATTCTACGCACCAGAAGTATTGGAGTACCAACCGATCGATTTTAATTGTTTTGTTTGTTGGGTTTCATGTGCCAAAATTACTCGGGCTATGAGAGACACCGTAGTGGAGGACTCCGGAATTTCGACCACCTGGAGTTCTTTAACTTGTACTAACATCGCACAGCACACGAGCGCCTTGCTTTCCGCCTCCAGTGAAAAGCGGTCGCCGCGGCCGGGATGCGATCCCTCATCCTTGGGCACAACAGTTGAAGGCCCTAACCACTGCACCCCCACGGCTGAATTGTCAGCCGTAATCAGGTTCGACTAGAGTTTAATGAGCTAACCCATTACCTGCAACAACATCGCTGAAAGGCCGACGCGTACTGCACGCACGGCAGGCATGCGTATGTTCTAGTACCGTGGCGCTCAAGGCGAGCGGCGAGTACCATGCATCGCACTACGGCCAACAGCGCCACCTACACCCGGCTTGAAATGGAGGAGCGGCTTCCGTCCGCCGTTGGCGTCACCTCCCCCTTCTAGCCACCATAGTCGGGCAAAGTATCCGAGAAGAAGAAAACCTTAAGTGTCCCCATAATGCGAAAAATAATTTGATCGTCGTAACGAGCGGCAGCGAACGCTTCCAAGCCTCAGCCACCTGATCTCTCCACGCAGCGCTTCGCCGCGCAAGCGCCTTTTGCCCTGAGCAAGATGGCCGCCGGCCGCGCCGCCAGGCTTCACCCGGTCGCATAGGCGGGTACGCGGGACCTCCGCTCCAGCAGTATTATATAACCTCCTTGGTCTTACCACTGCACCACCCCGGCGTGGCCCGTGCAGACAGAAGAGAGAAAGTAGAGAAGAAAGAAAAAGAAGAGGGAGAGAAAGACGCGCGCTGCAACAACAGCCGTCGTCCACCACCGAAGCATTGGCGGGTGCAATGACGGCCTATAACACATAAAATTCGGGGGCAGACTAGCCCCCGCCGCAAGCGGCGGTGACTTACCTGTCCCAGCCCCATTAGACGAGTGGGCCGGGACCCAGATTAGTTCAATTTCCCTAATCGGAGCAGGGGTGCTTTGGAGGATGCGGAGGGAGGTAGACGTGATGCGGCCCCTCGCGAAATTGCGAATGGCTGTTTAAATATCACTGAATATAATATCGGCGGACGTGTTTGCACTAGCTAAGGCTATGGCCGATTCCTCCGCCGTCTCGGAGGAGGTGGTTGCGATTGATGCGGCCGCCAACGGGGAACCGTTCCCATTCACAGCGGCCAGTGCGAACGCTTGTCTCTGGGTGTGCCGATATTCCGCCGCGTCCACGTATGCTGCATTGACATGTCGGCCGTACTTGGCATGTAGGGCGCGAGCCCTCGCCATGCGTCGGCCTTCGTGGTGCGCGGGGTGCATATTCTTGGGCAAGGGTTTAATGAATACAGCTGTCCTAATGTGTGTTCGCACATGTGCAGTCTGTACAGGATGGACCTTCCCGCGTTCGTGCGAGTGAGTCGTCCGAGCTGGGAGACAAGGTGTGCCTCGCACAGCTCCGATAGCGTGTTGTGACCCCCGAGAGCCAGCAACCTTTCCGTAGACGCGTGCTGTGCGGGAGCCCAAGGGCAGCCTTGTGGGCCCGTCGGATTAGGCTCTCGACCTTCATTCTCTCCGCGAATTGCAGTTGCAGGTACGGGAGGGAGTAGACAATTTTGCTCAGTACGAAAGTCTGGACTAATCGACAGAGATCTTTTTCTTTCATTCCTTTTCTTTTGTTGGCGATTCGTCTGATAAGTCGTAATGATTCACCGTGGCAGTGAGTCTGTTGATTGTTTCGGTATTTTTGCGATTGTTCTGTATGTACATGCCCAGTATGCGCATGGTTTGAACCTCCCTGACCGGTTGGCCTCCCACACATACATTCAGGGCAATCGGGGGGGGGGGGGGGGGGGGGGGGGCTGGCTTCCCAGAGGAATGGGATCTGATTTAAGGCTACCCATGGTTTGCATTTCTTCCACGCGGCTTGGCCCTGACAACCTGCAGTTTCGATTTCGCGTGCGAGCATTAAAGGCCCGCTCCCGACGGGTGTTTCGATTATGTCGACTGCCTGCTGCAGCGTATCCTCTATTTGGCCGTCATTCCCCGTGGTTACCCACAGGGTGATGTCGTCCGCGTAGAAAGTGTGCTGCAGCCTCGGCAGGGCAGCGAGCTTGGGAGGAAGTGTAATGAGTGCAAGATTAAATAGGAAAGGCGAGAGCACCGAACCTTGTGGTGTGCCCTGGCTTCCCAGAGGAATGGGATCTGATTTAAGGCTACCTAGTGTGAGCTCTGCTGTCCGCTCGGATAGGAATGATCGGACATAACTAAATATCCGTTAACCAGGGTCCAATTTAGAGAGATTAGTGAGAATTGCCTCGTGCGAGACGTTGTCGAAGGCGTTGCTCAGGTCTAACCCGAGTACCGCCTTCGTCTCAGTTCCACATGGAGGGTCCAGCACATCCTTCTTAAGCTGTAGCATCATGTCCTGCGTGGACAAGTTTGCCCTAAAGATATTGTTAGAGGAAGTAAGTCGCGGTCTTCCGTGTAATTTTGCAGTCGGTTAAGGATGACATGTTTCATTAGCTTTTCGATCCAAGACGTGAGGGAGATGGGCCGTAAATTCTCGATCGAGAGTTTGTTGCCTGGTTTTGGGATGAAGGTGACCCGCGCGTGCCTCCATTCCTGAGGGATCTGCCTTTCCTCCAGCAGGTGTTCATTAGTTCCATCAGGGCCGCGACAGACATGTGGTCTAGGTTTTTGAGCGTTTTGTTTGACACTCCGTCAGGTCCCGCCGCGGTGGTGGTACGGAACTGACTGAGAAGAAACCAGACCTCGGCATCTGCTATGTCGGCATCCAGTGTGTCGTTGGGGAGACCCTCATACGCGGGTAGGGGGTCGGTGTGGGATGTATTCAGGTAGCGTGTTCGCAGTTCGGCAAGTGGCTCAGCGTTCGTACCCTGGTATTGGTGAATTATATTGGTGAGCCGGTTTCGTGTGAATTTTGCCTGTGTGGGGTCGAGCAAGTGTCGGAAGAAGAACCATGTCTTTTTGCTTCCAAGCTGCCCGTTCATATTATCACAGATTTGGCCCCACTGCTTTTCTTGGGTCTATAGTGTACGCTTCGATATGGCGCTCGAGTTGCGCTATACGCTTGCATAGATTTCTATTGTGTCTCTGTCTCTTCCAACGTTTTAGTTGGCTGGCATGCGCTTCCCACATGTGGAGGAGTTTGGAGTCAGTCGCCTGGTGCGGCTCCTCAGTCGGCGCCTCAACAGTGGTGGTCTTGACGTTCTCTTTAAGTGCAGCAATCCACTCCGTTAGGTTGTTTATCTGACTGGGGGCAGTTCGCTCTCGTAAGCGTCTGAACCTATCCCAGTCGGTGAGGCGTGTGCGCATGTGCAGTTTGTGAAATGTGTCAAATGTAGATATTATGTAATGTTCGTTCCCTAGTGTGTTTTGATCGTGTTGTACCAGCAGGCGTCGCTAATGTTTTGGTTAGTGTGAGATCGGGTGAGGTATCTGCGCTAACGCTGTTGCCGACCCGCGTGATTTCTTGGGGATTGTTGCCCAGGTTCTGGATAGACTGCCATAGCTTTGTACCCTTGGGGTTGTTCTTCCGATAACCCCAAGCCGAATGCTGGGCATTAAAATCGCCCACCACAAGGAGCTGCGTTCCAGCGGCGAGTCGAGTTGCTTTACACAGTAGGTCGGGAATTCCTGACCCTCTGTCTTTCGGTGAACTGTATAGGTTGAGTATAAAAAGATTTGCCTCGCCCTTTTTTCTGCGCACAATTTCAAGTAGCGTGTACTGTTCGCTAGAACTGTCTATGGTGTGTTGTATAGCCGGAATTTGCGTTGAACAAATGTCTTTGTGAATGCGGCTGTCGCCGTCGTCCCTGCGTTCGAGGGGGGAGTAAACGCTTTTATATTCCGGTAATTTCGCCGGACCGCTAGCTTCTTGAAGTTCTGTTACGTCCGGTTGTTTAGGTAAGCTTTGGATGTGAAACAACAGGTTACTCAGTTTGTAGCGGAATCCCCTGCAGTTCCACTGCCATACCTCAATTTGCTGGCGAGGGGCCATGTTGAGACATGGAAGGAATAATTACGCACGGTCACGGATGCCGGCATTACATTACGGCTTGCCTCCAGGGCCACGAGACGCTGCACTACTTGCTGAAAAATACCAGCGATGTTTGAACCCAGCTCAGTTACTTCGCGAGTGAGAACGTTAACTTTCTCCTCGACACCGCTAAATTTATCGAGTGTGCTCATTTCTGCTCTTAGCTTGTCTGCTGACTTAAATTTGGTAGTCGGTTGCGGGTTGTCATCTGTAGACGATTTCTGCAGCGCGCTTCGATCCAGAACTCTCATCGGAAGAAGCCGATCTTTTCAGGTAATGCGGCTGTCCGTCTCCATTGCGTTACTGGTGGAGGGTACGGCGCTTAGCGTGGTGGATGAAGGCGCACGGTGTACTGGTGTAGTTTTTACGGGTGGTTGCAGAGGTTTAAATAGACTTTTCATTTCTGCTATTTCCCGTTGCATTTGTGCAATGGTTGCGTCTCTAGACTGTACTTTAGCTAAGAGCTCCTTTTCCCGAGTGGTGTAATTCTGGGAAGCCGTATCTGGCCAGCTTACCTGCTTCGAGCAGCTTCTGCTCCTGCTCCTGCTCGAACGCTGCCGTCGGTCCGTGCTTCCCTGCCTCGAACTGGCGTCCTGGCTAGATGACAGTGGTGGAAAGGAGGGTGACCTGTGGCGGGTCTTGCTTCCCCGATGATGGCTCGACGAATAGCTACTGGCTTTGTCTCTTGAGCGCGGCCTGTGTTCGGATTGTTGGTCGACTTCATCGTTCAGGTTCTTGTGTTGTTGCTTCTGTTTGGGGCGGCGTTCTACAGCGATGTTTGCAGTTCTTGCTCCCGGTGTTGTGGCGCCTTTGCACACAATGCACTTGGGCGTGCAGGTGTGAGCTTCCCCCTCGGCTAGCGGAAGGTGTTCTTCACCGTACCTGCGGCACATTTGAGTCCTGGGCTTGTAGAAGACGTTCGCCCGATGACCGACTCCTCTGCAGTTGAAACAGGTTTCCACCTGCTCCCTGTATGGGTGTACACGGAAAGGGCTCTCCCAATAGTAGATGGTGTCAGGAGCTTTCTTTCCGGCGAACGTCACCAGTATGGACATTGACTGGCCAAGGCGACGAGCATCACCGGAATCCCTTAGTTGCGCTTCAGGAATCCTTGTCGGACCTCATCGGGAGTTCCGCCGTCATATGCATAATAAATGACGCCTCTCGTAGAGTCGTCCGGCGCTGACACGTACGATGTCACTTCGTACTCTTTCTCGCCCAACTTGAGCCTTCGCAGGTTACTGTAAACCGAAGCCCTGAGCTTGCGCGGTGTGCTTATGGTGAACGTGTTGTTAACTGTGTTAACACGAAGGCTGTCTTGTTCCAGCACCTCTTGAAGCGGTAGGTTAACCGCTATTCAGGTAGCTCTGAGAAGGTTGCGTGGCGCGACGGTGCGCAAGTCCATGCCTCTAGGACTAAATGCACGGGCCTGCTACTGGCTCTGTAGCTGAGCCACCTCCGCTGCCTCGTGCAGATAGATTAGAAAATAGAGAAAAAAAGAAAAAATTGCTCACGATTACGTTACTTCCTAATGCAGAATTTGAGCGCAGCTCATCAGCTGTTTCACCTTTTCGTTATATTGATTCAAAGATTTCGAGAAAGACACGTATGTACAGTTCAGTTCAGTTCAGTCGTTCAGTCATGTCCGACTCTTCGTGACCCTGTGGACCATATCACGCCACGCTTTCCGGTCTCTCACTATCTTCCTAACATCACATAACTTCATCTGTAGCGCCTCGAGGATGACATCTAACCCCTTCTCCGGTGACCCTCAACCTTTTTCAACATCAGATCTTTCCCCAGCGACTCCTCTCCTCATCAGATGACGAAAGTAGCTGAGCTTTAACTTTAGAATTTGACCCTCCAATGAGCAGTCAGGGTTTATGGTCGACAATATCGACTGATTTGATCTTCTGGCAGTCCAAGGAACTCTCAAGAGTCTCCGCCAGACCCATAATTCTTTGACATCGCTGATACCCAAGATAACAATGTTCAATTTGTCCATTTCTCGCTTGACGACATCCAGTTTACCTTGCGTCATAGATCTTACATTCCATGTTGCTATGTGATATATCTCCTTGCAACATAGGACTTTCCGGTCGCTTCCCGACCCATCCACAACTGGGCGTCCTTTTGGCTTTAGCCCAGCCGCTTCATTCGTCCTGGAGCTACTAGGAATCGCCCTTTGTTCATCCCCAGTAACATGTGGGACGCCTTCCAACCTGGGGGGCTCATCTTCCGGCGCCCTATCATTAATGCTATTGTGACTGGCCATAGGGTTTTCTTGGCAGGAAATACTGGAGTAGGTTGCCATTACCTTCTCCAGTGAATCACATTTTGTCAGAACTCTCTGCCGTGACCTGTCGATCTTGGGTGGCCCTACACAGCAGAGCTCACTTCATCGAGTTTCGCAAGCCTCTCTGCTACGACAAGGCAGTGATCCATGAAGCGGATGTACAATTACAATGTTTTTTTTTTTTTTAATTTTTCACACGTATTCCTTAAAGAAACACTCCACTATCAGTTCTTGGCTGTCATGCAAGGAGCTTTGTGGTCGGAGGAATGAAGAGAGCAATTGAGTTATCGGGAGGTTGCGGGAGGCAGCGCGTGGCCTCATAGGAACGTTGCGCGACGAACAGATAGCAGTGACTGACTGACTGATTGATTGATTTATAGGAATGGAAGGCGCGGTAACTGTCTCACTTGTTTTATGTGGACACCTCGACCGCGCCGCAAGGGAAGAGAGGAAGGTGGGAGTGAAAGTGGAGAGAAAGAGGAGCCGTAGTGGAGGGCTACGGAGTAATTCCGAGCACCTGGGGATCTTTAACGTGCGCTGACATCGCACAGCACACGGACGCCTCTTCGTTTCGCCTCCATCGAAACGCAGCCGCCGAGGTCGGCTTCGAACCCGGGTACTCCGGCACAGCAGTCGGGCTTCGCCGCTGACGTCGCTAGGGAGTGAAGTGAGTGAGAACGGGACGCACGCGCCGTGATCAGCTGAGAGCGAGCCGGCGTTTCGGCAACTGGAGAGCACCCTCGCCGCCATGCAGGAAGAGGGGGGGGGGACCCCCTCCTCCTCTTTCTGCATGGGGGCGACGGTGTTCTACGCAGTCATGTCGCCCGACTACTGTGCCGGAGTACCCGGGTTCGAACCCGACCTCGGCGGCTCCGTCTCGATGGAGGCAAAACGAAGAGGCGTCCGTGTGCTGTGCGATGTCAGCGCACGCTAAAGATCCCCAGGTGGTCGAAATTACTCCGAAGCCCTCCACTACGGCTCCTCTTTCTCACTTTCCACTTCCACTCCCCTACCCCGCCGTTGTGGCGCAGTGGTTATGGCGCTCGACTACTGTTCCCAAGGATGCGGGATCGAACCCCGGCCTCGGCGGCAGCTTTTCGGTGGAGGCGAAAAGCAAGGCGCCCGTGTCCTGTACGATGTCAGTGCACGTTAAAGAACCCCTGGTGGTCGAAATTTCCGGAGTCTTCCACTACGGCGTCTCTCATAGCCTAAGTCGCTTTGAGACGTAAAACCCCACAAACCAAACCAAACCAGGTGGTTGTGGTAACAACTTTTATTGCCACGAAATGAAAGGAATTATTTCGGGCTGGGGCGAGTCTAGGGTGGCCTCCAGTCGGGAGCGACCTCTTGAGCTTGCGTGACGAGGGCCAGTTGCGTAGTTTTCCTTGGGCTGGCCAACAGCTTGTCCCATTCCTCCGCTGAGGGAGCTGGCAAGAGTGTGTTTGGAGGGGGATTGCTGGCGCATTCCCACAGTATATGGTCTTGAGTGGCCTGCGTCCCGTCACCGCAGTGCCGGCATGCAGGGTTGAATTCTCCGTTCGTAATTAACGATAGTCGGTAGGGGCTAAGAATGGCCTTTGTTTGTAGACGTCTGAGTGTCGTGGCTTGCGCCCGGTCGAGGTCGGGGTGAGGGGCGGGGTACGTGCATCTTAGCTCGGGATAAATGTTTGTTACCTCCGCGTATGTGCGCGGTGCCTCGACAGGCGCGTCCGTTCCCGATAGACCTCCCGTCTCCCGGTTGGTTAAGCCTCGGGCTAGACGGTTGACCCCTTCGTTTCCGGAGTTACCCGCGTGAGCCAGAACCCATACGAGATTGATGTTGTGATTGAGAGATCGGTTGCGCAGAATTCGTGCCGCGAGTGCGCTTACAGAATTTTTGGCGAAATTTTGAACGGCGCTTTTTGAGTCGCTTAGAATAGTTTTGGTGCGGGGATCCGCGATGGCCAGTGCGATAGCTACTTCCTCTGCCTCGCATATGGAGCTAGCATGAAACGTTATGGAGTTACTGAAGGTTGACTTTGGAGTGGCCATACATGCCACGTATGCTCCGTTTTTGATGTGTTGGGCTGCATCCACGTACACTGCTTGTGGATCGTCCTCGTACTGTTTCTCCAGGGTCTGTGCCCTTGTCTTCCTGCGGGCATCATGTCTAGCTGGTAGCATGTTTTTGGCTATTGGTTTAACAACTAGTCTACTAGTTATGTCAGCCGATAAATGGGATGTTGCGCACACCTCCTCAGTGGGGTGTATGTGGAGCTTGTCGAGAATTACGCGTCCCGCAAGGCTGCGTGACAAGCGAGTCACTTGTGCTGTCTTATGTGCTTCAATTAGTTCAGATAGCGTGTTAAAAATTCCTAACTGCAGTAGTCGATCTGAGTTAGCGTATACTGGTAAGCTAAGGGCCGCTTTGTATGCTGTTCTAATTATGCTATTAAGCGCATATTCGTCCCTACGACGCAGATGATAGTACGGGCAAACGTACATGATTCTGCTTATCATAAAGACTTGAATGATCCTGCACAGGTCGGCTTCTCTCATACCCCTGCGACGTGTGGCAATGCGTCTCACCAGCCCACCTATCTGGTGCGCCGTGATGCGTAGCCGGCGTATAGCTTCTGTGTTCTGCGTATTATTCTGAATCAACATTCCGAGAACTCTGATCGTGGCTACCGGGGGTATCGGATGGTTGTCAATGTGTAACTGGATAGGTTCTCGAGAATCTGATTTTACCTGTGAAGCTTGTTTGTTCCTTATAACTAATAGTTCTGATTTAGCCGGTGAACAGGTAAGGCCGTTTTCCTGCACATAAGACTACCGTGTCGATAGCTCGTTGTAATGACTCTGTAATATCTCCATCGGAGCCAGAATTGGTCCATATGGTGATGTCGTCGGCGTATATGGAATGATGTATGTGTGGGATATCATCTAACAGACGCGGGAGGCCGCTCATAGCGATGTTGAAGAGAAAAGGTGAAAGTACGGCGCCTTGCGGTGTTCCTCCCGTCCCTAGTGTAATTTTGTCGCTAACTTTGTCAACGAAATGGAGCGTAGCCGTACGCGCATTTAGAAAGGCAGCGATGTAGTCGTATGTCCGTTTGCCTACGTTTAACTGTGAGAGGTGAGTGAGGATGGAAGCGTGTGACACATTGTCGAAGGCCTTACTCACATCGAGTCCCAGGATGGTTCGCGTGGCTCTTATGCGATTTGTATCTAGAATGTCTTGTTGAATTTGCCACATAATGTCCTGAGTCGAAAGACCTGCTCGAAACCCAATCATGGACGGGGGAAACGTGCCTTCCGCATCGGTGTGCATAAGGAGCCTGTTTAAGACAACGTGTTCCATTACCTTCCCGAGACATGACGTTAGCGAGATTGGGCGGAGGTTCCCCATCTCGAGTCTTTTGCCCGGTTTAGATATGAAAATAATTTTAGCGTGCTTCCATTCCTCAGGGACGCTGCCCTCTGTCCAGTACCTGTTGAAGAGGTCCGTAAGAGCCTCTACTGACCGGTCTTCTAAATTGCGCAACATCTTATTGGTGATGCAATCTTCCCCCGGTGCGAGGTGGTGTTAATTTGGTTAAGAGCAGCCCTAATCTCTGCTACGGTAAAGACGCCATCTATGCGAGGATTATCCAATCCCGAGTACCCATCTGGCGTGGGTATATCCTGGGAGGAGTTAATGTATTTATCTTTTGAAGTGGTCATGAGCTCTTCGTCGGTGCCTTGGAAAGATTGCGAGATCCTATGTAGGTTCTTGTGGGAATCTGCCTTAGTTCTCATAGGATCCAGTAAATGTCTAAGAAAAAACCACGTGTTCTTGTTGCCCAGTTGCCCAATAAGGCGGTCGCAAGTCTGATGCCACTGTTCTCGGCTAAGTTCCCACGAGTAGGCCTAGATTTCCTTTTCAAGCCGGGTTAGCCGAATTTTTAAACGTCGGTTGTGCTTATTTTTGCGCCATCGAGCATGGATACTTCCTTGTGCTTCAATCATGTGCACTAGCTTAGCGTCCGGGCTGCTGTCCTCCAGGGTAACAGTTTTTTAAGTGTTTGCGGCGTCTTGCAACAGACGCTCCGTCCATTGTCTTAAATCTACTATACTTTCCGCTGGCCTTTGCGAGCGGACATATCTAAAGGCGTCCCAGTTCGTGTGCTTCACTTCCTGGCGACGCATTTTGCAATGCGTGGCTCGGAAAGTGGTACATAGTACATAGTGGTCGCTTCCTATGTTTGTATTTAGGTTTTCCCATCTCGCATCGGGGATATTTCTGGCAAAGGTAAGGTCAGGGCCCGTATCCCTGGTTACACTGTTTCCAATGCGCGTAGGTTTATCAGGGTCGACGAGTAAGGTATGCCCTAGCGCCTGGGCTGTCTCCCATAATTTAGTTCCCTTTCTACTGTTAACTGATTAGCCCCATTCTGCATGGGGTGCGTTAAAGTCTCCAACAGTCAGCAACATTCCATTATGAGCGGCTACATGCGCCTTACGGAAGAGTGTGGCTATTTTCGTGCTGTTGTCTTTAGGTGGACTATATACGTTTAGAATGTAAAGGGGAGATTGTGTTCGTTTGTTCGGCAGGATTTGTATAAATGTATGAGAGACCTCCGGTGTTTCCAAATCTAGTTGGTTTGCAGTTAGATTACGGTGTACAAGTGTAGCTGTGATCGGCCGGCACTCAGCCGACACTTTCTCATTGTATGCTGTATACCCTGCAAGCTTTACTTCTGTATTCGTCTCTTGAAGTGCTATGACTACCGGCCTGTTTGTTTGGGCCAAAACTGCATATTCCAGAGCCTTGCGCTTGGCTCGGAATCCCCTGCAGTTCCATTGCCCACTATAACAGGTGTACTAGCCATCGCGTATCGGGTAAGGTTCCGCTCGCGCGGGTTGCAATACGCTGGGTCGGAGAATGCTGCTGGGGGCCGGACGCGCCGAAGCACCGTCAGCTGGGCGTAAGAATGCAGTGTGGTTGGGAGGCAAAGAGCCTGCATTTGGCGTTGGAGATATCATCAGATTGCTAGGGGATGCTAGCGCGTTAACCCTGGTTGTAAGCGTGTCGAGTTTAGCTAGGACAGTTTCGAAAGTAGTCGGAAACTTTTCCATTGTGTCAGTTACTTTGTTAAGCTGTGGTATTAATTTCTGGATAGTTTCCTCCACCTTGGCTAGCCTTTGGTGTATTTTTGCCAATCTCTCTTCATAATTACTCTCTAAGTCATCTGTATCTGGCCGAGGTACCAAAGGTGCCTTTCGTTTGTTACGGCGGTTTTGATCTACTTCCATGTCCTCATTGCGGCTGACTTCAACGCGAGCGCAAGCCACAGACGACTGTTCATTTTTTGATTGCGCATTTGCAGTTTCTAGCTGCTTGATTTTTGCGTTAGACTGAGCTAACTGTTGTTGCAGTTGTCGGACTAACTCTGCCAGCTCCCTTACCTGTGGGTCGGGTGCTCGGCGTTGCTTGTCGTCTGTAAGTGGCGTCTTCCATGCCAAATGTTTGGCAGGTCTTCCTTCCTCTCCGGAGTTGGATTTGATCTGCGAGCTGCGTCTCTGGGACGATGACCTGCTCATATCTCTGCTCAGACTGCGTCCACGTAGAGGGGGAAAAGAGTCATCTCTTGGTTCCTGCAGCTGAAGTGTTTGACTTGTGGCGAGGTCAGTTGGGGGACTGCTGCTTTGCAGTGGCGGGAAGGATTCATCCCTTGGGGGTGGTTGTTGGTGGCCGCGTTCTCGGGGACGGGACTGGCGGCCGCTTGGCGAACTGCCTGGGTCAGTGGCAGTGTCCGTGGGGGATTGTGAAGATTTGCGCCTGTGGCTAGACACGAAGCGGTATTTGCAGCTTCTGCTGCCTGCTGGATGTGAGCCTTTGCATACGATGCACATGGCTTGACAGGTAGGTGGTTGGCCGGCTGGTGGGGAGTCGTGAGCGACGCCGCAGCGGCGGCAAGTAGGTATTCGTGGTTGGGGGCACACGTCCGCTCGGTGACCCAGCTTGCGACAGTTGAAGCACGCCTCCGGGCGAGTCTTCAAAGGGAAGACTTCGAAAGTAAACTCCAAGTACCGCACGTATCGGGGCAGCTCGGTGTTGGCGAACGTAACGACGAAGTGCTGCGTCTTGCCCATACGAAGAGCAGCAACGATGGGGAGATCGGGATTACGAGCGCGGAGCTCAGCCAGGATCTCGGCATCGTTTTCGTAACTGTAAGCTCGGTACAAAATCCCCCGTGCGGAATTGTCCGGGGCTGGGGCGTAGGCGGCAACCGGGACTACTGTCTTGTCGATGGTGATGCTGCCGATCTTGGCGTAAGACACTGCACGGGCATTGTCAGGCGTGCTCACTGTGATGGTGTTGTTAGTGGGGTGTATGCGGACTTGGTCGGCAGTAACCGCTAGGCGGTGGTCGACGTTGGCGGCTGCGTAGATAGCAAGTGCAAGTCGTGCGGGGCCTACGGTGTGGAGGTTCAGCGTGCCCTGTGGACGGAGGACGATCTTGAAGTGTTACGAGGGCAAGCGGGGCAGAGGACGCTTTTTGGTCAAAGGTGGAGGGCGTCCGCGTGGCCGCGGATTCGGTAGAGTCGATGTCGTGGCTGGCGTCTGGGCCTCGGCAGGTTGTTTCTTGGGCGGAGATGGTCTTCGCGGTACCGGCGTTGCATCTCGAACGCCGTCCATGAGCCATCGGATAACTCCGCGGCGGTAATGTCGGTGCCTTCCACAGTGTAAGGCATAGTCAAGGCGGTGTTGGGCTTGGCGGGACGCGACGTCGCCACCGCCGCTGCGCGCGAACTCGCCGATGTCGTGAGGCAGCTGATAGGCTTAGCTGTCGCAACTGTTGCGGCCAAAAAAATTTGGTCGAAAAATCATCAAACTGCTTGCCTTGGTCTGGAAATCACCACACCGGGTCCGGAGCGATAGACGAACGTCCAGGGCAAAGTTTGTGAACGCAAGTGGCAATACGAAAATTTTCCAAACCAAACCAAACTTTCATTCCCACCTTCTTCCCTTCCCTTACGGCGCGGTTGAGGTGTCCACAAAAACAAGTGAGACAGATACCGCGCCTTTCCCTTCCTATAAATCAATCAGTTCATCTACGCAGTCACGTTGTCTTGACTCGCTAGCGGCGTCAGCGGCATCGGTCAGTCGCTGCTAGCCATGGAGGAAGGAAAACTTTCCTCCATGCTGCTAGCGCTGCCTCCGGCGACCCCCCCCCCCCTTCTTTTCCTCGTGTTCTCCGGTTGCTGCGCGCACTCCTGTCCCCATCGTTCGCCGCTGAATGCACCCCCTCCCCTTCTCCCTGCGAGGCTCCGGTTGCCGAAGCGCCGGCTTGAACTGAGCGGATGAAAGGGGGCGGAGCTGGTTACGAGGCCGACGCCGACGCGAAACCAAGGAACGGGCGCCAAAGAGCTGCGCTCTAAAAGAGGGAGAGAAAGACGCGCGTCGCAACAGCCGTCGTCCAACACCGAAATGGTAGAGGCTGCGATGACGGCCTACAACAGATAGAAATCCGGTGGCAGGCAAGCCCCCGCCGCAAGCGGCAGTGACCTACCCATAGGGCCAACGTTGTTGTTGTTGCGACTGAAGGAAGAAGGAAACGAAAATGCACAGGCCCGCTACTGGCTCTGTAGCTGACCCACCTCCACTGCCTGTTGTAGCGTTAGGAAGGAAAAGAAAATGCACGGGCCTGCTACTGGCTCTGTAGCTGACCCACCTAATTATAACATTTAATAATAATTGGTTCGCAGGAAAGGAAAGGCGCAGTATTTGTCACAACTGTTCTGCAGACACCTGAACTGCGCCATAAGAGAAGGGAGGAAGGTGGGAATGAAAGCGGGAGAGAAAGTAGTGCCATAGTGGAGGGCTACGGAGTAATTTCGACCACCTTGGGATCTTTAACGTGCACTGGCATCGCACAGCACATGGACGCCACTTCGTTTCGCCTCCATTCAAATGCAGCCGCCGGGGTAGAGTAGTCGCTCGGCCCGAAAGGCCTGCGTTAGCTCACTGAAGGAGTGCATTCACCCATCTTTAGACAACTACCACCAGACGCTCTGGCGACGACTAAAAACGCGCACCCTCCCGTCTCCTTATAGTGCGTCTTGCTACCACCACACCCTCACCGATCCCTCCTACACCCTTTGCAACAACCCCATCGCCACCACGGACGCCTCCGTTTCGCCTCCATCGAAACGCAGCCGCCGCGGTCGGGTTCGAACCCCTCAAGGTGCCGTGTTATCTCCATTTCTATTCAACATAGCAATGAGAGGCCTCCCAGCTAAGCTGAATGAGATCTCTGGAATAAAGTTCAGCATGTATGCTGACGATATTAACATCTGGATGAAGGATGGAAGTGATGCAGAAATTGAGTGGAGCCTGCAGAGAGCTGCAGACGCCGTGGTGAAGTATGCAGCCGACAGAGGACTAGCATGCTCACCGCAGAAGTCGGAGCTCTTTAGGTACAACACCAACAGCAGAGACAAAAAGCCAATAAACATCAAAGTGGTAGTAGAGGGCCTAGAGGTGCCGAAGGTCGAGGAGATGAGGGTCCTGGGTATGGTTATCAATCATAAAGACAACAATACCAATACCATAAAGAAATTAGCAACATATGCGGATCAAGTGCAAGGCATATTCAGAAGGATAACAGTAAAAGGGAGAGGCCTAAAAGAGAGAAGCCTCCTAAGAATATCACAGGCGTACATAACAAGCAGAGTCTGCTATGCAACGCGGTACTTAAATATGAACAAAGAGAACATAGATAAACTAGACAGGATACTGAAGAAATCTGCCAAGAGGGCTCTGGGACTTCCCATATCCACATCAACGGAACGTCTTGAGAAAATGGGTATCCACAACAGATGGGCCGAGCTAGCTGAGGGAGTTAGAATAGCTCAGCTGGAGCGACTTAGCCAATCTGAAACAGGAAGAAAAATACTAGAATGGATAGACATCCAACTGGGATACACTGCTCATAAGACAGTGGATATCCCGGAAGAGATAAGAGCCAGGATACGCGTCCCGCCTATGCCAAAAAAATATGCACCCTGAATATAACAAAGATAGGCGCGGGCATAGAGCCAGAGCCTACAAGAAAAGAATGGGAGAACAACCAGCAGAACAAGTGGCCTACGTAGATGCTGCATGTGGACGGCAAGGAGCAGCCATATCCGCAGTAGTCGACGGAACGGGAGCACCTGTAGTATCGGCTTCAAGCCGCGCGAGAGACGCCAACGCGGCGGAGGAATTGGCAGTAGCGCTCGCTTGTGTCGGTACCAAGGCTAAATTAATACTGTGCGATAGCAAAAATGCGGTCAGAAATTTTGGGAAGGGAAGAATATCAGAAGAAGCTAAACGAGTCCTCGAATCGAGGCCGCTTGAGCGCAACGTGGAAATTATATGAATACCAGCACATGAATCCATCGCAGGGAATGAGGCTGCTCGCGAGTTTGCCCGAGCTCTCTATCACCGGGCGGCTGCCGAGCAGCCCTCTTGCATGGATATAAAAGATAGCCTAATCTCGTATAAAGAGGTTACAGAGCACTATAAACTAAGCAGAAGGGTCTATCCGCCGCCAGACCGTTCCCTCGGAAACGGGGAGGCAATTTCATGGAGGAGACTACAAGGGGGCAATCATATTAGTCCCCTTTGGGTATATGCAACAATTTCAAAAGGTGAAAAAGATCTACATTGCATAACATATGGGAGATGGGGCACTCTAGATCATATTATGTGGGAATGTAACAACAGCCCAGGAGCTAAAGAAAATATAGATAGAGACGCATGGGAGACCCTGCTGCGAAGCGAGGACCCCGCTCAGCAGCAGCAAGCCATCCGCCTGGCGGCTGAGGCCGTGAAGCAACAATGCATATTCACCAGACCTTAGTTCGCGAGGCTCCTGAGTAAAGCTCCATCAGGCCTGCGTGCCGGGGAGTCCGAAACGGAGCTTCTTCTCGGTGGAAATAAAGGTTTTCAACAACAACAACCCCAGGTTGTCGAAATTAGTCCGTAGCCCTCTACTACGACTCCCCTTCCTCTCTTTCCACTTTCACTCCCACCTTCATCCCTTCCCCTACGGCGCGGTTCAGGTGTCCACAGTGCAAGTGGGACAGATACTACGCCTTTCCCTTCCTATGAACCAATTATTATTATTATTATTATTATTATTATTATTATTATTATTATTATCATTATTATTATTATTATTATTATTATTATTATTATTATTATTATTATTATTATTATTATTATTATTATTATTATTATTATTATTATTATTATTATAGTGTCACGTGCTTCGGGGCGTCAGGAAAGAAAGAAGAGGCTGGAGAGAAGAAACAGAAGCCACAGTGGTGTGTGCCGGTGTTCCTTTGGGGACTCGCAGCGCCTTAGATGACAAATAAACACCCCCGTTACGTACTGAGTACGTAACAGTTGGGGTGGAGGTGCTGGGTGATCAACACGGATCCCCGTTGTCTTCGAAGAAACCGCCGACTAGCTGGTTAGCCACCCCTACCATCAAACATGGCTCAAGACGGCGACGCTGATCGAACACCACCTGCGGTGAGCAACTGGCAGCACTACCGCGAGCCGCGCACATTTGGTGGTAAATCTGACGAGGACGTTGACGAGTGGCTAACCAACTACGAACGGGTGAGCCGGTACAATCGTTGGGATGCGACCGTGAAACTAGCGAACGTAGTGTTCTTCTTGGAAAGCACCGCCCTAGTTTGGCTTGGCTTGTGGGGTTTAACGTCCCAAAGCGACTAAGGCTATGAGACGCCGTAGTGGAGGACTCCGGAGGACTCCGGAAATTTCGACCACCTGGGGTTCTTTAACGTGCACGGACATCGCACAGCACGCGGACGCCACTCCGTTTCGCCTCCATCGAAACGCAGCCGCCGAGGTCGGGTTCGAACCCGGGTATTCCGGCACAGTAGTCGAGCGTCTTACCACTGCACCACCCCGGCGGGGACCGCCCTAGTTTGGTTTGATAATCATGAAGACTCAATTACCAGCTCGGATTGCTTTGGCGACGGATCCGCGAAGAAGAAACGCGCAGAGCAAACGTTGATGCAGCGGGCCCAGGTATCTGGCGAGACTTGCACCGCATATATCGAGGATATTGTGAAATTATGCAAGATTATAAACCCTCGAATGTCCGAGGAAGATAAAGTGGGGCACTTGCTCAAAGGTATCGCTGTAGATGTCTATAATTTTCTTATCAGCAAAGACAATTTGAACTCTACAGCTGACTTCATCAGGCACTGCTGCACTTTCGAAACCTTGAAGTTGCGCCGCATCACTCCTAAATTTGGGTGACTGGCCAACGTCAAATCTGTTACGAGCGTTGATGTCAGTGCTCCGGAGTCCATGCCTGATCTGATACGCAAGATCGTGCGGGAAGAATTGCTGCGTGACAAAGATTCTGCGTGCCGGGACGAACACCAGTATGACGGTTGCACGCTGCAAGCAGAACCCGCGACCCCATCAATCTTCCTGGACTCCGGCTTCAAATGCGTCACGCTTTGGTGAGAGCAGACAGCATAACGATTTGAGCACTTCTCAGCCACGGATGGGCCGAAGAACCACCTAGGCACGCCAGGTGGTTCGTCAGCAACGCCGTCCCGATTACTACCGCCAACCAGAACGAGTTTCCGCCCGCATTCACTCGGACCGGTGGCGCCAGCAACCTGTGTGTTATAGCTGTGGCATGACCGGATACATCTCCCAGTACTGCCGTCGGCATATCATTATTACATGGTTAAGAACAGGGGACACTGCACATAAGTATACTGTCTTTGATTTCCTGTAAACCACAATTATTGCTACAATTTAAAAAATTAAAGAGCACTGAAGAATGCATTGGAGTAACGCGAAAGCACGGATGCTGCTGTTGGTTGCTTCTAGTTGCTTGATTCACTTCGTGTTTACTCATTTTTGTCTTTGGTACTTTCAAATTGCACGTGGCAATCCCTTCATATGCCCGTTTTGGGCTCTACTTGCGGTTGCGTGACGCCACATTCTCTACGTCACATTAATTCACCAGCCCCCGTTTCTCAGGCCTGCGTGCCAGGAGCGGGGAGTAGGGGGCCTCCTAAATCGGTGGAAATTAAAAGTTTTAATCAATCAATCAATCTTCTTGTTTATTCATTTTAGTGTTTGGTACTTTCAAATTGCACGCCATCCCTTCTTATGCCCTTTTTCGGCTTTACTTCCGGTTGCGTGACGTCACATTATTGATGTCACAATAATTCCCTTCTTTACCCATTTTAGTCTTTTGGCTTGTGTCTACCTGTCGACGAAGTACTTCCAACTCGGTTACAAAAAAAAAAGTGCTAATAAGAAAGTTGTTAAAAGGGCAGACAGAAAAGTAAACCATAAAACTGTGCTTTCGATGGCCTGCATGGTTCGTCACCCTCAATTTCGTCTTGTTTCTTTGATGCTTGCACCAGTAAAGTGATTCAACAACTGAAATGAAGGTAAAATTATTATGGCACCTTTGGCTCCCCTACTGTGCACTCTACGCAGTAGTTACAAGTTGTTGCAAGGCACACGCCCTGTATGTGTGTGCCTTTCTCATTCGTGTGCCTAAATCAGTGTGCCTAAATCATTCAGACCATAACATCTGTTACATGGTATCTCACCAATTACTTTGCCACTGGCCTGGTTTCAGGTTAAGGGAGTATGGCACCGCTGGTGTAGGATGGGTGGCAAGAGATTTTTTTTTTTTTTTGGCAACAGATTCCGGGTTTGGAATTTTTCTGGTTACATGGTATATAACCTGTACCACTAGGAAGCTAGGAAGATATTTCAGGAGGTAAAAAGTTCTGCTTGGGGAAGAATATGCTTCTACGCATTTTCGGTGCTAATAACTCGAGCATGGTATAAGAAAAGTGACTTGTCCTTCCTTTAATGTGGTAGACCTTTTTACTAGACTGGAACAGCATATGATTATTATTTTAACCTGTTGTTGTAAACATGTTTTTAAGATGTTACATATCTTTGGCAAAGGAATTGAGAAATTGTTTTCTCCAATTTTAGCTGTTGACTCCTTTATGAAGTTATTTTATTTGTACTCAGTTTGTAGAGGCTTTCTTCAACCATATTTTTGTGTTTATACTATTTCTAGTAACCATAGTGCTCATTTCATTTACTGCTAGTATTTTTCATTCTTCTAATTGTTTTTTAACAATGCAGCTGAAAAGGCCTGCCGTCCACATCAACGTACTTCGCTGAAGAGGACCGGCGGATGCCTGTGTGTGGAACATGCGGCGCAGAGGGCGACAGGAAAACAGTCGAGTCAATGAAACTAAACATTCTCTTGAGTGACTCAGATATCAAAAGGATTGCATCACTGCAATTCGCCTTTTTCACGAGATGTGGCGCCCTCTGGGAGTGGTTAAAAATTCGTCTGCTACTGGTTGAAAACGTCGTTGGCAGACGCAGCTGTTTGCGAAATTGCAATGTCTGTACTGGACAACTACCGCCATCTGTTGCATACGCCTCACACCAATATGAACTGCACATGACCCCCGAGATAGGGTGTCCGCTGCGCCAATCGCGGAGGCCATGAACTGCGCATGCGCTGCTGGGGGTGGTTTGTTTTCAACCAGGGGAGGACGCGCATGCGCAGAACGGCCTTGTGAAAAAGGCGAACTATCGCATATACCATCTTTACCAGGCAGCAATGCTTGCTTTTCAGCCACTTAGTGTATGCCAAATAACACCCCCAAAGACTTGAACACCTTATAATTTGAGGAAAAGGGTGCTCTTTACCTTGTAGAAGTTTAGAGCTTGGAGGTAGCATGGTATTGCATGACTAAGAAATAAAATTTTATGCTTTCTCAATTTTTACAAACTATGCATCTGCAGTCTGTGCAAACACATTTCATGCAAAATTCTTATCTATTGCTTACTCGAATCTTAAAAGTAAACCTGTCTGTACTCTAGCCACGATTGCTTGAATGCCAAATGAAAATTTTGTATTACGCACCGAGTTGTCTGAGTTGTGATACACAAGATAGGCATCAAGTCACTCCAGTTTCTTATAACTGGGTGCTTTGTGCCCATGAAGCTGGTAAATTAAATTCAATTATAGAGCACTTGAATGGTAGGTGGGTGACAAAGCTCGCCTGAACGCCATCTAAAATAGTTGACTGTCTTTTCCAGGGATGATTATTATATATTGTGAATTTATGCTATGATGGTGCTACATTCTATAGGCACCTAAAGAGTTGTTTGTAAAAGTGTACTAAGCCAAAATCATCACAGTTCCTTCACAAAGGCTGTCAGGCATTCCTGGTCGATGCTGGGAGGCGAAAATATTTATTTGGGCGCCGGATCTTCAGTAAGGTAGTTCACAAACTGTTAGGCTGACAAACTAGACTCCCTGGAGCTCAGTATTGTGCTTATCTATGATTGTAAATACTTTACAACTGCCCCACTCCACATAAAGTTTAAATCTGTAGGACATACAGTGACAATTAAACATTTTCTGGTACCTCACGTACCCCCCACATTGTAGCTTATGGTCTTAAGCTTGGTTTCTTGACTTAAAAATTATTCATGAAGACGAGCAGGCTTCATGCGTCTTTATACAAGTCCATCAGTCCAACTTTATACAAGGCCAACCTCTTCTGCATTTCATATATCGTTCAGATAATTAGCTCAATTCCTTCAAACCTTCTGCTGTTGGCTTTGATAAGGCCAGCAAAGATTCGCTTGATTGAAGTTCTTACACTGTAGTTCGTCCTCTTGACATTTCTTTGTGCTTGGATTTTCACGAGTGTTGCTGATGGAGATTGGTGTTCATTTGTAAAACAATACTTTGGTGAGTGCAATATTTTTCCAATTAATATGTTATTGTTGTGCAGTAGCGATTCTGCAGGTCTCCACTGACATACAGATGCCTGCCTCCAGCACCCACCTATGCAACTTCCTCTACTATGGGCGAACACCCCGCCCACCCCTCAATTTTGGGAAGGCATTCAGCCACCCATGCCGCTGCATGGATTAACATGGGTGCCATTCAGAGATACATAACAGCACTTTATAACAAGAGTGTCTTTGTAACAATACAACCGAGTGCCATGGGAAATGCGCATTCTCCTTACCTACTTTGATGAGGCGACAGAGTGCCTGAGGAAGCAGTTGAAATATCACTCTGGCATAGCACAAAGCGTGGGAACTAGAATCTCCCATCCTCTCCTGCTCCGAGCCCTCAATCACCTTCGGCATAGAGGCTTTGCAGCCCTTTTTAAGTTGTTCTTGGCAGAATACAATCATAAATGACACGTGGAAGCGAATCAGTGGAAAGAATAAGTGGACCTGGGATTCACATGTTCAGGAGTTAATAAGCTCTCATCAGTGACAAGTGCGATTTCTCGTTGCCGTACTTTTCTTCCTTCTAAAATAAAACTTCAGATATATAATGCATTGTTCGTCTTGCGTATGAATTATTCTTTAGTTTGACTCACAACTACTAAAACAAACATAGAGAAAATTTATCTCCTTCAAAAGAAAGCCATTCGTCATATAGTAAATCTTGGTGGTGGTGGTGAACTCTTTTATTGTGCCCAAAAACAGGGGACCAGTGAAAGGGCCGGTTGCACTTAGAGGAGGTCGGCGGGGATCCTTTGGGATGCCGTGGCCTCCACCGCGCGTTGGATAAGCCAGCGTTGGTCTGCTGGCTCGGAAGTACACAGGAGAGACTCCCACGTCTCTGGGGTGTTTGTGTTGTCTGTGTTGTAATGTGTACAAGTCCACACCATGTGTATGAGTGTGGCCGGAGTTGAGCAGTGTTTACACATGGGGGCTATCTGATCCGGAAGGATCCTGCTGTATAAGAGGGGGTGTGGAAAGCTGCCAGTTTGTAATTTGCGCCATTGGACGGCCTCGCGTCTTGTTAGATCGCGGTGTGCGGGAGGATATGTGCACCTTTGGAGTCGGTAGTGCTGGAGTATGTCCGTGTAAGTGGTGAGTAGAGAAGCGCGTGATATATTAGTGTCAGCGGAAGCACGGTGGCTGATCATACTCTCGGCTCGGCAGCTGAGATCTCGAGCGAGAGTGTTTGCCTGGGCGTTTCTGCTGAGCGACTCGTGGGCTGGAGCCCAAAGAAGTAAGCGAGATGTGGAAGAGGGTGCTGTAGAACGTAGAATGTGTAACGCCTGGCAAGAGATACGGCCAGCATCGTAATTGCGAATAGCCTGTTGAGAGTCACTGATGACGACTTTGGTATTAGGGTCGGCTAGCGCTAGCGCAATGGCAACCTCCTCAGCTGCGGTGACTGTTTCTGCATTGCGAATGCTGCAGGCTGTGTACCAGCTGCGGTGAGGGGCGAGAGCTACCGCCACCATCGCTGGCCTCGATGGATGGTAAGAGGCGTTTACTTAGCCCATACTCGACAAGCTCTCCAGACATATAATTTAAGGATTCAAAATATGTATGAATTTTGAGTTCTATTGTTATATTATTTACCTTCCAGCTTCAGAACTATAATTAAAGATACCATCCTGCTGAAAGAAAATAGACATCTAGTGAACACACGTAACACAGACAAGTGGCTGGTACCATTTTTTTGCACGGGCTATAGGCTGCAGACATTAGAATATACTCTTCCCACAATTTAAAATAAATTAAAAGACATAAATCAGTCCACTAAAGCTGCACTGTGTCAGTGTTTTGTAATTATATAACCCGATGGTATCTTCCACAGTTATGAAGTTTTCTTATTTTCATTCATGGACTGTTATAATTTCGCACCTAAAGCGTTGTTGAAGTGTGCGCTATCTGCGGTCATTTTTTTTTTTTTTTCAATGATTCTGTGAATATATCCTGCTAGTTTGTTTTGCTTGCAGAACTGATATTTAGATGCTGTTGTGATATACCTATGTTTCTATTGCATTACTTACATTAGTGCTCCGGTAAGCTGCATTTAGGACATGAAAAAAAAATGTGTTTGCTTCTTGATATGTATGTATATTATTTTATTGTATGCTGATCTGCCTTATAACGGCTGCATGGGTCTCGTCAAGCTGTTTACTCGCAGCTTTTAGCCCAGGCAGCCGACCAGAACATTCTGGAAAATAGAACTGAAATTGAATTGAATTTGACTAGCAGCGCGTCTTGATGGGGCGACAGGGCGCAGGAAGCAAGTGGGAAGACAGCCTCTCGACGGGAGAGGGTTCAATACCTTACCGGAGAAAGTGCTGCTGTATTTGTTTTTGATGTAGTTCATATAGTGGGGCCCTGGGTAGGACCAGCGTAGCAATATGAATTGACTTGTAAGCCCGGCCACTGGAAATTACTGCCCTTATTTCTTCGTTAACGAAGTGATTGAAGAAAGGGTAGTTCAGTCCATTATGAGCTTGGACTCCATGCTTAGTCATGTAACATGGTTTTGTTTTAACCATTTAGGTGCTTAGGCCCTAACCAGTTAAGTAGCAGAAAGTAATTGTTTTTGTTATTTCATTTTTGGTACTTCCAGTTTTACTCTGAATATATCATCTTCAAGCATGCCTCCTGGTCTTCCATGTCGAACTACACGACTGACTTGTATTCTGGTGTTTGTTGAAGATAACATCTTTGACACTGAATGGCACTGTACGTGCTCCTTGCTGAAAGTGAGGACAGGGCCACTTCATGTGTTTGTCATAGCTGTTCAAAGATTAGGACACAGAAGAACAGTGCAACTGTCATGGAGAAAACTATGTAGTTTATCATTCCCTGGTTTGTAATGAAAATATTTCATGTATAATGTCTGAGTGTGCGTTCTCATGAGAAAACAACACAGTTCCTGCTCACTGCAAGCTGATCGCAGCAATGAGGGAGTTGTAGCAGGAAAACACTGCTCTAAAAATTAAACATTGATAGATAATACTCACGTGTCAACCCCAAGTGAAAGCATAAAGTGTGGCTTCAGTGACAGTGGAAAAACTATGTTCCAGCCAAAAGCTGTGCTGATTACGTTGTCTATATGTGGTAAGTAGTTTTGCCTTTCATATAAGCTGCATGGTAGAGCAAGTAATAATGCGTACTTATGCTTTATGGTACATAGCTGCCATATCTCATGTTCTTTCTTTACCTGATGCTCATTTATAGTTTCACACGACTCAAACAATGCCACACTTGCTGCTGTTGCCTACATAGCTTCAAAAATGTAAACTGGAAAAGTGAGAATGGTGCAGAAAGCAGTATGCTTCAAGAGAACTATATGTTGGGCGCAGACACGGTCATGTGCAGTATGTCGCTACTATTTAGACATTGATGCAATAGTGTTTTGTGAACAGAAGTGTGTAGGTTTACTGAAAGCAGTTTCAGAGCTAACTTGTTGTCGAGAGTGTGGCTTATTTAGCGCTTAGCAGGATGCAACAGAACGTGCGCCTGGGTGTAAATGTTGAAAATGCTTTGCTGTAAAGAGAACAAGCAATCTGATATCAGGTGTAGGAGGCGCACGGAAATTGCTGCTTGTGCCAGATGATGTGCCATTAACCTTGTATTTAGCAGTGCGAAAATAGAGCATTAGAAAAGATACATCTAGTATCAAAGAAAAAAAAGATTTGAGGGGAAGCCTCAGTTCGCAAGCAATCATTTCAACAAGAGGACTTCTCTTCGTCCAGGTGAACACTGATCTTTTTGTTGAAATGTTTGCTTGTAAACTGAGGCTCATGCTCAACCCTTGTTTGGTTTTCTTTGATACTGTGTATATACAGCTTCCCCTCATTCTGGTGGGTGCTTATGCACACTTGCAATGCTCTTGTGCACTGCATATGCAGAAAAACATTGAAGCTGTGGAATTAAGTAAAATACTAGCTGCTATCGAGAAAGCTATCTCCTTTAATAGTGTGTCATGAAAAACTAATGAGTGCTTTGGCTTGCTCAAACAGCTGATAAAGCTCCTCTTGACAGCTGTTTTATGAGATAGCCTTTAGAGCAACCGCAAATCATTTCTTGCAATTAATTACCAGGTGTCCAAGAAAGCACACTCTATGTATATGCAAGGAAGGTTGTGTGCATCAGTTTTGTATGGCCAATCTGCATTCACTTTCACTTATTCACGGGGGTTATTTGTGCTGAAGTTGACGAGGTGATGTGTGGATATATCTGCAAAATCAATAATTTGTTTTGTTGATATCCTTTTCTTAATGTGCAGTGTTTACTTCAGCATATATCACATGTGTGGAATATCCTAGAACTAAACTTGATTGTGGCAAGACGTATGAAGTGTCATCAGGAACTTGAGTTCAAAAGATAAGCTCATCTAAGTTGCATTTTGAGCACAGATAAGCTGTTGATTTCAACATCTTTTTAAGTTAATTCAACGACCCGTTGATTGCTTGATTAATATAGTAATTAAGCTAATTCTGGATCCGATGTGTGTATACATATGTATGTATAACTACATTCACTGCTCCTTTGGTAATTGGCGAGGAGTGATACGCATGCGGGCACTTGACCAAATGAGCGCGCTGAAATGGGCTTTGTCCCTGGCGAATTGCCGTTTATTTGAGAATACGTATAAAAAAAAAAGAGGCGCCGCGGCTCGATCGGTTCACTGCGCATAGTCGTCACAGACCTGTCGCCGACAAAACTATACCGATTCGGGGATCTTATTCAAGTGCGATAAGCTGCGATGCGGAAAGTGAGCGGCCGCATATAGGCGAACATCACACAATGGGCCCAATTCTCGTAAAGTGCGCCGTCCAGGATCGAGCACAGTGTTATGCGCTGCGTGGCCTGCAAATCTTGAGCCGCCTGCTTGACGCGGCGAAGAATGCAGCCGATCGTCGTAGACTGCTCCCTTACGCGCATTTGGTGATAATGTTCTTCGCAGAACGAGATTAAAGAGCGCTATGATCAAGCTGTCACAACAAAGAGTTGTTCATACGTGCGCCAATATCGACTTATGTATGCAACGCGAGAAGTCGAGCTACGTAGTACATATTGTTTACTGGTACTTATCCGTAGGTGTTCCGTGCCTGTAGAAGGCAGTTGATACCAGGAAAGAAATCATACAACAAAAACTGACGAGGCTATATATAAATTGTCGATGGTACTTTCATGCGTTCCGCGGAGATTGGAAATACATCGATTCTCTGGCGCCGATCGCTAGAGCACGAAAGAAATACATGAAACTATGTGCCACTGTGCTGACACGCACTGTGGAACACTGCTGAATCGGTTTTCCGTTGGTTTTTTTCCTTTTTCGCAGTGCTACCAGCGCTGTGCTAGCGGGTTTCCATAGTGCGAGTGAGGAGCGTCTGCTACTGGACCTCTTTGGCGCGTTGCATGGTTTCGCCGCCAGGTGCCGCATGAATTGCTGAATCCCGACCCGTCTCCCCAAACAACATGGCAGCAATCACGACAGTTTGGAAGCTCGGTACACATATATAATGGGAAAAATAACAAGTAGCAACCACTTCATATTAGCAAAAAAATATACATACTGAGACAAATGGGAAGCAAACAAAAAAGGACAATATGAATTCCTTCAAAAATACAGTCAGATTGTACAGTACTGGTTAGTAATTTCAAATATTTTTTTCTTCATTACAATACGCAGCTGCTCGTCCGTTAGCTTGGATTTGTTCAGTATACTTGGCAGGGTGTTTTGAATCATCTGGAGACCACAGTTTGTACGTGGTTGTGGAATGTGCCAATGTTGAACGAGATGACATGTTAATCTGTAAGTTGGCAGCAACCCGTAATGTTGTTCTATTTTTATGGATTCCTGATTTCAGGGATGCTAACAACTGATGTTCACAGAGGGTAGGAAGTTTAGCAAACTTGTATTTACGGAATAGATCGGAAGTGTGGTAATTGTATGGAGCGTTTGCAATTGCTCGAACTGCATGTTTTTGTAAAGTAACTAACCTATTCATTGATTTCTTGGTACCATTACCCCAAACCAAATTACAATATTTCAGATGCAAAAATTTTGTTATAGAGCATTAGCTTTTGAGGGACGGGTAAAAAGTGCTGCACTTTTCTCAACATACCTAATGCTTTACACAGTTTATTTGTTATGCTGTCTGTGTGAAAATCCCATAGCATATTTTCATGAGAAACGATTCCTGGCGTTTTTACTGAGGAAGAAATTTCGATTTCAGTATTGTTGCTCTTCAACTGATCAATGCGAACATTAGTTTGTTTAGCTTGAAAGAGAACTGCTTTTGATTTGGAACAGTTTATTTTTAGACTGTTTGCATTTGACCATTTACATAGTTTGTCTAAGAATATGTTTGCGGTTTGAACAAGGTCATTTGCATTATTTCCTGTAAAACATGTACTGGTGTCGTCGGCATATATAACGTAATTTATGGTATTATCTAAAGATACAAGGTCATTAACGTAAGCATTGAAAAACAGTGGGCCCAGAATACTCCCCTGAGGTACACCATGCTTATTTTTTTGTAGTGAGGACATTTCATTTCCAATACATATTGCTTGATATCAATCTGTAAAGTAGCTTTTAACGAGATTAAAAGAGATACCATGAACACCATAGCAAGACAATTTCTCTAGTAAGATGCTATTTGTCAAACGCCTTGGAAAAATCCACAAATTTGTTTGACTGGAAAATCACACAATGGGATGATGCACAGCTCTCGTCTGTCATGCACATTCTCAAATGTTTGTTCTGGTAATGGTGCAGAACAACATGCCCTAGATTTCTTTTTTTTTTTTTTTTTTTTCATTATAGCGTCGTGTTGTCCGATGAAAAATTCTGAGACATGCGTGTCAGTCATAATGTACCCCGGGGTCATTTTTGGTATGGAAGCCATGTCAGAATTCATATATTCGGGGTTCTGGTACTAATGTTTATATGGTTGTTACGATTACTTCGTTTCATAGTCAGTTCCAGCTTACAAATATGAACACTTTTGAAGTCTTAATGTTGCAATCCAGGGGTGGAAGCAGGCTCGAGCATTTTGCAGCAGTAATAAAGCCATTTCGGAGCAGCTCTGGAGCAACGAAACGAGAGTTTTAGAGCATTTGAATTATGTTTTGGAGCATGTTTCTAAGGCATACTCCTTTGATAATTGCCGTTTTTTTCGTTTTGAAATATAAAATCTCCCATCTGATTCCTTTTTATGCAAGTTCAATGCCTTTCCAACTTTGCACTCCTCTCCGACAAGACAAATGACCAAAGCATGTAAAGATATATAATGCAGACTGAGCTTAGCAACAACATGGAAAAGACTAGCAGCAAACAGAACGCTTGCTGGTGCACTTCATAACTGAACACCCAGTCTGGCCTGAAGTGCTCGCCTATTATGACTTGAGAGATTCAAATGTCGAGTCTATCACTTAGATGCTCTAAAGTAGCGGCACTAATTTGGAGTTCAGATTAATGGGCACAACATTTCCGTTCTCTATCTTGTGCATATCCTTTCTGATCTCACCCCTATGCTGATAAATTCCTGATGAGCACTGGACAGTAGTGCCTTTAGGAAAGATAGATGGTACTGAAGGGTAACCTTCATCCTTCAGCCTTTTTTTACTTCACTGCCTGTTAATAGTTCATTAACCTTTCTAGATGCATTATATCTTCGCCCCTGGTGCTGTGACCTTGTTCCTGTGTCCTGCTAAATTCGACGGCAGAACATCAAGGCAACTATAGTTTGGAGCAGGATGGAGCAGGGAAAGGAGTTTGGAGCAGAATGGAGCAATTGGAGCAGCGCTTCCACCCCTGAATATGCATTTCCTGTAAGTCAATTCCCTTGAAATTTTTGTGCTGAAAAGATCTTGGGGGCAGTGACATGGCTTCCATACCAAAAATGACCCTGGGGTACATCATGACTGCCACACGTCTCAGAATTTTTCTGGTTTGGCCAGAAAGGGAGCAACCCTTTTCAAGTCTTAATGCTTCAATATGCATTTTCTGCAAGTCAATTTCCTTGAAATTTTTTAGCTGAAAAGATGGTGGAGCTGTTACCATTCTTCAATAGTTATTTGCAGCTGGTCTGTGAAAGCTTCACAGGAAGTTATTTATTTATTTTCGATACCCTCAAGCGCCGAGGCATTACAGAGGGGAGTGGGCAAGCAAACAATGCAAGAAAATGTTTTTTTTTTTTTTTATTTGTTAGGCGGCACAACAACGTAGCTTAAATGTAGCAACATACAGTATTCTAAGCAGTCAAGGAAATACAGAAAAAAAGTACAGAAACAACAACTGTAACAAATGCAATGCAAGAAACTGAACAATGACTGGCAAAAGGCCAAGTCTACAGTGAAGTCATAGTTGTGGCAGCATGCGAAAGTTCAACATGACAATGACAGGGACAGGAAGACTGTTGAGACATTTCTGAAAGCGACTGGAGTCTAAAAGTGTCCACTGTTTCTTCATTTATCTTTTGACAAGTTTTTAGCTAAGATCTGGCTCATTAAGTATATGGGTTGAGTTTTTAAATGAGCAGAAGCACTAAATTTTTTGTCCAAGTTTTTTATAACTAACTGTGCCCTGGTGTGTAAGTTGTGTGTTTCATGTGGTGATAAATGTTCGATGTTTTACACACGCTCTAAACAAAAAAAGCTTTTGTGCATCTGTCACAAGAGAAAGTTCTAATCAGCACACATTATTAGAGCTAGTTTAGAGTAACAATAAAGCCTGCCAATGCTGAAAATAAAAGAAAGTAAAAAAAGAGCATTTTTTTTATTGTGGCATCAGCAGATAGGGATGTCCTTGATTCTTGAATTTTAATAAATCGTTTCCCCTGCGCAGTTTTCCTTTCTCTCACTAGCTGCCATACAATGTTGTGAAACAGCCACCGTCCTGAGTTTACACAATACGAATTTAGAAATAAAGTTTTATTTGCAATTAGGTCACATTAATGATCTAATTTTTTTCTTACCAAAAGCATTAGCTCTGGCTAGCAAAAATGACAAAAGCGCTGTCTAAAAAAAGCCCCCAACCCCACATCAACGTCGACTGGATCATAAATGGGATTACAGTTGTGATTGAATTGCTAGTCCCAGTTACACAAAAAAATATTGCGAATGCGACATGTGTGGACATCATTTGAATTTTTTTGAGTGACCGTGCTGGATACGCACACGCCATCCTGGGGACGTGCAGCGTGCGGCCTCTCCGTTCGCGACACCGCGATATCCTCCAAGACGAGCGCCCTGTGATACCTACAGTGCGGGGTGCCACTGCCTTGGACGACGGTGAAATTAGTCGCACGCGTGCTTCGCGCATTAAGAAAAAACGTGCTACGCACGCTTTGCATAAATCGATAACAGCGCGCGCAGCGCTTCGCAACACCTCCTGGCACAACGCGTTTGTGCTGCTCCGGCGGTGTCTGGCTGCGCCGTCTTAATGAAACGACACATACAACGCCAAGTAGCGAAGAGACAAACGCAAAGTGCAACCGTCGCTTATCGGCGCGTTTTTTAACCACTGGAGCCCACAAAAACAGTTTACATGACAGGCACATGAGACCGCGATCCTCACAGGGAACGTATTAGAAACTGCAGCTATGTTATGTGTGCGTGTCGCGTTAATTCTTTTTGTGTCCCGTCCTGCGGAGCAGGGAGCAAAAGTAAAGAGCTATACAAACCCCGCGCCTCTCCTCCGTGTCTGTCCGATATTCGCTTGAATGCCTTCTCTGTCCGCAACTAGGGCAGCGCATGTAGCCGATTCCGTCCGTTCTTCCCGCCGCGTTGGCTAATGGCTTGAAGGTCCGCGAGACCGTTTCCCAGAGTACGCAGGAAAAAGTCGGCGAACTGCTGCTTGGGAAGGAAACGCAAAAAACTGCAAAGAGAAAAAGGAGCACCAGCCAGGCGTTCGCCTCCGCTTGCCTTGCACCCGCATCCCCCACGGACTCTTCTTTCTCGGGAGCTCCCGTACTCCGGAACCGGAAACAGTGGAAACCCCCCCGTGTCGCCATTTCGTCCGTGTCTGTGGATGTTTTGTCAACAGTGTCGGAATCCCGAGCGTTTTTGGCGTCGTTTGGCCGACCGAGCAACGCCAGCGAGCCTCGAGATGCCTGGCCCAGGCGCCAGCACGTAAGTGTCCGCACTATCCGCGAGCCCTTACCCGCGGCGGCGCGAGTGGTAAGTACGGCACCACCGCCGGCCGCCGCCGTGCGAATGAACACCGTAGGGTTAGTTCGGTCGCAGGGGGGGTCTCCCCTTTCACAATGGGGCGCCGTGGCTTTCGCGATTCAGGCGGTAACCGTGCGTCACGAGTCCGCGCCCGAGCGCTGACAGCCAGGTGCGTGCGAGTCCGCGTACGGGCGACCCGTTGCCGGGCGCTGTATTCGCCGGAGCCTTGTCGGCCGCTGTCAGTGTGCGCTGCTCGCGACACCTCCGCTAGATAATGAGCCGTGTGTGTGTATGTTTGTGGATTTCGATTCTCGCTGTCGGTACCGAAAATGTGCACCTGAGACATGACGGGAGAAGTGCAGGTGTCCCTCTTGCACATCAAGGCCATCATGTCTGACGCGTGCAAACCAATTCCATTTGTTTTCCTCGTAACACCTTCGTGATGCGCGAGGTGACGGGCAGCTGCTTTTTCTCACCCTTTATTCTTATAGTTCTGTAAAGCGACAGCCAGCTTTACTTCAGTTTTTCTTTTTCCTTTTAGCTTTGTCTTTCACACTAGCCTCGCGAGATCGCTGACGTCTCGGGAGGTGGCGGACGGTTGTAGCGTTTCCCAACGGCACGAAATCGCGCGAACTTGACACGGGTGGTGGGGTGCCCCCATGGTCCAGATGCAAGCCACACCACCGGCTGTGTGGAGCTAAGGCTCCGATTTGCGCGACCGATTTGCTGGCTTTCCGAGGCGGCCAGAATATTTCTATCCGCCGTCGATCGCCTAACCGGGAACGCTTGTCATTAGCGACGGTTGCGATGGCAGACAAGCTCGGCCGTACTAACTGCTCGTGTATTGATGCTTCCGCCTCGTTGCCTGCAGGCCTCTACGATGGCGTTGATATGTAATGGACATCAAAGATCTGGTGCTGCCGGACCCGCGCTTGGACATCATGAAGGCATGGACCGGAGGCTTGGGGCAGCTAGAAAGTGAGTACAGACGCACCGTGCCTCGTCGTCTGCGTTGAAACCGTTCAACTGCCGAGTGAAATTCAATATTTGTGCAGAAGTCGATAACGTGACTCAGCCCTTTTCGTCCGCCGAGTAAGACTTTTGTTGCTTACTCGTCTGTTCTAGAAGTTTCCCGGGAGGCTAATTGCATGTGCTCACTTCGGTTGCCGAAGTTACCAGTTGCCACTTGACATTCTTCTCGCGCCACATTCAATTCTTAGGTTTTACTCGCATTTTAATGGAATACGGCGGCTAAAAAATAAAAAGGGCATTTTCACTGTGCTTTGCATGGAGGTTTGACAAGTGCATGCTTGTCTAGCAGAATGATTTTTTCTTAGGTTTACTGTTTCTGTGCGCACTCTGTGAAAAATCACATTAAATCAAAAAATCACATTAAATCAGTCTTGTTTTTATGACTGCATTTCAAGGGTTCCTGCTGCTGGCATGTAAAGCGTTAATTGCTTTGAGTAGCATTAAATGAAGTAATGCAATGTGTGCTATGACAAGCAGAGCATTGTGTATAGAGTTGAACACCTGTAGCCTGTTGGTGTATTTTAATGAAATGAGCAAATAAGTTCTTCTTCAAAGGACTGATTGACCATATCAATTAAACAATGGGCTTGGCCAGATGGCTCGGCATACTTTTGAATGAATAAGGGCTGTTGTTACAGTGTATTCACAGTTAATTCAAAATCCACACCGATGCTGCAGGCGATGCGGATTTCAACTTAATTCTGTTTGAATGAGGCATCTTTTGTGTCACTGATGCTGCAGATGATGCAGATGTAGAATTCTGATTGAATCAGGTAGTACATCATCCAAACTGGTATTAAAAATGATAAATGGTTGTATGCTATCTGTGTGCTGAATTTCAGCATGAACAAGCAAGAGGTTTAACGGATTGAAGCATTTTACGGTGTACGTCTAGCATTGCAACAGTTTGTATGATTTATCTTTCTCAGGTTTTCTTGTCATTGCTTCATTTCAGTTTGAAAGCATTGAACAGCACAGGGCAGAAAATCTTAAAAGACTGCTTGCACGTAACTTTATTTGCATGTTTTCGTCTTTAATGTGATGTATTAGACATTAGAATATGTTTTAAATCAATACTGTATTCAAGCCAGCCTGGTTCAAGAGATGGAATGACAAAAAAAAATATCAGCGTAATAATATATCACTTCATTTCATGTCCTACGTGACCTAAACGCCAACTGTGTGCCATGGCCATCGGTCGGTTTAAGAAACTGAAACAGAAGCGAGAAGAAATTCAACTATAAATTGTGAAGTAGTTATAGGCTAATGTGATGATGTGTATAATCACTAGCAAAAAGTTTTAGTTTATACTCCTTGAAAGGTCAGATTATTATTACATTTCTCTGATCAAAGTGTGAATACACTTTACCGATGCATGTTTTTAAAATGCGCAGGATTCCTTGAAAACAGCTGTAGCAGGAGCACCGATCCGGCGCCTACCGACATGTTCCCGGGTTTTCCGAGCTCTGGCTCATCCCAGGCCATGCCGGGATCCGCCCCTTTGAACCCTAGCGCAGCCGCCAATCCTTGGTTTCACCAGTCGCCTTTCTCCATGGCTGCAGACATCCACTCGGGGACCTCGGGCGCTGCCTCATCCTCCATGACTGGCTCACCGTACTGGCTGCCCCACCACCAGTACACACCCACACCTACCGACCCTCACCAATCACGCTACTCTGCTGGCAATGACCTGTACTCTGCCTCTGCCTCCGCCGCATCACCTTGGTGGTTTGGACACAGCACAGCAGCGTCAGCAGGGAGCGGCCTTCACTCTTCACAGTATTTTCCTCAGCACGTAACACGCAACGACCACATGTCGAACCCTTTCCACACCTCTACAACACAGTCAAAACCTGGATACCTCCAGCATGGACTGGCTACATCGCAGCACTTGCAGCAGCAGCAGCAGCAATCTGTCCCATCCCCAGCTCAGCATCTTCATCAGTCAGCGGTTCAGCAACCTACATACCATTCACCAGCCACATCCCAGCACGAGGCTATGTCATCCCCGGCACCGATACAGCCGATCCCATCGAGTCAGCACCAATCCATTGGCATGTCCAATCAGCATCAGCGCTCACTGATGTCCCCATCATCTCAGCAACTGTCCTCGTCAGCATCCATGATGGCCCAGCACGAGGGAATGGCGAGCGGTCAGGCGAGTCGATCTCATCAGCAGCAACATCAACAACAGCACCAGCAACAGCACCCACAACACCAGCAGCAACAGCATCACCAAATTCAAAGGCCCATGGTACCTAGACAGCAACAGCCACAGCAGTCGCAGCAGAAAAGTAGCTATGGTGGCATGGGGCAACAGCACCACATTCCTACGTCAGCACAGCAGCGCATGAATCATCAGAACGTTTTGCCTCCCATGTCTTCGAGCTCTCAGATGATGGCACCACAGTCGCAGATGCATAGCAGCATGGCCTCCACCGGTCTTGACACCAATATCCAGCCCATCTTTGAGCTCTACGGGCACGACCCACTTGCTGGTGTGCCCAATTCGCATCTTCTTCACCAGCAGCAGCAGAGATATGACATGTCTGTGAACTCAATGAGCCAGCAGGCAGCATCGGGCTTTTCACAACCGCAACAAACGCAGCAGCAGCAGCCACAGCAGCAGACATGGATGCCTCCAGAAGCAAGCACCGAGGCAGCAGCCAAATGGCCGAAGCCAGAGGCCACTCCGGCTGAAGGGGTAGCAGAGAACGACACCAAAGAGGATGCAGCTAAGCCTGAAGCAGAAGCCAGTTCACCAGCTAAGAAGACCAAAGGAAGACGAAAGAAAGAGGATGGGGCCAAGAAGAAACAGAAGCAGGATATTCCTGCTGACGTCAAAAAAGTGGGTCTCGTGAGGAAAAATATTCGGTAAGCTATTTTTTGTGTTACGTTTTCTTTTCTTTAAACATCTTTTGAGTTTCCCTTTTATTTAGGTGCCACTTATGCACATGCTCTCATCTGCGCTTATCTTAAATGGTTTGTTAGTTAAAGCAAGCAGTGCACCTATGTGAACGCACCTCTATGGCTCAAGTTCCTTGTGTGAAGTAGTAAGTATAGAACAGCATCATGTGGACATATCACTGTGTCAGCTACGTAACACGAGCAGTGACATCAGTGACGGACAAGCTTTTGTCATGTAGATATTAGTTCAGAGGTTTTAAGACCTTGTTTGCCCATGTCATCATCATGCTGGATGCCACTTGGCATCATGATGCTTCTATAGGGCCAGTTGTGACAACTGGTAATATATATTGTGTACTTGCTCTAGTGGAAATCTAGAAGAAATGGGCATGGGCAGGGCATGTAGTGCGAAGAGAGGATAACCAATGGTCGCTTAGGGTAACAAACTGGATTCCAAAGGAAGGAAAGCATAGCAGGGGGCGGCAGAAGGTTAGGTGGGCGGATGAGGTTAAGAAGTTTGCAGGGGTCAAGTGGATGCAGCTAGCACAGGACCGGGTTAATTGGAGGAATATGGAAGAGGCATTTGCCCTGCAGTGGGTATAGTCAGGCTGATGATGATGACTTGCTGTGCGACCATTATCGAATGTTCACAGCAGGCAGTGGTCTTTTAAACTGCTTCCCGATAGGCTGAAGCAGCCGAAGTGATTGTGGTGTTCAAATGTATTGTGAAGTATTGTTGAGCGGCATGCGTGTGCTGCTACTGGGAGGCATTTGTTGTGATAACCCAAAACTCATTTCCAACCAAAACCCAATGTTTGTCATTGTATGGCTTTTGACACTTGATTGGATACAGTAACTCGGGAGTCTTAGGAGTGCTCTCTTTATGGGACAATCGCTCGTTCGCTTCAGCTGTAAAAACAGATTTTGAAGAAAGGTATGTGGACATTGCAGCAGTTGTATGTAAGCCATGGCCATACACAGTGACCGCAGAGTTTCTTCCTTTTCTCCCTTTCTCTGCTCGTGAGTGTCAATCTAGATTCAAATATAGTTTGGGGCACATAATGTTTCTGAGCATGCTGAGCTTTAAGCTTAGAAATGAAATGCAGTTATGCAGCAGTGGTGAGGCCTGAGACTTAGTGCATCGAAGGGAGATAAGCTTGGATGGTGTGACTGCCCCTTTCGTTGCAGTTAAATGTCAGACTCTTCGGCTGCTTCTTGAAATCAATCGTTTGATAGGAATCAGTCACAAGTACATGCTGGGGAGCAAATGAGCTTCCATATATTATGGTTGCTGTGCTCATATGGACTCAGTGTACCAGAAAAAGCGTAACTAAAGTGCTAACTGCATGAGGCGACAATTTGCGGCGACACGCTGTCGCGCGACGGGCTGAGGGCCGCCAAAGCATTGCCGCTCGTCGCTGTCACTCAGTTTCTGGGTGTTTAGAAAATTTCGCGTGTCGCCCGAAAACAGCTCGCGAGGCAGCCAATCGTAGAAGGCTTTGGGGTACTCAACTTCCGTTCTGGATTTTCTTTTTTTTTTTCCGGATGAAGTTTGTTTTCCTAATCCGGTTTGGGCGAAGAACCTGGTGCCTCCAGACGCTCACTTCGTCTGATCCGTGTATTATGAACACATCGAGACAGTTAAGTAAAAGCTTGAAAGGCTAGTAAAAGAAAAAAGAAAAGCTAGTGTGGCTAGATATTGTTTATTTTCGAAAGGAGCAGGAGAAAGTCGCTGCTTACAATGCAAATCGGCATCACAGTGTAGTAGCGCACTGCTGCGCTGTGACCCTTTAAAATGCGATGCGTTGCAAGAAATTTCATAGTGTTTTATCGTACTTCATGTCGTTGTGTTAGAAACGGAATATAGCGTGATTGCACTCCCCTTGACCGAACGACAAGGCAGCGGTAACAGAGCAATGCTGAAAACGTGCGCCTCTGTCGTTGAGCCCCGTCGCTCTGCGCGGTGTGCACCAGCGGCAACGACAGGCATTGGCGGCGGCGTCTCGCGACTGATCGCTAGGGGTTATCGCCCCATACACTTAACGCTTAAACATCTTGAGTTCGTGCTTCTTCAAAAAGTTCTAAGATGTCCTTTTTTACGAATAAGCATTATTTGTAGTCAATTGTGTATTGGTGTTCTCTGCCTTTTCCTTCTCTCTTCTGTTTTCGTGCTCCCTTATTAACATGATAAGCTCATTCTCTCAATTCATACAAGCATGTTGTTAATGAGAGCAGAAAGATGACAGAGGAGTGCTTGTCTTGTGTCTTCTCCTCTCTCATTGTCGTTTTGCTCTCATTAAAATGAATACTTCCGTATTGTATGACAACAAAAAAAGGGGGGGGGGGGAGAGGAGCATTTAACAGTATTTCATTTTTATTTATGCATGTAGGCCCTTCTCACCCATCATGAACTGCAAAGGGTGGTAAGAAGTTGAAACAGATGCAGGAGTGGTGCCTAAAGACCAATCTTCAAAGAAATTCTTACCTGTGATGCCTTGCAATGCACTTGCTAGCCTTAAAACTAGTCATGACAAACTTCCACACAGGGGTTGAAGACAGGTACGCTTGTTACAAGTGTTTGGGAACAATGTAGCAGATTAATACCGTCCACCCCGGTTGGCGTGTGCAGGGACATCAAGAACGAAACTGAGCTGGACGAAGTGACGCTGAATGCGCAGAAGGAGGAGCAAGAGCGCATGAAGCGCCTCCAGGAGGCGAGGATGCGGGCACTGCAGAGCCAGAACCTGTCGGGAGGACTGGTGCCCCCTGCCGCGGTCGCTCCCATCGCCCTGGGCAGCAGCAGCAGCAGCGAGGACGAGGACAGCGCTTCACAGTCTGGATCGGAGGACGAAGTAGCTGTGCCCCGAAGAGCTGGTCAGGGCACACCCCTCTCTTAACGTCATTTATTTCGTTGCACATGGGCAAGCCTCATTTCAACATTCCATTTCTGCTAGGTGGAGTTGATGTGCACAATTTTTTGTGTGCGGCACATTATAAATAGATTATGGAACCATAGGAAGGTGGTGTAAGGGCAGCCATTTTACATCATACATGGGTAGCCTTAAGCCTTGTAAGGTCAAGAATAAAAGTTTCTCTCGCCTTCAAGCATAGTTTACTTGTGAGCTGTATGTTTTAAGCAGCTACTACATCCTTTGCTTGGAAGCATATGAGGAAGTTGGGGATTAGCCTGTAATATGAGGGGATTTTTTCCCAAGTCTCCGGAGTTCAAGAACATATTGGGTTGCCATAGCTGCCTTACTAGAGCAACACTCCGGCAGTCTAAGCTTCAAGGGACTGAGAGAAATATCCAAATTGTCTAAAGGCCCCAAATTAAAAATTGCCCTTACCCCGCACCCCCCAAAAGTTGAAAATCTGTTTCCATGGTTAAAATATATTTCATGAAAATCTAGGCAGTGGTTTTATGCTTTTGAGATGAAGACTGCATGGGAACAGCCATTTGCTGTTCTCTCACATGCTTTACTGCAAGCGGACTGTTCGGAGTGTCAAAGCAGGACTGCTAGTGCCTTCTGCACCCTCCTTACAGGCGACGTTGTTGCATTTACACAGGCTCTACTGCACATAATGCAACAAGCACGCAAGTGCATTACACAGGAATGTAACCATGGGGACAAGAACAGGGGAAAAGACAAGTCCACTTGTCGAAACGTTGGCTCGACCTGCGAACTGAGGCGTGTCCCCCCTTTACCTTTGTTCAGTGTTCCTTCATACCGTGTAAACCATCTTCTTCCTCTCGTTCTGCCTGGATCCCCAACTAAGGTGGATGTGACTTTTTTTGTTCTTTTTTTTTTTTAATCTTTCTGCATGTACCTCTCAATTATTTATTTTTTATTATTGGAGTGAGATTACCTTGCTATTGTTGCAGTCTTGGAAAATTTTACTTTGCTTGCCTCATAACTATGCTAACCAAAAATGGTGTCTTCGGAATGCATTGCTCATCTAACGTAGTGTTGTTCAGCATTGAATCTTTGTGTTTTCGTGCTGTATTTTTTTTTTCTTTAGGTATATTGTACCCTGCTGCGATTCCCAGGAAAAGTAAAAGTTGCAACATGTTCATATCCCGAAATAGTAAGATATAATTTGTAGTCTCTCTTGCTTTGCCATTCTGTTAGTTAAGGGGACACTTAAATTTTAGATTGCACAAGTAGAGATCAAAGAATCTGCGAAATTATGTCGAAGGCACTAGATAATGCTTCACAGTCCACTTCGTTATTAGACTTGGAACAAAGGGGGGAATGTAGTGTGAATTATTTCTCCTTTCTGGAAAGTGGGGTCTCTTCAATGTAACTAAGGCAACCTTTGCCACCAACCAGGCTTGAAAGCTGCTAGAAGCAGGCATCTTCTTAATTTACTCCGGTGAAAAGCATGCAAAGGAGAATGTGGCTGCACATATGAAACAAAGGCAGTACAGGTCAATGTGACAGTTGAGTGGGATGAACAAGAACAGCATACGGGCTGGGCTGACTGGGCTGCTTGAAAAATGGAGTGACAGCAGCTGCTGCTGTGTGAGAAGCTGAATGTGTTAGAGTATTAGAGGCTTGGCTTCGCTGGGTGGTGGTGCATGCATCTGAGGCATTTTAAATAGCATAGGCAGATTCGTCGCTTCCATATTCTGGCATACCATCTATGTTTGGGGGCTGCGTTTGGTCTGGACAGGTTGAGATTGCTTTGTGGGCGCGATAACATTTCTTATAAAAATTTCCAGAGTTCTCGTTTCCCTTATCACATTATGCTTATACAAATGAGGTTACAAATCATTTTTTTATCTCGTTGTTGTTCCCTTCCATGCCCACAACAGTAGCATAAAAAATGAGGATATCACTGCAAAAATACCATTCTACTTGACGCACTAAATTTGCTATCTTTTGTGGAATTGCAAAAATCTAGGGGGCATTATCGCACCAATGATTATCCTGCATATCATTGCGCCTAGTACTTAAGCTTTTTTTTTTTTTTTTTTTGAATTTTTAATGGATTTGTAAATTTAGTCTTTCAAACGTTGGATATATGCAAAGAGTCATCAACCTCTTCCATTTTAGGCGATGTGATTGACATTTCATCGTCCGATGAGGCCAAGATACCCGAGGAAGATGACGATGATGTGGTCATGGTAGTCAGTGACGGAGATGATGCGGATGACGAGAAGGGCGATGACCTCAACGATGGCGCACACATCAACGATGCCGTCAACCAGCCAGACTCCATGGGTCGAGTCCTGGTCAACGTGGGGCATCCACCCGAAGACGTAGATGTCTTCTTGGCGCCACAGTTGGCACCCATAGTCAAACCCCATCAGGTTCGTCTCAGGGAATTGGTCCCCCCTTATATATATATATATATATATATTTTTTTTTGTGTCCCCTGAATAATACTCTAATGCATTGAGCAGTTTTAAGGCGAAAGCCTTTATTGCCTAATCCTTGTCATCAGCAAAAGTGTCACGCTTTTGCGGCAGCTCTGATTGGTCGAGACGGGATGACGTCATGGAGGTCTTGACCAATCACAGAGCACCACCACAGTATGCGTGAATGCGTGCCTTATATGGCCTAATGCCAATCAATGATCAAGTGCTAACTAATGACTAATTACTAACTACTAATTACAACTCACTAATTAATTACTAATTAATGATTAGCCAATTCTAAATTGCTGATCTCTAATTAATTGCTAATTTCTAATCAGTATCTGTTGCATAATTAATAGCTAATTATTGTCGCATACCCGGTAAAATCAACCACACAACAGTAAACGTAGAACAACTGTGAAAATACAAGGATCGCAATTTCGTCGCTGCCAAGCAGAATTGACTGAATAAATGCACTCGCAGAATGTGAAGGAGTAGTCACTCGCTTTACTCGTAGCAGCATTCATCGCTACATGCGCAACAGTCGCGTAGCAGAATGCAGCACTCAGGCTTTCGCCTTTCATCACTTTAGTCTCCAAAGTGTCCTAAATTTTTTTCTGTGATTTGTTCAAAAACCTTAACGCAGAGAAAAAAAAATTACTCCTCCGAAGTTCCCATATTGCCCCTTTTGTTCTGCATTTGGAAACTAGATTGGCGGCATCCGGTTCCTCTTCGACAATGTTGTGGAGAGTGTGGGCCGCTTTGACACGTCGAGCGGCTTTGGTTGCATCCTTGCGCACAGCATGGGCCTCGGCAAGACCATCCAGGTGATCTCGTTTGTGGACGTGCTTCTGCGGCACACGGCAGCCCGCAAGGTGCTCTGCATCACGCCCATCAACACCATCCAGGTGCGTCGCTGCCTTTGTTTGGATCAGGCACGAAGTGTTCACCAGGCCGAAAACAAACCTAGCAACTTTAGGAACCAGTGCTTTGTGCTCAAGGGACGGAGCACTCGTTCTTTTGCAGTGTTCCATTAATTTTGGCACCTTATCGTCAGCTCTCTGTAAATTTATGTCTTGAAGTAAACTAGTATAGCTGCAGAAAAAGGCGGCTGAAAAAACAACACTGTGTTTGATATGCATCTCGATTGATGGAAGTCATTGGTGACTTTTGGGGGGAGGGTTTACCCTTTTTCCTTTTCTCTTAATTCACTAAGCATGAACCTTTTGCAAAGCTGCTTAATTTTTCTCTCTGTTTTAGCACATTCTGCAGCATATTTTCTTTAAAACAAAATAGCCGTTAAAAGTGCTGTTGAGCCCATTGTGTGCTTCTTTGGCTAACATGCGTGCAGGAAAAGAGCATTTGGCCTTCCAAGAAATGCTCACAGTTAACAATTACTAGATGTCAGTAAAAGAGTCTGATATAAATAATGAGAGTATGGTCAATTCTAGAACAAATTGGGGAAAGAAGAGGCAGTGGGTTGAGGTAGATGGGGAATTACGTGCTTGAAAAGACCAAAAGAGCATTCCAAGGAACCAGAAGGTTCTATTTCATCCAGTTTTAGGATTCCTCTGCTATAGCATGCATATGCTGCAGGGTACTGATGCCTTCAAACTGAGTTCTTCAGTGCTTTCTGGTCACAAAAGCTCTTCATAACGCTATGAGAAAGGTTCTTAGAGTTCTGCTTACAATGCCATCGCCTGCAGAAGCACTTCGTCCAAGGAGCTCGGCATTCTTGCAACAGAAAGGAGGCGTATCAGCTGCTAATCTGATGGATAAATTAAAAATTTACTCTGCTTTTACATGTTGAAATTCAAAACAAATGCTAGAGCACATTCTGACACAAACTAACAGGGCTGTTGTAGAAAATCTTTAATGTTTACATGCAAGTACCGCCTAAACGTAATGGCTGTAGCGAGCTCTCTAGCACCCGTAGCAGTTGGCACTGACCCTATATGAAACTTGTCATTTATTTAACCTCTTTCTCCCCCTTTCTTCTCCTTACAAAATTTCTTTATGCCCTGAGCCAGTGAGCAACATTACAAAAGGAAGCCCTAAAGAACTGGGGTTTAACATTCATTATTGCAGCGCAAAGACGGCACAGAACAAGAGGAGGACACAACAGCGAGGAGGACACAGCGCTGTTGTGTCCTCCTCTTGTTCTGTGCCGTCTTTGCGCTGTAATAATGAATGTATGTAACCAACTCGCCCAAAATGTTGTATTATGGGTTTAACATTGTTCAAGACATGAATTATGTCATATTGCTTCAGAGTGAAGGATATGGTGCATGCTTTCCTCTCCAGAACTGGCTGGCGGAATTCGACAAGTGGGTGCCCGCACCTGAGGCCGTTCCGCAGAACTTGGTCGACTCGGGTCAGGTTCGGCCCCGCTCATACCACGTCTACCTCCTCAATGACATGTACCGCTCCACTTCAGCCAGGGCCGAGTTGATCTGTGAGTACGAGCAAGGGCCCACAGCACATTGCTTGGCACCTTGGGAGATGTATGAATGTGCTTGCCCTGCAATTCAAGCTGTAGGTTTTCCAAACGGCCTCTTTAGCTCAGTGTTGAAGTTCCAAAATATGGTTCCTGTCATGATTAGGGCTTGCCACATTCCCATATGCTGCATTGTGACTGTTGAGTCACTCTGTGAGTGTCGTCACAGGCCACAGTGTCAAGTCAGATGACTGTCTTTCTGTGATGTTGCTCTGGCTTGTGGCAGCCTTGGCAGTTCTAGGCATTGACCAATTTTTTTGTTGTTGAACGTCTTGTTTGTTTACTTTGGTTGCGTAGTTGACTCCTGTCCGATCCAACAACTAAAAAATCTGTTGGCATTACAGCTTTTGCTTATAATATGTAGCTACTAAACTGGTGTTCATTTGCAATGGTGTTTGTGTAGCAGCGTTTGGAAACAACAGCTATGTCAGCCTTCGTGAGAATACCTGGGTTGGTGGTTGGGGTGCTCGACTGCTGAGGATGCGGGTTTGATGCCGGATGCGTTAGGCCTGTTTCAGTGAAGGAAAGATGCACGGTGTTCGTGAACTGTTGTGATGTCAGTGCACTTCAAGGAACCCCAGGTGGTCTAAATTATCCGGAGCCCTCCAATAACCAATGTTGCTTTAAAATGTTAAACCTTGTTAAACCATTGATATTCCGGTATCACTGTATGCTCTAGTTTGCTTACAGTGGAGTCTTGAAGTACATTTTCCAGAATTCACTGCAGGTGGGTCACGCACTTTGTTTTTCATTTTTAAATTAACAGTGGCCACCTCTACAACCGTCTCGTGCCATATTTGACCCTGGGCTTCTTATTGCCTGCACTTATTAATTCCCACTTGAGGGAAGGTCTGTTTGAATCAACTGATGTTTGCACTTGCAGTGGACTGGCACAAGAAAGGTGGTGTGCTGCTGATGGGATATGAGATGTACAGGATGCTAGCGTTGAAGAAAGTGGCACGTCCTAGCAAGCGCCGGAGAAGTCCCAAGAAGGAGGATCTCTCGGTGCCAGAGGACGACTCGCGCAACTCACAGCTCCTGGATGGTGCGTTGTTCTCTGTGTATCTTTTAAATACTAGGGCCTTCGAACGTCAATCTTAAAAATGTGACACTGGATGTTTTTGTGTGCTTCATGTTCAGGGTCGTCAGCTTCTAGCTATAACATGGTCATTTCTTTCAAAGCGCTAATGCGTTCGACCCAGCCACACTATAGAGCTAAGTGGCAGGCCATGCAGAGCACCACCTTCGTGTCCCTCTGTGCTTGCATCGCTTTGCTTCAATATGTGCCTGCGTAGGGCACAATGTTGCTTTGAAAGTAGTGACTCCATTATAGCTAGAAGTTGATGACCCTGTACACCATGTCAGTACCATGCAAGCACAGCTGCACTGAAAGGCTTTAAGCTTTCGTTGTAGTTCGTGTGACGGGTTAAATGTAGTGGTGGTATAGCTTCTAAATTGTTTAAAATGTGGACTCGCCCATTTCTTCAGAAACTTTGCACGTTGAATCCTGACACTCTCCTTCCCAAATTCACCAGGTAGGATGCAATCCTGCTTTCTGAAAATGCCTTGTCGGTGTGAATGTCATCTACCATTCACTCCGGGTGTGTGAATACGCAGAGCCCACAGAGCGTGATGCAGGTCCATGCTCAGTGCAAGTGTGTGCCTTCTCCCGTGCAGATATCTACCAAGCCATAGTGAACCCGGGCCCTGACCTGGTGATCTGTGATGAAGGGCACCGAATCAAGAACTGCAATGCCAGCACTTCCACCGCACTCAAGAGCATACGGACCAAGTGAGTGCAGTCTTTGCGTCCTCTGATGGATCTGCCACGCCCGTAGTGACTCGGTGGCTGGGGCGCTGGAGTGCTGAACCAAAGGCCATGGCATCGAGTCCCAGCCACGCCGACTGCTTTTCGATGGAGGCGAAAAGCAATGCGCCCGTGGGATGTGCGATGTCAGTGCACATTAGAGAACACCATGTGGTTGTAATTTCCAGAGCCCTCCACTGGGGCGTCTCTCATAGCCTGAGTCGCTTTGGAATGTTAAACCCCATAAACCAAGCCTTGGATGGAAGAAAGCCATGGACGGATGGTGTGGTTTTGCTCTAGAGCTTATCTCGTGGATAATGGCGTAATGAGTGCCAGAGGCAGCATGCTGAGCGAGCTTTGGCTTGTAGCACGGATACCATTTGGTGACACCCAGGTGCGTTTTCTTTCGCAGGCGGCGCATTGTGCTGACGGGCTACCCCCTGCAGAACAACCTTCTCGAGTACTGGTGCATGGTGGACTTTGTGCGCCCCTCGTACCTGGGCACCCGCTCCGAGTTCTGCAACATGTTTGAGCGACCCATCCAGAACGGCCAGTGCCTGGACAGCACGCCCAAGGACCGGCAGCTGATGCGCTTTCGCGCGCACGTCCTCCATAGCCTGCTACAGGGATTTGTACAGAGGTGTGCAAAGGCTGTTCCGTTGTTCCCTCTGCACTGTTGACAGTTGTCAGAGTTCACCATGTTCTTCCCGATGTGAATGGTTTGCCAACACACTTTGGTATGACTATTTGTGTATGGCAAGGAAAGTTTGGAAGAAAATGATCCCTCAAGCAACTTTGTGGTTGCTGCCAATCTCATTTTACAACATTACTGCTCGGGTTCTGTCAGTGCACATTAAAACCTCGTTAATTCAACCACCATTATTTGAGATAACCCATACTGCAAGCAAATTCCTACCAAAAACCTGTGTAAGTCCTTGGTGCTGGAAGAGTAACAACCTGGGCTAAAACCCTAATCTGGCCATCTTCTCCACTCTTCGTCTCGGCGCCAGGAGGCAAAGTGTCGGTTGTGGAACGTCACCCGAACTGCAGCATTTGCAATGGCACGTTAGCCTACTTAGCCCTTGCATATTAATTCCACTAGACATTTTTTTTTTAAGTTTACCAGCCTAGGAATTTTAGTTCTCATGAAAGCTGTAAGCCAGGTGTTGACGGCATCCTGGCTAGGCACACAGATGTGCCGCAAGGTGTTGCAGTTCCTGCATGTCAACACGCCCACATTGATAAGCCAAGTGCCCGGCTGCATAGTTTAGATTTTAAAGCTTCGCCGCCAGCCTGTGGATACCAGTGGCTATTGGCCATGCACATAAGCCAGCTGCATGTGATTTTAAAGCAAATGATTCTCGTTAGCTTTGACATACCTGTTGTAAAAAAAAAAGCACGCACACACATAGGATGGAAACTGTCATGAACATGGAACAGTCCTGGCTCCGTGAGTGTTTTCTTCCTCTGTGTTTGTGCTTTTTTTTTTTGCACTCGTTGTATTGAAACTAATTAATCAACTTACCCAAAAGCTTGTCTTACTGAAATTATTTTTGTTACTTTTCTTTTACAGCTTTTTGATTTTACACTCATTAGCAACGCTCATCTGAGTGATGGTGTTGCTCGAGTCTCACCAGCGCTTCTTTGTATGACCTCGCTGGTCTGTTGCAAAATTCCACCTGTGTTCATTATTCGTGTTTCTTGTATCAAGAGAATTCACATGATGAAAGTACCGTAAAAACCCGCGTATAATACAGTTGAACCCGGATATATCGAATTTTGGTTATATCGAACTCACGGGATATCCCCTTAAAAATCTCATGCAAAAGTATAGGAAAGCCGCGTCATATATCGAACTCAATTTCATCGGTCGTTCGATATATCGAACTCCACACCACGCACTGGAAAGTGTGCCTTCACCAAAGACGATCGCATCACTCTTGGCCGTTTGCCGCGTGACGTTTTCAAGCCACGTGCGGAAGGAATGAGAGGGGGCAGTTCGGTTAGGGCAGCGCCGCGCCCATTCCCTAAAGGCATGCGCATTTGCGGTTGTCGCTTCTCGCGCGCCAACACATGACGTTTGCAAGCCATGTGCGTGAATGAACTAGAGAGAACCGGTGGGAACGAGAGGGGAAAAGCGCGACAGAGTGAAGCGCCCATTCTTTTGCTGAGCTCTCCTTCCTCTTTCCCGGCCTTCGTTCGCAGTAGCACGTGCTACGCATGCGCCAAGCCAGCTCAGCCCGTTTTCAGACAGAACATCGGACGCTTTCTCCGGCATGTGTTGCGAACCCTCTGCGCGCGGCGGCTGACGTGGCTATGGCGCCTGCGGAAGTCGAGAAATGGCAGAACTATTTTTTTTTGCGAAAGTCGTTTATTTTTATCGTTGTGCTGTAAGCGTGGTGTAGCGTAAGATATGACGTTACGAAGCGGCATTTTTTTTGTTTTTGCGGGAGTCGTTTATCTTTGCATGTATGAATCAATGGAAGCACGCGGTCAGCTGCGATCATGACACCGGCTTTTAGCATTTTTCGCTTCAAACAGCATTTGCAGCTACTTTATCACGCTTTCCAATGATTTTGTGGCAGTGGACTACGCCCGCCCCAAGTGCGGCGTGATAAATCGAACCAGGCTTGTGCAATCAAGCCATCACGGGCAGTCTGCCAAGTTCGCTCCCCACCGCCCCAGGAGTTATCAAAAGATAAACATGCCAAGACGTTATCGCTGCACAGCATCTTGGCACGCTGCCAAGAAATGAGCTGTGGATGAGACGACCGAAACGGAGTGCGACATGCAAGCGAAAACGCTGGCGATTTCTGCCGCGGCGACACAGAAACCTTGTTTTGAGCTGCCGCGGTGGCTCGAACGGCAGAGGGAGAGGGACGAAGTTCCAACAAGTTGAACATTTTTTGGTCTGTCGCTGCCGCTCGTCGCTAAGATCGTTTAATCGCTCGCATGTGAGCGAGCTGGCATTAACGCTTCTTTTTTTCCAAAATCTCGGTTGCTAAAGTGGAGGTTGGGTTCATTATGCGAGTGAGTTGATTACGCGAGAAATACGGTATCGTTTTTTCGCATCGTAAGTGCCGTCCCAAGCCGATTTCTGTATACAGTTGAATCCCGCTATAACGAAATTCGCGGTGCACGAAAAAAAAATTCGTTCTCGCGGAACTTCGTTATCGCAAAAATTTGACGTGAAACGCAGAAAGAATTGCCCAAGCAGCAGCAAAGGCGTTTAATGCCAAAAATCTGTAAGCTTGGTTTGCTTACGCTTCACGGCGAGCAACGCCGTCACGCGATTTTCGCACTCGGTCAGCAAACCCATTGCAACATCGTCGTCTCGGACAGCAACGAAATTCCTGATGACGTCAAAAGCGTCCATCACCTGTGCGGCGGTTGCCGCAGCCGGCGCTTCCTGTACGTCGTCGTCTTCTTCATCGGAAGAGTCCTTATCATTCCGGGCAGCTTTTATGATCTGCTCATCACTCACACCTTCGTGAACAACAACACAAGCGTCAGCGCCGATGTATTCGTCGAGCTCGAGATTAGGCGGCACGGTTCCTATTTCTCCCAGCGTTTTCCAGGCGGCCGCGATCCCCGGAGCCGGTGACGCCTCTTCGTCGTCGTCTGTAACGCCTGGTGTTAGGCCAGCAGAGTGTACGGGTCGACCTTCGGCAAATCCGGCGTGCCTGAAACAGTTCACAATTACTGAGCGCCCCAGTGTGCTCCAGGCAGCAGACATAATCTGCAGTGCCACGTACAAGTCCACCTTCGTGTCTCGGCCGGTTTCAGTGTTAAAAAGCGGCCGCTGAATTAACCTCCCGCGGTAAGCGCGCTTCAGGCTAAGAATCACGCCCTGATCGAGAGGCTGTAAGACAGACGTGCAATTGGGAGGGAAAAACCTCAGCTCCGTGTTAGTGAGCTTGACTTCGTCGGAGTGATGCGCTGAACAATTGTCCAAAAGCAAGCAAACTTTACGGCCCTGCCGCTCCATGTCGCGGTCGAATGCCATCATCCACTCGGTGAAAATAGCGCGGGTCATCCATGACTTGTTGTTCGCCTTGTACTGCACAGGTAGGCTACGAGTTCCCTTAAAACAGCGCGGCTTGGCACTTTTGCCTATGACTAACGGCGGACGCTTGTCCGAGCCATCCATGTTTGTGCAAAGCAGCACTGTGATGCGTTTTTTGCTGTGTTTGCCGCCGTGACAGCGCTGCCCCTTGAAGTCGAGCGTCCTAGCCGGCAACATCTCGTAGAATAGCCCGGTCTCGTCGGCGTTGTAAATGTCTGCAGGCGCGAAGTTGCTTAAAATTCCGGCCATGTTACTCGCCTTCCAAGCAGCTGCTCCGTCCACGTCTGCTGACATTGACTCGCCGCACAACACTTTTCCAACGATGTTATGGCGGGCCTTGAAACGGTTTAGCCAGCCAATGATGGCTTTAAAATCATCAATGCCAAGTAGGCATGCATAGTTCAAGGCTTTCTGCTGGACGATGCTTCCGGACAGGGGGACGTTGCTGGCTCGTGCTTCCACAAACCACGCATGCACTGCTTTGTCCAACTCTTCATGGAGGGGCCGCGTCACCTTTTTGTGCTTCGAGGATGTGCCTGAAGCAAGTGCCATTCTCACGCTGTCCTTATTGCCTAGAATCGTTGACAGCGAACTTGCAGGAATTCCGAAGTCTTCAGCAATTGCCGCTTTCTTCCTTCCGCTTTCTGCTTGGGCGATTATTTGAGCTTTTTGCTCAAGGGAAAGAGTTTTGCGTTTTTTCACTTGCGTTGCCATCGTGTCCTGCGGATGAAAACTCGTCGTTGTCGAAGAGAAAGGCAGCGAGTGAACAACGCGACCACGACACAAAGCCAAAATGGCGGAACTGCAATCACGTGATTTCATGCTTAATGTGGCTTTGGATTTGACTTGGACTTCTCGCCAATAAAACTAGTTTCGGTTTCGATTTTGAACGCGAAAATTTCGTTGAAGCGGAAACGCTCTGCAAAAATGGTTCGTTGTGCAGAGAAATTTCGGCCATTAATTCTTATAGGATACTCGCGGAGAATAAAAAATTATTCGTTGTCGCGGAAATTTCGTTGTGGCGGTATTCGTTGTGGCGGGATTCAACTGTACCTAATTATCGAAATATTGAACTATTTCGCGATCCCCTTCGAGTTCGATATATCCGGGTTCGACTGTACGAGGTTTTTTTCCAACTTTCAGCGTTCCAAATTTCCGCCTCGTATTATTTGCGGATCCCAACCAAAATGTCAAAGTTTTGCGAGAAGTTTTGGTTTCGTTGTTGCCGCGTGGCTACGGCTTGGCTTTGTTATCAATGTGAGGCTACGGCTTGGCTTCGTTGCCCTAACGTGGCCGCACCCCGCAATGGCCACGACGTCGAGGTGTCATCTCTTCGTTGTTGAGTCGTCGAGTGCGCACATCAACAGCGCATGTGCTCTCGTGCAAACCACACTTTGCGAAAAAGTGCACGTTTTTTTCTTTAAGTGAACGAGCAAGATGCCAGGGTCTCGGAAACAGTACTCGGCTGCTTTTAAGAGAAAGGTGATTTTAGTTGCTGAAAACATCGGCAACAGTGCGGCCGGGAGGCAGTTTGGCGTCACCGAGGGAAGCATTCGCGGATGGCAACGACAGAAAGAAGCCCTTTTCGCGTGCAAGGGAATGCGAAGCTTTCGCGGGCCAAAGAATGGCGCATTCCCGGAAATTGAACTCGCTCTGACGGAGTTCATACGAGAACAGCGAGCAGCGCATCTAGCTGTGAGCGTAGAGCTTATGCAGGCAAAAGCTAGGGAGCTTGCAAGGGAAAAGGGAATTCCGAGCTCCGCCTTCAAAGCAAGCAAGCACTGGATAAGTCGCTACATGTGCCGTGCTGGATTCTCGCTACGCCGGCGAACCTCGATTTCACAAAAGCTGCCCGAATCCTTCGAAGAGCTGCTTGTGGCTTTTCAGCGCCACGTGATTTCTTTGCGAAAGACCAAGAACTTTCAGTTGGGGCAGATAGGCAATGCTGACCAGACGCCGGTTTACCTGGACATGCCATCGCCCCTCACCATCCATGAAAAGAGCTCTAAACAAGTTTGTATCCGGTCTACTGGAAACGAGAAGACGCGGGTTACAGTCATGCTATTGTGCACGGCAGACGGCCGCAAGCTCCCACCCTATGTCATCTTCAAGCGCAAGACAATGCCGAAAGATGAGGAGCTGCCGAAAAATGTCATCGTGAGATGCCATGAAAAAGGTTGGATGAACGAGGATCTTGTCCTCGACTGGGTGAAGTCAGTGTGGTGCAAACGGCCCGGTGCACTGTTTTCCTTTCCATCCATCCTCGTGCTGGACGCGTTTCGTTGCCATTTGGCCGACTCGGTGAAGAGGCTGCTACGCGACTGCCGCACTGAACTTGTTGTGATTCCGGGTGGGATGACCTCACAACTGCAGCCTCTCGACGTTTGTGTCAACAAACCCTTCAAGGACTCAGTCAAGCGATGCTACGCGGAATGGATGCGGTCAGGTGAGCCTGCAGTGACGCCGCTGAAGCGAGCATCGCCCGCCACGCTGTGCAAATGGATTGTGGACGCGTGGGCAAGCATCCCAGAGGAGCTTGTGCGCCGTTCGTTTAAGAAGTGCGGCATCTCAAACGCCCTCGATGGCACAGAAGATTAGTACCTGTGGGATGATTTGTCCGACAAAGAAATTTCCGAGGAAAGCGCTGCTGAAGATGAAAGTGATTGAAGTGTGAGGTCCGATTTCAAGAAATGTCTTGTTTTTTTCTCTCGTATTATATGTGGTAAAAACTTTTTTTTTTTTTTCATTTCGCGTCTCCAAAATTTCACCTCGTATTATATTCGGGTTCGTATTATACACGGGTTTTTACGGTAATCTAATTCCTATCCTATGATTCCTGCCGCCGTCCATAAACATCATCAAAAAGAGAGAACATAGTGCACAATTCTATGACATTCTAGTGCACAATATAGCTCTTGGCAGCAAATAACAGCAAAGGCAGAGAGGCAATTTTTTGGTGTAGTAAGCATCAAATGCCTCCCCTCGGCTCAAGAACATGCAAAGGTCATTTTTGAAAATGTCATTCATTGTTACACGCACACTATAGATTTTTTTCAGGAATTGTCTCAGACTCCAAAACATACTTGCTATCACTTTTGGAACTTTATGTGGTGTGTGTGGTCCACCATAAAAAACAATTCCAGGATGCAGGGCCTATGCTGCCCTTCCATGTATTCCTATGGGGTTTACGACCATGAGGCCATTAATCTTGCCACTTAATGGTATCCAAAGAAGCAGCTGCAAGCAGATAGTTTGAAGGTTGGCAAGCCTTCTTACGAGATGCAGCCATGGGTGATAACCTGTAAGTGGGGTGCGCTCCCAAGCATTGACTTGCAGAAATGTACATTGCCCTTATCTGACTTTTTTTCACCATGCTTATTTCAGGCGGGGCCATGCGGTGCTCCGGGAAGCCCTGCCTCGCAAAGAAGAGCACGTGCTCCTCATCCGGATGACGCCCATTCAGAGGACGCTGTACCGGGAGTTTGTCAAGGAGTTTCTTCACAACTACAGGGTCACCAACCCTCTCAAGTTCTTCGCCGTCTGCTGCAAGGTCTGCCACTTTCCCCTCCTCTTGGCTCGGTCAGGATCAAAAGCTTCGAGCGGGCGTTTTTTATTTGTGTGTTGGAAGTTGATGGCAGTTAGTTTGCAGTGTTGATCATGAAAGCACACAAAAGGACAAGGACCGCTGAATAAAGACAGGTGCACGAGCACTTATTTCAGCTGATTTGTTTTATGCTAGAAACAGAATGTTATACTACAGTCAAATCCACTTATAACAATATTCAAGTGCCACGCAATTTCCATTATTATAACCGATAATTGTTATAAACGGTTTGCACGAAAAAAAGCATGACAACTGCAGAGAGGGGTCACGGACGGCAAGTGACATACGAACTCCGCCGAGACATCGTTTTAGTGGCCCCGAAAGTGGCCACTAAAACATCGTTTTAGTGCCCCCCTTCCCTCCTGTACATCAGGAGGATAATGGGTGATAGCAAACGCGAACACATCATCTTTTTTTTTTTATGTGAGCAAATAGCAAGTGCATCACCCATGCTGGCACAGCTACCTTTTCATGGCAACTGTTCAGGCTTCATGTCCGCGTGCATACCATATTTACATGCATAATGAACTTGTCGCCCACTTTTGCCGCCAACAAAGAAAACGCTTGTCGTTAGTGCGTCCCTTTTGCGTGCCATCGCAGTCCAGCGTATTTTTTGGCAGGGCGGCAAGATTATGCTCAGCGAAAACTTCACTGTGTGAGTTTTGTGTGCGTTAGCTCCAAATGAGCGGTGGTGAACTTGGCAGAGTTAGACGGGAGTGCGGGTGGTGGCTTGCTTGGCTGGTCTGGTTGCTCAGTGACTTCCAAGGATGGGCCTTGCCTTTCCTTTATCACACAGCGATTGGGGTGGGCGCCGTCCGCTGCGATAAAATCATTGGAACGTGTGTAGTAGTTAACGCCTTTTGAAGCAAACAATGCTAAAAGCCAGCGTCATGATCGTGGCTGACCGCATTCTTTCTTTGACAACTGAGGGGCTGAAGGATGGACAACTGTCGTAAAAAAAAGTCTACTTCTTCTCGCCCATTGAACCCTCCCCTCAAACTAATGTCGATGTTGGGAAAGTGCAAAACGCGGTGTGTCTTGGCTACAGTTCTCATGCCATTGCCAGTTAGGTGGTTGCTGATACATTCATGCGATGCGCGAGGACTTCGTTGAATCGAAAGTGTGGTATAAAATTGTACTTCGTTAAATCGAAAAAAAAACGCATGGCTTTCAATAGGGCAGAGATTGGGAAATAAAAAAAATGCGTTCCATTGAGGTTCGTTACATCGATGTTTGACTGTAGCAGCCTTGTTCGTGTTTAGCGAACTCTCGTTAATGGAACAGTTCGATGTGTCAAACTGCGCCATGCCCTTACAAGAAGCGCTTCTCCTAATGGCGCTCCCACAGTCACTTGGTGCACGTGAAGCCGGGTTGAGTGAATGCGCTTGGGCACCAGCTTGAAGATCCTTGAAAGTAAAAAAACATTGCCTACTTTGTGTTCTTGAAGACTTCATTGCTCCTTCGTATTAAACATTGTTCTGTGAGTGTTCACTCCCAAGGTAACCATTTGACTAGTCATTCATAACAGTGATCCAAGTTTGTTTACTTGTATTCGTTCGTTATTCGCGGGCCTGCATTTGCAGATTGCTGCAAGCTCATGCAGAACTAACATGATCACTGCTTGGCTTATTGGTGATTCCCCACAATTCTCCGTGGGCAAGGACGAATCCAGAGCGGGGGGGAGGGGGTCGTCTGTCACAGTAGCGTGCTCCTGCTGAGAGAATTTGAGGGAGGTGCCGGTTTCAACCGGTATGCGGCAATGGAGTGGGCAGCAGTCACAACAAGAGCTTGAACCTCTTCTTGCATGACAATGTTTTGGTGCATGTCTGAGGATGCCAAGGGCTGTGTGACAGGAAATGAAGCATTGGTAGCAAGTGTGGCCAAAAACTTATGCCGACCATCCACCTCATTTCCGCCACTTTTTGGTTACCAGGATTGAACATAGGTGTCCAAAATTTTCTTCTGTATGCTTGTGGGACCTTTACTGCACACCGCTTACCGCTGAAGACGAGGAATAATCGTACCGTAGAAAGACGGCCGCTTGGTAAGGGCATGTGGTCTTGAAATCACACAAACTGCCAACTACCCTCTGCCTGAGGCACGCTTGTGATTTTTTGCACACAATGCTGAGACCAGATTCTTCAGATAATGAGGTCGTTAACATTATCGCATTAAAAACATGACCCTTGTTAGCTCTTCGTGCATAATGTAAGATTGCTTAAAATCTTACATAATACGACTATTCCACTTTACAAATCTTGCCGCTGTTGTTTATGGTGTATCGGCAGTAATGGAGCCAGCAGTCAAATCGAAGCTGCTGTTTGACATATGCGGCTTGTGTCAGTGCAGTTTGTTTTGATACTTGACAGCCACATCTGTGCACAAGCATTGTCATTGAAAGCTGGCCACCATGGTCACATAATGGATTGTCTGCACTGCCACTCGATATGACCGCAATGGGTTTCAGACACAGGCTGCATATATGTCTTGTCAGGTGTGGAACCACCCCGACATCCTGTTCAACCTGGTGCAAGACCGGAAGAGCGAGGAAGGCCTGGACATCGACTTGGACATCGATCTGATCGGCCCAAAGGAGAGCAGCTCGCTCGCCAAGAAGCACCACCACCACCACCATCACCACCACCACCACACCAATGCAGCAGGCCAACCAGACTCCGTAGTTGCGGAAAACAGCTGTGTGGGGCCGGACGGCAGCCTGTCAGGGGGCTGCACAGACTCTTTAGGCCAGTCGCAGGACTCGTCCCCTTACGCCTATGGGGCCAACTGCGATGGGGGCGGAGCAGTCGTTGCCAACAAGCCCAAATACATCCAGGAACAGGGCCTAATGCCGTTTCGGGAGAAGTCGGACAACAACATCAGCTATGAATGGGTAAGTGAAGAGCACCCTCTACCAGTATGTGTAGTATGGTATATGTGTGATTAGCGGTCATATTGTCTTTTCCTATTTCTTTGTCTTTGGACAGGCCGCCATTTGAAGCTGACCCTGGCAACGTTTAATGCTAGAACCCTAGCTAGTGAAGCTAGCTTAGCAGTGCTGTTAGAGGAACTAGAGGGCATGAAATGGGATGTCATAGGGCTTAGTGAGGTTAGGAGGCCGAATGAGGCATATACTGTACTGAAGGATGGGCATGTACTGTGTTATCGAGGCTTACCAGAGAGGCGACAACTAGGAGTAGGTTTCTTTGTCAATAAATATATAGCGGGTAATATACATGAATTCTATAGTATTAATGAGAGGGTTGCAGGCATCGTAATTAGGCTTAATAAGCGGTATAAACTGAAGGTTGTACAGGCCTATGCACCTACATGTAGTTATGATGACCAGGCAGTTGAAAGCTTCTATGAAGATGTAGAATCGGCAATGCGAAAAGTAAAGACGCAGTATACTGTACTAATGGGCGATTTCAATGCCAAGGTAGGGAAAAAACAGGCAGGAGACAAGGCAGTAGGTGACTATGGCATTGGTTCTAGGAATAGCAGGAGGGAGTTACTAGTTGAGTTTGCAGAGCGCAATAACTTACGAATCATGAATACCTTCTTCAGCAAACGGAAGAACCGGAAATGGACATGGAAAAGTCCTAACGGAGAGACTAAAAATGAAATCGACTTCATAATGTGTTCAACCCCCGCCATTATGCAAGATGTAGAGGTAATCGGGAAAGTGCGATGCAGTGACCACAGGATGGTGAGGTCCCGAATTAGCCTAAATCTGAAGAAGGAACGCAACAGATTAGTAAGAAAGAAACCCATCAACGAATTAGCGGTGAGGGGGAGGGCAGAAGAGTTCAGGATCTCGCTACAGAATAGGTTCTCAGCTCTAACTGAGGATGGCGACATTACCCTAGAGGCAAGGAGCAATAATTTCAGAGATATCATTACTGAGTGCGCAGTAGAAGTAGGCGGAAGGATAGTTAGAGAGGATACCGGCAAGCTGTCTAAGGAGACGAAAGATTTGATTAAGAAATGCCAGAGTATGAAAGCTTCCAATCCAACAGACCAGATCCAATTGGCCGAGATATCAAAGCTAATCAATAAGCGCAAGGTGGCCGATATAAGGAAGTATAACATGGAGAAAATTGAGCGTGCTGTAAAGAACAGGGGAAGCCTTAAAGCGGTAAAGAAGAAATTGGGCATAGGCAAAAACCAGATGTATGCGATAAGGGACAAGGCGGGCAACGTCATCACTAATATGGAAAAGATAGTCAAAGTAGCCGAGGAGTTCTATACAGATCTCTACAGTAGCCAAAATAGTCAGGACCGTAATGAGATTGGCGGTAGGGAAAAACAGTCAGACGTTCCACCAGTGACGAAGGACGAGGTCAAGAAAGCATTAGAAACTATGAAAAGGGGGAAATCAGCTGGAGAGGATCAGATAACTACAGATTTGCTGAAGGACGGGGGGATATCGTGCCAGAAAAACTGGCCACCCTGTATACGCAGTGCCTGGTGTCATCGACGGTACCAGAACCATGGAAGAATGCAAGCATTATCCTCATTCACAAGAAAGGGGACTCTAAGGACCTTAAAAATTACAGACCAATCAGCTTACAGTCTGTCACGTATAAGGTATTTACTAAGGTAATCGCTAATAGAATCAGGACAACCTTAGACTGCAATCAAGCAAAGGATCAAGCAGGGTTTCGGAAACGGTACTCTACTATCGATCATATCCATACCATCAATCAGGTGATAGAAAAATGCTCGGAATATAACCAGCCCTTATATATAGCATTCATTGATTACGAAAAAGCATTTGACTCAGTTGAAACCTCGGCGGTGATGCAGGCATTGCGAAATCATGGGGTAGACAAGCCGTACATGAAAGTGCTGGAAGATATATATAGTGGCTGCACTAACCATAGTTCCGCATAAAGAAAGTAACAAAATTCCCATAAAGAAAGGTGTTAGGCAAGGAGACACAATCTCCCCAGTACTATTCACAGCTTGTTTAGAGGAAGTATTCAGAGACTTGGAATGGGAGCAGTTAGGGATAAGGGTAGATGGAGAATACCTCAGTAATCTGCGATTTGCTGATGACATTGCCTTGCTAAGCAACTCGGGGGATGAACTGCAAATAATGATTGATGACCTAGACAGGAAAAGTAGAAAGGTAGGCTTGAAAATCAATATGCAGAAGACTAAGGTAATGTTCAACAGCCTCGGGAAGGAACAGCAGTTTACATTAGGTAGTGAAATACTGGAAGCAGTAGGCAAATATGTCTACTTAGGACAGGTAGTAACCGCAGATCCGTACCACGAAAAGGAAATAACAAGAAGAATACGATTGGGATGGAGCGCATTTGGCAAGCACTCGCAGATTATGACTAGCAGCTTACCGGTATCGCTCAAGAGGAAAGTATACCACAGTTGTATCTTGCTTGTACTCACCTATGGGGCTGAAACGTGGAGGCTAACCAAGAGAGTTCTACTTAAGTTGAGGACAACCCAGAGCGCTATGAAACGAAAAATGGTAGGGGTAACATTAAGAGATAGAAAGCGTGCAGAGTGGGTCAGAGAAATAACTCAAGTTACCGACATTCTAGTGGAAATTAAGAAGAAATGGACATGGGCAGGACATGTAGTGCGAAGAGAGGATAACCGATGGTCACTGAGGGTAACAAACTGGATTCTAAGGGAAGGAAAGCGTAGCAGGGGGCGGCAGAAAGTTAGGTGGGCGGATGAGATTAAGAAGTTCGCAGGGGTCAAATGGATGCAGCTAGCACAGAACCGGGTTAAGTGGAGAAATATGTAAGAGGCCTTCGCCCTGCAGTGGGTATAATCAGGCTGATGATGATGATGATTTCTTTGTGCCGGCATCTTTCGGCAGGTTTCTGCCTTGGCTGCCGGATAGTATGCATGCTTGTCATTCTGCTTTAATGCTTCATCGTGGTGCCAACCTGCATGGCAACACATGAGGGTGCTTATCTGGTCAAGCTGATTTGGTATAACAGAGTGCCTAGTGATCTTCTCGAGCTGCTGTTGTCCTTCTGCTCAGGCAACTTTTTGTAAGATTACTGTTTTTACTCGAATGTAACAAGAGTTTTTTTCTTTTCATGATTTTTGGCTCTCAATGTCTACCCTCACATTATAATCAATATCACGATTCTTTTGGCCTAAAGCTGCGCCTGGGTATAGCCATATTGAATCCGCCACCACTCTGTTTCGGTTTCTGCAGTTTTACGATGTTATGTTGGCAACATGGGTACCAGGGAAACCAAACCAGCCAAATCCCAAGCCATGCAAAGTCAAAATATTGTGTTTTTTACTCGTAGGCTCAAATTAACACTGTCACCTTTATAACATGCTTGTCGGATCTTTCGCAGGGGATTATTGTAGTTACTTTTATTGTTAAGGGGGTACCCCGATCTTAAGACGATATTTTTTATTTACTGGTAGATTTTTATGAAAGTTGCACCATTTATGCAGCTTTTTGTGCTGAGTTCTGAAGATATTGAGCACTTTATGTTCTTTGTTTGGAGGTGAGCCTGGTTCCGTTTTAACCATAGTTACGGCTTTTCAAAGTTCAGAGACCAAAAAGCCACCTTGACACTCCAAGAAACATGTAATTTTTTAAAACTTTCCTCATTAAATACCACAAATTCATTTATACTTTTGCACTGTACATGAGTTTACCTTTCTGGTGCAAAAGGAATTATAGCAATATCATAAGTAGAACCAGAGATATCGCACCTCCAAACATGTACCGTCCGCAATATTTTGATTTTGAGAAATTGATCTAAAGCGTGTTGAACTTTTTGAAGCACCAAACTCATTAAAGTGGGTTCTGACTAGCTTGTGATGTCAATGCATAATTTACCATCGATATAATTCGCCCTCAAAGAATGAAATTTCCGGTAAACGGAACGCATGGTCCGGAGGCTGCCACCAAGACGAGTGCGTTTGCATCGTGGCAAAAGTTGGTGCCGAGTTCTGGCGCTCAATCGCCATTCTCACGTTCATGCTGTAAACGCAGTCGGCCTGCAACTAATGATAAGCGACCTTTGTTCCTCTTGCACCACGTAGCATTAAGAAGAAAGTTTATTTCGACAAGATTTGGGATTCCGCGCAATCTTCTCTATGTTCCACGCGTCGCGGGACGCTGTCGCGGCACTGCCTCACGGGGCGATCTATCCCGGCGTTGAAAGCTGCACTTGCTCATCTGCACCATCACGATTCCGTACGCGGCAGATTGTGCCGCTCATCGCTGTCGCACTGAGCACGACTGGCTATGCTACGCCGTTATCAGGCCATCGCGGACTCGCGCTTCGTCATTGATTGCAGATAACCAGATGTGGCGATGCAGCATCCCCGGTGCGTTTATTTCCTCTAAATCCGCCTGCACTACCTTCGCTTTCTGTGCTAGGGCCTCGAGGTTTGCAGTACCACGTCCCTGCAAATACGGTTTGAAGTGCGGATGGCACTGCCTGATCACACGCGCGACCTGTTCAAGACCGGTTGCCGTGGGATCTGCCCTCTTGTAGAGCTCCTGCATTGCGCGTACGTACTTGAGGAGCTCTCCTCTGGGTGCTGTGTGCGCAACGCGAGCTCCTCAAGCATCCGACGCTCGTAATCGGACAGTAAGAACTCGGCGCAGAAGCGATCTGTGAAGTCTGCCATCTTCTGGAAGGCCAGCTGACGTCTCCATCGCGCCGTGCTCTCAACAAGTGCTACGGGAATCACCTGCGCTAGCACCACGTCGTCTGGGGAACCCAGTGTTGTCTGATAATCCTCGAGTTCTTGTAAGAACTCGTGGACTGACTTCACGTCCGTGTAGCCGGAAAAGGAGAGGACCTCTACATTTATCCGCGTATGCGAGACTGTCGCCGCAGCTATAGCTTGGTTGGCGCTAGCCACCGACCGACAACATTTCGTTCATCTGCCTCATGAGGGCGGCCGCATTGGTAACCTGCGCAGGCTCTACCGCGTCCCTTACCCCACTTCCGGACGCACTGGTGTCCGAAGCGGTGGCCCTATCTGGCACATCCCTTCTCGGCGGCATTCCCGCTCAACTAAGGTCAGCTGGAAGGGGCAGAACAACTGCTCACGCGCGACTACCACCTAGCCTGTGTCAGGAGGCTAGTCACAAAAGCTAATCGTGGTGACACCTTAAAACTAACATACACATGCGTGCCTATCTACAGAAAAGAAATACAAACAACTAGCATCTCCATCTGCAAATATACAAACAAAACATAACTCTCAAAACCAAAAAAAGGACCGCGCACAACCCTAAACAAACTAAACAATGCTGTTCGCACTATTACATTGTATTCCGGCTGTACAGGTGCGCAAGTCTAAACTCAAAATGGCGTTGCGCCTATCAAACAAAGGACAGCCACCTTGAGCCTGGCCGTGTGTCCCTTGCCAGCAGAAAAATCGTGTTATTTAGTGCAGTGTTATTTAGTTAGTGCATAACCACGTCACAGAATAGGCAGCACTTAGCAGGATATAAAGTGCAGCTTAGAATGTTGCGACGTCCATACTTCTTTCTTGTTCCGGGAAGTCCTCAAGACATTAAATGACTCTGTCTTTCAGTCTAAAATGTAGCCAGTTTCACGGACTTCGTGAAAACAGTACCAGATGCTTGGAAAAAGAATATGTAAAGTCACGTGCACAGTCGTAGACCTCCAGGCTTAAAGGGGTAACGTTAGGGAAAGGGAAGCAAAATACCAGTCAGCATAGGCAGTCAAAAGTTGGAACCACTAAACATTTTATCATGTTTACGGTCTTTGGCTTGCAGAGCGGCGCCATTTTTATGTATTCACATTCAATGTGTGATCCCACCAAAAAGGCGTAAAGAAAAAAGGCTTGAATTGGGCTAATTTTTTTACCCGCACCTACTAAGGTCAGGTGAGCACGTGCTAGGGTCTCATTCCTTATATTATTTGCAGTGTAGAGCGAAGTTAGAAGATGCCGGTTTCTTGACATCCGGGACAGCTTAGTAGTTTAAAATTGTGTCATGCCGTTAAAGGCAGAGATCAAGTGTCCCCCATAATGTTTACCTTGACGCCTGCATCCTGTTGTCATGTGGTGTGTAGTGAAGGCCCCCTTGACTTTTGGCAGGCGTATCCCCTGATGGAGAAGTACCTGCCCGACCTGCTGGAGAACAGCCACAAGTTCCTGGTGCTGATGACCATTGTGGAGCAGACCCTGGGCATTGGCGACAAGCTGCTGGTGTTCAGCCAGTCCCTGTCCACCTTGGACCTGGTGGAGCGCTTCCTGAGCCGCCGGGAAGTGCCTCTGCGGCCAGGCCTACCCCATGGGGAGAAGTGGATGCGCGGCAAAAACTACTTCCGTCAGTGGCTTGTTTGTTCCTCACCTTTCTTGCAGATCAACATCATAGTGCACTGGAAATAGCCATAGCTCACACATTGTAGCATTAGATTTATCAAAGTGTGTTTGCCTTGGATGTACAGTCTTGGTCAAAAGTCCTTAACCATACGGTCTGCTCTTGAGGCACATAACGGAGCAATCAAGCCTTGAAAGGCTAGGGCAGAAAGGATTTTGCAGCTTGGTGGACACCTTCAATGCACCACTGCACAGCTGAAAGAACTGTAAAAAAAAAAGGTGTTTTTTTTTTTCTTCTTCTTCTTCTTCTTCTTACATGGGAGTGTTCATACACATGTTGTCCCATCTCGATGGGAGCATATTTTTCAATTCCTTTGAAATGAAAAGTGCAACCGAGCTCAGGTGCTACCATGCCTTTCTTTATAACCTCCTCACAGTTAGGAAAGCTTTTGTCAGTCATAGGGACCACTGGTTTGTAGATTTGAACTTGAAAGTGGCCACAAAGTTTCTCTTAGTTGTGCATAGCCTTTTTAATACCCTGTTGTTCGAATTCAGTGGGTTTGAATTAATGAGCCTGCTGTATTGTGTTGACAAATGTTGCCATTCCAGCTGGGTCAGAGTATGACCTTTTGTTGGGATGATGATGCACAGGTTTGGATGGCAGCACGTCGGCGCAGGAGCGGGAGAAGCTGATCAACGAGTACAACTGCAACCAGGCGGTGAGCCTGTTCCTGCTGTCGACCCGGGCGGGGTGCCTGGGCATCAACCTGACGGGTGCCAACCGGATTGTGGTGCTGGACGCCTCTTGGAACCCCTGCCACGATGCCCAGGCTGTGTGCCGCATCTATAGGTACGGACAGGCCAAGCCGTGCCACATCTACCGCCTGGTCTGCGACAACTGCCTCGAGAAGCGCATCTACGACCGACAAGTCAACAAGCAGGGCATGTCAGGTCAGTGTCGGTCCTCACTTGGTACGAGCAACTGCATTTTGAAAGAGGTTGCCTACATCAGATCATGTCAAGTGTGCAAGTTTAGTGGCATAAAGACAGTCGGCAAGGAATGTGGTTAAAGGACCAATCATCGCTGAAGCAGTGCATTGATGGAATAGCTGCATCATTTGTGCAAAACAGCACATAGTAGCTTGATATTCATAATTGTCAGCATCACGGAAAAAGCGTATTAATATTGCATCAGCGCTAGCAATAAAAGCACGTGAAGCATCATTTTAAGTTTTCTGCATTAACTGTACGGTTGTCTAATGTTCTTCTGAAAGCACACTTCAAACACCTTTGGATGAGACCACCACTCTTGTGAACAAACTAAAGCATCACAAAAATTTTCATATGCACCAAGTGCCAATGCTAAAGGCTCAGATCAAGGCAAGTGTTGCTGATGTGCTGAGCAACTATTACTGTCACAGTTGCTCCCCTGTTCATTGTTCAAATGCAGTGTTTAAGAATTGATATGCATCATCGAGTAAGCAGCATTTGGGTGGAATTCCTCTGCCAGTGCTGCTTTTGTGGTGTTGCGAAGGAATGTGTAAAGGACTCATGTCCGAGCTGCCAACGCTCGCAACATTTGCATTTGTACGGTGTCACCATTGTGGCGTTGGATGGAGTGATGGGATGGTTATTTGGGAAGTTCACAGCAGTGAAATACTACAGTGTGCTTGCTGTCACTGGTGCCACTTTGCAATGGAAACACTTGCAGTTGTATGGCGGGTGGCAGGCATTCAGCTTGGGAACCTTGGAAGTGACCTATTTGGCTACCTCTTGTGTTGGTGACCGTATATGGTATCAGTACCAGCGAGGCACCATAACAGAAGTGCACTGTTTATAGGAGCCTTCATAATGTCTTAACATGCATCAGAGGGGAAGCATTTTATGCTTGAAACCTACTTGTAGCGACAAGTATAAGTAGCAGACTCTTGTACTTTATAAAAGGACGAAGGCAATCCTGTGGATTGGCACTGTTTCAGTTTCGTAATGTGGCACTGTTTGCTAAGCAAATCACTGAAGCAGCAACAGAGTGATACTACAGAGTGCTTTTGCTTGCTTGGTGCTTTGCATTGCTCACTGGCAGTGTTTGTCACTTTCTAGAGTATGTTTGGCGCGACTTGAGTAATGGCTATTCAACTGTGAAGGACTGCTGTGGATTACATTTTCACTGCTAAAACAGAGTTGGAACAAATTTGGCCTCTGTTTTGTTTTCAGTCAATTCATGTTGCATCCTGAGAGCTTCTAATAGGGTAGTTTAGTTTTTTTCACCGAGTAAGTGTCATGAATAAGGAAGAGGATCATGAACTTCTTTTCTGATCCACATTTGCTACTGCTACACCTGTTTGTCACATCACCACGTTTGCCTGTTGAACCGCCAGAAGCCGACATTGCACGATTTTCTCTTTGTCGGGCAGATCGCGTGGTGGACGAGATGAACCCGGAGGCCAACCTGACCTGGAAGGACGTCAGCACCCTTGTGCAGGACAACGAGGACGACCCTCCAGTGCAGGACCTCTCGGCCGTCGCAAGCGGTTTCACTGATTCGGTGCTGCGCACACTCACCATGGAATACTCGCAGTGTCTCACCAAGGCAAGCACCCTCTGCCTCTTTTTTACTATTCAGCTGCACCTGGCATTTGGGCAGTATCTGCAGGGGGACATTTCACTGGGAATGGGCACGCAGATAGAAGCGTAGGTCATGCAATATACCTATCTAAAAAACTGTTCTCTTGGTGCCGTATAATAAATGTTAAAACAGTTTATGATTTTCGTCTTGTCCAACTTAAGAGTGCACAGTGGCGACCCCATACCCGTAGCCATGTAAAGGGGCTCATTCCTCACAGATGCATGGACTACATGTTGCAGTCATTAAAACGCAGGTAACCATTCTTATTAAATAAAGTTGTGAACCAAGGTACAGACTTGGCTTACCCAAAGACAAATACAGTCGAACCTGGATATATCGAACTCGAAGGGGATCGCGAAATAGTTCGATATATCGATAATTCGATGTACAGAAATCAGCTTGAGACGCCACTTGTGATCATAAAAAATGATACGATATTTGTCGCGTAGTCAACCCACTCGCATAATGAGCACTCCCCATTTTTGCCCCCGAGAATTTGAAAACAAAAAAAAAAGCGTTCGGTCGCATCCACAGCTCATTTATTGGCAGCGCGTCAAGAAGCTGCGGAGCGGTAATGCCATGTTTTTATTGTTTACCTACGCTTTTCATAGATCCTGCGGTGGCAGGGAGCGAACTTGGCAGAGTGCTCACGCAATGGCTTGATTGCACAAGCCAGGTTCGATTTATCGTGACGCGCTTGGGGTGGGTCAGGCGTAGTCCACTGCTACAAAATCATTGGCAAGCGTGATAGCTGCAAATTCTGTTTGGAGCGAACAATGCTAAAAGCTGGTGGCATGACCGCAGCCGACCGCGTGCTTTCGTTGATTCATTGATGCAAGAATGAACGACTCTCGCAAAAAAAACAAACTGCCGCTTCTTAACGTCCACGGCCACCATAGCTTACGCTGCACCGCACGCTCAGCCAGACAAGAACAACTCTCACAAAAGCAAAAACAAATTGCCGCTTCTTTACCTCCGCAGCCGCCATAGCATATGTTCAACCCGACGGCAAGAATAAACTCTCGCAGAAAAAAAAAAGATCTGCCGTTTTTTAGCGGCCCCAGCCGCTGTAGCTTACACGCACGACGACACAAGACGCTCATCGCACGCCAGCCGCCTCGTGCAGAGCGTTCACAACACGCACTGGAGAAGCGTCTGCCACGGGCTGAGTTGGCTTGTCCGCGCATGCGTAGTGTGTGCTGCTGCTGCGAACGAGACTGGGAAAGAGAGAGGAAGGGGAGAGATAAAGCTCAGCAGAAGAGTGGGCATAGCCTTGCACTTCGCTCTATCGCGTTTTTCCCCTCTCCGGAACACCACGGCTGCATTGGTTCCCTCTCGTTCCTTCACACATGACTTGTAAATGTCACGTGCTAGCGCGGCAGCGATCACCGCAGGTGCGCGCATCTTTGGGGGAAGGGCGCTGCGCTGCCCTAGACCAGCCGTCGCCGAGCTGTGTCCTCTCATTCCCTCCGCGCGTGGCTTGAAAACGTCACACGACAAATGGCCGAGTTGATGCGATCGTCTTTGGGAGAGGCGCACCGTCAAATGCGTGGTGCGGAGTTCGATATATCGAACGACTGGTAAAATTGAGTTCGATATACGACGCAGCTTTCCTGATACAGTTGAACCTCGATATAACGAAGTCCTACTTGCAGCCGAAAATTTCGTTACATCACGAATTTCGTTGCGTCGAGGTTCCCATGTTTCAGCTGTCAAAATAAAGTATAACTGGCTCTTGGAGCACTGCTAGTTGATGGGAACTTGTAAAACACTTATTGAGGAAATACGCAAGAAAATCTAGTAATAGTAGCGCTAACAAGGGCAGCGGATGTTTTTTTTCTATATCAGGAGCATAATGAGTGATAGCAAACTCCGCGACGGCATCATTTTTCTCCGTGTGCGCATAGCAAAGAACGAGCGCAGCGCCTAGTACTCAAAGCCGCCACAAGATGTCGCCACTGGTATCATTATCTTCATCATTAAACATTTGCAGGCGGGGACGCATCACTGGGGAAAAAATAAAGAAAAATATGTTCGCACCGCGCCACCTTGGGCGTGGCTCTTCTATCTGACGGTGGGATTGTGCTTGCGACGAAGCGCTTGGCGAACGCTTATGTGACGGTTAAGTGAACGGTTTCTATCAGTACTTAATTACGTCGGTTTTCTTCTCTGCACTTTATTTTATTCGCTGTATGTGACCAGGGCACGTTTGTATTTTATTTTTCTTTCGCCGCTTGTCCGTTTTAACGGTACGGTCACACTAGCTCTATCAGTTTGTCAACACTGGACTTCTTTTTTTTCTACGAAGACATTGCACACAAAAAAAGAAAAAAAAAGGATGCTGCAAGAAAATTCGGTTTGCTAACTCAATGGTCGTGTTATTCATGGAATTACGAGACTGTTTCATTAATGCAAAAAATGTTTATAGGAACTTTGTGGAGTATGTGCAGTCGATCCAGTTCATGTGGCAGCAAAGAACTTCGTCAACTTCAGCTGACGCTTTTTAATAAGCGTCGGCGTTATAAGGCGCTCGTATGTAGACAGGGCTACCAAGGCCTGCTCATGTGAATGCGCGCCCGCGTGCGCACGCAGAACATCCAGCGCATCCATGACTTGCGTCGGTGTAGGCGCGCTGCTCGCCACATGGGCGTCTTGGTCAGAGTCGTCATCCTCCATTCTCGTGTCGGTGACTCTGAATTATAGCGGCATCATCCAGCTCTTCGGTTGTAAGAGCACAAGCATCGCTGAAAACAAAATCTTCAAGCGTCACGTCGCTGGGAGCACCACCCTGATCGCAGAGCAGCTGCAACGAGTCACCGACGTCTGTGCTGGATGTGGAGGGCATGCTTTCGTGGTCGTCGTCATTAGCTTCGCAGCCCAGTTCTTGGTTTGAGTGCATGCTATCCTTGAAGCCCGCCTTTTTGAAGCAGTTAGCTATAATCTCACTACTCGTCGACTCCCATGACCGCGATAGCATCTCCAAGGCCATGAATACGTCGATTTTGGTCTCTCTTTTGAGCTCAATGTTCAGCAGCAGCCTTTCAATTACCCGCTTGCGGTACGAACACTTCACGCTGTTAATAATACCCTGGTCCAGTATCAGGGAGGTGCAATTTGCAGGAAAATATTCGAGCTCGACGTTGGTGAGCGCACAGTCTTGAACATGATGTGCGGAGCAGTTGTCCACAAGTAGGCAGATGCTTCTTTCCTGCTTGCGCATTTCAGCATCCAAGTCCTTCAGCCATTTTGTGAACAAATCCCGTGTCATCCACGCCTTCGTGTTTGACGTGTATTTCACCGGCATTATTTTCTTGCCCCTAAAGCAGCGCAGCTTCTCACTTGTTCCAATTACGAATAGCACGCATTTATCGCTGCCGTTCATGTTGGCGCAGAAAAGAACAGTTAAACGCTGCTTACTGTGCTTGCCACCATGGCATTTTTCATTTCGCAGCGCCAATGTTTTCTTTGGCAACAGCCGATATAAAAATGCTGTCTCGTCGGCATTGTAAATGTCGGCGACGTCAAAACATGCCAAAATGCCTGGGACACGATCACGCAGCCAGTCAGATGCTCCAATCTCGTTCGCCTCGGCCGACTCACCGCTGGCCACCTTTCCAACAATGTTGTGCCTCTCCTTAAATCGTTGGAGCCACCCGCTGCTGGCTTTGAAGTCATCGCACCCAAAAATGCAAGCGAAGTTCAAGGCCTTCTGTTGTAGAATGGCCCCGCTCAACGGCATGTTTTTGGCACGCATATTCAAGAACCACATGAAGAGGGCCTTTTCTATGTCGACGTAGCTTGCCTCCTTTAATCTTTTCTGCGGCAGACCCGAGCCACCCGCACTAACGGCAGTCATAATGCTGTCTTTCAATTTAAGAATCGTAGGCAGTGAACTCTGCGAAAGTCCATACCTTTCGGCAACAGTCATCTTCTTTTCGCCATTCATTACTTCAGTGATGATCTTGGCTTTCATGTCCATAGACAAAACTTTTCTCTTGCGAGGAGCACTCATCTTGGACACAGAACTCATTGCACGATGAACGGAGCCAAGTCGAAGAAACGCTGCTGCTGTTCGTAGGCCTAAGTCGAGCTCAACAACGTTACGCTCTTTGTCAGCCTCCTCAGGCCTCGCGTACGCGTATTTCCGGTTTGCGCTTTCACGTTCCGAGTCTCCAACTTGCCAGTGGCGTCATGACGTGACGCTTCTTGAAACTTCCGTGGTGCGGATTTTGTATGCGTATGACAGATGGCACGGCTGTACGTTCTCGCAGATTCCCAGACTGCCGGCAAAATTGGCGTGTAAAAGGGCAAATACAAAATGCGTTTTGTCTCTGCTAAACTTTTATCTCTCATTCTATTATGAAAGTCGCTCCTGGCACATGCATGCGATGCGCAAGGACTTCGTTACATCGAAAGTGCGGTACAAAATTACTTCCTTAAATTGCGAAAAAAAATACATGGTTTACAATGGGATAGTGATTGGGAAATGAAAAAAATGCGTTACATCGCAAATTTCGTTACATTGAGGTTCGTTACATCGAGGTTCGACTGTATATTGAACGACCGGTGAAATTGAGTTCGATATATGACGCAGCTTTCCTATCTTTTACATGGGATTTTCAAGGGGATATTCCGCGAGTTCGATACAGTCGAGTCCACGTATAACAATATTCAAGTGCCACAAAATTTCCATTGTTATGACCGGTAATTGTTATAAACTGTTTGCACGAAAAAAAGCATAACAACTGCAGAGAGGGGTCACTGATGGCAAGTGACATGCGATCTCCACCGAGACATCGTTTTGGTGGCCCCGAAAGGGGTCTTGTAAAAAAATACGAGAAGGTTGCTTTGGCTGCCCCTCAGCTTGAGAAATCCCGAAGTAACGCTGGGGTGAAGAGAGAGAAAAAGACTAAACTTTTATTTAAAAGCAGAGGAGATTGGAGCACGCAGGCCCCTGGGGTGAAATCGCCGCAAGCATCTCACCACGTACATCTCACTGGCTTGCACGAGAAAGCCCCATGTCCGTTAACCTTGCTTGCCTCACGCGAAGCGTGTCGTCATCCTTCTCCATGGCATCTAGGTACGCCACGTAGTGCAGCAGAAAGTCCCTCGCGAAAACAAAGCCCCAGAGGGACTGAATCAACTGCAGGGCCTCTTGCGAGAACAACGTTGAGGCAGCCTGCCCTACCGCGTCATCGTCGCTGACATCGCCGTCACTGTCGTCAGGCGCCTTGTCGAACACGTTTGCGCCCACTGTCAAGCGAGGACCTTTCTTTGTTGAACTTCTCAGAGGAGCGGATGATCATCGACACCGTCGGTTGCGATAGTGCATACTCCTTTGCGATACTGCACTTGTCTCCAAATCGATAGCCGTGCCGTGCGCTTTCTTTTCACCGGCAACGTTGTCCAATAATCAGCGGATGGATCTGCCATCTTACGTTTCGGTGGCGATTCAAACGAGACGAAGAAACCGCGTGGCCAGGAACGACTTCGACGCAATCAACTTCCAAATCCGTTTGCAGAACTGCGCAAAATGAGGGGTGAGCGGGTGAGTGAGCAGATAAGCGGATCAGCGCTGTCGGCGCGTTGCCGAAGTCCATTTGTGTTTCGGAGGGTGGTGCAGCGCAGAGTTATGGGCGCAGTCCATTTTTGTTCCGAGGGGTGGAAGGGCAGCGGGAGAAAGGCGCACAGGCTTACAATGCAGAGAAGGCCAGAAAACAGGTTCTATTGTATGAGCGCGCGGCGGGGAAGGTGCAGCAGCTGGAATTTCTTTTTTTTTTTTTCTTTTCAAAGATTTCGCATTCAACTGCCTTTTGGTAGAGAACTCAGGAGCGAGACTTCATTGTTATAACCGATAATGTGCCAAGGGGGCATTGTAGTAAGCGGGTTATTTTACCATAGAAAACATACAAAAGTAGATGGTACAGCAGATTTTCATTGTTGTAAGACCGGTATCGTTATAAGTGGACTCGTCTGTATAACCAAAATTCGAAATATCCCGGTTCGACTGTATGTGTATGTTTTGTATCTGACTGCCGACTCTTTCTATGCTTATTTGTCCATGGTGTAATTTGCTTGGTGGCAACTTTTATTTTGTTACTTTTCTGTTCAGTGATAGTATTTGCAGTCTGTGTTTACTTTGCTTGTAACTCTGACATGTATACTGCAAGAAAAATTGAATATTTTTTGTTAATTCACAGGGATGCTTTGTGTGCTGCTACCTTGTATGGGCCCCAGCCACTCCCAAGCTGTTAATCAACAGCTTTTTCGTATAGGAATGCCTAACGATATGTTGAGGGGGGGGGGGGGGGGATGATGATGATACACATTATTGGGCTGAGCACAGAAGTAGTATTGGTAAAAGCAGAAGGTATCCTTGGCAGATCATGCAAGCTTCTCTGTGAGTTTGGTGCAAAGAACCTACGGTGGGCATCAAGCACAAACTTCAGTCAGTGACAGCACGTTTCTGGAGCTGTTGTGGCCAGCATATCGTGATGTTTTCTTTTTGTTGTTCAGGAGCCGTTTGAGCATGAGTCCCTGCTGCTGGACCGCAAGGACCTGAAGCTGACCAAATTCGAGAAGCGGCTGGCCAAGCAGAGCTATGAGCTGGAGAAGAGGGCCACCCTGCATGGGGGCCGCACCTACATGCACGCCACCACTAACGCCGGATACTCCAACGGGTGAGGCCTCTCTCTCTGTCTGCCTCCTTTTAGTTCTGAGTGAAATGCGATTACTGGGATCACCATTTGGAAGTGGATGACAGCGTAGCCTACATTCAAGGCTTCACTTTTAACAATAAAAAATGCCATTGATGACATCGCAGGTCTCTTGCAGAAACAGCCACTGGTGGAAGTTCCCCATATTTTTCTTTTTGGCCTGTTTGTTGTTTGAATGCGGTATCATGAATACCCACGTGCATATAATATGAACCCGCATATAATAATACGAGGTGTAATTTCAGTGTAGGAGAAAAGAAAAACAGGAGTGTTCTTTGGTGTATAATGTCGAGTGCAGAAAGCCCACCGAAAGCATTTGCACTGCATTTCACTTTTTGCTCGGTGGCTTCATGGCACTCGCAAGGCATACAAGCTTGCATGTCCAGTGCCACCCTATCTCCATATGTGCTGATTCGCATTCCTAGCAGGGCGTAGCACCATCGAGTAGCGAGTTGATTGAATGCATTTTGACCACACACGTGACAGTGCTCGCTCTCTCTCTCCAACCAGGTACCAGACATGGCAGAACCGGCAGGGTGCGGTGACATTCCTTGGGCCTGGCCCCACACAGACCACGCCCATCCCGATGCAGCCTGGCTCATCGCAGAACGGGGACATGCCCGTCTGGGGCACCCCCAACGTGATGCAGTCCCTCCTGCGGCAGGGCATGACCGTGCAGAGGATGCGGGTGCCTGCCAGTAAGTGCTCTCAACTTAGGATGCAGAGGAAAGAAGATAGCTGCACAGCATGAAAGAGAACCGAACAAGTGTAGAAAGGGAAGCCTCGGCTCTCAAGCCAGCGTTTGAACTAGGGGACTTCGTCTGGGCTTAGACGAAGAAAAGTCCCCTTGTCGAAACGGCTTGGCCTGCGAATGGAGGCCCCCCTCAACTCGTGTTCAGTGCTTTCAGCTTGGTGTGATTCGGCTGTATGAGCAACCGTGCTGGGCACCCATGTAACGGATGAGTCTCATTCAGGCCTCATTCGATAGAGGTGAAATGCAGAAGCTACTACTCATGTGCTCGGCAATATTAGTGCACGCAAGAACCTTGGGTGAAATTAATTTGTAACTGTCCAGTATTGCACATTTATCTAGCTCCCTTCTCGACCCATTTCCTTGCGGGCACTGTTATAGTACAGTTGAATCCCGCCACAACGAATACCGCCACAACGAAATTTCCGCGACAACGAATAATTTTTTATTCCCCGCGAGTATCCTATAAGAATTAATGGCCTAAATTTCTCTGCACAACGAACCATTTTTGCAGAGCGATTCCGCTTCAACGAAATTTTCGCGTTCAAAATCGAAACCGAAACTAGTTTTATTGGCGAGAAGTCCAAGTCAAATCCAAAGCCACATTAAGCATGAAATCACGTGATTGCAGTTCCGCCATTTTGGCTTTGTGTCGTGGTCGCGTTGTTCACTCGCTGCCTTTCTCTTCGACAACGACGAGTTTTCATCCGCAGGACACGATGGCAACGCAAGTGAAAAAACGCAAAACTATTTCCCTTGAGCAAAAAGCTCAAATAATCGCCCAAGCAGAAAGCGGAAGGAAGAAAGCGGCAATTGCTGAAGACTTCGGAATTCCTGCAAGTTCGCTGTCAACGATTCTAGGCAATAAGGACAGCGTGAGAATGGCACTTGCTTCAGGCACATCCTCGAAGCACAAAAAGGTGACGCGGCCCCTCCATGAAGAGTTGGACAAAGCAGTGCATGCGTGGTTTGTGGAAGCACGAGCCAGCAACGTCCCCCTGTCCGGAAGCATCGTCCAGCAGAAAGCCTTGAACTATGCATGCCTACTTGGCATTGATGATTTTAAAGCCAGCATTGGCTGGCTAAACCGTTTCAAGGCCCGCCATAACATCGTTGGAAAAGTGTTGTGCGGCGAGTCAATGTCAGCAGACGTGGACGGAGCAGCTGCTTGGAAGGCGAGTAACATGGCCGGAATTTTAAGCAACTTCGCGCCTGCAGACATTTACAACGCCGACGAGACCGGGCTATTCTACGAGATGTTGCCGGCTAGGACGCTCGACTTCAAGGGGCAGCGCTGTCACGGCGGCAAACACAGCAAAAAACGCATCACAGTGCTGCTTTGCACAAACATGGATGGCTCGGACAAGCGTCCGCCGTTAGTCATAGCAAAAGTGCCAAGCCGCGCTGTTTTAAGGGAACTCGTAGCCTACCTGTGCAGTACAAGGCGAACAACAAGTCATGGATGACCCGCGCTATTTTCACCGAGTGGATGATGGCATTCGACCGCGACATGAAGCGGCAGGGCCGTAAAGTTTGCTTGCTTTTGGACAATTGTTCAGCGCATCACTCCGACGAAGTCAAGCTCACTAACACGGAGCTGAGGTTTTTCCCTCCCAATTGCACGTCTGTCTTACAGCCTCTCGATCAGGGCGTGATTCTTAGCCTGAAGCGCGCTTACCGCGGGAGGTTAATTCAGCGGCTGATTTTTAACACTGAAACCGGCCGAGACACGAAGGTGGACTTGTACGTGGCACTGCAGATTATGTCTGCTGCCTGGAGCACACTGGGGCGCTCAGTAATTGTGAACTGTTTCAGGCACGCCGGATTTGCTGAAGGTCGACCCGTACACTCTGCTGGCCTAACACCAGGCGTTACAGACGACGACGAAGAGGCGTCACCGGCTCCGGGGATCGCGGCCGCCTGGAAAACGCTGGGAGAAATAGGAACCGTGCCGCCTAATCTCGAGCTCGACGAATACATCGGCGCTGACGCTTGTGTTGTTGTTCACGAAGATGTGAGTGATGAGCAGATCATAAAAGCTGCCCGGAATGATAAGGACTCTTCCGATGAAGAAGACGACGACGTACAGGAAGCGCCGGCTGCGGCAACCGCCGTACAGGTGATGGACGCTTTTGATGTCATCAGGAATTTCGTTGCTGTCCGAGACGACGATGTTGCAATGGGTTTGCTGACCGAGTGCGAAAATCGCGTGACGGCGTTGCTCGCCGTGAAGCGTAAGCAAACCAAGCTTACAGATTTTTGGCATTAAACGCCTTTGCTGCTGCTTGGGCAATTCTTTCTGCGTTTCACGTCAAATTTTTGCGATAACGAAGTTCCGCGAGAACGAATTTTTTTTCGTGCACCGTGAATTTCGTTATAGCGGGATTCAACTGTATAGTACTGTACTTTTTCTGAAAACCAGATTTTATTATTTGTTTTTGGTTCCAAACTTGTACAGTAAAACCTCATTTATCCGGATCTCGTTAGCTCGGAAATTCGGTTAACTCGGACTTGCGGCGCGGTCCCGGCAAAACTGTGTATAGTTCAATGGTGTGAAATGCTCGTTAGCTCGGAGGCATTTAGCCACGCACCGGTTAACTCGGACAACTCCCGAAGGCTATCGCAACTTCCAGTGAGCCGCGCGATACTCGGCGGTTCGGAGGCACACACTCTTTGCTGTAACCAACGGCGTGGCAGGAGACTGCAGGAGAGTTGGAGAAACCGAAACCGAACAAAAGCTGCACGAGGAGCTCGAGAATGACGATGATGATAATGAATGAGCGAGCAGTGGCTAGGTGGCGCCAGCCACCACCCGATGCATGGGTTTGGGGCTTTGGGCCGCTGGACCATCCAGCATCTACTGAAAGCTGCAAGGACGACGGGACGGCAGGGACGGTTTGTTCTGCCCCTCACCGCCACGTGTGCAACGCCTGCGCTACAGTGCCCCTACGCTGCTTCATTCTTTGTGTTGTGGGTGCACGTTGCGTTTGTCGACTGTGCTTGTGCGTTGTGCCGTCGCCATCGTTCTTCATAGTGATGGCGACCGCCACCCCAGCGAAACGACCACAGCAAGCCAGCAAATGATTTAGAAAGAAAAGTAAAGATATTGAAGGAGCTGAACGAAGGCATTTCTCGGCAGGAGGTAATGAAAAAGTATGGCGTCAAGAGAAGCACGTTAAGCGACTACGTGAAAAACAAAGAAAAAATTTTCGAAGCGTTTGACAGCGGCATATTAACAGGAAGAGAAAAAGGCTAAGGACGGCTGCGCACCCGAAACTGGAAGAAGCACTGCTACAGTGGATTACAGATATGCGTGATGGACAGCTTCCTTTGAGTGGCCCGCTGATCTGTCAGCAAGATGACAGGTACGCACAGAAAATGAACATTGAATCTTTCAGTGCGTCTGAAGGATGGTTCGCCCGCTTCAAAGAAAGGCACGGATTGGTCTTTAGAGACGTGTGTGGGGAGAAGGCAGCGGTGGATGAACGCCGCATTGCTGACTGGAAGACAACCGAGCTTCTCCAGTACCTGGCTCGTTATGAACCTGCCGACGAAACGGCACTGTTTTTCGAAGCCTTGCCGGACAAAACAATCACCTTTAAGGGTGACCCGTGCGTTGGAGAGAAGAGGAGCAAGGAAAGGGTCACTGTGCTTCTCGCTTCAAATATGTCGGGCACAGAGCGCCTGCCACTACTTGTCATCGGGAAGGCAGAAAGCCTAAGGTGTTTTAAGAACATTCCCCATTTGCCTGTGGAATATCGAGCCAAAAGAAAAGCCTGGATGACCTCAGATATTTTCCAAGCTTGGCTGCGGCAGCTCGACCGCCGCTTCTCCGCTAACAAGCGCAAGGTTTTACTTGTAGTGGACAACTGCAACGCGCACACCCGAGTGACAGGGCTGGAGTGCATCGAGCTCGTATTCCTTCCTTTGGACACGACGGCTGCACTGCAACCACTGGATCAGGGCATAATTCAGCATGTAAAATGCAGATACAGGAAGCATGTGCTAGAACGGATGCTGCTGTGCAAGGAGGCAGGGCGAGAATATGACCTAAACCTCCTCAGTGCAATTCACACTTTAGTGCAAGTTTGGAACAACACGCCGGCCGAGGTCATAGCCAACTCCTTCAGGCTCAGCGGATTTGTCCGCCCTGATGACTGCGACGTTCCTCCAGAGGTGACTGCAGAGCATACCCCAGAGCCCACTGAAAATATGGACAACGAAGAGGTGGATGACAGGCGCTTTGAATTTCTCCTACCTAGTGGTGTCCAGCTTGCCGACTACGTAGCAATAGACGATGATGCTGCCGTTGCTGGCCTGCTGACTGACGACGACATATTATCGGAAGTGCTCAACGGGGACGAAAATCATTCCGATGAAGACGATCGCGACCCGCCATCGCGACGTCGCACCGTGCAGGAGGCCGCGGAGGCCCTCGCTGTATTAGAGGAATTTTATGTAGAGTGTCGCGACAGTGAGCATGCGCACCACCACCTGATGGGGTTGAAGAAAATCGTTCTCGCGCAATTCTGGCGACTAGGCAAACAAAAATAATGCAGTTTTTCATGCAATAAAGGTATGTTTATGCGCCATACATTTTTCTTGTTATTTTCATGGTCCATTCGATAATCCGGAATTCGGTTAACTCGGACATTTTTTCCGGTCCCTTGAGATCCGGATTGACGAGCTTTTACTGTAATAGCAGATTCGTTCATTATAGATGCACACTTGAGGTTATGTGACACAAGGAGAACACAGAGCTGTGCCATGGATTGTGGCAGTTCTCCTTTCCTTTTTTTCCTGTTCTTTCAATTTAGAGTGTGATTGCAGTGCCGGACCCACTGTTAACTAGCTGCAACATCTGACTCAGCCTCAGGTCCTGGTCTAAATCTGAGCCGAGATCCATACTCTGATCATGATCAGAATCATAGCCCAGGTTCACTAGAGATTCATGTCAAGAACTGCATTTGAACCCAAATGAGCCAACTCATCCGTGAGCATCTCAGCACCACTTTGTAAATGTGGCCACGTACTTGCAGCTAACACCAATGGTGAACCTAACTGTGTGCAGAAGTGACGATACCGCTGAACAACTCATCGGACCCCCCGGTGGAGATCCCTCCTGGCACAGAGATTCTGGTGATGAAGACGCCGAAGGGTGTCTACCTTCGAATCCCTGATGGCCGCATCATTGCGGTGCGCATTCCTACAAGCGGAGAAATGGCCACAGCAGGACAATCGGGTCAGTTCTACTGTCAGTTTTCACCCTCTTTTCTTTTTTTTTTACAGCCGGTGCTTCATCCTGCCTAGTCAACTACACAAGCAGCTGTTGTGTGGCAGCCTTCGATGCAGTCGATAAAACAGTGCTCAGTGAGGTTCTTTAGAGAAGAATATTAAGGGGCATACTTGAATTCAAGTCAAAGCTGATTGGCATTATTTTCAAGGCTCTCAAATTGTCGATGGAGATCTGTGAGGGGATATTAAACGAAGTCCCCCATGTGACTTTTCATCGAAATCGAGGCTGCTTTTGGCACATCAGTGTCCGTATTCAAAGTTTGCATTGTTTTCAGAAGTGTCGTTATCTCCTTGACCTCAGGTCATTAACACAGGAGCCCAAAGTCACTATATTGCTTCCAGTTCCGGCATTTCCACTAATCCGATGACTATCAGCACTTGTGAAAACGACACAAACTCAGAATACGGACCTAGTTGTCAGAAGTGAAGTGGAGAGAGTGTAAGAGGCTGGATGTGACATTGCTTTGGCTACTTTTTGCCTCCTCTTACTGTGTTTGTCAGTTTGGAGTGTGTGAAGATTTCTTGAACACTGCTGACAAAACAAGGAGGAGTACAATAGATGTGTTGTGAGGTGACAGCGAAGAGTGCGTCATGCAATGGTAGACATTGAATTGGGTCACCTATAGACGTGCTTAGGAGAGCAGTCTGAGAATGCATTAGTTGTCTTCAAGGGCACCAGGGAACCCACAGATCTTCGTGTGGTAACCATTGCATTGCATGTGTTGATGGAAGTTGTGGGGCTGCCAACAATTGGTTTATAGTTGTCACTGTAGTTTTACGGGATACCAGCTGAAAATATATGAGCAAGTACAGTCTAGCCCAGTTATAATGAAGTCGGCGGGAATTGGAAATCACTTCGCTGTATCCACTATTTTGTTGTAGTATCTGGACTGTATCTGGACTATGAAAGAAAGAGACAAATTTGAGTAAATTGTTGTATCTTCTCTGGACAAAGTGGTCCAGCGTTTCCTGAACACATTTTGCAAGTGCGGTCTTCAGGATCGCGGCTTCCATACCGTCCAACTGCTACCCAAAGTTCTGCTCTGAACTGCCGAGGTACATCCATGGTGTGTCAACAGCTGCGATGGCCGCTGCGGAGGTTAGCGGCTTAGCGGCGCAACCAGCGTCGTCGCAGTTACTCTCTGAGGCGCTATCTGTCCCTTCTGTGACATTCCCGGCAACTTCGTCAATCGTGAAGTCCTCTGTGGCAACAAGTTCGTCGTTGGTGGAAATGAAGTTCATGTGGGACAGACCTGGAGGCACAAGGTCCAACTTGTTAGCGGACTCCCATAGCTGCTCCAAGCAGGCTGTCGTAGCGGCACCATCAGCTGTTGTAGCGATGTCAACTGCGGCAGTTTCGTACTCTGCAGGCGACACGTCTACGCTGCTGCTTCAGAAGAAGCCAGCTTTCTTAAAGTATCGAGCGATAGTCAAGTGCTTCATGCCCCTCCAGGCTCCGCTTGCAAAATAGATGGCCTTCACCAAAGGGACCTTCATCTCGGCCACGCTGTTGGGGGAGCGAACATCGATCAGAAGGCGCTCGATCACTTGGCGTTGGTCGTGGACCTTGAAGTTAGATATACCCCCCTGGTCTATAGGTCGCGGCTTGGCAACTTGGTGAAGCCCAAGTCCTTAGCCTTCATTAGCATGATGGGTCCACTGAGCGGGATGTTCTTTGATCGGGCCACTGTTATATGTCGGCATACATGACGCACCCGATCCTCTTTTGGTCCCCGCTGCCAACATCGCCGTTGAGAATGGCGTCGATGTTGCTGCCATTCTTGATTATCGTTGAGAGTGTGGACTGTGCGATTTCATACTTCCATGCGATATCAGTCTTCACGTCTCGACACACTTCGTCTTCAATGACAACACTTCTTTTGCCCATCGAGGTGCTGGGGCTTGCGAGGCTCGACATTGCCGAGCCTCGCAAGCCCCGCGAGCCTCGAGCAAGGGGATAACTGAGTAGTTCCATTGTCTAAAAATTGTCCAGGCGAAGTCAGCGGTCATAAGATATCAAAGGTAAGAAGTGGAACAAGGCCGGAAGACATAATGGCATCAGTGAGAGAAGCGCGTACAAAAATACACGAAAGCCGAGGAAACACTCTTGTTTCCCTTGCCCTCTATTACTCCCATGATGATTCCTCCGACTCTCTCTCTCCCGAGCCCAAAACCGAGTGGAAATTCAAGCACCGCGATTCGCTAAGTTGACCGCTGCTCCGCAACGTCATTGAAAATTGCCTTTTATTTTTTTACATTTTTTACCTCCCGCTCATGAAGATGACAAGCCAAGCAATGCAGTGAAGCAACCTTTCACTTCACGGAAGTGCAGCCGAGGCTGCGAATTCAGCCATCGGCGAAATTTTGCCCTTATTTTTGCAAGGCGTAAAAATCTCCTTATTGATAGGTACTACATTATTTTTCATTCGGTACAAAATCGCTTCGCTATATTCGCTGTCGTGCGCTTATTTGTTTCGTTAAAACTAGACCCAAATTATATTGAAATGCAAAAAGGGGAATGGGAAATTGAACTTCCTTTGTTATAACCGCTATTTCGCTATAACCGGGCTAGACTGTACTTGTGTTGGAATTTGCAGTTTTTACTTTTCAAATATTTGGCAGACTTGTTTGATGTTTATTTCTAAATGAAAGTTCTGTTTCTTAGTAAATGAGATAGCTTGCACACAAAAAATTGAGTAGCTGAACTATGTTTGGATACAGGTCAAGAAAAAAAGCGGCAAACAGCCCTCAAAGGACCCCTCTCCAGCCAGTGGCATCGCTCCAAATGTGCGACGTCGCGTCACACACGGGGGGAAAAAAAAAACAACAGAGAAGCGTGTTCTTCCGCGCTCATGGTCTCACGAGTTTTAGAATAAGGGGACCCAACCGGTTAGGGGAATAGGGTAATAGCAGGGCGACAATGCGTGTCACCTCGTAGGGCTCTATGGCGGAAAAGAGATGCAGTGAAGCGCAGAATAACGAAGCGGTTTCGTGAAAACTCGTTTTACCTGTTGTACTCAGCATGATGAGCAAACGACTAGTATCGATCCACTTCAGTAAAGCTATGTATTTTTGCTGGAACTCGCAAAGCATTTAGGAACTATTTGCCAGCACGGACTCATTCGAAGAAACCACGTTCCAAGCGCTGCTCATGGGTGCAAGGCTTGACATCATGGTATAGCTCGGCAGCTATTGGTTGGAGGGGGGTTCTTTGATAGCTGGGTGCCGCTTTTTTCTTGACCTGTATCCGACTGAGATGTCCCTATTGGGTTGCAGGGCTGAGTTGAGTGGTCTGCGTGTTGGTGGCAGCTGCGGAACTGCTGCTAATTTGTCACGGCCAGAACATTATGCTTTCTCAGGATGTGCATGCGCAGCTTTGCGTCAGTGTTCAGTCGATAAACTTACTTCTCTGGCTCTGAATTGGTGATGATAGCAAACTAACAATGCTTCCCACTCTGCAAAGCTTGTGGAGCAATGCCTCAAACATTTCACAGCTGTGCTTCTTATGCTACAGTACAACTGCTGCATCACACCCTTGGCTACATTGCCCAGTTAACTTTCAGCTTTGACGTAATTTAGCTCGTGCTTGCTTAAGCTATGCATTGCTTGCCAATAATGCTGACCTTTTTAGGTGGTTTTGGCATGCTTTATACAGTTGAATCCCGCTATAACGAAATTCACGGTGCACGAAAAAAAATTCGTTCTCGCGGAACTTCGTTATCGCAAAAATTTGACGTGAAACGCAGAAAGAATTGCCCAAGCAGCAGCAAAGGCGTTTAATGCCAAAAATCTGTAAGCTTGGTTTGCTTACGCTTCACGGCGAGCAACGCCGTCACGCGATTTTCGCACTCGGTCAGCAAACGCATTGCAACATCGTCGTCTCGGATAGCAACGAAATTCCTGATGACATCAAAAGCGTCCATCACCTGTACGGCGGTTGCCGCAGCCGGCGCTTCCTGTACGTCGTCGTCTTCTTCATCGGAAGAGTCCTTATCATTCCGGGCAGCTTTTATGATCTGCTCATCACTCACATCTTCGTGAACAACAACACAAGCGTCAGCGCCGATGTATTCGTCGAGCTCGAGATTAGGCGGCACGGTTCCTATTTCTCCCAGCGTTTTCCAAGCGGCCGCGATCCCCGGAGCCGGTGACGCCTCTTCGTCGTCGTCTGTAACGCCTGGTGTTAGGCCAGCAGAGTGTACGGGTCGACCTTCGGCAAATCCGGCGTGCCTGAAACAGTTCACAATTACTGAGCGCCCCAGTGTGCTCCAGGCAGCAGACATAATCTGCAGTGCCACATACAAGTCCACCTTCGTGTCTCGGCCGGTTTCAGTGTTAAAAAGCAGCCGCTGAATTAACCTCCCGCGGTAAGCGCGCTTCAGGCTAAGAATCACGCCCTGATCGAGAGGCTGTAAGACAGACGTGCAATTGGGAGGGAAAAACCTCAGCTCCGTGTTAGTGAGCTTGACTTCGTCGGAGTGATGCGCTGAACAATTGTCCAAAAGCAAGCAAACTTTACGGCCCTGCCGCTTCATGTCGCGGTCGAATGCCATCATCCACTCGGTGAAAATAGCGCGGGTCATCCATGACTTGTTGTTCGCCTTGTACTGCACAGGTAGGCTACGAGTTCCCTTAAAACAGCGCGGCTTGGCACTTTTGCCTATGACTAACGGCGGACGCTTGTCCGAGCCATCCATGTTTGTGCAAAGCAGCACTGTGATGCGTTTTTTGCTGTGTTTGCCGCCATGACAGCGCTGCCCCTTGAAGTCGAGCGTCCTAGCCGGCAACATCTCGTAGAATAGCCCGGTCTCGTCGGCGTTGTAAATGTCTGCAGGCGCGAAGTTGCTTAAAATTCCGGCCATGTTACTCGCCTTCCAAGCAGCTGCTCCGTCCACGTCTGCTGACATTGACTCGCCGCACAACACTTTTCCAACGATGTTATGGCGGGCCTTGAAACGGTTTAGCCAGCCAATGCTGGCTTTAAAATCATCAATGCCAAGTAGGCATGCATAGTTCAAGGCTTTCTGCTGGACGATGCTTCCGGACAGGGGGACGTTGCTGGCTCGTGCTTCCACAAACCACGCATGCACTGCTTTGTCCAACTCTTCATGGAGGGGCCGCGTCACCTTTTTGTGCTTCGAGGATGTGCCTGAAGCAAGTGCCATTCTCACGCTGTCCTTATTGCCTAGAATCGTTGACAGCGAACTTGCAGGAATTCCGAAGTCTTCAGCAATTGCCGCTTTCTTCTTCCTTCCGCTTTCTGCTTGGGCGATTATTTGAGCTTTTTGCTCAAGGGAAAGAGTTTTGCGTTTTTTCACTTGCGTTGCCATCGTGTCCTGCGGATGAAAACTCGTCGTTGTCGAAGAGAAAGGCAGCGAGTGAACAACGCGACCACGACACAAAGCCAAAATGGCGGAACTGCAATCAGGTGATTTCATGCTTAATGTGGCTTTGGATTTGACTTGGACTTCTCGCCAATAAAACTAGTTTCGGTTTCGATTTTGAACGCGAAAATTTCGTTGAAGCGGAAACGCTCTGCAAAAATGGTTCGTTGTGCAGAGAAATTTAGGCCATTAATTCTTATAGGATACTCGCGGGGAATAAAAAATTATTCGTTGTCGCGGAAATTTCGTTGTGGCGGTATTCGTTGTGGCGGGATTCAACTGTATCATTCTTTATCAGTATGAATCCTAGCCGTAGCTTTGCTGTGGCTTACTGTCTTGTGAGCTGTTCTACGCAAGTCTGCAAGTTTGATCATGGCTGTGGTGGCAGAATGCAAATACACGTGTGTGTGTGTGTGTGTGTCATTTTTAATGGGCAGCATTAAACGACTCTAGGTAGTTGAAATTAGTTTGGAATTCTCACCTGCGGTTGCTCGTGTGGCTCACAATATTACCTATCTTTATGTACATATGGGTTCAGGACATTGAAATATTGGTCAGTAGCATATCAGACATATGGCCTAACACACTGCTTTACTCTGTTATTCAGCATCCCTGGTCAGAGCAGTCTACCATGAATGAATTAACAGAGGGAAATTATTCGAGGAAAGTTAACGAAAAATAATGTGGCGTAATTAATGGAAGTGTTAGGCAGCCCCGCGTTGGCTTGAAAAAATGAAGAGCATTTGGAAATACGATCTGAGCCAGCGTTGCAGTGCACCGGTTCGTGTAGACAGTGAGTCTGTTTTGCTTTTTAGTGTGCTGGCACTGGAGCATCCATTCAGCCATTTAGCTGTTGTGTGATGTCTGAGAGCTTCAGACTTGTGCCGCAGAGCGACACATTCGTGTCATGTTGGCAGTTTGCTTGACGTCGCAAGATTACACGTTGTGGCCGAATTGGCAAGAGCGTTTTTGAAATGGGAATCAAACCTACCGGGACCCTTGGACACCAAGACAGACGCGCTGCTTTAAGGCTGATGTAGTTAACGCATTGGATGGGGACTGCATTGCACGAGTCACATGTGGCTCTTCAGGGCTCTAAGAGCACCTTGACATCTGTGCCCCCTCCCCCTTACCCACTAGGCTTCCACAGGCTGCTATGGCATTATCTGGGCAAAAGTTCAAAATGCTTCTTAGGCAAATGGAAGCACAATAGGCAATCACTGCCCTAGCGGCATTCTTGGTGGCCATTAGTTCTGTTGGGCAAAATAAGAATAATTTGCCATGCCACATTTTTCCTGCGGCTCTTGTTTATATTTATTGCTCATTGCACGTGCCTGTCTAGCCGCCGCTGAGTTGGCATAATGTTGGCCTAACAAATGGCTCGTTCTGTGTCCTGCTTCGAACGAGAAGCCAGTGTAGCTCTGTGGATGTGGTGTTAAGCTGAAGTGACAAGAAGCGCGCCCTCTTCCACAGGTGAATCTGCGAGCAACAGTGGTGCCACAGCCAGCTCGGGGAACAAGCAGTCCTTTGGGGTGAGTACACCACAAGGGTCTAACAGTGCGCGGTTGCACCTGATTACCGCTCGAAGTTAGCCCTCAGAATCTTGTGACGTAGAGTTGTGAAAATTAAAAGCGTGTCAGATATATGAATGCAGTTCCAGTTGAAGCTGGGTTCATATTTCATATACTATAAATAAAAAAGTCAGAAGCCCGCAAATTTTCTTGCGTCTCGGTTTTTGTGACAGCTTTCACGTGCAGGCAGGAAAACGGAAACCAAAATGAGAATAAATGTTGGTAAAGTCACCTTGAAAATGCTTACAGTGAACCTTCGTTACTCAGAAGTCATAACTACCAGGAGTGCAACAGCTGCGCCAATTGCACCATTTTGATACGGCTACAAATTTCTGCGCCATAAGCATGAAATTTGTTAAATTTGCATTACGCTGTGCCAAAATGCCCCGACTATCCACAAAAATTTGCCTTACTCAGGGGCGTGATATGGACAGTCACGATGTTTCAGACACTGCAGCATGCGTCACTGGCCTTTTAGTTTTATTTTGAGATGGCGTCATGGCGTTCTAATGCCTACTCATATCTTTATCTCTGCATCCATGTGCTTTCTCCACTTTTGAGTTTGCTGAACCGTTGCGGTTTGAGGATGCTTCATCGCATAAATGGTGAAGCATTCCCATAATGCAAAGGGGCCGAGGCACCACTGCTACTGCTTTGCACTGCGAAAAGGGCCGTGGTGATCTTGGAGCAATACTTCGAAACTGTGTTTTAATCGTTGAATGCTTTTATTGGATGCATCTCTAGTTTTTATATGCGGCTCATGGAAGTTTTCGGTATTTTGTTGGGCATGTACAGCAAGGTTGTTTTTATGCTGTCTCGTCAACAGATTCACCTTTTCATCGTCAGATAGTGTAGGAAGTGTGTCAGTTATGGCTTGTATGTTTGTGCTTAATATAACCGAAGGTGGTAGATGTGAAATGTATTTTGGGCATCAGCAGGTCGGGAAACGCGCAGCAGCCTTAGCTATTGAATTCCATAATGCCGCAGTGGAGCCCAAGGCTGCCAAAATAACATTTATGGATGCTGCAGCCTTGAAATACTATAAAGTCTGCTCTGTGCACGAGATACATAACCTAATATCCTGAGTAATCGCGCACTTCCTTTAATCAAAATATTGTGTCAAAACCACTGAGTGATCGCCAGCCCATAGAAAACATAATTCACAGGACGAAGACGCGCTCGCTTGTCAGTTTAAATTTGCTTACAACTTGCTTTCTTACCTGCTCTCGGAATTTGCCATTTCACCTTTTTGTCGCGGTTTTCTTTTCTTTTTGTCTTTATTTTATTTGCTTTTTAATCAACATTTTGTTTTTCTATTGCGCTCGCTCCTGGTCACAGGCTGATCGCAGTCAAGGCCTCAAATACAGTGGAGACCACTTAAACGTAACCGCTTTTAGCGCGGAACCGGTTATAACGCAGGTTTTTCTGACTCCCGGTATTCGTACCACAGAACTCAATGTATAGGCAGACCGCATAATACGCAGGCGCGCGAACCAGAATACCGGTTATAGCGCGGTATTTGGGAGGTTGAAGGGCGCACTCCGCGCCCTTCGAGGGAGCGCAGTCCGCGGTGGAGAGCAGTGGCCGCAGTGGCTGTTGGGCGGACGCGCGCGACGAAAACAGAGAGGGAGAAGGCAACCCCGAAGCACCCGACGAAAGGCAGGCGCGTACATCACCATGGTAACCATGGAGCATGCACGTCATGCTGGCAGCGCCCAATCCGAGCGTGCGCGGCACGAAGTGCGGGGTAGAAGCAGTAGCGCAGCCTTTTTTTTTTTTCCGGCCCGCCAGTCTTTTTGTTGTGTCCGTCGTCGTGACTTGTGCTACTTGTGCTGTTGATTCTGCTGTCATGGCGTCGGCGTCTGCGTCTTCAAACGGCATGAAAAAGCGGCATGCTTTATCGCTCAAAACGAAGGAATGCATTATAAAGGACGTCGAGAGCGGGTTGAAGAAAGTGTCGGTGGCGGCAAAGTATGGCATATCCGACACAACCGTGTCGACTATTTACAAGAATCGGGAGGAGGTGCGGCAGCAACTGCAGCAAAATTCTTCTTCGCTGTCGCGAAAAAGAATTCGTGCGTCGAAGTATGAGGACGTGGACGCAGCACTTTTCAGATGGTTTGAGAAGTGAGGGCTCAGAGCATACCAGTAAGTGGCCCCCTGCTCCAACAAAAAGCTAGGTGCCTCGGTGCTCTTCTAGGCCACGACGACTTTAATCCACTTAATGGGTGGATCCAACGTTTCAAAGACCGCCATGGCATCAGCTGCAAAGTTGTTTGCGGCAAAAGCGGCGAAGTGAACGACGAGTCCATCGCAGCCTGGCTCCGTTTAAATTTGGAACCTATGTTCTCATCGTATGCAGACAGGGACATCTACAATGCTGACGAAGCTGGCTTATTTTACAACCTCCTGCCCAACCGCAGTCTCGCGCTGAGAGGCGAACCCTGCTCTGGCCTCAAGGCTTCGAAGGAGTGTATCACAGTGTTGTTTTGCGCAAATATGAACGGCACCGATAAGCGTCGCTTGTTCGTAATTGGCAAATCGGCGAGGCCGCATTGCTTCAAAAAGAGTGAGTACCTGCCAGTGACATACAAAGCAAACAAAAAAGCGCGGATGACGCAAGAGCTTTTTACAAGCTGGCTTTGTAAGTTTGATGAAGATATGGTGGCAGAGAAGCGGCGGGTTGTGCTTATCCTTGACAATTGCACAGCTCATAACATCCAGCCAAAGTTGACTGCAGTCAACTTGAAATTTTTGCCTGCTAACACTACCGCTAAAAGTCAGCCCTTTGACCAGGGCGTCATCGCCACTGTAAAGGCACTGTACAAGAAACGCCTTTGCGAGAGAGTTCTGCTGAACATACAGCAGCAGCAGCCCCTCAAGGTGCATCTAAGGGGCACAATTGACATGGTTGCTGCTTCGTGGTGGCAGTTGAAGGCCACAACGATAAGCAAATGCTTTCATAAGGCTGGCTTCATGCGCAATGCCGAGGCTCTTGAAGCTGAGGAGCAGGGCGACGTTGTCGATGAGGCAGTCGACGCTGACGACGTGTGGTCCGGCCTCATTGAGAGCAACTTTGTTTCTGCGACAGACACTTTTAAAGAATATGTCGATGCTGACGAAAATGAGCTGGCTGTCTGCGAGGAAGTGAGCACGGACGATGCGATTGTCGAAGCGGTGCGCAGTGGCGTGGAGCTTGCGACCAAAGATGAATCTGACGACGACGATGTAGACCCGATGCCTGATGTGCCTTGCAAGGACGCGCTCGAATGTCTGAACAAAGTTAAAGTTTACTGCGCGAAAAACAGCTTGAGCGATAAGGCGCTTCAGTGCTTAAGCTTTGTTGAAGACAAGATCGTTCGGAGTGCAGTGAAAAAACGCCGCCAGACGAAGATCATCGCATTCTTCTGCAGATAATTCACTTGTGACAAACATCGTTCCTGCTGAGTTGCAATTGTTTTGTGTGTGTGTGTCTGTGTGCGTGTATGTGAAATGTGCAATAAATTGTGTTTAAAAGGTAGGCTGCTCGATCTCACATGCGTAACAGCCTAAAAACGCGATGTTTTGGTTATAACGCGGTACCGCTTATAGCGCAGATTTTCGCAACTCCCGCGACTTACGTTACAAGTGGTCTACACTGTAAAGCTCTTTTAGAGCTGCCCTCGCGCGACACAAGCTGTGGATTTTGCATACAGTACAACATTGTTTTATGAGCTTTGCAAGCAACCTAAGATCCCGTGATTAAGATTGTCAAACTGCGCTAGATGAAAAAAAAAGAAAAGCATATTTTCTAGCTTTTTGCATTTTTATTCTGTCCCCGAAGTTTGAAATATTGACCTGCTCAATTTCATGGCTCACATTATTGGCATGCTCTTCAGTAGAAAAACCTTATTTACAAAAATAAGTGCAGCGCCGGTGATAGGTGGCTCTTGGTAGATTTCTTTTGGATCACATTCATACCATCTGATATTCATACCTCTTCATTTTTGGTGTGCCGAAAGTAAAGTTTCTTCCCTGTTTAACAGCTTCAAAATTTGAATTTTTTTTTTTCTTGTAAGCTGCTCCAAAAAATGCTACAAATCCTATTTCAGCTGTTGCACCCCTGTAACTACAGAAAAATGTTTTGCAGTCATGATCATGGCGAGAGTAGCTTCCGCTACTCCCGCTGAAGGTCGCACCCCATTTCTATCAGTGAGGCAGAGTGGGTAGGGATGTCGAGAGAGAACCATGCACTCGTGCTGCAGCCATTACACTTGGGCTTCCTGTGGAGGCGTCTGGTTCTTCGTGCCTGTTGCCACTCTGTCTGTCCTCGCCACCATTTTCCCAGGAAACTTGGCCTTTTCCAGAACATTCCCAGGCTTTATTGCCTTGGGTCACCATTGCTGTCTGTCATCCCTTGACGTGCAAGAGATATCACAGCCTCGCAGCAACTGTGTAGGGATGATGGACATGCATTGCTCATCTGTCTTTTTTTTTTTTCCCCATGATGTGTCGTTTTTTCACACCTTTTGAGCGTGAACTTTTGCAGTGACACGTGGCCGACATTGCAAAAGGATGTGCAGCGGAGAAGACTGGTGCATTTGGCAAATGGGTGCACCAATGGCGTTGTATCACAGTGCATTATGTTATGGAGTATGGTCACTTTTGCGGTCATAGAGTTGCACTGAGCAGTGTGGAAAAATGTTACTGCCGGCTAAAAATTAATGAGGTTCTAGTAGAACATCTCGCTGCAACACTTTTTTGTCCTATTTTCCACAGATCATTCAGCCGTCGCTGCAGTGCGGAGGACGGGTGCAACTCTCAGCTGCCACGGCACGCCAGATCAGCAAGGGCCCACCCGAAGTTATCAACCTTGATGACGACAGCGACCTGCCTGATGAAAGCAGTGATGACGAGGAGAGCGGCGGGCGCAAGAACGGTGCCATTGTTCCTGTGGCAGCAGTGAAGAACGCATCGTCGATGCTGGAGAAGCCTAAGGAAACTGGCGCTGCTGGCAAGCCGGTTGCAGTGTGACATCGGCACCACCTATCGACAAACAACCTCATTGTGGATCTCTCTTTGAGTCTGCCAGTGTGTGTGTGTGTGCGCGAGTCTGGTGTGTAATAAGCTATCACAAACGTCTCTGCAACGCATAGGGACGACAATGTCGTGCGCAAGTCGTGTGAGAAGCCACGAGAAACTGTGTTCCTCAGACGTCCTGTTCCCCAAGACAAACTCCTGCGCTGCCTGCAAGCTGGACCGGGGACTGGCACCACTGAAAGAACAGCATTCCAAAAGAAAAAAACAAAACAAAAATAAGACAACAGAGCCACACCACGCCTTCTTGCTAGATGGATTCGTTTTGTTCAAGCGGCTGCTACGAAGTTTCTATTTTCTTTTGCCACAAGCATGCTAATTAATCATCAGAAGAAACTCCTCATGTGCGCAACACAACAGGACAGCTGCTGTACATGTGTGTGTGTGCCACATGGAAAGGGTGAAAAAAATTGCATGCTGGAAATTTCAGTTATTTATTTAAGAATCTTCCCAAGCTGCATGCCGCGAAGCCAATACAAAGCTGTGCACATTTGCAGGCACAACCCACCCTCGAGCGTGGTGGGCGACGTCGGTATTTCAGGAAGCAAGTGTTTGAGGAGGGGGTGAGGCCGCCGATGCAGTATTTATGACTTTTTGTTCATGTCACCCTAGAAGTCCCAAGGTGTGCACGGGCTTGGTGCATTTCAGTCTAGTGCAGTCCTCCTTCCTCCTCTCCACTCTTGAGTCTCCTTTTTTTTATATATAGTTTTCATTTTTTCTGGTGGCGTCGCAGTTTGTACAGAAGGTTTTCCGACGTCGACATTCCTGGCCTCCGCCCTTTTCCTGCCCTGATGACATGTGCGAGTGACAGGACAACAGAGCTGTTTTGTTCTCATTGAAGTCTCCCCTCCTCACGTCATCGAGTCCTGCAAGTGTGTGTGTGTTGTTCCCTGTGACTTCCGCATTAAATTTTATCATTTAAGTGCATCTAGCCAAGGGAAAAAGAAAAGTGTTTCTTGAATGTCTTCTTCTTTCACTTGCATTTCTTCAGCGGCTGTCGCCCTTGTTTTTGTCTGCCTTGAACTAAGGCAAAGCATATGTTCAATGAAAAGCAGATGCTGTGTGCTTTGTTCTCTAGTGGCTTAGCTTCAGGCTAATTACAGTACAGCAGTATTATAGTGTTAGTTTTAATATAAACACAACCTACCAAAAAGGTGTCATTTTGTAGGTATTCAGTGTCTTGTATATAGAAAATGAACCAGGCTTTGCAGCCAAACACACCTGACTTGACCTTGAAGGGCATTACAGTCTCTCTTGGGGAGGTTCCAGGCAATGCTTATCAGATGGACTTCAGTTAGGGACCTATAGATTTGATGGCTGATGAATGAAGGTGGCCTGCTGCTCTTTTATTCTGCCGCGTGCCAATGGGCTTCCTTGTGACTTAAGACATGCCACTTTGAAACACCATTCTAGTGAGTGACAAGCCAGCCTGCTGACTGCCTGATGCAGTCTGGCTCAGAATGGCACAGAAATGATCCAGATATATTGAATTTGAAGAGAATCTCTAAATAGTTTGATATACTGATCATTCTATATAAGAAGTGTGCCAACAGATGAGCTCTTCTGTAAACCAAAAGCGTGGATATGGTGTAGCCACGCTAGCAGCACGCTTCCTTTAGCAGTGTGCTGCCCACCGGCTTTCTGTAAACCCATTGGCTGCCGCGGTTGGACCGAAGGCCATGTTCAAGCGGACGACATTATTTCAAACAGCAAAACTTAGCAAGGTTGGGCACGCAAAAAGTGATCATGGGGTGCCATTGGGAGAAGCACACCTTGCAGGGGCATGGTGCACAGTTCAATATATTGAGTGTTCTGCTGAACGATAGTTCTATAAATGCGAACACCTCTCCTATACTTTCGCATGGCTTTCAAGGGGATATTCTAAGAGTTTGATATAAGCAATAATTCAATATGTCTGGGATCTGCTGTATTCCTGAAAGTCTGAGAAGATGCACCATTCGTGAACTGAAATGTTTAATCCATGACCAACACTGGAATGGTAAAAAGTAGAGTGGGATATAACGAAAATGCCACAGCAACAGTGGTGCCTTTTATTTTGCGTTACGCCCCCACTGTTTTGCACAGTATGTTGTGCTCTCAAGTCAACATGCCAAACTTTCCTCTTCAACTATTATAGCAGGAAAGGTCATTTGAGGAGAGTGGTTGCCTGGAAGAACTAGCAGTGCAGTGGAAGCATTGGCGCCTCAATACTAGGCACATCCCCTGGCAGCAGATATGTTAAGCTTTTTTCCTTTGTTTTCTAATAAAAGAAGACCACTTTACTCTGGCATGTGTAGAGCCAAGCCTTTAGGCCTGAATTGGTTCAGGATAAGATATGTGTTTTGGAAAACTGGGAAAGGCACGTGCGAGTTGTCTTCCAGGGTGAGGCACCTAGCAAGTTAGTGTCCCAATTATGATTTGAATTATACTTGGGTACAACTTGACTATGCAGCGAAGCTTCACCATTCCCATTTGGGACCGCCACCACAATTTTTTCAAGACTGTTTCCAATGAGGCTGTTATGTATTTATTTAAGGTATTGACTGACAGTTGTCGAGCTTATTTATTACAAGTGTGGCTAATTTAACGCTTGTCTTGGAAAGTGCACATTTACAACTACTTTCCATACAAAATGCTCTTGCGTGCAACTGACAGTGTGGATTTCATCTTTTATTTCTAATGCCACAGACGAAACTGAAATATGGAGGTTACGGGTAGTGGGTTAGGAAAGGGCAATGGTCGGCAGTCCTTGGTCTAGGAGTCCTTTGGCCTCAGCTGCAGCTCTGGCTCGCTGAACTGATGCTGTGCACCCGAGTCGGCTAGAAGATGCGTGGCTTTGTCTACTTATGTTTGTCCACAAATTTACACCATCACTGTTCAAATCTAATATTTTAATTTCAAGAAGATCCCAAGATTATTATTTTTTTTTTTTTTTATCATTTCGCTAACTTGCCGTAAGGCATACTATAGAAAGTCGTGCAACTTGTTTTCTGCCAGAAACTGGAGAAGGCTTTGCTTTTAGTGTTGTGTGTTTGCCACTTGGAGAAATCCTCCTCCCTCGTCGCCGCCAGTCCCACTTCCTGGAGAATCCGTGCCCTTGAAGCCCCCGTCCCTGTCCACAAGTCCACATCAGGTGGCGAACATCCATCACTGCAGCCGGTGTAGAACATTTCAGGCATGAGGTCGGTCCTATGTTTCGAGAGTCCCATCAGCACGTGACCGATGGAGTAGGGATACCTCCTCCAGTCTAGTTAAGTTAAAAAGGAGGGGGCAAGTGCACGGCAGGATAAGGGCACGTGTACTTTTCCGCAAAGAGGATGCTAGGATAGGGACAATGGAGCGGGCATCAAAAGGTAGCTTGGTGCGGGGTGCATTAGTGTTTGGAATTTGGTGCGTGAGGTCAACTTTTCTCTGCTCGGCATTCTCAGCATTATCTTGTGTCCAGTGTATCTGGAAGCGTATCTTTGTTTCCTTATTAAGTGCATGTGCCTGAGTGCATGTTTCAGATTGTATGTGCAGATCATTCAGTGGACTGGCACAGGCATGAGCAGCTCGGTCAAGTCTTCCTGAGGAGAGGGCGACTTCACTGAGCTGCGTATACATGTGCCAGTTCACATCTGCACATAGGTAGATGTATTTCGGGGGGTCTTTAAAGGTCTTGCCTTCTTGTAACCCATTTGTCCGTACACTCCACTCAGGAGCATAAATCACCCTTTTTTTGTTGTCATACTAGACTCTGACCATCTATATCTGAAAAATGCAGCTCCATGGCCCTAGGGGTGCACCAGCATATTGAGAATTTGTGGAAGGTGCAGGATTTGATTCCTAGTACAAGATTTCCCTTTGGCTCAGCTTTTCAGGGTGTATGGTAAAGTATATAGGATTTGACATTAACAAGTGACGTCGGCTATAACAGATGCCTTAGTGAAAGGCTCCAGTAATTTCGACCAGCTGGATTTCTATACCATGCACCGACATCACGCACTACACAAGCATCGTTGCATTTCACCTCCATTTGAAACGTGGCCATGACCAGTTTGGACCTGCATCTACATGCTTGATGGTCTGGCACCGTAACTGCAAAGCCACTGAAGAAACTTTTGAGGAAAGTGACCTGGACCTAAATGTTGCACTGACTGGCCAGCAATTCATTCCACTGTCAAAAACTTAATTCCATTTCATGCTGTAAAGCCTACTCGAAGCTCTTTCCATCCCAAGACTGAACTGCAGGCTCAAGAGGTTTTGAGAATCGCCATAGGTGTTGCCATCCAGCTAGCAGCTGGTCCTGCCACATAGTTCTCAAGGCAACCACGCCAGTATACAGTTGGCATGGTCTTGAATCATTATAGCAGCTGATCTCAGCTTTAGTAAGAAAAATTTCTGAAGCATGCATTGGCACTGGACTACGTGCCACTTTTCCACTTCCATCAAATTACTATATATCGCACATTGGTTTTCTCTTTCAAAAATAAGGTATTAAAATCGGAGTTCGCAAATTAGGTTTCAAAACTGTGTTCAATGAAATCTGATTGTGACCACGAAGGCGCCTATCGGGAACGTCAAGCTTATCAAGCTTGTCTTTTAATTGCAATCCGCATGAAAATGAAAAGGCACAAACCACCTATTTAAGTGTCGAAAAGTTACTCGTCTTGAGCGCCGAAAGTTGCGCGGTCTGCCACCACAATCGTGGACACGCAAGAGAGAGAGAGCCCTGCACATTGGTGATCATCACTTTGTCCGCACATAAGCGCGCACTATCTTGACGTCTTCGAGCGGCTGGTCGTTGTTGTCTGTAGGCACGCGTCCCATGCGATGGACCACGGTCATGCCCGAGTGCACCCTGCCGAAGATGGCATGCTTCCCATCCAGCCACTGTGTAGGACCCAAGGTTATGAAAAACTGGCTACCGTTCGTGTCTGGTCCGGAATTCGCCATTGACAGCACACCTGCTCCTGTGGAGGGTACAAAAGATGCACGAGTCTTCAATCACTGCGCGTTTGCCATATGAATGGCTGCGAAAATTCAACAGACTATGCGTTATGAAAACAAAACAAAAAAAAAATTCCTCACACTTTCGATGAGAAAATTACGAAAAACTTCAGTCTAAGATTACGTGCATTACGGCTGTCGTTGCTCTCACGAGTTGACGTGCCGATCGGTAAATGAAATAGACGCAGAAAATTAGTTATGTGATAATTTTGCAAGGTAGGTCGTATGCACGAAACAAACACGTACCGGTATGTTTCAGGTCCGGGTGTATTTCGTCGTCAAAAGTCTTGCCATAGATTGACGCACCGCCCCTTCCTAAAAGGCAGATGGTTGCAACAGTCACAGAGTTGGAAGAACTGAATATTCTAGAGCACAGGTTCCAGAACGAAAGGTGAGCACCGCTCCTTCAAGCACCGACTTCACATAACTCTCCGTTACCTGTAGCTGTAGGATCACCGCCTTGGATCATGAAGTCTGGAATGATCCTGTGAAACTTCACGTTATTGTAGTAGCCACGGCGCGCTAGCTCAGCAAAGTTTCGGCATGTATTGGGGGCGTGCTTCCAGTAGAGCTCCAAACTTATGTCCCCCATGCTGCAAATCAAAGAGTAGAACATACAACCGGCGTCTTCGCAATGTCGTCGTACTAGGTTAAATATTAAGCCGAGAAAGTAATGCCACGACAACTGCCTACTGCTCTGTTCAGCAAGGCGTGCTTGCACCCAAATAAATGTTATAACTTCAAGGGAAAAGCCAAGAACTTACGTTGTTTCCAGCGTCACGTACGGAGGCTGCCATGATCTATCCGGGATGCCCGCCATTTTGTACGCTTTCCTCCTCGCCTTCCTTTGACCAGACGCTGAAGCCAGCTGAAGCTGAAGCCAGTGCCGTTGTAGGTCATTTTACAAGGCGCGTCCTTTGAAAACGCATTTGTAACGATTTTGTAGAATGGAGGTTTCACACAATATGCCGATCCCCTACCGCCTACTAGAATTGGAAACAGCCTCAACAGAGACACATGCCCGGACATTAAGGCGAAAAAAAAACCTACCGAATGTTAGATGCATGGTCCAATACTAGGCAAAATTTAGGAAGTGACCACTACATAATCAAATCGGAAATTGAGATTGGAAATTTCAAAGTTCGACCTAGAAAGCATAAGATCACAGATTGGGACAAATTAAGAGAACATAGGAATAACTACGGTTCGGGGGCGATTTGTGACATCCAAGAATGGACATTCAATCTTCTAAACGACGTAGGTACAGTCACGACAGAAACAGAAAATGAGCTCGAGGTCAGGAACATTGACAATCGCTTACTCCACATGTGGGAAGCGAGGCACAATATGGAAAAAATATGGGCTACGCAAAAACACAACAAAAAACTTAGGGTCAAATTAGCCAACCTAAACAAGGAAATTCAAAGTCACGCCTCCCAATTGGCTCAGCAGCAGTGGCATCAAATATGCGACAACTTTAATGGCAACATGGGTACGCGAGAGGTGTGGAATTTATTGCATCTTCTAGATCCCGAATTCAGCAAAGGAGTTAAGAAGCAGGAAATCCAAAGAATCCTTCGTGTTAATGACCTCAGGAACGAGGAAATCATTAATGCTCTTAGGACTCGCTATCTCAACACCTCTCGGGACAGAGAACCCCTACCGAAATATAAAGGTAATGCAAACCCTCACATCGACTCCGACATAACGGAGGCGGAAGTCCGAGCAGCAATTCATAAAATTCGCACTCCCTCGACACCCGGCGCGGATGGGATCACAAATATTATGCTGAGAAACTTAGATCAAAACTCTATCTCCCAACCTACCAAATTCGCCAACGAATGTTGGAATAAAGGATCATTACCGAAAACGCGGAAGCACGCCAGAGTAACTTTCATTTCCAAACCAGGGAAAAAACTGTCAATAGAAAACCTGAGACCTATCTCCCTCACCTCGTGCCTAGGTAAATTATTCGAACACGTAGCCTTGGCAAGGCTTCAGTCATACATGGACGAGTGGGATCTGCATCCTCACACTATGTTGGGATTCAGACCCTTTTTGTCTGCACAAGACACAATGTTAGGATTAAGCATGAAATATTGGCACCTGAGATGAATAATAGGCTAAGAGCCATATTAGCTCTCGACCTCATAAAAGCTTTTGAGAACGTGACCCATAAAGCTATCATGGGTGCACAATGGGTGCACATGGGTAGAGCAGCGGTGGCGTAGCGGTAGAACGTCCGCCTCGCATGCAAGAGGACCGGGGCTCAAATCCCGGTGCCGCGCAATTCTCCACCGTATGAAAAAAAAAAAAAAAAAAAAAAAAAAAAAATCCGCGTATCGATGGAATTACATAAACAGGTTTGGGGTGAACACCTCCGGCAACGCACTCCCTCACCAGAACATGAATTGGCCACCCTGGTGCAGTAATTGGCCCCAACCTCCAATGATAAGCTCCATAAAACCCCGGCCCTCAGTCACCAGCGGCTGCGGAACAACTGACCACGGCGGCGGTCAGACCTGTGACGCAGCAGGGGGTGCTAAGAAATCCTGGCTCCGCTGGACAGGCCGCCATTGGAAACTGACCCTGGCAACGTTTAATGCTAGAACCCTAGCTAGGGAAGCTAGTTTAGCAGTGCTGTTAGAGGAGGGTATGAGGAACTAGAGGGTATTAAATGGGATATCATAGGGCTTAGTGAGGTTAGGAGGTCGAATGAGGCATATACTGTACTGAAGGATGGGCATGTACTGTGTTATCGAGGCTTACCAGAGAGGCGACAACCAGGAGTAGGTTTACTTGTCAATAAGTATATAGCGGGCAATATAGATGAATTCTATAGTATTAATGAGAGGGTTGCAGGCATCGTAATTAGGCCTAATAAGCGGTATAAACTGAAGGTTGTACAGGCCTATGCACCTACATGTAGTTATGATGACCAGGCAGTTGAAAGCTTCTATGAAGATGTAGAATCGGCAATGCGAAAAGTAAAGACGCAGTATACTGTACCAATGGGCGACTTCAATGCCAAGGTAGGAAAAAAACAGGCAGGAGACAAGGCAGTAGGTTACTATGGCATTGGTTCTAGGAATAGCAGGAGGGAGTTACTAGTTGAGTTTGCAGAGCGTAATAACCTATGAATCATGAATACCTTCTTCAGCAAACGGAAGAACCGGAAATGGACATGGAAAAGTCCTAACGGAGAGACTAAAAATGAAATCGACTTCATAATGTGTTCAACCCCCGCCATTATGCAAGATGTAGAGGTAATCGGGAAAGTGCGATGCAGTGACCACAGGATGGTGAGGTCCCGAATTAGCCTAAATCTGAAGAAGGAACGCAACAGATTAGTAAGAAAGAAACCCATCAACGAATTAGCGGTGAGGGGGAGGGCAGAAGAGTTCAGGATCTCGCTACAGAATAGGCTTTCAGCTATAACTGAGGATGGCGACATTACCCTAGAGGCAAGGAACAATAATTTCAGAGATATCATTACTGAGTGCGCGGTAGAAGTAGGCGGTAGGATAGTTAGAGAGGATACCGGTAAGCTGTCTAAGGAGACGAAAGATTTGATTAAGAAACGCCAGAGTATGAAAGCTTCCAATCCAACAGACCAGATAGAATTGGCCGAGATATCAAAGCTAATCAATAAGCGCTAGGAGGCCGATATAAGGAAGTATAACATGGAGAAAATTGAGCATGCTGTAAAGAACGGGGGAAGCCCTAAAGTGGTAAAGAAGAAATTGGGCATAGGCAAAAACCAGATGTATGCGATAAGGGACAAGGCGGGCAACGTTCTCACCAATATGGAAAAGATAGTCAAAGTAGCCGAGGAGTTCTATACAGTAGCCAAAGTAGTCAGGACCGTAATGAGATTGGCGGTAGGGAAAAACAGTCAGACGTTCCACCAGTGACGAAGGACGAGGTCAAGAAAGCACTAGAAACTATGAAAAGGGGGAAATCAGCTGGAGAGGATCAGATAACTACAGATTTGCTGAAGGACGGGGGGGATATCGTGCTAGATAAACTGGCCACCCTTTATACGCAGTGCTTGGTGTCATCGACGGTACCGGAACCATGGAAGAATGCAAACATTATCCTCATTCACAAGAAAGGGGACTCTAAGGACCTTAAAAATTGCAGACCAATCCGCTTACTGTCTGTTACGTATAAGGTATTTACTAAGGTAATCGCTAATAGAATCAGGACAACCTTAGACTGCAATCAAGCAAAGGATCAAGCCGGGTTTCGGAAACGGTACTCTACTATCGATCATATACATACCATCAATCAGGTGATAGAAAAATGCTCGGAATATAACCAGCCCTTATACATAGCATTCATTGATTACGAAAAAGCATTTGACTCAGTTGAAACCTCGGCGGTGATGCAGGCATTGCGAAATCAGGGGGTAGACGAGCCGTACGTGAAAGTGCTGGAAGATATATATATAGTGGCTGCACAGCAACCATAGTTCTGCATAAAGAAAGTAACAAAATTCCCATAAAGAAAGGTGTTAGGCAAGGAGACACAATCTCCCCAGTACTATTCACAGCTTGTTTAGAGGAAGTATTCAGAGACTTGGAATGGGAGCAGTTAGGGATAAGGGTAGATGGAGAATACCTCAGTAATCTGCGATTTGCTGATGACATTGCCTTGCTAAGCAACTCGGGGGATGAACTGCAAATAATGATTGATGACCTAGACAGGAAAAGTAGAAAGGTAGGCTTGAAAATCAATATGCAGAAGACTAAGGTAATGTTCAACAGCCTCGGGAAGGAACAGCAGTTTACATTAGGTAGCGAAATACTGGAAGTAGTCGGCGAATATGTCTGCTTAAGACAGGTAGTAACCGCAGATCTGGACCACGAAAAGGAAATAATAAGAAGAATACGATTGGGATGGAGCGCATTTGGCAAGCACTCGCAGATTATGACTAGCAGCTTACCGGTATCGCTCAAGAGGAAAGTATACAACATTTGCATCTTGCCTGTACTCACCTATGGGGCTGAAACGTGGAGGCTAACCAAGAGAGTTCTACTTAAGTTGAGGACAACCCAGAGGGCTATGGAACGAAAAATGGTAGGGGTAACATTAAGAGATAGAAAGCGTGCAGAGTGGGTCAGAGAAATAACTCAAGTTACCGACATTCTAGTAGAAATTAAGAAGAGGAAATGAACATGGGCAGGACATGTAGTGCGAAGAGAGGATAACCGATGGTCGCTGAGGGTAACAAACTGGATTCCAAGGGAAGGAAAGCGCAGCAGGGGGCGGCAGAAAGTTAGGTGGGCGGATGAGATTAAGAAGTTCGCAGGGGTCAAGTGGACGCAGCTAGCACAGAACCGGGTTAAGTGGAGAAATATGGGAGAGGCCTTCGCCCCATAGAGTTAATACAAAGACTCTAGAGGGAAAGCTGCCCGTTTACCCAATGCATTCTAGGGGTGACCGCGTGATTGCCGCCATTATTACACTGTTCATTGGTTGCCAGATGAATTTTACTTGCTAAATCTGGTACATGAAGATGGTTTGAAGCTGGCAACTTGGATCGTGGGAAGATGGCGGCGTGTAGCTAACCGACGGCGGGCGGCTACTGTTCAGTAGGTGCTGTAAACAACGGCAGAATCGTCGCGTGTGGAGCATTTCTAGTGATATGTTGCGTCGCGTACCAACTGTAACATCACATAGGTGTCCTGATTCTTCTGAGTTGTTATCGCAAGGCCGGCTATCCCTGCGATTGTTTCGCGCTTCGCATGCATTTCGTCCGTCGAGCGCACATGCATCCCGATCACCTGAAAATATGTCAGAAATTTGCTTTGGCGCAAGACGACGACCACAGTATATTAAGAAAAACAGTGACGAATTCCACAGCAACGGCCCTTGGTCTATCCGGGATGGCTAGTTCTGCATACAGTAAATGTCAAAGGGTGCTCGTGTGTGTTTACTGTTGATCTGCTACGTCTGCTCCCAAACATGGTTTCCAATTCTTCTGCATCATTCCTTTATGGCCAAGAAGGTGCCTGAAAGATTATATAATATGCTTGAAACTTGAAAACACTGTATAGAAATTTCCTACAGTTGTGTTATCGGCAGCGGTTTTGAAAACTTTTGTTCAAACCTTTGTTCATTTTTGACGCAGTGAGCAGAAACTGTGCTGGCCACAATGATAAATTTGATGATGGCGGCGAACCAGTGAGAAGCTCGTTTCCCTGCCCAGCTTTCCCTCTAGAGTCTTTGTATTAACTCTATGTTTCGCCCTGCAGTGGGTATAATCAGGCTGATGATGATGATGGGTGCACTATCCGACCTGCAGGTGGGCGTCAGAATATATAATTACATTAAGGCATTCTTAACAGGTAGGACAGCAGAAATTCAGTTAGGATCCATTCATTCCAACAAATTCCCACTAGGAGACAAGGGCACACCAGAGCTTTTGGATCATACCAGTTGCAACTCCGCTTCAAAACGTGACCGAATTTTGTGCGGATTTTTCGGGTTCTATGCATTGTCGCGCCATCTAGAAGCGCTCAATACAAGCTTTCTGCTATTGCCGCCATTGCCTTTGGGAAATCAAATTTTCGTCTCCTCTTTTCCATCTTGATTAATTATATGGCTGTTATCTTAATAATTTGTGCCACTGAAAGTCTTCAACTAATTTTATTTTTTATAATGGTTGTGCATTTATCAACAATCAGAAAGTTTGGAATTTGGACGCAGTTTCCTTTAATGGCCGCGGGTGCCGCCACCATTCGTACCGAATTTTGACCAATCAAAACCTCCATTTTTTGATACATGGGCCCTATGGGAAGTTTCGCAACTGGTAGTATTGACGAGCTTTGGGGGCACACCGCAAGGCTCAGTACTATCCCCATTTCTCTTTAATATCATTTTAATAAAATTGGCTCGTAAATTGGAACCAATTCCAGATCTAGAACACTATTTCTATGCCGACGACATTACCCTATGGACAACCAAGGGTCACGCCGGCACAATTGAAGACACACTGCAACAAGCAGCAGATGCGGTAGTGGAGGAGACGAGCAAAATTTGCCTGGAATGCTCATCTCAAAAATCGGAACTCTTAATCATTAAACCAAAAAGATATACAAAAGACACCAACACAAACATTAATATATACATCGATGGCTTCACCATTCCGAGCATAAAAAAGTTACGCATACTGGGTATGTACATTCAATCAAATGGCAAAAACACCGATTTAATCCAAAAACTTCAAACGATGAGTAATCAAACATCTCGCCTTATACGGATGATATCAAACAAATAAAGAGAAATGAAAGAAAAGGAGACACTAAAACTAGTGCAAGCCTGCGTTCTCAGTTGCATTATACTCCACGCCCTACTTATTCCTACAGGCCAAGGAAAAAGAAGCGATCGTCTCAATTATTCGGCAGTCCATCAAAACGGCACTCGGTCTTCTTATTATAGTGCGGCTACCGAAAAACTCATGCAACTAGGAATACATAATACACTAGAAGAAATGACCGAAGCCCACCTCACGGCGCAGTACAAGCGGTTGGCCGCAACATCGACTGGAAGACACGTACTGCAAAAGACCGACATATACTATCAGTGGAGACATTCCCAGGTAAAGTCTGTTCCCCGTTCCATACACAAAATACTAGAAGTCCCTCCACTACCTAAAAACATGCACCCGGAATTTCACCTGCAGTGTCAGGTAGCAAGAGCCCAATCATTAGAGAAACACTATTCTAATCTACCACGAATGACGTATGTCGACGCGGCAGAATACGGGGATAAGAAAGCCTATGCCCTGGCACTAGTCGATCACACGTATCGCTTACAAAATTCAGGAATGATAAACAAAGCACGAACTCCAGAGGAGGAAGAAGTGGCGATTGTCACGACAAAGTATCTATTAACGTTGGTCACGACGATCTCCAAATTAATTTTTAGCGACTCGAAAACAGCTATTCGAAATTTCGCAAAAGGTAGAATTCATCAACCAGCCGCTGAAATTTTGAAGGCTTTTGATCATTATAAAAATGCACGTTCGATTAAAATTTTGTGGGTCCCCGCTCATGCGGGTCATCCTGGGAACGAGGCGGTGCACCAGTACGCCCGAGGATTCGTCGTAGACCGTGAGGTGCGTTACCCCGAACTAAGATCGGCTCGCGAGAGAGACCCCACGTACAGAAGAATAACGAATTGGTACAAAAACAACAGACTGAAATATCCAGAACCCCACCCAACACTCCGCAAATTACAACAAACACTACTCAGAAAACTTCAGACAAATACGTGCTTTAATCCATATAAATTAGCACAATGGTATCCATGCGAATACAGCCCCTCATGTTCTCTTTGCGGTGATCAGAAGGCAGATCTAGAACATATCATGTTTAAATGTGAAAACATGCAACCGCCGAAGGGCCTGCAGATTACCAATTCGGAACAGTGAGAGGCCGCATTGCTCACCTCTGATCCAGGCCGGCAACACGCCATCACGGCCTGGGCCAAGGAGGTCGTCTAGCGCCATCGAGCGGCAACCACCTCTGGGGCGGCTTGAGGAGCGTCCTCCCACGAACACACATCAATTTCTCCTCAATAAAGTTTCCTCCTCCTCCTAGAAGTCACACCGGCCTGCTCTCCCTTGTCTATATGACGCTGTGTTTCGACTGAATTAAGCATGACATCCTGTATGCTGACACCCGGCCTGTACCCAACCATTTCGTCTGGCCAGAGCCCTTATCCACGGCCGCTCAATGGCATTGAGCGGCCGTGCCTTATCTTTCCATGTATTTAGATAGTCTTCTGCACTGCCTTATCCATCAGCTACCACAAGCAGAAAGTGGGGAAGATGGGTCTCATATTATTCGAGTCCGGAGCTTTGCCTGGCTTTGGAATAAGGACTAGGCTGGACTGCTTTCATTTCTTTGGTATTTTCCCCCGTTTCCCAGATCGTGTTCATAATTTCAGTCAGATACGTGATCGAATTGCCTTCTAGATTCTTAAGAGTGGTATCGGTGGTAATGGAAGTAATCGATAGTAACTACGAGATGGTGGTTACCGGATCCCTCAACTCTAGAAATTCGCTCATAGATGAAGAAGCTGCTATGGTGTTAGCCTACAGGAGCACCAAAGCCAAATTCATACTTTGCGACAGCAAGGTAGCAGTAAGAAACTTTAATAAGGTGATCGTTTCGAAAGAAGCAGTTAAGATACTTGGACAATCGGTATTGGATAGATAGACCTCCATCATGTGGCTGCCGGCTCACGAGGGGATTTCAGGCAATGAGGCTGCTAACAGTCTCGCGCTAGATATCTATACACCCGGGCGGCCGGGGAATCACCATTACCCGGGTCGAAGGATCCGCTCATCACGTAAACGGAAATCACGGCTGCACACAGGAGTGAAAGACTAGAACTCCCACCTCCAGATCGGTCTCTCATACCTAAGGAGTGCAGAGACTGGATAAAATTACAAACAAACCGATTATTTCCACCTTATCTATACGAGGAGCACGGTGTAAGAATAATTCTTATTCTTACATCTTGACGGGGAGGGAGAGGAACCTTTAAAGCTCTGCACCAAATGCGAGATAATAGCCAATCAGGATCATCTCATTTGGGAATGCCCCAATTCTCTCAGGAATATTGACGGAATCAGAGAGAAAGAAACCCCTCCTCCGGAGCCGGGCTCCGGAGCAGCAAGCTCGAGTAATCCGTCTGGCACGGGACGTCCCGTGACAAAGCGCTTCAATCGCACACTAGGTGACATGATGTCCAAGTACATTGCCTCCGATCACTCCAATTGGGACAAGATTCTCCCATTTATAACCTACGCCTACCGCCGTTCAAGCAACTACCGGATTCTAGCCATTTTTTCTGCTGTACGGGCGTGAACCTTCGTCTCCACTCGACACCATCCTTCCCTACCGTCCTGATATGTCAGAGTATACATCGCTTTCAGCAGCTGCCAGGCACGCTGAAGAATGTCGCAAACTGGCTCGCTCACTCACTTCGGACGAGCAAGCCCAGAGACAAGCGCACAGTGACAGCAGCCACTCTGTCCACCAATTTTCTCCGAAACCTACACATACTAAACAAAATGCACCCTACCATATACGCTGACAGATGTCCGTGGTGCTATGAAAAACCAACACTATATCACATCACATGGGCATGTCAAAACATAGATGTGGTCCCCAAAATTCGAAACCCGAGTGCGGAGCAATGGGAGACTCTGCTGTCCAGCGACCGCTGCGAAGACCAGAAAGGTCTGGTACAGCGAGCCCAACGGGCGGCAGCAGCCAGCGGAGCCCTGGACTGAGGGCAACCGACCATTGTAAAAAGTGGACGAAGTCGACGGAGAAGACTCTTGTGGATACAACAAGCAGACATCTCTGAAGACGTCCAAAAACCGCCAAATAATATAGGACTAAATAAAGTTTTTCCTCCTCCTCCTCCTCCCGGTGCTTACGTGTGGCTCTAGGTCCCATCGACACCACCCGGTCTGACCAGCAAGTTTATTTCCAAGTACCAAGGACCCTATCTAGTGCTCCAACAGACTTCTCCCGTGAATTACCTAGTTGAACAGCTGGCCGCTTCCACCGACCTTCGCCGCCGTGGACGTGAGATTGTTCACGTCGACCGTTTGAAGCCTTACTACGATCCAGCATTCCTTTCGTCTCCTTGAGTCGCCAGGATGGCTCCTCTTTTCTGTGGGGGCCAGATTGTAAATAAGTTCTGATTAAGTGGGCAGATCACCGAGAAAGAGGAAGAGGAAGTGATTTTGCGGCCAGCTGACTGCAAGTTAGGCCACCCCCGCTCCGGTCCTGCTCGCTGCCAGTGCCCGCTGCCAGTGCCTGAACACTTCGCCAAACAAAGCGTCGACGCTTTGCGAAAGACGTCCCCCTACGGGGCTTTCTCTTCTTTGGAGCCCCCTAGGGTCTTTGTGGGGGAGCGGAGGGGCCTCTACATCGACGGCAATAAAGTTATTTTGAACTTGAACTTTTAGAAGTCGCGCTGTTTCCTGCAGCTGTATTGTAGGGCGTCCAGAATATGAGTTCGTATTCGTGCACTAATGAGATGAGAATCACCCGTATTCCACATCCTCAGCGTCCTTCTTATTATATGAAACTAGGCCTTTCTCGGGATCATGCGCAAAACCAACACCATCTAGACTGAGTAGTCTATGTTGGCAAAACTCGCAAGTTGTGTACATCTTGCCCCGCCGGGGTGGTGCAGTGGTAAGACGCCCGACTACTGTGCCGGAGTACCCGGGCTCGAACCCGACCTCGGCGGCTGCGTTTCGATGGAGGCGAAACGGAGAGGCGTTCGTGTGCTTTGCGATGTTAGTGGTCATTAAAGATCCCCAAGTTGTCGAAATTACTGCGTAGCCCTCCACTACGGTATACTCTTGGTCTCTGTCCACTTTAACTCCCACCTTCCTCCCTTCCCCTACAGCGCGGTTCAGGTGTCCACAGAAACAATTGTGATAGATGCTGCGCCTTTCCCTTCCTATGAACCAATTATTATTATTACTTCTTATGGAACAGCACTGAATAGAATGATCGAGTGTGGGCAGCACAGCATAAGCCGTTCATCCCTCGATCGGTCTACAGTTTTTACTTATAATCTGCTTACGGGTTTCAAAGTTGTATTCGTTGGCGACCAGCAAGCATCGTCTGAGGGCAATTGCAACAAGCTGTGCGAACGCCGTAAGCACTGATCAGCATAGGCTCCCGAGTTAAAACGTAGCTGTATGTACGCGCCGCTTACTAATAAAACTGAGCACTAGACACGGCAAGTGGTGAGGGAACGACACGGCCGCCTGTCTTGGCGTACATTTGTCTTTAGTTTTCCCATCTAGCTTCCTCTGCACGCTTCGCAGCTTCAGCCCAGTCGTGTTTTCAGCGATGACCTTACTCAAGAAGCCCGCGTGCACTCTGAATCTACTCGATCTCAGCGCTGTGCTTCACTTGTGTGCTGGCAATGCTCCCAGCTCAACGGGGCTGAGGTTTGTGGCGCGGAAATATGCGATTGATCGTCAATAAACAAATAAATAATTAACAGGAAAGGAAAAGCGCAGTCTGACACACTTGCTCCGTGGACGGGAGGAAGGTGGGAGTGACAGAAGAAAGAGAGAAAGGGGTGCCGTAGTGGAGGGCTCCGGAGTAAATTCGACCACCTGGGGATCTTTAACGTAACGTATATGCGCTCCAGCAAGGCTACGCCAAAAACAGCCGAAAGCTACTAAAGCAGAAGCCTTTAAATACGTGTTTTCTTAAAATCTGCAAGGCGAAACAAGCTTATGTATTCCACCACACAACAAGGCTTCACTTGTGGCGCCTCTTAGCAACACGGCACTTCCACTGCTCGCACGTAGCGGCATCGCGTGCACACAGAAGCCAAACACAAAGCACAGGTTATCCATGCAGTGCAAGTAATGAACTTGCGCACCAATTCATGCCCTCTATTTGCCTACCGCACTACAGAAGGACACACCGAGAAGAACCTCTGGCTCATACAACAAGGCGTCCGAGGTTTGGGGAGGAGGAGTGACCAGTTTCTAACGCAAAGACGCAGGCAACATTGTTTCGATGTCATTCTGTAGCTGCAATCACAGCTCATTGTGCACACTTTCAGTTTGGCGACAGCTGTCCTTGTACCTGTCCTGTCAGCGGTCTGCAGATACCAATGCATCCTTCTATCGCATCTGGTGCCGTAGGCGCGTTTGGTTTCTTGAGCTGAGAACCACGTTGCCTAGAAGTACACCACAAAATGCTGAAGAGTTCCCGAATAAAGACGGGTTCTCCCGAGGAGGTACGACTCTTGCGGCGAAGATGAAAAAAAAAAAAAAAGAGAGAAGGGGAGAGGAGGGTAGAAGTGAAAGCAGAAAGATGAACGGCACATGTCAGAGATGGTTCAATGCTGCCCCAATATCCTTGCCGGCAGCCAAAGAGTCGAGGATGTTGCCGATGGAGAACGTGTCATTGCCGTTTCCGTGGCCAGAGGCCTCCTTGGTCTCTTCGGCTGGGATAGGCTTTGGTGGCTCGACGAGTGGCGGTGGGTGCGCCATTTGCGACTGCTGGTGTTGCACAGCCGCCTGCTCCTGCGTGTCGTTAGGCGCGAACTGGATGAACTCTACGGCGGGCCCTGAGTGGTTGTGGTTTCGCGCAGCGTCCTTGGCTTGCGTCTCCACAAAGGTCACGGCCGCGCCGACGACGCTCACCACGAGGAAGACGCCGAGCACCACGAAGACGCTGATGATCGCCTTCGCCGATACTTCGCCGCTGGCTGATGAGGCCGACGAGGCGTTTGCGGAGCGCTTTGCCGACATCCTGCGAGGGGACGTACCCGGCAGGGCGTCGAGAGAGGCCATCTCGAGGACCCCCAGGTGCATGGCGGTGCACCGCGGGGAGGTGGAAATTTTGGCGTTGTCGCAAGAGCTTACGGGACGAGGATATAATGGAGCGCGCCCACCGGCAACGAACCGTGGCTCGCACCGGGATGCCGGCCCGCGCACGCCTCGCCCTTCTTCTTCGTCGACGGGCGGTGACAAAGAAACGTGAGCAGTTTAGTCGAGCGAATGAGTGAACAAATTTGTTCATAGAACGGAGGTGCATTCATATGTGGGGAAGGGAAAGGTAGGTCGCGATACTTGCTTCGGCTGAGTCAATATATCGCTCACGTTGTCAACGAAACTCGGACTCTTAGACAAAGCTTATCCCAGGCGATCATTAGTGTGGCGGCCGATACCTTGCGGTAATTTATTTATTTAGCAAATACTGCTAGCCTGCGTTAGAGGTCTTAGGCAGGAGTGGGTACAGACATAATGACAAAACGAGAAGTATACATTGCAACAGTAGCAAACGAACAGTCAAAATGAGAACACAAAACAATGCAATGTGGAGTACAAAGGCAGATATTTGACAAGATCGAACTTGGCCAAAAACACGGATGCAACCCTACTGAAAAAACATATATGGAACTTTAATAGGTCCTGTATGAAATAATATGGGAGTAAGAAGGAGCCGATAAGGGCCCATAAAGAAGCACGCAGGACTAGCAGGAGGACGCACAGGATATGCATATAGTCCTGTGTTCTCTTTAACAGACTTCTGTAACTCCTGTATATCGCATGTGGGATATATGTTATATCGAAGGTGTGATTATTGGTCCTGTGTACCATGATACAGGAGTTCGATGTGCTTCTATATCATCAGGATTTGTGCATGCAAGGTTGCAAAGGCAAAGTTTTATATACGCGTGCGGTGTCCTAGATAAATTGGATCAAGATTTAAAAACAACAAAGCGTTTTTCAAATTTGAATGAAGTGAACATTATTGAAAGCATATTTTTCATTAACAATTTCTGCATGGGCTCCAGTGAGCATATGCGTAAATCACAAGCGACATTCGCTGAATGTTGTCCGACCTTATTTTGCACGTTCATATCTGCAACTGATGAGGAGCCTGCAACGCGAAAGTGCGGGGAATAAATTAGTCTTTCTCCAGGAACATAGCAAGTATTCTCGAGCTTAATTGAAACATATGTCGCCGCCCACATATCAGCAGCGATGCTAATTTGAGGGTTTGCATATGCAAAAGACGTGGTGGGAAGTAAAATATTGCCGCCGTTGCTCCGCTGGTAACACGTGAAGCTGAAAAATGCTCTATACATGAAGTACGTGCATTTTTTAGCTTCACGTGTTGCCAGCGGAGCAACGGCGGCAATATTTTACTTCCCACCACGTCTTTTGCATATGCAAACCCTCAAATTAGCATCGCTGCTGATACGTGGGCGGCGACATATGTTTAAAAAAAATGCGCTACACATGAAGCACGTGTTCCGGCCGGGGTGGTGCAGTGGTAAGACGCCCGACTACTGTGCCGGAGTTCCCGGGTTCGAACCCGACCGCGGAGGCTGCGTTTCGATGGAGGCGAAACGAAGTGGCGTCCGTGTGCTGTGCGATGTCAGCGCACGTTAAAGATCCCCAGGTGGTCGAAATTACTCCGTAGCCCTCCTCCACTACGGCTCCTCTTTCTCTCTTTCCACTTAAATTCCCACCCTCCTCCCTTCCCTTACGGCGCGGTTTGGGTGTTCACAGAGCAAGCGTGACAGTTATTGCGCCTTTCCCTTCCTGTGAACCATTATTATTATTATTATCATTATTATTATTATGAAGCACGTGCTGCACGAGATATCTCTGTATTGGAAAGAAAAACATGCGCCATAACACAACTAAAAAACACTCAACACATGACATATTGAGATATTCAGAAACGTATACCGGTGCGGACGAAAGTAAACGGAGCGCGTTATTTCCTTTTAAACATTTTTACGCATTTCATTATTGAAATTGGGAGTCATGGCATGTGCAGTCCGGTAGTATAGACGCCACGCTTTCACTTAAATAATGTTTTCTTATCTTCACTGCGTGCGCACATTTGGACGTTCAGGAAAGGGGGTGGCTGCTCCTGGCCCTAGGGCTGAGACATGATAGGTCCCCGCCGCAATTAAGCGGCGGGGGCTAGCCTGCCACCGGATTTTTATCTGTTGTAGGCCGTCATTGCACCCGCCCCGCTTCGGTGCAGACGACGGCTGTTGCGACGCGCGTCTTTCGCTTTCTTAGAGCGCAGCTCTTTGGCGTCCGTTCCTGGGTTTCGCGTCGGCGTCGGCGTCGGCCTCGTCGTCGGCCTCGCAACCAGCTCCGCCCCCCTTTCATCCCCCCAGCGCTAGCAGCGACCGACTGATACCGCTGGATGCCGCTGACGCCACTAGAGAGTAAAGATAACGTGACTGCATAGAACACCGTCGCCGCCATGCAGAAAGAGAAGGGGAGGGTCCCCCCCTCCCCCCCCCCCCTGTTCCTGTGTGGCGGATAGGGTGCTCTTCAGTTGCCGACGCGCCGGTTATTTCACGTAGGCCCCGGCACGTCGACGAATACGTGACCACCTTCCCACGGCTAGACCTGGTTCTTGGCGCTGCGGAAGCGAGGGTATCATACTGTTTCCGTCGGCATCGCCGGCGTTGTCCCTGAAACCAACTCCGCAGCTGGGGTTGATTCACTATTGGCGTCAGCAGCATCAGTCAGTCGCTGCTATCTCTTCCCTTCTCTCCTGCTGCTGCTGCTGCTGCTGCTGCTGCTGCTGCTGCTGCTGCTGCTGCTGCTGCTGCTGCTGCCGCCGCCGCCGCCGCCGCCGCCCCGCCGCCGCCGCCGCCGCCGCCGCCGCCGCCGCCGCCGCCGCCGCCGCCGCCGCCGCCGCCGCCGCCGCCGCCGCCGCCGCCGCCGCCGCCGCCGCCGCCGCCGCCGCCGCCGCCGCCGCCGCCGCCGCCGCCGCCGCCGCCGCCGCGCTGCTGCTGCTGCTGCTGCTGCTGCTGCTGCTGCTGCTGCTGCTGCTGCTGCTGCTGCTGCTGCTGCTGCTGCTGCTGCTGCTGCTGCTGCTGCTGCTGCTGCTGCTGCTGCTGCTGCTGCTGCTGCTGCTGCTGCTGCTGCTGCTGCTGCTGCTGCTGCTGCTGCTGCTGCTGCTGCTGCTGCTGCTGCTGCTGCTGCTGCTGCTGCTGCTGCTGCTGCTGCTGCTGCTGCTGCTGCTGCTGCTGCTGCTGCTGCTGCTGCTGCTGCTGCTGCTGCTGCTGCTGCTGCTGCTGCTGCTGCTGCTGCTGCTGCTGCTGCTGCTGCTGCTGCTGCTGCTGCTGCTGCTGCTGCTGCTGCTGCTGCTGCTGCTGCTGCTGCTGCTGCTGCTGCTGCTGCTGCTGCTGCTGCTGCTGCTGCTGCTGCTGCTGCTGCTGCTGCTGCTGCTGCTGCTGCTGCTGCTGCTGCTGCTGCTGCTGCTGCTGCTGCTGCTGCTGCTGCTGCTGCTGCTGCTGCTGCTGCTGCTGCTGCTGCTGCTGCTGCTGCTGCTGCTGCTGCTGCTGCTGCTGCTGCTGCTGCTGCTGCTGCTGCTGCTGCTGCTGCTGCTGCTGCTGCTGCTGCTGCTGCTGCTGCTGCTGCTGCTGCTGCTGCTGCTGCTGCTGCTGCTGCTGCTGCTGCTGCTGCTGCTGCTGCTGCTGCTGCTGCTGCTGCTGCTGCTGCTGCTGCTGCTGCTGCTGCTGCTGCTGCTGCTGCTGCTGCTGCTGCTGCTGCTGCTGCTGCTGCTGCTGCTGCTGCTGCTGCTGCTGCTGCTGCTGCTGCTGCTGCTGCTGCTGCTGCTGCTGCTGCTGCTGCTGCTGCTGCTGCTGCTGCTGCTGCTGCTGCTGCTGCTGCTGCTGCTGCTGCTGCTGCTGCTGCTGCTGCTGCTGCTGCTGCTGCTGCTGCTGCTGCTGCTGCTGCTGCTGCTGCTGCTGCTGCTGCTGCTGCTGCTGCTGCTGCTGCTGCTGCTGCTGCTGCTGCTGCTGCTGCTGCTGCTGCTGCTGCTGCTGCTGCTGCTGCTGCTGCTGCTGCTGCTGCTGCTGCTGCTGCTGCTGCTGCTGCTGCTGCTGCTGCTGCTGCTGCTGCTGCTGCTGCTGCTGCTGCTGCTGCTGCTGCTGCTGCTGCTGCTGCTGCTGCTGCTGCTGCTGCTGCTGCTGCTGCTGCTGCTGCTGCTGCTGCTGCTGCTGCTGCTGCTGCTGCTGCTGCTGCTGCTGCTGCTGCTGCTGCTGCTGCTGCTGCTGCTGCTGCTGCTGCTGCTGCTGCTGCTGCTGCTGCTGCTGCTGCTGCTGCTGCTGCTGCTGCTGCTGCTGCTGCTGCTGCTGCTGCTGCTGCTGCTGCTGCTGCTGCTGCTGCTGCTGCTGCTGCTGCTGCTGCTGCTGCTGCTGCTGCTGCTGCTGCTGCTGCTGCTGCTGCTGCTGCTGCTGCTGCTGCTGCTGCTGCTGCTGCTGCTGCTGCTGCTGCTGCTGCTGCTGCTGCTGCTGCTGCTGCTGCTGCTGCTGCTGCTGCTGCTGCTGCTGCTGCTGCTGCTGCTGCTGCTGCTGCTGCTGCTGCTGCTGCTGCTGCTGCTGCTGCTGCTGCTGCTGCTGCTGCTGCTGCTGCTGCTGCTGCTGCTGCTGCTGCTGCTGCTGCTGCTGCTGCTGCTGCTGCTGCTGCTGCTGCTGCTGCTGCTGCTGCTGCTGCTGCTGCTGCTGCTGCTGCTGCTGCTGCTGCTGCTGCTGCTGCTGCTGCTGCTGCTGCTGCTGCTGCTGCTGCTGCTGCTGCTGCTGCTGCTGCTGCTGCTGCTGCTGCTGCTGCTGCTGCTGCTGCTGCTGCTGCTGCTGCTGCTGCTGCTGCTGCTGCTGCTGCTGCTGCTGCTGCTGCTGCTGCTGCTGCTGCTGCTGCTGCTGCTGCTGCTGCTGCTGCTGCTGCTGCTGCTGCTGCTGCTGCTGCTGCTGCTGCTGCTGCTGCTGCTGCTGCTGCTGCTGCTGCTGCTGCTGCTGCTGCTGCTGCTGCTGCTGCTGCTGCTGCTGCTGCTGCTGCTGCTGCTGCTGCTGCTGCTGCTGCTGCTGCTGCTGCTGCTGCTGCTGCTGCTGCTGCTGCTGCTGCTGCTGCTGCTGCTGCTGCTGCTGCTGCCGCTGCTGCTGCTGCTGCTGCTGCTGCTGCTGCTGCTGCTGCTGCTGCTGCCGCTGCTGCTGCCGCTGCTGCTGCTGCTGCTGCTGTATTCATGTATTCATGATTCGGTATTCATTCATGATTCGGTATTCATGATTCGTAAGTTATTGCGCTCTGCAAACTCAACTAGTAACTCCCCCTGCTATTCCTAGAACCAATGTCATAGTCACCTACTGCCTTGTCTCCTGCCTGTTTTTTCCCTACCTTGGCATTGAAGTCGCCCATTAGTACAGTATACTGCGTCTTTACTTTTCGCATTGCCGATTCTACATCTTTATAGAAGCTTTCAACTGCCTGGTCATCATAACTACATGTATACGCATAGGCCTGTACAACCTTCAGTTTCTACCGCTTGTTAAGCCTAATTACGATGCCTGCAACCCTCTCATTATTACTATAGAATTCATCTATATTACCCGCGCTATATACTTATTGACAAGGAAACCTGCTCCTAGTTGTCGTCTCTCTGGTAAGCATCGATAACACAGTACATGCCCATCCTTCAGTACAGTATATGCCTCATTCGGCCTCCTAACCTCATTAAGCCCTATGAAATCCCATTTCATGCCCTCTAGTTCCTCTAACAGCACTGCTAAACTAGCTTCACTAGCTAGGGTTCTAGCATTAAACGTTGCCAGGGTCAGTTTCCAATGGCGGCCTGTCCAGCGGAGCCAGGCATTCTTAGCACCCCCTGCTACGTCACAGGTCTGACCGCCGCCGTGGTCAGTTGTTCCGCAGCCGCTGGTGACTGAGGGCCGGGGTTTTATGGAGCTTATCATAGGAGGTTGCGGCCAATTACTGCACCAGGGTGGCCAACTCCTGTTCTGGTGAGGAAGTGCGTTGCCGGAGGTGTTCACCGGCATCAGGTCGCACCCCAAACCTGTTTATGCAATTCCATCGACACGCGGATTTTTTTTTTTTTTTTTTTTTTTTTTTTTACATCCGGTGGAGAATTGTGCGGCACCGGGATTTCAGCCCCGGTCCTCTTGCATGCGAGGCGGATGTTCTACCGCTACGCCAGCGCTGCACTGTATAATCAAGATATGAAAGGGCAAATAAGTGAGTGATCATTCTCATGATGTGCGCAGCGGAAATTTCAGCGAGCAAGATTTCGTCCATGGAGTTGGCGCTAAACAGTTCGGTGAGCGGCAGAAGAAACGGCGCGCTCGTTTTAATTTGAGCCTGTCACTTGTGAAGCCAACGATATTATTGCTGGAAGGATGCGAAAGATGGTGGCTTTTTCATAGAGCAGCACGCTCCCAAAGAAAGAAAGGAAGGGTCATGCAAAAGCCGAAAGGTCTCAAATTATTCTAAATGAACTGCGTTGACACGGAAGTTTCACTGAAGTATACTGGAAGATGCAGCCGCCTCGGGCAGCGGTATGAATGGTGAGTTGTCTCAGGCAGCGTCTCCGGTGCTGTAGTAGTTTCAAATAACAGTCCTTGAGCAAACGAAAGATAGAGCATTGCATGCATGTTGTGATGGGCTGATGGAGTCAAGGTGTGCGCAAAAAAAAAAATGGGGGGCTACTGTGCTCGGGGAAAACAAATGTCCCCTCTAACCAAGAGCGCCAGTGACAATATTCACTGCGCGAAAGTTCGCTGCGTGAAGTGAATGTCTTCACACTTGTTAAAAAATTAATCCATTTCATCCTCACAGTCAAATTTGTCTGGTTCAAGGAAGCAGGTGAACGGTGCCGCTTCTGCCGGCGCTATGCGAAGCCGCTCAACCTCTATCAGGCTCCTGACTGTCTTCTGCTCCTGCAGAGGAGTCCTATTACCTGTTCAGTGACCGTTTAAATCTGACTGGCTGTGCGGCAGATTAAGTTTTTTTTTTTTATTGCGATTGCAATACTGCGCCAGGTTTTGAGCCGTCGCGTATCCCCGGCGGACGCCCCGCTTGACATAAAACAGCCGAGCAGGTGGCGCGCTGTTGCCTAGCAACCGCTTCAGTCGAGCTCCGCCAGGTGGCGGCACCGTCGGTGCACCGACGGTATACCGACGGTGCCGCCGTCGGCCATCCAATTCCAGGAATTCCAGAAGTATAGAAGTCCAGGTATGAGGTTTTGAAGGGTATTTGGGCCCCGCCGGGGTGGTGCAGTGGTAAGACGCCCGACTACTGTGCCGGAGTTCCCGGGATCGAATCCCGGCCTCGGCGGCTGCGTTTCGATGGAGGCGAAACGAAGTGGCGTCCGTGTGCTGTGCGATGTCAGCGCACGTTAAAGATCCCCAGGTGGTCGAAATTACTCCGTAGCCCTCCACTACGGCTCCTCTTTCTCTCTTCCCACTTTCATTCCCACCTTCCTCCCTTCCCTTACGGCGCGGCTCGGGTGTCCACAGAGCAAGTGTGACAGTTACTGCGCCTTTCCCTTCCTGTGAACCAATTATTTAGGGGTATTTGGAAAGGAATTATGGTGCCCGGACTTACTTTCGGAAATGCGGTTTTGTGCCTAAAATCAGAGGTACAGTCGACATTAGAAATAAATCAGAGATCCGTTGGATGATTAGCACTAGGTGCCCATGGCAAAACCACAAATGAGGCAGTACAGGGAGACATGGGCTGGGCATCTTTCGAAGTACGGGAAGCTCAGAGTAAAATATTATATGAGCAACGCCTGAGGAAATTGGACAGTAACAGATGGGCAGCTAAAGTATTTACTAAATACCTGTACTTAAAAAGCGCTGACTGACAATGGAAAAAAAAGAACTATAGAAACTAACTGTAAGTATGCTAGTAACAAGGACGGAGAAATAAAGAGCATTAAGCAACAGGTGAAAAACACCGAAGGTAAAAATTGGATAAATTCGATGGAAAAGAAACAGAGTGTGGAATTATACCGGAAGTGGAAAATGCAGATCAGGAAGGAAGATTTCTTTGATAACTCAAGAGGCAGTGCCCTACTTTTTGAAGCTAGATCAGGGTGCCTTAGAACACACAGCTACAAAAAGAAATTTAACAATGGAGATGACGCATGTGATGTATGTGGAAACTCCAGTGAAACAATTGACCATATTGCCACCTGGTGTCCCAGATGTTTTTAGGTGACACCTGGTAGAAGAGGACGCCGAAGTTGTCTCGCGTGCTGTGCGCGGAACTTTGCCTGCTGGTTGAGCTTCGTCCCGTCGTCTTAGCCACATCTAGCCCTCTTGTCCGTGACATATTTTGGTGTCGGCGCAGGGTATCGATCCCAGTATATGTCCCGAACTCCTCCGCATACCCAGGATTCAGGTCCTGTGCCAATCAACACTCCTGTTCACCGCGCTAGCCGGAGGAACCTAGGCCTACCACCTGAGCACGGGCCGTTGGAGTTCAACACCGCAGGCGCCCCTCGACCGGCTATGCAAGGAGCTCCAACTTACTACACCCTGCAAAATCCACGACTGCCTCAGCCCTTCCACGGCAGTCAGAGCGAAGACGTCGAAGACTGGCTTATCCAATTTGAACGGGTCGCCTCGTTTAATCAGTGGGACGACGCCGCCAAGCTTCGAAATGTCTTCTTCAGCCTGGAAGATGGCGCTTGTACTTGGTACGAGAACCGAGAAGACGCCCTAACATCATGGCGTGAGTTCTGCCGACGAATTCGTGAGACCTATGCCAGCGCGGATCGGCGAGAACGCGCAGAAAGGGCTCTACAGTCTCGTATACAGATGCCAAATGAGACTGTGACCATGTATGTGGAGGACATGACCCGGCTCTTCCGACGTTCTGACCCGGCCATGACCGAAGACAAAAAGGTGCGCCACCTTATGCACGGTATTAAAGAGCAACTGTTCGCTGGCCTCGTGCGTAATCCACCAAGGACGGTTGCCGAGTTTCTTTCGGAAGCTGTCACAATAGAGAGGATGCTCCAGCAGCGGTCTACCACTTACAACAGGCCGGTGGTCGCCGCTTCGGTTGTGGAGCCGTTTTCGGCCTTCGGGGCTACCCCGAACCTACGCGACATCATCCGTTCAGTTGTACGCGAAGAGATCCAGAAGCTTTTCGGTGCTCCACAGCCGATGGTCGGCTCTGTAGCTAGCATTGTCCGCGAAGAGCTTCAAGCGTTGAAGCCCTCGGTAGCGTCCGCTGATCCACAACCTTTCCCCACGGAGTACCTGCGTCCAACTTATGCAGATAGGGCGCGACGCCCTGCCACTGCTTCGGCGCCATTACCGCCACCCGATCAAGGCTCACTGTATTCCGCACACACTGAGCCGTTCGTCGACAACCGACGACCACCCCAGCGGAAGGCGGACCTGTGGCGCGCCCCAAATCGCCAGCGCCTGTGCTTTCATTGCGGGGAGCCAGGTCATCTCTATCGCCAGTGCCCCTATCGACACCTTGGACTTCACGGATTTCCCATCGACATGCGTCGCCCTCCAATAGGCCAAAGACCCCGGGAGATTGAAGACTACTTAGCGCAGCAGCGCATGGCGCCAACTTCTCAGCGGCAGTCACGATCCACGTCCCCACGCCGACCATCGCCGCAGCGCGGGCCATCCTGGACGGCGCAGCGACGCTCGCCAAGTCCCCACCGGGAAAACTAAAGACAGCGACCTCCGGGGGCGAGGCCGCTTGCAATCGACGTGACGAAGACCCCCTGACAAGGAGACCTGTGAGCGATCTGGATTTTACGGCACCGACGACAGTTCCTACGCATGAAAATCGACTCTCGCTGGACATACCCGTGCTTCTCGACGGCCATAAGGTTAGCGCATTGGTGGACACTGGCGCGGATTTTTCGATTATAAGCGGGAAGCTAGCAGCGCTTCTAAAAAAAAGTCATGACACCATGGTCGGGCACGCAGATTCGCACCGCTGGCGGACATGTCGTAACTCCTAGTGGCCTGTGCACGGCACGAGTTCAAATTCGCAGCTCCACGTTTATTGTAAGCTGCCTCGTTATACCTGACTGCTCCCGTGACGTTATCCTTGGGGTTGATTTTCTCCGGGAGTATGGAGCTATTATCGATCTCCGAAAGCGCACAGTGACATTTTCAACCGAGAAAGCTGCGGATACTGACGTCAAGAATCGCCAACGCCGCGCCGCCCTTCGAATTTCCGCCGAGAGCGTTTCGATTCCGCCACGCGCCAGTGTTTTTGTGACAGTTACTTGCGACGAACTGCGTGACGGGCATGCGGTCGCGGAAGGCAACCAGTCACTTTTGCTCACCCACGGTATCTGTACAGCGCGCAGCCTCATCCACCTCCGCGACGGCCGGTCTGATCTCCTGGTGACTAACTTCACCAACGAACCCCGGAATCTTTTTCGTGCTACTGCCATCGCGTTTGCTGACTCCTTAGCGGATGTTTCTGAATGTTTTACGTTTGGGGCTGTTAGCGCTGTGCAGCCCCCACTTGACCGTCTTAATATTAGTCCGGATCTCTCGGACACACAGAATCGTGAGCTACGTGCCCTCCTACTAGAGTTCAGCTCTTGCTTTGCGTCCTCATCGAAAGTACGGCAAACGCCTCTCGTGAAGCACCGCATCATTACTCCTGACGACGCCCGCCCTATCCGCCAGCAGCCGTACCGCATCTCAACGACGGAACGTGAAGCGATTCAGACACAAGTTCAGGAGATGCTTTGTGATGGTGTCATACAACCATCCAACAGCCCGTGGTCATCCCCTGTCGTGCTGGTAAAGAAAAAAGATGGGACCCTTCGCTTCTGTGTCGATTATCGAAAGCTGAATGCCATCACTAAAAAAGACGTCTACCCGCTGCCCCGTATCGACGATTCGCTCGACAAGCTTCGTCGCGCCCAGTACTTCTCCTCCATTGACTTGAAGAGTGGGTACTGGCAGATTGAGGTTGATGAGCGGGACCGCGAAAAAACAGCTTTTGTCACCCCAGATGGACTGTACGAGTTTAAAGTGCTGCCTTTTGGCCTATGTTCAGCGCCGGCAACTTTTCAGCGCATGATGGACACCGTCCTCGCCGGCCTCAAATGGCAAATCTGCTTAGTCTATCTCGACGACGTTGTCGTATTCTCTGAAACCTTTGAAGAACACCTCGAACGCCTGCGCGCAGTATTAGATGCCCTCCGGTCAGCTGACTTGACGCTCAAGCCCGAGAAGTGCCACTTTGGCTACAAAGAGTTGAAGTTTCTTGGTCACCTTGTGAGTGCCGCAGGCGTTAGGCCAGACCCCGAAAAGACTGCTGCTGTCGCCAAATTTCCCGTTCCTGCAAACAAGAGAAGTTTGAAACGCTTCCTGGGTCTCTGCACGTACTACCGCCGCTTCATCGCCGATTTTTCCAAAGTTGCCGCCCCCCTGACTCGCCTCACGCGCGATGATACACAGTTCGTGTGGGGCGCCGAGCAACAAGAGGCTTTTGCGGAGCTGCGCAGCCGACTGCAAACAAGCCCTGTTCTTGCGCACTTTCATGAAGACGCTGACACCGAAGTCCACACCGACGCCAGCAATATCGGCCTTGGCGCTGTACTCGTTCAACACCAAGCTGGCGTCGAAAAGGTAATAGCGTATGCCAGCCGCACGCTCTCCCGCGCCGAGACAAACTACTCCACTACGGAAAAGGAATGCCTTGCGGTTGTGTGGGCAACCATGAAATTTAGGCCTTACCTCTACGGCCGCCATTTTAAAGTTGTCACCGATCATCATTCCTTGTGCTGGCTGGCTAACCTCCGCGACCCATCGGGGCGCCTAGCACGATGGAGTCTTCGCCTCCAAGAATTTGAGTACACCATTGTGTATAAATCTGGCCAGAAGCACGAAGATGCTGACGCGCTGTCGCGCGCACCCGTCGGTTTAGTCAATGAGAGCACGGACGATGAGAGCGGTTTTCTTGGACTGGTGAGTGCTTCAGACATAATGACCCGACAGCGAGCTGACCCGGACCTTCGACCTGTCATTGACCACCTGCAGGGTCGCGCTGCTGATATCCCTCGGCAATTTGCTCGAAACCTGTCTGCTTTCTGTGTCCGGAATGGCGTTCTATACAAACAGAACTCCAGCACTGTTGACCGAGCGTTCCTCCTCGTAGTGCCAGCCGACCTCCGTGCCGATATCCTTTTTGCCTGCCATGATGAGCCCACCTCCGGCCACTTGGGCTTTACACGCACACTCGCCCGAGTTCGTCAAGCCTATTATTGGCCTAAACTCGCTGACGCCGTTCATCGCTACGTCAGAGGCTGTCGTGAGTGCCAACGTCGAAAGGCGCCACCTCTCAAGCCAGCGGGTTTGCTCCAACCTATTGCGCCTCCCCGAACACCGTTTGACCAAATCGGCATCGACCTTCTGGGCCCATTTCCGCTGACATCGGTCGGTAACAAATGGATTATAGTTGCGACCGACTATCTCACACGGTATGCGGAAACCAAGGCGGTGAAGCGTGGCACGTCATCTGAGATCGCCCAGTTTTTTATGCAGCAGATCGTGTTGCGCCATGGCGCACCGTCCCAAGTAATCACCGATCGAGGCACGGCGTTTACGGCACAACTTATGCACGACGTATTTGAGCTGAGTCACACGAGCCATCGCAAAACCACTGCTTATCACCCACAGACGAATGGCCTCACGGAGAGACTCAATAAAACGATCGCCGACATGATTGCAATGTACATAGACTCCCAGCACAAGACCTGGGACGAGATTCTCCCGTACGTCACGTATGCCTACAACACTGCCATCCAAGAGACTACGCGTTTTACGCCATTTCGCCTGCTCTATGGACGCGACGTTCAGACGATGTTAGATGACATGCTTCCGTGCTGCACGGATAATCCTCTCATCCCAGACGCTGAGCAGTGTGCTCAGCGCGCCGAGGAAGCACGTCAACTTGCCCGCATCCACATTCAGCAACAGCAGGGAAAGGATACGCGTCGCTACAACCTCCGTCATCGACACGTCACATACCAACCAGGAGAGCAAGTTTGGGTGTGGACACCGGTGCGCCGGCCCGGCTTGTCTGAAAAACTGATGTCGCGATACTTTGGACCTTACAAGGTTCTGCGCCGTGTCACAGAAGTGACATACGAAGTCCTTCCAGCGGGTACTGTGCAGATCTCGCGTCGACAACCACGCTCCGAGGTGGTGCACGTTGTCCGCATGAAACCGTATTTCACGCAGTAATGTGCGGTGTACTATGCACTCGTTTAGTTGTGTAGGGCACCGCCTCTGTTTTATATTCGTTTTCTGTACTGACTTGCATCGCCCATCGCTCGCGCCCAGTCTGTGCTTTCGTTTTTTTTAGGAGGGGAGTAATGCCACCTGGTGTCCCAGATGTTTTTAGGTGACACCTGGTAGAAGAGGACGCCGAAGTTGTCTCGCGTGCTGTGCGCGGAACTTTGCCTGCTGGTTGAGCTTCGTCCCGTCGTCTTAGTCACATCTAGCCCTCTTGTCCGTGACAATATTATACTCGAATGTAATGGTATCCCTCTAGAAGTTGATGCAGGCGCAGTCATTGTTCCTGAAGCTCTGGGGTTTAGAAATACCAGTGGCCGGGTGAATGAACCGGCGGTGGAAACTAGCAAAAAACGACTGGAGGATTGGTGGCTTTGACAATGTTAGTAATGTAGAAACAAAAATTTAATAAACAGAATGATGGTTTAGTTAACCAATATAAATCAATTATTAAGATATAGGGAGAAAAATGAGCATGATAGCTACTGCTACCACCCCGTTTCAAAGGCGACGCTCCTATATTCCATCCATCCATCCATCCATCCGAACAGATGGTTCACCGTTACTTCGGCCTCGGCGTGATTGCTTTGCTATGCAGCTGTTAAAGAGAGGTGGCAGCGACAAGCTGCGGCAAGGAAGCGACGTGCACAAGAGACAGTGGAAGGACGTGAAAAGGAGGAGGAGGAGGAAGAACATTTATTTCCGCCGAATATGGTGCAGCAGCCACCTACGTGTCCACACGCAGGCGTCCGGGGAGGCAGTCTGTCACACCGCGGCCAGAGGACACCCGGCCTCGTCTAGGAGAAGAGGTCTTCAGCCTCGGCCGCCAGGCGGACGGCGAATCGCTGTGTTTTTTCGTCGGAGCTTCTTAGCGTGGTCTCCCATTCATCGCTAGTTTTAATCGCGTTGCGCCCTGGGGCACGAACGCATCTCCATATTATATGATCTAATGTTGCCACGTGGCCGCAAAATTTACAAATTTCGGTTTCTGCACCGTCCCTCTTCCGCCCTCTGGCACCCGTCCAACTCCTCCACAAGGGCGAAAAGAAATTTCGAGCTTGGAGTCTTCTCCAGTCGTACGATTCCTTTTTACTCAGGGATCTAACCGGTGGCGGATATATCCTCCGGTCTTTCTTCAAGTTGTCGGTTACATCCCTAAAGGTACCTATACATTCTTTGGTTTTAGATGTTGTGGAGGCGTCCGCAGCACCCCGAGGTAGCGAGGAGCGGGCGAGCATGTGGGCAGCCTCGTTGCCGGCGAGACCGGCGTGTGCTGGGGTCCAGATTATGGTCACGCTTTCGGCGAGAGACGACTCGTTCAGAAGTTTTGCAGCACGATTGCTGACTCTACCCTTGCTAAAATTTCTAACCGCCGCTTTGCTATCGCTGATGTGTTTCACGCCTGGTCGTGCAATGGCAATGGCTGTTGCAATCTCCTCCGCCTCTACCGGCGGTAGATCTCGATTTCTTTCTATTCCTATGGCGATCCCAGTGTCCAATAGGGCGACCGAGGTTACGTCGCCTTCTTTCCCGATCGCTGCATCGGTGTAGGCGACCGATCCCGGCGGGAGTTTGTCCAATTTGTTAGCGAGGTGCTTAGCTCTGCTTTTTCTCCTCCCCTCGTCGTGTACGGGGTGCATGTTCTTCGGTATGGGCGAGACGTATAGATGCTTTCTGATTTCTCGATCTATGCTTTCTCTGACACTTTCGCCTTCCCCGGGCGCTAGTAGGTTTACCCAATCGAGGATTTGCCTACCCGCCGCCGTTCCTGCGAGTCGCTCTCTCTGGGACAGCCTGACCGCCGCAGCCAGCTCTTTCCACTCATTATGCAACCCCATTTTCTCTAGAATGTCGTTAGAAGTAGTTATGGGGAGTCCTAGAGCGCACTTCGTGCATCTCCTAATTATGGTGTTTAATTTGTGTTCTTCGGTCTTGTTGATATTTAGGAATGGAGTCGCGTAGCACATTCTGCTCGTGACAAAAGCTTGTACGTGAAAAACATCGTGCTAAGCGTCGTGCACTAGCTGAAGCTCGGCGACTACGTTCAGCTCTCCGAGTGCTTTGAACATCGTCGGCTACTGATGAACACATGACTGCTCAGGAACGCCGCAATACCGCCAAGCGAGGACAGCGCGCTGAAGAATCGCCGGAAGAACAGTCGTAATCATTGTGGGTTATGCACCGTGGTGTTATGTGTTACTCTATAGCCAAACAATCGAACCACACAAGCTACGCCGCCAGCGAACACACAAGCGTAGCCATGCGGCTATTGCTAGCGCAATTTACCAGGCTTAACCAGAGGTAAGCCACTGCCAATTTTTTTTTTTTTTCATAGCAGCAATGCTGCAGCCGGTGCGCGTCGTCGTATATAAAGCTCGCCAACTTCGATAACTCTGATTCGGTGAAGTGCTTTCTTGCCGAATGAGTGGGTCTAATACCTCATAATAAGCCCCCCCCCCCCCCCCCCCCTCTGACTGAGGTTTATATAAAAAAAAATTTCAAGAGTTCAATGCTGCTGAACCAAATATTGAGCGAAAGCATCAGCTGTGGGACCGAACGTTCTTCTCTTTTTCTTCTTCCTCAGCCCACATAGAGCCCCACTTTAACCGAGTCGTATGACCGCACCTTAGTGGCCTATTGGGGTAACGTGAATGCCAGGGTCCTAGCAGGCTGATTCTGACTCGTATGGCTGACGGCGTGAGCCAGGGCCCGATTTATCCAACTGTATGAAGTCACTCCGTCTGTAGCATTCCTCGCGGAAGGAGCGGGAGTTAGGCCGCGTTGGTGTGCACCGCCTCGTATGACTGACAGCGCGCCAGGCGCGCTTGGGCTTCCGGTTTTTGCGGCAGATCGCATGACGTCACACCAGGGGTGAAGCTAAAGGTCAATGGTATGCACCGCCTCGCTACGCTGAAGGCTTGAAAGTGCAAGTAGTATTGCTTTCGCAATTATAAATAAATGAATCGAATTTTAACGCGCAACTTAACTTCCGAGAGGTGGCGCCACGGTATGTCCTCGTGCTTAATACCTATTGCTCTGGCCACGGCCGGTCTCGAGGGAGAGCGTGCGCTCTTTCTTACTACCTTCTAAATCGTCGCGGATATAAAAAACACTGTCTTTCAGCAAACGTTCGACAAGCATGACATACATTACGGCATGGTAGCTACTTTTGTCCATTTTAATCCGAATTTTTCCCAAGTTTGTATAAGATTAGGAACAAAAAAAAAACTGAGTGAGCAGTGTTCACATCGAAGCTTCTTCAAGGCTAACGTGACAGCAACTCGTCTGCAACAGCAAAACTGTCTTTCAGCGCTAGATGCGAAACCATCCATGTAGCACCGAAGATGAAAATAATTTCATAAAAATGTAATGTAAATTGCAAAATGCTTGCATGATGTAAAGTGTTAGTTTAACAGTCACAGTAAACGTTGTAGGGTTGAGTTTTAAATGTTATTACAACTCATATATTAGCCAATGTGAGGTATTATAAAGATTATTTTATTTTGCAAACAAACATTGTTTTAATGAAATTTTTACATGATATTAAGCTTATTATAAAAACAATCAAAAATGGTTTGATATTCATGACACCACTTGTGCTGGAAGTAGTAAAAAGAGGAAATAAATGATGAAGGTGATACTCGATGCAGTGACTTACAAATGAGTTCACCTGCTATATCGAAGGTATGCAAGAAACTTCTAAAGCGTTAAAGAAGGACACTCTCACTGAAGACTCATTTAAAGCCTTATATAGCGACCATTGAGGCTCTCTTCGGGAAAGTAAGGTTGATGCGCGGAAGGGAATGACATATGCTAGGCCTTTGCCGAAGTTCCTAGCAGCCGCCTTATTATCTGAAAGGATAGTTCTGGCATTAGTGTCTGTACATGCTAGCGCTATCGCAGCCTCTTCAGCTATTAAAGCGTTACGCGTATTAATAGATCCAATTACTTTCTGGGATTGGTTCCCATCTACCACTGCTATGACCGCGGCCCCTTCTAGCCCGCAGGCAACATCGCAATAGGCTGATTCCTCAGGAGGGTCGTTTATTAGTTTGCTTTGAATAAATTTTGCTCTATGCTTTCTTCGTTCCGTGTCATGAATCGGGTGCATATTCTTAGGGATCGGTACAATTTTGAATAGTTTCCGCGTCTCAAGCTCCAGGAGTTCGGCGACATAGGGTGGCTCACCTACTGAAGCTGTAGTTCTTGCAGTATTTTTCGGTCCACTACAGTGGAGTTTAGCCGCCAAATCTGGGCCTCCCTGACCGCTTTAGCAATCTCTTCCCAGGTATTATGCATTCCCATAGCTAGAAGCTTCTCTGTCGACGAGTTGGGGTGATACCTAAAGCCCTTTTGAATGACGTTCTGATCATTTTCTCTAACTTCTCTACTTCACCAGGAGTGTGATTGAGAAAGGGGGTTGCATAAGCTATCCTGCTGATAACAAAGGCACGAAGCAGTTTTATTAGGCAGTGTTCTCTGAGGCCTTTGTTCCTGAGAGAGGCTCGCCTGAATATCCCCGTTACTCGTCGACATACGTCTGCAGCCTTTTCAGGATGGTGGTGTTTTTCCTATTCTGCTGTAGGAAATACCCCAGGATCCTAATGGTGCTGACTCTCGGTACCTTGCTCCCTCCCACGTATACCTCCACTGGTTTGTGTAGGTGCGGTAGGTGGGATTCTCTGGTTAGTTGTGATTTGCTGCACATTGAGAAAAGTTCAGGTTTGTGAGGAGAGTAAGATAGACCTCTATCTAGGGCGTAGTTCTCAACTATATACACCGCTTCCTGCAGCCTATGCGATATATCGGCGCTGGTGCCTCCATCGGTCCAGATTGTTATATCGTCTGCATAGATGCTATGTTTGATGCCTGTCTTATTAAGATGGGACGAGAGATCTTTCATTGCAAAATTGAAGAATACCGGGGAGAGGACAGATCCCTGTGGCGTTCCTCTGCCCCCAGTACTGATGGGCTCGGACCTAAGTACCACGAAGCTAACTTCAGTTTTCCTGCAGGTGAGGAAATCTTTGACATAGTTGAAACACTTGGTTCCCACTCCAGCCTAGTTGAGGCCTTCGAGAACCACTGTGCTCAACATTATCAAATGCCTTAGTGAGATCAAGTCCCAGGATGGTTCTATATGATGCATCGTCCTCGGGAGCGTCCATGATGTCGTGCTTTAATCTGAGCGTGACATCCTGTGCGCTTAATTCCGGCCTGTACCCTACCATCTCCACTGGCCAGAGTTCCTTGGTTTCCATATGCCTAGGGATTCTGATTTAGACCACTTTTTCCATGAGCTTTCCCAAACAAGAGGTGAGAAATATGGGCCTCATTCTGGATAGTTCAAGTTTCTTGCCCGGTTTAGGAATAAGGACCAATCTGGAGATTTTCCACTCCTCTGGGATTTCAGCCCCTTCCAAAATTTTGTTCCTGACTTCGCAAATGAAGTGTAAAGAGTCTTCGTCCAGATTTTTAAGCATAGTGTTCGTGATACTGTCTGGCCCTGGAGCAGATCTCTTTTTGAGATCCTGCAAAACCGCCCTAATTTCTGCCAATTCAATTGGAGCATCTATGGCCATATTCTCGGGCCCGGTATAGCAGGGTAAAGGGGTGCCGGGATCCTGACATGTATATGTTGTCCTGATTGCATCTAGCAGCTCCTCGTTTCCCCCCTGGAACTTATGCTTGATCTTAATCTGGTCTAGTCTGGTCCGTCTCTTAGTGTTATTGGGGTCGATGAGGTAGCGGAGGATAGCATTTATTATTAATTTTTAAAAACAGCGGTTTTTGAAATTCGCGGGCTGCGCCATTTCCGCGTGGCGGCGAGATTTGGAACTATTCTGCCGTGATTACCTACGTCACAAGTGCCGAGAGTGACAAGCCACGACAGGCTGCCATTGGCTGCTGCCGCGACGGCCACTACGTCACGGACACAGTTCCGGTAGCTGCGAAAGTCGTCTGCTCGAGTGCGGCATGCATGCACTGCATGCGTGAACCTGAGTGGCGCTTCGATTCGCGACATTAACGGAAAAGGTGGTGGCGTCAGACTGAAAGTGCGCGTCGATGCAGCAGTACGAAAAGAGCACCAGCGGGCCGGATTCAACACCGTACCGCTTAAATAGGCAGCACCAACCTTCATGTACCGACCGACAGCGCAGCAGTCTACTATAGTCCCGTGTCCTGTCTCGTCTTTGCCGCATCGACCATTTGTGCGGCGTGTTGATAGCTAACTGGAAAGTGCGTCAAAAAAAGTCTGCCCTCAGCTTCTTCGCGAAAGTACACAAATTCCAGATTACCGCAGAAATGCCGTCCGCGGGCGCTGCGGCCGACGGCACTCCGGTCGTACGCTGCTACCTGTCGTCGTAAGGCTTTGTTTCTTTTGCATCGAAGCCACGGCGGACGACGCTTTGGAATCGCCCGCTTCGCTGCGTCTCCAGCGTAATCGCTCGCGTGCTCCTGTGCCGCGATTCTTGCGTGTAGCTGCGGAAATCGGTGACAATCTGTGCTACCGAACTGCATGCACCGAACTGCTTTGCTGATGTTTTGCACCGTCGATTCTGGCTCGGCCGATGCGTCACGTTAGGCATTGGCACTTCCTAAACGATGTGCGTCCGACTGAAAGTGCGCGTCGGTGCAGGAGTGCGAAAAGAGCACGATCTGGCCCTATTCAACACCATACCGATTAAAAAGGTCTTTGCAGCATCGACCGTTTTTGCGGCGTGTTGATATAAATGAAACGTGCGTCAAAAAAGGTCTGCCCTTAGCTTCATCCCGAAAGTACACAAGTTCGCACCGCTTAAGTGCAGCACCGGATGCCGCCATATAGTTACTGCTGAGATGCCGTCCACGGGCGCTGCGGCCGACGGCACTCCGATCGTACGCTGCTCCCTGGTCGTCGCTAGGCCTTGTTTATTTGCGTCGAAGCCACGGCGGACGGCGTCTTGGAATCGCCCGCTTCGCTGCGTCTCTAGCGTAGCCGCTCGCATGCTCCTGTGCCCGATTCTTGCGTGTGGCTGCGAAAATCAGTGACAACCTGCGCTGCCGAACTGTATGCGCCGAGCTCATGTACGAAGAAAAAAACTAGGAGGGAGCGTGCGCAGCCTCCGCAAGCCAACCTCCTCTGACGCCGCTCCCCTCTCTCTCTTGCGCGCAATGATTCTTCGGAATTTAGCCAACATAGTTGCCAGACTCAAAATCAGCAGGGTACATGGTATTTTTTAGTGACTTTGGATGTCCCCACGGAAAGCCAGCCGGAGTGGTCTGCCGAAAGTTGTGCGTCTCGTCGTAACACATAAGTTACTTTGTTTACAATTGTTGCATTGTACTCCGTGTTTATAGGCATACTAGCGAGATCTGCAGGTGGGCTTTTCATCTTTGGTTTCGTGAGGGAGACTACGAATTCGACATAACATTGCATACCTGGGGAACTGGCTTCAGCGTAACAATGTGTATTTGAGGTCTGCATTTCCTAAATGATTCAAACGATTTTCATCTCGAACAATACATGCACATGCCCTGACAAACAAATGTTTCGTTTCTAGAGAAGTGCGCATAACAAGATACTCACCGTTGGAGCGACAGCCCCGATAGGTATATCCGTGTAGTTCTAGCATCCCGGCACGCAGCATTTCATATGTCAGTACATTTTGTTGGCCTAGTTGGTTTGATTCCATGCTTGCGGGACTCAGCGCACAAAGACAGGGCCCAGGCAGCCGGAGAATCTTGCACCACCTACATAGAGGCCATACTCAAGTTGTGCAAGACCGTCGACAGCAGGATGACTGAAGATGATAAGGTAGGCCATCTGCTCAAGGGCATTGCGGAAGATGTATACCACTTCCTCATTGCCAAGGAAAACTTGAGTTCGGTCTCTGACGTTATCCGGCACTGCCGAACATTCGAGGCCCTAAAGACTCGCCGCATTACACCGAAATTTGGACGGCTCGCAAATGTGACTACAGTGGCTAGCATTGAAGAATCGCCATCTCAAAGCCTCCTGTGCGCCATCCGTGAAATTGTTCGAGATGAGATGTCACGACGTGAGCAGCTTGCCCGGCCCAATGGCTTCGGAGGTGACGTATATGCTCTTCCAAGCTATGGGGGTGCGTGCCCGCCGATGTCCGCGAATGTCACCGACTCTGTCTACCGCGAAGACATATACACTCCACGACCAAGACCTGAAGAGAATTTCCAACAATTATCTTGCCATCAGCGTAGAGATCCTCGCCTTTACTCCAATCGTACATCGCGCCGACCGCCGGACAACTACATCGTCCCGGAACCACCATCTGGATATTCGTCGCGGCCTACCATGCAGGAACCAGCTGACACGCCACTTTTTGACCGACCTCTTCCGGTGTGCTACCGGTGTGGTGCCGCGGGTCACATTTCCCGCTACTGCAATCGGCGCACATCGTTCCGGAATCCCCCAACGGCACCGAACCGACGCATCGTCCAGCCCTACATCGACAACTATCGGCCAGAACATCCCTCCCGGAGGGGGCGTTTTCAAAACGAAGGGCTCCGCAGCCGTTCGCCAGCGTCTAACCGTAGTGTGACACCACCTCAGTCATTTCGTGTGCGCCGCTCCCCGTCTCCACGGCGCCGATCTCCACCACCAACGCAGGAAAACTAGCCAGCACGGCCAATGAAGGTGAGGTTGCTGGACAATGTGCGCTGATACCTGTTATTCCTCCGTCTGTGTGCATGTTAAAGAACAAGGTCAGTGTTATTGTTGATGGTTTGCCAACGATGGCGTTGGTAGACACTGGTGCTACAGTTTCAGTAATGAGTTTAGATTTTAAGAACCTTTTGGAGAACAAAGTTATGTTTGTTTGGGACAAAACTGCAAATTTTTATGGAGTAAGTGGAGAGTTATTGTATCCGATTGGGGTATGCAGCGTTAAAGTTTCCTTGGGGGAACAGTATTTCCGGCGGAGTTTGCAGTACTGCCCCGACCTACACACGCGTCGTAATCTTGGGAATTGACTTCCTGCGTATGTGCGGCGCTACAGTTGACTGTCGAACGGGAGAGCTAAGTGTTAGTGGTTCTCTTCCTCGTGAACTTTTGGAAGAGGCATCAAATTATGAAGACGTTTTGTGTGTGTGTGTGATGAAGTCGTCATACCACCACATTCAGCAGTGTGTGTTCAGGTGTCCTGCTCCCGTGCTATTAACAACTCTTTTGAGGCTACTGTGGCACCTCTTAATTTACAGTGCGTAAAGAAAAATGCGTTAGTGCCTCATTGTTTGGTTCGCGTGAAAGAGGGCCGTACCGGACTGTGGACTATAAATTGCTCATCGGAACCAGTTGTTTTTCCAGCGGGCTTCAAACTAGCTTCATGTAGCGCAACTCTCCCGAATTATGTAGCTGTCGTTACTCCTTCCCTAGACAACCCCACTACTAACTCACCTGCTGATGAAAAGCTTCTTCCGATGATCAGCGCATCGTTGAACACCTCACAGCGACAGATATTGAAGAACCTCTTGTCCCAGCACCTATCCGTCTTTGATTTAGCGCAGTCCGACGGCTCGCAACGTTTTCCGCTGTCGTGCGCACGCCATAGGATTGACACGGGATCTGCCCATCCGATCCGTCAAAAGCCGTACCGTGTGCCACCATCAGAGCGTAAGATGATCACCGAGTAAGTCCAATACATGTTGAACTGGGGCGTAATACAGGAATCCTCCAGTCCTTAGGCTGCTCCCGCGATATTGGCGAAGAAAAAAAGACGGAACATGGAGGTTCTGCATTGACTATCGTCGCCTCAACTCCATCACTAAAAAGTATGTGTATCCTCTCCCACGCATCGACGGTGCCATAGATTGCCTTTTCCCCGCGTCTTATTTCTCTTCAGTTGATTTGCGATCGGAGTATTGGCAGATTCCGATGGACCCTGCTGACAAGGAAAAAACTGCATTTGTTACGCCGGACGGCCTATTTGAATTTAACATGATGCCTTTCGGTCTATGCACTGCGCCGGCCACATTTGAAAGATTTATGGACACAATACTTCGTGGCCTCAAGTGGGAAATCTGCATGTGCTATTTAGACGATGTTGTTATTTTTGGCCGGACTTTTACTGAACATAACACGCGACTCGCTGTTGTTTTAGATTGCCTACAGAAGGCTGGCCTTGTCCTGAACTCCAAAAAGTGCCGTTTTGGTGAACGTCAAGCGCTGGTAGTCGGGAATCTCGTCGACTGCGATGGAGTTCGGCCAGATCCACAGAAGACTGCAGCAGTTGCAGCATGCTAACGACCACAGACTCAAAAGGAGCTCCGCAGTTTTCTGGGCCTGTGTTCCTACTTTCGACGATTCATCCCAAGGTTTGCCGACGTCGCCTACCCTCTGACATCCCTTCTACAAAAGGACGTCCCTTTCGACTGGACCTCAGATTGTGACGCGTCTTTCCGCCAACTAAAGTCTCTGCTTACGTCACATCCCATACTACGGCACTTCAACCCCTCCGCTCCGACTGAAGTCCACACTGATGCAAGTGGGATTGGTGTTGGCGCTGTGCTTGTGCAACGTTCGACAACAGGCGAGCATGTAATTGCGTATGCAAGCCGTTCCCTCAGCAAACCTGAGCGTAACTACACTGTTACGGAGCAGGAGTGTCTCGCTGTAGTTTTCGTTGTTCAGCGGTGTCGGTGTTACCTATATGGACGCCATTTCACGGTTGTGACGGGCCATCATGCCCTGTGTTGGCTTGTCAACCTTCGTGATCCATCTGGTCGTCTTGCACGCTGGGCCCTTCGTCTGCAAGAGTACCACTTCACTGTTTCGTACAAGAGTGGCCGCAAACACGCCGATGCAGACTGTCTTTCACGTCTTCCTCTTTCTACGACTGAATGTGACTCTGGTGATTTCGATCATTACATCGCCTCCGTGGTGCCCGAGTTTCCCGACGTCTCGGCTCTGCGAACTGCGCAAGAGACCGATATAAGCCTCGAGCCCCTGCTCGCGGAGGCGCGGGATTCCACTGCTTCCAGCCCATTTTGTCTCCGTGATGGCCTTTTGTACAAAAAAGGCTTACTCAAGCACCGGTACGAATTTTCTGCTTGTGGCTCTCGAGAGCTACCGCTCGTGCATGTTACGCGCCATGAACGACGACCCCACTTCCGGTCACCTGGGCTCTGCAAGAACGCTCCATCGTGCCCGCGACCGGTTTTATTGGCCAAAGATGCGCCAGACAACTGAGCGATATGTGGCGAGCTGCACTGAGGGCTGCTGCGTCCTGTGACTCCACCACGTGGCGCATTTGAGAAAATCGGAATCGACCTTATGGGTCCCTTCCCGAAGTCATCCGACGGAAATCGTTGGATCGTGGTTTGTGCCGGCTATCTCACCCGCTACTGCGAAACGGCAGCTCTTCCTTCAGCCACCGCTCACCACGTGTCCCTGTTCTTGCTCCGTTCTGTGATCCTCCGCCATGGACCTCCGCGAGTGACCATCAGTGACCGAGGTCGCCAGTTTATGGCAGATGTTGTGGAAGAGCTTCTTCGTTTGTGTGCGTCGCATTTTCGGCATTCCACACCATATCACCCTCAAACCAACGGCTTTACGGAGCGCACAAACCGCACACTCACAAACATGCTATCTATGTACATCGCATCTGACCACAAGAATTGGGATACTATACTGCAATTTATAACGTTTGCATTCAACACTGCAACACGTGAGACTACTGGCTACAGCCCGTTCTTCCTGCTATATGCCCGTCCTCCTCGGTATTGTCTAGACACCATTCTTCCTTACTGCGTCCATGACGAACCGTGCATCGCGGAAACTCTTTGTCGAGCCGAAGAAGTTCGCCGTCTCGCCCGTTTGCGAATTCTCGCTTTGCAAGAGCGTTCAAAAGCTCGGTACGACAGTCGGCATAACCATGTGTCTTACGCCCCTGGAGATTTAGTGTGACTGGCGACCTCTCCGAAAGCGTGGTTTAGCCCAGAAAATGTTGGTGCATTACGCTGGCTCTTACGTTGTGCTTGAACGCGTCAGTGAAGTGAACTACCAAATAGGACGTATGACAGCAAGTGGTCATCGTTCAGTCAAAACCGAAGTTGCCCATGTCGCCCGGATGAAGCCGTGTCCCTCTCGTGGAAACGAATAACTACCTCGCCCGGGGGGCTTCGTCTGCCCAGGGGGGAAATGTAAGAGCACAGAAGAAGATGAAGTTTAGAACACAAGTGAAGGAGAAATACGTTGGAAAAAGACTCCCGTGCCGGACGCGCTGCCGTTGACCAGCTGAGCTCTCTACCCTACCGTCTTGTTGTTCTGCGCTCCGACGTCTTACCCCCGTCGTAACAATATATAAAGTAGTTCACCATGCACTCACGCCAGGTCGCGCTACACCTGCTTAAAACATTCAAAGGTACATTGCATAGCCTGGTAAATTTATTTTTGTACAAAACGTAGGGGCAAAAAATGTTGAAGTGTACCCGAAGCTTCATTCGACCGTGCACGGCCGCACTGACGAAGGCGCGTGTGCGCGTGAGCGGATTGTTGACTGTATTTTATTCCTCGTACACGATAAATGTTCGATGCTGATTACGGCCTTTGTATAAACCATAAAGGGCGAAATGTCAGGACCTGCCGGCTGCAACTGACGCGGGCGGAGCTAAAAGCGAGTTCGCGTTTCCCTTGCGCGTGAACGGCTGTAGCGGTGGAGCAGCAGTGGGGCGGTGGCGACCCCACCGAGGCGCGGCGGGCGGTGGAAACAGACCCCATTGGAGAGGCCGTAAGAGAACAGAAGCGCGATCTCCCTCGAGACCGACGCACATGCTCTAGCATACACAGATGCCAGTTATGTAATTAGTGATTCTAAAACTGCCATTCTAAATTATGCCTAGGGCCGGGTCCATCCTCTGGCGCACCGCCTGCTGTACATGCCCACCCCCCACCTACCCCGACGGGTTGAGCTCATCTGGGTGCCTGCGCACTCAGGAAATCCCGGCAACGAGGCTGCCGACTCCTTAGTCCGAGGGTCTAGAAACCGGACACAGGCGGACCTCGTGGGGGATTTCTCGAAGGAGCATATGCACTCATTTGCTGAGTTCACTGCAAATTCCTGCTCTGAGCGCCTCATCTATCCGTTACTCCACCCTTCCCTCACTACCAGAGAAAAGTCAATCTGCCGACACCAGCACTCCTTTATATTCCCCATATGCACTTTGTGCTCCAACCCCAAGGCCACCCTTACCCACATTATTTTATCCTGCCCGGCGTCTCCTCCTCCCGCCGGGCCGGTGCCTCTCCGAACCTGGGAGGACTGGGAGACCTCACTGCGGTCAGCGGACCCGGCTAGGCAGAAGATCGTCGTCAGTCGGGCCGCACACGTCATGGATAAACATCAGAAGGACGTTTAGATTGCGAGTGGGGTCGTGCGGAGACCCAGGAGGCCTGCGTACGTGCCTCGAATTCTTCATATTGTTACGGACGACAAGGAAGAAGAAGCGGCCAGTGGCGCGGGCAGGAGCGCTCGCGCTAGGCCCGCGAACATTCATTAAACGTCATCTACCATCGTCATCGGCCATGTTCTGTCTCCTGTCTTCATCGGCTTGCCGCTTCGTAACATTTGGTGGAGGTGCGGGGTGCAGCATCCCCATCCTCGCCTTGGAGCCTCGACGCCATCTTCAAGCCGGGACCATCACTGAGGGCCCAGAGACATCGCCGAGCAGCTTCGCCCCAGCCCTTCAAGCCCAGACCTGAACAACTACCATCGCCCAGCCCCCAGCCCGCACCTGAAGACAAGGAGAACAGACATACCAATCAGAACCGAGATGAAGGACCCGAAAGACCCGAATGACCCGAAGGAACCGATGGACACGAACACGCAACCCCCGCCCAAGCTGCCCGACGTGACCTCGAGCCATCGGTCCCATGGACTCTGGTGACGGATGGTTGACAGCTCCAAGGGAGGCGGATCACCCACGCATCAGACATCGTACTGGCAAGCCGTTCCATTCTTTCTTCTTCCTCTTCTTCTTCAAGCATCCAGACACGCCCATCATCATGCCATGAAATCATTAACATCGCTGAACTTCCTCGTCCAAGATCGGGACGATCGCTCGGTGGCCCCGGGTCATGTTACGGACGACAAGGAAGAAGAAGCGGGCAGTGGCGCGGGCAGGAGCGCTCGCGCTAGGCCCGCGAACATTCATTAAACGTCATCTACCATCGTCATCGGTCATGTTCTGTCTCCTGTCTTTATCGCCTTGCCCCTTCGTAACAATATAATAAAGCTTTTCCTCCTCCTCCTCCTCTTCAGTGGGCCTTTTTTTTACCCCACTCGCGCTCAAGTCTCCCGACACGACCACTTGCCGTGTGGTGTCGCACTGGTCGGTGGCGATAGTCCACGACAAGTTTCGGTCACCGTGGCTTCGGTCCAGGGATCCCGCACTGCTGCAGCATATTCTAATATTGGCCGAATAAATGTATTTTAAGCTAAAGAGATATTGCAGCGTCCTTCTGAAATAGTGCAGTTCTCTTAGGGCTTTCTTTTTTATGTATGATATGCGCTCGTTCCATAGAAGTTCAGAGGCATGCATTCCTAGGTATTTAAAAGCATTGGCAACCAAAGGAGGTTCGTTGGCTATGCGATATGTGAAACTTAAAGGGTAAATTTTACATGTTACGGTCATTGCTACGGTCTTATTGGAATTCACATTATTTTGCCACGTCGAGCACAATTTTTCAATTGTAGAAAGAGAATAGCTTAAGTTGATTTTTAGGACTAGAAATTTCATGATAAATTATACAATAATCTGCGAATAGCCGTATTTTAGTATTGTGATGTCGAAACAACAAAGATGAAGTACAGATGAGAGAAGCGGGGTGGAAGAGGACGAGGAAGTAGAAATAAAAGGGTTAGGCAATCTAGTGGACGCTCAGCTCAGCGCGTCTCAGTTTCAGTCTTTACAAAGGCGCAGTCGACGAACGTCGGGACCGACCCGGACCTCCACGACCCGCCGCTCCTCTTTCGAAGTGGCCGGGCAGTCACACGGCGGGCTCACTCGGCGCCTGGGACCCCTATTCCACCCGAGAATGGTGTCCATGCCTCCTCGGAGGATTCGGCCTTAGCCCTTATTCCCGAAGCCCTCTCCACCCTCCGGGAGTTATCTGCTTCTTTTACTGCAGCGCTTGGCCGCGCTTCACTGTCCTCTGGATACCCAGTACCGCCTGTACAACTTCCAGAGTTCTGTGGATTTTCTGACGACGCCAAAGCGTGGATTCAAGTGATCGACGCTGCTGCCCGGCGTTCCGCCTGGTCTCCAGCCACCACGCTCGCCGTCGCAGAGGACCATCTCCGCGTGGTGCCGCCCGCGCCTGGCACCAGTACGAAGGCCGCCGGTACGCCACTTGGACGTCCTGGACCTCCGCTTTTCTTGCCGTGTTTACACCCCTGGCCAGTGCGCACGACGCCAAACTCAAGACGATGAGAGCGCGGCGCCAGGCTCAAGGTGAAGATGTCGCACTTTACATTTATGATAAGGTCCGCCTTCTTCAGGCCTGCAATATCGAGTGGCCCTCATCTGCAGCCAAACTGCACATTGTCGATGGGCTTCACGATGCCACCCACGCATCAATTATGTCCACAATGGACACTGACAGCCTCTCAATCTTTGTCTATCGTGCGGCCTCCTTGCATGACACCTCCAGTCGTCGCGGGACCCTTGCTGCCGCCGGGACATCTGCCGCAGCACCACAGCAACGCCGCGGTTGCTTTTCGTGCGGACAACATGGCCACATCTACAAGGATTTTCCTCATGCTGCCCGCCCACGCATACATTTCCAGAACCACCCTCTTCCCTTCCTGCCGGTTCATGTTGACGGCATCGGCGAGTTGACCGCACTGGTTGACACCGGCGCTCAGCGAACGGCATTGTTTCAACGTCATGCACCGGGCCCGATAAGTCAATGGACCTCGTCTGCTCTGCAAGTCTTGGGGGGAAGTGCTGTTCCCTTCGGTGCAGTCGATACCTGCATCCGGACTGAGGCTGGCAGCAAGGTCCTGGTGAGCGTCCCTGTGTTTGCGGACTTGCCTGCTGACCTCATCTTGGGCGCAGACTACCTCATGTCCGGAGACGTGGCTCTGTCAATCGAAAACGGCGAAGTGCAGCTCCGCTCGTGCCGTACCGTCCCTAGCCCGCCCATGGACGAGCATGCTAAAGAGCGTGAGCGAACAGTCATCGCTGAGCAAGTACGCGACATGCTGACTGCTGGCGTCGTAAGACCCTCCTCGAGTCCTTGGGCAGACCCTGTTGTTCTCGCACGCAAGAAAGACGGCTACTCTCGGGCTCGGCACCGCGAAAGTTGGCTCTTATTTTGTCAGCAGGATATAAAGAAGGCTCAAAGCGAGGACAGAGATTTGGCGGCTATCATGGCTTCCCTTGGGTACACTGGAAGCAACTCCAAGTTTGTGCTGCGGGATGCTACGTTATGCCGACATTGGCTCAAAAACCGCAAGGAAGAACAGCATCTCCTCGTACTTCCTGCTGCTCTCCGCGGGCAGGTGCTCCACGCTATTCACGACTCCCCCACAGGAGGGCACGTTGGTTTGCGAGCCACGTTGCGAAAGGCGCAGGAATGCTTCTGGTGGCCCAAGATGAGCAGCAACATCCGCACGTACGTTACCAGCTGCGAGGTCTGCCAGCAGTACAAGCGTCTTCCAGGCTGTCAACCCTGGTTTCTAACGCCAATCCCTTTGCCTGAGACTGTAATTGACACCGTAGGGATCGCCCACATTGGACCTCTGCCGACATCAGCAGTGGGCAACCGGTATATATTAGTGGCTGTATATTATCTGTCAAAATTTGTAGAGGTTGCTGCTGTACCCTCCCTCGCTGCACACTACGTCGTTCAATTTTTACAAGACCGGTTCGAATGGCGGCATGGGCTTCCACGAAAACTAATATCGGACCACTCTACCACCTTCCGGAGTCGCGAAATCCGTGCCTACCTGCGCCGGGCGGGAGTTGAACACCACTTCGCATCGGCGTATCACCCTCAAGCGAATGGTCTTACCGAGCGGACGCGACTCGCTCCCTTCTGCATGAACAACAAAAAAGGCGAGGCAGACTGGGACCAGCACCTCCGAGCGGCGGCCTACGCTGTCAACACTTCTGTGTTCTCTTCTTTTCAGGTCCGCAGTCATGGCCGAGTGTGATGCCGAAACAACAAAGATGGAGTACAGATGAGAGAAGCGGGGCGGAAGAGGACGAGGAAGTAGAAATACAAGAGCTAGGTAATCGAGCGGACGCTCAGCTCAGCGCGTCTCAGTTTGTCTTTACAGTATGTATGTTTCGAACTATATGTCGTTCATCAATAACAGAATTCAAGAGATTTCATTAGGACAGCATCTGAAAGGACACCATCAACAACCACAATTTGGCGTCTGTCTCAATATTACAAGGCAAGGAATTCATGGAGGTGGTCTATTCGAGTTAAGTAAGTTCGAAAGCTTTGCGTGGAGCGTATATTTTACAAAGTGCACCTGGCGACCGATTTGGGCAACACATCCCCGCGTGCAACGCGCGCGATCCTGCCATTTGATGTCACATGTGTTGGACGCTCTCAAGTAACAAGGATATTTAAGAGGATTGCATTCAAAGACACAGGCCTCAAAGAGAGACGCCTCTTGAGACTGATGCAGACGTACATAATAAGCCGAATATGCTATGCCACGCCGTTCCTCAACATCAGGACCAATGAAAAAGATTAGACGCACTCATCAGGCGTTGCGTCAAGAGGGCGCTGGGTCCACCCATCTCCTCCTCTACGGAACGCTTGATAGAAATGGGAGTGCATAATAGCTGGACGGAACTTGCTGAAGCAGTGAGAATCGCCCAACATGAGAGATTAAGTAGGTCGAGTACAGGTCGAACTATCTTAGAATGGGTGGGTCGAAAAACAGATAGGGGCACAGCCGACAAGGTTGCCCTACCGCCACACCACTCCCCCACAACATGCACCCAGGATACCACAAGGAGGAGAAGGAATCAACGTCTATAATGCCCGAAATAATTCGGTGGTGCATGCAGGCACCAGACGGGGTGGTTCCCTAGTTGCGGGACCCATGTGTTACCAGCAGCTCCTGGCCCCTGTCCATCAGTGCGAGCTGGATGGACAGGACAGGGCTGGATAACAAGGTCTCCCATCGCTCAAGGGCAGGGTGCCTTTTTCTTTTTTGCAAAAAGGGCAGAGCATATCGTGTTCCGCTGGGTACATGCGGTTCATCAGTACGGGATGCGCAAGCGATCCCACCTGCGCTCGACGCAGGATAGTCTGTTGTTCCCTGATCAGTTTGGGGTACGGTTTTGGCAGTCGGCACCTTTCCTCTCGGTACATACGGGTTATTTCCCGAAAGTTGGTAACCGGATGCGGTAGCTCTTCCGGCTCGTGCTCGAAACGGGAGAAGAGAACAGAAGCACTAAAAGAGCAAAAGAATTCAGAGTAAAAGAAGTTGCCTACGTAGACGCTGCAATCGGCCGATCAGGAGCGGCAGTCGCCGCGGTAGTCAATGGTAGCGGCGCACCAGTTGTCTCCGTCCCGATTCTAAGCAGAAACATAGACATGGCTGAAGAGGTAGCAATAGCCCTCGCTTGCGTCGGAACGAAGGCTAGATTGATCTTTAGCGACAGTAAAACTGCTATCTGGAATATCGGAAAAGGCAGGGTCTCGCAAGAAGCCCCCCTAATTCTAACTGCTGTAGCTAAAATCGATCGCAAACTCACCTTAATTTGGCTCCCAGCACACACGTCCGTCCCCGGCAACGAGGCGGCCCATGATTTAGCCCGAGATCTCAACTTCCGGGCAAACGCGGAGCCGCCCGACTGCCAGGCGGTGGACGAATGTTTGCAAACCTATAAAAAAATAATCGAAAATTATAGATTAGGAAGACGTCTGATGCCGCCACTGCATCCTAGCTTAAATAATAAAGAGGCCATAGCCTGGCGGTAATTACAAGCCGGAAATTTCCCAAACCCTGTCTGGTTGTTTCGAACCCAGATAGATGAGAGAAAAAATGATAAATGTAAAGCCTGCGAAGCGAGGGGGACCCTCGACCATATACTTTGGGAATGCTCTAAGTCTCCGGGCGCTAGGGACAACATTAAAAGTAGAGAAGCCTTGGGTAACCCTGCTGCGAAGCGACGTCCCCGCTGACCAGCAAAAAGCCGTCCGCCTGGCGGCTGAGGCCGCGAATAACCAATGTATATTCCCCAGTCCTTAGTCGCGGAGGTTCCAGCCCCCGTTCCTCAGGCCTGCGTGCCAGGAGCGGGGAGTAGGGGGCCTCCTAAATCGGTGGAACATAAAGTTTTAATCAATCAATCAATCACGCTCTCAAGTTACGCTGCCGGGATGATAAACACATTCGCGGAGCTCCGGGAGGCGCCGCCTCCGGCCCTCACCATGGGGGATGGTACACGGCCGCAGTCGTCCATCAAAAAATCACGGTGAATGGCCTAATGTTTCGAGCTCAAGACATAACACATGCGTAAGAAGTTGCCATCGCGTTAGCTGCCGCAGACAAGGACTCATCATCATCGACTCGAAAGGGGCCTGCAGAAATATTAAACAGGGGTACATTCCTCTCTTTGCACACCGCATCCTTCAAAACAGTGACTACCTCGGGGTTGTTGTTATTGTAGCTGTATAGGAAGAAGGAAAAGAAAATGCACGGGCCTGCTACTGGCTCTGTAGCTGAGCCACTGATTAATTTATAGAAAGGGAAAGGCACGGTAACTGTCTCACTTGTTTCCTGTGGACACCTCAACCGCGCCGTAAGGGAAGGGGGAAGGTGGGAGTGAAAGTGGAAAGAGAGAAAGAGGAGCCGTAGTGCAGGGCTACGGGGTAATTTCGACCACCTAGGGATCTTTAACGTGCGCTGACATCGCAATGCACACGGACGCCTCTTAGTTTCGCCTCCACCGAAACGCAGCCGCCGAGGTCGGGTTCGAACCCGGGTACTCCGGCACAGTAGTCGGGCGTCTTACCACTGCACCACCCCGCGGGGCTAGCTGAGCCACCTCCGCTGCCTCGGGCAGACAGAAGAAAAAATAGAGAAGAAAGAAAAAAAAGAGGGAGAGAAAGACGCGCGCCGCAACAAGAGCCGTCGTCAACCACCGAAGAGGTGGCAGGTGCATTGACGACCTACAACAGGTAAAAATTCTAACAGGCTAGCCCCCGCCGCAAGCAGCAGTGACCTACCTGTCCCAGCCCCATCAGGGGAGTTAAGATACCTCGGGGCCCCCGCGTCTCGTACGATTGTGTGGGCTCCAGCTCACATGGGCCTCGAAGCCAATGAAATGGCAGACGCTGCCGCCCGCGCGCTCACTCTCCGGGCAACGCCTTCATACCCTTGGGTGGCCCCCGCGTCTCGAACGATTGTATCGGCTCCAGCTCACATGGGCCTCGAAGGCAATGAAACGGCAGACGCTGCCGCCCGCGCGTTTTTCTCCGGGCAACGCCTTCATACCCTTGGGTGGCCCCCGCGTCTCGAACGATTGTATCGGCTCCAGCTCACATGGGCCTCGAAGGCAATGAAACGGCAGACGCTGCCGCCCGCGCGCTCACTCTCCGGGCAGCGCCTTCAAACCCTTGGGTGGCCCCCGCGTCTCGAACGATTGTATCGGCTCCAGCTCACATGGGCCTCGAAGGCAATAAAACGGCAGACGCTGCCGCCCGCGTGCTCACTCTCCGGGCTACGCCTTCATACCCTTAGGTGGCCCCCGCGTCTCGAACGATTGTATGGGCTCCAGCTCACATGGCCCTCGAAGGCAATGAAACGGCAGACGCTGCCGCCCACGCGCTCACTTTCTGGGCAACGCCTTCATACCCTTGGGTGGCCCCCGCGTCTCGAACGATTGTATGGGCTCCAGCTCACATGGGCCTCGAAGGCAATGAAACGACCGACGCTGCCGCCCGCGCGCTCACTCTCCGGGCAACGCCTTCATACCCTTAGGTGGCCCCCGCGTCTCGAACGATTGTGTGGGCTCCAGCTCACATGGCCCTCGAAGGCAATGAAACGGCAGACGCTGCCGCCCACGCGCTCACTTTCCGGGCAACGCCTTCATACCCTTGGGTGGCCCCCGCGTCTCGAACGATTGTATGGGCTCCAGCTCACATGGGCCTCGAAGGCAATGAAACGGTAGACGCTGCCGCCCGCGTGCTCACTCTCCGGGCAACGCCTTCATACCCTTGGGTGGCTCCCACATCCACAACGATTGTATGGGCTCCAGCTCACATTGGCCTCGAAGGCAATGAAACGACCGACGCTGCCGCCCGCGCGCTCACTCCGGGCAACGCCTTCATACCCTTGGGTGGCCCCGCGTCTCGAACAATTGTATCGGCTCCAGCTCACATGGGCCTCGAAGGCAATGAAACGGCAGACGCTGCCGCCCGCGTGCTCACTCTCCGGGCAACGCCTTCATACCCTTGGGTGCCACCCGCGTCTCGAACGATTGTATGGCCTCCAGCTCACATGGGCCTCGAAGGCAATGAAACGGCAGACGCTGCCGCCCGCGCATTTCTCTCCGGGGAACGCCTTCATACCCTTGGGTGGCCCCCGCGTCTCGAACGATTGTATCGGCTCCAGCTCACATGGGCCTCGAAGGCAATGAAACGGCAGACGCTGCCGCCCGCGCACTCACTCTCCAGGCAACGCCTTCAAACCCTTGGGTGGCCCCCGCGTCTCGAACGATTGTATCGGCTCCAGCTCACATGGGCCTCGAAGGCAATAAAACGGCAGACGCTGCCGCCCGCGTGCTCACTCTCCGGGCAACGTCTTCATACCCTTAGGTGGCCCCCGCGTCTCGAACGATTGTATGGGCTCCAGCTCACATGGCCCTCGAAGGCAATGAAACGGCAGACGCTGCCGCCCACGCGCTCACTTTCCGGGCAACGCCTTCATACCCTTGGGTGGCCCCCGCGTCTCGAACGATTGTATGGGCTCCAGCTCACATGGGCCTCGAAGGCAATGAAACGGTAGACGCTGCCGCCCGCGTGCTCACTCTCCGGGCAACGCCTTCATACCCTTGGGTGGCTCCCACATCCACAACGATTGTATGGGCTCCAGCTCACATTGGCCTCGAAGGCAATGAAACGACCGACGCTGCCGCCCGCGCGCTCACTCCGGGCAACGCCTTCATACCCTTGGGTGGCCCCGCGTCTCGAACAATTGTATCGGCTCCAGCTCACATGGGCCTCGAAGGCAATGAAACGGCAGACGCTGCCGCCCGCGTGCTCACTCTCCGGGCAACGCCTTCATACCCTTGGGTGGCACCCGCGTCTCGAACGATTGTATGGCCTCCAGCTCACATGGGCCTCGAAGGCAATGAAACGGCAGACGCTGCCGCCCGCGCATTTCTCTCCGGGGAACGCCTTCATACCCTTGGGTGGCCCCCGCGTCTCGAACGATTGTATCGGCTCCAGCTCACATGGGCCTCGAAGGCAATGAAACGGCAGACGCTGCCGCCCGCGCGCTCACTCTCCGGGCAACGCCTTCATACCCTTGGGTGGCCCCCGCGTCTCGAACGATTGTATCGGCTCCAGCTCACATGGGCCTCGAAGGCAATGAAACGGCAGACACTGCCGCCCGCGTGCTCACTCTCCGGGCAACGCCTTCATACCCCTGGGTGGCCCCCGCGTCTCGAACGATTGTATGGGCTCCAGCTCACATGGGCCTCGAAGGCAATGAAACGGCAGACGCTGCTGCCTGCGTGCTCACTCTCCGGGCAACGCCTTCATACCCTCGGGTGGCCCCCGCGTCTCGAACGATTGTATCGGCTCCAGCTCACATGGGCCTCGAAGGCAATGAAACGGCAGACACTGCCGCCCGCGTGCTCACTCTCCGGGCAACGCCTTCATACCCCTGGGTGGCCCCCGCGTCTCGAACGATTGTATGGGCTCCAGCTCACATGGGCCTCGAAGGCAATGAAACGGCAGACGCTGCTGCCTGCGTGCTCACTCTCCGGGCAACGCCTTCATACCCTTGGGTGCCACCCGCGTCTCGAACGATTGTATGGCCTCCAGCTCACATGGGCCTCGAAGGCAATGAAACGGCAGACGCTGCCGCCCGCGCATTTCTCTCCGGGGAACGCCTTCATACCCTTGGGTGGCCCCCGCGTCTCGAACGATTGTATCGGCTCCAGCTCACATGGGCCTCGAAGGCAATGGAACGGCAGACGCTGCCGCCCGCGCGCTCACTCTCCGGGCAACGCCTTCATACCCTTTGGTGGCCCCCGCGTCTCGAACGATTGTATCGGCTCCAGCTCACATCGGCCTCGAAGGCAATGAAACGGCAGACGCTGCCGCCCGCGTGCTCACTCTCCGGGCAACGCCTTCATACCCTTGGGTGGCCCCCGCGTCTCGAACGATTGTATCGGCTCCAGCTCACATGGGCCTCGAAGGCAATGAAACGGCAGACGCTGCCGCCCGCGCACTCACTCTCCAGGCAACGCCTTCAAACCCTTGGGTGGCCCCCGCGTCTCGAACGATTGTATCGGCTCCAGCTCACATGGGCCTCGAAGGCAATAAAACGGCAGACGCTGCCGCCCGCGTGCTCACTCTCCGGGCAACGTCTTCATACCCTTAGGTGGCCCCCGCGTCTCGAACGATTGTATGGGCTCCAGCTCACATGGCCCTCGAAGGCAATGAAACGGCAGACGCTGCCGCCCACGCGCTCACTTTCCGGGCAACGCCTTCATACCCTTGGGTGGCCCCCGCGTCTCGAACGATTGTATGGGCTCCAGCTCACATGGGCCTCGAAGGCAATGAAACGGTAGACGCTGCCGCCCGCGTGCTCACTCTCCGGGCAACGCCTTCATACCCTTGGGTGGCTCCCACATCCACAACGATTGTATGGGCTCCAGCTCACATTGGCCTCGAAGGCAATGAAACGACCGACGCTGCCGCCCGCGCGCTCACTCCGGGCAACGCCTTCATACCCTTGGGTGGCCCCGCGTCTCGAACAATTGTATCGGCTCCAGCTCACATGGGCCTCGAAGGCAATGAAACGGCAGACGCTGCCGCCCGCGTGCTCACTCTCCGGGCAACGCCTTCATACCCTTGGGTGGCACCCGCGTCTCGAACGATTGTATGGCCTCCAGCTCACATGGGCCTCGAAGGCAATGAAACGGCAGACGCTGCCGCCCGCGCATTTCTCTCCGGGGAACGCCTTCATACCCTTGGGTGGCCCCCGCGTCTCGAACGATTGTATCGCCTCCAGCTCACATGGGCCTCGAAGGCAATGAAACGGCAGACGCTGCCGCCCGCGCGCTCACTCTCCGGGCAACGCCTTCATACCCTTGGGTGGCCCCCGCGTCTCGAACGATTGTATCGGCTCCAGCTCACATGGGCCTCGAAGGCAATGAAACGGCAGACACTGCCGCCCGCGTGCTCACTCTCCGGGCAACGCCTTCATACCCCTGGGTGGCCCCCGCGTCTCGAACGATTGTATGGGCTCCAGCTCACATGGGCCTCGAAGGCAATGAAACGGCAGACGCTGCTGCCTGCGTGCTCACTCTCCGGGCAACGCCTTCATACCCTCGGGTGGCCCCCGCGTCTCGAATGATTGTATGGGCTCCAGCTCACATGGGCCTCGAAGGCAATGAAACGACCGACGCTGTCGCCCACGCGCTCACTCTCCGGGCAACGCCTTCATATGATTGGGTGGCCCCCGCGTCTCGAACGATTGTATGAGATCCAGCTCACATGGGCCTCGAAGGCAATGAAACGGCAGATGCTGCCGCCCGCGCTCACTCTCCGGGCAACGCCTTCATACCCTTATGATGCGGATCCCGAGCCCAATCAGGCGCTCACTTTTTGAGAAATTACTGAATTATTTCAATTCGGCCATGCATTGTAAGGGCCTTACAAAGGTGGAGGAACGCACGCTCCTCCGCCTTTACACCAAAACGCTGCTGTGACCGGCAGTTTTAAAACACTTTGATCCTGCCTGTACAGGAAAATGCCCGCACTGTGCGGAGAAGTCTTCGGACATCTTCTACGTGGTATGGGCATGCCAGTCAACCCCGAACCTCGCCCCCAAACCCAACCCCACCTGGGTGGACTGGGAGGCAGCCCTGCTCGGCTGCTCCGACCTGGCAAGCCAGAAGGCCCTGGTCCACCGAGCCCGAGCCGCGGCGGTCGCCAATGGGCTCATGTAATGAGGAGCCTACCTAGTAGTGTTTGCGTGAGGTTGCCCCGGCTACATTAAGCTTCCTCCAAATCAAGTTTTTCACACACACACGTCTGTAAAGTATACACATCGTGTTTTAAAAGACTGCACAAATTATATTCTGGTACTGTCAGTTCTGTCAAGGGTAGCTCAAAATGTTTATGGTGAGGGGAAACAACACAGCTTTAGTTTCATTAACGTTAATTTGGAAATAGCTGATTAAAGCCCAAGTGTTAATTTCATTTAAAGTTTTAATCGCTTGAGCTACAAGATCAGTACTCGAGTCGATATCGATATCGACTTGAAATTTCTGGGAAAACACATTAGTATCACCTGCATATAATATGAACTTAGCATTTCTATCAACTTGGACAATCATGTTCATTAAAGGACAAAGAGGCCCAAATACTCCCTTGAGGAACGCTCGAAACAGCGGGTTTACTCAGGGAGCGTTCACGAGCAATGCTTACAAACTGGGACCTATGTCGCAGTTTTAGAGCGCAGGTCTTTGGCGCCCATTCCTGCCTTTCGCGTCGGCGTCGCGGGCGTTGTCGCTTGTAACCAGCTCCGCAGCCGGGGCAGCGCGCGCTGCCGCCACCGCTCGCCGCTACGTGTACCCCCCTCCTCCGTATTCTCCGGTTGCTACGCGCGCTCCTCCCGCCGCCAGTCGTCGCTGCGTGAAAGGGCTTTACCCCCCACCTCCCCCCCCCCCCTCCCCACTTCTTCCTGTGTGGCGGCGACGGTGCTCTCCGGTTGCCGAAGCGCCGGCTCAGCGTCAGCGGATCACGGTACATGCATCTCAAGCCAAAACGTAGAGCCACGTTGACTTGACTCGCTAGCGGTATCAGCGGCATCAGTCAGTCGCTGCTATCTCTTCGCCGCGCAACGTTCCTATGGGCCCACGCGCCGCCTCCCGTGACCTCCAGATCCACAAAGCTTCCTTCATGACAGTCAAAAACTGTTAGTGGAGTGTTTCTTGAAGGAATATGTGTGAAAAATTAAAAAATGTGGCCGATTCGCATAGTTAATCAAATGCGAAGTAGGTGCGTAGCACTGCTGATCCCTGATATACCTTTCCATCGCTTGCAGCCGCACAGCCCGTTGTCCTGGAGTTTCTACCGAACGTTTGTTCCTCTTCGCTTCGGCATCTGTTTCACGACGACGCTGAGTGTCTTAGCAGTTTCCCGGGCACGCTCGGCACGTTTCCTCATTCTTTGTACTTCTAGATTCTTTCAACGTTTAGCTGCAATATCAGAATCAGTAGATTCGCGATCCTGCTGCCTTCGTAACCGTCGTACTTACGCACGTCGAGCACGGCGAACCTACGCCACAGTGACAGACGGCCCGGCTTTATCCATTGCGACGCAAAGCAAACGCGTGGCGTAGCCTCGCCCTCAGCTTTCCTTACATTATCTTCAGAAATGAGCGGAAACAGGCACAATGTTTACCTTTACAATGCACATCTTTGCGGCCGAAGGTCTGGAGTGGGATCATAAAGGGAGAGAAAGAGAGAGGGAAACGTTCTTGAAGGCGAGTACCATTAAGGCGCAGAGGTGAGCATAATTCTTCATGACGCGGCGAGCAGCTCGAATCCGAGATCCAGGGAGATTGACGGACGTCTGCTGTCCGTGAAGGCTGAGGTGTGGCTGATGAGAGGGAAGAAATGCCGAAGTCCAGGACGCGCGAGCGTATTGAATTCCGGAGTAACACACGCTGGTTCAATGCTGCCCAGTGATGGCCGCCACGCCCGCAACAGACACGCCCCTCTCTCACTGTCTTACTCTCTCACTGGGTGCATCTATGCGGCTGCTCCGCCCCTTCAGTGTTAAGTCGCGTGATGCGGGCATCGCCACTTTTCCTTCCTCCTCTTCAAGTTCACTGAGAGACGGATGGACAGAGCGAGAGAGCGACTTCTGCTGCAGCTGTGCGGCCGCTCCGCCTCCTCAATGCTGAGCCGCGCGACGCGCGCGTAGCCGCCTCCTCTTTCTCTACTTCAAGTTCACGAAAAGAGAGAGTGAACGGCTTCGGACAGACATCGGCGAAATCCGCGCGTGCGGCTAGTAGTGCTACGCACTAAAAGTTGCCTGTGTTTGTACACACATGTCTGGTTCGAATTATTTGCCTCATTTTATCAAAAAGCTGGAACACCTAATGTGCTGCGCTCAAATTTTGCATTAGGAAATAACGTAATCGTCGGTAATTTTTTTCTAAGCAGAGATTAACTAGGTCAAAGGCTTTCGAAAAATCTAAAAATAATCCGAGTGAAATGTGTTTCAACTCAAAGTTATGCAGTATGAATTCTGAGTAAAATGTGTTTCAACTCAAAGTTATGCAGTATGAATTCTTTCTGAGCAAGTAAAGCTAATTCTTTCTATCTGTTTTAGAGGGCAGCTCTTTGGCGCCCGTCCCTGCGTTTCGCGTCGTCGTCGACGTTGTCCATCGTAACCAGCTCCGCAGCCAGTGCAGCGCGCGCTATATCCCCCCTCCCTCCCTTCCCTCTTCTTCCACGGCGCCGACCACGCGTGCTCTCTCGATTGCTGCGCGCGCTGCATCGCGATACTATAGTGTTCTAGAATAGTGATACCCAAGCTCAAGTTTCATCGCGCGATGGCAGCGCCGCATTCCTGGCGTGGTGGCGAAATGTGAAACGATGGGACGTCACCAGAGCAGACGCTCCGCTAGCTTCCTGTGCACGTGCGGCGATCGAGTTGCGCCTGGCGATTATTTGGTGACACAAAAATGCTTCCACTGGTGCGAAACGGAGGTACTAAGTAGCATTGCATCATGGGTAGCCACAATAGTAGGCGAAGCGCCAAAAGACGAGGGTCACGTGCGAAACTTTGCAAATCCCTTTGGAAGCGTCTCCGCAAGACCTGTTTTCCAACCGCATGACAGCGTTCTGAGAAGTCTCGCGTTCTTTGTGGAAACGAAAAGGGACAATTTCTTTTCTCCATATAAACTCAGAAATTTTGACAGTTGACAAAGATGGCTTGGAGAGGCTAGTTGGTTTGTGGGGTTTAACGTCCCAAAGCGACTCAGGCTATGAGAGACGCCGTAGTGGAGGACTCCGGAAATTTCGACCACCTGGGGTTCTTTAACGTGCGCTGACATCGCACAGCACACGGGCGCCTTGCTTTTCGTCTCCATCGAAAAGCGGCAGCCGAGGCATCAAAAGAGTACAATGGTTTAACTGCATGGATACAAAGGGAAGAGGATGGACGATTATCCGACTGTTCGTTCCCCGCGTGGCTTGGTTTGCCAATTTTTTGTGCTCTCTCCATGCTTTGCGAGTGCTCTGAAAGCAACCAAATCAACAGATGCGACGTCCGCGATCGACAGTCATGTATGAATGTGCCTTAAGTGTCCACAGCTGCATTTTCATTTTTAAAACGACCAGGAAAATATCTAGGAACGAGGTCTTTTTCTTTTTCGGCGGTGGGGTTAGGCGGGTTGGAAAACATGCCTTGCTGGGACGCTTGTACAGGTTTCCATAAATTGGCCAATAAGTGAACCAATTATTAGTATTAATAACGAAAATATGTCGGAAGTGCAATGCAAAAGCAATCCTAGCTATGGCTCAATTGACACTACTCGCGCGGAGCACCCCATTCGCGTCACAGGGCTCGTGAGTGCAAACCAAATATCATAAATGACGCACAACCATTTAATAAGAACCGAAATAAAACACAACGTAGTACAAGCTTGGATTTCACCTGCTTCCGAGCCAGCGAGCCGGTTTAAGTCGCATGCAGCGCACAGAGCACGCATGTGCTTATGAGATTGCTAGAGTTCTTGTCCTTGAAGAAACACCTCCTTCGAACTTATATACTTAATTCTTCTACTTCAAGATTTGTTTTGGTAATATCGGAATAACAAAAAACAAAAGCGTATATAGATCCCATGATACAGGCCAAAACAATGGTCCACGAGCGAGCTGCTTTTTTTGGCAGTACTGCTAATACTTTAGCAGTTTTTAAACATATTGCCACGCGCCTAGCGCCGCGCGACAGCCGTGCTTTGTGCCGACGACGACGAAGCGGTTGTTGGCACGAGCGGCGCGCTGGTGCTGGACGCTGTCATCGGAGCTAGACGCAAACCTGACTCTCGGGTCTTACCTTCACGGTACCGTGTACCTTGACGGCTCCCTGTGGCTTGAGTCGTGACAATATTATATACGGCACGACCTACTGTATAATAGGTCGTGATATACGGCAATATAATTACATAGCGGATTAACCTCGAGATGCACTTCCTATGCTTTTGCTAACGTGGGACGCATTCGCAATCAATATTTACTCATCGCCGTCTGTGGTCTGCTCTACAGTGCAGACTGAATAAAATGTTTTCCGCCTATGATTAAGTTTCTTCTATGGAAATATGCGGCAGGTTGTCCAATCAAGACAGAATGCAGGTGCCATGTTGCCATGTGCATGCGCATGCGGGAGCACGTCAGGGCGCATGCTCGTGCGAGAAAAAGCACGCGGCACACGCCGCGTAGGCAGCGAGCTGAGCAGGCTGCGTTGGTTGGTTGGTTGGTTGGTTGGTTGGTTGGTTGGTTGGTTGGTTGGTTGGTTGGTTGGTTGGTTGTTTCATAGGAAGGGAAAGGCGCAGTATCTGTCACACTTGCTCTGTGGACACCTGAACCGCGCCGTAAGGGAAGGGATAGTGCGAAACGAAGTGGCGTCCGTGTGCTGTGCGATGTCAGCGCACGTTAAAGATCCCCAGGTGGTCGAAATTACTCCGCAGCCCTCCACTACGGCTCCCTTTTCTCTTTCACTCCCACCTTCATCCCTTCCCTTACGGCGCGGTTCAGGTGTCCACATAGCAAGTGCGACAGATGCTGCGCCTTTCCCTTCCTGTGAACCATTTATATATTATAAGGGATAGTGTGTGTTTTTTTGTCACAGATGGCGCTGCCCAAAATGACGGGCTGCTGTATAGCTCCTGAACATCAAGCACATTAGGGTCGGAGGTAATCTGTACGCAGTGACTGCATACCTCAAGCCTCAAGATGCGACATGCAGAGGAGTCATTCCTGTCGACTTGGAAACCACGGAAGACGAAATCATGCAAGCCATTTACTCTCCACAAGCTGCGGTCATCGGTGTTCGCCGCCTTGGGAAAACAGTCATGGTAGCCCTCACATTTGACGGGCACAAATTACCCCGACACATCTTCTTCTACCAGCAAGCGACCCCGGTCCGGCTATACAAGAAAACCACACCGACGTGCCTGAAATGCGGCCAGGTAGGCCATCGCCAAGACGTCTGTCCTCATCCGGACGCGTCATGCTGCCCCTCCTGTGGTGTTCAGAACCCATCTTCTGGCCATGAGTGCACAGTTACCTGTTTCACCTGCGGAGGCGATCACCTCACCAACTCAAACAGATGCAAACTTAAATATCGGACACCAACCCCCCGAGATCAGCGATCTGGCACCGATCAAACCAGCACCCGCTCATCCAGGGACAGACAACGCTTGCAGCACCATGAGCCACATAAACATCAGCGCCTGCGGTCGTCCAGCGGAGGCTCTACAAACTCCCGGCGTTCCAGCACTTCACCCGGGCGGCGAGGCGGCAGTCAGAGAAGACAAGCGAGACGGCTCCGCACAAAAGGTGAGCTGGGCTAAGGTAGCCATTACTTCCCCTCAGTTGTTGGCACAAACCAAAATGCAAGATAAGCTCAACACGCTCGAAGCCGAAAACCGCCGGTTAAAACAGCTCCTATCTAAACCCCAAAACAACACATCACCCACGCAAACCAACCCCCTACCCTCCACTGACACTAGCGCCTCTCCACTCGCACCCAACCCCCCCCCTACCATCCGATCTGAAGCCACAGGGGAACCCGAGCAGTATACCGAAATTCAAACGTGGGTAACCCAGGCTATAGATAACCTAAGTACAGAACTTTTTCAAAGTATGCGGCAGATGATTCAGGAGGCTATGCAACCAGTCGTGCCACAGATGAGGGAAGAAATTAAGCTCTTACTAGAATCTATGTTTCAAAACCAACGAGTTCACGACGCTAAGGTAGCGCGCCTACAACAACAGGTGGCGGAACTCATGCGGTCTGCCTCCCCACGATTGAAAGGCTTCCGTCGCCGACACGCTGTCGCGGAAGAAGACTTGAAATCCTGCCTCGAACCCACCCTCGAACCTATGCGTTCCATTTCCGAAGAATCTTCTCCACCTGTATCATGCCTACCACCCGGACAGCAACCACCCACAACTTAAGCGTCCTACAGTGGAACTGCTGCACCTTCCGCCGTAAGAGAGCATCACTCCAACAATACATTGATTCTCTCCCAAACCAACCAGACGTCATTGCTTTACAGGAGGTTAACAACTCCGCAAAACTCATTAATTACTCCACACACCAACGCACTCAAGCAACTTGCATTATGGTTCACAAGGATTATACTGCACTTGCTTTAGATCTAGAAGAAGAAGATGATGTAGTGTACGACTTTGTACAAATCCTACCTAGACACCGCAACGGTACGGGCACCTACATTCTCAACATTTACAGTAAACCCACCCAAATTGCCTTCCCTTGCGCCAGGGTGTTCACAACGGCACTCACGGTCGCCCAAGGAGCTTCGCTCCTTATTTTGGGCAATTTCAATGCGCAACACCCATCCTGGGGCTACCCGAAAGCAAACAAGAAAGGCCGCATCCTAGCAGACAACCTCATGCTTACCATGCTGAACGACCCGACCCAACCTACTCGACTTGGCAACAGTGTCACGCGTGACACCAGCCCCGATCTCACACTAACCCACGGCGGTAAAGCTTGCCTATGGGAAAACACACTGGAAACTTTAGGCAGTGACCATTTCATTCTGATCATCCATCTTGCAAGCAAAACGCATCGACATATGCGCGGTACTGCCAAAATCACTGATTGGACCGCGTTTCGAAAAGAGCAAGCTGACCTTGATCACCCAGATATCACTGATTACGCTTCTTGGGCATCGGACCTTAGGCACCTGTCCTCTAAGTACACCCGAACCCTGAAAACATCTTTAGACCGCCCTGCTATTGACTCCCATCTCCTGCACCTGTGGGACGCCCGCAGAGGCCTGGTGAAACGTTGGCGCCATCAGCGCCACAACAGAACGCTCAAACGCCGCATCGCAACCCTAACGCAAGCTGCAGAGGACTATGCATGGAACCTTGCTCAATGAAATTGGCTGACAAGATGTGATTCCCTGAGTGGTAACGGACCCCCTCCCTCCCTATAATGGGCAGCCAAACGGGGAACTAGATGCGGAATTCACCGTCAAAGAAATACAGGCCGCCATCCTAGCCATGCGCAGAGGCACAGCTCCTGGGAAAGACAAGATCACGGTGGGACTCCTCGCCAATCTCCACGACGCAGCCCTCACGCAGCTCGCGAATTACATTATCAACTGTTGGCGCATGGGCCGGCTGCCAAACGAGTGGAAGACTGCGGAGGTGCACTTCATCCCCAAACCGGGCAAACCCATACATATTAACAATCTACGGCACATCTCTCTCACATCCTGCGTAGGGAAAGTTAAGGAGAAGGCGGTACACATCAGGCTCACCCGATATCTTGAAGAAAACGACTTGTACCCACACACCATGTTCGGATTCCGGCCTGGCCTATCCACCCAAGATATACTCCTCCAGCTTAAGGAAGAAGTCATAAACCCCCCTAACAAGCCTTTCTTCAGGACAATTCTCGCTCTTGACCTCAAGGGGGCGTTTGATAACGTAAAGCGCCACTCTATTTTGGAAAATATGAGCCACATCAATTGTGGTGCGAGGACCTATGCATATGTAAAAGATTTCCTTCACGGTCGTACCGTCTACGCCGACCTCGGTCTGGCAAAACCCAGCCAAATACAGCTAGGCACACGCAGCACGCCACAGGGTGCTGTTCTATCACCCTTACTTTTCAATATTGCTTTAATCAAACTCCCAGCCCAGCTAAATCAGGTATCGCATCTACGGTACGCCTTCTACGCGGATGACATCACTATTTGGACCACGGCCTATTCTACCGCGGAAATCGAAGACCGCCTTCAAGAGGCCGTAACCATCGTGCAAGCCTACGCCGCTAACTGCGGCCTTACTTGCTCCCCCGAAAAGTCGGAGTTGCTGGTACTACACAGCTCCCGCCAACGCAGACCCACTGTTGAAGTCAACCTCAATGGAAATCCAATACCACAGAAGGACACCATCAGGGTTCTAGGGCTTTACATCAACGACAAGGGCAGAAATGTGTACGCCCTCACTCGGCTCAAAAACACCAGTCTGCAGGTTGCGCGTATGATAGCCAGGGTCACTACCAACGACAGGGGTATGCTCAAACAAGACACCCTGCGCCTGGTTCAAGCATTCATCATTAATAGAATTGTGTATTCGATACCGTATCTGACCCTCAAAACGGGAGACTATAAGCAAATCGACTTCATTATACGAAACGCAGTTAAAAAGGCGCTGGGCCTGCCCCAAAGCACTTCCACAGAACGTCTTTTGCAATTAGGGGTGCACAATACAGCCGAAGAACTCCTTGCCGCCCAACGCACCACCCATATAAATCGACTAGCAGCAACCCGCATGTGTCAGACCGTTCTTATAGACCATAACCTGACTAGCCCGCAAGGTCTCGTACAAAAACAGGCTATACCGCCCGGGTGGTCAGACTCGTTCATAGCCAATCCCCTACCCCGCAATATGCATCTTCTGTTCCACCAAGGGCGCCGGAAGGCGCGGACCAAATACATTCAGGAAAAGTACGGGACGGACACTGAATCCTACTACGTAGACGCAGCAAAGTCAGAAGCGGGGTACACGGTAGCGGTTGTGATTCACCAACAACAACTGGTTGATGCCCTCACCATCTGCGATGACAATATAGAAATGGCGGAGGAGGTGGCCATTGCTTTAGCCGCCACGCATACCACCTGCGCCTATATAATAACAGACTCTATGGCTGCCTACTGCAACTACATCAAAGGGCGGATATGTCCCCAGGCTGCCAGAATATTGAAAAATTATGGACACCCCGAACAAGACAAATGCCTCGTCTGGACAACGGGAGATCAAGGCGTGGAAGGGAACGAGTGCGCCCATGCCGCTGCCCGAGCTCTCCTCCCCCGGGACTCGACCTCTCCATCCTCCACACCGCCCTATCCCGGCCCTCTGGCGACGTATGCGGAGAGGTTACAGCACTGCAGACTCTCTCGCAGAAAATATCCACCCCCAGCCAAGGGGCTCTCCAAAGCGGAGGAAGTCAGATGGCGACGCCTACAGACAGGTACATATAACACACCAGCCCGTTTAAACACAATACACCCCGGGTTCTGCGACCCCAAATGCAAATATTGCAGGGAAAAGGCAGGCCTGCACCACAGGTTGTGGACCTGCCCATACAATCCTCCAGATGATCCGAATGCAGTGCCAACAATTCAGGGGCGGGAGGCTTCCCTATCCAGCTCTGGACTAGAGGCCCAACGGGCCCTCGTGACACGTGCGCGGGTAGCAGCGGCAGCCGCTGGAGTCCCGGACTAGGGACCCCACCTACACATCCCCCTCCTTTAAATATACTTAATAAAGTTTTTCACACACTGTATAGCACAGAGGGTGTCCGCTTCGTGACGGAAAAGTTGAGCATGTGCATACATGCTTTTTTAGGCCAGCAGGCTCGGCGCGAGGAGCCCAGAGGACCAAAGAGGCAACAGGCGTCTCAACAGCCTACAAATCAATGTCAGCCGAGAGGTCAACACCAACGCAGGGATGGTGCGGTGCAAACCAACAGTGGCAACATCGAACCAATGCCCATGCTAGTGCATCACCAACAGTGGTTCCTGCCGGACTCTAGGCCAGCTGTCCACGCAACAGCACCATGGGGAATTACACCGGCCCACACCTAGCTCTCCCTAATATCTACAACCCAGGGGGGGGGGAAATGGTGCGCCAACACATCCTGCTGAACAATCGCACTCCGCAGTGGTGAGTAGACGCAGGAGATGTCACCGACATTGCTACAAACGCACAGCGACCACCGTCAACGTGGGGTTCCTTAACCTGCACGGAGCGAGAAAAGCATCCAAATGGGCGGAACTATTTATAGTGCTGAACAGCGAAGATATCAATCTGTACGCTGTTGCGAAGACCCATCTACGTGACCTAGAAGAACCTCCGATTCACCCGCAATGGAACTGGGCAGGACGCAACCGCTCTGGTGCAAACCGCAAAGGTGGTGGTGTGGGTGTGCTGTGGCGAAAGAACTCCACATGGGTGCAAATGGCGGGCGTCTGTGATGAACATATCTGGATATCCGGAAGCATATATAGTCGGCATCCCTGTGCTTGTAGGCGTTGAAGACGTAAAGACCCATCATCGCAGACGTAAAGCGATGGGCCCCAAAGCACGAAGTACTCCTGATCGCAGACTTCAACGGACATATACAGCCCATTGACGGATACCAGGATCGGAATGGTGAGCTGCTGATCGGACGTGCGCTGGAACTTTGCCTGGAAATAGCCAACCTTAGTGCTGACTGTGAAGGCGAATTCACCTGGTGCGCTCGCAACAGCCGCACCACAGTAGACTATGCTCTAATGCCCCCGAAACTGGCAGCGCACATAATGCAAGTCCACATCGACGAAGATGGACGCTTCAGCCTAGGGAGCGACCACAGCCGTCTCCATCATTCTCATCCTCCTCTTGGCACAAAAGGCGTACAGAACACGCGATCCAGCCCGTCGATACCTGCCCACGATATCATACGAAGCTGTGGCTAAGCAATTCGAGCAGAGGGAGATGCGAACACAAGCCACAACGTACGATGCGTATGTCGCCGAGCTGAAAAGCATCATGCGCCAGCACGAGGTGCGCACCAGCTCGAGGGGTGGCACGCAAAGTAAGCCGTGGTGGGACTAAGAGGTGAAACAGGCACTGGGAGCGTGGTGGTGGTAGAAACATTTTATTGCCATTTGGAACAAATGTTGGGGGCGAAGCCCCCTGCATTGCACCTCGGTGCTCCCCCACTACATGGGAGACACCCTCATAAGGGAAAAGAAAGTCCTTGAAGAGCAATTCTCTTCATAGCACTGGAAATGATCTTCCGTTGGTCTTGACTTGAGGTGCTCTTCATGAGAGACTCCCAGTAGGACTGCTAAGTTCGGTGATGGGGGATGAGGAAAGGTGGGGCATGTAAGAAGGATGTGTAGGAAGTGTCCTGGCTTGCCACAGAGTCTACATGATGAGGAAAACTGGTCTGGGTATCTGGCATGTAGTAGTGTAGGATATGGAGCAGTCCGAGTCTGAGAGCTTCGCCAGTGTACGGCCTGCGCTATGGGGAGAGAGGGGGCTGGGGGTGTATATTCCCTTCGTTTGTCCCGGTAGTACCAGAAAATATCGCGGAAAAGGAGAGCAGGCGCTCCTCGCCCTGTAGAGGGGGCTCCATTCCTCTAGCCCGGAAAGTGAGACCTCGGGCTAGGAAATTAACCTCCTCGTTGTCAGGGAGGCCAGCATGTGCTAGCGTCCAGATGAGGGTTATGGGGTGCCGGGGCTGCCAGAGGCGTAATATGCGAGCAGCGGTGCGGGATAATTTAGAATCGCAGATTTCGAGTAAGAGATAATTTTTGTGGCAGATGTAGAGATGACAGCAAGCGCAATGGCTGCCTCCTCTGCCTCTGTGGTGGAATTGGTGATTATAGAGCTGGAAGTAAGCAGCTCTGCTGGACTGTCGGCTACAGCCAGGACCATACGGGAGCCTGACGTATATTCCACTGCGTCCACGTAGACCACCTCTTGGTCGTCGCTATATTGTCTGTGAAGGGCGCGAGCCCTGGCTATTCTGCGGCCCTGGTCTCGCTCAGGGTGCATGTTTTTAGGGATGGGAGGTATGATGAGGTTAGAGCGAAGGTTAGGAGAAAGGCGGACACCGTCAATGGGGTGTGTAAATGGGCTAAGGTTTAAATGGGTTAATAAAGTGCGGCCAGCCGCCGAGTTGGATAGGCGGAATATTTGTTCCGTTAATGTAGCCTCTCTAAGTTCTTCGAGAGTGTTGTGTACACCGAGTTTAAGGAGTCGGGCATTAGATATGCTGGGGGGAAGTCGTAGAGCCGTTTTCGTGCAACTTCGTAGGAGCGCGTTCACCCGGTCTCACTCCTTTTGTTTGAGGGGGAGGTATGGGAGGGCATATGTGGCGCGGCTTGTAACGTAAGCCTGGGTGAAGCGAATCGTGTTTCGCTCGCGTAAGCTGGCCCGGCGGTTGGCTATGCGGCGAATCAGTCGGGTGGTCTGTTGACATTGTGTATGGAGAGTCTTTATGACTTCTCCATGTGCACCATGGGAGTGAAGAACTAGACCCAGTACACGGATTTTCGATACTAGTGGGATCGAATGGGTGTCTAGCTTGAGGGAAATAGGCGGACTGCCTGAATTGTATTGCCTGGGGCGGTAGAGAAAAAGATCTAATTTTGAAGGGAAATAAGTTAGGCCACGTTCCCTTACATAGGTGTCTATGGTGTTTAGTGCCATTTGAAGGTGTTCCTCTATTTCAGCATCACTGCCGCGGTTAGCCCAGACAGTGATGTCGTCGGTGTAGAGGCTGAAATGAATGTCGGTTTTGTGCTAATTTTTCGGGTAGGTGAAGAAGTGCTATGTTGAGTAGTATAGGGGAGAGGACGGCGCCCTGGGGCGTACCTCGTGCACCTAGCGTGATCTCCGGAAGGCAGTGGTTGCCAAAGGTAAGTGTGGCTGTGCGCTGGCTGAGGAAGTCTCGGACGTAATTATACAACCTGGCGCCCACTCCCAGGGTTGTAAGATTCTGGATTGCTCAGTGTGTAACATTATCAAATGCTTTTGTCAGATCCACGCCTAGGATGGCTTTGGTGTCATAGGTTTGACTGTCGAGAATGTAATGCTTCAGCTGTAAGAAGACATCCTGTGTAGAAACGCCAGGACGAAATCCAAACATGCAGGTGGGCATGAGATTTTTGCCTTCTAGATATTGACAAATTCTGGTCTGTAGTACATGCTCCATTAGTTTCCCGACAGAAGAGGTGAGATAAATGGGCCTAAGGTTTGAATTAGCAGAGGTTTCCCAGGTTTCAGCATAAACACAATTTTGGCCTCTTTACATTGCAGCGGGAGGGTTCCCTGTTGCCATCAGTCGTTAAAATATGCGGTAAGGGCGACTATAGATTGGGAATTGAGATTGGGAGGCGAGCTACAAACAGGGCGCACCATAAGCAACTCATACTCTACCCGGCCGGAGATTGTCGCCCAGCATCGGAAAAATATCTCCGCTGCAAGCATAATATATATGCAAGAGGTTGTGCAAAGAAAAATCGCGCAGTGTAACCATCAGCAGCTACTAGAAATCACGAGTGCAGGTCACGACAGTAGCCGGCGGTTTTGGAAGTACGCGCAAACGCTCAACCGCAGGCCACCACAGTATGACATCAGGGACGACGTTACAGGATTGCCAGCCCCCGACCTCTCCCAACTGCTAACGCGCCACCTGGAAAAGGTCTACGACCAGCCGGCATGTGAACTATGCGACAACCGCACAGCGAAGCACCCTGAACTCAGCAGTACCCTAATGGAAGTGTCATGGCAGGTGACACCACAAGCCTTGAAACGGGCTATTACTCATATTGGGACACACACGGTACAAGGCCTGGACCACATTCCCACGGGCTTGGTCAAATGTCTGGAAAAACAGGCACGAGACCAACTCGCCAGAATCTATAGTGGCTTTATCGCAGGTGACGCCATACCCGCCGATTGGCTTCAAGGACGAGTGTCTCTTGTGCCAAAGAAGGGAGGCGACCGAGGCCTTCTGCGAGACTACAGGTCGATCACAATGACGAGTGGGCTGTACCGCATCTTCGCACACGTCCTGAAGAAATGGATGGTCGCCTGGGCTGAAACACATGGGAACCTCACTGAACTACAGTCCGGATTCCGACACGGCCGATGACTGGACGACAACCTATTCACCCTGACCCAGTGCATCGAAATCGCACGGAAGGAGTCGCTGGGACTTGTCGGATGCTTCCTAGACGTGGCAAAGGCATACGACAGTGTGCCCCATGAACCTTTGCTACGTCGAATGAAGGAGTTGGGTATGCCACAGGAGTGGAGTAACCTGCTAGACCGCATATACACAGGCAACACCGTGGTGGCCAACCTTCATGGCAGCACATCGCAACCAGTCGCTGTCCGACGCAGCCTAAAGCAGGGATGTCCCCTATCCACGCTCATGTACATGCTGTGCACGTCAGGAGTAGAACAGCGGCTACTCGATTCTGGTATAGGCTTCCCGCTCCCCCTCTAGTGGGCAGGTCTCCCGAAAATGTGGACGTTGCCAGGGCTAGCATTTGCGGACGATATTGTGTTTTTGGCTGAAACCGAGGCACAGCTGCAGCGACTGAGAACAGTGTGTGCAGAACATCTGGCTACACTGGAACTGTCCTTCAACCCCACCAAATCAGCTGTGCTCCGGTTCTCGGGCCCGTCCGACACCAATCCTGCAGTGCTGCTGCCCAACGGAGACAGCATACCGCAAGCAACCCAATATCGGTAACTGGGAGTACCGCTGTGCACGGAAGGTGAATTGTGCATAGCACATATGAAAAACAACTTAAATTGAAGTCCACCCGTGCAACTAGTATCCTACGCCGACAATGCCTGTGGGGTTGCAACCGATATGTGTTGGTGCGTGACCTATGGAAGGGTGTGCATGTGCCAGGCCTGACCTTTGCCAACGCCATCGTGTGCCTCTCCGCCTACCAACGACCCCCAAGCCCCAGGGAGTGCGATGCCTGGAGGACAGCGGACAACCGGTCATTATGCTTCCACTGCGGTGTGGCCGGCCACATCCTGCGCCACTGCCCGTACCGACGAATTGGTCTCCGCGGATTTGCAGTCGACGCTCCGCGACCACGCCCAGGTGAACGAGTGCAAGAAATCGACAACTATCTGCGTAGCGGTGAGATTGCGCCACCAAGCCGTCGGTTCAGATCCCCATCACCGTACAGGGCCCGCTTTGCGTCGCCAGGCCGTAACTACGATGAGAGTGTGCGCGGAAGATCCCCAAGCCCGCGCAGGGGAAACTAAATAGAGCAACCTTTGGAGGTGAGGTTGCTTCACGGCGAAAACACGAAGATCCTCCATCGCCGACGATGAGTGACGACGACGTAGCCATAAAATCCCCGATCTACAAGACGACAACGTCGACGAGATCACGACCAGATTTCAAGTTGACATTGCCGCCCAGCGACGTTACGACGGTGTGCCCAGTCCGCTATCTCAGCACAAGACGAAGCAGAGATCGAACACCGAAGCCAACGTGCAATACTAAGACGCGAACAAGCGACCTTGAGATTGCTGTCGACGGACACACGGTTACCGCCTTAGTGGACACCGGTGCCAAACTACTCTGTCATCAGTGGAGCTTTCGCCGCCCAGCTCAAGAAAGTGACGACCACTTGGGACGGCCCTCTAATCCGCACCGCTGGTGGTAACCTTAATACGCCGTCGGGGCGATGCACCGCAAGGGTTACAGTAAATGGACGCACCTACCCTACCAGCTTCGTCGTGCTACAGCACTGTTCCCGCGATGTGATTCTGGGCATAGATTTCCTGAACGAACATCGAGCGATCATCGACCTCCGATCCAAACTCATCAAGCTCTCGACCGACAAAGCCATACCTGCTACGAGAACTCCGACGCATCACGTCGCTGTCAGCGTCCACCACGGAAAATCGACCGTACCGCCTCGATCAAGTGTCATCGTCCCTGTGGTTACAACACAAGTCGAAATCGCGGAAGGGGTTGTCGAAGGAAACGCTCAGTTGTTACTGGATAGAGGACTTGGCATCGCAAGAGGCATCGCTCGTTTCCGTCATGGACAAGCTGATGTGCTCGTCAGGAACTTCACCGACGAATACCGGCACCTGAACAAAGGCATGACGATTGCTTTCCTTGACGAGCTAGCGGACACCCGCGAAGTCTTCTCGCTCCCCAGCCAACTTGAAGACGATACACCCGAGCCAAGCAGCCCAATTTTGACATTAATCCAGCGCTCCCCCGAGACAGACAAGACCGGATTCGTACTCTTCTTGAGAACTACAGCGAGTGCTTTTCTTCAGCGTCGAAGGTGCGGCAAACTCCGTTGGCAGAGCATCGCATCATCACGGACGAAAACACTCGACCGCTACGTCAATGCCCCTACCGTGTATCGCCGCGAGAACGCCAGGCCATACGCGATCAAGTTGAGGAATGACGTGATCCAGCCATCCAACAACCCCTAGACGGCACCAGTCCTTTTGGTGAAGGAGAAAGATGGCACACTTCGCTTCTGCGTAGACTACCGCCGCTTGAATAGCATAACTAAGAAGGATGTCTACCCACTTCCCCGCATCGACGACACACTGGACCGGCTCTGTAATGCAAGGTACTTCTCATCGATGGACCTGAAGAGCGGATATTGGCAAATTGAGGTCGACAAAAGAGATCGAGAGAAGACCGCATTCATCACACCGGACGGCCTTTTTGAGTTCAAGGTGGTGCCATTTGGCCTCTTCTCCGCGCCAGCGACGTTTCAACGAGTAATGGACACTGTGCTGGTGGGCTTGAAGTGGCAGATTTGCCTGGTATACTTGGATGATGTCGTTGTCTTCTCGTCAAACTTTGAAGACCATTTGAAAGAGCTGCAGACAGTGTTGGAAGCCATCAAATCATCGGGACTAACGTTAAAACCAGAGAAGTGCCACTTCGCCTATGAGGAACTGCGGTTCCTAGGTCACATCGTTAGCAAGGATGGTGTTCGGCCAGACCCGGAGAAAACAGCTCCAATTGCACAATTTTCACCGCCTGCTGACAAGAAAGCAGTGCGCAGGTACCTTGGCTGTACGCTTATTATCGACGATTTGACAGAAATTTTTCGCGCATCGCCGAACCGTTGACGCAGCTTACAAAGGCTGACGTACCTTTTAAATGGGAAGCGCCGCAAGGAGCAGCCTTCGACGAACTTAAGCGCCGCCTGCAGTCCCCTCCTGTCCTTGGCCACTTTGATGAAAACGCTGAGAACGAAATTCACACCGACGCAAGCAGTTTGGGCCTAGGAGCCGTTCTCGTCCAGAAGAGTGCCGGACGGGAGAAGATAATCGCCTACGCTAGCAGGTCCCTCACTAAAGCCGAAGTCAATTACTCGACGACCGAGAAGGAGTGCCTCGCGATAATCTGGGCCATTTCTAAGTTCCGTCCGTACCTATACGGTCGACCAATCAAGGTGGTAAGCGACCACCACGCGCTCTGCTGGCTGGCTAATTTGAAAGACCGCTCCGGCCGCCTTGCCCGATGTGGCCTAATACTTCAAGATTTTGATGTTACAGTAGTATATAAGTCGGGCCGCAAGAATTTAGACGCAGACTGACTGCTTATCCCGCGCTCCCGTCGACGTTTCTCCGAAGGACGATGACGACGATGCCTTTCTGGGACCAGTAAGCACCAGCAGCTTTGCACAACAACAGCGATCAGATCCTCAGCTGAAAGACTGAAAGAAAAAAAAGCTGAAAGCAGATTACTTGGCAAGCAAGATCGCTTCTCCTCCTGCTGTGTTTAGGCGTCAGTTGTCGTTCGCCTTAAGCAATGGCGTCATCGTAAAGAACTTCGCTCCCAATAAGACAGCGCAGCTTCTTGTCGTGCCTAAAAGCCTCAGGTAGGAAATCCTTCATGCGTTGCACGACGAGCCAACAGCAGGGCACCTCGGTTTTGCGCGCACGTTGCATCGAATCCAGGAGAAGTACTACTGGCCGCGACTGGCTGCCCACGTTGCCCATTACGTAAACACGTGCCGTGAGTGCCAGCGATGCACGACGTCGCCGATCAGGCCAGCTAGGCTACTGAACCCGATACAGCCCTCAACCCTGCCCTTTCAACAAATTGGGATGGATCGTCTTGGCCCCTTTCCATCTTCATCTGTGGATAATATGTGGAGCATCGTGGCCACCGACTACCTTAACCGATACGCCGAAGCAGAAGCACGGCCCAATGGTACTGCGGCAGAAGTCGCAAAGTTTTTTGTCGAACAAATTCTCTTGCGATACGGCGCCCCAGAAGTCATCATCACGGACAGGGGAACGGCATTTACGGCAGAGCTGACGCAAGCCATTTTAGAATACAGTCGTACAAGTCATCGACGAACTACTGCGTACCATCCCCAGACAAATGGGCTTACGGAGCGTCTCAACAAAACTATTGAGGATATGATTGCAATGTACGTCGACGCCGAGCACAAGACATGGGACGCCATTCTGCCCTACGTCATCTTCGCTTATAATACCGCCGTCCAGGAGACAACCAGGTCGACCCCGTTCAGCTTTGTGTACGGCAGGGAGCCCACTACGACGCTTGACGCAATGCTGCCATACGTAACCGATGAGGAGAATCTGGACGTCGCCTCCTACCTTCAACGTGCAGAGGAAGCCCGAAGACTCGACCAAATGCGCATTAAAGATCAGCAACGGACCGACGCCCGACGTTACAACTTACGACGACGCGATACCGAGTATAAGCCGGGAGATCAAATCTGGGTTTGGACGCCGATTCTCCGCCGCGGACTGAGCGAAAAGCTTTTACGCCGATACTTCGGCCCCTACAAGGTGCTTCGCCGACTAGGACAATTGAACAACGAGGTCGTTCCCGACGGCGCGGCAGCATCGCAGCGGCGCCGAGTGCATCCAGACATTGTGCGCCTTAAGCCATATTATGCGCGCTAAAGGCTATTCATGTTTGCTTTGAAATGCTTATGTTAATTCATGTCTGTTTATTTTGAAACATCGCGGCGATGTTTTTTAAAGGGGGGAGTAATGCCGTGAACTGTTTAAATCTTTATTTGTTCCTGTTCGACAGCCGCTAGCATGCGGCCTTATCATTGTTATTCTGGCGCGCTTATCAATTTTGTATCCCGTGTTTGTTCATGCTCGTTGTCGCGATACGACGCGTTATCATTTTTTTTTTTGTCACGAACGATGCGCCGAGATCTGTCTCGAAGATTCCGATCACTCGCGTATGTTTCTACAATGTTCCAGGTTGTGCTACTAGCAGTTTGCGACGTTGTTTATATTGTTCTGAGCAGCCTTTAATTTGAGCGTTGACGAGTGCGACGGGCATTCTTTGTTCGATGATCGACGAGCACGTTTGTTGCTATCGCCGCCGCCAAGTTGCTTAGTTGTTTTGCGGGCGTAAGTCAGCCGAATAAAGCGTTAATTTCAGTACCATCAAGCCCGTGTCTTCTTTTGGTGTCAACGGCCTGGTCACCACTACGTGACAAAATTACTGCACCAACAGCTGCCACGATTGTGTCTTCTTTCCTTTGCTGGTACTTCTTGAGCATGTTGATATAGAATATCTTTGGGACATGGCCCAAATCCACTTCATAGTCCCCTACTGAAAAAGCGTATGCGAAATGTACGAGATTGCTACGATGTGTACGAGAAATGTGGGAGATTTCTAAGAGCTATGCGATTTGTACAAGAATTCTATGAGGTCTCCTAGAGCGTCTACGATGTCTCGTAGAGTTGTACGAGTATTGTACGATGTCTCGTATTGCGTCTACGGTGTCTCCTAGAGCGTGTACGATGTCTCGTAGGGTTGTACAAGTACTGTAGGATGTCTCGTACCGATGTACGAGGGCTCAAGCAGCTTGTAGAAGATCTCGTAAAGTTCACGTAAAACCCTGCAGACGCCGTACGCGGTCTCGTAGAGCTCGTACGCTCAGTTCCCACACGGCCAATTATGTCCGTCGGACGTCCGGTTAAAGTCCGCACGTCCGGAGCCGGAGCGGGACGACCGCCGGAAGAACGAAACACATCCGAAAACGGATCATCCGAATTGGGACATAAACCGGTAGGAACGAAACACAGCCGATAACGGACATCCGTTTTGGGGTGTCCGTAGGATTTACGAGGGATCATCTTTTTCGGATCAACATTCAATTATTTCAGAAAAATAGTCTTTCGATACAGACCTCAACAGAACCCGTGCTATCAGTTCATGTGTGGACACTGGTGGGCACTCATTAGTGGAATGGGCTACCAAGGAAATTCCGACCTGAGCGCACTCATTATAACATCAATGTACCAGTAAAAAAGCAATAATCCCTGCCAGTCATTGCAATTTATATCAAGTTATCAATAGTTGCGCTTTCTCGCGAAAAGCTATCCATTTAAGAAGCTGTCAGGGCAGTTCTGCGTTGTTCAGCAGTGAACTGGCCTTTTCGCACCGCTCGATCCTTGGACGCACTCACAGCGCTCTGATCCTAATTACTACATTTATGATGTCACTAAGAGCAAAGAAACGTCCTCAGTTTATAAACTTCAATCGCACATCCATTGAGCCAGCGCTTCGAACGCACTATAACTATGGTATATTGAATATGTTATCGACGTTTTATCCGCCATGTTTGTTTAGATATCATAGATGGCTTCGACTTGTCTTGACTCAGTGTACAAATAATATTAATAAACTGCTGTTAAAAAATTGTTTTAATACAAAATACTGCATATTATTTATTGTGACACATTAAAATTTTACCTGGAAGTTTAATTTTGGCATAATGGGGTAACATGCCATGGTAGAAGAACAAATGGTAGCGTAACTCCCATAGAAGCCTGCGTGTCGACTCTGAGCGAGGCTTTAGTTTCCCAGCGCCCCCTGCGAACTGTGAGGAACAGCAAACACGTGACGTTGCTTGTGACGTCACAGTGATGTACTTTTGGCGGGGAATTTGATTGTCTTTTAACTTATGAACGAAAAACAAGGCCAACAACGACGGAGGCAGAACGATGCTCGGATAAGGCAGAAAAATGGACACCGTAGCTGTTCAGCCAACTTTGCTTGACATGGATTTCTACTGTCAAGTTTTACGTTAACTGAAATGTTACGGCATCTTTAACCACCTTATCATAGCATCGTTCTGCCTCCGTCGTCGTTAGCCTAATCTTTCGTCGCGCGTCATGTAAACGCATTCTGGGGCTTATTTCTTCGGGCACATTTGTGAACAAGGGCCTTCAAGTGAATTCGGCAAGCACATGGATAGAATCACATGGCTTGAGGCATTTCACTAAGGGCATAAATGAGTGAAGCTGTGCTGCATAGAAAGCCAGGCTTTATTAATTCACGATTACTTACATAGACTCTTCACGACAATGAAATCTTTAAGTGTAGGAAAGCGACCACCGCTCATTCGTCATGGTCTTCATGAAATACTCGTGATAACAAAATGACCTCAGCGTAGGTCTCCTAACGAGACGCGGTGAGATTATAAAAGGGTAAAAAATCTTGCTAACAAACAATACATATCAGTGTCAAAGAACAACAAAAACAAACGAACGGAATAACTAACGCTTGCGCTAGAACGCCAACCTGTAAGAGCTTAGGTAAGCAATTCAAATTGGGATTACTAGTATTTAGAGGTTAATGCGTCTGAGAAGTGAAAATATCTACGATATAGCTTCGCTCCAATAAATCTTGCCCTGTTCATGATTCTCATATTTTACTCGCGCTTCATTTGCCACTGAGAGGAGTCAATGTGAGGTTACAAATTTACAACTTAAGCATTTAACATGTTCACGAGAAAGATCCCATTGACAATAGGAACATCACTGTAATAACAGCTAAAGCACGTTCAGCGAACGTTGGTGCGGTAATAGGACGCAGTAAGCAAAACACGCAGCAAAGGGAGCGGAACGGAAGGTTTTGAAGCAATGCGACACGCATCTTGGGGGCAATAAAATCTCACCTTCACCGTTCAATTAAAACATGCAGCGATACGCCGCTCATGCAGACGTGTATCCGTAAAACAAGCCACCACTTTTGCGACGTGCCTGGGAGGCCGAGCCGAGCCGCCGAGCTGTGACGCAGCATTGTCCCATCGTCCGGAAATGCGCACATGCAGCGGCAATCAGTTTCTCATCGAGCACAGACAGTCTTCGCCTTGCTGTAAAGCTCTACCACAACCAGCATAATAAAATACTGACTGTTTGTTACAGATAACCCACTCTGTACGCAGCGCGCAACGATGAACGTTGAACCGGGGCCGATGACGCACCTATCCCGCGCATGAAAAAAGCTTTGGTCTGAGCCATGTCTGAGCTTTGGGCAACTACGCAGCGGATAATAAGTGGCCGAGAGAGGCCGTTAGAAACAAGTTAAAATATTATTAAAAACGTGACACGTTTTTTTCTTACGCAAGAAACAAAAACGGCATTCATTCCTGAGCGCGAATATTATGTTTACTTTCTAGTTCTTTGGAGTTCTGGCAGATCTTATTTTCTGTGCGCTAGTAATTTGCCTCACAGTTCGCAGGAGCCCTCATCATCGAGTTGATGCCTCTGACAGTAGGCAGCTGCACGCGTTTTCTTCCAAGTTGCGCGACCAGTTATACATTGACCTTGAACATGCCACATACGCGTTACTGGCGGTTCAGCCAAAGTCTCGGCTAAGCCAGCCTAAGCCTACGCCAGCCATAGCCACTAGCCGCTCAGCACGAGTGGCCGTGTTCTCACCGTAGCTTTGCTCGTCGGCGTGCGATTCACAATCCGGTGCATCTAGCTGTGTCGTGGTAAGTAAACATCTTTTAACGCACCCATCAGGGTTTTTTTAAGTGCTCTTCAATCTGTCTCGTAATTAACAGCGCAAATTTTGGTTTTGGGAGTAGTTCATTTGGTACGAGTGTTCCAACGGTCAACACGGACCGCAAAATGCCTCTGTCGGTTAAACCGCTCGCTTATTCACGCTGAAATTCGGCACACGTATAGCATACAACCGTCTGTCTTTTTTAATACCAGTTTAGATTATGTACTTGCCTGATTCGACCACAAATCATTCGAAATCCTGCAGCATCGTTGCCGCGGCGACCCATAAGCAGCCAAGCCGCGTTATCTGGGTCACCGACCGCCGATGCTGCAGGCACAAGTTTCAGCTTGATTCTAATCGTATCAGGCAAGTAAATTGCCGAAACTGATATTAATAACGATACAGTTATGTACTATCTGGCATATAATAGCCGAATAAGCGAGCGGATTAACCGATAGAAAGATGTTACGATTCGCGTTTAGTGTTACAAGTTGCAACAGTTAGAACGCAGCTCTGGTTAAAATCGCATACGTTCCTACTGTTTGCTCCCAGAGACACTGCTTTCATCTTTACAGGTAGTAGTAGTAGTAATCTCATCCCATGATTGTCATTCGCTGTGCAAATGTTTTGCGCGACCAAACAATTTCGAGTTCTCATTGTGGTATTTTGAACTGCATTTTTTTTCTAGCTGCAGTGAGGAGCCTACACTCGGACTCAAGGGGCACCTCTGAGGCTGTCGCGAAATCGTGGCCGAGGCACTCATCGGAACGGTCAGCTCAACCCGCAAGAGCACATCTGACTAAGCACGTTCTTCTTGATGTATGTACATATCGTGAAATAAAACTTTTATTTCACTTGAGACTGGTTCTTTTAATAAAAACAGTGGCCTGCCACCGTTTTATAAACAAATGCATGTAGAAACCACGCGGATTTGCTAGGTATGCATGCTACTATAAAACGTCCGAGAATAGTCCGTATGTCTGCGCTCGGACGTCCGCTGGATTAACTGTACATGTTCTGCGGTCTTGCATCGGATGGTCCGTAGGACGTCCGAGAGGTGACTTCGGGACAGAAACCGGATGACCGACGGAGGTCCGAAGCGGGCGTACCGACGGTCGTCCGTCGGATGTCAAATGCCGTGTGGGTTGTAGGAGACGTAACGCTCGCGTAAAATCACGATGCTCGTACAGCACCAGCACTCGATTTCGCAGTGCTCATTCAGGGTCCATGCAAGTTCAGTTGGCTCACTAAGCCTCCGCGTAAAAAATTCAACCAGTTATCATAACATGGAACCTTTCATAACATGGTTCCATCGCCCCTGCAGTTGATGACCGGAAAAGGACCCTTCCATTGCATGAGCAGCTTATTGTGCTCTGTGGGAAGAATAGGAACCTTCTCTTCCGGTGGTATGGAATATCTTTGGGACATGGCCCAAATCCACTTCATAGTCGACATCGTCCCTGCGGCTGATGACCGGAAAAGAACCCTTCCATTGCATGAGCAGCTTATTGTGCTCTGTGGGAAGAAGAATAAGAACCTTCTCTTCCGGTTTGGGCGAGCGTTTGCGGCTCTTGATGTTTTAGTAGCGGCTATAACGCTCTCCTGCGCGCTCTAGATCTTCGTGGGCAAGTGTACAGGTATTTTCCCGTCTGTCCCGTAGAGCAAGCAAGTACTCGTACGTAGTTCGCAACTCGTCAGGAATGGTTGCATTCGTCCAAAGCTCTCTAAGTACAGCCAGGGGTCCACGCACATTTCACCCATATAGCAGCTCGAATGGGGAAAAGCCGAGGCTTTCTTGGGGTACTTCCCTGTATGCAAACAGAAGTGGAGCTAAGTAGCGATCCCAATCTGTCGGTCTCTCCTGACACATGCGCTTGAGCATTTGTTTAAGCATGCCGTTAAACCGTTCGACTAGGCCGTTCACTACCGGGTGGTAGGGAGAGGTATGCAGCTTTTTTACTGACAACAGACGGCTAACCTCTTTCATTACTTCGGACGTAAAATTAGTGCCCCTGTCACTGAGGACCTCTCTGAGCACTCCTACACGAGAAAACATTTCGACAAGTGCTTCGGCTACCCTTTCGGTCTCGATGCTAGGAAGTGCAACTGCATCAGGGTACCGAGTGGCATAGTCCACCATGGTCAGGATGTATTAATTGCCTTGAGCGGACTTCGGGTTTAGTGGACCAACGATGTCGATCGCCACCCTCTGAAACGGGTTCTCGATGACAGACACTCGGACCAAAGGCGCTCGTGTGGTGTGACCCTTCGGAGTTGTGCGTTGGCACAGATCGCAAGAGGCAACGAACCGCTTAGCGTCAGCCTACAGTGCGGGTCAGAAGAATTCTGTCTGAAGCTTCAGTAGGGTTTTCTTCGCGCCTTGGTGGCCTCCCATCAACCCATCATGTGCCAGCTTGAGAATAGCTGCACTTTACTTTTATGGCACAACAACTTGAGTGTACTCCCCGCCATACTCGGCGACGTATTTCCTCTGAAGAACACCCTTAGCAATGAAAAATTGTGGCTACCCTTTCCTTTCTTCGCTTGTGACGGGCCCACGCGATTGAAGCACGAGCGTAGGGACGCGTCATTCCCTTGCTCTTGACCCATCTCTCCACGGCATACACTAGGGAGGCCTTGCAGGACTTTAAGCTTTTTCAGCGTTTTATACATGCGTGCCTGTGCTCTAGTCACTACCGGACAAGCTTCAGTGCCATCCAAAATGGGTGCGGTGCTCTCGGTGTCAGGCGCTAGCTCTTCAACTTTTAATTTAGTAGACTTCGTAGCCTTGCGTTCTGTTGTCTTGTGCCAGTTCGGATCGGGGTCGTCTGCTGGCCTAGCACCTTTCACATTTCCCAGCACCAAATCGTGCCAGGAATTCTCCATACACTTAGCGAGAAGTCGTCCCTTAAAGTACGGGGTGTCGACATCGATCCAAGCTTCTGGGAGCATTAGGATTGAGCGGTTAAGTAGGTAAACTGGAGACTTCGTATCTGTGATATCTTCTTTCCGTACTAAGTCCTTCCTTACCACCACCATGTTGCAGCCTTGCAGCCACCACCGTGTCTCTCAGGACTCGGACTGTCCGGCCTCCAATCATGCCGGCTACGACATGTAAGCATTCCCTGACTGCGCATTCTTTACTGGTGAACCCAGCATTGATGACGGGGATATTCCCTCCGTCCTTAGGTTCGGGGTATCCTTTCTCAACGCATACTGCAGCGGACTCCAGATTTTCTTCTCTCTGTTTCGGGGCCCCATTTGCCCAGCATCTCCAGCTTGGGTGACCTGGCTTGCCGCATTTATGGGATTTCTTGGGCGGTTCCGATCCGTCAGAGGGGGCGGCCCGGCAGGTTTCGGGGCGGTGTCCCATACGTGAACAGATAAAACATTTATTTTCATCGCTGCTCTTCGCATCCGATAATTGAAGCAAATTTTCCTTTCCCTCGGTAGTCTTGGGGATGGCGTTTTCTGCCTTATTCTTCGGGGTGCTTCGTTTTCCGAAGTTTGACCAGCCATGGGCCTCCACATACTTTTCTGCCCTTACTGTTTCCGAGAAGGATGTGTTCTTCTTTTCTTTCAAAAACATTTGTAGCGGAGTGGCGCAGTTACAAAAGGAACTGTTCCTTTATAATCAGGTCAACGAGATCGTACTTTTTCTTGGTGTCCGACAGCTCTATCCATCTCTCTAGGAAGTTCTGTAGACGCGTCACGATTTTTGAACATGTTTCCGGGGACTAGCAGACCTGAATTTTTCTCTGAACCCTACTGTCATACAGGAACGAATCATGAGTGCCTGCCGGAGCTTGTTGTAGTCCAAGCACTCGGACACAGACATGCGACTAAAAACGCTGAGCGCTTCGTCGCTTAAGCACAGCTGTAGCCCACTGGTCGCGATGCCAACTCTGACTCTCAGCGACAAGCTCGAAACGCATGAGGTAAGCGTCTAAGTCGCCCCTTCCCTCATTAAAAACAGGCATCAGCTTGTGCAGGCTTATGCGTTCGGGCCAAGCAACTTGTCTCTCCCCCGTTTCTGACCTTGCCTATCCGGTGCTATTAGAGTCAGTTGCCAAATTATTCGGTAGGTCTCGTCGGAGCATCAGTAACGCTTTTTTCTTTTTCCAGCTCCGTCATCCGTAACTCCTTTTCTTTCTCCATCTCCGCCATCCGGAGTTTAGATTCTAGTTCTGCCTCCTCTTTCCGCCGCGTACGTTCCTCATGGCATTCCTCTCTGCGACGAGCTCGCTCCTGATCTACCCATTTGAGCAGCCTTTGACCCTCAAAGCCAGAAGTTCGGCCATACTCAACAAGTCATTCTAACTCTGCATCAGCCATGTTACGGGTGAAGCGTTATGCAGTGCTAGGACACAACACTAAAAGAATTTGCCCTTACTCCTCTCTCTCACCAACACTTGGTTGACCAGTCCTGTCGCGGACGCCAATTATGCCACAAACCCCCGTCTTTACGGTCAAAAGAGGCGCGGGATCCCCTTTACGGCTACCCGTCTTCCCTATATGAGGTTTGAGAACACATTTAAAAGTTAGGCCGATCAACCCGTGAAGTACGTGTGTAGATATGTGATTGAGGAATAAGTTCAAATAGGTCACTTTCTTTTACAAACAGTTTACTGCTTATAAATAATAGGCCAAAATTCACTGCATAATAATAGAGTATAATAAAAAAATAAAACGCCACGACAAGATATTGATAAAAGACGAAGAATTAAATGACAAGAGGAAAAATCCGACAATGAACAAAACGCTGTTATAAAAAGACTATAAAGATAACAAAGCAGGTATTCTAAACATGATAAATATGGGCAAAAGTTACAAAGAAAACACAGCGAAAAATTATTACTAAGTCAGGTAAAGGTTAACAAAAGCGAAAATTATCTTCGATTGAACAACAATCTGTGGCGAATGCAATTCTCACGGCTTTCATGTTTGCTGAGGCGTCGAAGGCTGCGTTGCTCGGTAGCGGCGGCCATACAGATGCAGAGGACGATGCGTCGATCGCGGGCCCGAGAAACACAATACGCTTTTCCCGCAGCAGCCGCGAGAGTGGCCGGAAGTCTGAATCTCCCCAGGCGCACTGGCGAGGGCGTTCTGCGGTCGGTTATTTTATACACTCGGCTGTCTACGCAGCGCCCGCATCAAGGACAGGCGGTCGCTGCCTCATCGGCTTGTCGAATCTTGTCCAGAGGAGCGACGGAGTCCCGTGAATTTCGCTCTATATAATAGGTGAGGCATCTTGTGACATATGCCCTTTCAGCCATTGACTCGAACGGCTGCCTTAAACGGATGCCAGAAGAGGCGGAAGAGGCAGCTCTGACAGAGCTGTGACCACCAACCCGCGGTGCGAGAAGTCGTCACAGTGGCTGATTCGGGCCAGATATCAGATAGGTGCTTCAGATATCAGATAGCAGATACCAGGGCTGGCAAACATATTTTCCTTCCTTTTGTATATACAATAAATAACCACTACCACCATCACCACCACAATCCCACTCTTCGGGGGTTAGACCCGGAAGGTGGGACAATCGCCTTGGTTGCAGGCCGGTAGTTTTGGACCCCGGCGGAATCTTCGGCCAGTCGAACAATTTCTCTTTGGGCTTTTGGACATTAGCCCTGCCTGGTGACTTCGCACATTCCCATATTGTGATCTAGTGAACCCCCTTCCTTGCATAATGAACATAGGTCTGATTGTATTTCTGGCTGACTGCTCTTTGGAGGGTCAAATTCTAAAGTTAAAGCTCAGCTACTTTGGTCATCTGATGAGAAGAGAGGAATCGCTGGAGAAAGATTTGATGTTGGGGAAGGTTGAAGGTCACCGGAGAAGGGGTAGGCAGCGAACGCGATGGTTAGATGGCATCCTCGAGGCGCTGCAGATGAAGTTATGTGATGTTAGGAAGATAGTGAGAGACCGGAAAGCGTGGCGTGATATGGTCCATAGGGTCACAAGAGTCGGACACGACTGACCGACTGAACTGAACTGACTGATATGGTTGACAAGAACTGGATTCGGGTATGTACTTGTCTGTAGCTTTCTCCATGCTATTGCGAACGCTAGCACGCCCCCCTTGTTTCTGTCCCCTCGTTGAGTCTGCCGACGACCACATCAACATCGCGCCTCATGTCTCTCGGCATCCGCACCACACTCCAAGAAATCTGGGAGGCGCAACGACTGTCACAGCTCAACCGCCTGACAATCACTCGAACAGGTCAAACCCTTCTGAACAAGATACACCTCAAAGTACCCTACACAGGGACCAAAGGACGGAACTTCCTCTATAAATCCGCAAGAACATCTATGTCCATCAAACATCCAATAACATGCATCTGACATTTAACGCGGAGCGAAGAAACGCCACAGCCGAAAGCCTTCGCAAGAAATTGGATGGTCACCCGGACATGCTCTACGTGGATGCAGCCGGTCCAATCCAAGGGCGGATGACCATCGCCATAACGAATCCCGAGGGCAAATTGATCAACTGTGCATCGGTCCGCATGTCTAACCCCACTCACGCAGAGGAGGCAGCCATTGCACTAGAGCTAGCTACCAACCCAAACGCTATTGTACTAACAGACTCCCAAAATTCGTGCGGGAATATTACCATCGGACTAATCCATCAATCCATGCAGATGCAGTTATGTGATGTTAGGAAGATAGTGAGAGATCGGAAAGCGTGGCGTGATATATGGTCCATAGCGTCACGAAGAGTCGGACACGACTGAACGCCTGAACTGAACTGAATCCATCAATTATGACTGACACTATTAGCAAATCACCCTCCTTATCGGGCCTCAATGGTTTCCGGGACACACACAATGCACGGGAGGAGTTGACGCCGCCCTTCGGCATGCACAAGCTCTCTTACACCGGGATCCCCCCTTAGCCGACGAGGAAAAAGAGCATATTACACAGTCCATAATCACCTTTCCTGAACACCTGTAGGCCTACGGACAGGCCAAACACGTACCCCACACCTCACAAAACTCTAGACAAGGCGGAAGAACACACCCTCTGCCGGCTACAAACAGGCACGCTCGTTACACCATTTAAACTCCACCAATGGTACCTGTTACAGTTTCGGTTCGTGTTTGTTCGTGGCACCACCCTGTGCCGGCGCGATAGAACTTACGAGGCAGCAAGGCAATAAAAAGGACACGGCTCGCGGAGTCGTTCGTTGCGCAGTGGAGCGCGGTGCATCATTGTCCGTTTCTTGGAGCTAGCCCTTGACGGCGACCGCCGAGCTGGTCCGCCTCTCGGCATTGCTCGGCCCACCAACTCGTAACAAGTGGCGACGAGGAAAAAATTCAAGTTCAAGTTCGTCTTTCATCCGCCCCCTTCTGTGCACGTGAGTTCGTTGTTCTGACGAGTCAGCACGCAAGAATTCCGTCATGCCAATGTTCGGCACCCTCGAAGCGTTCGATGGAGGAGGGTGAGATGCGTGGCCTTGCTACGTTGATCACCTTTAAGCTTTTTTCATCGCGAATGACATCGCAGAAGAGAAAAAGAAGTCAGTCTTCTTTAGTTGCTGTGGACAGAAAACGTATGCTCTCTTGCGGGATCTCGTGAAGCCCACCCAACCGCAAGACAAAACCTTGCAAGAAGTTCTTTCTGTTCTTTGTGACCGTTACTACCCCAAGCCATCTGCTGTCGCGCAGCGTTTTAGGTTCAACACGCGTGCTCGCGCTGAGGCCGAGTCAGTAACTTTGTGACGTCGCTCAAAAGCCTCTCGGAACACTGCAACTTCGGAGCTGAGCTTAGCCACATTTTGAGGGACCGCATCATCTGCGGCATCAACGACACAGCCGTGCAGACGAGGCTGCTCGAGAAAGCAGACCTTACGTATGAAGACGCTGAAAAAACTGCACTTGCCGTGGAAGTGGAAGCTGCGAAGAAAGATGCCGGCGAGATAGCGAGCTCAATCCGAAGCGCGCTGCCCACTTATCAAGTCGCGGCATCAAAGGGGCGTGTCACATGCTACCGCTGCGGGGACGAACACCGTCGCGCCGTCACCACCCTTCACTGCGACAGTCAGCGTTTGCGGTAAGCCGCTCTGTATGGAGCTGCACACCGGTGCGAGCGTGTCTGACATGGGAAGAAATCGTCTTCATAAGCTGCTGCCGTCAGTACCTGTCATGCCGTCTGATGTACCCCTGCGAAGCTACTCGGGTGAGCTCACACGAGTTCAAGGTAGAGCGGATGTCACAGTGCAGTTTGTGACAGAAAAGCAGTACTACCTTTATTTTTGACTGGGGAACATTCACCTACACTTCTGGGCCGGAACTGGATTCGAGAACTGGGCACTGACATTGGTCGCGTGGAAGCAGACGTTCATGCTGTTTCTGATGTTGAGGACATTCTTCAAGCGTCTCCTGAGGTGTTTGGACAGAGCCTGGGAACTTTCAAGTCAAGTAATCGTTATTTCAACATCGCAGAGATGTTAGGGGCGTAGCCAAAAAGCCTAACAAAGGCTTGAAGAGGGGCTACGCCCCCATAAAAACACTTGGCAACTTTGGTGCGACAGATAACAATACAAATACACATTTCTTTGTCTTATTTTAATTTTTTTTTTACAGAAACAAACATGGCAAAGCGACACTTCCAAATAATGATGAAACAAGGACATACACGCAAAACAGAAGGCACTTTTATAGAAATACAGTTTCAGTCAGTTCATAAAGGGTATGGAATCTGCATAGTGTAATCAATCTATTGTGTTTAACAGAAGTGGCAAGTTGAAATTAATGCTTTGTCGTCCGTAATTTGTTAGGGTTTGCCGAAGGATGAAATTATTTTTAGTACGCGTGTGATAGTTATGAGTTTTGTGCTCAAGCCTGCACATTTCTCTGAAGAAAAGGACTGGATTTATTGCTGCAGTCCTGTAGCGGCTTAATAAGGTTTACTTGTATTGCTGCGGGAGAGGAACTATATTCAGTTTTTGAAAAATTGATGCCGTAGGTGTGTCTCTGGAAACGTCGACGAGTATTTTAAGGGCAAGTTTTTGCAGTTTGAAAAGCTTGGTAATATTAGAAAATGTGGTGGTTCCCCAAACCAAAAAGCAGTAACCTATAACGGAAGAGAATAGGGACTGAAATATAATTTTTTTAACACACTGTGTTAAAAAAAAATACCGAAGCCTTGACAGAATACCTACTACCTTAGCTGTTTTGTTTATCGTGGCATATATGTGTATTTCATGATAATTGTTGATTGAAATATACTCCAAGGCTTTTGAAATCCGAGACGAGCTCGATTTCAGCTGACCCCAGCCACAGTGAGAAGCCCGAGAAGTCAACGATCCTGTTGCTCGGCCGGAAAAGGACAGCTTTTGTTTTTTTTTAGTATTTATTTCTAAGGAATTAATGGTTATCCATTCGTGAAGGGAACGCAAACACCTATTTGCTTGCCCAAACAGGTCATATACATCTGTTGATTTAAAGAAAATGCTTGTGTCGTCAGCGTACATTATAAATGTGCATTTGTTATCTATACTGGTAATGTCATTTATGTTTAGGTTAAATAAGAGTGGACCCAATATACTGCCTTGAGGGACGCCGTTTCGCACGGCCTGTATGTCAGAAAAGTGATTGTCAATTTTAACTTGCTGGCAACGGAAGGTTAGGTAAGATCGGATCAATTGGAGAAAAACTCCCCGAAAACCGTATGTGTCTAGCTTTCCTAATAAAGTCTCGTAATTGATCCGATCAAAGGCTTTTGATAAATCTACAAATATGCCCAGGATAAGCTGTTTGTTTTCAAATGATTCTAGTATTAGCTCTTTCTGTACAAGAAGGACGCTCTCTGTTGACCGACCCTTTCGAAAACCATGCTGGCATGTACTTATCAAATTATGTTTTCCATTAAACCCAGCAATGCCCAGCAATGCGCTGAAGCATAACCTTTTCCAGACATTTTGAGAAGACGGGAAGTATCGATATCGGACGATAGTTTGAAAGGTCATTTCTGTCACCATTTTTGAATATAATAGAAACTACAGCCATTTTCATTCGCTTTGGGAATACTCCTTTTCCTAGACAGGTATTGAATATGTGCTCCAAAGCTTTGCTGATAATATCAATGACGTGTTTAAAGGGTTGTCCATGGAAACCATCTATATCACGGGACCGGCTGTTTCGAAGGGTTGTAAACTGACTTTCAATTTCATGTTTATCTGTCGGTGACAGAAATGCAGTATGAGGGTTGCGAAATTTTAAATACCCTGCACAGCGGCGATCATGAGCGCTGCTCACAACTGTAACAAAGTAATCGTTAAAGCGATTAGCCAACTGCTTTCCAGTTAGTGTGCGGTCGTCAATCGTTATCGAAGTACAGCTGCCTTTGAGGGTTTAAGATGGGTTTAATTTCCTTCCACACAAGGTCACTTCGTTTTACTGTATTTTAGTTGAACACTTTATTCATATAGTCCTTCTTTGCTTGGCGAAGGAACAAAGTTACCCGATTTCTAAATGTTTTAAAAGCTACGAGGTCATCGGAAGCTCTAGAAGAAATAAATTGGTTGTATAGCTTGTTTTTCCTTTTTATCATTTTAAGACAATCTCTATTTATCCAAGTTTTGCGAGCTTTTCTTGGTTTTTGAAAGTTATTTCGGGAAAGCACTCTATATACATATTTTTTACTATTTTACTGAACAGATCGTACGCGTCATCTGGGTCCCTAATTTTGTACACGCGCTCCCAGGACACTTCCTTGAGTTTGGCTCTGAAAAGTTCTAAGGTATCTGCATTTATTGTTTGGTACGTTTGAACTACTGGCTTCTTCCGTTGACGCTGTTTCACACAATCAGCAAACAGAAAAATTGGTAGGTGGTCACTCAGTCGGGCACAGATTACACCAGATTGTGTATCCTGAATATTGGTGATAAAAACATCAATTGATGAGCCTGTATGCATTCGTGTTGCTTCCAAGATCACATTTCGGAAACCATTACAGTTCAAAACCATGTTTAATTCATGCTGTTCATTGGATGAAGTTAGGGAATCTATATTGATGTCCCCTCCTAATATTAGGTTCAGCCTATTTTCAGTTATCTGCGATAAAAAACAATCAAGGAACAAAAGAAACGAAGACACATTGCCGCCAGGATATACAACTGCAAACACATTTGAACCACAACTGTAGGACAGTATTTCGTAGTCATCGACCACTATCGAGAAGCGAAGAATGACGGAGCCATTAAAAGATTTGTTTAACATTAGCATATCACACCACCTTCTCTTTTATTGATCCGATGCTGACTGAGCGTATTGTGATCTTCGAGAGTTAAAACTTCCTCGTCCTCCCTATACCAAGTTTCTGTTATCATAATTACATCAAATAAGGGCTCAAGAGACTTGAGAAAAGCAAACACTTCGTCTTCTTTATTGCGTAAGGACTGAGCGTTCAAATGAAAAAAAGAAGTGGTTTTTTCGTTACTCAAATGTATATTTGAAACATCAGTGGGCAAGAAAAACTGCGGGGCCGTGGTGAAGTTGTAAAAGCACTACGAAAACGTGCTTTCATTAAACTATTTTATCTAGGTCGCCTACACAGGCAATGCGGATTGCATTGGACAATTCATCCTTGCGAAAATGCGTCCATTTCTCTTCCAGACGAATTTCCATTTTGTTTTTTCTTTCTTTCGAGTGATGGCAGATCCCAGCAGTTTTTTCAACGTGGGGCAAAGGTACTCGTTAAGATAAATTGCTGCCGAAGTCCGGGACATGCTGTTGTTTAGATCAGCTTCACAGTTTGAATTCGCTGTTGCGACGCTAGTTTGTTCACTTGTTCCGAGTTCAAGACTGTCAGTAGTAATCTTTGCATGTCGAGCTTTATCAAGTACAGCATCACGTTTTGACCGATACCGGAATCGCACGATTATGTTTGGACATGGGTTATTCTTTGCCGGGACACGGTGACAGACATCTATATCCTCCATTGTTATTGGTTCTTCAATAGCTTCGCCAACTTTCGAAAGGATCTCAGGCAAACGTTCGTTCTGTTCGAGAGGAAGACCCTTGATTTCGACATTTTTTTTTTGCCTTGAATATTGCTCAAGCTCAGTCAGGCGCTGTTCGTAGGTGGACAGTAGCTTTTTCAAAGAATCCTGCTCAGTGGCCAGTGCTGCATTTTCATTTCTTAGCGCCTTGTTCTCCTCTTTTAGAACCGAGATTTCAGCCTTTAACTCATCAAACTGGGAGCTGCAATACTCAACGCTAGTGGTCAGTTCTCGGTGGTCTTTACGAAAGTCTTTCTATTGCGCTTCGCAATGCAGCAATGCCCTTCTGAAATTCCGCTTTTAATTCATCCCGCAACTTATCCAGTTCACGCACCATATTTCGTACCACACTTGACTCAAACGCACTTGGTAGCAGCAACAGCAAAAAAAGAAAGAAAAAGTAAGGCTAATGACTAGCAATGAATCAGACCTGTGAGTAACAGAAGGTACGTATGAGCCGAACAGCCTCTGTTGCTGCCGCCGCCACCAAGTGCTGGCTGGTGCTTGTTCCTGGGCTTTTATATCCTTGGGGCCTGGCACTGAAACCTGGAAGCTTCGGTACGGCACGTGGCAGTTCAGTCAGCAATTGCGAGGGCAGCCAGTCGGCAGGTGTGGTAGGTGATAAGGTGTAGACGGAAGATGAAGGCCGCGATTGACGATTCCTGTGAGTAACAGAAGGTACGTATGAGCCGAACAGCCTCTGTTGCTGCCGCCGCCACCAAGTGCTGGCTGGTGCTTGTTCCTGGGCTTTTATATCCTTGGGGCCTGGCACTGAAACCTGGAAGCTTCGGTACGACACGTGGCAGTTCAGTCAGCAAGGGTCCAGAAGCCACAATCCATGTTCCACAAGATGCTGTACCCAAGTTTTTCAAGCCACACCCACTGCCCTTTGCCCTGAAGGACGGGGTGTCACAAGAGCTTCAGCGCCTACTACGGGAATGCATCCTGGAGCCAGTCACTTCTTCAGCTTGGGCTGCACCAATTGTTCTAGTGGCCAAGAAGGATGGACGCGTCAGAATTTGCAGATATTTCAAGATTACCGTTAATCCAGTGGCTACGGTGGAAAAGTATCCAATTCCAAGAATTGAGGACCTGTGGGCCATGCTGTCAAGAGGTCAGAAGTTCACGAAGCTGGATTTGAGGGACGCCTACCAGCAAATGGTTCTTGACAAAGAATCTAAAAAGTATATCACAATCTCCGCAAACATGGGATTATTCCAGTATACACGTCTTCCTTTTGGCGTGTCATCGGCACCAGCCTTGTTCCAAAGGAAGATGGAGAACCTTTTCCGAGGGCTGCCACATGTTGCAGTTATGTTTCGATGACATCCTTGTCACTGGCTCGAATTACTCGGAGCACCTTCGCAACCTCAATGCGGTACTATCTAGACTTCGTGATGTTGGACTTAAGTTGAAGTTCGACAAGTGTCATTTTTTCGTCCGACAAGTTGAATACCTCGGGCACGTCATGAGCAAACAAGGCCTGTCTCCAAGTTTGAGCAAGGTATCTGCCATCCTTCATGCACCTGAACCCCGGGACGTCAAGGAGCTTCAAAGTTTTTTGGGACTTGTGAACTTCTACAGGCGGTTTCTACCAAACCTTTCCGGACGCATCCGCCCTTTGCATTTGCTTCTCATGATCGAGAAGGAATGAGTGTTGAGAAAAGAGCAAGAAAATGCATTCCGCCCCAGTCCTAGTACATTTCGACCCAGGGAAGCCACTGTGTCTCAGCTCCGATGTCTCTCCATATAGGATCGGCGCAGTTTTGGCACACCGAGAATCTGATGGTCGAGAACTGCCCATTGCTTTTGCCTCCAGTTGTTTGTCTCGTGCAGAGCAAAACTACAGCCAACTTGACAAAGAGGCATCAGCCTTTGTATTTGGTGTTGAAAAGTTCCACCTGTACTTGTGGGGCACTCCTTTCACTGCTTATACGGATCACAAGCCATTACTAGGATTACTGAATGATGACAAACCCATTCCAGTGCAAGCATCACCACGACTAGTCAGATGGGCATTGAAACTTTCTGCATACAAGTACAACCTTGTGTACAAGCCTAGTCTGGACTTAGGTCATGCGGATGCTCTCAGTAGGTTGCCGTTGCCTGCAAAAAACGTGGATCTACCTGCACCTGCTGAAATGTTCATGCTTGAACAAGCATACCCAGGACTGTTGTCACCTGCCATTGTGGCACAAGCTACAAAAAATGATCCATTCCTGAGCCATGTAGCTCTTGCTGTCCTGCGAGGGGAACAACTTCCAGCAGGACCAGAAGGAAATCCATTCACAGCAAGGAGCAGCGAACTCAGCCTCCGCGAAGGTTGCTTGCTGTGGGGTTCCCGAGTTGTTATCCCAAAATCTTTGCAAGCCCAAGTCCTAATGATACTTCATGCTGGGCATCCTGGCAATGAGAAAAGCAAGACAATTGCTAGAAGCCACATCTGGTGGCCGAGAATTGATGGAGACATCGCTAAGAGTGTAAAGAGCTGTGAAACCTGCCAAGCTTACCTATGTGCACCGCAACGCATCCAGCACACGCCATGGCCGTTTCCACAGAGGCCCTGGTCTAGGCACTATAGTCAAAGCTTCACATTGACTTTGGGGGCCCATCCATGGGTCATACATTCCTGGTCATTGTTGACGCCTATTCAAAGTGGGTCGAAGTTTTTCCAGTGGCGTCAACGTGCGCGGATGCTGTTGTCAGTGATTTGCGAACAGCATTTGCGCAGCATGGGCTGCCAGATATCTCATCGTGTCCGACAATGGGCCTGCCTTTGCAAGTGAACAGTACTTGGAATTCTTGACACGTAATGAAATACGTCGCATGCTTGTGCCTCCCTACCATCCAGCTTCGAATAGTGCGGCAGAGCGCGTCGTACAGACTGTCAAGAACAAGATCAAGAAGAGTGGATCCGGATCTTTCCAAACCCAGATTTCGCGGTTCTTATTTCATTACAGAACCACGCCGCATGACGTCACAGGCAGAGCACCGTGTGAAATGCTCATGGGAAGGATGTTCAAGACACCTTTGGATGTTCTTCGCCCAAATCTACACACTTCAGTGCTGCTGAGACAGTTGAAGCAGAAACTACAGGCCGATAAAGGGTGCCGTTCTTCTCCAGTGCCGAATGTGGGAGACAACGTACTCGCAAGGAACTTTCGTCGGGGGCCACCGTGGGTACCCGCACGTGTCACGAGCACCACAGGTCAGTCAGCAGCTACAGTCTGTCTCAGTAACGTTACTGTCTGGCATAGGCATGGCGACCACCTACGTCCTCAAGTCGAAGAAATCGCTGAGCCAACCACTGGACTATGGAGGCCTGGACCTACTGGAACACAGGGCGTTTCCAGCCACCCATCAACTGAGCGTGACACCAGCTTGGCTGTTTCTGTGGACTCTGACCCCACCGTGAGTGCTACTAATAGCACAGAAGAGACAACTGTGAACGTGACTGGTGGTACAGAAGAAACTGCTATGAACTCTCCCAAGTCAGCGTGCAGCACGCCTTAGTTGCGAAGAAGCACGAGAAGCCGTAAGCCAGTGCAGCGCTACTCTTCATAATACTCTTCTTGAACAAACTAATAGGGGAGGACTGTTACAGTTTCGGTTCGTGTTTGTTCGTGGCGCCACCCTGTGCCGGCGCGATAGAACTTGCGAGGCAGCAAGGCAATAAAAAGGACACGGCTCGGGAAATCGTCGTTCGTTGCGCAGTAGAGCGCGGTGCAACATTGTCCGTTTTTTGGAGCTAGCCGTTGACGGCAACCGCCGAGCCGGTCCGCCTCTCGGCATTGCTCGGTGCACCAACTCGTAACAGTACACCTCACTTTACGCACTAAAGTACTCACACTGTGGAGAAAAAGCTACGGCTTTTCACATGGTGTGGGCATGCCAATTAAATCCCTTTATTGATAAACATCCTAATCCCAGTATGGAGCAGTGAGAAGCCATTCTGCAAAGCGAGGACCCCAACGAGGACTGATTCGCAGGGCCCACGCTGCGGCGCAGGCCACTGGGCTGCCGGAATAGGGGGGTCGAGAATTCCCATGCACTAAATAAAGTTTTCAATAAATCAATCCATGCTATTGCTTCCTCTTTGTCTAACTTGGGGTCTGGTGGTGTACCTCCTGCTTAGTCTGTAGTGCGTTGTTATTTCGCTATAGTTAATCAGGTCCTTTTGTTTGCCTAGCCCGTGCTAGTCTGTGTGCCGCCTCGTTTCCGGGCATGCCTGTGTGGGCTGGCGTTCAAACAAGGGCAACGTCTTTTTCTATTGGCTTTTGATCGAGGATTCTACCCGCGGTCGTCGTTATGACTCCTGCGGTGTAGCTCCCGATTCCGCTTTTGCTATCACTGACTATGTATTTTGCCTCGGTCTGAGCAAGAGCCAGTGTTATTGCAGCCTCTTCCGCTGTCTGTATAGATCTCGTTTTTATAGATTGCTGTAACCATTTCTCCCTTGAGATTTACTACGACTGCATTCATTTTTCCTTTGCCGCAGTATGCAGCGTCTACATATGAAATTCTACCTGGATTTTCTTGCGGCGGGGGCTAGCCTGCCACCGAATTTTTGTCTGTTGTAGGCCGTCACTGTTGCGACGCGCGTCCTTCTCTCCCTCTTCTTTTTCTTTATTGTCTATTTTCTCTTCTGTCCGCACGAGGCAACGGAGGTGGCTCAGCTACAGAGCCAGTAACAGGCCCGTGCATTTTCTTTTCCTTCTGCCTACAGTCGCAACAACTGGTTCTTGGCAAGGACACGCGAGTTTCTGGAAAGGAGACAGCGAGCTGGCAGGAATGGCGCTGGGTGTACACAGAAACACTCCGGTGGGGGGAGTGCAGGAAGACCTGGGCTAGTCCTCGTTTACGGCACGAGATGCAGTTGAGAAGTTGTGCTATGAGGACCGGCTTCTTCGTCTGCCCAACGCTGGCCTAGCCTACCAGACGTTGCTCCACGCCATTTTGGTGGTTGTGGTAAAACATTTATTGTGGGAACCAGGGTACATTACAAGGATTGAGGTGGTTCCTGATCCCGGCTGGTGTCTGTCAGGCCATGTCTGGCAGCGACCGCTTCATGCCAGTCAACTAGCATCTTTTGAGGTGCTGGGCCCGAGCTGGAGACCGCGATCTCCCAATCCTCTTGGTCCGTCAGGACCCATTGGGGAGCGGTGGCTTGAAATCTTCGCATAAAAACATTATGTGATTGAAGGTGGCTCTCGGTGCGCTACATAGAGAGCATGTGGGGTCGTACCGGCCCGGGTGGCGTATTAGCAAACCCTATCCCGTAGGAGCACTCGAGCAGACGACGCTCTGGCGCGTGGAAGGATGGAATGGATGGAATATATAGCGTCCCCTTTGAAACGGGGTGGTAGCAGCAGCTATCAAGCTCATTTTTCTCCATATATCTTAATTATTGATTTAGAATGAATAACTAAACCATCATTCTATTTATTAAATTTTGCTCCTACATTACTAACATTATGTCACTTCTCTGCTTTTAAGCCACCAATCTTCCAGTCGTTTTTTGCTAGTTTCCACCGCCGGTTTATTCACCCGGCCACTGTTATCTCTAAACCCCAGAGCTTCAGGAACATTGACTGCGCCTGCATCAACTTCCGGATGGATACCATTGCATTCGAGTATAATATGGTCAATTGTTTCACTGGAGTTACCACATACAGGACATGCGTCATCTTCATTGTTAAATTTATTTTTGTAGCTGCGTGTTCTAAGGCACCCTGATCTAGCTTCAAAAAGTAGGGCACTGCCTCTTGAGTTATCAAAGAAATCTTCCTTCCTGATTTGCATTTTCCACTTTCGGTATAATTCCACACTCTGTTTCTTTTCCATCGAATTTATCCAATTTTTACCTTCTGTGTCTTTCACCTGTTGCTTAATGCTCTTTATTTCTCCGTCCTTGTTACTAGCATACTTACTAGTTAGTTTCCTAGTTCTTTTCCTCCATTGTGAGTCAAGGTTTTTTGGGTGCAGGTATTTAAATACCTTAGCTGCCCATCTGTTACTGTCCAATTTCCTCAGGCGTTCCTCATATAATATTTTACTCTGAGCTTCCCGTACTTCGAAAGATGCCCAGCCCATATCTCCCTGTACCGCCTCATTTGTAGTTTTGCCGTGGGCACCTAGTGCTAATCGTCCAACGGATCTCTGATTTGTTTCTAATGTCGACTGTACCTCTGATTTTAGGCACAAAACCGCATTTCCGAAAGTAAGTCCGGGCACCATAATTCCTTTCCAAATACCCCTCAATACCTCATACCTATTGTATCCCCACAATGACTTATGCTTCATTATCCCGGCATTCCTTCGCCCTTTGGCCTTAAGTGATTGCTCATGCTTTCCAATGTATGCCAATCCTTCGTTTACCCATACCCCCAAATATTTATATTCTGCTACTCTAGGTATTTCAAGGCCTTGAATTTTAAGACCCTGATCAGTTGAGCCGTTGAAAATCATCAGACCCGACTTAACTGCGCTAAAACTGAAGCCTAGAGCGTCCCCTTCGTCACCGCAATACTTAACTAGAGTTTGCAATTCTTCCAGACTCTCAGCTAGCAGCACAATATCGTCTGCATACATCAAACCGGGGAGGCGCTGCTCTACCGCCTTTCCACCTAATCTGTATGACAGGTTAAAACCTAGGTTACTGTCTTGTATCCTCCGTTCGAGGTTTATCATATAAAGCAAGAACAGCACCGGTGATAGAGGACAGCCTTGTTTTAATCCTTTGCATACTTTGACATCCTCCGTACTTCTTATCCCTTCCCACGTAATTTCTACTTTGTTATCCCGGTATATTTCCTGTAGGAACTCTATTGTCTCATAACCGCTACCTTCTTCTTTTAATATGTTCCACAGGAGTTCCCTGCTTACGTTGTCGTACGCCCCGTTTATGTCCAGGAAGGCCAAATACAAAGGTCTATTTTCCACTCTAGATATTTCGATGCATTGGGTAAGCACGAACAGGCAATCATCTAAGCGCCTACCATTTCTAAAGCCGTTCTGAAGTTCTCCGAGTATCTTGTTACTTTCAACCCATGCTTTCACCTTTAATTTCACCGCCTGCATGGCTAACCTGTACATTACAGATGTTATGGTAATCGGCCTGTAGGATTTTATGTGCATCCTTTCTCCTTTCCCTTTATAAATCAAATTCATTTTACTCTGCCGCCAGCTGTCCGGAATTTGCTTATTCGCTATGACTGTTTCCAAAAGTTTTAACAACGTTTCCTTACTTTTTGGACCGAGTTCATTAATCAGCTTGATCGGAATTCCATCTATTCCTGTAGATGTGTTTTTATGAATATTTTTTTCTGCCTTTTTCCAGTTTAGATTGTTCAGTTCTAAGGTGTTTTGTATTCTGCTACCTTGTGTTGTTTCCTGATTTGCGGAGATTACCCTATCGTCGTTCTTAAATGACTCGGCTATAACTGATGTAATGTAGTTCACTGCGTTGTCTCCCTTTAAACAATTTCCCTCGTTATCTTGAATCCGATCTTGCTTTCTTTGATTCTTCTTCCCTAGCCAGCTTATATGGTTTCAGAATTTTCTTGCTCCGCCTCTAGAGGCATCGTGTATATCAGCCATCCAGCGATCGGTGGACTGTCTTATTTTACTTTGGACGAGGGCCTGCACTTGAAGTTTCTTTTGTCGATATGATTCCCATTTTTGGTCGATTTCCTCCTGAGAAGCCTGTGCTTTCTTTGCCATTCGGTGTTCCCTTGAAGCAGCCCGTCGTTGTTCAATGGCTTCCCTGATTTCCTTATTCCACCAGCTCCGTGGCTTCCTCTTTCCATTCCAGCGTTTTGCTACTTTAACCTCCTGAATTTTACTCCTTATGAGTAGTTCTACCTGTTCATAATCCCAGTCTTCCATGGGGCTTTTCTCTATTGCTTCCTCTATGTCTGCTGCTATCTGCGCTATTTGATCGTCGTTTAATTTTGCGTTTACGTTTTGTCTAAGTTCCATTTCTCTTTTCATCAAAGGCCCCATCTGCAGACTAATACGTTTATGATCACTTCCCAGACTACACTCCCCTTCTTCGTCTATTTTTGTGACCTTGCTATAAATTTCCTGCGACATTAGACAATAGTCAATAGTCGTCTGCCTGTTGCGGAATTCCCACGTGATTTGGCCTTCACATTTTGTTTCTCTATTTACTATAACTAGATCGTGTCGCTCGCAGAAATCTAGCATTAGCTTGCCGTTACAATCCGTGTATCCGTCCAGATCGTCGATGTGGCCGTTCATGTCCCCCAGCAGAATAATATTGGCCCCGTTTCCAATGTGGCTTATATCGTCACTGAGACATTCAACAAGATCCCTGTTTTCTTGCCTGCATTGATGTCCTGTTCCTAAATAAACTAAATAAACTACCCCTAGCCATGTCCTTATGCCGGCAATGGTTCCTGAAACCCAGATATGTTCTTTACAAGATGATTTAATTCTTTGCCAATTTGTTCCCTGGTGTATCAACATACCTACCCCTCCACCCTTTCTTTCCGTTCTCGTTCTGTTGCACCCTTCCCAGACGTAGCCTTCTATAAACGGCGGATCTTCTAGATCCCTGAGATGAGTCTCGCAAAGAGCGTACACACCTATTTTGTCATCCTTCAACTGCTGTTCTATCTCTAGCCATTTCGCTCTTTTTCTACCTCCTTGCATGTTTATGTAGCTGATCGTAGTGTTAAATTTGTTTTTTGTACTTTTCTTTCTCGACCTACTCTTTGCCATTCTTGGGGGCTCAGCCTCAATTATTACACTTTCTTCTGCTTCACTTCTAACTACTTCTGTGCACGGAGTCCTCGCGGACCCCCTAAAAACGCTACAGCCCTGCCTGCCAAGCGCCAGCCGATCTCTGCTCCGACCCTTCTGTTAAAATGAATGCCATCTCGCTGAAAAGCCCTACCAAAACCTGCTTTATGTACCTCCTTGTTAACCTCAACCACTTCGAAACGCTTCTCCAGGCTTAACTTTCTTATGTCCTGATTAACTGTCACCACGTCCTTTTCCATCTTTCCGTTCAATCCTAGCACCTCTGGTACTGTGCATACAACTATCTGCGTCTGCTGTGCTATCTCCCTGATCTCGTCAACTCCCTTAGCTAAACTTTCCACCACTCCTGCAGCGTCACCATTTAGGACATCGTTTAGACCCGCGGCTACTATTACCATACTGCGCTCTGCGGAATCCTTCAACAGCCTATTGTTACTCTCTTTTAGTACAGCCCTCATTGTTCTCCCTGGGAAGGCTCCAACCAACACTCTCTTATCACCTTTTACACGTTCCAAGATATCTCGCTTGCACCTGTTCATGTTAGAATCTCCGGCGATAAGCACCTGTGCCTTCTCTCTCCCTCTCCCAACTGTTGGCTCCTGCTTTCGGTTATCTGTGTCCTTATCTCTGGGATTTTCATTTTTCCTTACTTCTTCCTTTTTTTCCGGCGTCTTAGCTGCTTCTAAATAACTCTGACGGTTCGAATCCGCCTGACCTACTTTGCTTATGCCTTCCATGCCAGTGCTGGCCCCAGCCACGTGGCCCGCATTGGAATGTTCGTCCTTGTTGGTTCCAAGGACAAAGTCGGCCCCTTTCTTTTCAATCTGAGTAAGCTGTCCAAGCAGTTTCTGATTTTCCGGCCTTAGCAAACATACTTCATTTTCTAAATCCTCCACACGAGACACTAAACTCCCCTTTTCTTGATCAAATCTATCTAGACGGGCATTCAGTACGCAACATCGACACAAAAAGTCGCTGCCTTCCGCTTCACCTACAGAATCAAAACGCGTTTCTTTGAGATTAACCTGCGCCTCACACTGAGTACACTTTATCTTCTTTTGATTGCACATCTTAAGCGCTCATCGACTGAACTATAACTGTTACGAATTCTTAGAATATACAAATCGCCAAAAGAAGACAAAAGAAACGACTAGCAAACACGCGTTAAAAACCAAATCTGCGCATGCCAATAGCCTAGAAAGAAAAATATTTATCTAAACAAGATAGCTAAACAATGAACGCCAAGAAAACCTAGCTGCCGGCACGAAAAACCAGGCCGCTAGGACCAAGAGCTAAAATCTATTCTTTAGGCTGCACCTAACCTAACTAGCTGAAAAAGAAATAAGGTAATAAAAGAAAGAACTCATCTATTTGACGCTTCAGAAGCTCCCGCTGTCGCCAGCCGGTAGCCACGTGCAATCGGAGGAGCGATGGATCACGCGTCCGCACCACACGGCTGTCAACTGTCAACTGATTCCTCCGTGATACGTGATTGATACGTGATTCCTCTGAGCAGCGCCACCAGGCGACAAATAGTGCATATATTGTCTAAACGAATAAGAGCACATTTAAAGCTGTGAAGAACATGTGATAACTTGATCAAAGACGAAGAAAGAAACGAAGAAAGGAGTAAGAGGAAAACGTGAAGGCTGGCTCGAGGAGCGCGAGGCAGGAGCAGGAGAGAACAGGCGAGCAGCGGAGCCGATCGGCTGTCCAAGGAGCTCGGAGCGGTGCGTCTTCTGCTGCCAGGCCTGACCCGGGGATCCAGACTTGGGGCCTGCCGGCCGTATCCTGTCCTGTTCTCCTGTCGTCCACGATACTCGGAACGGTGGTCGGGCCCGGGAGTGCCACAGCGCCAGCACTTCACTGGCACGAGCGTTCGGCGCCGTGCTGAGCCCAGGCACGTCGGGGAGGCCTGACGCATCGGCCGTGGAAAGGCAACCCGAGGCCTCTTGCCTCTACTGGGCCCCGTCCGGTGGCCTAGCCTTCCGCTGGGCTTACTGAGGCCTTACTGCACCGACCCTGCAAAACTCTGACCACCCGGAGCGTCTGCACCGGCTTCTCCACCCAACGAACTGGTGACTGTAGATAACTTAGAGTTTAGTCTTTGACCTACTTGTTTGTCCTATTCTCGTCCCGTCCATGTGTATACATAAAAATTATTCGTCGTTAGATTGGTCGGTCTGGTCGTCTATTTAGATTGCTGTCTCTGAATAAGCCACATAACAAGGTGGCCAGAAGATTTAAAGAAAAGAACCTCACAAAAGCCCACCGTTCTCGTCGTTTCGATGGTGCAATGGATTAACACCACGCATCTCTTCACTGATGCCACTTAAACATGCGTTCGAATCCTTTATATCCAGCCTTCAGTGAGTGTATGTTACCTTTAGGTTGCGTTTACAGACACCTTTAAGTAAGAATCGGTATGACAACAGTTACACTAAGCAATTACCTTCCCCACAATCATTTCCTACCTTGGTGAGTGTATGGTACCTCTAGGTTGCGTTCAGAGACATCTTTCAGCAACAATCATCGTTTACAGTGAGTGTATGTTACCTTTAGGTTGCGTTCAGAGAGATCTTTCAGCAACAATCGCCGTTTAACTCGCTGAAAGCGTCATCTGCTCCAGTACGCCTACGGGATATGGTATGGCAATACGCGCCCGGGTGTGCCAAGGCCAACCAAGCTGGGGAAGGAAAGGTTTTGGCTTGTAGCTGTCGCCAGATTATTTGGACAGGTATGAGGTGGAGGATATAAGAGTCGTTGTCTCGGTAGTGAAGTGTTATGTCATGATAGGTGAGAAGTCTGTCCCGCGTGCTTCCCCAGTCTTAGGTATGCCCCGCTCGGTTGACGTGCGCTCGAGCATTTGAGTGGGCTGCCTCGTTACCTGGGTTGCCTAGAGGGGCTTTAGGGTTGCTTGCATGGCCTGGTACCCAGACGATGTGAATGGGTCGGGGAGCTGTGGAGCCAGAGGTTAAGTTTTGATAGGCGACTGGGTGCATTTCCCTCATGCGAAATTTTGAATGGCCCTTTTAGAATCGCTGAAAATGGGCAGTGGAAGCGGAGATGGCTAGCGCTATGGCTGCCTCTTCGGCTTCTATCGACGTTTTTGCTTTGACAGAGGCAGAAACTATGTGATTGAAGTTATAAGAACTCACACTGATGACATATGCCGTGGGGTGACTGTATTCTACCGCGTCTACGTAGGCCGCTTCGGTGTCAGTCGCGTGTGCTTTGTGTAACGCCTTGGCTCGAGCTTCTCGTCGTGCCTTGTGGTGAGCAGGGCACGAGGCATTTTTAGGTAGGGGTTGTACGGTAAGGTTGTCCCGGATGTGTTGGGGGACTATAGGTGGCTGTTACCAATAGGTGGACCAATTGGTTGGAGTTTCAGCGGTGCGAGAATGAACCTGCCCGTCTCTGTGGAGGAAAGTCTGTGGGCAGTACAATGAGCTTCCACTAGTGCTTGGATTGTGTTGTGTACTCCTATATGTTCAGGAGGCGTGTGGTAGGAGTATGTTTCGGGGGGTGAAGTGCTGTTTTGTATGTCTGACGAATGAATGCGTACAAAGGCAGAAACGGAAAAGTGGACCCACGCCATTTTTGCAGGGGTGTCGACGAGGTGCACCCGACGGTCAGCTGAGACTGATAAAACTTTATTCACAATAAGTGGGAGAAATAGGAGAAGTCAGCTAGCGTGCCACAGACAGTGGAGACTTGGCAATGCCTGCCATTCGACGGCCTTGAACTGAATGCTAGGGTCATCGCTGGACCTTAGCTTGTCCCAAGCTTCTTCAGAGGAATCAGGCAAGAGTTCCGATGGAGACTTATTGGCTTTGCCCGCCCAGATCATATGTCCGAAGTTGTCTTTCTCCCCGCAAAACCAGCAGAAGGGATTCATATTCTTATTTATGAATTTATGAATCTCTAACGTGCGCTGACATCACACAGCATGTGATCAATTGCCGTAGCACGCGTCATTGAAACCACGTGACCACTCTCATGTAAGCTAAGGTGGTGACCAACTTGTGTGTCCACCATGGTCGTCAAGGTGGTGAGCGACCATATGTATGACGCCGTCCATCAGTTTACTGTAAACAGGTCAACGGGCGCAGTCACGTGATCACAAGCCCATGTAAGCCAAAGTGGCTCACCGCCATTAGTCGCTGTTGGCGCTTCCTTTCTGCCTTCCTTGCTTTCGTCCCAGGCGCCGTTGACGCCGACGGTCAGCAAATCTGCGTCGCCGTTTTGGTGTTCCACCGGCGTCCATCGCTGCTGCTGCCGCCGAGCACTAGACTGTCACTGGTGCGAAAGTTCGAGAACGATTGCAGAAGGCGGAGAAGTAGGAGTGGCGTACAGGAGCTAAAGTGAAGCCTATACCCTGGACCTTTACAGTGCCAGCAAGGTTATCTGCCGGGAACGACTATATGACAACTCCTTAGCCAATGGCCTGCAGGCGTGGCGAGTGCGCTTCACGAGCGATCTCGACACAACTTGTGCCATCTGTGGAGCGTTGGCAGAGACGATCAATCACAATTTTGGACTGCCCGGCGATTTTGCCGTCCTCCGAATGTTGTCAGCTGTCCTGGGATTTGAGGAGTCTACGAGACATATGTGCTTATGACACTAGTCTGGACAGCGAATTGACAGACATTTTGTTTTTCTGTTGTGTTTTTTTTTTTTTTTTTGGGGGGGGGGGAGGGGGCTCCGCCTTCTGGAGCGGCGAAGCCAGTGGCGACCAACTACACAGGGCAAAGCTTGGAGGAAGGAAACAGGCCCTTACCATTCCTAATGCATTGGAGAAAGTGGCGGAAGTGACGTCAAAATTTAGGGTTAGCCAAGTCGGGCTATTATCAACGGCATCGCTGTTACAATGAAAACTAGGGCCACTAGTAACAGCGTTGTTAAGGGCCCGAGATACGTGAGCGTCGCGGAGAAAGAAAATGCGGAGGGTAAAGGAAGAGACAACACTGCAGCGTCCGGTCGCGGCGCGGTCATGCCGGCTTTAAAAAAGTGACGTACGTCAGGGCCTCCCACGATGTTTGCTTCCTCCATGGGGCCAGCCACCATCACCAGCTATCCTTCACATCACGTGATCACTTAGCAAAACCATCAGGTGGCGCGCCGCCACGGAGATTAGGCATGGCTATAGTGAACTAGGATACATATTCTAGTTCACTATAGGCATGGCGTCACCCCCCCCCCCCCAGCGAGTTGCTAGGCAAACGATGCATACACTCCTCGCTCCTCGGCGACAGGTGGCGGCGCCGAAGCGCATGCGCATAGCAACAGTAGCTTCACCTGCACCGGCAGGCGGAGCGAGTACGCACTGCGACGGCCCTCCTTCACCAGACGTGTCGTTGCAATCGAGTGAGTCGGGTTTTCCAAACGACCCAGTGATTGCAACGCTTCTATGTCAATATGATTCCGTTACAGGGAACGGTCGCCCTTGGTGACACCTGTTGTGTGATCATGAAGGTCCGCTTTGCGGCTGAGTGCCTCGATGGTGCTACAGATCCACTTATGTGGGGGCATCGCATGACGGTCCCCTTGACCGGGTAGGGCCCAGGGGGAGGGGGGGGGAGGGGGAGGGGCTGTCGGAGGTGTTGAACGGATGATGATGTACTGATGAGTTATGTGAAACTCTGGGGCATGGCACTTTAGGGTGTCAAGTCCCCCTTCCAATCTGACAACGGTAGCGATTCGGATAAGCACAGGAAGGCGGATTCCCCCAACACCAAACGGCGGAAGATCAATGAACGAATGCGACTCAACGGCGCCTGGGACGAAAACAAGCGAGGCAGCTGAAAGGAAGTGCCAACAGCGTCAAGAGCGACTATTTGGCAGTTGAAGGGGCGCGGCAAAGGCTTTCCTTTCGCCTAGGCTCACACTGGCGACTCGCGAAAGTCGCGCGGCTCGATTCGTCACGGAGGGGGAAACCGGCGACAATCGTCGATCGCCAGGGAGTGTTCACACCGGAATGCGACTCGCTTCACGACAACCCCTTCACTGAACGAGATTTGAACGAAGAGCGAACTTCTGCTACCGCGCTCGGGGTAGATCAATTCGGACTCATTTCGGTTATGAATATGTGAAATTATCAGCGAAGAACAAGATCTTATGATTATCCCCATGTTTAGGACTGTTTCGACAGCCAAAGCGCTATAGTTCGACGAAGACGGAAGCGGCGGTGGTGTGTGCGCTGTTGTTAGCGTTCTCGCGAAATAGCAGATCACGAAATCGCCTCATGCCCGAGCGTCAAGCACATGACCAAAAATACGAGTACAAACGCGAATTAGTACGCTTCACTATCGAAGTGATCCTTGACATGTGTGTCCAACAGCTGTGGCCGCAGTAAGTCGATCGTGCACACGCGCGCATGCACTCTTGAAATTTCCCGCCTTGGAAGGAGGCAGAAGCGCTGCGGATTGGCTCAGTAGTTTTGCGACTTCAAGTCGCGTCGCAAGAAATCGGTCAGCGATCGACTCCTCACACTACCTCAAACGGGTCGCTGGCTACTCGTTCGGGTCGCCCCCTCCGTGACGAATCGTGTCGCGCGACCTCCGCGAGTCGCTAGTGTCTTGCGACTAGCAGCGGTCGCGCGACCGTTTTGGTCGAAAAGTGACAGTCGCAAATGGTCGCATCGGTCGAAAAGCGACTACCGCGGGCCGATCGGGCACTGCTCGAATTTCTAGTCGCGCGACTACTAGTCGCAAACCATTTCACCAATCAGCGAGGCCCCGGAGTACTCGATCGAGCACCCCTACCTTTTCGACAAACTGCACCCGGAATTCAAAGGCAGGGAGAAGGATATGGCCTGGGAGAAGATTGGAAAGATATTCGGACTATCCGGTAAGTACTATGAACTTTTGAGAAATGGGTTTTTCACGCAGGCGCAACGTTTTATATTGACACCGTCTAGTCGTCGTCGGCGTTCTCGCCTGAAAAAACTAAAGTGTCTGGCAAGCGGCTGCTACCGACGTTCGCTGTCATCGCCCTGCAGCTCTCCTACTCCCAACTCGTTTTTCGAGAAGGCGACAGTCGCAAGTGTGAACACGGTAGTGGCGAGCTCCTCTCTTCTGGTCGCAAGTGTGAATAGACCTTAAGGCTGGTTCACACTGGCGACTCGCGGAGGTCGCGCGGCTCGATTCGTCACGGAGGGGGCGACCTGCGACAATCGTCGATCAACAGGGAGTGTTCACACCGGAATGCGACTCGCTTCACGACAAACCTGCCTCCGAACGAGATTTGAACGAAGAGCCGACTTTCGCGCCTTTACGGCTTCTGCTACCGCGCTCGGGGTAGATCAATTCGGACTCATTTCGGTTATGAATATGTGAAATTATCAGCGAAAAACTGGATCTTATGGTTATTCCCATGTTTAGGACTGTTTCGACCGCCAACGCGCTATTGTTCGACGAAGACGGAAGCGGCGGTGTTGTGTGCGCTGTTGTTAGCGTTCTCGCGAAATAGCAGATCACGAAATCGCCTCATGCCCGAGCATCAAGCACATGAACAATGATACGAGTACAAACGTGAATTAGTACGCTTCACTCTCGCAGTGCTCCTTAACATGTGTGCCCAACAACTGCGGGCGCAGTAAGTCGATCATGCACACACGCGCATGCACTCTTGAATTTTCCCGCCTTGGAAGGAGGCAGAAGCGCTGCGGATTGGCTCAGTAGCTTTGCGACTTCAAGTCGCGTCGCAAGAAATCGGTCAGTGAGCGACTCCATGGCGACTCCCTCAAACGGGTCGCTGGCGACTGGTTCGGGTCGCCCCCTCCGTGACTAATCGCCCCCTCCGTGACTAATCGTGTCGCGCGACCTCCGCGAGTCGCCAGTGTGAACCAGCCTTTATACGGCTGGTTCACACTGGCGACTCGCGGAGGTCGCGCGGCTCGATTCGTCACGAAGGGGGCGACCAGCAACAAGCGCCAATCGACAAGGAGTGTTCACACCGGCGTGCGACTCGCTTCACGACAACCCTGCCTCCGAACGAGATTTGAACGAAGAGCGGACTTTCGCGCCTTTACGGCCTCTGCTACCGCGCTTGGGGTAGATCAATTCGGACTCATTTCGGGTATGAATATATGAAATTATCAGCGAGGAAGAAGATCTTATGGTTATGCCCATATTTATGGCCGTTGCGACAGCCAAAGCGCTATAGTTCTACGAAGTCGGAAGCGGCGGTGGTGTGTGCGCTGTTGTTTGCGGTCTCGCGAAATAGCAGGTCTCGAAATCGCCTCATGCCTGAGCGTCGAGAGCATGACCAAGGATACGAGTACAAACGTGAATTAGTACGCTTCACTCTCGCAGTGCTCCTAACTGCGGGCGCAGGAAGTCGATCGTGCAAACGCGCACATGCACTCTTAAATTTTCCCGCCTTGGAAGGAGGCAAAAGCGCTGCGGATTGGCTCAGTAGTTTTGCGACTTTACGTCGCGTCGCAAGAAATCGGTCAGCGAGCGACTCCCTCAAACGGGTCGCTGGCGACTCGTTCGGGTCGCCCCCTCCGGGACTAATCACCCCCTCCGTGACGAATCGTGTCGCCCGACCTCCGCGAGTCGCCAGTGTGAACCAGCGTTCTAGCTCGACGAAGACGGAAGCGGCGGTGGTGTGTGCGCTCTCGTTTGCTGTCTCGCGAAATAGCAGTGCCCGAGCGTCGAGCACATGACCAAGAATACGAGTACAAACGCGAATTAGTACGCTTCACTCTCTCAGTGATCCTTAAAATGTGTGCCCAACAACTGCGGGCGCAGCAAGTCGATCATGCACACGCGTGCTTGCGCTCTTGAATTTTCCCGCCTTGTAAGGAGGCTAGAGCGCTGCGGATTGGCTCAGTAGTTCTGCGACTTGAAGTCGCGTCGCAAGAAATCGGTCAGCGAGCGACTCCCTCAAACTACCCCAAACGGGTCGCTGGCGACTGGTTCGTGTCTCCCCCTCCGTGACTGGGATAGTTTGGGATAGTTTGGGATAGTTTGAGGGAGTCGCTCGCTGACCGATTTCTTGCGACGCGACTTCAAGTCGCAAAACTACTAAGCCAATCCGCAGCGCTTCAGCCTCCTTACAAGGCGGGAAAATTCAAGAGCGCAAGCACGCGTGTGCATGATCGACTTACTGCGCCCGCAGTTGTTGGGCAACCCGCCGCCGGACACCCACCGGTAAAATTGGGTACAAGCGTCCCCCGGCCCGGCGCCCGGCTCTTTCAGGGGTGTGCGTTTGGGTGAGGCTCTGCTAACCCTGCTGTGCTCCCTCGGGGGCTTAGTTTCGAACAACCATGGTCTGCAAAGGCCGTGCTGAAAAAAAAAAAAAAAAAGGGCCACATAATGGGTTTTTGCCGCGCGAGGCGGGCTTATTGTTGTCCGATGGCGGAACGGATCACTGCCACATCGGAGCAACTATTTAGGCCGTGACACCTTTTCCCAAGCATTTCACCCCAGAAGAGCCGAGCACCAGGCCGGGAGAAAGCTTGTACCCATTGAAAAACCGGTGGGTAACCGGCGGCACCGGGATCGAACCCGGTACCTCCCGAATGCGAGGCGGATGCTCTACCACAAGGCCATCGCTTCGGTTCGAGGCTGAGGCTCTAAGGGAGCACTTCAGGTGAGGGTCAAAGGAAGTACCTTTGCAAGACAAACAGAACCACCTTTGCAGGCTGCGAGGTTCGAAACTGGGTTTGGGCCCACTGCGGAGGAGGGGCGCGCAGCGGGGTTTACGGAGCTTCTCCCAAACGCACACCCCTGTAAAAGCCGAGCACCAGGCCGGGGGACGCTTGTACCCATTTTTACCGGTGGGTGTCCGGCGGTGGGTTTCGAACTGACCACCTCCCGCAGCCGAGACGGGCGCTCTAACCACTAGGCCACGGCTGCGGTTAGGGTTAGGTGGTGAGGGTCAAAGGAAGTACCTTTGCAAGACAAACAGAACCACCTTTGCAGGCTGCGAGGTTCGAAACTGGGTTTGGGCCCACTGCGGAGGAGGGGCGCGCAGCGGGGTTTACGGAGCTTCTCCCAAACGCACACCCCTGTAAAAGCCGAGCACCAGGCCGGGGGACGCTTGTACCCATTTTTACCGGTGGGTGTCCGGCGGTGGGTTTCGAACTGACCACCTCCCGCAGCCGAGACGGGCGCTCTAACCACTAGGATCACTGCGAGAGTGAAGCGTACTAATTCGCGTTTGTACTCGTATTCTTGGTCATGTGCTCGACGCTCGGGCACTGCTATTTCGCGAGACAGCAAACGAGGGCGCACACACCACCGCCGCTTCCGTCTTCGTCGAACTAGAACGCTTTGGCTGCCGAAACAGACAATTAAAGTGCGCCCTGTTAAGGATGGCGACAATGGGTTGGCGCGGGAGCTGCTGCTTTCATCCATCAAGGCAAGAAGTCCCGACCGAAAGAGGTGAACGCTCAGGAACGGCGAGACGTCGCTTGGAGTGGCTATCACAAAAGAAAGCCGGAAAGGAACGCGGGGCTGTTCCAACGGTCAGCGGCAACTACGGGGCATCTGGAACAAAAAGGTTCAAGTGCTCCCGGTGTCTCCCGCATGGGTCGGTACCCTAGTGGCCACGCGGACAGGGGTCGTCGCTGGCTACGCTTCCCCAATTCCTCTTGCTGACGGCGCGCGGCGCCCCGTTCGACGCAGGTGTGTTCCAGACCATGAGACGCGGCATGCAGACAGCGATCGACACAGGTGTCCCAAACGATGAGACGCCGGTAGACACCCGAGCTCCTCGTGTGCTGCCGTCTACACCGTCACAATGGCTTCCTCCTTACCATCAAGTCTAAACTTTCAAGGGGGCGTGTCTGCGACAGTTAACGTGTACCAATGTGACTGACATTAAAGTGATAAGGACACTCCCTCGACGACAAGCCCACCCTTCACCTAGGGAACCTGGGGAACACGAACAGTTTAAAACTGTGTGTGTGTGTGTGTGTGTGTGTGTGTGTGTGTGTGTGTGTGTGTGTGTGTGTGTGTGTGTGTGTGTGTGTGTGTGTGTGTGTGTGTGTGTGTGTGTGTGTGTGTGTGTGTGTGTGTGTCTGTGTGTGTGTGTGTGTGTGTGTGTGTGTGCGTGCGTGCGTGCGTGCGTGCGTGCGTGCGTGCGTGCGTGCGTGCGTGCGTGCGTGCGTGCGTGCGTGCGGGCATCGTCAGCTCTTCTCTACTCCATGCGCCGGCCGCAAGGCGTCTTTGCACCGCAACCCCCCCCCACCCCCCCCCCCCCCCGTTTGTTAGAAACCCGGCGGATCATGCGGCCCCCCCCCCCCCCTTACGGAGTTTCGCCAAGCTAGTGTACGACCGGTCGTACGACGGTACCGTCTATGTTGATAAATGAAGAGCCCCAGTACCCGGACTTCTGTGCGTTCAGGAATTGATCCTGTCTCTAAAAAGAGCTCAATTTTGGCCGTACACTTTGGTGAGGGGCGTATGTGTACAAATTCAGATTTTTGAGGGGAGCATTGAAGGCTGCAGCGGCGAGCATAACGGTCCACTATGGTTGCCGCTTGCTGCAGGTTGGCCTCAATATCTCCAAGGGAACCTTGCGTGGCCCACAGGGTGATGTCATCGGCATACAGCGCCACCCACCACTAAACACCAGCGACAGTACCCAACTGGGCCGGCAGGTGCATCATAGCCAGATTGAATAAGAGAGGAGACAGTACTGCACCCTGTGGTGTTCCTCTGGTTCCAAGTTGGAACGGGCCATGTTTGGTGTCCTGGATTTTAAAGTAGGATTGGCGATCAGTCAAAAATTGCCGAATGTATCTGAACGCGTTGTGTCCGCAACCGGTTTGTGAAAAACGAGTGAGTATGTTACCTCATGAGTAACATTGTCGAAGGCTCCTTTCAAGTCTAAGGCGAGTATGACCCTATCGTTGTGAGGGCATTCGACCGGGTCAAGAACGTCCCGATTAAGCTGTAGCAAAACATCCTGTGCGGACCTGTACGGGCGAAATCCGAACATAGAGTCTGCGAAGATGTGATTTTCCTTTCCATGAACTCGGACAACCTGTCACGCACCATCGTCTCCATTAGTTCGCCCGCACACGAGGTTAGAGAGATGGGGCGAAGGTTGTCCGTGTTGATAGCCTTGCCAGCTTTTGGAATGAAAGTGACCGGAGCAGTCTTCCAATGAATGGGAAGTGGCGCGTCCCCAAGCCAAATTAAATTGATGTAATCCAATAAGGACTGGTAGGCCGGGTCGGGTACGTTAGCTAGTAATTTGACTGTAATTTTGTCCCGACCCGGGGCTGCGCCACGTTTCATTTTCGCCTAGGCCGCCCGCAGATCGTGGAGCTGGAACGGCTGATCCAGCTCAGCGTTCTCCGAACCTGCATAAGAGTTCGCCGGTCCGCGGGGGTCCTGGGTATTGCACAAGTATTGGTCCCGCAACTTGTGCACTAGCTGAGTTGTGCTGCCCTGAAAGCTCTGTATGGCACGTTGTAGATGTTTGAGTTTCTGTGTGTGTCTGCGTTGGGTGGTTGGGTCGATAAGAGCGCGGAAGAGCCGCCAGGTGTTCCTGTTGGACATCTCCCGCGCCGCCGTGTTGCAACGATCCACCCAGTTGGCGTCTGCGAGCTGAGCCGCATACTCGGCCGCCTGCTGGGCGAGCTCGGAAATTCGAGCCTTAAGTTTACGGTTATGCTTTTGTCGGCGCCACCGGCGGACAAGGCAATGCCGCGCTTCCCAGAGGTGGAGGAAGTGGTTATCCACGTCTGATACCGCCTCGGAAAGCTGAATTTTGGTTTCGGTGGAGCGAAGGCTAGAAACCAATTGTTCGGACCATGACTGGTAGCCTTGCTCGAGTATAGATGTAGCTGTGTTGTAATTTTCCCTAAACTTGGACCAGTCTGGGAGTTGAGCCTGTGTTGTGGGTTTCGCTAATGGTCTGGTCCGAATTGCAGTGTTCAGTATACAGTGGTCGCTACTGAGGGTTTCCTCAGTGTTGACCCAGTCAGCATACTGAATGTTGCGGGTAAAGGTTAAATCCGGACACGTGTCCTGAGTCACGAAGTTGCCTATATGTGTTGGGGTGGACGGGGTCTGTGTGAAGAGCAAGGCCCAACGTAGACGCAAGCTCCGCCAACTTGCGTCCCCGTTTCTCTTCACGGCGGTAGCCCCAGACTCGACTGGGGGCATTAAAATCGCCCACAATCAAGAGGGGGTCCCGACCCGCAGCTTTCAGCGCACGGCTGAAAAGGTCCGAGAATGATACATTCGGCAATTTGGGTGGGCAGTAGACATTTAGAATGTGCAGTGGTGGGTCCTGCTTGCGGAGGGGGAGGAGAGTCACCATTACATGGGAATAGCCAAGTTGGAGGTTCAAGTCGACCATATTTGCTGTGTATTTTTTGTGAACGCATAAACAAGACGAGGGGTCCTGCTGAAACGTCGTATAGTTTTGTTAGGGTGGCGCCACTTCCTGGCTCGTGAAGGGCCACCACGGCGGGCATATGCTCGAAAGTTGAAAAGAAAAGCCGAAGGTCGGGCCCGCTTAGAGCGAGACCGTAGCCCTCGGCAGTTCCATTGAGTTACAGTGATGGGGGAGGCCAATTTAGATAAGTGGGAACGCCTACACCGAGGTTGCCCCGCCATGTTCAGGTTTTGGGGTTAGAGGAGGGAAGGTAGATGCCCCGAGGCCATCAACCCGGGGCTGAAATTCAGCTCCTGGGAGGGGGCAGCTATCTTCCTCATTTTCGATGTCAGTTTCTCGACGCGAAAATTTTGAGGGCCGGCTGGATGCGTTTTTGAGAGGAGCGGCCCGGCGAGACGTGCGGGGGAGATTTGCGACATGTTGAGCGATCATGGTAGGAAGGGCCTCCATGACTTTGGCAATGATAGGCTCCATTGCCGTCCCGATAGGGGTTTCGATTTTGGCGTTAAGGCGAGCCTCAAGAATGGCCACGGAGGAGTCCGAGGTCACTGGTGCCGCCGCATCGCTCTCCATGGCTTCTGCTTGGGGGCAGGTTGTGGGAGAGGAGCAGTTTTAGTTTCAAGGACTTCAATTTTGGCAAGTAGCATCTCGTTTTGGACCCGGAGAGAAGCTACCAGGTTATGAAGCTCGGCGTCGGCCGCCGAGCGAACGTGAGGAGAAGGGGGGGGGGGGGGGGGAAGAGGAGGCAACCCTACCCAAGCCGCTCACCTGTTTTCCCTTTTTGACCGCATTTGCCCAGGCACCGCCTTCTCCTTGCTTGAGTTGGAAGTGGGTTTGCTTCCCCGATCCGCCGTGCGGGGGCTGTGGTGGCGCTTGGTCGCCTTTGATGTCACGCTCGCTTGAAGGCGCTTGCTTCTTGGAATTGGTGGCGTCACCGCCGGTGACGTGATCCTGTCGACGTGGCTTCTTGCCCGTTGCGCCAGTTTTGTCGCTCCTTTGGGCAATCGTATTGCCGAGGCGGTACTTTGCGGTACAATCTCTGGAGTTTATGGCATGGCCGCCACCACAAACAGCACATTTCAGCTTACACTCATGAAGGGCCCGCACTCCCTCGACGAAAGGAGCCTGTAGTCCACACAGGCCGCACTTATCTTGCAATGGATTTGGGCATGTGTCTGCCCTGTGGCCCACGGTGCCACACACACCGCAGGCTGGGATAGTGCGCAGGTAGGGCTGCACTTGGACAATTTCTGAGTCGTAGGTCACCGTCCGTGGCTTCACTTTTCCGGCAAAAGACGAGCCTTATTGGAGGTTCCAAATTTGCGAATTTCCAAGATAGTGCCATATGCCTCCACTGGACACCATCTTTCAGGGTTTCCGCTGTTTCGTGATTTGCCACAGTGATGACGCCGTAGCAAATTTCTTCGCCATTTTGCTTGAGATGGCCTCACAGTGGCACATCTCTCGAGCTGATTTGATCGCGAAATCACCAAGCAGACGGTCCGCCACGTATTCGTTTTTGGTGCTCGCAATGAGTAGATTTTGCTCGGGGGAAATGACGAAGCTGAGTTCGGACGCCATTTGCACGCCGAGATAGGCACGCAAGGCTAAGCCCAGCTCACCACATTGGAAGACAGTCCCGATAGCCCCAGCGAATGGGGCTTGATGATCACGAAGAAATCGTCGAGGCGGAATTTGTGGAGAGGTCTGGGCCTCCACGGGTTGGCGATCCTTGGCCGCGTGCGAGACGCGATCCTGCTGAGCTGGGGTTGACTTGCCGGACATGTAAACCTGGCGTCTGCCGTCATCTTGGCTTTCCGGCGCTGAGAGCGGCTCTCAGCGAGACGGATGAGATTTGAGTCCTGGAGTTGGTCCGATGGTGCCGAATTGGGTTCCCCGGCTTGATGAACCGTCGACCGGGTCATGGTGTCCGGGTCGCAGCCGCGTTGAAGCAGGGCGTTCGCCATGTTAATGCGGAGAGTGGCTTCCTCGCCGCCGGCGCAACGCGAGCGCGAGTGAAAGTCCGCTCTGAAGTGGTGAAACATTTGCCCACTAGGATTGAAGTGGTGTACTTGTGTGCCGGGCAACTTGCTGCGTCCGATGGATGCCAAATTTGCGGGGTGCGACGAATTGGTCCGTGGCTCTTGTCAAAAGCTGACGGAGCCGAGGTGCCACGCCGAGCTGCTTCCGACGATCCGGAGCAACGGATAGCCCTCGAGAATGCTTTGCCCGTGAACGGAGAAGCTGAGTGAACCGAACTATTGCTAGCATTTTTCAGTAGAACACCTGCAAAGCGGTGGTGGCATCTTTTTTTTTTTTTTTTTTGTAAACAGGCTCCACTACTATCACTGCCACAGAGACCTTTACGACTCGGTAGTAGTGCTTCTGCATCATTCCCGAATTTTGACAGGATGTAATAAGGAATGACAAAACTGTGAAAAACTGTTGTTGATGGGCAGACTTTTACTCTGAAATGCAAACCATTGCTTTCCCAAAATCCAAACAGCTTTTGGCATGTTTTGGAGAGCTGGTTCTCCAAGCACCCGAAAGTATGCTATACTACTTACAAAGAAAGGCTGCGGTCGGTTTGAAATTTCAATTCTCTGCTTTGCACTGGAGGAATGAGAAAGGAAGAGAGGTCATTGTCTCAGGCCCATACAACCAATTTGGGCATGTGGCCAGAGGCTTGGGAGATTGTGCAGGCACTTCAGGCGTTACTTCTTCCCCGATGCCCATATTGCCTAGTTAGGCCCACAATGCAAATTGGTCATGACAACCTTTATGTTTATGTATGCCATCATCTGCTATTTTGGCACATCACGAGGATTAAGTGTGAAAGCATAGTCACATATGCCAGCCACCACAGTCAGGACAAAGTGATATCAAGAGCCCGACGACCTCCGAGTCGTAAAGCCAACTAGCTCGCTTGCAAGTACTACTGATATCAAGAGAGTTTACAAGAAAGATTGACATGAAGAGAGAATGTGCCAACCAAACACATGGTGCATACAATACTAAACTTTTGGTTTGCATGTTCTTTGTTTCAGGCTTTGTGTAATGTTAAAGGCTATGAGATACATACCAAGTGTTTCAAGGAAGCCCACCACTAATTTTTAGAAATTGGTTTTATGAGACATGAAGACTACTTCTGCAGTAGAAATGTACTGGTGTTGGTAGGCATAAAAAATCAGAACATTGTTAATTAGTATGCTGGTTAACTAAATTCTAATAATTTGGTTTTTAACGATTGCATTTAGGTGTTCAGCTGGAGTTAGGGATTTGCAGCTGGCCATTACTAATAGCCACATCAGTTCTTATAATTTTGAAAGCGCTCATCCTTAGCACAGTGACTCAACAAAATTTGGCAATCCCACACTTAAAGACTCTCTAAGCACAATCTCAATTCTTAGCTGCTCCTTATATGATGGCCCCTTTCTTCATATCTGCACCAGTTCCAAGCTATTTCCGCCTTGAAGCCAATTTTTGTGGGAGGATCTCGGGCCAGGAATACATAAAACAAAGTCTGACCACCATCTACATTTCTGAATGCCTTTTTAAAACAAGCACCTTGAACACATCTAATGCATGTGGCCTTACAACGGTGAATGTGTGCATTAATAATACAGAGACAAAGCACCAAACAGCTGAGAACAAAATGCAAGCCTTCACAACAAAACAGGTACTTCAAATGACACAGGACCATTTATGCATGTATTGCTAAACAGCACTTGTTTATTCATAACTCAGGAAACCTTTTTTTTTCTTTAAATACATATCTCTGTACACAAAAAGATTCCAAAGCACCTGTAAAGGCAGTCTGTTGTGCAATGTTAACACGTGCACACCTCAGCACGTGTATAAAAGAAAACGAAGGAAAAAATTCTGCTTCACGCACACACAACACACATGCCACACACACGCATACAAGAGAAAGAAAAAAGAAATCCATTTCCTTATATAATTACATGTCTCCTGTACACAGCCTCTTCTCCAGGACAGACGAGAAGGGCTGGGGAATGAGGGGCGACCCCTCGCCTTATGTCAGTTTCTCTTTGCTGTTTCTTTTTCTTCACATTAAGAGTCTATGTACAGATGTGTGACTATGGAGTGCCATCTTGCTCATCCACCTTCAGCATTTCGGATGGGCTGGAAAACAAATGCATGGGGTTTCAACCGTGAGTGAGAAAGAGCGAGAAGACACACTACTATGAAGCACTATATCTAAAACACCGCCATGCTGAAAAAAAATCCCGATTTCATACGAGCAGTGTGCAGCATAATGATGCAAGGTGTCAAGTTCTGATTTCGATTCTGTACTGTTGTTAATAGAAGCTGCCAAATTTCTGTTGAGCATACTTTCTTTTGAATGATGTGCAAATCATAGGTAAACAAGAGTCTTACATACAGAAGTTGCCTGTGAGTAGAAAATAACCTGTGCTGGATTGTGCTGTGTTGACTTTCATGATGCATAAGCGGCTAAGGCTATCATGCACTAACACTAAAGATTTTAAAGCTTCTCTATTAACAGAATCTTCACAATTACAAAGATGATGACAGTGCATTACAAGACCCTCTCTGAGATGTGAAGATGACAATGGCTGAAAACAATTTGACCTCCTTCGCATTCTGCAATTTTATGGGGACTAAGTTTTATCACTGGCAGCAGTTCATAAGCATCATTTTTCTCATCAGTTAAGTTGACTGTGGGTCTGTGAAGCTGTTTCCCGCAACTAATTAATACTTTACTGCTCACGTCACAAATTTCACAGACCACTTACGTACTGTTCACTCATTAGTGCACAGAGCACAGACACAAAGTTCAATGTCAACACTCAGCCAGCTGCCAGTGCTTTCTGGTCACAATGTTTGGTGTTGCTGTGGGCAAGTGGTATGAAGAAAAAGAAGATGTGGATGTTCCACCTGCAGACACCATTCAACAATCCACTGTCTCTCATTCTCTGACAAATTATGCCGGCAAAAGAGCAAGACATTTGACAAAATAAAAAATGCTTACTGTTTTCGCTATTCGAATCAGTTCAAGGCATTCGGCGTGATTAGCTGCACGTAATGGACCAAATGCTAACTGGCGCCCGACGCTCTTAGATATAGATGCGAAGTGGGCCCAAACAAGCACCCCTCTCCCCTGCTGTGGTAGATGGGTGAGGTCATTGAGCTAATACACAGGCGGAAATTCCAAGTGCTACTAACCCTCTTCTTTCAGCAATGCAACAGAAAATAGAATTGCGTTCCGTGAAGGCTACAGGACAACCATTGCTGCCCTAGTAGTCTCATACCTCTCTCACACAGGCAATCTGAATGCCCATTGAGTGAACGGCCATTGAAATTTTCGAGGGTCATCGAGATACACCACTGGCACATGGCAAATTTCAATGACCATTGAATAGTGAGCGTGTGATACGACAGATGGTGCCACGGGTAACAACATCGTGTAAAGATATGAAGTTAAACTGGATAACACGAAGCGGACATCACACAAAGTGCTATATTTAAATGAATTCACTCAGAGAAGGGCATTCAAATACCTCACAGCTCAGCATAACCCACAGACACCCCGGGCAAGCAATGGTGGAACGAAGACGAATGATGTGCACTCGCTGCATTCATTTTGCACCAGCAATGCTGCCACAGCTCGGCAGTAGTCTTGCTGCGTTCGTATAGTTGCTATCATTAGAAGCGCATGTGGAGCTCTTCTTGGTGTCAGTTGCCGCAAAGCGTAGTAAAAGACGAACATAAGCGAAACACTGCAGCATGCCCCACTGCCACAGAACACCACCTAGAACAGGCTCGTCAGTTTGTTTACATCTGAACACCGCACATTCTCAAGAGTGATCATTTTGACTCCCGAAAAACTAGTTGACGAGCTGTTTAATGTAGTCTAAATAATTTAATCCAGAACATGGCTTGTTTCTTTTAAGTTTATGTCTTGTGTTTCCCCTTAGGGTGAATGCGGCTGCTCTCAATGTTCCTTGGCTTTCCAATGGCCATTCGCGAACATCATTGAGTCAATGCCGATTGAGTTCAATTGTCATTGAAATCCGCCGTGTGGCAGTGGCCAATCCTCATTGAGTTCGATCTGCATCGACTCAAGGGACATTGAAACTGCCTGTGTGACAGAGGTATCAGAAAAGTTTACAAAATTCTAGGCTGTTGTTGTAGAGAGAATTACTTCAAAATATCAAGTGAAGCATTATTAATTTCAAAAGGTCCTTTTTATTTACTATCTGCAATAACAACACTCTGAGTGCAGAAGATCTGAGAGAGTCTGAGAGAGTTTATGCCACGTGCACCATGGCCATTTTCGGCCAACTTAAGGACAAGTGGTGCTATCTGGTGCTGTCACTGTAATTCAAACAAGACTGATAAGCCTGCTGAACTTGTCGGATTCCTCTGTTTCAAATACAACAACGATGGAGGTAGTAGCGGCACTATTTGTTAAACGCGCATAGAAGACATGTCGTGTACTCAGCACAGCACAGCTGTTGGAAGGCCACAGCTTACATGCGGAGACATGTTTGCTATCAAGTTCAAAGCCAGCAGATGAAACGTGGTGATAGCATATATATTCATGTCGCCAAACAGTGCATTAAAGAATATAAAAGAGCCATCACTTTTATGCACTCTGTGAATGTGAACACACCAATTACGCAGGCACCGGACGCTCGCCTTATCTGCGGCGACTTGAACATTGGCGCTAAGAAATCACAGTGATTGCCAGTGTTCATGAGCGAACTGCTTAGGGTCACATTTGTTAACAATCCACTTCAAGCAGCCACTACCAGAAGTGCATCTTGCATTGATTACATCTTGGCACGACACATCCATGTAACCAGCATGAACTATGTATCATACTTCAGTTACCACATGCTGCTGCTCGCTGCTCTGCAAGACAGCACAGAGCACACGCTCGACTAAATGTATGTAAGTTTCATTGAAAACTGTAGTTTGTTTATGGCAACAGAACATGGATCAGCAAGCATGCATTCCTGGAATAGAATATTATAGACAAAGCATAGATTAGACAGCTAATTTTTTTTCCTGAAATTTATGGTGCTAACAAAATTTCATTTCGACTTGGAGGTGCATTAGCTAGCAAAAGGTGGAGGTGAATTTTTTTTTTCACTCCTTCACAACTTGGGCATGAGCCGTGACTAGGCAAAACAGTAAGGACCACCACTCACAGATGCATGGTTCCAGTCGATCACCCGTGTGGATGCCTCTCAAAGGGGTCATACGTCCAATGGGGATGTTGCCTTAGCAGAGGGCTCGTGTGGTGTTTCACGGCTGGGAGGCAGCTCTCGTGCAGATGGAGGCGGCATGGAGATGGCCACCTGAGAAGACGCGGGCAGCCCTTCGCCCGCAGGCCCAGTCTTCTGGTGGTGCAGCGGGGTGCCCAGAGAGGGCGCCGCGGTGCTGCTGCTGGCAGTGGAGGACTGGTCCTCGTCGGAAAGCAAGGGCCACTGCTGCTCCACCTTGGTGAGCCGCTCACTCAGGGCACGCAGTGCGATTTGCCTGCGGTCGCATTTTGCCAGACCTCCATCAAGGCAAGCAACAGAGCTATGCTGTCCGTACAGCGCCGCTGTGGCTAACCCCCCCAGCTGTGCCAAAGCACAAACACATTGCATACCTCAGGCCCATAGCCATAACAACAAGTCCAGTGATGTCAGCAATATGTGATAAGCAATGAATTCTTAACAGTGGTTGAGTGGACTTGACATATGGCTGCTAAGACCAAGGACCGTACCCTGGCCGCCATGGCGACATTTGATATAGTATGTCATATTTATAGGGTTATTCCTTTCTGGGTTTTATATTTTTTTCAAATTCGGGGGGTGGGGGTAAAAATCAGGTGTTATTTTATGACTTGATAATAGAGGAGAAATCGGGTTTTTCGTGGAAACAATCCAAAATTTGGGTTTTATCGGATTAAAGTTACAAACTAACAATACATTTCATTTCTCCTAATCGGTGGGTTACGATTCGGACTATGTTTTGGTGATGCTTTCAATAAGGTATTTCATATTTCAGCGTTTCTCTCTCTCAGTTATGTACAACGGTCAGTTTCTGGACAAGAAATACTTCATTCACGTGAGCTGGACATCGACGTTTTACACGCCCTTATAAACACAGATAATCATCTGCATGCGCAACATTTCGGTTTCCATTCGAGACCTGTCTGGTATCTTAGCTGAGAGAACGCTCGCTCAACGTCACAGCAATGACAACGCTGCAATTTCTAGCCTGGTGCAGCGCACAGCTGCGTTGTTCCAATAGTCGATTGGTTCAACACTCATTTGTGGAACTTGCTTCCATCAAGTAATGGTTAAACTCCTTGCGAAACTCCTACATCGCCTGTCACAGAAATGAAGAGAGGTCATCAAACGACTGACTCCGCAGCCGATTTTGAAATGGATCGAGTAGGCACCCAGTTTCCACATTGTCAAGTGGTTTTCTTCTTTTTCTGAGATGTTTGGTTTCAGAGTGCAGCCCCATTTTGTGGAGATTTTCACACAAAGCTCTTCACAAAAAAATTTTACTAATGTGGCACTGACCTTAGGTAACATAGACAAAACACCCTTTGCTCGAACGCTTTTACCGGTCATCGTGGAAAACTCGTTGACAGTCTGCTGTAGCTTGACAATTACTAGGTGATCAAAACTTGGCATCAGAATTTTTTCTGGACATCTGAAAGTGGCTCGTGTGCACCTCTCATTAAGACCGCCTTTTGCTCGAATAGCTTCTGCTTTAGTGCTTTCATATGAGCTTTCAACAAGTTCCGTGGGCACAGTTGTTCCAGAAACCGGGAAAAATCAGGTTTTATCCGGCTTTTTAGAAACGTGTTCGAGTGCAAAAACCGGATAAATTTGGGTTTTACCCAAAAACGAACAAACCTACATATTTACTATCCCAAAGCACCATATGGAGGCATGCAAAGCCATAGTGAAGGGCTCAAGATTAATTTCAACTACATCGAGTTCTTCAATGAGTGCTCACACCACACAGCAGATAGAGAGTTTTTGCAATAGAGGCAGAATGCAAACACACTTCTACACTGTCAGTGCACATTCAAGGATTGCAAGCGGTCGAAATTAGTTTGGACCCATTCAGAGCGAAGTCCCTCATAGGCCATCTGTCACTCATATATAAACATATTTACGATGAGTACCTTAGTATATAGCCCCGCGAGGGTGGCGCCGTGGTTAGGGCGCTCGACCCCTGTGCCCAAGGATGCGGGATGGAATCCCGACCTCGGCGGCCACTTTTCGATGGAAGCAAAAAGGAAGGTGCCCATGTGCTGTGAAATGTCGGTACACGTTAAAGAAGCCCAGGTGGTCGAAATTTCCGGAGCCCTTTACAACGACATCTCTAATAGGCTGAGTCACTTTGGAACATTAAACCACTTAAATCAAATCACATTGACAATGCTTTTCACAAAAGAATGTCAGGGTCATGAGACAAATTTTAGCTTCTGAGTTTTAATGGGCCAACGACTATTCAAATCACAGCATGGCATGCCATACTGCCAGACAAGTCCCCAAATGCTGCTAAACCTGTCTTCCATCAATGAGATCAGCATCTTCACAGGCAGAGAAAAACATCCATGCTGCAGCAGTGAAACGTGACACAATGCATCATCACATGACACACTCCATGCAAAACCAGCACGTGACTTCCTCCATTAAATGGCATCCCTTTAGAAACTACATGAAAAGCACTCAGTTTCACGGTACCTATTATACATGCAATTCTGAGCTGCTTGTCCAGCCGATCCAGCTCCTCTTGAAGAATTTCTTATCCAGCTCCCCTTGAACAGCCTCTTTTATACTTTGTAAACGTCATACGAGAGAGCTGCATGATATCATCTTGACAGTAAAACAATTCTAGATTTTTCATCATTTCATGCATCCCCTCTTGCCCCCATGCTAGTCCTCGTTGATGAATCAAGTTTGTATCCTCCTCTACCATGTTGTTTTAAACTTTATTCTAGTAATTTTGGTTGCAGCAGATGAGAGGCACTGGCTTTTTGCCAACAATTTCCAGCATTAAACTGCACGAATTCTTCATAAAAGCACTGCAAATGGGACAGCTAGCATGTATACTTATTAAAAAGATGGAGAACACAACATTTAGACGGAGGGCACAACATTTAGACGGAGGGCACAACATTTAGTGGTGCGTTTTAGTACAAGCCTTATCACAGCTCTAAAGTGGGTTTCAGAGCAGCTTGGCAAGGAAGGAAAATGACATTCTATGCTTAAGAAAACCCAGACCTACTTGCAATCGCCATGCATCTTCCAGTTAGCTTTTCAAAAAGAGCTTCAGCCCGGATGCTCACCTTCTTCGCTCTGCATCCTGGGGGTCAGTACCCGGCAGATTGATGGTCACAGTGGAAGCAGATCCACTGGACAAATTGTACTTCCGCGGCGGCTTTCTACACAGCTTGATCTTGACAAAGAAGTTGAAGATGAGGTTGCTGACCAGTGCTATGGGTGGTTGGAGCACATTGGGAAAGAAACTGCAGCACAAAAAGAAAAAAGAAATTTGTCAGTTGACACAAATACATAAGTTAAAGTACACAAGCTCAACTTGGAAATGCCTTTAGCACAGTGTTTATGCAGGATCTCTCTATTTCTAATACATCAACATTGTAGTTGATGCATAACATCATTTAAACCTTGAGAGAACAGAGTCAAATGAAAACATTTTGGCACCATTTCAGAGTTTCAGATTCTCAAGTTTTATAGTGTGATGTACAGTTCTCATATGAATGCTGCCTTCTCTTTACGCTACTAGTAACTACAATTTCCTTCGCTGTTTACCAGCTTTTAAACACTGTGACCAAGAATGTTCCCCAAAAATTAACCAGCTGAAAGCAACAGCAAGTGTCTCCATCTACACTACAGGAAATCAAAGAATGTTGGCCTTGCCCTATGCAGTTATGCTTCATGCAGGAAATTTGTTTCGGTTAAGGGCTCATAGCAAACACTAATGAAAAGGACAACCACTGCTACTTTATAATTTCCTGTACCCTAAAGTATACAAATAGCAGTGCCTTCAAGGAGACGCATTGCAAATGGAAGTGCATTCACAGGGATGGAACTGCACTTGCAGATTGATACACAGCATGGAAATTAAGAATACATGAGCCAACACAACAAATGTGAGGCAATATACCATTGCAGATGTTTCTGCACCAAAACAATGTGAACATGCAATGACTCCTGACATTTCTAGCTAAGTTTTCTGCAGAATTACGCCACAAAGCAAAATAATTGGCATCTATTGATCTTAATGTATAATGAAAGTAGACATTAGCAGTGCACTTTCTAGCAAAGCTGTGCACAGGGTTATATGTCTGGTAGAGTGCACTTCAACATATTTAAATTAGACTCCAAACATATATACAGCAAGACCACATGAAATCCCTGACATGAGATGGAACAGCAAATCAAGTGACTTTCGTATGTTTCTGAGTGACGTCAACATGAAGAGCACAAAGCTCTGCATTTACTTGTTTGCCTTATACGTGTGTCCAAAACAGCTGAGGGCAGCGTACAGCTGTAGTGGCCATGCCTTTATGTTCACGCTATTCAATTGATCCTGACATCAGCTCATGGCAGTGTACAGCTGTGCACATGCACAGCCCTTGGAGTGCTTTTGTTCTATTAGTTTTCTTACTTTTTTTATAGACTTCAGCTACATTCACTACTTTTACCTTCCTGCAAAGGATTAGCCTGTTTATCAAATAAAAATAGTACAAAACTAGTGACGCTTTTTAAGACTCCACAAGGTGAAGAACAGTAAAAGGAGGATGAAACCCAACTTACAAACTTGTGCGATTAAAGATGAGAATTTGTGCTGTTCCCTAGCTGCTTTTTACCCCATTGCAAGACTGTTCTAGTATTTCATACTTGAAACCAGTCATAGGCACTAACTACTAAACATTTACCAGGAAATTAACATGCAACTTTACAAAAATAAGGTGCACACTAGCTTTCCCTTCAGTGTGCGCACACCTTTGTTTTGACTGCATTTATCACACGGTGGTTATTTGTCTTTGAAGCCCTGCTTGTACATTAAATTTTTCGATATTAATCTCTCCTCTTTTGATGTTGTTTTTTTATTTTTCGCCCATGTGTACACAATTCCTTAAATGCTTTAGTTTCTTCATTTTTTTTTAATAAAGCAAATATCCTGTCTTGTAATGAATGCTGCCTCCCCAGCCCTGTAGTGCCTTTGCGCCTCTCAAGTAAAACACATGAACTGAAATGAATGAAAACATTGATTGCAAGCTGGCAATACTTCAATACATGAATATCCAACAACTATGCCTACTGCCTGCTTTCAACACATGGGAAAAGTGAAATCAAACAATCACAATTGCCAGCAGCCTTTCAAGATTAAAATGCAATAATGTTCCTGTACTGAGATTCTAGCCAGGCCCCATGAAGCTACACTAATCTAAGCAGCCTTCTTTAACTAGCCTGGCCAATTATCTGCAACTTAAATCTATCATCAGAGCGACGACAGTGACGTCATCCAATGTAAACATCTAGAGACTTCACCTTACAGTGTTCTTTAGAAACTGTAAAAGCAACACTGTGAACACACTATAACATCCCTGGCGAGTCATCACCAAGAACACAGATGCGAGCTTATCTGAGCATAATCAAGTAATGTCAGCTGCTGGCTCGTCTAAACATAGCTAGATGTGTATCATACGCACGGCCAACGTTAGAATGCGACGCACAGATGTCATCGACCAGAACACGTTAATTCTTCCAGGCGACAATTCGTCAAATTGACAAGGCAGCTCTTCGACCTGGCACGGCGTACCCAGCCGACCAGATAACGCCCACGGCCCTGATTCATAACCAGCACCACCAACGCACCTGGCGAATGTGAAGTGGTCTGCCATGTCCCCCTTACTGCCGTTGCTGTGGTGCTGATAGAAGCGCAAGTAGACCCACGACGAGAGCATGCCCGAAGCAAACATAACCGGGTAGGTGCCGCGCAGAACCTGGCATGCCCACAGAATGATCGCGCCCAACAGCACCGTAAGCGGAACGTTCCGGTTGCGTATCTTGCCGAACGGCAGCGGTACCAAGACGTGGTCGGGCATGATCTGCTTGACGGCGACCATTACGGCGGCGCAGTAGCCCGCCAAGCCGTGGATTCGCACGGCGAATAGGTAGTCTGGATTCCAGCTGATCGAGTACAGCACGATGTAGTAGGCCACCGAGAGGAACGCCACGCTCGTGTTGACGATGGCGAAGAAGGTGAGCATCTCGATGGCGCCCCACAGAGGCTCGATGAGCTTGCCGCACAGGCCAACGGTTACGATGTCGGCGATCACCATCCAGACGCTGTTCTCGAAGAAGGCGTGCGTGAACGCGGTCCATATCCAGAAGCTGGGCGGTATGATATAGCCCGGCGTCACGCACACGGCTCGCGACGCGACCTGGCTGTAGGAGAGGAAGTAACAGAGGAACACTGCTAGGCTGAGCACTTTGACGACCGCGCTGCACGTCTGCAGCGCGGCCAAGAACTGCTGTCGCAGATACGGCAAGTTTCTTTGCACCACAGTGGAAGCGGCCATCTTCTTGGCGGCCATGTCGTTTTTCCCCCCATGCAGACGACGACCGGAAGCTGTGCGAGAACAGAAACCGGACATGACGTTTTTTGTGGTGATGCGTCACCTAAGGCGGTCACGTGCAACTACTTCGTCTGCACGTGACCGCCTTAGGTGACGCTGGAGCATAAGTATATACGTATTTGGAAAGGTTTTCGCCGCTTCTAAATGTTAACCGGGCTGCGTTCGAAACGAAGAGGCGTCCGTGTGCTGTGCGATGTCAGTGCACGGTAAAGGTCCCCAAATGGTCGAAATTACTCCGGAACCCTCCACTACACCTGCCTCCTTTCCCTTGCGGCGCTGTTTAGGTGTCCACAGAAAAGGTTAAATACCGCGCCTTTCCTTTTCTGTAAATTACTTATTAAAAGCACTGTAGGAAGAAGGAAAATTTAAAAAAAATGCGCGGGCCTGCTACTGGCTCTGTAGCTGAGCCACCGCCACTGCCTTGTGCGGACATAAAGAAAATAATAAAAAGGAGAGGGAGAAAAAGACGCGCGTCGCAACAGCCGTCGTCCACCACCGAAGCGGTGGCGGGTGCAATGACAGCCTACAACAAACGCAAATCCGGTGGTAGGCTAGCCCCCGCCGCAATTAAGCGGTGATGACCTACCAGTCCCAGCCCCATAGGACCAGGAGCAGCCACCCCTCCCCCCGCACTTATTAGCGGATGAGCGCAAATGCAGTCAGTCTTGAGGATGTTAGTGCAAACTGCCACAGCTTGAAGCAATCACCTGTGGTCATCTGTTTCAAACTCAAGCCATTGGCTATTAATTTAAACAGCGCGAACAAGTATACAAAGGACAAGGTAAAAGAAGGCCACAGTACAAGCGCTTTTACCTTGTCCTTTGTCTTCTTGTTCGCGCTGTTTAAATTAATTATGAATGTGTACCAACTCGCCCAACAAAGTATCTTGGTCAAGCCATTGGTGTTTATGCTAAAGTTTCATGACTATGGGAGCTTATCTGAGTGTCCCAATTGAGGTTGGCGGCTTCAATCAATAGGCATTCCCGATGGCGTAGTGTGTCCAATCCAATCCAAAATCCAAGTGTGTCTATCATATTGATCAGATCCACTAGGTCTGGCAGGAAGTCTGTCATTCTCTTCGAACAAACTAGGGCAAATATACTTTAGCAGTCAGACCAAGCACAATAAGAAAACATGCATCGACACAAATGATGATACAAATGACACACATGCAGCACAAAAACAACAATCAACAATCTTTTATTTACAATATATGACGGAAAGGCAATGTCGTCTATTCTCAAGTTAGCGCAACAGTGCATGCAGAGTGACTAGTAAAGCGCACGTGAAATAAATTACATCTAAAAGCTTGCAGCGAAAGGACGTTAAGAATGGATATACTGTGGATTCTCCTGCTAAGATAACAAAATACAACAGTTATGTGGAAGTAAGTACATTGTAGATGGGAGTGTGCGTCGGTGAAAAGTGGGGCTCTCAGCCTAATGAGGAGGAGCTTGCTGTATATAGTATTCGACACATCATTCGCACAAATATCTATCACCCTAGTGCATCACCTCACTCTAACAACATGCCGAGAAAATTGTGCGCGCATACAAATATGCACTCGGCACAAGGCAGAGTCTGTGCAGCTCTGCACATCAATAATCTATAATTCCATCAACATTCCATATTATAATCTGTCACATGTAAAACGAATTTAAAAAACAGTGCTGTCTCCTCAAGTGGAAGGAAACTATTCATCCCCATTAATCTATTTTGTTACAAGGTCCATACCACTGCACAGCAGCATAACCACATTTATCGTGCACTGTGGTCACCACTTGATGGTATACTGCATCCTCAACCAGTCCTCAAGCTTCTGCAGTGGCCCACGCTTCCCCAAGAGGCTCCTGACCGCAGAGTCAAACTTTTCAGAGTTGCGTCTTAGGTACATCTGGGCGTCTTGCTTGAGTAGGTCTAGCTTCTCAGCACGGTTTTCATCCAGTGTAATCCACTCAGACAGGTAGGGATTGAAGCGGAAGTACGAATTTGGAGGCAGGAGATCTTGGATGGTTGTGTGCACCGCTGAAACATTAAAGAGATGGAACAAGATTTGGTACAGGGCTACACGTGACTACCACTGAAATACTATCTAACAAACAGTAGACCTGAACTTGCTTTAAAAACAGAACTAATTCACGAATTCCAACATGTAGGTGTTCGCGAGACAGCTAGACTACAAAAACATAATGTAATACCCCTGTCACAGAAGCAGTTTGAATGCCGAGTCGATGGGCATTAAACTCAGTGATGATCGGCTGGTGCTGCAGCGGTTTCCAATGACTATTGAACTTAATGGAGATCAATTCAATGGAGGTTGCAAATGATCGTTGAAATTCCAAAGGCCTCAGAAAGCAGCCTCACATGCGCTGAGCACTTTGCAAGTGCCAATAAGGAATCTAAACAGAAATAATCGCTTTCAAAAAATTTTGAGCTACACTAACAATGTCATGAACTAATTTTTATTCGAAAGTTGTTATGACAGCTCTGCAAACTGTCCAGGGGTCAGATGTAAACAAACTGACACTGTTCTTCCATAGCATGCAGCTGTGTTTTGACCATTTCCATCTCTTAGCATACTTTGCAAAAATCGGGACCAAGGAGTGCCTCACAACTGCTGCCTCAATTGTGCCTATGAATATGTTGAAGACTGGAGCAAGGCCACTAAGAGCGCATGCCTCTCGGTGGGGAGGAACTGAGTTCGATCCTCAGTGCTGCCAGATATCCAATGGCATTCTAATGGTAAACAATTTTCCCCGTCCTGGTTCTTGGCTATACTGGGATGAAATGCTTGGGAAAAGGCCTGTGGCCAACCCCACTCCTCCCTGGATGGAACATCTATCACAAAGGACTGAAATTCACCTTGTGTAATAAAATTTATTGATGCCCCCCTTTTCTTTCGCTCACGAGGAAGGGTTTACCATATTCCCCAACGATTTTACCCCAGAAGAGCCGGTCAACAAATCAATGGAAATCTTGTGCACTTTAGAATACCGCCGGGTATCAAGCAGCACTAGGGATTGAACCTAGCACTTCCTGAATGTGAAGCGGATGATCTGAGCACTGGGCCACTGGTGATCTGGGAAGGAAAAGAGCGAATACTCTGAAACTGTGCATGCATTGCTACCCATAGCGCCATTGCAGCCAGCGGACTATACTAAAGTATGAAGTTTTTAAATAGCCTCTTCCAAACTTTCAATAGCACTTAATTCAATATATTAGCCTCCTTTTATTATTGATTCAGTTCTATGCTTTTACTCAGTACTGCTACATGGAACGCCAACTGTCTGATCGCATGCTCACTATTCAATGATCACGTTGTGGCAGCAATGCATCTGAATGGCATTAAAAAATCTTGCTGGCCATCAAGGTTGCATGTATGGCAGAGGTACAACTCAGAGGAATTTGCGCAATGCCTGTCGTTGACAGCAAGTGCAAGCACGACATTCATTCACATTTAAAAAAAGAAAGTTATCCAGGTAGCCATCCTAAATGGTTACTAAATGCCGAATTACAAGTCACCCACACCGTGTTCCGCTGTTTTACAGATGGCAAAAGAGATAAAGTGGGAAAGCCACATAAGCAGCCGCAACTGTAGAGACTATTTCATGTCTAAAGCAGTGCTAGCACCCGCTTGTACACTTAAAACCTACACTCAAAAAGATAATTAGAGCAGCAGTGAAAGCTTGCTACGACATAACACTATGCCTATCTTCACAAAGCTTCTTTAAATATTCTAAACACTAGTCATTTGTGCCCTTTACCATTTACACAGGTTAAAGACCAAGGATATAGAATATGACCACATGCCTATGATACTAGTACACAAGCTTGTGGCAGCTGACTACATCAATTATACCGTTCAAGAGATGTCAAAACTGGGCTTGTTTGCATGCCGGCAAAAGTGACGGGGTATACCTTCAGTGTCAGTTGCACTGTCGATGACCTTGAGGATCTTCTTCTTGAGTGAGGTGAAGCCCTGTCCCTGCTCCTTCATCTGTGGGATGAAACGACCGCCGCCCAGCGACACCACACACTGGATCGACTCGTTCGGCCACAACAACTTGGCCTCGTGGATCGCCACTGCCGTCGGGTTGTTGCACATCAGGCCCCCATCCTGCAAGCGAGGGAATAATGGGGAGTCGAACACCTGGCTGCAAACCTCGAGTGCCCTGCACAGCACTCTGGTTTCATCACTTAGTGCATCCAACAAAAGAAAAGTAAACAAAGTTGGTGCATCCAACAAAAGAAAAGTAAACAAAATTGGTGCATCCAACAAAGGAAAAGTAAAAAAAAAATGATATACACACACATCCATGCTATTTGGTGTGAAATGCGAGAACCCAGCGATAACATTTATGCTGGGCAACATGTTTGATAAAAGCAATGTCAGAAGCACAGTGTAACAGCTATCCCTGCAAAAAAAGAAATAAATAAATCCGCTGTCCTACCCTACAACCAGGGTGAAGTATAGCGAAAAGGCAGGTTAGCAATATGTGGAAGTGCATAAGGAAGGCCGTCTTATACCCAAATTTATTGGTTTGGTTTATGGGGTTTAATGTCCACAAGTAACTCAGGCTATGAGAGGCGCCCCAAATTTATTGCTATTGTCATGTGTTGGTGACGATCCCAAAATTAGCAAACGAAGAGACTGGCGTTAGACTGAATAAACTCTTTATTGGGCTGACCTGCACCCGCAAAGGAGCTAAGCAGCTCGCCGGCGGAGACAACAGCAAGCGTGCTCGCCGGTCATTGAGCAATTAATGGTTGTTCCATTTGTCAGTGCTCAATTTAAAGTGGGCGAAGAACCGTCTATATAACTGGCCAAAGGAACCTGGAAACATCTCAAACGATGCAGAAACAGTTGTACATTGCTGTGATCACTCGAGAAAAATCTCGGCACATCTTGCGCTACAAGGAATACAAGGAAAGTGTTAAAGCTGTGTCTTGCGACGAGCATGAACAAACCACAAGTACAGTATTGATCCATGCGCTACAAACACAGTGATAAGGCTGCATGCCAGCGGCTGTTGGGCAAAAAACAAAGATTGGAATGATTCACCGCACTATGTCCTATTGAAGCTCCTGCACCTGAGTTTCTCAGCATCTTCAGTGGCTCAGAATGCATTAGGCTTCTACCAAAGAGCCTTCGCTAACATTTCTTTTCACTGTCCAGGCAGACAGACATATCCCTATCGGGTCCTAAAGCAAAGTTAACAGAGGTTGCACTGAATACCCTTCTAAAAGCAAATAAATTTCGCCTCTGAAAACCTTAATTTCAAAGCAGATTTGGTTGCAGCGCAAAGCTGATATATACCACATCACAGTAAGAATGCCGAGCTTATCACACTATGCCAGGAAAGAAAATCAGCACAACTTTCTCACAATTGTTGGTATTTCCTGGTTCGAAAAAAGCTCTGTAGCTTTCTTTTGCTTAGAAACACGATAACGAGCAATTATGTCTCAGCAGAAACCTAATGTACCTCGAAGAATTTTGCTATGTCAAACTAACGTGAACACTTTGGAAACAGTGGGCCCATCAAAATGCCAAGGATGTAGGAGAGGCCAGCCAACTGCACAAACCTGGTGGACAAAGCCGTCAAGTTCGTACTCCTCGAAGTACCCGGGAGCGGCCCCCGACGCCCGGATCGCCTGCCACATCTTGTGCTTGCAGCTGCCAAAATAGTGGGATTCCACACGGTGCGGGAGGTTGTAGTTGCGGAACACGTACGGCTTCAGGGTTGGCTGGTTCACTGCCACCGAGATAGCCCCCACCTGCAGATTCGTTGCAGACAACACTGTTTACAAACTTCAAACTCTGAGCGGTGCTAAAGTGAGCCGACGCACAGTTTATTTTCCCTACAATGCACCTACAATCAACCCTCCCAATGCTGCAGTCAGATGCAACTTTTTTCTTTACCTACAAAATCATGTGTGATGTTATGGAACAAAATGGCAAATGCACTACAATGAAAGCCTCCAACCAATGGCATCAATAGATTTCCATCACTTAGCGATCAATAGCCCTGTGCTCGCCATGGTAGTTAGTAGGTGCACAGAGACAGATGTCTGTTGTTGTTGCACTGCTAAGTGCAATGGTGGTCGACATCAGAACAATCGATTGATGCCAGTGACTGGTGGGCTTCTATCACTGCTTTGTTTCCCTGTTGTATAAGACTAAAATATCCTCCCACATGACTTCCACAGCAAGGTTACTCCAACTGCAGCTAAATCATTATGATCATCCATGTACCCACACATGAATTGAAGGGCATTTATAAGGTTGTGGTCCCATGAAGACATGGTTACGTGGCTGTCCCGTGCACCTAGTCTGTGCTATGCACTAACCTCTCCAGAAGAGAAACGCAACTGTCACAAACTTATGCATGGCAAATGCAACAACTGCAAAAGCACAAGGAGTAACAGCCAGCACTCACCGCTTGCATTACCATGGAAATAATCATCATTAGTGTTTTTGAAACCTAGAGCTGGCATGTTACAGCGCGTGCCCTATTATTTAGCCCCACAGCAGATTTGCATGAGCCAGGCTCGTCACAAGTTGGCTGTCCTTTCCAGCTCCTGACCAGTCCAGCTAAGTGTGTACTTTGTGACAGTCTGCGTTTGGTTTGCAGAGGATGGGGATCGTCCAACACAAATGTTCGTTCAGCGAACAGATGGCAGTGTGGGTACCAAATGACCATTTTGGCTCAAATTTCATTAAAAATAAAAGGAAAATGTGCATTAGGGAGTTCACCATTCTACTATATACTGCTAACTCGCAGAGAATCCTTATGACCTTCAGATCTCTCACCTTGGGACTGCACGGATTTCTGGTGGTCTCCAGAAGTGTCTTGTCTTCAAATACTCGCCTGGCAAGAAATAAAAGAAAAAGGGAGAAAATATGCTCACTTATCATCACACAGCCTGCCAAGTAAACAATAATATACTCATCAGTAAGTTACACAAAAGCATGGGGCAAAATGATGCGCACAGAATACAATGATGATGTAAAACATTAACATGCTGCTGCTTTATGGTGCAAATGTGTGCACTGCATGATTATAACCAAATTATTGTCCCAATAAAGCATCTACTTAGGCACTGAACATAGCAGCAACTAGTCAATCTGGTTGAAAGGTCACATTATTATGCCTCACTTTTGTAGAACATTACATCTCATGATAAGCTGGAAGAAAAACACGCGGAAACTGGTTAGCTGGTTGGTTGGCCTATTCAGTTTACAACGTTTAACATCCTAAAGCAACCAGGGGTGCGCAGTGGAGGGCTACAGAGTAATTTCGACCACATAGGCTTCTTTAATGTGCACCAACATCCCATGGGTGCCTTGCGTTTCACCTCCACTGAAATATGGCTGCCATGGCTGGGTTTGAACCCAGGTGCATAAACTAGTCCAACATGTAGACTAGGATGATACAGCTGTTGAATGCAAGCAGCTGACAGCATCCTATATTCTCAGGCAGGGTGAGTGAGAAGTGCACTTTATTCCTGCCATTTTAAAATCAAATAAAGTTGATTGCTTCACTGTTACAGCTGCTATCAAGATGTAGCTAGAATGAGTGCGTCTGATTCTAAGCAGTACTAATTACTAAACAAAGCAGCCTTTCGAGCTTTGTGATATACATATGCAAGAACTGACACAATGACGACGTGAAGTTCGAATAATGCCTTGCTCAAATGACGATCAGAGTTGAGCTAAAAAATAACTAATAAACATTTGAAGGCATGGGACCAGACTGGCGGCCTGCAGAGCAGGAACCTACCATATTGCCGCGAAGCTTTCAAAGCTGTATTGTTTTTTAGCAGCCGCCGGCATGCGGCCTTATCACTCTGATTCTGGCACGTATATCAATTCTGTATTCTTTGTTCAACGACCGACGAGCACGTTTGTTGCTATCGCCGCTGCCGAGTTGCTCAGTTCTTTTGCGGGTGCAAGTCAGCCGAATAAAGAGTTCATTTCAGTACAATCAAGCCTGCGTCTTCTTTTGGTGTCTACGGCCTTGTCACCACTACGTGACATCTGGTGGAAGTGCTGGGTGATTTTAAGGACCCCTCCGGCCGCCTTGCCCAATGGAGCCTGCGACTTCAAGAATTTGACGCTACTGTAGTCTATAGGTGTAGTCTAAGCATTCAGACGCAGACTGCTTTACCCGTGCTCCCGTCGACGCGCCCCCGAAGATCGATGACGACAATGCCTTTCTGAGACCAGTAAGTGCCAGCAGTTTTGCACAACAGCAGCGATCAGATCCTCAGCTGAAAGACCTAGCCGATTACTTGAAAGGCAAGACCACTTCCCCTCCTGCTGCGTTTAGGCATCAGTTGTCGTCATTCACCTTAAGCAATGAAGTCATCATAAAAAAGAACTTCGCTCCCAACAAAACAGCGCAGCTTCTTGTCGTGCCTAAAAGCCTCAGGCAGGAAATTCTTCATGCGTTGCATGACGAGTCAACAGCAGGGCATCTCGGTTTTGCGCGCACGTTGCGTCGAATCCAGGAGAAGTACTACTGGCCATGACTGCCTGTTGAAGTTTCCCACTACGTGAAGACGTGTCACAAGTGCCAACGACGCAAGATGCTGCGAGCAGGACTACTAAACCCGATTCCGCCCCCAACTCTGCCCTTTCAACAAATTTGGATGGATCTCCTCGGCCCCTTTCCATCTTCGTCTGTGGGTAACAAGTAGATCATCGTGGCCACTGACTACCTTACCCGTTACGCCAAAGCAAAAACCGCGGCAGAAGTCGCCAAATTTTTTGATGAACTAATTTTATTGCGACGCGGCACAAGCCATCGACGAACAACTGCATACCATCCCCAGACCAATGAAATTACGGAGCGGCTGAACAAAACGATCACGGACATGATCGCCATGTACGTCGACGGGGAACACAAGACCTGGGGCGCCATCTTGCGTACGTGATCTTCGCTTATAACACGGCAGTCCAGGAGACCACCAGAGCGATCCCATTCAAGCTTGTGTACGGCAGGGAGCCCCAGACGACGCTCGACGCAATGCTGCCGCACGTAACCAATGAGGACAACTTTGACGTCGCCGCCTACCTGCAGCGTGCAGAGGAAGCCTGACGACTTGCAAAGCTGCGCATTAAAGACCAACAGCGCACCGACACCCGACTATGCAACTTACGACGATGCCACGCTGTGTAAAATCCAGGAGACCAAGTCTGGGTTTGGACGCTGATTCGCCGCCGCGGACTGAGCAAAAGCTTTTAAGCCGATACTTCGGCCCGTACAAGGTGCTTCGCCGACTAGGACAATTGAACTATGAGGTCATCCCCGATGACGTGACAGCACCTCAGCGGCGCCGAGCGCACCCAGAAATTGTACATGTCGTATGCCTTAGGCCATATTACACACGTTAAAGAATCCGTGGTGTTTAAAATTTGTAATGTTTAAGTTGCTTTGTTTACTTTGGAACATCGAGGCAATGTTTTTTCAAGGGGCCGGTATGCGGCCTTATCACTCTGATTCTGGCATGCGTATCAATTCTGTATTCTTTGTTCGACGATCGACGAGCACATTTGTTGCTATCGCCGCTGCCGAGTTGCTCAGTCCTTTTGCGGGCACAAGTCAGCCCAATAAAGAGTTCATTTCAGTACAATCAAGCCCGTGTCTTCTTTTGGTGTCTATGGCCTTGTCACCCCCACGTGACAATATCACACAGGTGAGCCCAGAAGAATTTATTCTCTTATTTCAGTTTTCTCAAAATACCCTCATAATGAATGAATGAACAAACAAATGGACATGAATATCAGTAAATAAATTTTTACGTTGAAATCTGCCCTGTGGATTATGGATGTGTTTAAATTATTTGTGGTTCCTTAAGATGCACAGGAATTTCATCAGCACACAATCGCTCAGTACAGCAGGATTCAATCCTGTGACCTCGTACTAGGTAGCACTACACTGTAGTTATTGAGATACTCCTTGTCATGAAGCAGTTGTTCCAAGCAGGGTACAACAACCTATGTGCCACGCACTTCCACCAGATGGCACAACCTCCCACACTCACTTGATGGCATCTGTCCAGAAGGAGGTGTCGTAGTAAGCGTGGCTCCAGACGAGGCGCCCAGTGCCCCAAAAGGAATTCTGGGTGAACACTTCGAGGCTCATGCTGCGGTAGAGGGACTCGCACCGGTCCAGCGAGGTGTGCAAACCACCCAGCAGGTAGCCCAAAATGGCACCCGTGCTCACGCCGGCCACATAGTCGAAAAGCTCATATACGCGCCGCCCCGTACATAACTCCAGCTGACGCAACAGCTCAATGGCCAGAATGCCCCTGCAATACACAGCAAGCAAGGAGGTCAGGATAGCCAGTTTGGAAGTTTTAATGTTACAATACATTTCACTACTAACCACTATAAATATTTTGAATCCTGGTCAGTGTAATGTGTTACAAGCAATAGTTTAAAACTGCAGGTGGTGCTTTTGCTCTGCTAAAGTTTCTTTGTTGGCATGGGGTGCAGTTTTGTGTAAGCATTTCTCTAAACAATACATACGCATCCTAGTCACCTTGGCTCTACTACTTATTCATGTTTGCTTGCCATTATATATCTCTCTCTCATGTTTGCTTCTCCCACTAAGGTACCATTCAACAATCTGTGCCAGGCTCTAGTAAAGACTGTTGCAATGCTAAATGCAAACTGCTTTTCTTAGTTAAGCCACTACCTATACCTGCTGAAATTTGGTGCACGGAGGTCTATAGCTTCAGTACCAAGTTTAGGTGTTGCTTACCTTTTTCAATTGAAATTAAGAAATCCGCATCATCTGCAGTGTTGGCGACCCAAAACAAGCAGTTTTTGCATAGTCGGTGCTGGTGGTGCCATCTGGTGCATATCTACGGAATGATCGGGGAGGGAGCCAATATTCGTGAGTGGCTAGTTTGAAGATGATTTCCGAACCTACTTTAAGAATACCGAGTGCAAAAATATTATTTTCATGACTTGCTTCCATAGATCAACAAGTTTGGTTCATGTCTGCTGAAATATAATGATGTAATCTCTTCGGTATACACAAGGTAGCACCACCAGAATCAGCCATGTGAAAGCTACTGGTTTCAGGTTGCCAGCATTGCAGACAATATAGACTTCCAAACAAATTCTGACCGAATTGAGCAAATACATCATCCAAATGTGGAAATGAAAATTATAAACAGCCATGTGCCATCTGCGAGTCAAATTTCAGAGCTATTAAGCGGGAGGTTTAACCAAAGCATTTTGCTTTATGCATTTAGCGTTGCAACTGTCGGTATGTGTAACCCTTGCTTCCATTCTATCATACTGTAATAACACAGCTTCACAAGGGAGCACACTTCTGGTGTCACTAGGAAATGAACAAACCTCTTGCAGAGATGGCCGAGGATAGGGATATTCATGGAAAGCCAATTCAGCGCATCACAAAACCAACAGCAGATTAATGTACTGTCCACTAATTTGCAGTTCCGTCAGTTGTGCACGAGAGACACTCACCTGGTGCCGCCACCATCAATGGACAGGATACGCAGCCCCTTTCCACCTGGAGGGTCCACATAGCCCAGCAATGCCAGGGTCTCTCGAGCAGCACCCTCCACGGTGCTGTTGCCACAGTACTCCCTCAGTCGAAGAATGTGAGCAATAGCACGCTCCTAGGAAACAGAGAAAAGGATATTATCAGCTTTTTCACAGCGGCAGCAATTTTTGTAGCCCAAATCCCAGTGTGGCATGTCTCAACGGTACATCACCCATCAGTTTGTTAGGTGTGGCATGACCCGCCGGTGAGTCAATGATGACACCACCTTTTTTCAGCCGCCAACAGATGGCGTTTGCATGCCTGCTTTTTTGCAGGCTTTCTGAAACTTGCTGAGCAACCCCATGGCTCCCTTGTGCAAATCAGTAATCATGGGTGCACAGCTTGCACATGCCCCATGGCCCATTGATGACCAAATCACAGTGGATTCGTTTATTGAAAGTGGGCACAGTGCAACCTAACCCTGAGGGAAGCTAACAGCAAACAGCACAAGACAAAACTACTGCCTTTTAGAAAACAGTAAGCACAAAAAGGACAGACAAGCAGCTTATGTTGTATGCCAATCCTGGCAACCAGCATGCCCAGGGCTTTCGCTGGGAGCTCATGCTGGAATTATCCAGACACAAACATCCAAAAGAATGTCCTATATTCGCTTAGCTTTCTGTGGCTAGGCAGCCAAGGCTACGGGAGTGGCGATTTCCTAACAGTGTTCCTACAAGTAGTTCAGGCATATCTGGCCTAGGTTATGGCTTCGGTTCTGCCTTGACATTAAGATAAAGGTATTCTAGCTGCCAACTATGCAGAAATGTGTTTCTTTGTCACATAATGCCTATATGAACAGACAGCTTCAAATAATAAATGGTCGGTACAGTGTACATGTCAAAACAAGCAGATTGTGAAAGCATGCAGGAACTGACAGGGAGAGGCAGAAGTTGCAGCGCACTGCGTATGCTTTGCGGCAGTGCCAATAGGCAGCGCAGCCATTGGCTGTAAATGGCATATTACATTATTCATACTCGACTGGCTAGTATTGCAATATAATATTGATGTAGCAATAAAGTTAATAATCACAATGGCACATATGCCAGAGCAAGATGTGCAGAACTCCTCTCTGTAGCTTTTGTTGCATAGTCACAGAAAGTCGTCCCAGAGTATGCAATTTCATTCATAGAACTGTACAGCACTATGTTAATGTAAGTCAAATGTGCAAACTGCTCAATATTTGTGCCTAAATGCCTTTTTCCTTACTGCTATCAGTGTTTACAAAGGGTCAATTGCATTGAACTACTCAAAACACATTATTTCGCATTTCTTTCTACATTGCAATTTATTGAAAGGCTCGGGTGAGTCAGACACAAAGCAAAGTGCACTGTGATGCAGCCTCCCGTTAAACTTATGACAAATATGAGGGGCTTGGGCTCCACCCCCTAAAAACTAGAAACATTTCTTTAAGCTTTCCTCCGCTGAACATTCTTACAGCTTCTAATGTATGCGGTGTCCTGTTGCTCACTTCTAACCACACTGTTCCTAGATATCTTAGCTATCAATTCGAATGTATCCACAACTTGATCAGAAGAAATGATCATGCATGCCCAAGCATGCAAGGAACCTGCTTGTGTGCCTGGCCCCTGGAACACCCAGCATCAAAGATTTCTTTTGCTTGCCTCTCCTTAGCAGGTAATGCTTACAAAGAGCTATTAGGAAGAGCTATTACAAAAAACTATTCTGTGCTACTAAAGCCATCTCTTACTCACACTACGTGTCTCAGTGGTTTGCAAAGCACTAAGTTGACTAGCTGATGATGGCTCATGAGTGGAAGCATGTAACTGTGCTAAAAAAAATGAAGACATACACAAACCTAAAAAATTAAGTCGTATGACGCAATTACCTTCTGTGCACATCCTGCTTTCTCAAAGTTTGCAGATCTATTTTTTAGCCCCATTACAATATTCGAGTCACAGCTGTAAAATAATTTATTCTCCACCATTCTGCAAACTTCTGCAGCCTACAACCCAGGAGCAAAGCCACTGCAAAATACCTGCATGGCTCCAAACACTTGCATTACTGTGCGATAGCTGCGTTTTTATTAACCTTGTTTAACTGTGTAAATGAGCACATTGTCCTGTTAATGTGAAAAATGGTCACTGGTGACTCTTTTATGTGACGTAAGAGTGGCAATGCAAGATGACTCAAGCTTGAAAGAAACACATGTGCACTTTAGAAGCAACAATGTGATCACACCACTTCCACAAGTCCTCGGCACGAACGCGCGTTCTCACCTTGACGAGTATGCACAGGCTGCTGGGGTAGTTCATTATATGATTGTTGAGCTCCTCCAGCCGCGCCACCTGGGACGGAGGTGATGTGGCCGCCACCACCGATTTGAGCAGAGCGCGTGACGTGCGGTCTATCTCTGCCTGGAGGGGGAATGGACAAGGTGACAACAAAATAAACGAGAGTGAAAGGTGCGAAGAAAAATAACAATGAGAAGGGGTGGAAACTCTATTGCAGCCCCACAGATATCAAGAATAGATAGGTAGATAAGAAACAATAAAATTACGAAGAAAGATTCAAAGACTCAAACTTCTGTTCTTGCTGAAACATAATAAAATGTTAATAAACTCCTGGCCTTACCTGAAATCATTAAACACCCGTCTGACGAGAAATCATCACGAACATTAACTCCATATAATTCTAGAGTAAACGCTTTTAAATATTTCTTTTTTTCCTCGTACTATAGAAGACCGGAACCTACTGCCACCTCACCTAACAAATAGCATCGACTCGATTGACCTAATTGAGTCTTGACTACCTTTACTAACCTCTTATTGTGTTCCTGCTTTAAATATTTCTGTGTTTGAAATAACGAAAAAAAATTTTTTTTTCCCTTATACTGCTGATTTCACTGACGTATTTCATTAGGTGATTGTACAAAATGTTCCGTTTTTCTACCCCTGGCTGCCATGATTATTGTGTTCTAGTTGTGTATAATATTTTATTGTTGCCACTCCTGCTAGGGTCCACCAAAGGGACTGCAGTATATTGTAAATAAATAAATAAATAAATTGTAGGATGGATATTGTAAATAAATAAAAGAAGTAACTTTTATTATGCAAATAAAAGATATAAGAGATAGGCCAAGAAAAGAAGTGTGAAGAGCTCAAGCATCAGCTTGGCCTGAACGGTTATAATGCCCTGATTCACCACGTCTTTAATGCCCAAGACGGTGCACAAAGCACCGCTAATCTGGAGCCTTGCTTCATGAGCCTTTGTCAGCTTTGCAAGGGGAACTATAAATCAAATGGAGCAGTGCAGCAACACAGTTGAATCAAGCTTTGCTGAAAGGAATATACACACCAAACTTTTGCTGGCATATTTTCCTCCCATGTGGTTCACTATACACCCCATATAATCCTCTATGAGGACTAAATAATTTATAAATTAATTTCCTCCTGGATGCTGCTTCGATTTCAACAACCAAACAATGGCTAACATGAGTAACATGCATTTATGTCACATGAAGCCCCCAAAAAGGTGCAGCATAATCACTCACACATAGTTTAAATTCACTGCATCACTTAAGCTAGCCTCTTCTAGAGCTCAAATGACAACAAATGACATATCCACAGTTGTAATGCAGTTTTTCCATGTGTCTAGTGACCTAAATGCACCTTACATGGGTGCAATCATGCGGATGATGAATCCACAAAACTATCCAAGAAGAAATTCAATTTTACATAATTTAGCAGTAATTGGTGAATATATGTAGTGGTCCATGTATATGATGTTTCATGTGACATTACAGAGACACTAACATGCCACTAAAATAAGGTGTCTATATTCCTTTAAGACCACACTTTGAAGGACACCCAGTGCCAACAAATAAAAGCAAACAAAACAAAACCTGTGGCTGCTGCACATGTGGTGATTCCCATTAAACACAACAGTTATCTGTAGTTATGCGAAGGGGGACATATGAGCACCTGAGGCATAACGGGAAGCTTGGTCTTGGTTTCCGTAGCAGCCGTCTCATCCTTCTTCTGGGGCTTTGGCTTTTGGTCATCCGCAATTTCCATTTCAGACAGGATCTTGTTCACCTCAGACTCTTGTGCACGAGCAAACTCTTCAGCACTCTTCGACGGATCTTTGGCTGTCATCTCCCCTTGCACTATGCTTTTGCTGTCAGCACCAGCAATGTTGTTGTCACCAGCCTGCACAACACCTGACTGTGCTATCATGTTTTCCTCAGTGCTTGATTCAGGCACGATGGCTTTGCGAAGCCGGTATCGCCAGGAACTAGGGCTATCAGGCAGTGTCTGCTTCAGCTCTTCAACAACACTCGGTCTGCTGTCATCTGCGGAGCTCTGTGACACTGCCTGCGTTTCAAGATGAGATGCTTCTTTCTCCCGCAGTCTTGGCTGCAAGGATGCACTACTGCGTAGCAACATCTGTGTCATCCTGTGCACATGAGAGTCCCTGAAAGCTACTACATTGTCAAAGAACAGACGAATGTTTTCTCCCAGGCGTGCCTTCTGGAATCGCTCCAAAGAATTGGCTATCTTCGACGTCCAATAGGGATTCGGCATGGACTTCGAGGTGCTGTTCTGCCGCGCAAGTAACAGGCCAGGTTTCTTTTTCCACCTGAAAATATACGGCATGTTTAGAGCGTGCAAGGTTTTAAAAGTATATGCACGCCTGATCACACACTGGTTTAGCTAGTAAATTCCAGTGAACAGAGGAGCACAAGGGCGAAATGTGAAAGCTGTAAAAGTGTCAGGTACCCTCGCAGGCGATAAGTAACAGCTGGAACCTAGCAGCTCTATTCATGACGCGAGAAAGCTTATGTATGCATCTGGCAAAGAACTGCGTTCGACATAGTGAAGAGGTCAGTGACTGCATGCACTCAATCATATCCAGGTAAGGTAAGCGCGTAGTTAACGTCGCGATGATTGCGCCTAGCGACAATGAGAAAACTAACCGACTTCCTCGACGACAAAAGACCGCGAGTGAAGATCAAGCTTTCGGCACGTACGCCAGCGGTGGCACCTGCTCACAGCTAATTTATCCGATTCTAGAAGTGTTCGCTGTCGCGCTTAACACAGAATACGTGTTGTGTCGCGCGAGATAACGTCCGAGATAAGGAGCCAGCTACGTGACTGACGTAACGCTCCCCCCACGCGTGCAATAAATTTAACCATATCCGAAACCAGCCCTGATATGTAACGATGGCAGTGGCGCGAGACAAAGGATGCAGCTGTACTGCGGCTCGCCAGCGACAAGAACAGCCAGGCGAGCAAGGCCAAGGACGGCCACGTCTGGGTTCATTTCTCGTACAAGGAGTGCTCACCTGCTTGACGGTCGACGCCAATAACTGTTGGAGCGGGCAATCCATGTCCTTCGGGACAACATCACGATCAGCTGCTGCTCGCTTCGCGTTAACGTTAATTTCCTAATGCACAAACACACACACACACACACACCGCAGAGATGAAATCGTCAGTTTGGTCGGGTCGGGCGAGATATCTTGTTCCCCATGTTTAACTGATAATCGCGCACACCTCAGGGAGCCACAGCTCCCATCATCAACACAACCGACGCATGATGGGGGCAACGGGGGGCTCGTCTCACCTCACTTCGGGTGCGAGAAATGACGTCAGAGCTATCGCCTGATCCTTGACCACGTGACCATAACACACACACAAAAAAAAAGACGAATGCAGACGACGGCTAGTTCGCGGTTTCGCCTTGTCGCTGGGCGGTAGTAGTCAGCTGTAAAGCGTGGTTACTGTCTCCGCAGGGCTTTCACGCGAAACATAACTCGCTACAAGCAGTCACATGTGAAATGTTCTAGCGTAAGCGAAGCTCCAAGCCCTCAAGAACGTACAAGCTTTAAATGCGGAAGATTTCGCCATAAGCCCAGCACAAACGCCATGGCACACGCGCAGAGACAACTAGCGCCGCCGTTAGCCCCGTTTTGACGTCACTTTTCCTCATCATATGGCAACAAAAGGTGCCGGAGGGTCTAAGCTGTTCATGATTGTAACCAAGGTGCGCATGCAAAGAGAGTGTATCAAACTTTTCGTCTGTGGTGGGATTCAAAATTCACAACTGAATACTTATGATGGACGTACTTAAGATCCTTCAGGACGCGAATGGGTGGCGTACTTCAGAGCGTGGTCGTATTTTAAGAGGTGCACCACAAACCGTTTTGCGTAGGCATTCAGGGGTATATTTTGCGTAAACGGTGAAACAACTTCAAACATACTTTGGCCTGGTAGCTTGTCAGATTGCCGTTAAATTTCAGCTCGAAGCTAGGTCGACGATGTTAAGCTTCGCCACTAGACTTCAAAGTTTTGCAATGAAAGCGACTTTTCTTTGAGCTCCGCATAACAGATTTTCCTACTCATGAAAATTGCATAGCCTCCACAAGTTGTCACTTGGATGAGCAGCATCGCAGCAAGTTCAACAAAATTACTTCAAATATCTAAGTGAACTATAGGTGTGAAATCGAAACTAACTTTAGTAATTTTGATCTTGCGCGTGGACAGAAAGGGGTACGTGGCGCAAGCTTGGCTAGAGAATTCGAAGCAGCCATGAGTTAAGAAATAGATGGAAGCTTCCTTGCTCCTGTCTGTTGAAATAGTACCACGTGAGGAGTTTCGCCGAGTGACAGTTCTTTGCGCGAACTAAAAGAAAAGAAATTGCCACCAAAAGAAAAGCACCAGGAGCTGTTTCATCCGCCATCTTGTCTCACGTGACGTATGACGTTGTCATGGCGGCGGACAGCAGCAGTTGTGTAGTAAAAAAACATGGCGCCGAGTGAGAGCCATCCGTGAGCGAGGGATGTAAGCTCTCCACTGATCGGTATCACCTGTCCGCTTGTATGTCGCTCGTAGGCAGCAGCTTTCAGCGATTCCGTCCTGCCCCTTCGGCCGGCCTAGTCGGCCGGCTGGCTACACCTGGAGCCGCGGGAACAGTCGTCGCGCTCGGCGGGTAATAAAAACAACAAGGCCGACGCTTTGTATCCCTTTCGGTGACCATGGCGGGTCGCGGAGCGCTCAAGCCCCAGCCCGGCTCGGCCGCCTGCTCCTACGAGGGATTTGACAAGCTGACCAGCAGCACGCTCAAAGTAAGGCATGCGCTGATCGTGGCTCATTCGCTTGCTCGAGCTCATCTGCACCTTTCGATTGTGCGCGCGAGCAGCGTTTTCGGAGTACCGTGCTACGTTCGAGAGACTTTGTATCGCCTCGCTATGAATAAAAAAGCACGTTCGCCCTCGAATGGTGCGAAACATTGAAAGGCGAAGCGCTAGAAACGGCGCCCACGTTCGCTCGACCTGCGTTACAGCGATTCATGCAGTGAGTCGACGTTGGCGAACGCTGGCTACTCGAGAACTTCGTTCACTGTGCTCTGCGGCAACCGTGTCTAACAGCAACGTGCATATGCGTGTTTTCTCATTTCCCCATGCGCGAAGCCGTAGCTTGTTTATGTGAATTCGTTTGTTTGTAGGTTCAATTCCTTGTTCGTTTCGGTTCCTGATCGCGTTCGTTTGCGGTGGCGGTGATTCCGAACACGGCGCGTTCCCGTGAAATAGTGTCACGGCTAACCGCAACAATTTGTCCGTAATGATCGTTCGCGGGCGCGCGCCGGTAGCGCTCCGCACGCGAGTTAAGTTGACCGGGTTTTTATTTTTTCTTGTCTTATTTCTGCAGGCTCCACCCGGCCTGTCCGGGGTTTTTCTATCGAGTCCTTCGGACAAACACGCTCGGTATCGCCCCCCTTTTATGAGCGTTGACTTTCATTGCGCGCGGCTTTACGTTGCTCAGACTGGAATCGAGCGGCTGTTTTAACCAGAAAACTCCGACAGTGAATTATGTTTCGTTAAAGGGTGAATACACGTTCTATATATACTTTTTTTTTTTTTCGTGAGGTTGACGAACTGTACGCACGAGCTTATTTGTGGCAACAGTAGTGAAATCTCTGTCCAGACTTTGTAAGCTGGGAACAGTTTTAGTAGTTTTTCTTCATCTTGGTGCCTCTTGTAATTGCTTGCTGTGCAGCTTCTTGTTTCAATGCATTTGTCAAGCAGCTTCTTTCAATCTCATTCGTGGTATGGTGCGCTACTTTCAAATCTTGTTAGCTCGTCTTGCCACGATTTTATTCCTAAGTGATCATAAAGTGGAAACAGGCAGTTGAGTCCTTATTCGACTGTGATCTGATCATGCATTCTTACATGCTTTTGTTTTGCACATGCATCTTTCTCTTGTTTCCAGAGGCATCCAAAAATGGAGCTTAGCAAGGCTGACCTCCTCAAGCTCCTCAGCGTGCTTGAAGGAGAACTGCAGGCCAGAGAAATCGTGATTGCTGTGCTAAAGGTGACCCTTCCCTTTCTTTGATTCCCCGTTGTTAAAGGTGGTGCAAGCAAGCACATGGTAAATGCTGAAAGTTATAGCCTACGATTACTGTCTGCATTATCCTTCTGTGCATTTTTTTCCCATTATATATGTATGACCTGTGTTTTATACTACCTTTATTGTGTTATGCTTTCAGCTGTCCCCTGTACTATTTTCAAGCTGATTTGGGTAGACATGAGGGAAAACCGTCAAATTTTGTCATAGTTTGAGGGCTTGCTTTATTGCTCAGTCACGTTGTTCACCTGATCTTGGGTACTGCAGCAAGCTGTGCTTGCAGCTGAACGCTTGTGGCTACTCTGGAGAAAATTTCGATAGAAAGTTACGAAGGCTGTTTATAAAATGTGTTTTTGTATCACAATGTGGCTACTAGTCTGGAACGATGATGGAAGCAGATTCTTGGGAGTCATGTTCACAGAATGAAATCACGATTGTTTGAAGCCTAATGTATATACCCACAATGAGATGTCAGTGCAAACGAGGTTCTTAATTTGGGTCACAGTTGGTAGCAGTTGGAACCTTTTATTGCAATAGCATTAATGGCCCTATTCTGCAGAAAATCTGTTGTCACCGGCTTTGTTGCTAATGTGAATGAAAAACCGCTGGCAAGTGACGTGGCCGAGAACTGTTTGATGAGTTGGTTGTGTGAAAGGGGGAGATAGGAGTCAAATCTTTCAGGACCCTTGGGTGATTAGTAAGACATTTTAATCCTATGCCACGCAAGCACGTCCGTATGACTTGGTTAAAGTGGGGCTTTACAGGTATCTGCGTCGAGTAAACTCGTATACTAGCTTACGATCACATTTTGATGAATATGTGCCATGCAATAGAGCCGCAAATTAAGAATTTAATTATCAGGTGAGCAGCAAAATGCATATATGCAAACAAAGATCCCCAGGCGGAAGCCATTGTTGCTATCGCACTATACCCTTAAAGGCGGAGCTTAAGTGTCATAGACACCAGTGCCCCGGGAAGGTGTCTCTAATGTATTTATTTGTAATACCCTCAGGACCCGGATTGTGCATTACAAAGGGGAGTGAAATACATGACAATATTAAGGACATACATATAAGGGTACAAATCAGGAGATAATGAGCAGTGTGAGCATTTTTAAACAGGTTGATATCTGTAGCCCAAGTGTTGCTCCAATGTCGGAGTAGATGACTTGAAGTTCACACCCTGTTATAACTCATTTTGGGCTGAAGTCACTCAAATAACTTTATTTTTCTTTCTCTTTCTTTGATGCTTTCACATTATAAGAATGGAAGGCAGGTTGGACATACACAGCTCTATACAGTACGAAAGCATTTTTTGGCTCATGAGGGACGTGGACAGAGCCTCTCATTCACGGCCAGTCATCAGTGTGTGTCCACACGAACTGACAGTTAAGGAGAAAAAATAGGGTCACCACCGTGAATCGAATCACCATTCGAACAGATTGGCTTCCTTGGCCCAGATACATAGCATTACACTATTGCTTCACTTGATCATGCCTTGTGTAAAGTTGCAACACACTCATGCATGCAACACAGTTGCATGTGTATGAGGGGAGATATTGGAGAAAGTGTAAATCGAAGATGTGTGTGGTAATGCATGAAAGGTACAACGGTGATAAGCGGTTCTACGCACCTACTTCGTATTTGATTAACCATTCAAATCGGCCATACTATATTGTTTTTTCTTTTCTTGTAAGAAGCACTTAGCGGCAGAATGCCGGGCTACGGCGCCTTTGGCTGCAGCAACCTGCATAAATCTGGGAAGATTTTTAAGGCGAAAGCCTTTCTAGGCTCGTTCATCTAGCGAAAATGTGTGCGCTTGATCTATGCGCTAATGTGTCGCTTGCAAATAGCGGACATGTGAGGAGGGCGATAAAGAATGAAAATGATTGACGGTGATAGGTAATGGATAAAAATTATAGACATTGATATAGTTAATGACTAATGCTAATAACTAATAATAACGATTAATAATGACTTGTAATGACCAGTGTAATGAATCGCTAATAGAATCAGGACAACCTTAGACTGCAGTCAAGCAAAGGATCAAGCAGGGTTTCGGAAACGGTACTCTACTATCGATCATATCCATACCATCAATCAGGTGATAGAAAAATGCTCGGAATATAGCCAGCCTTTATACATAGCATTCATTGATTACGAAAAAGCATTTGACTCAGTTGAAACCTCAGCGGTGATGCAGGCATTGCGAAATCAGGGGGTAGACGAGCCATACGTGAAAGTGCTCGAAGATATATATAGTGGCTGCACAGCAACCATAGTTCTGCATAAAGAAAGTAACAAAATTCCCATAAAGAAAGGTGTTAGGCAACGAGACACAATCTCCCCAGTATTATTCACAGCTTGTTTAGAGGAAGTATTCAGAGACTTGGAATGGGAGCAGTTAGGGATAAGGGTAGATGGAGAATACCTCAGTAATCTGCGATTTGCTGATGACATTGCCTTGCTAAGCAACTCGGGGGATGAACTGCAAATAATGATTGATGACCTAGACAGAAAAAGTAGAAAGGTAGGCTTGAAAATCAATATGCAGAAGACTAAGGTAATGTTCAACAGCTTTGGGAAGGAACAGCAGTTTACATTAGGTAGCGAAATACTGGAAGTAGTAGGCGAATATGTCTACTTAGGACAGGTAGTAACCGCAGATCCGGACCATTAAAAGGAAATAACAAGAAGAATAAGATTGGGATGGAGCGCATTTGGCAAGCACTCGCAGATTATGACTAGCAGCTTACCGGTATCGCTCAAGAGGAAAGTATACAACAAGTGCATCTTGCCTGTACTCACCTATGGGGCTGAAACGTGGAGGCTAACCAAGAGAGTTCTACTTAAGTTGAGGACAACCCAGAGAGCTATGGAACGAAAAATGGTAGGGGTAACATTAAGAGATAGAAAGCGTGCAGAGTGGGTCAGAGAAATAACTCAAGTTACCGACATTCTAGTGGAAATTAAGAAGAAGAAATGGACATGGGCAGGACATGTAGTGCGAAGAGAGGATAACCGATGGTCGCTGAGGGTGACAAACTGGATTCCAAGGGAAGGAAAGCGTAGCAGGGGGCGGCAGAAAGTTAGGTGGGCGGATGAGATTAAGAAGTTCGCAGGGGTTAAGTGGATGCAGCTAGCACAGAACCGGGTTAAGTGGAGAAATATGGGAGAGGCCTTCGCCCTGCAGTGGGTATAATCAGGCTGTGATGATGATGATGATGATGTAATGACCAGTATGTCAAACTACGAATTTAATTACCTCAACTGAGTAGAAATGCTTATTGATGAGGGGTAATAACTACAATGACTAGGCATGACTCATCATGACTGCTAATGACTACAAAACGACCAGTATGTCAAACGATAACTTGCAATGACCACAGCTGATTGGAGTAGTAGTAGTAGTAGTAGTAATGCACTTTATTCAGGACTCAAATTAAGCGTCCAATAGGTCGGCTGTTGGTCCTTCAGTGAAGAAGATTCCAGCCAGGCACGCCAGGATACAGGGGGAGGGGGTGTAGGGATAGTGTGAGGATTGTATAGCGGCAGGACAGAGGAAAAGACAGTGTTCAAGATTCGCATAGATGGAGGGGCAGTTAGGGCACGAGGGTTCAGCTCGCATGTGATAAAGGGAGAGCCGCGCTGGGGTAATGAGGGCATTTGATTGAATTTTACGGAGAACTCAGGTTTGGGGGATAGTGAGGGCTGGGTTGGGTGCCGGAAGATGGGCAAAATCTTCCTTTAGTTGCGTGTAGTGCTCTTTCAGGGTGTGTTTTAGAGCGTGTGCCTTGTCGGTAAGCTGACCCAGGGGATCACCGGAGCCCGGTTATGGAAATTGCGAGCGATGTGATTACACAGTTTATTTCCCGCGATCCCTGAATGACCAGGGATTCACTTTAGAGTGACAGTGGCTGGGTGTAAGGCGAAAAGGGCCTCATCGAGACTGTCTCGTAGGTCAACGGGTATGGTGCGGTTGTGGATGGATCGAAGAATGTTTTGTGAGTCGGTGTATATATATTGTAGTTGTTTGTGGAGAGCATTTGCACGAATTTATGAGCGACGTGCATGATGGCCGTGATTTTAAGCGTGGTTGAGCTGGGACGGCTGCTAAAAGGTCCACACGTGTGGCATATGGGGGATTGGAAATGAGTAAAAATGCTTAGCTATGAGTTGTAATGACTACAATGAGTAGGTATGGCTCATCATAACTACGAAACAACAAATATGTCAAACGACGACTTGAAATTATCGGAACTGATTGGAAATGAGTAAAATGACTAGGCATGACTGCTAATGACTACGAAACAATCAATATGACAAGCGATGACTTGTAATGACCGCAGCTGATTGGAAATGAGGAAAAATGCTTAACCATGAGTGGTAATGATTACAGTGACTAGGAATGACTCATCATAACTGCAAAACGACCAGTATATAAAACGATGACTTAAAATAACCATTGGAAATGAGTAATACCCTTGTCACATGATCATTTTCAAAGGCGATTGAGTCGATAGCCTTCAAGATTTTCAATCGCGATTGGACTCGAAGGTTGTTGAAATAGTTTTTTGGCGGCAAACATTTGTGGCGCCGCTGTCATTGCTTTCGGTTTTGCTTAATGAACTAAAATATTCTTTAAATGCAAAATAAAATATAATTGTTACCTTTTTTTTTTAGTTACTGTAGGCTGTTAGCTGCTTTAACCCTTTCGCTGTCACGAACGTACCGGTACATTCTCGCACTTTTCCTCCACAGTGTCACCGGCATACCGGTACATTCTTTATCGTGCGTTCAAAACGTTGCGCCTGAGCGCGAAGCTGGCGCACTGGGACAGGCTGCACCATCTGTGATATCTTTCTACTAGTTCATATTTTCGCCCCACGTTATGTTGGTACGTATATACTGAAGAGTATAGAGCGACCACGCCCACCCCCGCCACCTTCTTTGCAGGAAGGCGCAGTCGCTCCGCGCGCTACTCTATCGCGCTAAGCAATCATGCAGCGCACTCGTTTCACGATTTGTGCATGCAGTTACGGGTTCAAGGGTTGTTCTGCCATCTGCTGCAGGTTTTTTTTATTCTGTTGGAGTGTCTGCTACGACGCGTCACGTTCAGGGGCTCGTGCTGTTGCCTCTCCAATAGGTCAACACATGACTCGATTGGTGCTTTCGCTCTCTCTTGCCGCGCTCTTGCTTGCGGCTAGCAGCAGCAAAGGAGGTTGTTTTAGCCTCCTTCAACCGCCCTCTATCATTTTCATTTCACAACGTGCCATTTCTCTCCGTTGTGCGGGCCACTGGAAGTGCGCCTTCCGTGCACGCGGCTACTTTCGTATGGCCGACCGCTCGAGACCTTCGACTGCGGCAATGGATCTTTTCATTATAAATGCGAGCTGAGCTTGGAATCGGACTCAGAAAGTAACGAGCAGTTTTTATTATATTCTCATTTATCTCATTTATAATCAGGCTGATGATGTTAATTAACAGTACTTGCAGAACACTGAAATGCGCATATTCCGATGACTATGTTATTTGCATAGCAATCATAATAAAAAATAAATCGCTATGCTCGTTCCCTGAGTACTCGTTCCCTGAAACCAAGCCGACATTGGGGGTGCATCACAGCCAGAAACGCCCGACAGCGAAAGGGTTAAAGGACAACTTTTTTTTTAAAGCGCGTTGACGTTTATAAGGCTGAGCTTTTCATTGTGCTTGCTTTTCTCGGCTGCGCAAGTTACAGTGGCGGAGAGTGCAGAAATAATGCACCTTAAAAAAGAGTGATACTATTCTTAAATTATTACGTACAGCAATATTTTACCGCATAAATTAAAGATATGAAATAATAACTATAGTTCATGTTTTTGTGTCATAAACGCGCTGTGCATGAAAGTATGTGTGGCGCTCCTTGGGTCAACGCTACCAACTTTGCGCGACATTCAAAGGCCTTCAAGATCTCAAAAGAGTTCTAATCTATTCCGTTGACTCGATAGACTATCGACTCAATGGCCATTGAAAACGTCCATGTGGCAGCGTTCGAAAGCCTTCGAGTCGATAGACATTCGGTTTGAGGGCCTTCGAAATGCCTGTGTGACAGCGGTATAAAATGCTTAGCTATGAGTGGTAATGACTACAATGACTAGGCATGACTCATCATGACTACGAAGGGACCAATATGTCAAACGACGACTTGAATGGCCGCAACTGACTGGAAACGAGTAAAACTTAGCAATGAGTGATAATGATTACGATGACTAGGCATGACTCATCATGACTATGGAACGACCAATGTCAAACGAGGACTTGAATGATCGCAACTGACTGGAAACGGGTAACAATGCTTAGCGATGAGTGATAATGATAATACAGATGTTTAACAAGCAAGCACGTGTGAGCGTGCGTCAAAGTGTCCGTGCGCATGTGCGACGACGTACAGTTAGTTATCATCTGCATCGCCAAAGAGAATCACTCAATGTGATCGTCTACGGTAGTAATTGAGGAAGGCAAGAAAGTGCAAGTAATTACAATGCCACGAAAATCACAACGGAATAACAAGGTGTCGGATTAATCGATAAAGCTCTTTGGCAGGACTGAAATTATCCGCATGCAGACCGCTGTTCAGCCTTCCATGCAAGCTTACTGTTTACAGTTTGCAAATTCTACTATTTCTAAAGTAGCTGCGGTGCTCTTCAAGGCAATGCACAAGCAAATGCCCATGCTGCTTTCAAAATGTCCTCTGAGTTTGACTTGAATATAGTTGCCTCAAGCAGTTGGAAGCTTCATGGCTGCGCCGGTCATGGTTGACAGCACGCGATGGGAACTTCGCGGCACTCTGAAAATTATCGAGTGACTCTAAAATACGCCGTACACATGCACCATCTGGCTGAGTGCGGCCGAAGTCGGTTAGTGTAGTGTCGCGAGAAACTACCAGGAGGCATGGCAGAACTGATAATGATTTCGCATTACTGCACCTATGCAAGCTTGAGTGCACCCCTGAACATTTTTCGTCTTTTTAGTCCTTCATGCCTGTTGTTTGTGCTGTGATTTGCTTGATGGGACACTGACCACCCCAGTTGAATGCCTTTAATTACCTCAGTGAATGATTTGCAAGCATATCAGACTGGCGCACTTCACGGTTAAATGGCAGGTGCAAGATTGGTTTTCAGTTTAGAGTTTGTTGACTAGAAGCAGCGTGTGGTTCACCATGTGACACACATTTCGCCTGTAGCGCTGCTGCACTTCACATAATGCCATTGTAAAAATGTCTGGTAACAGCTGTATCATTTGTCGTAAAATTTACTTTCAAACGAAATTCGACTGATTCAGCAAACAAAAATGCTAGGCTTTACTGTTTTATTTCCAAGCACACAGTAGAAATGATAAAATCTGCTCACCTTTTAAATGGTGCACTGACCCTGTAGCATATTTCTACAAGCTGGTGTGTTTCCTGAAAGGAAAAGGAAACTTGAGGATGAAGAGTGCTTTGAGGGTGGAATGTATAAAGTGTGTTCCACAGACTGAATTTTGAAGCCACTTCAGAATCTCTCTGAACAATCTCGGTGAGTGTTGGAAGTCGGAGTGTGTCTGCTACTGTGTCGACATCAGAAGTCACACTGGTTTCCATGCTAGTGGACCAGGAACACGGTGAAATCCTGTTATGCCTCCTGCCCCGTGGAAGCTGTTTGTGGTCCTTTATCATGCCGCCTTTGATGTCACACTCAAGCCAACTAAACGAACCAGACCTGTCAGGGGTTTATTAGCGGAGACAAAGAGCATTTGATACCAGTGTGCAGGGACCATTGTTTGCATACGGACATTGAAACTGCCGCCTGTTCAGCATATCTTAATTGCACCTACTGGTGGCAGTGCTGAGGCATCCCTGAGAGCACTCTGTGGCCTGTGCAGGCAGAGCAGGTGAAGCAGCTGTTGTATCCCCGCAAGACGGGCGCCAACGGGGCGTCAGGCAGCGATCCTTGGGCCGCCCTGCAGCGGGACGTGCTGAATGCCTATGATGGACGCTTTGACGTGTCCTCGGTGCGAGCTCTACACGGCCTCCAACTGCACCACCTGGAGCACCTCATTGCCCTGCACCGAAGGGTCCAGGGGCGCACGCGGGAGGAGCTCCGGGCTCTGGAGCAGCGCTGCGCAAAGGTGGGCTTCCTGCGGCTGCTTACGCAGCAATAAAAGAGTTTGGGGTAAAGTGCTTATAGAAGGTTCGTTGTTGCAAAGAACTGGTCTGCCCTGCAGAATATTTGTCCCAATGTCTTCAAGCTGGTCAGTGATTGGGATCCTTTGTTACTTTGCTGGATGTGTGTAGTATGCCCATCAAATATCATTAGGCTTTAAAAAACTTCCGGGGAAGGATTCTGATGCATAAGTACTTGCTGCATCAGAAGTACATGGGTACTGTGCAATGGACTTAAATACAATAAGTCTGCTTTAAATACTTAAAGCGTCTCTCATAGCCTGAGTGTCTTTGCAACATTACACCCTATAAAACAAACCAAACGAAACTAAGTAGGTAGTCCTTTGCGCTGTTCAAATGTACAAATCGGCTGCTCTAATTGGGGCCGATTCATTAAAGGTATACTAAATAAAAAAACTGCCACCGAGATTTCCAGCGCAGATGGTAGCTATTGCATTGGAAGTGACCAAAACAATCCACTTTATGAACAGAAATGAGCGGAAAGTAAGTATTTTAATTAATATTTCTCAAATCGCCGCACCTAGCGGGCTTCTGTGAAAGCTCTGACAAAACCGGATATCACGTCACAACTACCCCCATCACGGCCGGTCGCACCTGTTCATTTTTCTTTCCCCCGTGGCACTCGCAAAGCGCAGGGACAGAGGCGTTTTTTTTTTTTTTTTTTTTTTTTTCTTCTTTTTGCTGCTGCTTGTGTTCCTGCGCACAATTCATCGTTCCCTCCCTGCACGGAAACAATTGTCTGCAATACGCGCCCTCCGTACGCATCCCCCTCGACCTCCCTCGTGTTAAGCATTCCACACTTCTCATCATTGTGCACGGTGCGGGGGCGGCGGCGGCGGGATCGCAGGGCCATGATGTTGCTGAGGGTAGTTGTGACGTCACACCCGCCGGCTAATAGTCGGGAGTGCGCTGCGTTTGACCCGGCGGCCGCTCAGAAAACGTCAAAAATACAGCCATCCGGCCAAAACTAACCCGAATTATGTGTCTGTACTAGTGTAATCTGGTCTTAAGAATGCAGTTGTGGTGCTTTCTCAATATTCTTGGATATTTTTTCAGTATACCTTTAAAAAAAAATTTTTCATCATCAGATGGAGTGAGGGGGGGAAGCTGGTACAGATCGTTTGGGGAGGGGGTGGGGGGCGGGGTAGATGTCCAGAGAAGCCTGTGTCATGGCATAGTTCAGTCCACAGCAGCCAGCTAATGCGAACTGTTGACGCTTGCAATTGCTTGCCACAAACCACACACAGCTACACCGGGAGCTGGAAGAGGAGAAAGGGCGGCGGGCGCACGACACAGCCCAGGGGGACGACGTGACATACATGCTGGAGAAGGAGCGGGAGCACCTTCGTCACGAGGTGGACTTGGAGAAGCAGCAGAATCGGAGGCTTGAGAAGGACCTCCAGCAGGTGAGGATGGGCACAGCGCAGTCATGCAAGTACCTTCTCTGGAGATGGAGATGCGGTGTCCAGTGCTGGGAATTCAACCTGTGCTGCATATATGGCTAGAAGCATGCAATTCCCTTTCACAGTTTTCGCAAACTTAGGGAAATTCAACAGATGGTTCCTTAGTTCCAGCTTTTTCAGCATGCCAGCCTTGAGGGAGGAAGTTCATGTGGCGAAAAACATAGCACAATTAAAAATATTTTTTTAATGCATCGGTACATGCACTGAGTAATGAGTGCAATACTCAAAGCAATTTTTATATTTTATCCTAATTAGTAATCTTACAGCACTTGCAATCAGCATTCTAAACGTGTCTCTCAAGCGTTAACTTTTCTAAAACACAAATTTCTGAAGTGCGATTGAACATTTGTGTTGTGCTTTGATGCTGTGGTATCAGCATACAGCCAGGAGCCGAAATTTATTCGTCATTTTATCGTCTGCTGCTGTGAAAATTCAGCCCCACGATGATCAGAATTCAGTGTTATGGTCAAAAAGTACTGATTTCTGGGATAAAGAAATTGGCTTCTCTTGGAGAATAACGCCATTTCTGAAATAAGTGACTTTTGGGGTCATATTTTGCTCCCCAAGGCCACTGTTACTCCCTTTATGCATTTGGACTTTTCTTGGAAAATGCGTATTTCCTTTAGCATTGCTTGCACCTGTACTGACAGCACCAAATGGATTGAGGGCAAGATGAATGGCCAGCCAAACCGAGAGAACAAGATTGACGAGTGCAGGAGAGGAAATGCACGAGGGGTCCATCTTCAGGCGATGGAAGTGAAAATCAGGTGCCTTATTATACGTCCTCTGTGAACTTAGAACTTGTTAGGTTGCTGCTCCCATTTATGTTGTTAGCATTTACATTTGATGCTTACAGTGCACACAGGGGTGTGCATTGAGACTTCAGCTCTTGGGTCTCTGCCTTGCCTGTGGTGGGAGCTCTCAAAAAAAGAACCACTGGGAGCACTTCGAAGTGCTACACCGGGCAAGAGCATCTTTATGGAAGATCCACTTCGGTAGGCTCAGGTTCAGCAAATGCTTTTGGAAGAAGCTGAGATAAAGGGAGAGCCTTGAGCTTCCTATTGGATCAACATTATTCGTGTCGAGGAGGCTTCAACTCGGTCAACTGTTCCCCAGAATATTCTTTGAGGGATTGGGCCATCAAAACGCTAACCTAATCTTTTCTAATTTAATGTCTTCTAGATTGTGCAACAAAGTACCAGCCTTGTGCACCATTCTCTGCACATTATTATGAAGGTCATCTCTAAGCGTCCTTGTAATATGCACTCAGTTTAGACGACCTATGTTTGTGTGTGGTTGAAGATTGTAGAGAAAAGAAAAAAAAACTGGCAGATATGGTGTTCTTGGGCATTATTGCTTTTCTATGTTGAATCTTCTTTCTCTGTTGGCATTCTTCTTTGTTGATGAGGTGGTGTCCTTGGCGTTCACTCGTAGGCAACAGATGCCCTAGAAATGGAGCGAAGTCGGCAGAAGCAGATGGTGCTGCTGCTCCTGGCAGAACGGAAGCGGCTAATCCTGCGGCTAATCCAAGAGCGACAACGAGGGGACCAGCTCTTACAGGTGAGCGTACATATCGCAAAAGCTGACTGCGCCAGACTACCAGTGCTTTCTTCCTGGAGAGATTTTTAAAAATGAAGACTGAATGTGAATCCTTATGGCTAAGCCGCATCTTCATTCACTTCCTAGTGTGGGTCATAGAATCGTTTACAATGGTATTGGCATCACGAGCTTCAGTCAAATTGAGAAAATTTTTTAATGCAATTTCCTCTGCAATAAATGGATGTTTTCTTGATGGACAAACATCAACTGTTAGTGAGTGACAGGAACGAATTTAACTGGAAGTAAAAACTATGAAGGTACCCTCGGTGCCCAGTCAACCCTTCTGAAGGCTAAAGGGTTAAGGTGTTGTGTCACCGTATTGAGCCATTATTATCGAGGACATTGACTGTGGCAGCAACAGTTGGAAACCTAATTGTTTTGCTTGATGGCCCACTGGGGTTCTACCCTTAAATCTCAGGTGCTTAGTGAGCCACTGGAAGAACCAGCTGGAGGAATCAGCTGTCAAGAGATGGCAATAGCGACTGAAGGCTAAAGGGCTAAGGTGTTGTGTCACCGTATTGAGCCATTATTATCGAGGACATTGACTGTGGCAGCAACAGTTGGAAACCTAATTGTTTTGCTTGATGGCCCACTGGGGTTCTACCCTTAAATCTCAGGTGCTTAGTGAGCCACTGGAGGAACCAGCTGGAGGAATCAGCTGTCAAGAGATGGCAATAGCGACATTATGTGCATGTGTGCTTTTAGTGGGCTCCTTGACACTTGCTAGGCTGTCCTACAGCTTCTTTGTTGCGGCACTTGTGGCTGCATAGCTCGCACATGTGCATCATGACTAGCCAGTGATCCATTGGTGACCCATGACTTAGTGAACTGGCTAAATCTATTTGAGCTGGTCCACCATCAAAGGAAGCTTAAATTTCTGTTGCTTTCTTCGATTGTGATCCTGCACCTCGTGGCTTAACTTAAACAAAAATATCTGCTCAGATTTGCATTGCCTTGTTGACATCCTTGTATACATCATTGACAACATTGACCGAAGCCCTGCTTGACTATGAAAGCGTTCTCACACATATGTGAAGGTGGTGTCACTTTCTTCGCTTTCTGTGCTCATCCACGCAGCCACCTCGTGAGACGTATCTTACGATAAACTTTCTTTCTCAATGCATTCACGGGATGACGCCACTAGCATGTGCAAGAGGCAGATTGGAAAGGCTGACTGCATTGATTTATCGCGGAATTTTGAAAGGGTCTTTGCCTTCCTTCTTTCCACTGTACGTCATGTTAGGTTTAGAACCTGTGCAGTGGCTGCGTTCTTGAATTGTCCACTTCTCCTCCACAGAGCTTGAAGGAGGAGAAGGCCAGGTCATCCGAAATGGTCGAGGGCCTCGAGGAAGAGAGCAAGCGATCGCTTCAAATGGAAGAGGAGTTGGAGCGACAGGCGGCCGACTTCGAGCTCGAGAGGGAACGCTTCCAGGCACAGGTGGGCGCATATGCTGCTTGCGACACAGCTAAGCATGAGCAGCTGTTCGTCCTGGTGTGGCAACTGTAGCTTGTTTCTCTTTCGTGAATTCTGCTCGTTAGAGCACATTGTGGGGCATAGCTTGCTTATAAGAAACAGTCGTTGCGCTGTTATGCATGGATACTCATTGTTGTGTAAAAAAAAAAATGGCAGTGGCTTAGCTCTGGTTAAGCCTAGTAAATTGCGTTAGCAATGGCCGCATGGCTACGCTTGTGTGTTCACTTGTTGCGTAGCTTATGTGGTTTGATAATTTGGCTATAGAGTAACACATGACACACAATGTTTACGACTGTTCTTCTGACGATTCTTCAGCGCGGTCTTCGCTTGGTGGCATTGCGGTGTTCCTGAGCAGTCATTTGTTCATCAGTAGCCGACGAAGTGGAAGCACGCGGAGAGCTAGAGTGCAGTCGCTGAGCTTCATCTTGTGCACGACGTTCTTCACGTTCTTCCACTGTCTCTTGTGCACGTTGTCGCTTCCTTGCTGCAGCTTGTCTCTGACACTTCTCTTCAGCACCCTGCATAGCAAAGCAAACACGGCGAGGCAGAAGTAGCGGTAAACCATGTGGTTTCTACGTGGTCATAGGCCACCAACCACCGCGGGTTCGAGCGTCGCGCGAGCCGAAGCTCCGATCAGCCGTCACCACACGCACACTGTCTCACCGCAGCGTGCACTCAACCTCTGCAGGGAGGAGAGCGCTTCGCTACGACACACAAGCCTCCTAGGGACACAGAAGACGTTTATTTAATGCCGTCCTCCAGCGGTACACAAATACTCAATCACCGCGTCCCGGGAGCGCATGAGGAGCAAGGCTCCCCTGCGCGTACGCAGTGACACGGAGTGCGCGCCGCAAGCACGCAAGGGCGTGCTGTGATCTCTCTCTCGCAGTGACCAAAGGGTTCCTTTGAAAGAGAGTGGGCAACCACCGCAAGGTATGCCTGTCGCGGATTGTTGGATCACGATCGACAGGCTCGAGCTGCGGTCTCAGGTACGACCCGGAGCAGACTAACTCGAGTACACACTGGTCTGCGCGGACAAAGACCAGCAGACAAGAACAGTAGCGTATGCACCTTGCAGTGTCTCGGAGGGGTCTCTTCTTGGGCCCCACTTGGAGGGTCGCGTGAGCGCGGCCGTCTAAGCGGTGCCGTGTTCCCGCCAAAAGGCGCTAATGAGAACAGCCACTGGGATGCCAGGGCGGAGCTGTGGCCGAGCGACAGTGACAAGTCGTCCTGACATCTCTCCGCCGCCTCAGGCGGGAGGAAGAGAAAGAGGAGAACAACAGGGGAGCGGGCGACGGCTGCGCAAAGGGCAGCCTCAGCAAGCCCGAATCCCACATCCTCCTCTCCTTAATTGCCCTCCTACCCATCAGCGAAAGCATGCGGCAGGTCCCTAGCATGAAGAAAAGAATGCTATCCTCACGCAACAAGTAAACTACGCTTCAGTTCCAGCCCAAAAAAGATCTCAAAAAGATGAACACACAAGAAAAACACACACTAAAAAAAAAAAAAAGCGCACACAAAACAAGATAACAAGATGGCATGAAGAATAATGTACAAAGTTCCACAAAGTTCTGAAGGCGAAGTAACAACAACTATGTACAGAAGCCCCAAAGTTCGTTGGTGCAGCTCAGGGACCCAGCGATGACCGGTGACCCACCGCACGTCGACTTCTCGTTGGCCAGTTGGCAATTGTCGGCTGCAGACAATCTCCTTCGGTGGCGCTACAGGTTAGATGCAGGGACAACGAATGCGCCGAAGGAGCCCAGGCGTGGAAACTCCGCGGCGATCCAAGGGGCTCATGTGGCGACTGTGTGGGGCTTTTTCCACCACGCTCAGCACACGCCGGCAAACACACATGGCACAACGTCGTTGCCTCCGCTCTTGGCACGCGCTCGCACAGCCGCAGCCACACACACACACACCACACAAAGGGGGGCGCCGACCTTCAGAGGCGGACCTGTTCCAAACACCTTCGCAGTGGCGGCGGCCGTGAAAGGGGGCATCGTCCACGCTCCCCATCCCCAAACATCCCCAGCATCTCCTCCACACACGCAGGAACAGCCGCGAGACGGGGCTGCCTAATGAGAAACACTCGGAAGTTCAAGCAGAAAGAGGAGAGAAAAGACGCACTGTACAAAAGAAGACACTCACTGTACAATATTTACAAAATAGGAAGCAAGAACGAAAACAGAAGAAAGCGAAAAATGTGAAAAAAGACACACACACACACAAAAAATAATAAAGCACACATGCTGGAACTGAGCTGCCAGAAAAGGGGAGGACCAACCTTGCTTCCGGGTAGGGTTCGACGAGAAAGCTTGCTCGGTGAGGCGGTATGCCTTCGGTTGCAGAAAAGGCCCGCCATCTGGCATCAATCACACAGGTGAACGTCGCCTCACATTGTACCGGTGCGGGGCACGGCTGCGTTCCACCGCATCGGGTGTGCCTTGGCAGTTGCCTGTGGTGACAATGGGCACCAGCGCAAAGGCAGACCGTTGCGCATAGGCCTTCAGGTCTGCGATGTAGGCACGGCTGGCATTTCCCGTTGGGGGATTCTCCAGCAGTGAGCCCCTGCTTGTTACTTGGGAAATGCCCCATGAAATCGTAGGTGGCCATCTGCCACGGACGCACACTGTCACTTGATTTCGTCTTTTCCGGTGGCTTGCCACCCTTCGACTTCTCCATTTGACAGACATGGCAGGAACGGCAACAGCGGAAAATGTCGCGCTTCATGCCGGGCTGCAGTCACCCATTGGCTCAGTTTCTTAAAACCTTGGAGCCACTCAGATGACCAGCCAATGGTTTGTCGTGAGAGAAACGCAACAGAGAGCCTCTCAGACATTGTGGAATAGCTACTTCAAATGGTTCATGGACTCATCATCTGTGGCTATGTATTTCAGCGCGAGCCCGTCATGGCCCAGCAAATATGAATCCCCGGGGCACGCCGCGACACACGCTGGCTCGTGCCCCCCTGCGCCCGCTCAATACAAGTAGCGTAATGGCGCTGCGCCCGCTGCAATACAAGCAGCGTAACGGTGCTTCATCTCCTAGAGACTGTCGCTGACATCGCGACAAAATGGATCATTTTGCTGGACCGTCATAGCCCTTCATGGCTGAAAACGATCCCAGTCATCCTAAAGGAGAGCCTGGTTTCGTCCCACCGCAGGTTCGCAGCAAACCTTCTGCTGGCATCGGCGTCTCAGAGGTGCTCACAAAGAGCTTCCGCCCTCGCCTGCTTTGCGGAGCGCTGCTTACTGGATAGCGGAATGGGGGAACTCGTTTGCGGGCGTCCCCTTCGTGCCGATCGGCGGCTCGCCCGCTGTTTCGCCCCCTGCTTGCCGGTGTAAGGACGCCGCGGGCGAGTGGGGCACTGAATAGCGGGTCAGCTATTAGGTTCGTTCTTTCCTTTCGATACTGCACTGAAAAGTCGAAATGCTCTATCAGGAGAAAATGGCGTGCCAGCCGGCTCGCAGGTTCACGGAGCCGCATCAGCCAACTGAGCGTGCTGTCGGTGCGGTTTCCAGAGGGAGCCCGGCCGACGCCTCGCCGTTCCCCGAACAGAAACGACTGCCATCAGAGTATGGGTGCTGTTGTGCAGAGATGCCGGCAGCGGCGGCGTCGCGCACATTGCTTTCGCAACGGGGTAAAGCTGAAACAGCGGAGGCATATGGTCAACGGTCGCTCCGCAGGGTGGTCCGAAGAACCATGTAGCGTGTTTCAGTGCCTTTGCCGAGTGCCGCGCAGGGGGCGGCAGGCATGGCGCCCAAGCTTGATCTTCAAGGCGACTGGCTCAGCCGATGTGCTGTCCAACGACTCATGGAGCCGAGGAAAATTCACGTTGGGTGCCAGTTGTGGTTTCTACGTGGGCATGGGCCACCAACCACCGCGGATTCGAGCGTCGCGCGAGCCGAAGTCCCGATCAGCCGTCACCACGTGACACTAAAACACCACAGCGCGCACTCAACCTCCACAGGGAGGAGAGCACTTCGCTGCAAGAACACAAGCCTCCAAGTTCACAAAGGAGACGTTTATTGAAACGCCATCCTCCAGCGGCACACACACACACGCACACACATATATATATATATACAAACGCACATACACACACATACTCAGTCACCATGTCCCGGGAGCGCACGAGGAGCAAGGCTCCTCTGCGCACACGAAGTGACACAGAGTGCGCACCGCAAGCACGCAAAGGCGTGCTGTGATCTCTCTCGCGGTGACCAAAGGGTTCGTTTGAGAGAGAGTGGGCAACCACCGCAAGGTACGCCTGTCGCGGATTGTTGGATCACGATCGACAGGCTTGAGCTGCGCTCTCAGGTACGACCCGGAGCGGACGAACTCGAGTACACACTGGTCTGCGCGGACAAAGGCCGGCAGACAAGAACAGTAGCGTACGCACCTTGCGATGTCTCTGAAGGGTCTCTTGCACCCCACTCGGAGGGTCGCGCGAGCGCGGCTGTCTAAGCGGTGCCGTATTCCCGCCAAAAGGCGCCAATGAGAACAGCCACTGGGACGCCAGGGCAGAGCTGTGGCCGAGCGACAGTGACAAGTCGTCCGGACATCTCTCCGCCGCCTCAGGCGGGAGCAAGGGAAAGAGGAGAACAACAGGGGAGCGGGCGACGGCCGCGCAAAGGGCAGCCACAGCAAGCCCGAATCCCACAACCATCTGTTCGGCGCCGCTGCAGCGCGTGGCTGAAGCAGTTGCTATTCAAGGTCAAACAGGGCTTCCACCCGTGGATACATGGCGACTCCAATCCTGGCGCAGTGCCCAGGTTGACATGAACCACTTGAAAACGGCGTTATCCACGCCATCATAGGTCGCTGCCTTCAACCTTTTCCGCTGGTTGCTTGTCCCCTTTTTTAAGGAGTCGATGATGGATTCCTTGGAGCTCAAAATCGTGGAGAGCAAGCTTAGTGGTATCCCGAACTTTGTGGCGACATCTTTCTTCTTTTCACCCTTCGCGACGGCATCCAGTATGCTGGCCTTCACTTCTAGAGAGAGCACTTCTCGTTTACCACTCATGCTGCTGGAACGGAGTCTCCGCGCCTCCGAAGACCTCTGGCGCTGCGTGGTTATACATAAACACAACACAGACACAAGAGAATTAAACCAAGACGTTCACACCGATGATGCGCTCGCTACCAACTGCCTGTTATTTGTGATATGAAGAAGAAGAATGCATCACAGAAAACAAAGGGTTACAATAAGAAGAAGAAGGAAACAAAAGATTCAGAAAAAAATGCGAAAGAATTCAGAAGGAAAAATTAAACGAAAATAAAATGTAAATAATGACAAATTGCGTCTAACTTCTTGTCACATTGTCCGAAAGAAGCAGTATCACCTCCTTCCAGTTGAGCGTTTTTTTGATGCATTCTTCTTCGTATCACAAATAAAAGGCAGTTGGTAGCGAGCGCATCGTTGGTGTGAACGTCTTGGCTTAAGGGGAGATGCTACTCGGAAAAACATTTTCTTTAATTTTTGTCACAGCTGAATGAAACTTTCATCATTTAAAGAGTTCGAGCTCCTCTTTTCAAATCTGCTTTTAATTTTTTGATAGCTCATTTGGTTCTTTGTTTACATACCACACAACTGTAAAAACAATGCATGTTTGTGCACACTTGGGTGACAACAGGGAGCCCAACAGAACACCGAAAAATAGCTCATATTGCTCCAAATGAATAGTAGAAGTCAATAAAGCATATAAATATAGTGTTCCATTACTGTTTTTTTTTTTCTAGAAAAAAAATTTAAATCTGAAGTATCACTTTTACCACTCCCAACAAATAAACTTTTAAAATTATCTCATTGAATAAGTTTGATAAAAGGTCTGAAAGTTGTTTGTTTGAATTCAGCACATTCTAAAGCATAAGCATGCCAAGTTTCATTGTGATTGGACAATGTAAATGGTCAAATTTTAGTGCACAAACTCCAAAAATGGGACAAAATGAGGAACAGAGAAAAACGAATTTGAAAGTTAAAAAACATGTTTACTAAAACACTAGTCAGTATATACTGATGAAATTTACACAGAATGTCAGGTAGAGTGTCTCAAAGATATATACAAAGTTAGAAGGCACCAGCCCCATAGGTTGCCCCCTCACAATCCCTGCGAGCAGACTCCTCCATACGGGCCTTCTTCGTTGCACTGCGGCGATGGGCCCTAGCCTCCGCAGTTGCCTTTGAGAACATACTTGAGATACACCTCCTGTCAGCTTCCTTGCTTAGAGAAAGCAGTTCCTTTGATGGGAGGATGCCAAGCTCCTGTAGCACCTCCTCGAAACCTGTGTGTCCTTTGTTGAACCAAAGAACTGCGATTGCTGGCGCCGTCTCAACTACAGTTCGTGTTGCAAACTTTGTCTTGGGGCACAGTAGCCATATCTTGCTATTCAGCGATTCTGCTGCGTTTTGTGTTTGTCCTTTAACACAGCGCTGGAGCAGCTTCTCATCTGTCAATCTTTTGTACACTGGCAGCACAGCCTTGCCTTGGGGAACGCTCAGGATGGGAGTGTGCACTGGTGCTGACTGACCCAAAGCTATTGCCCGCTTATGCTTGCACCAAGACATCTCTCCGTCTGGGCAAAATTTGTGGCTGCTGGCACCATCCCTTGAGCAGGAATGAAAGTACAATGCCCAGACAGCACAATACATATCTCTTACATTCCCTCTGTTGCTGGCGATTGCCACTTGGAAATAGCCTTGCAGCTTGTGGATGGTACCATCTTTCAGCTTCTCTCCTCTTGGAAACTTCATCTTCCGCAGTGCAGTGCCCAGTCTCTTTGCAACATGGCTTGTGCAATCTTCCTTTTGCACAGGAATACTGCCATAGATACCCAGCTCTGCTACGGCAGCATAGGCTTTGCTGTCCCCTTCAGACAGGAAAGTTGTGAACTGGAGAGGTGTGGCATACAGGTCTGTCCTCTTCCAGATTCTTAGGGCAGCCTCGGTCTCCATTGCGTGTGCCGAGCAGGTTGTGTTTTTCTCACACACAGGTGTGTGAAAGGCCTTCCAAATTTCTTCTTCGTTATCATCCAGTGCCTTGTGTCTGCTACAGCTTAGGCAGTAATTGGAGAGGACTTCATAGTCCAAGCACAGCCCTGTCAGAAGTGAGATAGCTGTACCCACACCATTGTGGCTTTTGTGGCCTCTTTTCTGCCACGTTCCGTCGAACATGACCGCGACGTTCGTGCATCCTGCCTCACCTGCAGTCAGCTGCCTGGCTTGTTTGAGGTTTTCAGCGGCAGCTTTTGTCACGGCAGCGTGCACTTTTTTGCTGATAGCATTAAAAGCCTTATGATGCATTGGCTTTGCAATGCCCATAATCGCGCAAAACCGCAAAAGCTGTTCATGTCCAACGCCGATCGCGCGTGCTGCGACCACCGACTTTACGTTCACGGCGAAGGTATCCCTTGCACTGCCGCGGGCGCACTTGTCATCACTGTTGCACGATCGAGATGCGCGGCTTGAAGTATACGCCGAAGAAACGACGGTTGTTGCACATGCGTCATTTCTGCAGTACAGCTCCAAAAATGATGCCAGTCCTTTTCTTTTCCCGGCCGATTCTCTGACCGAGAGATCGCATCGTCCGCAGGCCGGGCACGCCGCGCCGCTGACGAGGTCGCTTATCATGCCGATCTCGCACACAACTGCGCTTCCGCGCTCGTCTGCGCACTTGTTATCGCCATGAAACATCTTTATCTTCTTCTCAGATGCACTGACAAAGTCATCGACGCTCCGGATAAAGCTTGCGGCATCTAAATCGGGTGCGGCCCCGTTGCCGCAGTTAGGCCTAGCGGCAGACGTACCTTCCGTCCCCGGAGCTCTCTGCTTGCGCTTGGGGCGTCTTCCTTTGTACTGATGCCTCGTCAGGAACTTGCGTGAGCGAAAATCACGTTTCTCGCTTGTATCCATGGCGTAGAAAGAATAAAAACTCGGACAGTAGCGTTGGTGCGCGTCTCGATGACTGCAGAACGAAGAAAGAGCGTCTGCGTTCGCCAGCGCGGTGGAATGCTCGTGGCCAATGGCGGCGCTCCAATCATACTATGTGATTTAAAGGGCCAGTCGCAGCGGTCGACTTCGGCTGGAAAGAACCTTTTTTTTTATTATTTTGATCAGGAGCGCCGCTGCCGATGCGGCTTCTGGGAGAAGAAGGTTGGGCCTACTTCCCCACGAAAATTCAAAAGCGGGCGACGCCGTAGTGCAAAATGCCGCGTACCCGAAATGCGGTCAAATCTGCACTTTCACGAGCCACCGCGAGTGCTTTAATTGCATTTTTTAATAACTTCCCGTTGATCCTCGGCTTTGATTTTTTTATACATAAAAGAAGAGGCTTTGAGGAATACAAAACGCGAGAAAACACAAAATCGACTTTTTCGAAAAAAATCGCGGTTTTTTCACCCGCATCTCCCCTTAATTCTCTTGTGTGTGTGTTGTGTTTGTGTATAAACATGCAGCGCCAGAGGTCTTCGGAGTCGTCTATCCAATTAGCCCACTCGCAAGTACTACGGAGTCGCCAGACAAGCGTCGCGACTACGACGACGACGAGGGACAGGTCACCAGTTATGCGACAATGTGACAACAAATGCACACACGCTGCACGCCGACATGCGCTGCGCAAAAAATAGGCGTAAACTGGGTAGGAAGCCTGCATGCTGCGTTGCGGTGCCTAAACTGGGCCGATGCTCGTGCCACCTAGTGGAGTTGTTCAACACCATGTTTCCGTCTCCCCCGTAGTACATCAGATGGCGCAGCGTATGCCACGTATCATCATCATCATCGCATTTTTAAGCGTGCTCGGCTCTTCTGCGCCACCGCGTCAAGGTCAACCCACCTTGGCCGCACTGCGCTTACTTTCAGGCGCTTTGATGGGCGCTGCTGTCAACCACTCAGGATCGTGGTACACCTTTGTTCAGGCATTGAGTCTTCAACTAAATTTCGTTACATTGAAAGTTCGGCGAAATTTACTTCATTATAGGGGGGCTGAAAATACATTGTGTTCTATGCGCCCAAAGTTACCAAAACTGAACTACTTTGTTACATCGGGGATTTCGTTAAATTGAATTTCGTTACATCGAGAATGTACTGTATGCATGCAGATGTCAGAGCTGAAGGCACAGAACGTGCAGCAGCAGGCGGAGCTGGAGCGACTACGGCAGGAGGCGGAGCGTCTCGTGCCACCACCAGCACCTGCACCCCCTCCCCTCGGTGAGGGTGTCCGCAGTGCCACCGTGGTTACTCCTGCCAGCGCCCCTGCACCCACCGTCAGGGCAGCCGTGCCCACCCCGACACCTCCCAGGGGCGTAGCAGTTGGGCCTAAGGCTCCGCCCCCGGTCGCCAAGGCCCCAACTGTGCCACAGGTGGGTGGGTGAGCCTTAAGGGACATGTTTAATGTGGCTCATGAGTGGCTTCAACTGTCATCAGTGCATGTCACCAGAGCATGGCCTCATGAACTCACGCTTGAGAGAAAAAAAAAAAAATCATGTCCACGCCAGGAGTCGAACCACCATCCTTGCTTGTCCCAGCCGAGCACCCTAACCACCAGTCTACACCAACTTCCTGTGAATGTGTCCATGGTTCTCTCTGTCTAGCATAAGGACGCTGGAGGGCATTGAGGGAAATAACAAAATGAAAATATTTAAAAATGAAACCAAAATTTTAACAATTAAATTTACGAACATTTAAAACATTTTTAAATGACGATGCCTCTAGTGGCGCAACAACAGCACCAACAACGCTCATATTTTCGCATTTCTCCAGCGAAGATTCTGCGGTACTGTAAAAGTTTTCTTTTATTATTATTATTATTTGCTTACTCTTTCTTTTTTTGCGTCTCAGTGTTGAGGGTGCTAAAAATTTGAGATTTGTGTCATGTGAAATGAGATTTAACTTCTGCTGTGAAGGCCATTGAGAAATTGATATGGCCTCAATGCCCACATGGGCTACCTACCCATGGGTCATGTTACCAGTGGCATTGTCTTACATGACCGATGACATAACCAGTGACAGCATTTTGTGTGAATGGCATAGCTGCCTCACAAAGTTCTTTCACAGCTGACGCTCTAAAAGAAAAACCGATGTGACCGGTTACCAACTGCACGTGTGAACTTTTGCATTTGGCGGCCTGGCAGCAGTTAACACTTCGCAAACTTCAGTTTCTGAGTATGTGATATACCGTATAAATTGTACATAGGTCGACTGGAAATGTCAGTTGACCCCCTTACCTTGAAAAAAAAAAAAAAAGAACAAAAAGAAAATAAAACAAAAAAAATTGCTGCAGCGCATATAGTACAGTCGAACCGGGTATATCCAACTCGAAGGGGATCGCGAAATAGTTCGATATATCGATAATTCAATATACAGAAATCGGCTTGTGACGGCACTTATGATCCGAAAAAACGATACCATATTTGTCGCGTAATCAGCCCACTCCCATAATGAACCCACCCTCCACTTTTGCACCTGAGAATTTGAAAAAAAAAAAGTGTTAAGGCCAGCTCGCTCACATGCAAGCGATTGAGCGATCTCAGCGACGAGTAGCAGCGACAGAGCGAAAAATTTCCAACTTGTTGGAACTGCTTCCCTCTCGCCGCTCGAGCCACCGCGGCAGCTCAAAACAAGGTTTCTCTGTCGCCGCGGCAGAAATCGCGAGCGTTTTTGCTTGCATGTGGATGGCGTGCGTCACTCCGTTTCGTTTCGGTCATCTCATCCACAGCTCATTTCTTGGCAGCGTGCCAAGATGCTTCGCAGCGATAACATTGCAGCGTGTTTATCTTTTGATAGCTCCTGCGGTGGCGGGGAGCGAACTTGGCAGAGTGCCCTTGATGGCTTGACGGCTTGACTGCACAAGCCTGGTTCGATTTATCACGCCGCACTTGGGGCGGGCGTAGTCCACTTCCGCAAAATCATAGGAAAGCGTGATAGCTAAATGCTGTTTGAAGCGAAAAATGCTAAAAACCAGTGTCATGATTGCAGCTGACCGCTTGCTTTCGTTGATTCATACATGCAAGGATAAACGACTCCTCCCGAGAAAAAAAAAAAAAAAGGCCGTTTCGTAACGTTTGCAGCTGCCATATCTCACGCTACGCCGCCCGCCCGTACAGCACAGCGATAAAAATGGACGACTCTCGCAAAAAAAAAGAGAGAGAGAGAGAGATCTGCCACTTTTTAACGTCTGCAGGTGCCATAGCCACGTCAGTCGCCGCGCGCAGAGGGTTCCCAACCCACGCTGGAGAAAGCGTCTGACGTTCTGTCTGAAAACGGGCTGAGCTGGCTTGGCGCATGCGTAGCGCATGCTACTGTGAACGAAGGCCAGGAGAGATGAAGGAGAGAGATAGCTCGGCAAAAGAATGTTTCGCTCTATCGCACATGTTGGCATGTTGTCACATGTTGGCACGCTGGAAACGATAACCGCAGATGCGCGCGCCTTTGGGGAATGGGCGCGACGCTGCCCTAGACCAGCCGTCGCCGAACTGCTCCTTCTCATTCCTTCCACGCGTGGCTTGAAAACGTCATGCGGCAAACGGCCGAGGGTGATGCGATCGTCTTTGGGGCAGGCACACTTTCCAGTGCGTGGTGCGTAGTTCGATCTATTGTAGCATGCGTTGACGACAAAGAAGCGCAGAAGTGTGAGAGGAAGAAGTGTGCTAACCTCGAGCCTGAACTCTGACGCTGTTTGTAGAACCTTTGCCACGCCTTGGACCTCGGACGCAACTGTAAAGGTCGCTGTTTACGCGACATCTGGTGGAGCTGCGGGGTACGATTTTCATGAGCCGGACGCCCCCTACAAGCCCAGGACGCACCCCTAAGGTGGAGACCCCAGTACACCAGAGCAGCCGCCGACTGCAAGGTCTGCCTCCCGAGTGTGGTCCTCTCCCTGACCACAGACCAACAAGGAGCGTTTCTCTCAGCGCGATGAATCCCCCGGTATTGACAACTCCTGTCCTGCTCAACCACCAGCGGGATCCACCACATTTCCACGGTCTGCCACATGAGGATGCTGAAGACTGGCTGGAGCAGTTCGACCGGGTGGCTGCCTTCAACGCCTGGAACGCTGACTCGAAGCTTCGCCATGTCTACTTCGCACTGGAGGATTCTGCGAGGACATGGTTCGAAAATCAAGAAGCCGGACTCCGAACGTGGGATACATTCAAGGCAGAATTCTTGCGTATGTTTACCAACACGCTTCGCAAGGAAAAAGCGCAATTGCTTTTAAATAGCCGTATACAACATCCGAATGAAACTGTTACGGCCTACGCCGAAGAGATGAAGCGACTCTTTCGACGCGCGGACCCAACCATGTCGGAAGAGAAAAAAGTGCGCTTTTTGATGCAAGGTGTTAAAGAGCAGTTATTTGCAGGCCTGGTGCGAAGTCCACCAACAACTGTCGCCGAATTCATAAGTGAGGCGTCTACCATCGAGAAGGCACTTGAGATGCGCGCCCGGCAATACCAGCGCACTACAGTGTCTATGAACGCCGCGAGTGCAGGTGAAGCCGTACAGTTTTCGTCAGAATCGCTGCATGATACGATCCGGGCGATAGTCCGGGAAGAGGTGGCCAAATACCTGCGGATTCCTCCACAGCCACAGGTTGCCACAGTTTTTGATATCATCCGTGAGGAAGTACAACAGGCGCTGGGCGTTCCCGCACCCGTCACCGTGCACGCACCCGCCACCGGGCCCGCACCCGTCGCCGCGCCTGAACCCGTCGTAGCTACACCGCTGCCCCAGACCCTGAGCTACGCCGCGGTCACCAGCCGCTACCTGCCGCCTTCAACAGCATCCTATGAGCCTCGCGCACCGGTCGCCCATGTGTCTTCACGGCCGAGCGTACGCCGCCGAAGGACCGATATCTGGCGAACGCCCGATCACCAACCGTTGTGCTACCATTGCGGCGAAGCTGGACACCTGTGTCGCCGCTGCCCCTACAGGGAACTCGGCCTCCGTGGGTTTTCTTTTGATGCCCGTCGTCCGTTGCCTGGTCAGCAGCCACGCGAAATCGCAGAATACATTTCGCGTTCCAACACAGGCCCAAGCCGCCTCCGATCGCCGTCGCCTCGCCGTTACAGCTCTCCTGGACGCCAGGAGCAACTCCAAAGTCCCCATAGGGGAGACTAGATGCAGCAGCCTCTGGAGGTGCGGCTGCTACAGTGCGAAAATTTCAAGATCCTCCACAGACCCACGACAGTTCTTCACTGCAAACTACAGTTCGTTACATACGGCCACCAGCAGAATCGACGCCGCTACGAAATTCCGCTGATCCTCAACGTAACCACGACGCCGACAGTCGCCCCACCACTCCTTCAGAGCATCGAAGTCGAGACCGAACCCCACGAAGCTGTCGCCGCCCGACACAACAAACTGCCGACCTGCAGATCTCCGTTGATGGCGTAGACGTCACTGCTCTAGTCGACACTGGCGCTGATTATTCAATTCTAAGTGCACACTTCGCCAAAGCTCTCAGAAAGGTCACAACATCATGGGGTGGCCCGCAAATACGCACAGCTGGCGGACATTTAATTATGCCCACGGGAGTGTGCACGTCGAGGATCACTGTACAAGGGCAAACTTTTCTGGCGACGTTCATCGTATTGGCTCAGTGTTCCCGTGTCCTCGGTATGGACTTTTTAACCGAAAATGGCGCCATTATCGATCTGCAGAATAAGTCCGTGAGATTTTCAGTTGAGAATGCTATCAAATCCAACAGCCTGCTCCCCGCTGCACTCCACATTATTGATGACCATGTTAGTGTGCCCCCACGTTCAAGCATTATGGTCTCCGTGGGTTCCCTCCCAATCCAAGATACAGAAGGCGTCGTCGAGACAAAACAGAAACTGCTTATTGAAAGAGGCATCGCCGTTGCCAGGGCAGTTGTTTTTGTTGAAAATGGCAAAGTTGATGTTCTTCTCACGAACTTCAGCAATGAACATCAACATCTGAACAGAGGGACAACTGTCGCATATCTCGACGCCATAACTGACACTAGTTATGAATGCAATTTCACCAGCGCTTCAGCAACAGAACCCTCCGACAACACTGAACCTCTGTACGATATAAACCCGGCCTTACCTCGAAAGTATCGAGAGAAACTACGGCGCCTCCTCCGTCGCTACTCTAATGCATTTGCCAAATCATCACGCGTCGGTCGAACCCACCTTGCAAAGCACCGCGTCATTACAGACGAAACTGTTCGACCACTCCGCCAGTCGCCTTATCGAGTTTCCCCTAAAGAACGTACTGCCATCCGAGACCAAGTGAAGGAAATGCTCGATAACGATGTCATTCACCCTTCCCGCAGCCCCTGGGCTGCACCTGTGGTACTTGTGAAGAAAAAAGATGGCACACTTCGTTTCTGCGTAGACTATCGCCGACTGAACAACGTTACGAAAAAAGATGTTTACCCTTTGCCCAGAATAGATGACGCCTTAGATCGTCTGTGCAACACAAGATACTTCTCCTCCATGGATCTCAAGTCTGGATACTGGCAGATAGAGGTCGATGAAAGGGACCGCGAAAAGACTGCTTTCATTACACCTGACGGGCTATACGAATTCCAAGTCATGCCCTTCGGCCTTTGCTCCGCGCCCGCAACCTTTCAGAGACTCATGGACAGCGTTCTTGGAGATCTGAAGTGGACGACATGTCTTGTATACTTGGACGATGTAATTGTGTTTGCCCCGAATTTCGAGGAGCACCTCCGTCGCCTAGACGCAGTACTAGACGCCATCCAAACGTCGGGCCTCACTCTGAAAGCCGAAAAATGCCATTTTGCTTATGAAGAGCTGAAGTTTTTGGGCCATGTCGTGAACCAAGCGGGAGTTCTGCCGGATCCTGAAAAAACAGTTGCCATCGCCAATTTTCCGACGCCGCGGGACCAGAAAGAGGTGCGACGCTTTCTTGGACTATGTGCATATTATCGACGTTTCGTGAAAAACTTTTCTAAAATAGCCGCCCCCCTTACACTTCTTACTAAGGCTGATATGCCGTTCACATGGGGCGACCAGCAAATGGACGCATTTCAGGAGCTTCAACGTCGCCTGCAGTCACCTCCAGTTCTAGCACATTTCGATGAAACCGCAGACACCGAACTCCACACGGATGCAAGCAATGTCGGTTTGGGCGCTGTCCTAGTACAGATACGGAACAGTGAACAACGTGTGATCGCCTACGCTAGTCGGGCTTTGTCTAGGGCTGAGACAAACTACTCTGCCACTGAAAAGGAATGCCTGGCCATCGTGTGGTCTATTTCGAAGCTTCGACCATACCTGTACAGCAGACCCTTCAAAGTGGTGACCGACCATCACGCGCTTTGTTGGCTGACAAGCCTTAAAGATCCTTCTGCACGTCTCGCCAGGTGGAGCCTACAACTTCAAGAATACGACATCACTGTAACCTACAAGTCAGGTCGTAAGCATTTAGACGCTGACTGCCTGTCTCGTGCTCCTGTACAACCAGCTTCGGACGCCTCAGGTGACGACGACGCATTTCTGAGTGCAATTAGTTCAGACAATTTTGCCGATGCCCAACGGAATGATCCCGAACTTCGCCAGGTAATCGACTTTCTTCAGGGTGCCGGCAGCATGGTCCCTAGCCCTTTCCGTCGTACTTTGTCTTCTCTGTGTCTCCGTGATGGCGTTCTCGTCAAGAAGAATTTTACAGCCAACAGTCGCCAATACCTCCTCGTTGTACCAGCAAGCTTAAGGGATGAGATTTTTCAAGCCTGCCACGACGAACCCACATCCGGCCACCTGGGAGTCACTCGGACGATATCCAGAATTAAAGAACGGTATTACTGGCCTCGTTTGCCAAGCGATGTAACGCATTATGTTCGAAGTTGCCGTGACTGCCAACGTCGAAAGGTTCCGCCTCTGAGGCCAGCCGGTCTTTTAAAGCCCATTACGCCACCGTCCAGACCATTCCAGCTAATAGGGATGGACTTGCTCGGACCGTTCCCTACTTCCACCTGTGGGAACAGGTGTATTATAGTAGCTACTGACTACCTGACTCGCTACGCAGAAACCGCTGCTCTTCCTTGTGCTACCGCTTTTGAAGTTGCGAAATTTTTCGTTCTTCAAATTGTCCTGAGACATGGCGCACCAGAAGTACTCATTACTGACAGAGGAGCTGCATTTTCTGCAGAGCTCATCCAGCATATCCTTGTTCTTAGTCGCACCAATCATCGTCGCACGACTGCATACCACCCGCAAACAAACGGCCTGACAGAACGTTTGAACAAGACCATTGCCGATATGTTGTCAATGTATGTGGACGTCCATCACAAGACATGGGACGAAGTATTGCCGTATGTAACATTTGCATACAATACCGCCGTTCAGGAAACTACCAGCATGACTCCATTCAGCCTAGTTTACGGCCGACAAGTGACGACCACGCTCGACGCCATGCTGCCCCACATAGACGAAGGTCCAAATGATGATGTCGCCTCTTTTCTACAGCGTGCCGAAGAGGCCCGTCAACTTGCACGGGTGCGTATACAGCAGCAGCAAGGCCGAGATGCACAACGCTACAACCTGCGGCGGCGGACTGCAGACTATCTGCCAGGTGACCTTGTCTGGGTTTGGTACCCCATTCGACGACGCGGACTTAGCGAAAAACTCTTGCGCCGTTATTTCGGCCCCTACCGCGTCCTTCGACGCGTCAGTGAACTGGACTATGAAGTCGTTCCGCACGAGGAACCAGAGCCCCGGCGTCCCAAGCGTTCTGAAGTGGTCCACGTGGTCCGCTTGAAGCCTTTTCATGCCAGATAGCGGCCCCTTTTACTCTGTCCCTCTTTCAATATAGCATCGGGACGATGCTTTTCGCACGGGGGGGCTAATGTAGCATGCGTTGACGACAAAGAAGCGCAGAAGTGTGAGAGGAAGAAGTGTGCTAACCTCGAGCCTGAACTCTGACGCTGTTTGTAGAACCTTTTCCACGCCTTGGACCTCGGACGCAACTGTAAAGGTCGCTGTTTACGCGACAATATCGAACGACCAGTGAAATTGAGTTCGATATATGACGCGGCTTTCCTATACTTTTACATGGGATTTTCAAAGGGATATTCCATGAGTTCGATATAACCAAAATTCGATATATCCGGGTTCGATATATTTGGGTTCGACTGTAGTTATAATATCGACTGCATCACTGGAGCTACGATGTCACTGCAGACTTTCAGCAGTATGGTCGGAAGGCAACTCTCTTTCGCTTCACCACCTCCGACAGTGCGTCACATAGTTCCATTAAACACGTTGCTTACACAGCATTTCTTGAAAGGCTGCACGTGAACGGCTGATCTTCACACCAATACCTGCAAGCTCATTTATGAAACGACAAACTGCGCGCTAAACGAGTGGTAATATTGCCGTTTGCTTCTGTGAAAGCCAACTTTTTCTGGATAGCTGCTGTAAATTGCGTCCACGTGCTGCTATTCATTGCTAATGAGAAATTATGGGTTAAATGAAAGAGCGCACGTGAAGGCAAATATGCCAGAGACTGAAAAAAAAAAAAAAAGGAAATGCAACTGCTGGATGTTGATGCGGCTTTGGTACAGTTGTTTAGAATTTAGAGAAGTGTGCCGTCTTTAGCGCTTGGCAATGGGAGCGAGGTGGCCGCCGGAGCAATGAAAAGTGTAGATGACACTGTTAGTCGCAGGAGCGCGTCAGAACTGCGCGCGCCACGGACAAAACGTTCAGGGTGTCTGTCTCTGTGGCTCGTCTCCTGTGTCCGTTGTATCGCGTTGCTTCTCTGTCATACCATGGTGCATTGTTGAGTGAAGAGAGATGATTGGTCAAGCAGGAAAACACGTGTCTGCAAAGAGCGCAGTCACAGTTCCAGTCCGTCTCGTTTGGCTTTCAACCACTCCCCGCCCCCTCTTATTGAAGGCTCTCTGTTCTGTTCTTTCTTTTCTTGCTCAGTGCGCGTTCTTCCACGCAACAGCACTACAGAAGACCTTCGGGTAACTTTGCAGTCAACAGTCGACCTCATCGACTACTTATCTGCAAAATACGGCTTTGCATATATCCTCACACTGAGGCAAAGCCAAGACAAATTGGAAGACCTTTTCGGCATTGTGAGGCACTTTAATGGCTGCAACAATCATCCTACACTGGCTCAATTTTTAGTGACAATTAATGCTCTGGCATTTTAAAACATAGCAAAGCCCCCAAAGACAGGATATTGTAATGCTAAAATTCTTAATTTCTTACTTGGAACCCACCTAGCTTCTTTCAAGTCCGGTTGATGAGCTTGATTGCTTGGTTGACAAGTGAAGGCTGGAGGACGTCGAAGCTACTTTGAATGTCCTTCCTCCAGATGCTTATAAGTGCGTCACTATAGCACAGTTCAATCCGTCTCATAGCTGATATTGCAGGATATGTGGCTCGAACGTTCATGCGCAAGTACTAGTACATGTAGTACTTGTTCTGCGTATCTCATTTCAAGCAAATCGTGCGTGGCACAAAAAGAAGAAAATTAATTCATCCCAAACGTCGACCACATAGGTCTTCTTTATTCATCTGCGGAGCTTGCAAAGCTCATGAACACGCTGGGAGAGTCTTTCAAAAAAATTTTCTTTCTATTCTTTTTTTTTTTTTAAGCTCAAGGAAAATTGATGCAAATAGCATGTGTGAATTTGCGATGTTTTTACTAAGCGCAGAGGTTCCCAAGCTTGGGACGTCCTACCCATGACAGAGAAATAGGGAAGTTCTACATCCTCATGCGATTCCGTTTTTTTATGTGAAGTCACTAAACCAAGAGCAGAGCTCTAAAGCAGGCCAGATAAAGCACTTAAGCTGAAGAGGTGTTAATAATCACGTTTGAGGAGTCTATTTAATGAATCTGCCTGTGTCTTGTGTGTTTTCAAATGAAGCTGCTTAAATTCGTTCATGCTCTAGTAGTTCATGACATTTTCATTTAGTTCTGTAGTGCTTTATATGAACTATTTATTTATATTCACTTAAGTCGTGAATTGTTTTTTCTGCTGGTTTTTGAGGTCGTCTGCTGTGCGTTTTCGTGCATTTGTATGAACTCTCGCTGACCTATTTCGTTTTGTATGCAACTGCCTGTTCATATGTATCCACCCACATTCAAATAAAGTATTCAACAGCCCCTGGCATACTTTGTTTCCAAGCAATTTTCGCATACCTCTATTTACATGTGGTGCAAACAAAGTGCGCTAGCTCAGCCTAAACCTTCCTTCATTGCGTTTTCAGTCTGCGCGAGTGTCGACAGAGAACTTCAGTCTAGCCCGCATAAACTGGTGTGTCCGAAAATAAATATCTGTGTCATCATAAAAATGTGTTAGACATACGTCATTAGACCTCCCATTAACGTTCGAGGATAAAAGTACCTAATACGTTGCAGGAAATTTCTTCCTGTTGTATGTCAGTTGATCGGCAATCTATATCTTATGTTGGCTGTACGTATCTTGCTGCTTATACATATTTGCACCGACGATGACCGCTTTTATAGGGATCTAGTTCCTTTATTCATGCACAGAATTGGTTTGATACAGTCAAGCGTGTGGGAGCTAAAGCGACCTAATTTATAGCTGCGCACCTTCGGCGTCCAAAGAACTAGTAGTGACAGAGGTGGTTCACCCAGCTGTCTACTCAGCGCTCCTTTGACACACAACACCCTCTCATGCCACCCGGAGCGGTCATCACTGAAACGACCAGCTTGCCGGCGGCAGATGGCAGATGGCACACTTCTCAATTCTAGAACACTATATAGCTTTGGCCAACGTTTATACAGTCGAACCTGGATATATCGAACTCGAAGGGGATTGCGAAATATTTTGATATATCGATAATTTGACTACAGAAATCGGTTTGTGACGGTACTTACGATGCGAAAGCGTATTTGTCGCGTAATCAAACCACTCGCATAATGAACCCACTCTCCACTTTTGCACCCGAGAATTTGAAAAAAAAAAAGCGTTAAGGCCAGCTCGCTCACTTGCAAGCGATTGAGCAATCTCAGCAACAAGCGGCAGCGACAGAGCGAAAAATTTCCAACTTGCTGGAACTGCGTCCCTCTCGCCACTCGAGCCACCGTGGCAGCAGAAATCGCGAGCGTTTTCACTTGCAAGTCGATGTCGCGCGCCACTCGGTTTCGGTCATCTCATCCACAGCTCATTTCTTGGCAGCGTGCCAAGATGCTGCGCAGTGATAATGTCGCAGGGCGTTTATCTTTTGATAGCTCCTGCGGTGGCGGGGAGCGAACTTGGCAGAGTGCCCGTGATGGTTTTATTGCACAAGCCTGGTTCGATTTATCACGCCGCGCTTGGGGCGGGTGTCATGATCGCAGCTGATCACATGCTTTCGCTGATTCATACTGCAAGGATAAACGACTCCCCCCCCCCAAAAAAAAAAGAAACTGCCTCTTCTTAACGTCCGCACCCGCCATATCTTACGCTATGCCGCGCCTACAACGCGTCGATAAAAGTGAACGACTCTTGCAAAAAAAAAAAAAGAGAGCCAGAGAGAGATCTGCCGCTTCTTAACGTCCGCAGGCGCCATACCCACATCAGCCACCGCGAGCAGAGGGTTGGGTTCTCAAACACGTTGGAGAAAGCGTCCGACGTTCTGTCTGAAAACGGGCTTGAGCTGGCTTGGCGCATGCGTAGCGCGTGCTACTGCGAACGAAGGCCGGGAGAGAGGAAGGAGAGAGATAGCTCGGCAAAAGAATGGGCACATCCATGCACATAGCTTGCAAACATGTGCTGGCGCACGGGAAACGATAACTGCAGATGCGCGCGCCTTTAGGGAATGGGCGCAGCACTGTCCAGACCAGCCGTCGCCAAACTGTCTCCTCTCATTCCTTCCGCGCATGGCTTGAAACATCACACGGCAAATGGCCGAGGGTTATGCGATCGTCTTTGGGGAAGGCACACTTTCCAGTACGTGGTGTGGAGTTCGATATACCGAACAACCGGTGAAATTGAGTTCGATACATGACGCGGCTTTTCTATACTTGTACATGGGATTTTCAATGGGATATTCCGCGAGTTCGATGTAACCAAAATTCGATATATCCGGGTTCGATATATCCGGATTCGACTGTAGACCCTTTTCAGTTCCGCATATCCTCAACGTGCCCGCAGGAAACAAGCGGCCCGCCGCTGCTCCCGTCACCGCGGCGGTAGTGTCGACCTTTGCGCCAAGCAAGAGCGTCGTCTGCTACAGAAGCGCCGCGCTCCACTCTGCTTCCCGAACTGCTCTGAAGCGTTGCTCGTGCTCTGTGACTTCATTATCTGCGCTTTATAGGTTTATAAACTTGAGTGCCGTGACAGTAAGGACATTTAATGCTTACAAGAAAATGGGTGTCTGCGATAGTTATCGCTTTGGGCAGAACAGTCACCTTTTTGTGTGTGCATTTCGCCATTTGGTTTTAATGCCTGCGTACATATACATGTACGTATAAGTGCAAACAATGACAGGTAACACCGCGTGCTACAACACTCAACGGTGTTTCAGTCTTGCCAGTCGCGTTAGGTGTTATGCGATAGGTTATGCAAGTACTCCAGTCGAAAATTTGTCGGCGTAGTAATTATAGTCCTCACCGCGCTTCGGAAATAATGGGGGCCTGAGTAAAAGAAATCGTATCGTGGTAATTAGTAGTTCTAGTTATTGATGACCGATTGGTTTGTGGTAGACAATAGTGAGTTATCGAAATCACTGAAGCTAATTGAGCGGGGAATTAAAGGAATTGAAAAAAATATGAAAAAGGGGGTTCAATGATGTCAGGATGCTCAGAATGGAAGCCAATGCTCTATGATGCTAAAAAGTAAATTTCAGAGTGTCAAATTGATCAATTAAATAATTGAAATAGTTGAAAAAATGAAACCTGCATTAAGATGTGTACTGCACAGAATGAAAAGACAATGTTAGCAGGTGCTAAGTATCGGTGAGTAAAAATTGTCAAAATAAAAAAAAAAAAATGAAAAGTGCCAAGCATTGTCTGTATGTGCGAAACGCTATATCGTCTTAACGGCGGAGCATCAGTGTCACCCTTATTTTTAGATTTTCCGACGTGATCTAGGTAGGTTGCCTTGGAAGTGAGTGCGTGCTCGCTATGCTCACTCCTTTTTCATCGTGTTCCATACAAATTAATGTTTTCATAATCATTATGGTTTTGAGCAATAGTAGGCACGCCACCCAAAAAAATCTTTGGTGAGGCGTACGTGTGAAGCCTCTGACAGTTGATGCCATCTAAACCCGAGGCTTGAGGCGACTTATTAAGAATCGACAGCCTCCTGTTATTGGGATATATTCTAACCTGACAGGTCTTGTATACTTTCATAAGAGCTTTTGGCACTTTCTTCGCCCATTTCCTGAGTTGGTTAATTTGTTTCTGTTTTTTCTGCGGGCTAAAACGGCACGAATCAGCCAGCCTCTTCAAATTACGGCCGCGAAGCGCACTTTTTTTATGGTTTAATGTAGTGCACTTTATGTTTTCTGAATCGTCCTTTTCAAAAGCTTTAGACCCCTTTTATCGTTAAAAAGAAATCCGTCCTGTTTGTAGCAGACAGTCCCTCCGCTGTTAAAGGTCCAACGAGCCTTGCATAGTTTCCAAAACGTGCACAATCGCATCTACATCTCTTAGCGAAGTGGTTGTCAGATCTATATGGACAACGTCGACACCAGTTGTCTGCAGCTAGATATTCCGCAACTAATGCTCATCTTCGCGGACTGCGCCACTAGCTCTTACTAATATTCCTGCATGAAAAAAAAAAATCAGCCTATGATCAATGCACATTTTCATCCAGAGCTGCCGATCTCTATGTAACCATAAAGCGGAAATTTTTTCCCAATCAGTTGATTAAATTTCACTCGTCTGATTTGCTCAGTATCTTTCGCACATCGCTTTGTGTTGTGTCACTGAATGCAAATTTGGTGGTATTTATTTTTAGATTTTTGCCGTTTGCCGTTCCTGAGGTAGACAGATGTATGATAGGTCATATTGTCACCAGCACGGGCTGGAACATTGTGGAAAGACACCCGAGTGGCCGGAACCTTCGAGACAGATCTCGGTGCATCTTGCGCTACAACAAAACTGATAAAGGTATGACTCGCGACATCGAGCATTAACAAACAAAGATTACGGAACTGATACGCGGTCCAGAATCAGAGGGATAAGCCTGTATGCCGGCGGCTGTTAAAAATACAACAAATACAGTTTTGAGGATTTCGCGGCAATATGCTAGGAAATGTATGACGCCAGAGGGACCGTGCCGGTAGCTAAATTTCGACCACTTCTTCGGTGACTGCATGTTTGTAGAATTTAGCAATATAACCTCTTCCCAGAAATGTGTGTTGCACACGCTTCATGTTGTTCGCAACAATTTGGCTCTCCGGGGTATCGTTGTCTCCCAGTTGTATGACAAACGGCCATTTGGCGGCAGAGAGAAGTGTCTCTTCTCCCAGTTACGCCGGTGCATGCTGAAATATTATGGCTCAAAACGCATTATAATATGTTTCTTCAGTCCTGACACATTCTGAAAAAGATAGCTGATAGTCACCACCTACCCTCTGAATGATTACTTTCAAAATTTTTCGCTCGATAAACGTCCAGCAGCGCGTGGTACTTGTAAATCGATTAATAATTCATGGCCAATGCCGGCGCCCACATTGAACTGCAGGGTAACATGTACAGTACAGCTGATCATTCGCAGACACTAATACAGAAAAACCAAGATATTTCTATGAAAAAAAAAATCACTAAATTATTGCACGCATGCTGCCGCAGCATCGGCCGTGCTGCCGTATCGGCGCGTAGTCGGTGTGGAGCAAACTTCGACCGCAGCGCCATCTCAGTGCTTAGGCACAAAGCGCGGCCGCTTTTGGAGGCGCAGTTTCACAACTAAAGAGGATCTGTAAACGATGGCTTTGGCTGTCTGTTCACGAGCAAATATGCCACATGTTGCCAGACTGAGCCTCACATTTTGCTAAAGACCGCTGTATGAGACGAATGGCGACTTTTTTTTGCTTCAAGAAAAAATCTCAACTTATATTCAGGCGTGATGTTTTTATTTCTGTTGGTGAGAAATTGGCATCCTCTTTTTGTCTATTTAATCAGTAGCCACTTTTCTTTTGTTGTTTTTAGCAACCAAAATTTCCTGCTGAGGGATAACCTGTGACACCCCTTCATCCCACTCCCCCCCCCCCCCCCCCCACACACTTCCCCTTTTTATCTTTGGTGGTCCACAAGGTATATTTGTGTTGCCAAAAGCCACATGCAATTGTGCCTTCTGTCTTGGCATATTTGTTAGCAACAGCAGTTGATGTACATTTAATTACACTCAACGGGTTGTGTCTAAAGCAATGATCTCAATGTGGAATGATCTCTCTGGAAAGAAAAATTAACAGTGTGTTAAGTGATAGGCCATGAGACAAAACCATAAATGGGAGTTTTCTTTTTATAAGAACTGCGTTGGGCAAAAACCAAATAAATGAGATAAAGAGCAAGCGAAAGCAATAAGTGAGCACTATGCACACATGTTTACCTAGGTTAGGGAAGTAAAATCAAGCCTTGAATGGTGCCTTGTTCCATTTTGTCCAGTTGCTTTCATGTCAAAGTGCTTATAATAATATTGGTTATAACAGCAAATAATGCCGGTTAGAATGATATATCAGATATAACAACGGACTGCGTAGCACCATCAGCTTTTTTCATGTTTTCTGTAGTGAAATAAACCACTTATAAGAATGCTGTCACAAACTCATTATTGGTTTTAATTAAACCTGGTCACTTAGAACCTACATTAAGGGACAAAAACATGAAATTGTTGCAACCACACCAGCCAAACAATGCTCACAATGCAGAAGCGTGCGTATGGCAATCTGCCAGTGCTGACTGACGCATTGACCTGATGCTGTGAAAGTGAAAACCACACATGACTACTCATGCACACATCTTGTGCACCAGGAATGCTTACATTCGCGGGAGCACAGGAGAAGAGAAAAGGCTGAGATTTTTCGTTATCTCCTTTGGGGGAGCAGTTCATTATTATTATTATTTTGGACAGTGTGCCTCTCATAGGAAGCACGGAGAGTGCCAACACATTGTACTCCGTCAGTCACGAAGGTGCATGCGCCTTACTGGCACGGTGTTCTTTTTTTTTTTTTTTTTCTCAGACATCACTCTTCTCTCAGCTTGCAAGCTCATCAGATTTCCCATATATACAGTTGAATCCGGATATATCGAACTCGAAGGGGATCGCAGAATAGTTCGATATATCGATAACTCGGTATACAGAAATCGACTTGAGACACCACTTGCAATTGTGGAAAATGATACCGTATTTGTCTCGTAATCAACCCACTCGCATAAGGAACCAAATCCCTATTTTTGCCCCTGAGAATTTGAAAAAAAAAAAAGCCGTTCGGTTGCGCGGCTCTTTAATTCGACCATCGCATCCACAGCTCATTTATTGGCAGCGCGCCAAGATGCTGCGCAGCGATAACGTCACAGCGTGTTTGTCTTTTGACTTTACTTTTGATGTTAGTTCCTGCGGTGGCAGGGAGCGAAATTGGCAGAGTGCCCGTGATGGCTTGATTGCGCAAGCCTGGTTTGATTTATCGCGCCGCGCTTGTGGCAGATGTAGTCCGCTGGCAAAAAATCATTGGAAAGCGTGATAGCTGCAAATTCCGCTTTAAGCGAACAATGCTAAAAGCCGGTGTCATGATCGCAACTGACCGTGTGCTTTCGTTGATTCATAGATGCAAGAATAACCGACTCTCGCAAAAAAAAAAAAAAAAAAAAAAAAAAAAGATAGTCTGCTGCTGCTTAACGTCCACAGCCGCCATAGCATACGCAACATCGCATAGTCAGCACAGCGACAAGGATGAACGACTCGCAAAAAAAAAAAAAAAATATTGTTGCTTCTTGGCGTCAGCAGCTGCCGTAGCAGAACACACTCGCATCGCACGTCAGCCGCTGTGCGCACAGCGTTCACAACACACACTAGAGAAGCGTCTGCCACGGGCTAAGCTGGCTTGTCCGCGCATGCATAATGCGTGCTGTTGCAAACGAAGACCGGGAAAGAGAGAGGAAGGGAAAAAATAAAGCTGGGCAGAAGAATGGGCACATCCTTGCACTTTGCTCTATCGTGTTTTTCCCCTCTCCCGAACAACAGGGCTGCATTGGTTCCTTCTCGTTCCTTCGCGCACATGGCTTGCAAACGTCACGTGCTGGCTCGCGACAAACGGAGGAAAAAAAAAAAGCTTTTTTTTTTAACCTCCATGGCGGCAAATGATCACCGTAAATTCGCGCGCCCTTGGGGAAAGGGCGCTGCGCTGTCCTAGACCAGCCATCGCCGAACTGTGCCCTCTCATTCCTTCCGTGCGTGGCTTGAAAACATCCCGCGGCAAACGGCCGAGGGTATTGCGATGCTCTTTGGGGAAAGTGCACTGTCCAATGCATGGTGTGGAGTTCGATATATCGAACGACCGGTGAAATTGAGTTCAATATACGATGCAGCTTTCCTATACTTTTACATGGAATTTTTAAGGGGATATTCTGGGAGTTCGATATAACCAAAATTTGAATTATCCGGGTTCGATATATCCGGGCTCGACTGTAATTGCTTCTGGAAAGCGGGCATCGTTTGGAATACTAATGACGTGAAGTTTCGTGAAGCTCCTATCAACGCATGATTATGGTGGTTTGTCGAGACTTGAATAAGCCTCCTATGATTTATGATGCAGTTGCAAAAAATGCAAAATGCACCAACAAAGTGATTGTCTCACCTATGCTGATAATGAGGAGGAACAGGAACCTACGCAAAAGATTCCTTACAGACAATGGCGTCCCTTTGGAACGTCATTTTTACTGAAGGTCTGCCATTTGGGTACAATAATAATAATAATAATTTGTTCGCAGGAAAGGAAGGGCACGGTATCTGTCACACTTGCTCTGTGGGCACCTGAACTCATTCTTAAGGGAAAGGAGGAAGGTAGGAGTGAAAATGGAAAAAGAGAAAGAGAAGCCATAGTCGAGGGCAGCATAGTATTTATGACTACCTGGGGAATGTTTAACATGCACTGACATCACACAGTACACTGATACCTCTCCGATTCGGCTTCACCGAAACGCAACCGCCAGCTGTCGTGATCGAGCCCAAGCGCAGTAGCCGGGCATCTTAACGATTGCACCACCGAGGGGCCCACTTGGGTATTTGCAGTAGTCAAAGCACCCTACATAAAGATGTGAACAAAATATGCTGTGAACCAGTTGAATCTTACTGATCTGAATTTTTTCTTCAAAGAAATCAGTATTGTAAGCTACTCTGTTGTCGTTAAATGTTTTGAAGTTTGTCATTTACTTCTCTTTTTTTTTTTGGTTTGACCCAGTTATAACAATCATTAGTTATACCAGTGATATTTTCTTGCCTTTTCAGTGTTGTTATAAGGGGTTTTGACTGTATTAATTATGTCAAATATAGTAGGGGGCAGCTACAGCACCATCAGCTTTACTATGTATGCTATGGTACATTCTGGGTCTATTTTTGTGGGCTCTTTCAGCTCAGGTAGCCAGGTGTGAGGCTGATGCAAAGCATTCCAATCTTGCGCCTTCGTTCGCGGACTTGGTAGTGTTCATTTCACTTATCATCTTGCACCTTGGGAAAGTGTTTCACATTCCAATTGTTGCCTGCTGCCAGGTTCCCCCAAAGCCGGCTCCCGACCGGACATTGGTCAAAAAGCCCGGAGTACCAGTCATGGCCGGCGGCATTGCATCTGCGACCGGGACCGTTCTCCGGCCCACACCACCCCCCGTGCCGCCTAACAAGCCCATACTTCAGCGCAAGGACCTGGGACCGAAACCACCCGTGCCACCCCGCACGGTGCCAGATGCACAGGTGGGTGGCGGCTTCGGCGCAAGTCCCGCCCGCTACACCTCTCCACACTGCACAGTGATGTCTTCCCAAAGGGGGGCCCCCGTGCCAAGCCTCGACCTGTTTGGACCCGAACTGGCTGATTTTCAAAGCCTACTGGTCTCCATGGCAATGGACAAGCCCAACAGTCCTCTGCGAGGCGGCTCTTAGAGGCGTTTTTGAGGGGCTTGGTCCTTTGCTCACTTCGTCAATTTTCGTTTGCTTTCTTTTCTGTAGTTTTCTTCTAACCGTCAGCCCTGGCAGCTAAAGAAAGCCACTCACCTCTTCTTCCAATCACTTTCATGAAAAACTGCATTGAGGTAGCCGACTGTTGACCACATGACTTACAAGTTACTAAGATGTGGTCTTTGGCTCATGGGTGTCTTATATGTTGTTAGGCCTACGTGTTGACCTTTGTCACTGGAGGGTTTGGCTTTAGTGGTAAATGCAAAGCCTGTTGTTTTGTTGCAGTGTAGAATAGTGTTGTAGAGACTCGATGAGGTTGGTGCTTACAGCACCTGTGAGCAAGTAAATGCGTGCAGCGTATCCTAGTTTATGGTTCCTTTGAGCAGTGGACAAGAGGTGGAGCTATATACCGCTTATGGCTGTCATCTTTAAAAGTTGCATCATGAGAACTTTTTCTTTGTTTTTAAGTGATCTTTGTCTTAAGTAGTAATCTCCGCAAATTAAAACACATATTTTGTTAAGATGGAATACAGTCAAAAGAGCCATACTTCATGTCACAGTGAAACTGCTCCTTCATTAAGCTCTAGGTTGTTAAAGACATCAATTAAAACATGCTTGTTTAGAAATCACTATTATGTCAATTTATTGTGCCATACAGATACTTGAAAGGAGTAAGTCATGTACTGATCTTTTTAATGCTGATGCTAGTTCCACACTTTGATTTGGGGTGACATTTTCACACTCTCAGTGTGTGTGTGTGCATGTGTACGTGTGTGCGAATATGCATTTGTCTGTTACACCCTGTGGAAGCTTGTTAATTTGAACCTCGATAATTTGAATTTTTTAATCATTCGCGTAGCAGTACTTGGTCCGGCCAAGCTCCATAGAAGTCAGTGCAAAAAAAAAAAAAAAGCCCGCTAATTGGAACACGAGTAAGTTCCGCCATGCCTGGCACATGACCAAAGAAACACCTCCAAAACAGAGAGAGAAGATAAAGCCAAATACTAAATCCAAAGCATGGCCAGCACTGTCTGGCTGTGCCAGAGATTAAAGGGATGGTGGCCATGGTGACGGCTGCCAGCTCTCGGTTCCGCATCACCTCCGAGACTTGCAAGCGAGTGCTCGTTAACCCTTTCGCTGTCTGGCGTTTCTGGCCGTGACGCACCCCTAGTGTCGGCTTTGTTTCAGGGAATGAGTATATCACGGAACAAGCACAGTGATTTATTTTCGATTATGATTGCTATGCAAATAACATAGTCATCGGAATATACACATTTTAGTGTTCTGCAGGTATTATTAACATCATCACATTAGCCTGATTATAAATTAGATAAATGAAGATAAGAAAAAACTGCTCGACACTTCTTGGGAGTCCGATTTGGAGCTCAGCTCGTATTTATAATGAAAAGAGCCATCCAGTCTGTAATCAAAGGTCTCGCGCGGACAGCCATCCGAAAGTAACCACGCTCATGGAGGGCGTACATCCAGTGGCCCACACAATGGAAAGAAAGAGCACATTGGGAAATCAAGATGACGGAGGCAGGTGGAAAGAGGCTAAAACAACCTCCTTTGCTGCTGCTAGCTGCAAGCAAGGGCATGGCAAGAGAGAGCGAAAGCAGCGATCGAGTCATCGACCTATTGGAGAGGCAACACCGCAAGCCCTTAAATGTGACGCGTCATTGCAGACACGCCAACAGAATAAAAATAAAAAGCCTGCCAACCTGCAGCAGGTGGCAGAACGACCCTTGAACCCCTAACTGCACGCACGCACCATGAAACGCGTGCACCACATGATCAATTAGCGCGATAGAGTAGCGCACGCGGAGCGACCGCGCCCCCCAGCAAAGAAGGTGGCGGGGGTGGGCGCGTTCGCTCCATACTGTTCAGTATATTCGTACCAACACAACACGGGGCGAAAATATGAACTTGTAGAAAGATGTTACAAATGGTGCAGCCTGTCCATGTGCGCCAACTTCGCGCTCAGGCGTGAAGTTTTGAATGCACGATAGAGTACGTACCGGTACGTCGGTGGCTCTGTGGAGGGAAAGCGCGAAAACGTACTGGTATGTTCGTGACAGCGAAAGGGTTAATGTGACACGATACCCAGAAATGTGGCGCAACAAACACAAACACAAGCGAAGAGACACAACACACGCCACATTTCTGGGTATCATGCAGCACCAACTAGCCCCTCAAGCCGTTATTTTGAGGTTAATGTGACACCCGTTAATTTGTAAATACAGTTACGGCTTACCTTCGGCATGGTCCCAGCTGATACATATAAAGCTATGGTGTCGAACGGGCGCTATGGGTTCAGGCATGACGAAACACTGACGGCTTTGTGTCTAATAATAGGCTGGCTACTTAGTTTTGGTTTTGCATTTAGAAGCTTCGCGCCGTTCACGCTAGCCTGCAGCGATGGCGCCTATTGGCCGCGCATCAACCAGCTAACCAATCACAGTTGCCCAGTGTTTTGAAGTACCATTTTTAGTACTAGACGTTTTCCACTGTTCAATTGGCATGGTTCTGGTGGTTCTTCCACTGCTCCAAAAATATGCGCTTGTCAAGTGCCGTTCAATGCGTTATGCGGCGAAGTCTTGCGCACGACTTAGGCTGCTTGTCAAGGGGCACTGTTCCTACTGCGTTGCACCATGAAGGATGCTTTGACACACTCCACAACGTGCACGCAATGAAGCATTGACGCTAATGCTCAAAAAAATAATCATTGCCATGTTGCTCTCGTGTGAAATGCAGGCGACCATTGCCTTATTTTCGTCAGATAAATTTATCGTAATGCAAGTTGTTCTTGTTAGCCATTCGATAACTCACACTTTTTTCAGTCCCAGGCAGTTTAAAATAATGAGCTTTTACTGTACTATGTTTTGCTGAAGAGCACCTTCCTTCAACTTCAGTAAACTGCGCAACCTTCAGCTGTGCCAACCAGTCAAGCATGCATTGGCACCTGTGGAGCGAAGTAATGTTGCTTCAAATTGACTGGTAGTGCATCTGCACAGTGACTTTTCAGTTGATGATACCAGGCTGCACTGAAGAGAGCACATACTTGTTTGCCACCAGTTCTCAACTCTGACCTGTACTTATTGACTTCACATCACTGGTTGTCATGCACTCTTCAGGAAACACCTTGGCCTGCTGTTTCTGTCCACAGACTCCTTGTTCAAACAGGCATTGATTCTGAAAAGTTTGCTTGATGGACAGTCAAACCTTAATGGCTCTTCATCCAACAGCATAAGAAAATTGCTTCGAGCCGATGAAGTCAGAGCCAAACGCATGATGCCTTCATTGCTGTCAGTTTAGTTTTCTACCTCATTCCTTGCTAGACGTAGCTCTCTATTTCTTTCTTTCTTTCTGCTTCTCTCCTTTTGTACTTCACAGGGTAGGTCATTTTTTGTACTACCTGTTTTACAGGGCTTATTGCAACAGGGTTGGCTGCTCTTTAGTAGCATATGCAGTTTTCTGCCGAGTTCCGGGGTTTGTCCATGGGCAGTAAATAGTGCATGGGCAGGTGACACTAAATTAAACTGTAAATTGCATTAATTATTGATCTTTTGAGAAGTTTTTGGTGTTCATGCTTTTCCTAAGCATAGTTACTGAGTGTTGAACTTTTTCGTTTTTCTTGGAAAAGACAACGCTTGGTTTTAGTTTATACATCTCATAATTCTCGTCCCTATGATAAAGTGCTTGTAAGGCTGCAGAGTTAAGTACACCAAGAAAAATTTTACACTGAGCTATTAATGGCTCTTGGTAAATTTGAAGGCTAGGGAACGCATTCTTAATGGAGGCTTTCGCCTTTTTTTTTTTACTATTTGATGTAACTTCGTCTAAGCTGTTCATTATAAACATTTTTCATCCACCTTTTTGTCTGCCTCTAGTACCCTGCATTTCCTTTCTTTCATTCCTCTTCAGCATTAGTGCATTCTAGGCCTGTTTATTTGCATTTCAGTATGTTTATTGACTGCCTGTGTTGATGAGCATGCATGTATGTACGGCGTTAAGCGACTGTGCTAACATACGGTGTGTTTGGTGCCAGAACCTTGTGCACAGTACGGTTGCATTGTACTGGAACTCGCACTTGCATCCTTGGAATCATTGTGCCTCTTCGAGACGTGAATGCATGGCAACCTGTGTTCCCCTGCATGTGTGTGAATGACGGGTGCCAAGCTTCGTCACACCGAGCATTCCTCGAAACTGCCTCGCCTGAGCTTTCTTCGGGTGTCTCTGCGTTGTGCACGTGACCTTCAGAGTCCTCCTCCTCCTCACCTCATCCTGTGCACCGATCACCAGCCACTGGAGACCATGCACATCTCCCAGGTGATGATGCCTCGGGTCGCTGCGAGCTGAGCTCTTTAACATACCACTTGTGAAATGCACCCCCCACAGGCCACACTTTTTAATTAATGACAGTTCGTTGCTGAAGAATGATTTGCAATCCATTCAGATGGCCACTTATTTGTTCATTAAATGATATCAAAAATTATGAGTTCTGAGAACTGTCACACTATAAGTGGCAGTTGGAAAGGGCGCTGTCACGAACAGCCAGTTGCAACTAATTAGGCATGAGCATCTGTGTGCTCTCTTCTGGAGACTGGCGTGCCACAAATTTTCTTGCTGCATTGAGTGTGTTGCGCACAACTAAACTATTGTGACTAGTCACATTTGTTTGCCTTCAGCTTTTCATTTTTTCTTCATTACAGCATGATGAACAAAAATATATATAGCTGCCTTATTATTGTTACCCAGTGTGTGTGAACCTCGCATTCTCACCGTGCATGGGCAAGAGCACGTCTAACAGCATGGTCTTAAAATGCAGGGTAAGCAAAACAGTGCACAGGGTCTTTTTGGTATCAGTTGTAATCAACCAGCAGTGTTTCATCGGCATCACCGGAAGCACTCGTAGCAACGTTCGTCCCACTCGACAGAGGAATAATTTCAAACGAAGCAGGTTTCGTTAGAAGTCAAGCGTTTGCAGGTGCATACTGAGCATTATTTTGCATGAGTATTGAAAGAAGGGGTGGGATGCCCGACTGCTACGGATTGCCCAGTGATGTAATCACACCCCATTTCCTCCGGCTGTGAAAAGCTTTGGGCCTTGCTACAGTGCCAGGGATTTTATGAATTGAAAGCGTGTTTGGTTGCAAAGCTATGTATTTGTATCAGCGAAAGCTGGTCTGGAGTGGCAGACCCATTTTGGCGTCTCACAAGCCTGTCTTGGCATCTCTGTGCGAACGCATGCATGTCATTATATTCTGCTTGCGGTCTTCGATTCAATCGCATTCCCAGTAGTCGGTCGGTTTGGAGGATGCAAGCAACAAGCACGATAACACTGGCACAAGCATGTTTATAGACATTTTATGCATGCGATGAGATAACCATACGCACAAAATCCATCTTTGCTGACGTGTCGGGCCTTATAGCAGGCAATGATGCCCTCTTCTTCTGCTTGCAGCAGTGTCTGTACTGCCAAGGCAAGCTAGTTCTTGTTTGCGCTTTGTGACCTTGTCCAAAGTAGCAACCTAGTGGTCACACGTGAGCTTCCTCTTGCCAGCGAACAAATTCTGGGGGCGACATTTCAAGTCAGAGGATTCGATGACGCCAGCACGTAACTCATAAGCGTAACACTCACTACATCTGTGCCATCTATTATATCCAGGTCGGATTGGACACTGCCTACACCTCATGAGCAACTGCTTGCAACTTCCATTCCATTGGCGGCGCATTTGATAGTGTAGTGTTACATACTGCACCGCTTCACCGACACCTCCATTGTTATTGCAACCTGCGCTCGGATCTTTTATCGAGAGCACTCATCCCGTGAGGCTTTTATTCTTTCCTAACTCCACTTTTCTCCTTTCCACGTGTGGTGCTCCGTTGTGTGACATTGACTCCCAGTGTTGTACGCCCTCTATTTGGCTGTTAGTTACTAAGTTAATAAAGCTTTCGCTTTAATACCATATTTACTTGAGTGTAATGCAGGGAACATTTTTTTCCTTACCAAAAATGAAGTGAAATGTCAACCCCCGCATTATAATCGAATATAAGCGCACTGACCAAGGCAGACTGCACAGTCTGCCTTCATCACATTTTTTTCTTTCAAAGCGTTCAAAAAAAAAAAGAGAGTGAATGTTCTGGAAGTGGTGCATGTCGGAGATCGCAAGTTGCCTACACACTGCTGAGGCCATACAGCAGGAGCCAGTCGCAAAAAGTTTCTGCATAGATGGATAGTCCAACGACACTTCATGGTTGCTGCGGCCAGTTCCAGTTGGTGAAGGCTTCCAGAAATCCATGCTAGCAAGGATCAAAGCTAGGCTAGGGGCCCAGGGATACACATCCTGGTGGCAGTTTTCTTCTGCACATGTTAGTTATCTTTCATTTCTCGAGGTAGCATGCTCAGGATGCATTTGGCAGCTCCACTGGTGGTCGCTTGCTAGCCTTCGTTGCTGCTTGAGTTCACTGACTTTACATGCAGCTGGCACATCTCTCCGTGTACCCTTTTATGCTTTTGCATGAAAGTGCAGCACTTACCATAGTGGCTAGTTTCTGATAGCCCAGTGGGCTTAGCTGTTGCGTGCGAGGTAGTAGTCTAGTGTAGTAGGTTGTTTTTTTCTCTGTACATACATATATCTGGAAAGTTAGTTGGGGTAACGTTTCAAATGTGTGGGACACCTTCTTTCTGTTCTCCTTTTTATTTTATTTTGTTTCTGGGTTACCTAGTGCATTTGGTGTTGTGTTCACCCTCAACTTTTTGCCTTTCTTGCTACTTTTTCTCTCTGGCTCCTGTTTCATCGAGGCTTGACATTCCTTCCCCTGACATCGATTTCAGTAATTTGCTCAGTTTTCACTTCTCGTGTTCACGTTTTGAAAAGGGAAATTTGGAATCCATTTGTGCGTTATTATGCATTCTTTTCACAGTTTTAATGAGTTTGAAAATATATTAGCTAAGGGTTTGCACTGTTTTTATAATGCATGCCAGTGAAAAGGAATTTCACACATTATTCATGTTGTTACAGTCAATTTGGCAGGAAAGTTGTGAGGTAACAAGCGTCACATGTTAGCAACTTGTGCCATGCCGAAGATGGCCATTTGACTTGGACAGCGAGCAGGTCAGGTTTCTGTGGAATGTGGCGTTGATGCTTACTTGTGAGGAAATTTTTAACTCTAGGTGGGCTGCTACTTGATGCATGCTGAAGCAAACGGGGGAGCCCAAAATCATTCTTAAGTAGGCTTTATCATCCTCAATAATATCTTGCAGAAGCAGTTTTATATGTATGCAGCAGGACTGCCAACCACTTTATTGCATGAATAACAAGTTGGATTTTAAGTTATTACAACCTTTGCTGACAGATGCTGTACATTTTTAGTGTTCTGTGCATGTTTAATGTTTTAATTAGTCAATTCATTAGTGTCCTGTGCATTTGATCTTTTTTTTTCGTGCTCATTGTGCTCACCTACTATTCATCTTTGTTATCATAAATCCACTCTAATGATCTGCACTTAGTGGGTCTTCGAGAGAGCTGGGTTTCATTTCAACATGAGTGACTTGGCAGTGCTTTCTATTCCTACTGCTTCTGGTTAGTCAGATGTGCTTTTGTAGCTTCATAATGTATATGTTTACTGCCCCGTCAGCTGTAATTTTAAAGGAGTCCTGACATGAGCTGTTGCAGCACGGAAAATGCCATGTACCTGGGAAGCTTTGAGAGGCAGCGTGTTAGCATGACCTTGGCAGTTAAAGCCAAACTTTATCACAATTAACCGTAGTTGTAGAGCTTTTAAACTGCTTTGCGTGTTCTGGCGCTCGTCACATTTAGCACCGTGATCATATCTTAAGCAGGCACCTGTGCATACAAAAGTCACCGAGAAAGATAATGTTGGGACCCCCAGAAAGGCAGCCAGTTTTTGTGTGTAGTGCTTTTTTTTTACGCATTATATCAATTCCTGTGTATATATGCATTACCCCTGCGGCAGCATTTTCTTAAGCCCTTTTCCTCCTTTCTCTCTCTCTTCACTCTTCTTTCCACTCCCATTTTACGTCCTTGCAGGGTGGCGTGCAGAGGTGATAACATGCTGAGACTGCTTGTCTTTCGCTACGAACCCCCTCTCTTCCACCTGTCTCCGGCAGCTTGGTGTGGAAAAAAAAAGTGCGGAGCAAATGCCCTAGAGCGTGCTTCGGTTTGCTTGCTGGTCAGGGCGGGTGATGCTTTCCCTTTGCCCCATGCTACTGCTGCTGCTGCTGTTCCTGTGCCCCCGTTTCTTCTTCGCTTGCCTCAGCCGGCCTTGCTACCAACAACACCTCAAGGCAAGAAAGTGTCACAGATATGCCTGCAGAGAAGGACAACCTGCGAGGTTCTTGTTTCATTCTTGTGGAGAAAGAATGTGCAGAGTGGAAAATTTCTGCATGCATACTGGGCTAGATAGCAGCTTTTCGCTTGTGCGCATTCTTTCCTGCGAGTTTTGTCATGGGTTTTATTGAGAGGTAATCTTCGTGCTTGTACCGCCATTCAGAAAAATGGACGAGTAGCACTTCTATATCAGAAGCCGCCTTACTTGCCTATCAGTCATATTTGCCTGTGGTTATATTTGTGAAGTCATTTTATTTGACGTTTACATGTGTTCCACAAAAACAATGTTAGGAATGGTGGGCTTCTTTGGGTTGAACAAATTTTCCACTATAGTCAAGTTCGTTAAAGTTGAAATGTATGCCAGTGTTTTGGGGACACCTCTTAGCTAGTGTTGAACACTCCGTGTGCCCAGCTTGCTGAGATTTGCATTAAACCCTCAAATAACCAGCACAGCTAGCTTGTGGCGAAGTCATCTGCTGTACAAGCAATGCATGAACAGTTAACTAATGCTGGACCTCAGATGGGGCTTGTAATGCTCCTGGACAGGTCTCAGTAACTGGTAAGGTATCAGCACTTAACTATTTAGGTTGTCATTTAAGCTGCTGTGGTGACGCAAAGTTAGGCTGGTAAGTGTGATCAGTGGATTTTAATGAGCACTCGGGACAAACTCAAATTTCGCCCAGAGTGACGAATTATTATAATGTTAAAGAGGGCCGCTTTTGAATGGAGGCAAAAAGCAAGGTGTGTGTGCTGTGCGATGTCAGTGCACATTAAAGAACCCCAGGTGGTCGAAATTTCCGGAGCCCTTCACTACGGCGTTGCTCATAGCTTGAGTCACTTGAGGACTTTAAACCCCATAAATCACACTAAACCTAAAGTCAGAGGGGCTACTTCACTGGGGAAGGGGCTAATATTATCAGAAAAGGAAAAGAGGGTGGGTGTCACCACCATTGCCTGTTTTCACACATTGGCTTGCAGTAACCACTGTCACATGTTTGAATTGAAATGGTAGGGAAAAGTATTCCAGCTTTACCTAGTGGTTTTCTAGCAGCAAAGGTGTTTTTCGCAACCATACAAAACTTCAGCAGAAAAACAAATGTCCCAGCTGTATTGAATTTTATTGATCGTGCAGACACGACTGTGTATCTGTTTAATCTAACTGCTATGTCCACATTTTAACGGGCAGAGTGAGAGGCAAAATGGCTTCCTACATAATGTTAGGTTTACATCAGAATCTCATTTATTTGGTCAGGATGCTGCTTTAGCGTATAAGAATCCATTTATATGAGGAAAAACAAAAGGCTATTGCTGGAATGGCGCCTCTAATAATCTGTCTTAAGTTTTCCGCTCGAATAGTAGATTTAAACACCTTTCGAAATTCAGTTTTGAAGTAAAATGCAGTGAAATGAGAATGAAGAGCAAAGCGCACACTATGGTTGAGTTTTGCAGACCTGGCTTGACGAGTGCACAGAGTCCTGCAGTTTCCATTTTTCTTTTTCTGCCTGTATTTTATGAAATGGAATTAAGGTGCACAGATCACAGTGACAGCTTGGTTTTCAGTGGACCAGGTGAAAGGGGGACAGTTAGGCTACTGGTGCACCTAGTCTGATGCTTCGGAAGTACTTGTGAAGTCCTCAGTGGCAACATATCCTGACAATGGAGTCTTGCCTAACTTACTCATGGTAGGAACTAAAAAAAGTCAAGTGCCACTGTCAGTTTCTGGTGCAGATCCGATCTGAAGGACGCACGTGATATTCACGCTAGTCTACAGCAGCTGAAGGTTTCACTCGAACTTTATGCCCTGCGTTGTACTGTTATAAGTGGCTTCCGGAGCAGGAACAGCAGCAGTGTCTTGATTATTCCTCGAGTTTATCAAAGTGGAAGGCATCTACAGTTTATTTTCTATACCTTTTACCGCAGTCGAATTCCACCCTATGTGAATGTCACAGGATTGCAAAATATATTTGCATCATCAAAAACTGGACAAAATCTACGTGCTGAACTATGCGAAACGCATTCTTGCAGATCCGATTATGGCTGATGAGATTTATTTATGGCCTCGTGCCAGCTAGGAGCGCTTGCAGTGCTTGACGGCCACACCGTCAGTGAGGCGCGGGCCACATGCTTACAGCGTGTACCATGCAACTGGTGGTTGTGGCATTGCTGATATACACGCGGCCCTTAGTGGTTGTGGATGTGGTAGCAGCTCCCGCCTTCTTATCCATGTTCCATGCGGTCTGAATGCCCAAAACTGCGCATGTTGTACACAGCTCACTTCGGCCACCAAATTTTACTGATTCGTATCGCCCCGAAATTCGTATCGCCTGTGGTCGTCTCGTCAAGCTTCTACTGCACCATTATTTTTGGCTCGAGAAGACTGTGACTAGGAAACGTGCAGTGTAGTGTTGCAGACTACAAGCGTAGTGTGGAATGTAGAGTAGTGTGAAGTATAGCGTTGCTTTTGCTGAGCTGGGTTAGCGCAGCTGTTGCTTGTATACATGGCCACTCTCACTCCTTGTCCCGTGCTACATTTCCGAAGTTGGTTCATTTGACGGTGCCCTCTTCGCTTACAGTTCTGATTTCTCACAAGCACGAATATCCAAACGGGGCCGTAAGTGCAAAGCACTGGTACTTATTAGCGAGTTCTTGTTGAAAGCTGTCGTACACTCTTGTGGCTGTCAGTCAAGCAGCTTCGCAAACTCCAGGTTTTAAGGGTGTTAGTATTCGTACCTGCTGGAAATTGCGTGAATTTCGTGCTGTGTGCATCTGTAAATGTGTGAGAGACTCCTCAGCCCCGGTTCTTTAGATTGTGTTGTTTGGAAAAGTGGCATTTCAACACGTGTGTTAAATTTTCGGTGTCCGGAAAAAGACTTGGCACGTCAAGAGCCAGAGAGGTGCATGACTCCTTTTCGTCTCTCGTGTCCGCTTCAGATACGTAAAAGTCAAGCCTGTGTGTGTCATGGAATACTACTGGAATTTCAGATCAACATATAACACTCTTTCATTGTATGATATAATACTGTAATCACCTGTGCATAAAACAGAGACTTAATATTGCCATCGGGGGATCCTGCCACCTGTCTTGTCTGTGGAAATGCTAGCTTGCTTTAATGTACAGACGCTAACGTTTTATTTGCCAGTGAAAATGCCGTTTGCGAGCAAAAGTTTATGGAAGGTTACGGTTGAGATAAGTACTAATAGCCACGTACAGATGTCATGTGAGACTCAAGTTGCCTTTCTGTTCTTACGAGCTGTGTACTTATGCATTAGAGCTGCAAGTTTCTCCGTATAGGCACCAGTCAGTTTGTTCTTGCAGGAAGCATGTGTGACCTTTGCAGACGGAAAAGTTATGCTTCATGCTGTCTGACTTTGTACTGATGCTTGAGCACTTGTAGAGAACATATCTGTAAAGCGCCGTCTCTGTATTTGCTGTATAGGATTCCAATGTTGCACAGTGACGTTTGGCTGTTCCTAGTCTTGACTTGAGATGACAACAGGTTTACGTTCAGCTGGCATCACCTATGCTTGATGCTTTGGCACGTGCACTTAGTCATTGGTGCCTGTCAGACAGAATTGACAGAGATAGAACACGGTGCCTGAACAAGGTATGCAGACGCGGCACTTTGTTCAGGGTACCTGGAATGAGATACATGAATAAGGTACTTATGGCACAGTATCTCTTCCAAGCTATTTGGAATAACGTGTCTGAACAAGGTACCTAGAACATGCTATCTCTTCCAAGCTACCTGGAATAAGGTACCCAGAGCACAGCACCTTGTTTCCCATGTGGTTGTAACTGTGCGTCTATTGGAAAGGTTTATATTATTTAACCGGGCACTGAAGCTGCTTGCGTTCCTGCACATGGCATTTATCTCTACCGTGTTTTATGGCTGCTTTTGACACGCAAGCTCTCTACGAAACGATGGTGGGCTCTGTATATTTGCCAGGTGTATGTTGAACGTGCGAGTACCGTCGGCACCTTTTTGTTGTGACACCTTGAGGGAGGATGTTTTCCAGAGTTTCATCGAGTGTTCTCACCGGCCACTCTGTATACTTACATTCACTGCACTTCATTGTCATGCTCACACCTTTCCTCTGGCTCGATAGCTATGCACATCAAGGCTACAGCAGTTGGGGCACACTTGGAGAAATTTTATTCCACTTTGTCTTGGCTTGATGAGGACAAGGAGACTCAGGTCAGTCGTTTTGTTGTGTGGGGACCTGCATACTTAACTGTAGTGCCAAACCTTCTGTGGGCATGTTTTTGTGTAGTATTCAGCACGGGAATTCTCTGCATCTTCACTCTATCTTTTTCCCAGAACTGTGACTGGAACGTCTTCCAATTTAGACCCGTAGCCAGCTGCACTTGAAAGTGACGAGTCCTCATGCCATTGAAGCTGTTGCTTCTTTTCTCAAAACTTGTGTGGTCCGTCGCTGCACAGGCGGGCCTTGTCCTTATTGCTGTGAGTAATGCGGGCATCTAACACTGTGGTTTGAAAATATGTGCGTGTAAATTCTATCTTATTATCAGTACTCTCATTTCTTGCCAGGGCATGCTGCTACGTGTGTATGGAGTGGTGGCTGAGCTAGAACTTGTCAGGCTTCTGAATAATGAGTTAAGGCCATTCATGCGAGTCACATTATTGCTGGGATGTTTACTGCTAGTTAGTGAGCTTCTGTCCCATCGTGTGACCTTGTGCGGGTCGTTTGAGATGAGTTTATGAGCAGTGTTCCAGCATAATGACCTTGAGTCTTAACAAGACATTAACCTCGGCACTGCAGCGGAAGAAAATGGAGCAATTGCTTAGTTGTTGTTCACCAGTTATTGTCCTAGCCGCTCATTTGCATTGGCCTTGACTGTCATACTTTTGCGCTGTGCACACATCCTCGAGCATTCCGTCTGAGTGCAACAATTCAGAGCAGCTTTCCATCCACTGCAAGGGGTTATGGTGTCTCTTGCTGACCAGTGCCATATGGCATGGCCTGGGAGCATGAAATTCTACAGCTGTTATTTGCATTGTGCTCACTTGGCATACTTTTCAAGCCTCTTCACATTCATTACAGGGACTAGAAAACTCACTGTTAAAGCAGTCTAGACCAACAGAGTATCTTTCAAGGATATCAAAGGTCTAGGTTTTATCACCAAACAGGGCCTTGCTAAGTAGCTCAGGGCACAAATTGCAAAGAATGATGAATGATATAGACAGGCAAACCAAAATGGTAGGCCTAAAAATTGATATGCAGAAGAGTGAAGTAATATTCAACAGGCCCCGGAAAGGAACAGCGGAAAGGAAGGTGCTGGAAGTGGTAAGAGAATACATCTATTTAGGACAGGTAGTAGCCACAGATGCGGGCCGTGAAAAGGAGAGAGAGAGAAAAAAAACTTAATTGTCCACTGGAGTGGGCCGCAAGCCCTGGCCATGCACGGCCTCACTGCACTAGATGTTTGACAGTCCATGTCTCTGCAGCACATTTGCGGCCCACGTGATGGCGGTCTTCTGCCAATGTGGGTCTGTCACGCGCAGTAAGGCCTCCCATTCCTCCCAGGTGGAGAGCTCCAAGCCCGGCGGGGGAGGATCAGCGGAGCAATAACTAGGAGAATCAGATTGGGATGGAGTGCATTTGGCAAGTGCTCACAGACCATAACTATCAGCTTACCAGTATCCCCCCAAGAGGAAAGTATATAACAGCGTTATCTTACCGGTACTCACCGATGCTGCAGACATATGGAGGCTAACGAAAAGAGTTCTGCTTCAGTTGAAGACAATGCAAAGAGCTATGGAATGGGAAGTGGTAGATGTAACATTAAGAGATGGGAAGTGTGCAGAGTGGGTTAGGAAATAAACTAGACTTAATGCTATTCTAGCAGAAATCAAGAAGAAGCGAGCATGTGCAGGACATGTAGCGTGGAAATAGGATAACCAGGGGTCTCTTAGGGTAACCAGTTGGATTCCAAGGGAAGGAAAATGCAGCAGGGACCGGCAGAAAGTTAGGTGGGCAGATGTGATTAAGAAGTTTGCAAGGGTCAAGTGGATGCAGATAATACAGGACTGGATTGATTGAAAGAATATGGAGGATGCCTGCACCATGCAAGGGGTATAGTCTGGCTGATGATGATGATTACGGTGCCAGTGTGAGTACATCTGTTGCATCTGTTTTGTTCGCATCACATGAAGCTACTGAGAGTGTTAATGAAAGGAGATCATTGCTATTTCTTCAGCTTAGCGATGAAACCTTAAGTGATGGGCTGGTCACTGGATCTAGAGCAGAACCAGTGCTGGTGTAGTGCCTGTGCTCCTAAAATTTGCTGGTGTCTTTTCTACAAAGCGGTGTTAGAGGAATAGTTGCGTACAGACTAGTCTTGGGCTCATAACGTTTGTCCCCTGTCCTCTGTGTGGCTTGCGACAGGAGCCATTTGACAGTGCCCCAACCTTAGAGACCAACTGGATGTCTTGATTTCTTTTTTACCCAATAAATGAGCCAGAGGTAGGCTGACAACAAATAGTGAGTTAGTGGTGAAATCAGCTAGCTGTGTTTGTGGTCCTGGATGTCACGGAAGTAATTTTCAAAAAAAAAAAAAGAAACATTCATTTCTTTTGCTGTCGTGATTTCAAGGTGTCCTACATGTTTACAGCAGTTAGTGAGCCAGATTTGTGCTCAGTTTTCCTGTGCTGGCCTGGAATTGAACTTAGGGGCAGTGGCACCGAGCTGCAGACAGTGACTGCCTGAAGTGTGATCTCAACATGGCTATGTCTCCTTTCTTTCTTTCTTTCTTTCCTTCTTTCTTTCTTTCTTTCTTCGGTTTTGCTGTTTTTGTGTGAGGAATGTGAAGCAGCATAGCTGACTGTCACCACCTCATCATTATGAAATGCTTTGCTAGTGTGCCCGTCTGATTGTAACAAAATAGTAACATTTGACAGCCAATAGATGCAGGTGTAATGTTTACTTAGAGGAACTGATGAATGTGCCTGGTTGCCAAGAAAGGTTTCTTGAACTTTTTGACCATTCTTCTTGTATCTCCACACCAGTCAGTCATGACCGCAAGTTCTTTTATTGGGGCTGTCGGTTTAAACAAAAACAAATTCTAAGCTCAGCCTTGTCACCTTGAAGATAAAGCCTCCTAATATTTTCAGTGATCATGGAGAGAACATAATGTACTTGCCCAAAATATTTCATAGAGGTCACCAAAGAGTCGTACAGGAATTTCATTGCAAATATATATCAGTATGACATGGTTTCATTATGTGTGATTGCTTTGTGAACCACGTGTGGCTACGGCTTGTCGCTCTGGGTTCGTAATGATGGCTTTGCACCTGGGACTTCAGCATAGTTCCCTCTTCACTTTGAAACACAAACGTCAAACGCACTTCAAACTGTTGCTAGTCAGCTCATGTGGTGGGCACCGGCATGTTGCTCCGCCATCTGTTCAGTTGGTATCATCACACCCAATTGTCGTCACCCTGCACAATCAGTGCTGAGCATTGTAAATTCTGCGTAGTAATCTGTACTCCCGCATCCTAGATGGTGTGATTGCCCTGTGGATGCCATTTGGTCGTCGGCCATTTTGCGCTGAGAGCAGTGACATCACGAGTGGCCGTGTGGCAGCGCTTGTCTTGTTGCATGACATGAGCTATGTAGGGAGCTTTGAGCTTGTACATCTTTTAGTTCTAGCAGATGGTGTACGAGCTTCGCGTTTGCCATTGGGCCATGACCGCGACCATCTTCCACATCAAGTGCACGCAACTAATGGCAATTTTCAAAAAACTTTTCAAAGTCCTTTCGCAAAGTCTTGCCCGACTGTTCACGTTTACAAGTGTGTTTATGACCAGTTTTCCTTTGTCAGTGGTCTAATAAGCTTTGCTGTGCATTATTTTTCATTTGCATGTTCTCCACAAGTGGGCAGCTGTGAATTTTAGTTGTGTACAGTGCTAAGCGAAGAGTCGTAAGAGAGCCTGTTATGCTACTCTGGTGCGTGCGCTGTTCGAAGAGAATGAGCGTGTGTTGTTGGACCTTTCACTGGAAAAAAAGCGTCATTATTTGTAAAACCATTCTATTTCGTTCTATTGCTATTTTAATTATTTTTTATTGTGTCCATTACTGCGCTGGTTGCCAACACTCATGCGAAAGTCTGCTAAAGATGGACTTGTGCCATATCACTGAGCGCACACTCTTAGAACTCTTTTAAGTGCGTTTCTTTTAGTTCCCGTTGGAAATAGCAATAAAAAATGAAATAAAACATGCATAACTGGTGTTGTCCGTGTCCTTTTTTGCTCTCCCATCCACTCGAATGTGTGAATAGTGTATCGGGTGTATGACAACACATATACAACTTAAGGCTACAGTAACCACCATACACAATTCTTCCATATTAGAAACTAGTCTGTCATTAAGGCTTAGCTGGTTCCCTAAATAAGAAGCTAACCATCAGATAACCAAATTATAAACTCAAGAATTTAGGTGCTTCTGTCTTGTTTGGTGCATTAAAATCTCAAAAACTGAACCTGTTTATTATTCAACGGGGCACACCGGGAACCATTTCCCATAGCCTGCTGCTGTATCTTGTAGTTGTACCCTACTACACGTAACATGGCTGCACCATTGAACCCTGCCAGTGGCACTGAAACTTTGCGGCAAATAACGGCTCGAAATTCAGTAGAGGGCAGAGCAATGAGCTACACACTAAAGCAGGTGCTGACACGGGCCCATGTGGCTGTACAGTTAAATCTAGGCAGAAGAGGGAGGCTTTTATCTGCGTCCCACAGAGAATGGGCTATCACCCCTGCACCCCACGGCTGACCGCAACCCCACTCAGAAATACATGGCATGGTAACAAAGCCATGTCTCGTTCCCTTTCCTGTCCAGCTCCCGCTGCAGAACAACGAAATGCTGTTCGCAAGTTAGGTTCGGAAAGTGTTAACAGCACTGTCATCTCTGCTATTTCGGGAATTAACACCCTGAAAGTGCGCCTTTGAGTAAACGCCTAAAAGCACCCTTCGGGCGGAATAAAAAAAACATGTGTTCGATAACGGTGGAAGGTCGGGATAGCAATAGCCGGCTTGGAGGAGGGGTTTACCGCATACCCCTCTGTGTTGGCGGATCGGCGACCCAGACAATCATTTGCTGCTGGTGCGCTTGGAGGCCAAGAAGTTCGCAGAATCTTTTGTAGAGGATTCTTCCCGGACGATTTGCACGAAAGGTCAATTGAAGGCGTCTGTAGAATTGTGCTACGTGGAGGATCTTAGTTGCATATGCCTTAAGTGTTCGTAGAGACTGCGCACAGAGGAATACACCCAAACTGTCCGTGAACAACAGCGGCAGCAAAAAGAAGCATGGACTCGTACGCAGCTTTGACGACGCGCATTGCGTGACAACTTCGCACGCGGCAGCAGCGAGGCCGACCGGGCGCTCGCGACGCCGCTTGTGAACGTGCATCACCTCGCACGGACCGGGGAGTGACGTCAAATAGGTCAGACGCTCTCCGTTGTTACCGCCGCCGGCAGCCCAGCCTCGGGAGGAGCGGGTTGGACGACGCCTCCCCTCTCGCGGTCGGAGGTGAAATCTCGGTCAAGGTTGAGGTCCCCCGTGCCACGCTGCGCGCGCGAAGACCGCTGCTGCCGCCGTCACTGATGTGTGCGTGCGTTTGTTCCGCGCTGTGTGCGTGCGTAACTGTGGATCGGCGTCTGTGCGAAGCAGCGGCGTGCGGCGTCGTCGCAGGAAAAGCAGTCACCGGGACGATGTCGTGATCTGGCGTGTGTGGGACAAGGTTTCCGTGTGCGGAGAGAAGCCGCCCTCCTGCCGGAATGAGACTTGTGCAGCGCAGCAGCCCGCCCGTGTGGGCAATAAAAGCCAAGCCAGTGGAAGAATTCAATCGTATATACTTGCTTGCAATCATGGCGCGTGCGTTTTCCACTGGGGAGGAAATATCTGTCACCTGATGGCAGGCTGCGCGTGCACTTGCGCGCCCCTTGACGCAATGTCGGACGTCTGGAAGGTGTGTACGAAGACAGTGGGTGCGCTCGCTGACACCGGAATTGAAAGGTACCGCGCACTACAAAACCAAACTGGCTGACGGAGGTCCACATGTCGTTGGTTCCTAATTCTCTGTTCCGTACTACACGCTCACACGCCTTCATATACCTTGCAGCCACCTTTAGAAGGCAGTGCGTGAGAAATAAAAATGAAACGCGGCCATTTCCTGGTCGTGTTTTCTGTCCGGAGATAGAAGCAACTTAATTGAGACACCACTCAGTGAAAGCCAGGAGAGAAGCACATCTTCCCCGTGGCCTTTAGCCGTTGGCCAGAATCTCTCGTGACACAGCAGCAGCAAGATATCTTGACCGATGCTGCCCTGCTGGACGTAGGGTCTGGGCTACAGAGTAAAGCCTCCCTGGATAAAACGTACGCAGTTTTTTTTTATTATTATTCTGTTTGAACCAAAGAACGTCAGCATCATCCACATTTACTCCACGTAGCTGGCTATTGAAGGAGAGGAGAGAACACGTGGAAGCTGCAGGAGTGCAATGAGACAACCGATCGATTACGCAATGTAGAAGACCGCAAATATATATCCTTTTCTTACAGACTGCTGTCACCACAAATGATCTATAAACGTTGGCTAAAACGCCTTCACTCGATTTAACGCGTTCTCCGGAAAATTGAGCGCCGACATTCTGAGCGAAAAAGCACGAGCCAGGTGGCAGGCAGATATGGTAGTAGGGGACATGTTCGTGCACTGACTGGTCTTTTCGAGTTGGGATGTCGCGAGACCACGTGATATGGCGGTGTTGGCAGCTCGGACTTTCAGATGAGAAGGTGAGATCTCTCCCTTCCCCCCAGACATCACTCAGAGGATGCCGCCACTGCACTAGCCATAGCCCGCACGAAAGCTGGATACAGTTTTACAGATCGAAAGCCGCGATTCTAAATTTTGCACGAGGCCGAGTCCATTCCCCCGCTTTTGGCATACTGGAATCGCCCGATGCATTCCCACCTCGCCATGTGTACCTAATCTGGGTGCCTGCGCACTTCAGGAATCACGGAAATGAGCAGTCAACCTTATAGCCCGAGGTTCTTTAAGCTGGGCTTCTGATCCAGGATGCACGAAGGAACGCATGCACTCGTTCAATGAGCTGACGCAGGCATCAGAGCTTCGCGCCAGCCCTTGCCCCCACCCGTCCTTAGACAATACGCAACGCTGTGACGCAGAGTACAAACATACTCTTCCCTAACCCATTATCATTTCCCGCTACCATTCCTCCTTCCCAACGCCTGCCTATACCCTGTGTCCGGAACCCTTTGCCTCTCCCCTCCACATTCTCTCCCTCTGCCCGGCTGACCCTCCAACGCGGGGCCTAGGGTACTTCAAGACCTGGGAGACCCTGCTGCGCTCGGAGGACCCGGCCGTGTAGACCATCGCCCGGGCCACCAGTGTTATATGAACTTCTGGGACAAACGCTTGAGTGCGGTTTGGTAGCGCGGGAACCTGGAGGTCAGCGTGCCCCGAATCCCTTCGTCAAACCAAAGTTTTTTTGTCTGTGGTCGTAACCCAGCCTTTCAGCCCTGTTTGGGTCCCAGTTGGACATGCTGCCTTAATGCCACGCAGGCACGATCGTTCGGTTTATACTTATGCCGGGTGGCCTTTTAGATAATGGACAGGTTATGACTATGCTTATGAGTATGTTTGGTATAACAGAAGAACAGATTAACCTATTAGTGAAAAAAATTATCCGCAAGCGGAGCTGGCCAACGAGACCTTTCAATGCTGTAGCCGCCACGCGCCCTTTTAAGCAGAGTTTAAGTGTTCGCCATAATTTTTTTTGCCTTAACCATTTCGGCCCTGAATCTTTTATTTTGACTATAGGTTTTTTTCTTGGGTATTATTTTTATCTATCCTCATCAGCCTGATTATACCCACTGCCGGGAGAAGGCCTCTCCCATATTCCTCCAATTAGCCCGGTCCTGTGCTAGCTGCACACACTTTACCCCTACCAATTTCTTAACATCATCCGCCCACCTAATGTACTGCCGCCCCCTGCTACGCTTTCCTTCCTTTGGAATCCAGTTTGTTACACTAAGCGACAATCGGTTATCCCCTCTTCGCACTACATGCCCTGCCCATGCCCATTTCTTCTTGATTTCCACTAGAATGTCGGTAACTTGAGTTATTTCTCTGACCCACTCTGCACGCTTTCTATCTCTTAATGTTACCCCTGCCATTTTACGTTCCATAGCCCTCTGCGTTGTCTTCAACTTAGGTAGAACCCTCTTCGTTAGCCTCCACGTTTCAGCCCCATAGGTGAGTACAGGTAAGATGCAACTGTTGTATACTTTCCTCTTGAGTGATACCGGTAAGCTGCTGGTCACAATCTGCGAGTGCTTGCCAAATGTGCTCCATTCCAATCTTATTCTCCTTGTTATTTCCTTTTCATGGTCCGTATCTGCGGTTACTACCTGTCCTAAGTAGAGATATTCGCCTGCTACTTCCAGTGCTTCGCTAGCTACTGTAAACTGCTGTTACCGAGGCTGTTGAACATTACCTTAGTCCTCTGCATATTGATTTTCAAGCCTACCTTTCTACTTTTCCTGTCTAGGTCATCAATCATTATTTGCATATTATCCCCTGAGTTACTTAGGGGATGAATGTCCTGATTACTTTGGCTACTGTAGAGGTCAGTATAGAACTCCTCGGCTACTTTGACTGTATTGTCCATGTTTGTGATGACGTTGTCCGCCTCGTCCCTTAGCGCATACATCTGATTTCTGCCTATGCCCAATTTCTTCTTCATCGCTTTGAAGGCCCACTGTCCAGGCAATGACCTTTTAAGCAAAGGAGCCCAGTGTTTCGATCAGGTACCGGAGATAGTCTGTGCAAAATGCTACAGCGATACGCGCGCCGCAAAGCAGCAAAAATACAAATCAAAGCTCTCTCATCCTCCCCGTCGGGAAACCAGCTTCCCCATTCTCTACGAGCCGCAAGGATGACGTCGTAGTCGCAAACGACATCCATTGGTCCATCTCGTTGACTGACGAGCGAAGGATGGGCGTACACCACCGCTTCCTGCGCGCTTTTCCATCGCCACGGTCGGACTGAATGCAGCGGCGCGCGCTCCCGCGCCCGTTATTATTATTATTATTTTTTTTTTTTTTTCACGCACGAGAGACCACGTTCTACCTCCCGCCAAACTCGGAAAAGGAAGGGGGGATTTGGCTTGCGGAGGCTAGACGACCGGGTAGGAGAGTGAAAAACCTTTGCGATGGAACGGAAGGAGAGAAGCACGACAGAAGGGGGTGATTGCGTTGGCTGTAACTGCGTTATTAGCTACTCTTTTCAAAAACATTTTGCGCCTTGCGTTCTGGGGACGAAGTCTCATAGTCACCGGGAAAAAAACAACTATTTTCGACCGGAGGGTAGACAGAGGACCTTTAAGGCTTCCCCCGTTCTTTACAGCATCCTTAATTTTCTCCATCTTATAATTCCTTATATCGGCTACTTCGCACTTATTCATTAGCTTTGATATGTCTGCCAATTCTGTCTGGTCTGTTGGATTGGAAGTGTTCATACTTTGGCGTTTCTTTATCAAATATTTCGTCTCCTTAGACAGCTTTCTGGTATACTCTCTAACTATCCTATCGCCTACTTCTACAGCGCACTCAAATGATTTCTCTGAAATTATTGTTTATTGCATCTAGGCTAATATCGTCATCCTCGGTTAGAGCTGAATATCTATTCTGTCGAGAGATCCTGAACTCTTCTGCCCTCCCCCTCACAGCTAATTCGTTGATGGGTTTCTTTCTTACTAATCTGTTGCGTTCCTTCTTCAGATTTAGGCTAATTCGGGACCTCACCATCTTGTGGTCATTGCATCGCCCTTTCGCGATTACCATCTACATCCTGCATAATGGTGGGGTTTGAACACAGTATGAAGTCAATTTCGTTCTTAGTCTCCCCGTTAGGACTTTTCCATGTCCACTTCCAATTCTTTCGTTTGCTGAAGAAGGTATTCATGATTCAAACTCAACTAGTAACTCCCCCCTGCTATTCGCCCGCCCACTGCCTGGTCTCCTGCCTGCTTTTTTCCCTACCTTGGCATTGAAGTCGCCCATTAGTACAGTATAATGCGCCTTTCCCTTCCGCATTGCCAATTTTACATATTCGTAGAAGCTTTCAACTGCTTGGTCATCATGACTACATGTAGGTGCATAGGCCTGTACAACCTTCAATTTAACCGCTTATTAAGCCTACGATGCCTACGATGCCTGCCACCCTCTCAATAATGCTATAAAATTCATTTATATTACCAGCTATATACTTATCGACAAGGAAACCTGTTCCAAGTTCTCGCCTCTCCGGTAAACCTCGATATACAGTACATGCCCGTCATTCTACAGTGTATGCTTCATTCGGCCTCCTAACTTCACTAAGCCCCATGACATCCCATTTCATACCTTCTAGTTCCTCTAACAGCACTGCGAAACTATAAGCTATAGCTATAGCTTCACTAGCTAGGGTTCTCGTTAAACGTTGCCAGGGTCAGTTGCCAAGGTCATTTTTATCAATATGGTCCCATTATCACGCAGCAAAAATTTGTTTGCAGAGAAAATATTAATGTATTTAGAGACATGTCATCAAAATTAATTAATTCAGTCATAAACATTTATTTACAAGGATGACCTGATGCCTTGAGGGGAAGTGGGCGGGTTAGCTGAGGGTGCCAGACTCTGGAATGAAGTCTAATCATCATCAGTCAGATTGTGCCCACTGCAGGGCGAAGGCCTCTCCCATATTCCTCTATCTAACCCGGCCATGTGCTAGCTCTATCCACTTGACCCCTGCGAACTTCTTAATCTCATCCGCCCACCAAACTTTCTGCCGGCCCCTGCTATGCTTTCCTTCCCTTGGAATCCAGTTTGTTACCCTAAACGACCATCGGCTATCCTCTCTTCGCACTACATGCCCTGCCCATGCCCATTTCTTCTTGATGAGGTCCAGCAGCTGGCCCATGCCTTGGTGTCGGCACTTGGGGCTGTCCAGTCTTCGTATGTCTGGATGTGGTGAGCAGATGTGTAGATCGCCGTGCCAGGACAGGTTCAGATCAAGCGCTGCGGATCAACGGAGTCAGCAGAGCTGTTGGGGCAGCCGATGCTGGTTCGGTGCCATCGGCTTAGTATGTCCGGCGTATACGCTGGACCGGCTCGCACCTTGTGAGAGCTTGGGTAGGGCGAGAACGACCATAAAGAATCGGAGGAGTAATGTCGGGGAAATGGCCCGCAACACACCCCTCCGCTGATGTTTAAGGTGTGTGATGACGAGAGTCGGGTATTGTGAGGGTAATGGGAGAACAAAAATCGGACATCATGCAGACTCGGCGGGTGTAAAGAAACAACTGAATGAAAATATGTTTAATTTGTTTAACTATGAAGGACTCGTAAATAAATGTTTACTTTTGTAGCGTATAGTTCTTTCATCATCATCATCATCATCATCAGCCTGATTATACCCACTGCAGGGCGAAGGCCTCTCCCATATTTCTCCACCTAACCCGGTTCTGTGCTAGCTGCATCCACTTGACCCCTGCGAACTTCTTAATCTCATCCGCCCACCAAACTTTCTGCCGGCCCCTGCTACGCTTTCCTTCCCTTGGAATCTAGTTTGTTACCCTCAGCGACCATCGGTTATCCTCTCTTCGCACTACATGTCCTGCCCATGTCCATTTCTTCTTCTTAATTTCTACTAGAATGTCGGTAACTTGAGTTATTTCTCTGACCCACTCTGCACGCTTTCTATCTCTTAATGTTACCCCTACCATTTTTCGTTCCATAGCCCTCTGGGCTGTCCTCAACTTAAGTAGAACTCTCTTTGTTAGCCTCCACGTTTCAGCCCCATAGGTGAGTACAGACAAGATGCAACCGTTGTATACTTTCCTCTTGAGCGATACCGGTAAGCTGCCAGTCATAATCTGCGAGTGCTTGCCAAATGCGCTCCATCCCAATCGTATTCTTCTTGTTATTTCCTTTTCGTGGTCCGGATCTGCGGTTACTACCTGTCCTAAGTAGACATATTCGCCTACTACTTCCAGTATTTCGCTACCTAATGTAAACTGCTGTTCCTTCCCGAGGCTGTTTAACATTACCTTAGTCTTCTGCATATATAGTTCTTATATATAGTATAAAGAACTTATATATAGTATATATAGTAGTTCTGCATATATAGTATAGTTCTTTATTTTGATCTAATTATCAGTTTTACACAGGCAACGAACTATTACTTTTTATTCATAGCCCAATGAAGCGCTGCTATCCGTTTGATAAAAGAATGAAGAACGCGTTTGCGAACACTTTGTATTCGCGTTGTCGAGAAAAAAAAAAAAAGCAAAATACGCTGGATGTTCCCAGTATCGAAGGCATGCATACGAGCTGTACGTCCGGAAATGCCTGGCATATACCAGTATATTCTAGGCACTATATTCTAGCTGTTGTCCACATGCCACTCTTTGGGAATGGAGCGGGGGCGAGAAAGGGCATCCAGGCACACTACAGAGCGAAAGACGCGCGTCGGCAACAGCCCTCGTCCACCACCGAAACGGTAGCGAGTGCAATGACGGCCTACAACAGATAAACACATAGTGACATGCAGGCTAGTCCCCGCCGCAAGCGGCAGTGACCTACCAGTCCCAGCCCCGTAAGGCCAGAAGCATCCACTTAAAGATATCAATGTACAGCATATAAATGGCTAATGCGATCAATTTATCAGTTTTCTGTACTGTTGCTTCTCTTGTCAAGGGTTCCTTGTCTTCCTCCTCACACCAGCCAGCTTAGCATAAATGCGACAATAGTAATGTTGATGGAAAGAAGGATCCCGAGGGGACTAAAACAGTGATTGTCAGTTGTTTTGAAGCGAAAGCTTTACTACGCCAGCTTTTCGAGCCGTCAGCGTGACGGAGGTTTTCACCTTCAAGTGATCTTCTGCGCCTTTTTTTATAAACCAATCTACAATTGAAGCTAAATGTTCACTACGCTAGGTAGAGCCGTTTTTCACGGAGCACAAAATTTGACCTTCGAGCAACCCTGACCTAATAAAGTGTATACCACGATTCCGTGGTATACCTCCGAAGAATACGGCGCCTTCCTTTCCCCAAAACCTAAAGTACCGCGTTTCGATGGAGGCAAAACGAAGCAGCGTCCGTGTGCTGTGCGATGTCAGTGCACGTTAAAGATCCACAGGTGGTCGAAATTACCCCGGAGCCCTCCACTACGGCACCCCTTTCTCTCTCTCTCCGCTTTCACTCCCACCTTCCTCTCCTCCCTTACGACGCGGTACAGGTGTCCACAGAACAGGTGTGACAGATACTGCGCCTTTCCTTTTCTGTAACCCAATTATTATTTATTCGATCTCGACCGCAGGCGGCTGCGTTTGTTGTGAATGTAGGAAAAAGGAAAAGAAAATTCACGAGCCTGCTACTGGCTCTGTAGCTGAGCCACCTCCGCTGACTTGTGACTGTAGGAAGAAGGAAAAGAAAATGCGCGGGCCTGCTACTGGCTCTGTAGCTGATTGATTGGTTGATTTATAGGAAGGGAAGTGCGCGGTAACTGTCTCACTTGTTTTCTGTGGACACCTCAACCGCGCCGTAAGGGAAGGGAGGAATATGGGAGTGAAAGTGGAAAGAGAGAAAGAGGAACCGTAGTGGAGGGCTTCATATTTTTTTTTCTCATTGACAAACCTCATCTGGTACCTTGTATCATCAGATGAGATCAAAGCATCAAACAGCAAGCATACCATGAGGTAGGTGTCAGCCACCTCCCCACAGTACTGGCACTGTCCAGTGAATTGTGAGTCAAAATGTTTAAGTACTGCCGGGCACAGCATTGTGTTAGTGAAGAGGCGCAGGAGCAGCCTCTCGTTCGTTTTTCCTAACCCTTTGCAGGGGTTAGGGTATTTGCGATGCGAGTTTTGATAAAAAATTACAATATCTTTGAATGTGTAGGCCGGATTGGAATCGATGTCCTCAGCCGATTCGAGTCCCGAGGAAACTGCCCGGAGAGAAAGCGCGCGGGCGGCTGCGTCAGCTGCCTCGTTCCCTGCAAGACCCTGATGGCTAGGAGCCCAGATGAGACATCGGCACGCGGGGTCCGTGTCCCGACAGCAATTTTGAAATATTCTATAGGCTAAGGGGGTGGTCCACCCTTGGGCGACGTTCCGGCAAGCCCCTCGTGAGTCGGTGATGATATATTTAGAAGCGTGGTCTGAGGCGGCGAGTGCAATGGCTACCTCTTCAGCGTGTGTTATAGATTTGGCCTTGAATGTAAGGCCATCGACTGTGTTCCCGTTGTGAACGACAGCGGCCGTGTACCAGCCCCCCGGATGGGGGCCCGAGGCATCCACGTAGAACACACCTGATTTGTTGCCATAATGGCGGGCCAAGGCTTCCGCCCGCGCCAGGCGCCGTCCATTATGGTCTTCTCGTGACATGTTGGCAGGGAGAGGCCGCACTCTGAGGGCGCGTCTCCAGAGTTCTGGGATGCGGAGCCTCTCCTCTGTGAACTGTTTATGTTGAATGTTCAGCCGGGCAAGAAGGCGGCGTCCCGACACTATCTGTGTGAGGCGGGTATATTGGTTCATCAAATGTGCTTCCCGAAGCTCCCTGAAAGTGTTCACCACCCCTAGGGCCATGAGCCGACAGTTGGAGGTGGAGACTGGGAGGTCGAGGGCACGTTTCATGATTTTTCGGAGAATCACCTCAAGGGTATCCTCCTCGTGCTTCCGCAAGTGGAGGTATATGGGAGAGGCCTTCGCCCTGCAGTGGGTATAGTCAGGCTGCTGCTGATGATGATTCCGTATATAGCGACCATATTCCTAAAAGCATCAATTTGCGCGTTAATTACTTGTTGCTTGTTACTGATTTTGCTCACAATTATCACCGAATATGAACATAAGTGTATAGCGACTTAACTGTATAGTATGAGGCCACAAATATCAGCGAAAAAAGGAAGCAAGTGCGACAGCTTGATACTGCGCCTTTCCTTTCCTGCGAACCAATTATTATTACTAATTATTCCTCGGCATAATATTCGCCTAAATAAAGAGAGAGAGAGAGAGTACTGTCTCTGTGATGAATAATTAATAATTGGTTCACTGGAAGGGAAAGGCACGGTAACTGTCTCACTCGTTTTCTGTGGACACCTGAACCACGCCGTGAGGGGAGGGAGGAAGGTGGGAGTTAAAGTGGAAAGAGAGAAAGAGGAGCCGTAGTGAAGGGCTACGGAGTAATTTCGACCACCTGGGGATCTTTAACGTGCGCTGACATCGCACAGCACACGGACGCCTCTTCGTTTGTGTGCTGTGCGATGTCAGCGCACGTTAAAGATGAACGCCGCAAAAAGACCATAGTTTTCAAAATATAAGCACCAAAAACTGCAACCCTATAATTATACGCATCAAGACGCACGTAGCTTAATTGTTGCACCCAGGCTACATTGATGCATTCCGATTGTCTAAATACCTTACCAGCGCCCAGCCTGCTACGATATTATTCGCGTAAAAATATGGGCCCTCGCTTTTAGTGGGATGAATTTAATGCTACAGTTTCTTTTTGCTTTAAAATTATTCATCGCACTGTACAGGGTTTCGTAGAATTTCATCGCCTCAATTATTTGGAACTGCTACTTACAGTGCGGGAGGAGGGGTGGGAGATATTCCCCCCGTAAGAAAATTTCAAGGGGAGAGCTCTTCGAGAAAATATTCCGATTACATTGTAGAAATATTACCGCTCCCACACAGCTATGATTTTCCTGCGTGCACAAAGAGGTGTAACCCAATCTCACCATTATGTTCTGGAAAAACACCCTCTCAATTTGGAATGAATTACATTTTCACATTGATGACTACCAAAAATAATTACCGCTTCTTCTAGCCCCCTACCCCCCCCTCCCCCTTAAAAATTATACACCTCCTCGAAATTTAATTTTTGACGAAATTCCTTGCACATTCAACCATAAATCCGGCGCTGCTCACTTATTCTTGTCTGCTCGCGTATAGTGCATGAATAACAGCAAAGTGTTGCATGAAAGAACAAAAGAGAATTAAGCGAGCATTTGAAAATAAAGAGTGTCATGTGCCACATCCTGTTCTCGAGTGCTTCCTCTGTTTCGCTCATGCTCGCAGTCAGCATAGCAACAGCACAAAATAAATGTATACCCGCATGTTTGAACCTCCTCGCGTGGGCCAAACGCTCGGACATGCAGAAAGGAATCAGGACATTCTTAATATGGGGCCGCCAATGATAGCGTGCAACTCGTTTCTAGCCGACTCCAGCCCAACAATGTTTGAACTGGAGATGCGAGTATACGTGTCCTGGGCAAATTTTGGCACAGAAAGCGTGTCCACGTCATGACCTGAAAAGCAAGCAGGCGTCTTTGTGTGACTGAACACGCTACTTCGGGTAGTCGACTAAAAAGTGGACGTTCTGAGTCGCTCCCCGCGATAAGCGAGGTGTGAACGCTTATCGCTTACCCTTGCAGCTTTCTACACACGCCCGCAACACTGCTGAGAGGATGGAGCGGTGAGCGTGGCGACAGTGGTAAATAAGGTCTTAGGCGCTATAAAGGGCAGACTTCTTTCACCTTTCACGGGAGGCGAGGAACGATGACACAAGCGGAAAGCCGCGTGACTTTGTTTTATTATCTTATCTCTGGGGCTCCACTTTTAGCTTCACCGTTACTTATGCCGTCACGTACTGGCTATTTTGCACACATGCTCGATAATTTAAGCGCGTCACGCGGATATGTGTGTACCTTTCAAATAGGCAGTATGCACCTACGTCACATTGGCGCCATTTTGTGGTGCATGACGCACGGCGAAAGGCTGCAGGCATATCTGATCGGCTTATCGTTACCTGTTTCAGCTTGCACTGTGCTCTGCATCACAAATGGAGCCCATCACTTAATTATTCTGTGCGCTTGGCGCCACAGTGGAAGCCGCAGAGGAGCCGATTTGCAGCAGTCCAGGGAGAACTAAGGAGCGAACAATATGGCGACGCCCAGTGACCACTTACTGCAGAAGTTAGCATCTGCAACGCCTTCTCATGCCCCGCCGGGAGTTCCCGGGTTCGAACCCTACCTCGGCGGCTGCGTTTCGATGGAGGCGAAACGAAGAGGCGTCCGTATGCTGTGCGATGTCAGCGCACGTTAAAGATCCCCAGGTGGTCGAAATTACTCCGTAGCCCTCCACTACGGCTCCCATTTCTCTCTTTCCACTTTCACTCCCACCCTCACCCCTTCCCTTACGGCACGGTTCAGGTGTCCACAGAGCAAGTGTGACAGATACTGCGCCTTTCCCTTCCTGTGAACCAACCAACCAACCAACCAACGCCTTCTCGTGTACAAGGATATCATCAGCGTTTAGTTGGAAATGGGGCTGGCAAACGCTCTGGACGAAAACTAAGCAGCTATGCGGGACCGAGAAGTTAGCTCGTAATGGCGAATACCACGAATGACTCCAACTCGGATTGCAGGGGCGAATTCACGACTACACGCGTAGAGCAGGTTCGAACCTTGCCCCTTCGTCCCCAACGCGAAAGCCTTTAATGCCTCACGCGGTGTCCGGCGTCCGTCCTGTCTTGACAGCCAGGCCACATGCCGGGCAAGTTTCTCATACCAGCGCGGTTGCCATAAAGACCGCCACCGCTAGTTAGTTGTAGTATAGTGACCGATAATGATAGTTAGTTATAGTGATGATGATAATGACAGAGATGACTGACTATGACGCCATCACATATGGTGGCGTCATGACGTCACGACGTCACCAGGTGATTCACCCGGCGGGCGTCTCTACTATTTTTATCTTAGCCGGCCCTGGAGAGCTAGTGCATTCCCAAATTACATGGTTGAGTGTCCCTCTCTCTCCACATTCCTTACATTTATCGTCCTGTCTTTCATCTATCTGGACGTGATAGACCCAGACCGGCTGTATGTAATTCCCTGCCCGTAGACGCCGCCGTGCGATCGCCTTTGTTCTCAGACGCTTATCCGGTGGCATCAGCTTTCTGCTTTATCGATATAATTTTCGACCATTTATGTATAAATACGTTCGTCCATGTTCTGGCGATCGGGAGGCTCCAAGGTCACCCGGAAATAGAGAGCTCTGGCTAACTCGTGTGCCGCCTCGTTACCAGAAACAGACGCGTGCGCTGGAGTCCAATTAAGTTGACTTTTATATCCAGCTGTTTTCCGGTCACGATTCTCACCGCTTCAGGCGCGATCCTGCCCTTTGCGTAATTGTATATGGCTGCTTTATAATCGCTAATTATGAATTTGGCTTCCGTTCCTACGCAAGCGAGCGCTATTGCAACTTATTCAGCTGTTCCAGAGTTGCGGTTTCTGATAGCGGCTACCGATGCTAGGGCGCCTCAGCCGTCGACCACCGAGGTATAAAACACTGTAACCAAGGTTACCGCCGCACCTGACTTCCCACTCGCCATATCTACGTATGCAACCGTCTTAAGGTCTATTCACACTTGCGACTAGATGAGGTCGCGCGACTGGTAGTCGCGCGACCAGAGGAGGGTAGCTATGTTCACACTTGCGACTGTCGCCTTCTCGAAAAACGAGTTGGGAGTAGGAAAGCTGCTGGGCGATGATAGCGAACGTCGGTAGCAGCCGCTTGCCAGACACTTCAGCTTTTTCAGGCGAGAACGCCGACGACGAATAGACGGTGTCAATATAAAATGTTGCGCCTGCGTGAAAAACCCATTTCTCAAAAGTTCATAGCACTTACCGGATAGTCCGAATATCTTTCCAATCTCCTCCCAGGCCATATCCTTCTCCCTGCCTTTGAATTCCGGATGCCGTTTGTTGATAAGGTAGGGGTATTCTTTAATTGCATTGAGAAGGTGCTCGATCGAGTACTCCGGGACCTCGCTGATTGGTGAAATGGTTTGCGACTAGTAGTCGCGCGACTAGAAATTCGAGCAGTGCCCGATCGGCCCGCGGCAGTCGCTTTTCGACCGATGCGACCATTTGCGACTGTCGCTTTTCGACCAAAACGGTCGCGCGACCGCTGCTAGTCGCAAGTGTGAACGAGCCTTTACTGTCCAGTGGCTCGAAGCGCTTTCCGAGTGCTTCTGCTCTCTTTTGCCTCCTTTCCGCGTTGTATATGGGGTGCATGTTTGGAGGAAGGGGGCAGGCGGTGAGTATAGGGCCTCCATTCTGGTGGAAATAAAAGTTGTTCACGCACACGCACGCGCACACGCACGCACGCGCGCACACACACACACACACACACACACACACACACACACACACACACACACACACACACACACACACACACACACACACACACACACACACACACACACACACACACACACACACACACACACACACACACACACACACACACACACACACACACACACACACACACACACACACATTATCTCTCTCGCATGTCCGTGATGCTCACAAGAAGTGCCAAATATTTCCATTCGAAACGATATACTTGATTCGACCTCTGCAAACTGTTGTCGTGCTGCGCGCTTTGGCGATGGTGCCAAACGCTCTGCTTAGAAGGTCCCGTGATGCCGAGTCAAAGTGGCGACTTCGTTCCTCAAGACAAATTCAATAGATATTACATGGATTGGCTAAATAAATTTTTGTAAGAGTCACTCTTGGACGGCGGTGATGCCGAATTGCGAGGTACCATGTACATTATTCATGTGAAGGATGCATGCAGCAGATTTTTCGCATTCATTAATGCACTATATCCTCCTGAGACCCGGAATGCATTGGGTGCACAGCTTTTTCTTTAACTTTCAGAATAAGTCAGTATGGTTATGAAGGTGAAAAGTGATAAACGTTTTTTGAATAGCCCTGATAGTATCGGCTCAGTGCGATGTCCAATATATTGGACACTGGGATTCTACCCGTTCTTTTTTCACCAAACGCGTATGTATTTACATGCCGCAAATAATGCTCTCAAACTCGTGTGCAATTTTTTTTTTATTAACTTCTAAGGTAAAATGGTGAAAAAGAACGTAAAATCGAGCCTTCGTCTGCTCAAAAAAAAAAAAAAAAAAAAAAAAAACTTTCGCTTGCTTCTTCATTTTCTGTGGGCAATTTCAAAACATCTGTCCTTTGTAATGCAGAAGAAGAGCGGGCATTTGGTGCAAAAGAACATTGTGTTATATTACAAATTTATAAAGTTTTAAATTTATAACTTATGATGCTATAATTTATAAATTTTAATTTTTAATTAAAATTATAAATTATAAAATTATAAACTTGCGTCAGCTGTCTCATCAGACATGTGAGGCCGGTCTGCTACTCAACAAATAGAGGCGATTTTGTCCGCAAGCCGCTAAATAGCAACAATACTCGTCTGCTATTCATAACAAGGCCGTGGCAAAAGCGTGGTCAAAATGACCGGGTTGAGTCCCAGCGTCCAACACAGTGGACACGCGAAATCAAAGGACGCATGAATAAAAGTAAGCGCTTGAACAGTTTAAATTTCTTATTCTGCACATTCGTTGTTGTATTACCTTTAATATAAAATCAAAGATATGCTTTGAAAGCAGGTAGAAATACGAGAAAAAGGACTTACTTCGCCGACAGGTGCCATCAAACGCCGCGCCGCTGAATGTCGCCCTTTTGAAAAGTTTTGGCGGGAATTTGAACAATGCGTTTTCATCTATGTTGCATAGATGGCGCTAGCAGGTGTCCAATATATTGGTCTGCAGGGTTTTATGAGGATGAATGCCTTGGCATAGGAGTACTGTCTGATTATTTAGTGTCCAATATATTGGACAAATCCCCATAGCCGGCTCTCAGGAGGATAGTAAAGAAAAGAAAAGTTTACCGGTCGTCTGCCGCAATGATAAAGGCGAATATACGAAGGGAAGGAAAACACATTCAATAGCGCATCATATGGACTGACAGCTAAATAAATATATGCTGTCCTGTGTCAGCTCAAGACAGAAACAGTCGCGGGTTATTCCGATGTTCATTCAACTTGACTAGTGGCGATGATGAAAGTGTATTTGACGGTAAACGAGGCCTCTTTTAGCTACTCGAGAGCAACGCCCCTTTCTATCATCGCTGTGGATAAATTTATTTCATTCATTACATGTAAATTCAGGGGCCCGGAACAGATGCGGTTGGCTTTGCGCAAGCGATACCCCGTCGTTGTAGTAGGGCGTTTCGCGAAGGGCAATTTTTCAATTCTGCTCTTTATTGGCGGGAAGAGGAAAGACGTTGCGTGGGTTCAGAGGCACCGCTATGCAGACGACCCTATTGCCACACCATAGCACCGCGCAGCGTTGCGTCATCGCACCATAACGCAGGCAGAGCGAGACGTGTGCACTTGTAAGGGGAAGGGGAAAAGCAAACGCAGCAGACAGCGGAACGTGCGGCGCTTGATAAGCATCAAAGCTTGGGTGAAAAATGATTTGCAGCGGCAGAGGACGCGGTCATCGTCTGCTTACTGGTGTGTGCTATCTGCCGTCCAGCGGTACTCGGCCGCGGGTGTCCTGCTGATCTTGGGGGGAACGATAGGAAGGAAGACGTGCTGTTCAGACGGTCCGGTGAGGCATATGTATACTGCATCAGCTTTAAGGTCAAATCGTACTTTGTGGGATCGTCATGTTAACGATGCACCCATCTGTAGAAACAAACCTCTCTCTCATCTGCCCTTCAGCGCAGCCAAGACCATGCACTACAAACCATTTAACTACATTTTCAACTCCCATTATTCGTCACGATTCCGTTCACAAAAGGCTACAAGACAGCCACAGATGCCCTAGTGGGGATTAAAAAAAAAATATATTGTGTTATTGTGTATATTAATTCAAAAATGTCATCAAGTGAAACAGTATAATATACTAACTGCAAACCGTATTTTTAATTATCCTATCTATTGTGCAGGCAATGTCCCCGGAATCGTAAATCTAAATTGGTGTATAGGAACATGCGCAATATCACACATCTCCGTGTACGCACGAACCGTTCTGTAAAGGTAGAAAGGTGGGATTGAAATAAGACACACAGTGCCGTAGTGGAGGGCTCACCAATTTTAACTGCCGGAGTGCCGCGGACGACACTCCGTTTTGCCCCCATCAAGACGCAGCCGCCGGCGGTCGGGTTCGAACCCGGGCACTCCGGCACGGCGCACCTTAACCACTGCGCCACAGCGGCGGGGCCCATCGAAACGTGGCCGATGCATTGCGCGGGCACTCGTCATATGCGGCGACTTTGGCGTCGCCGTTTTATCACAGTGGTTGTTCATGCGCGAACTGCTCGGGGTCACAATAACCCACTTCGAGCCAACTGGTTGCATCTTTGCACGACACCTCGATGACCACAATGCCGTCGTTGCTCGCTGCCCGACAAGCGGGAATAAAAGTAAGCTTTCTCAAGAACTGCGCTATGTGTATGGCAGTAGAACATGAACGAGCACGCGTTCAGTCATGCCGTGGAATAATCCGTAGCGCGGATGAGACGAAACAGCAATACGCCTCCCACCAATTTCGTGGTCTCATCCGCCCTGCTGCATCCTATTACGTTTGTCTTGAAATCTGCACCGTTAATCGGTGGGACCGTCGGTCCATCCGTATTACACATCTTGCTCGTGGATAATTTTGAAAGAGATACCATTATTTCGAGTTTGTTGATGAACCTAGCAGACATATGCAGATTAATGTCTAATTTCCGAGGAGCTGCTCCAAAAATTATTATAGGTACAAGATAGAGCACAAATGAATATGTGATGTTGATAATTTTAATATTTTAATAGTGAACGAAAATATAGCTGATTGAGTGAAAAATTGCAAAAATTATCACCCGCACTGTCGCGTTGGGGCCAAGAAAAAAGCAGAGAATACACAGAATAGTGCGGCGCTTTTTGCACTGAGTCACTGGCAAACTTTAGTGGCTCCATATCCGTCCTCCGGTGAGTGCTCGCTCCTTGTTTTCATTCTGTCCTGGAAATACGGAAGGTGCAATCAAACGAAGCTATGTTTTTTTTTTTTTTTTTTTTTTTTTAATGCGTAAATACGCAATAATTATAACAGTATGCTATGCATGTGTCGCATGCTGATAGTCAAGAAATGTATGCTCGCACATAGGGAGCCTAACTTTTTTCATATTCTCTTCCTCGCGGTATAGGAAAAAAAAAAAAAAGGGGGGGGGGGGCATGCAAGCTGGCCTTGCCCAACGCAATAAATTTTCATATTCAAATTCATTTTATTTTCCTTGTGTGCAAGAAAGGAACAGCCACAAAAAGCATACCGTTCGCGGGAGCTTGACGAGGTGGCTACCCCTACAGGAACAATACAATATAAACAACATAATCAATTTTCATATATAGAGCTCAGAACTTTGCAATCATATTGGGTGGAAAACGTTTACAACCAAAAAAAAAAAAAAAAATCTCCAGGCTGAAGTTCTTGCACAGCATTTACAATGATTGTACCGGTACTAATAAAAATACTTATTTAAAGCAGCGCCTGTGTTGTGTATTCTTTCTGTGCCTTTCGGCAGTTTGATCTGCACTATCATGTCACCGTTACCGACTAGCCCAAGTTTCCGTCCTTGAGAGCCATATTACATTTCTGAGACATTAGATAACACGAAAAAGATTAAGAGTTATCATTGCCGCATCAATGTATTTAAGTATTCGTTTTTCCCTAACACAATTCTGGACTGGAATAAACTTCCGAATGAAGTGGTTTATGCACCTTATTTCCAAAGTGCGGTTGAAATGATGATCTGATGTATTTCTTCATTTTTCATTTATTTCATCCTTAAGGGCCCGAGGGCATTACATAAGGAGGGGCTACAGTTGGAGTAAATGCAATCTTGATGAAGGCAGGCACAATTAACACAAACACTACAAATTGTAAAAGGCAAGAAAAATCTCGTGCGTTTACCAGCGATGTGCCGATGTACGTTATGTTATATCACTAATACTACTTGTGAATTCATTTAGTCGTCTTTTAATATGTTGTGTTACCTTGCCGACATGTTCCCCAATATCTTCTTTGCATGTAGTTATATACCCCTACAATAATGGAAATGCTTCATGGGCGCTGTAGGTACTTGTAATTAATAAAGTCATTCTTGTACGAAGTATAACAGCTACTTTGTAAAAAATAAAAATAAATAAATGTTGCCCACGGTACATTAGCATCGTGGACCGATGGCATTTAGTGCATGCACCGTGGACTGCTGCGAGTTGCCCAACTTCGAGATAATATGCGTTTCAGCACGTGACAGTGCAAGAGTCCAGTGCGCGTATCCTAAGGTTTGAGTTGTCTTCGTAAAAGCCTTGCTTATCTCTAGCGCCACACCCGGAAAAGGAAAATAAGAAACTGAGCCAGACTAAGGTGCAGCTTCGACGTCAGGTCGACCAACTTGCGACTCATGTGCTCCAGCTATCTAGTAGTTAGCGTCGTAACTTCACTACCGCGACAAGCGAAGTCATTGCTTGCTTTTGTCCGACCGCTTTTGGAGCTGGGCCGAAGTACCGATATAAGGCATCATTTATGCGCTAATTTATTGTGCGTACAACACGAGAGCCAATATACCTTACTTGCATTTTTGTTCAGTCTACTTTTGAAGTTGTGTACGGCGGTACTTCTCATATCTTGCCTTTCCCACGAATGACGCTCGCCGAATTCATTTGAAATAGTTCCGTGATTTCCCGGCAAGGTTAGAAACAATTCTGCTGTGAAACGAAATCCCGAGCAACGACTCTCTGCCGAATCCCAAGGAACGAATACCACGTGCGAGGAATCCAACTGGAAAAAGAAGCCGTGCGGCCGGCGTTCTGGCGAACGGTGCCGGTCGTCGCCACGACGAACTTCGACGAAAGTGCGTGGCGCCGGCTGTGCTTGCATGCAACGGCCACTGCCACCGTGATCCGCCGAAAACCTCGACAAAAAAAAAAAATATTAATAAAGAAAAAGAAGCGCCAGTTTGACTCGTCCAAGGCAGCGCAAAAAGTGAACGCTCGCCGCTTCTTGTGTCTGGCGTGGGCCCTGCCCCGAACAATGAACTCGGCGAGCGAGGCGGTAGGGAAAGGAGGGCGGTGGGGGGCTTCCCCGGAGCGGAACGAGTTAAACAAAGGACCGCGCAGCTAACGTAGGGCGGTAACACATAGCAGTCTGACTCGGGTTGCCTACGAAAGCTGGGTGATTGCGTTGAGGTCCTGATCCCTGAGTCACAAAAAGCGAGCGAAAACGCCGCCTTGTTTACACCATCGCCCTTCCCTGTCTTGTGTGACGGCAGCTTCTCTCTCCGAGGAGTGTTCCTGGAAGTAAGGCAGCGCCGTAGAGAGGGCTCGGCTCGGCGGCGGGCCGGATAAGCGAGCAGACGACGGCGATCACCTGGCCAAACCAGCTCGCGCTTGCCCCGCAGAGAGCGGAGCGACAGGCGAGCAGCAGCAGCAGCCCGTGGACGAGAAACAAGCAGACGCGCTCCAGTAAGTGGCGCCGCCTGACAGGACGCGTTGGAAGCTGCGGCGTCGTCGACCCTCCTTTCCAAGTGCGTTACTCCTCGGGAGGCCATTCTCCCGGTAACCAGCTGATTGGGCGGTGGTGCCCCATTAGAAGTGCCCATTGGTCGGCTCCGCACCACGTGACTTTGAGGGGCTCTTCTCATTGGGCGGTGGTGTACAGCGCTCGTGACGTGGCCCCCCTAGCAACAGGGGCCAGCCGGAGGATAATGGTGGCCCAGTGCAGCGCAGCCGAAGCGGCGGAGCGTCCATGTCCGCGCTAGGCCTGGGTCTCTTGTTCGGCGCGGCGGCGGCGGAGCGGGCGGCGGCGGCTGGCGGCCGCGGCAAGCGGCGGTTATGAGTTCGCGGGAGTGCCCCGCGATGCCCCTGTCGCGGACGCGGTCCCTGATCGCCAATATGAACGGCGGCTCGGCGCCCTCGTCAGAGGCCGGCTACCTCGAGAAGAACGCCGCCAACAACAACAACTCGTCGGCGCTCGGCGGCAGCAACGGGTCCAGCCTGCTGCTGCCGCCCATCAAGAGCCAGACCATCGCGGGCTTCAAGTTCCAATCGAGCGTGCACAAGCTGTTCGATGTAGACCAGAACGGCGATTCTCCCGACAACAAGGCCGGCGGCACGGGCAAGACTCTGGTGGCCACGCCGGAGCAGGTGATGAAAATGTACATGCACAAGCTCAGCCCTTACGAGCACCACGAGATCTTCAACTACCCGCAGATCTACTTCATCGGCGCCAACGCCAAGAAGCGCCAGGCCACGCCGGGCACCCCAAACAACTGCGGCTACGACGACGACCAGGGCTCGTACTTGCACGTGCCGCACGACCACATCGCGTACCGCTTCGAGATGCTCAAGGTGATCGGCAAGGGCTCCTTCGGCCAGGTCGTCAAGGCGTACGACCACAAGCAACACCAGCACGTCGCGCTCAAGATGGTTCGTAACGAGAAACGCTTTCACCGGCAGGCGCAGGAGGAGATCCGCATCCTGGACTTCCTGCGGCGCCAGGATCGCGACAACTCGTTCAACCTGATCCACATGCTGGAGCACTTCACCTTCCGCAACCACACGTGCATCACCTTCGAGCTGCTGTCCATAAACCTGTACGAGCTGATCAAGAAGAACAAGTTCCAGGGCTTTTCGCTCCAGCTGGTGCGTAAGTTCGCCCACTCGCTGCTCCAGTGTCTGGACGCGCTCCATCGCAGTCACATTATCCACTGCGACCTCAAACCCGAGAACGTGCTGCTCAAGCAGCAGGGCCGCTCCGGTATCAAGGTCATCGACTTCGGTTCCTCCTGCTTCGAGCACCAGCGGGTTTATACCTACATTCAGTCGCGTTTCTACCGGGCGCCTGAGGTGATACTGGGCGCGAAGTACGGTATGCCCATCGACATGTGGAGCCTCGGCTGCATTCTCGCCGAGTTGCTCACGGGCTACCCGCTGCTGCCTGGAGAGGACGAGGCCGATCAGCTGGCCTGCATCATGGAGCTGCTGGGCCCACCCCCTCAGAAGCTACTCGACCAGGCCAAGCGCGCCAAGAACTTCATTAGCTCCAAGGGCTATCCGCGCTACTGCACCGTCACCACGCTGTCCGACGGCGCCGTCGTGCTCGGAGCGGGCCGATCGCGGCGCGGAAAGCTGCGCGGTCCCCCGGGTTCCAAGGACTGGGCCACCGCGCTGAAGGGCTGCGACGACCCGCTCTTCGTGGACTTCCTCAAGCGGTGCCTCGAGTGGGACCCCGCGACGCGGATGACGCCGGCGGCCGCGCTCAGGCACGCCTGGCTACGGCGGCGGCTGCCGCGAACCCCTCAAACCACGGCCTCAGACTCGACCACCCAGCGATCCTCGGTATCGTCGTCGCGATCGGTGATCGCGTCCAAGGCAACCCGACTCGGTGACGAGCTCGCGAGTACGCTCAAACTGCCGCAAATCGGCAACACCGTGTCGTGATGATAACCGTGTGTGGATTTATTTTTTCTTCTCCCGCCCTCCCTCGTCAAATTGAGACCCAGCTCTCTTTGTGTCAAAGCCCGCCATCACAAAGCAATGCGAAAGATCGCCGTCTTCGCGACCCTGACAAGCTTTGAGACGGGCCTCCGAAGAGCCGCTCTGTTGTGCAGCGGTATCTTTTTGTCTCGGGGTTTTCTGCTGCGGGTGTGGAAAAATCTGGTGTGTGCCGCTTTAGTGGCGGCAGCAGCTGCAACCATGTGCGTCGACTTTAGGCCAGTGACTCAAGTCTGCGGTGTGGTGATAGATCCGTGGGCGTAGAGCGTTGTAAGTACTACGTCACCTCCCTATCCTGTTCACGACACCGCGACGGCACTCTCCCTAAACCCTGCGGAGTACCACGGCCTATTGTGAAGAAAAAAAAAAAAAAAAACGCGTGTGGACAAGACCAACCTGGCCTGTACCGGCAAGTCGAGCTACATACCACTTATTTCATCCGCCCCTAGTGCTCCAATCTTTTATTTCTCCGTGAAATGCATTTTTATAGACGAATTAATTGGCCGATTATAATTAGGCCCTCTCGTTTACAACGGAGCCTGTTTCTGGTTCTTTTAACCCTACGCTCGTTTTACGAACGGACGTCTATAAATTTTTAATCGCCTTTCCCAACAGCATTTTTCTGGGCGGAGCTCATTTGTTTTGGATGTCCTGTTCACGTAACATACACCTGTCGTCAAATGACGATGTAGCACAGCGCTGGCGGTTGGTTGTGCTTTGAATTCTCGACTCTCGTAGGGTACGACGCGGTGGTTTCTGTGTGTGCATGTCTCATTATGTCTCACGATTTCTGTGGTGTAATTTTTTGCTTTCGGGGTTGAGTCAGGGATGAACGCATTTTTAGGCGCTCCCTCTATTGCCCGGCCTCGCCCGTTTTTTGACCTCATTTGACCTCTGTGCTGGCACTGCCGTTTTATTTAAAATGGTTTGATTCACCTTTTCGTTTTTGTTTTTTTTCCATCGTGCGTTAATTCTGTATGCGAGAGCGGTTGTAAGAAAATAGAAATCGGGTGTGCAAAGTGGAAAAAAATGGGCTTGGGCTTGGTTGAGCGTCATTACGAAAAAAAAAAAGATATGAAGCGCAAAAAAGGAATGCGATTGCCTAAAAAAAAAAGTCCGCAGATCTGTGATATTTTGTGTAAGGACGGCGTTTAACGCGCTGCCAGCCCTACTTGAAGCCCTACATTTTATTTCGCTCGGCGCGGCCCGTCTTTGTTCTCTTCCTAATGCGCGTTCGTTCTTACCCCCGCTCCTCGGGTTGGTTGGCCGCCGCGTCAGTTGCGCGGGCACTTTTCGTTTTCTATTTTTTTCTTGCATGCGAACTCCTCTTTCCGGTTATATTTGGGTTGGAGCGAGGTGCTTGGCTACTTTTTCATTTTTTTCTTCCTCCTCATTCCGCCCTCTCTACTTGCGGGCGCGCGGCACCGCTTCTCACTGCATGAAAAAAAGAAAAGGACAAGGCTTGGCGCCCCGACGGCTTCGAGCGTTAGGGTCCATGAGCGCATTGTCACCTAGCCTTAGTTGTCCTCTCTGTCAATGATGATCCTCGGTCGCGAAGCGGCTCTTCTTTTTCCTGCCCTATCTTTCTAGCGGTAGAGGGGGAAAAAAAATGAGTCACCGGAGCTGGCTTCTCACGGTGAACAAAGTGCCGCCATATTGGATGCGTGCGCCCTTCCTCGTCCGCGATCGCTCGCCGCGCTGTGCGTACGCGACGCTTTGTCGACCTCTGGTTATGTTGGCGCTCGATTTATTTTCCATTGCTCATGTTTGGGCGTTCTTTCTTTTTTTTTTTTTTTTTTAATGTCGAGGATTGTGGTGAGCGTGCCTGGTTAGCAGCATATTTAAGTTCTACTTTGTCCTGCCTTCTTGTGTCGCTCTTTGCCCTCTTTTGCACCAGCCCAACTCGAAAAAAAAAAAAAATGAGAGAATAATACTCAATACTCGCGTTTTCCTCCTCAATCGTGGTGACTGCGCGACGCTCCAGCTAGACCAAAGAAGTACCGGAGGAACAGCAACGCTCAGTGCAACAATAGAAACTAAGAAAAAACGAAATAGCAGCGTCGCTTTGATTAGTACTTTTGCACCTCACCCCCCCCCCCCCCCTTTTTTTTTTTTTCTCCAGCTGAACGTTTTGAATTGCGTGGGATTCTTTTCGCCCGTTTTCGTTACAAAGACGGAGGTACGAGGGAACTACTGCCAATGTCCTGTGATAATTGCAGAATATATTTCTCAGCGCAGCAGCATTTTGTGTGCCCACTGCGCTTGACGGGTGTCACTTTGACCGCACGATCCCCCCGACTTTTCGCAAGTACAACGTTCCAGAAATGGCTGACTGAATGAACTCGTGGCCACAATGTCTGAAACACTGAGGCTGAAGGGAGGGGGGGAGTCAGTTGTTCGGGGGCCTCCCTCCTTCGGTGGCTTTGGCTACAGGGCAGCTTTTTTGACTCAGGCAGCGGTGCCCACGCATTGTTTGCTTGTCCGAGCTTGAACAAACGAGAGAGATGAAAATGAAGGCAGGTGTCGGGATTCGTTCCTGCCTTTACACACTTGCCTGCTGCAAACAGCCGATGTTCTTCGTTCCTCGTTCTTAAAATTGTAACCAGTCGTGTAAGTTGTAGATCCGGATGTATAAAACGGCTAAGTCTGTGGTTGTGAGATCGTGGTGCTCTTGTAGACATTCTTTTCTACGTCCTTTTTTTTCCTTGTAGATAGTCTATGTAGATCTGACTTAACGTGTTGTCTTGCGTTTTGGACAACGGGCAGATAGGTGTGCCATCATTGCTTGTCTAGCACTACTACTGTGCCGCGACCATTGTATTTTTGATGCATGTGTTCATAGCAAGCATTGGGGATGTGAAGCATTGTTTTTTTTCCCTGTTCTGATCAATTTGCTGTACTTTTATTTGGTTGCTTAGTGAGAAATGCAGTGTTTTGCCTTTCATTGGACAAGGAAGAATTGTTGTTCCCTCCCTTGACCACCATGCTGAGCTCACCTCATTTTTTTGTTTTTGCATTCTGTCACCTTCATGTTTTCTTTGCACATTAGGGAATGGAATGTTAAATGAAGGACTTAGCAGGTTGCCAGTGGGATCATTCATTTTGGTACATTCATGTACCAGCAATGGTAACCTTTTTCTTTTACTGCTTTGGCATCAGGAGCATGGTTCATGCAATTGGGTCTTTAAAACTAGATCAAATGACTCCAATGAGGTGAATCTCTTATTAAAAGTCATTTTGCTGGACTGCTTTCTACTGGTGTGGCTTGAATAGCAGGAGCTCCAGCTGATGTTCCCAGTAGCACAGGTGCAGAGAGGTGTGTGGAGGAGCAGTCAGTGACCGATTGGCTGTTTGTAAACATTGCTGCACCTCCAAAGCTGCTCCCTATGTGTGTATGTAGGATCACACGACAGACGGCTTCCCTTCCAGTCAGGCAAGAGGTTGAAGACCTCCCGCACTTTTCATTAGTCAACCGTTGCTCTTTCAGGAACAGCTCCGCGTCCTATCCCTGGCATTGGATCCTTGCCCACTCATATGGCCCCTGCCGCTTGCTGGTACATCAAGGCCCACCGTTTACAGTTTAATTTGGACGGCAAGGCTGGGAGCCTTACTGATGCGTGCGGTCTGTTTCAAGCGGCGTCCCTTCTTCCGCACGGAAGAAGTTCCCCTTTTGCTGCCCCACTGTCCCACTTTGCTCCGCGGAAATGCTGGCAACTGCTGCTCCCTTCCCTTCCTTGCCGCTCTGTCTTTGACAGCGGTGGTGCGGGGAAGCTTTGCTCCCTGAGGTCCTTTTTATAGCTACGCTCAGCTTTTGTTCCGGTGAGGCCGTTTTTCGCTCGAGCTGGGACCACCTTTTTTGAGATCTGTAGTTGACCTACTGTGTCGAGCAGGCACTGCATAACATGAACAACTGTGCAGTGTAATCACAGTGTTCTTTTGTATGGGCTTTGTCTTTTCTCATGCACTGACTTATTGTGACAGTGGAGTCCTCTTTGGCTAGTTTTGCTAACGTCGTGCTATCTTATGTGCACTTGTTCTCCTGTGTGAGGAAAGTTTGTGTTTGCATAATGCCGTGTGTGGGTGCTTTCAGGTATCTGTGACTTAAACCCACTGGGCACTGCACTTATCTGGCTGTGCTCTTCCTCCTTCCTCTAGCTGACAGCAAAAATATGTGAAAAAACCTGGTTGTAATCTGATAGTTGCTTCGAATCCTAGCCCCTCCCAACCACAAAGTCACAGCTCTTGTTTGATACTTTTCGTGCCTCTTAGGGAAGGCTCCTTATCTGCTGTACAACTTCTCAGTCTCTTCCAGCACTGCTCTGTCTCTAATGCCATGCCATTCTTATGGGTTCCTGTTATTGCATGTGCTAGGCACTGCTTCATAACCATCATAGTAGCCATTAGCTGTTAATTGCATAGTCTGCGATGAATTTGAACAAGGTTCATGTATAGCAGTGCAAACCTTTAAGGTAGGCATGCCTTGTGCAAATTGCTTGTGATCAGCCAGCCTTTTAATGCGTAAGCATTGTATGGCTATGTAGGTGGGTTTCACATGGGTGTGACCTTGTTGGAGCTGTAAAAGAGGAACTAGTTGGTATATCGGAGAAAGAATGGTACCTTTGGATAGAGTGTCAAGGAAAGGTGTGCAAGTGACAAAATGGTTAATGTGGGTTAATTAGGTAACAATTAAGTGTGTAATTTGGAGTCAAGATGGCCGCCAATTCTCCGCTTCCTGTCACGTGCCTCAGTGGAATGCCCCTTGTCGTTCCTTTGAACACATCAAAGTTTACCAGTGTTCTATAACTGGTTTACAGGAAAGGGAAGGCGCAGTATCTGTCACTCACGGACAACACAACAACGCTCAGGCTTGCGCATTTCTCCAGTGCAGATTCCGCAGTGATCATGGAATTTTTTTGTGCACTAGGGTTGAAAGTAGTGTTCTCTGTCAACTTTCTCCATTAGTGTAGAGTCAATTTGTGTGCACTTCTTTTGGCATATCCGGTGGTGCGAGACCTTGGCTCGTGCATTTTGGACACGCTTTCAATTGTGTCTAATTGGAAAAGCTGAATGTGCGATAGCCGCTGCAGTGGGCCAGGCCTGGTAGCATTTAACAATTGCTGTCCTCTGCTTCCATTCCAGCCCTGTTAGCTGTGCCATTCGGTTGATCACGGTTGCAACGGAGGCGCAATGCTAGAGCCAATTCCAAAAATGAAATCGAATGTGTTGGTTTTACATTGCCATATTCTTCTGGTCTTGCTCTGTAATGTGCTAACAGCTAGGAAAGAACTGTGTTGCAAATTTTCTTTATCATTCTGAAGGGCTCCTTTTGTAGCATTAATCTTATTAAGCTTGCTTACGAGCATGACTTTTGCCGTGTACACAGCACTTGTTAGGCTGCAAGTGATAATGCACAGGAAATTGCAGGTTATGAGGCAGAAGGCAGCAGAGACGTTTTAATTGGCTTTGTTTGATTTGGGGGGTTTAACGTCCCAAGCAACTCGGGCCATGAGAGACGCTGTAGTGGAGGAGTCTGGCGATTGTTAGGCCACATGGGGTTGCGCTGACATCGCAAAGTACATGGGCGCCTTGCTTTTCGCTTCCATCAAAAGGTGGCCACCACGGCCGGTGTTCAGAACCACATCCTTGACCACTGCAGCGAGTCATTTGCATAATTTTACTCTACAGGCAGAACTTATGATGGGAAAGGGTTTAAGGGGTCACACTCTTCATTCTGACACCTTGTGCATTAGTGTTCTAGAGGCTTACATTAATGCATCAACTGCTTGTTGCTCACAGAACTATCAAAGGCTCCTGCACCAGTCAGGGTAGCAGCAGAGATAAATGGCTGTGAAAAATTGTTTGAAGATTATTACGTTAGATCGAAAAGCTTCATTGGAAGCTTACTTTAGATTCAGTACAGTTGAAGTTGTTTGCGATTGTGAGCGTTCTTTCAGCACATTCGTATGGTAGTGGACACAATTCTTCAGAATTTGCATAGGATTTGGCATGTTTGTTGTGAAGAGGCAGAACGATGCGACAGGTTTCGTTAGTTAAGTTAGGAGGCTCACTTGCCTTTTCCAAGCTGGTCCTGTAATAATCGTCTTTAACTGTAGGAGAGCAACAAATGCAAGACTGGAGACATGGAAGAATGAATTATTGTTTGAGGATAGCTCATCAGGTATATGCACCCCTGATACAGTACCCACTGTTCCAATGAACAAACATCCTAAGAATTTCATTCTGTGGGAGTTACAACTGAAGATTAATTTTGAATTCATTGCCAAAGGAAAATGCATTAGAGCTGTTTTTGAGTAGATTTAAATGATGCAAGTACTAATCCTTGAAAGCTGAACTTGCTAAGCCGCTTCAAAGACCAGCCTGTTGATCTTGCTTGCCCATCTTTGCTTCTCTCAACCCTCATCTTTCTTCAGGGTATTAGTCTGTCTGTTTTCATGATCACTGTTGTTGGCTGAGTCAGATTCATTGCTCTTTTATCTGTGGTTTGCCAGTCATTTTACCATCAGAGTGTTGCCTAATCTTATCTCTGATTGTTTTTTCCTTGTTTTCACATTCAGCTGCTTTCTGCATTGCAATTCCTGCACATTATCTGTTTCCTCTCTTTAATCTATGGTACTGTGGGCTCCTATTTACTCTGATATATACTGCTCTCTTTTTCTTAATATCACACCTTCCTTGTGTGTTCTTGTCAAGTTCCACCCACCCCTCCTTCCTTTTGTCATTCTCTGTCAAGATTTGGCCCTTTGAGAGATTTTAGTGAGGGATTTCTCGGCAGTGTCTGCCAAGTGCACTCCTACCTAGTCTCATTCTCTTACCAATTTCTCTCCTGCGACCTGGCTTTGCGGTGACTATTTGGTACGAGATGGACATACTTACTGTTTCCAATAACTTGTTGTGTGTTGTCGCCCCTTTACCTGGCTTTTTTTGAAGCATTGCCTCTGTTTTATTTGCATCAAATTTTTCTTTGTAGTAACGCCTTGCCTGGGTAACTTGTCTGAAAGATGTCCTGACCAAATATGAAGCTGCTGATTTATTACCTATATGGCAGGAGCACTGCTTTTGAAAGCAAAATTCCTATTTGCTCTAAGTAAGGAAGTTTTATTTGCAAAAAATATTTTTGAGGTGTCGCAAGCAAACTGTGATGGGCATCAAGTGGTTTCTTTTTACACACCTGTGAACCTAGAACATAGTGCCACTCACAGAGTCCATAACGCACTCAACACATAGTTTTAAGCATCTTAAGCTTGATTTGATTCGTCGGGTAAAAATAATTAAATTTCTAACTTCAAATTGGTCTGCAATAAAAGCAGTTGGCTCGATATTTTGAACTCCTATGCGATTGGAAGCCTGCTTGAATTAAATGTAGCCTTATTATTGGGCCTGCTATTGACAGGGGCCAAGGAATGAATCTGCCTTTTTCACAAGATGTGGCGCCCTCTGGGGAGTGGTTGAAAATTCGTCGGCTACTGGTTGAAAACTTCCTGGGGAGACGCAGCCACCTGTGAAAGTGGCAATGTGTGTACTTGACAGCTACTGCCATCTGTTGCATGCGCCTGTCACGAATATGAACTGCGCATGGCCTCCGCGATCGGTTCCTGCTGTGTCTACCACAGAGGTCAAGAGTTGCGTATGCACAGAGTGGTCATGTGAAAAAGGCGGATTTAGAGAGACCGGAAGGTCTGCCTTTAATTATCGAGTGTCTACTTTACAGTACTCTCTTTGGCTGCCAAACAAATGTCGACTGACAGCAAAAGTCAAAACTGCAGTTTTACTGACAAAAACTTCGATGGAGTTGACATTATTGAGTGTTGTTTTTTATCCGATTTTTTATTTTTATTTAAGTGCTTTTAATATAACATTTAGACATACAACAGTGGCTAGATAATGCGTCCTTCCTGACCCATGGACACATATTTGAATGGTCCCATAAAATGATGGTTATGCAGTCAGTGCACTGGAAGAAAGCTCATGCATGACAGTTTCATTATGCAGTGCTTGCATGACTTGTAGTGATGTGTTTTACTCTAAAAAACAAGCACATGACATAGGGGCACATTATATTTCTCTATGACCTCTTTGATGACATGTCTCGTTGCTGAGTTCTGTTTTTCAAAAACCAGCTCGTTGTATGGCTTGACTGCAAATTATAACATTTTGACAGTGGTTTTATTAATAGTATTGTTTTGCAAATTCTCCTGGTTAAACATCGTGTTCACCAGATAGTAAGTAGGATATTTCACTGGTAATATATCAGGCCCTTGACAAATGTTTTTTTCTTGCGAATTGGTGTTATGGTAGCATTCTTTCATATTGATCGTGTATTTAGGGTAAACCCCCAGGGTGAAGTAGGTTTGTAATAAGGAAGTAGTGACTCGTTAACATCCTCCCAAGCGCAGCCATACAGGTACAAGGGAAAGCTATGCAGCTTTCTCAGAAACTTCGTAGTTGAAAAAAGTTAGTCCCCTCATTATAAATGTACTGAACCTCGGAGGTTTCTCCAAAATATTTCAGTTTCAAGTTATTGACCAATTTTCTTTCGCCCAACCATCTGTTCTGCTGACCATCCTGGTTAGCTAAGTTCGTAGAGCGACTGCCCCGGAAAGGCTTTGGTTCCGGGTTTGATCTTCAGACCAGGACGAATTTTTCTTTAACTACGAAGTTTCTGACAAAGTTGTATCGCTTTCCTTTGTAGCCATATAGCTGCACTTGGATGGATTTCAATGAGTAATTACTCCCTTATTACATTCTTTGATATGTCTTGCACAATTTGGCAATGCATGTACAAGTTTGCTGCCTTCCTGAGCACATCTTCAGTGTCCTTAAGAAGATCTACAGTCACTGCCCCCTTAACCTGAAGCCATCTCCCTGGGCATTGCTTACTAAGCCGGTCATCCAGTTTTCACTGGTGGAATGATCATAACACCACTATTCTTTCCCAGTTGTTCTGGCTAAACCACAGTTTTAGTAGAATTTTTCTGCTACCGCAGCAATCTTGTCCAAACTGCCTTTCCTAATAACCAATTATTAATAATCCTGGTTTCTTGGACTTCATTGCTTTTTTAATATCTCGTGTTTGCATATAAGTATTGCTTACATTCTGCTCGCTCAGCAACATTGTTGGAAATTCATCTGTTAAGGTCCCCCACCCTTTTAGGTGTGCCATATTGGTTGGGACATTTGCTTGCGAGTGCACATTGCGAGACCGTGGGCACAAACTGCTAGGGAAAAAAATATCCAAATAATGGCATTGTGGTTAGTGCTTTACAGTTCACTAGGGGCTTGGCACAATAGTTGTGTCATACTACGCATGCCTAGCATGCTAGCAAGGTAGGATGGTAAGGCTAAGACTAGGCAAGAGCTTCTCTGAAATGCTTATCTACTCCAGGGGTGTATTTAAGGCCCTTTTCTCTGCAAATCAAGCGCAACAACACACCAAAAAGGAAACATTGGGCGTATGAGGCTGTTCTGTCCAGAAGCCGCCCGTAAATCTTCTGATCCGTTATTAAATGACCTCCAAGCAGAGCTTAAAAGTATGGCACGGCATACTTGTACGCCACTTATACTGAGGCACCTAAGAAAGCACAGCACATTTCCTTTTGTCCAGGTTTCTATCGTTCATCTCGCACGTTTTATTCTATGTGTGGCGTTAGATGCGCTTCACATTTGCTTCTAGGACTACCAGTGGTATTAAACTTGATGCAGCTTAAGGTGGTCCATTGCCAGACGCCAGGGGCCCTTGTTTGGCTTGCTCAAAAACCCGTCTGCGCTGTTGCTCGGCGGGTCCAGCATTTAAATAGCGCAGCTCTTGTTCGCCCTGTTAGAGCGGGGTGTCGATGTGTGCGGCGCCCGGTGTTGTATAAGTTGTCGTGCAGCCAACACCGATCTCTCCAGAGCTGTCGTCTTCCAGTGGTTGGTTCTATTCAGGAGAAGGGCCGCAACTCACTGCGACATTGTGGCTCCCGGGTCGCTGGAAAATATGGCTCCGTTCTCATGCTGGCGTAATCGACTGTGCTTGATTTTGTTTTTGGTGTATTCGTTGTCACTATAGAAGCTGTTGTCATCGTTTTTGACAGCTTTGCGCTTCTGCCTTCGCACTCATGACCATTTTCTCTCTGATGGTTCTCGTGTCTCCCTGAGGGTCACCGTGTTTTGCTTGGCCCTAACTTGCTTGCCACTCGGCATTGTGTTGAAAGAGGGAGTGCTTTGTCGGCACGGTCGACTTGGAGCGAGCCAGTTAGGCGCGGGTTGCCGCATTTGGGATGGGGAAGAACAGCCAGCCAATGTCACGTGTCCGCGAAGACTCTTGAGCGTCAGGTCTGTGAGTCGCTTTTTCTCTTAGCTGACAAAGCACTGCACTCTTGGCGGATTTGCCAAGAAGGCGTGACAGGGTGCGGTTTAGAGTCTTATTTTGTATATTTTTTGCCATAGCTAAGACACTCGCTGCCAGTAGGATTGGGGTGCTGGAGGAGGCAGGAATAGGCTGTTCCTACATCCCCGCTGCACAGAGCTTTTCATCCTCGTGCAGTCTTCCCTGTAACTTGCATCTTAAACAAAACACGTTTCTTTCTTCCCCCCACTTTTTTTTCTTTTTTTTTTTTTTGCTCCCGGAGATTTCTGGCGTGTGTAAGCGGTCACTTGTAGGGTGACCCTTGGAGTTCTGTGCAGTTTGGTCCAAATACACACATCTTGTGGGTGTTTGTTAAACTGTGTGTGCTTGTCGCTGATGTGAACTTTGTTGAGTTGTAGTCTTGTGAAATGACGGCTGTTGCATTTGATGCACCTTGTGAGTGAGGGAGGAGGGCATAAGTGGTGCGGCCAAGTGCAGCTTTTATCATTAATTGCTGGCTCTTCTCGCGGTATAGATCTTTGTGACAGCAGATGGGAGCAGCAAATCGTGCTGTATTTTATACCCTCAGCTCACTCTCGATGAACTCCGTTCGTTTAGAGGTTGGCAGACTGCAGCTACTGAGGCTGGGCCAGACCTCGTTCACTCAGGTGCATCATGTGGGGCAACTGGGACACTTGTTAGGGACCCATAAGTTGGTGCGTGGACCTCTCTGCAACACAGCTCTCTGGTCTCGTGTTGAGCTGCACCGTGGAGCTGTACGCTCTGGTGTCTGGCATTGTTGACTTTCTGTTCCTCTTTTTGCAGCGTTCAAGTCGATAGGTCGTGCGTGTATGTGTGTCAATGTGAGAAGGGGGGGAGGCGCTACTCAGTGACTGCGCACTTCAACCCCCCCCCCCCCTTTTGTCTTGTGTCTGGGTAAAGTGGAGCCACTGACTGGTGGTTCTTCACCTTGGGCTTGTTTTTTGTTTTCTTTGGGTTTTGGGGGAGGAGGTGACGATGCTCTTTTTAGTCAAGTGCGGGTGTCACGTGGATCCGTGCACCTTCAGCCACGGGCGGCGGCGTCAGTGTTGTCTGCTGAGCCCTGTGTACAGAGGACGCTTTTGTGAAGTGCTTAGTGAATTGTGGAAATGCGGCGTTGTGGACCGTCACTTGCTGTTTGTTTGATTATTATTTTTTTTTTTGCGAAATAGTGGCAGTGGAAATAGCATGTTTGTGTGTGCGTGCGTGTGTGCATTTAGTGTGTGCGCGCGGTTGCTATGTGAATTTCCAGCATTGTACATATGTGGACTGGAATTAAACAATGTGTGATGAACTTTTACACACTTACGCTTCCAGTCTTCCTCTCTACTTGTCTGCCGTGGCAGCGAACTGTCTTCGTGGCCAGCTTATATGGTCTTCCAGGGCATAACGGAGAAAGTACTTAGCCGGGCAATTGCATGCAGCTCTAAGACTGGTCAAGCCTACTGCTCGGACGAGAATAGAACGATTTGTCTTTAAAATAGCACTGCGTGCAGAAAAAAAGAAAAAACTAAATGGAGTATATTGGTCATGTACTCCCTCATATACGCGGAGGTTTCCTTCAAATCCTCAACTATATAAATACACTGGTTGTTCAAAATATATATATATATATTTTTTTCACTTTCTGAAGACAGCATGCGCAATCCCGACGTACCAAACACGATACCACGTTCATAGTCGAAACATCGCTACGGAGGCCTTCTTTATTTATTTTTACAATGAGACTCTAATTGAGACATCGCATATCTGCAGTGATGCCTGACCAATCCGTACGCTGAGTCCAGATCAAGGGATATTATAGACAAGGCAGGGTGTAGTCGCTCATACCAGCGTTTTGACGTGCTACACTGTACCGGTCCACGCGTTTCTTCTGACAGGCTGATATGTTCATGAATGCGCAAGAGGGCTAGAACAAAATAAATAACCACCAGCGGAAGCTTAACATCCGCCTGCTTTCTTGCTCTGGGAGAGCCTGTTTATACCTTTCTCTGCCATCCCTCGTTTTCTCTGCATTCTATTTTGAAGGACGTAAACAACGTGTTTGGCGCAGCTCCCTTTTTCGCGAGGAAATATGAATAAAAGAACTGGGAAAAGAACAGAACGGAGCAACACAAGTTGTTGACGATGTATGACGCAACACGTCCTAGCTGACGTCACGTAGCACGCGAAAAGCGCGTCACGTCATAGGTTTAGTTCAAACTCTCCTATGCTGCACTCTGTGCTGCTTGTGGAGCGTTATTGCGTTTGCCCGTTCAGGTGACCCGTGGCAGCAGAAAGCTGTTGAAAATCGCCTTACGGCGTCCCGTATCCACGACACTGGTCCAAATTGTCTTGCTGCACTAAGGCGCAAGCAAGTCTTCGATTTAGAGCAGTTTCATTACGCAGTCGGGAATCTTTCTTTTCTATATAAGGCTAGACTCAAGAGTTTCGCAATGTACGGGGAGAACTGACTGATGGGTTTGTATGTAGGCACAGAGTCGAATGATTCGTATTTCACTGACGCGCATTCTTCCGCGACCTGCTGAACATGTATGCAAACGAAATATTTTTCAGGATTTTTTTTTTTTTTGACACCTTCCTATTATATTTCTAGTTTCGTGGTTGTTTTCTTTTTTTTTTTTTAATTATTACTTTTCACGTTTTCGATACCCTCGAGGTGTTCGAAGAGCCAATCTCATGCATGCTGTAGGGCTAGCTTCTAGTTCTGCCCTTTATGGTTCGCCCCAGCATGACACCGATGCTTCTACTGGCCACGTGCGACTGCCTTTAAAGGATTTCATGCCGCCAATGCTGAATCTGCTCTCACGCTTCCTTCCCCTATTCCAGGATACGAGTTTGTATAGGCCACGACAGGTGCCCAAAACCGACTGGCGTGTCGTCTGCTCCATTTCTGACCGTCCCGGATTTAGTGTCCGACGGAAGCAGAATGGAAAGCCGGTTGTCGCGTCCCACTCAGGTGAGGGGGTGACATGCTGTGACCGCAGGCTGGCGTAACTGGAGTGTTACGCGCCTGGGTCAATGACGCCGCTGCTCTGGCCCTCCTCTTCGCCTCTCTAAACGTGCGTCCTTCGGCACCACCCTGTGCTGAGGTGAGTCTTTATATCGCACACGCCGAGCTTTTCCCGACGTGATCGCTACGCGCTTCGCTGCACAGGCGACGATGCCAGCGGCGCCCCGAAAGATACGCACGGAAGAAAAAGAAAAGTCCTAGTGCATGCAGAGAAGTAGTATGCAAAAAACCGGCCGCTCCAGTATTGAAAACCCGACTCACTAGCTGGCTGTCGGCAGGTTTGTATCCCGCGCCGACGCGTGGTGACACCGAATGTGACTGCCCGGTGACGTCGCCTGCCAGCTCTAATGGCGGCCGCCACTGCTGCGAGCAGACGACAAGCGTAGCAGTGACGACGCGTTGAACCGGGCGTGTGCCCGGAATCGTGAAACCCGCCGAGCTCTCTTCGTGTGCTCTCCTTTATTCTGTGTGTGCCCGCGCGCGTGCGTGCACACGGTGTCTTCTATATATATATATATATATATATATATATATATATATATATATATATATATATATATATATATCGGTTCTCTCCCGTAGCTGCTGCCTGCTGTTCCAGTGCGCCCACTATCGCAAATCCTAAGCAGCGCCGGCCAAAATTGACTGAGCGCGCAAGCTGCACCCTACGCAACAGAAACTAGTCCCCGGCTCACGAAGTCCCTGCTTTCTTCGCTGCAGCTGAACGAGCCGCAAGTTGCTTGCTTCGAACTTCGAAAAATAAAAAAAAAATAAAAAGTGAGGTAGGTGGCAGTATTTCAAACCAGGCGAGCACCGTCGGCTGCGAACGAACACGACGCCGTTTTAAACGGGCCTATGCGCTCGCGTGCACAGCGGCGCCATCTCGTCCTGAACCGGTTGGGCGGTCGTCGTAGCAGGCGACGGTTTCCAGCGCCGTGCACGAAATTAAGACAGAGAGACCCGTTGCGGGTTCCGCCGCCGCCTGACCCAGTTCGTGTGGGAGGAGGCTAGCCGCCGTCCGATCGATAAAAGCGCCGGGCTGGGGTCGCGCAGCGCTCTCGTCGACCGGCCCGGGATCCCCGGCGGTGACTGCACGTTTCGTCGCAGAATAAAATGCGGGCTGTTCCTCCCCTTCCCTCACTTCTGCTGATGTGCACTGAGTTGCGTCGTGAAAGAGGGGGCAGGTGTCGCGATGCGGCCGCCTGCCCATGCATGTCATTTCTTTTTCTGCTGTACGTTCCCCGAACATCAGATTTCTGCTTTTCCGCGCTCGGCCGGAGGTTGGCTCGAACAAGTGTGATTCGACATAAAAGCCGGAATGTTAGCAAAAACGTCTGCGTAAGTTGTTCTTCATCCGGTCCACACGCGCACCTTGCGTACTGTAGCACTTGCGCCTACACATCCTTTCATTATTTACCTCTTTTGAGTGGGGAAGTTACGGCGCCTTTTCTTTCTCCGTAACCTGAAGCCCCCAGATCATTCGACGAAGTTTTCGCTAGTCGGCTGTAGTGCTGTGCTATTGTCGAATATGAAAGCCTGATGGAAAATACTTAAATGTTTAACGTGAGGGATGGAAGTATCTGGATTCTTCATGCGTTCTGGTGGTGGAATCTTAGATCTTTCGTTTTTATTTTTTATTTTAAGAAGGTGAGACTGTGGTAACTGTTTAAATGGTAAATATATATATTTTTTTTCGTTCGAAGTTTTCGAATGTAGGACCCCTCTGTATTTCTTAAATTACTATATCCCTGTACACTAAGAGGGATAACAAGTTTCGCCTATCGCTGGTCTCTCGAGACGCCAGTAAATTTACACCCATGCTGCAACAGACCTCATCGGCACCAGAAAAGAAATCGAACTGTGGACGTCACAGCGCGGAGAGGGGGAGGAGGCAGTCATTGTGAGCTCGGATAATCCGATGCGAATTGATTTCTCCGCATACCTCTACACAGCCTAGCCTTGGCGTGCTAGCGTTTCGAGACAGCGCAGGAGTGGGGAGCGCGGGAAGCTGCGCAACCCGCCCTTATCTTGCAGGCTTGTGCCCTTATCTTATGCAGTTGTAGGTCCGCGAAGGAGTGAATGTACGGCATTTTAGGCCGGCTGTCGGTATCAGCAGCTAAAAGGGCATTTGGAATTACCTGAGGAATGTTTAATGGTCGAGGTACTGACAGTCCGATTGTAGTTGTGAAGGCACGAATCGAGTGGAATTATTCGGAACAAGTTCGAATTAGATGTTAGCTCGACAGAGCTCACTCAGAGAGGTGAGTGAGTGACAACTTCATCCCGAAAGGGGAGGCAGCGATCCCAATGCAGGATCTTGTGGAGATCAGCCGCTGGGCTGCGCAGGGCAGCCTCCCACTGGTCTTTTGAATGGATATTTAGGGATGTTGGTGGGGATGTGATGGGGATGTAGCCTATAGGTTTGCTCTGGCCGCACAGGGATTACAAGCGAGGAAGGGTTGGATAGTTGGCTGGATGAGTTCGCGGAAGGTTGGAGTGAGAAAAGTATGAGTCTGAAGCTGACGCGATATTTAGAGACCTTGCGATGTGTAGAGGGCATACAAGGCGACCGATGCGGTAATGGTGACATATCTCGTGAAGGCAGATGAGGTGATCCCGAGCAGTAAGCGAGGCCACGTGACAAATACACTCCATGGCTGACGCGGCCGGGCAGAGAAGCTTCGGGCGAGGGCGTGAGCCACCTCGTTGCCAGCTAGGTGTCCAAGGAACGGTGATAGAGTGGGTTGGAGGATCTTATTGGGAGGACGGGCAGGGCTAGACGTAATATCCGACCCGCATTGAAATTATCGATGGCTGACTTAGAGTCTCTGACAGTGGTGGTATTGTAGGGAGTGTCAGAAGGAAAGAGAGGGCTGCCTCCTGTAAAAAGTGAAGTCCCTTGATAATTTCAAAGTAGCGACTTTCTGTGAACTATGCCGCCGCGCCGCGCACCCTCGCCGATTCTCCTCTCTCACCTCTCCCATCGGACGGTGATTGGCTCCGCGGGCGGCTCCGCGGGCGGTCTTCGAGAAAAGCGCGCGATAAGTTCGCTCTTTTTGTGTTTTTATTTTTCGTCGGCAACATTTTTTGGGCAGCCGCCGCTGCTACGACCGAGCTCCTTGACGTTGCGGGCTTGCCCTTCGCGTTATTCGCGCTCCTTTAGTGCAGCACTACGCCCAGTTGCTGCGCATTTCAGTGCCAGAGTGAAAAAGGCTTTGTTCTTTTCGCGATTCCGAGCGTTAAGAAAGACACAGAAGAAAAACGTGGCGGCACAATATCGGCCGAAAGAACTTTACGCCGACGAAGACTGCCCATCTCTGCGGGGTTCAAGCGACTGTGTATACTGATACTGCATGCAAGCGCATCACTAATCTGCCAATCTCACTTAATTCACTGATCATTTTGCGTCGTTATGCGTGTTATTGTTTTCACTTCATGGTTCCGCTCAACGTGCTATAATAGCGACGGCTGATGCATACAATGCGCATACATTCGCATACAATACCCACTTTAGTTTCTGAACCTAGTTCTCGCTTTTCAACGATAGCGCGTGCAATGAGGGAGATTATTAAGCATTAATAGGCTTATGTCGCAGGAAAGCGTGTAGAGAACTCGTCCACAGAACGTGTCCGCAAAACTATATATCAGCACATCAAACATTTCTCTTTAAACCCTTAAAATTTGACCTTGTCCGTATCTGGCGAAAATTGGTGTCTAACTTAACTTGAATATGGCGAATTCAGTAGTTACGTCCAAATTTCGGGACCTCCCACAAAATGCAGCCCCAGGAACTCTCTGAATTTGACCTCATCCGAATGTGGCCAAAATCGATGTCTAACTTATAATTTGGGTATGGCGAATTCAGTGAAGTCGAATCCAAATTTCGGTGGTCGAGAGGGCTTTGGGGTGCGGACGCTTTCCTTGGATGACGGGAAATCGGTGCTTGGATCTTTGGCTCTCGATTTCGGCTCGACACCACCTCAATGTCGCCGACAGCGGGACCAAAAGGCGTCTCATGCTTAATAGAAAAAAGTTCATATTCGTTTTAAAGTCGCCGTGCAAATTCTCAACTACAAAATCGATTAAGCCGTTGCATGTGCACTGCGCGGTGCCAAGCTCCTGAACGTTAATGAAAATTTTTTGGACGGCCATCAAAGCAAATATCCCAGCTTGTTCCCAGCAAACATCCCACTACTAAAACTCCACTCGTGAGCAACTTCATAAACTGTACTTCCGCGAAAATTAGTTCGAGGTGAATCTAAATTTAACTAACAATTGCTATGCTGAAAGTATTCTGGAATGTTCAAATATATTGTAAATATTAAGCTTCATATACTATGCCGTGTTGAGACAGACGGTATGGAAAAGTCAAAAGGATTGTGAGATGTATGCAGCAAGTGGTTTTGTTCGTGCCGCAAGCGCTCTTTATTGGCCCTTTCATTGCGCGTACGAGACGCTAACTTATGTGGCTCGTGGTAGTCAAACGTGTCGCGTATCTTACTCGTGATTTTATTCAATAAAGGCCGGAATACATGGAGCGTTTTTGCCGCGTCAAACCGGCGTTTTACGCCCGACGGCGCGCACTTGACGCCCCGCGTTAGAAAAAACGCGCGCCGCCACCGATCTGGCCCTGCCAGATATTTGACGCGCGGGCGGCGCGGCGTCCTCTCGAACCGGAAACTACTGTCGACGCGAGCCAATAGGAGCGCGGAAAGCTGGCATTTCCGGTTTGAGCGGCCGCTGTCAACATGGCCGCCATGGCTAGCCACCATCATGGCCATGGCTGACGAGGTATGGGCAGTTTGGCCGCGGAAATGTGATTATCATAAAAATAAACGCTTAATCAAGCACAGAATGTCGCTTTTTTGTGAGTATACGACCTGCTCTCGGATCGTTGTGTGTTTGTTTGCTCCCTGGAGTGGAATTTGTAAAAATAAAAAAGAAAACCGTGCCGCTGGTATTCGAGCGGGCATTCCGAAGTATCTTCGTTCATTCGAGCGAGCCAAATCCTTGTGCGACCTGTGTACGCTTTCTACTTTTAGCACAGTAGCGTTGGAATGCACCCTATCGCGATTTTGACACAAGGGACAGTGTCGCTTCTCTCACGTACCTCGCTCTGCGGTTATTTCCGCTCGCTGATGTATTTGCTTTCGCATCGAGTCATCCGCGGCGGCGCTCGCGCCGCTTCGACGTTGCATGTATCTCGAGCTGGGCGTCGCGAAGGCGCGGCAGTTTTCGACGCGCGAAAATCGTGGAAAAAAACGCCGCATGTATTCCGGCCTTAACAGAGTGTGGAAAAAGCGCGAACTTGAGAGCGCGCGCATGGGCCAGCCAACTGCCCGGACGGCGAGAGAGCGCTGCCCAAAAAAAGCGTGCCGTGTGCAGTGCGCGCAGCCGGCGGGCGAGGATATTCGAGGAGGAAAACGCCGGAGTGGAGGAGAGTGTCGCTACTTTCAAATTATTGAGGGGTTTTAGTAAAAAGGGGGCGCGTATAGCGATATCCATTTTAGGCCGGCTGTCGGTATCAGCAGCTAAAAGGGCATTTGGAATTAACTGAGGAATGCTCCACCTCATCGAAATAAATCAATTCATGCTCGTCACATTGGAAAGCCGTTTTCGAAGGGTTCCGCGTGTTTTTGACGTCGTTGTAAATGGCAAACTGGTTGCATGTTCTTGGGTAAATGGGGATGTGGTGGCGTTGCTGAGTAGGGGATAGTGGCTTGGATCAAGCAACTCAAGTTTATTGGTTGCCCTGGTCAAGAATAGTGTTAAGGTTAGTCTGTGGTGGGATGGATATTAGTGATCCCCCTCGGTAATGTAGACCGAGAAGAGGCGCAAGGTCGAGCCTTGAGGACACCCCGGAGTTGACTGAGCTACTAGACTTATGAGTAATACAAGATGCAAGCTGAGTCGCGTTAGGATTTCAGTATCAATGTTAATCGTCCCTAATTTTAAACCAACATGGCTTACTTGTGCTGCTGCTTTCTAAGAATGGTCCTTCGCACGAGCAGATCATTCGAATAATTGTTTCGCGCAGCAGCTAGTCCGGATACCTGAATACAAATAAAGACACCTGTGGCAATTGTGTAATGGAGGCACCTTAGGTTTATTTTAATGTTTCCCCTTCAGTGCACATGAGCGGAGCACGTGGCGACCGAGATAAGCTGTAAAGATTGCTGTGTCTTCGGGCGAACCAGGTTCAGCGACGTATAGGGACGGCCTGCTCTACCAAGCTATAACGGCGGAGGCTAGCAGATGGCGAAGCGAAGCCGCATCGATCAACTCGGCGCAGGGCGGATGTTCAATGGAATGCCCCCACGTGGAGTAGAAATCTGCCCTGCTTCTAGAGATGTCACACTGAACTGACATTTTTCAGTCACCGGAAAGAATTTTGGTTCACATCTGAAAGGGAAAGAAAAAATAAGTCAACAGCCTACAAAACGCGGGCATATGGTTTCGAAAGCGTCAGACTTGGGCAGCCCACTCGTTTTGTTTCGTTGGCTGACGGAGCCACGCACGTGCCATAACCGCAAGCGGTGTCGAAACAAACTCCCTCGGCACTTCCTTCGCTTATCCGCTTTTCATTTATTTTAAAACGGCATAATTTGTGTGTGCGCAATTTCTTCAGGACGCAGATATACGCACTTTATAACGCGCCGCCGATAAAGGCAGAAAAGCACTCTCTGAAGCGTGGGAGGCCGGGAACGACGACCTTGCGAAAAAGATCGAAGGGTGGTCTCTCCACGAACCCACGCGCTCGATCCCGCCGCTCGCTTTTATCTACGACATCTCGCATTCTAGCGCTAGAGCCGCCATCTGTCGCCCCGTGCCTCACATTAAAGCGCGAACTCCACAGGTGGTGTGTAGCATTCGCGGAGTGGATATGTAAACAACGTGAGCTCGTCGCCAGCGCGGGCAAGTGCGACGGCGACCTGCCGTTTTACTGTTGACCCGCCTTGACCATGAACATTTGTTTCCACTCCATTCTCACTCCGCCTTCTTTATTCCCCCTCCCTCCGTCCACGCGCGCACGAAATGTCGCCCCCGGGAAATTATGTCGTTACCCAGTAGGGTCACGTGGCTTCAGAAAATTCAAAAACCGTACACGGCGGGACGAAATGAGACACGCATGCGCAGAGCACTCTGTGTGTGCGCGTTCTCGTGTTTTTTTTTTTTTTTTTCCTGTCGCCCAGTTATTGAATTTTCTGAAACTATGAACCGACGTGCGACCCATTTAACGAACCACATAGTTGCGATCCACATTGCTGACCCGAGGGTCACATGACCGTGGTGTGTGGCCGAAAATTTATTTATTTTTACAGGTACTGCCAGCCTTGTTATCAGGCTTTTGGCAGGAGTGAGCAGTTCAGGTGAACAAAAGCAAAAACAGCAAACAAGGTACTAGATACTGAAGAATAAATCATAACAAAACACAGGAGAATATTTACATGATGAGGTCATTTGACGAGGAGAGGCACATGTAACTATGGCTTGGGCGCAAGTGCGCAGAGGAATGAAGAAATAGTTGGGGAATCAACAGTTTCGGCGGGTAACGCATTCCATTCACAAATAATACGCGCAAAAAAGGAATTTTAAATGCGTTAGTCCTGCACGAATAATCTATAACTTTTTTTGGTATGATACGAGCGTGTGGAGCGGCGATTAGCAGGTAGAATGTATAAACTTTTATCTATTCCCAACTGATTATTATAGAGTAAATAGAAAACTTTCATCCTATCCCGGTAACGCCAGAATGCTAGACTTTCGAGTTCTGCAGCTTCTAGGAGTGATGGGGATGTGCGCCAGCTGTACGAGTTAAAAATGAACCTAGCTGATTTTCTTTGCACATTCTCAAGTTTGGTGGTATTAGTTTGTGTATGTGGATCCCAGACAATCGCGGCGTACTCTAGGATGGGTCGGATAAATGTTTTGTAGGCCATAATTTTAATTTCAGGTGAAGTGTTTCCTAACGTACGCCTTAAATAGGCAAATTTCTTCATTGCCTTATTGCAAATATGCGTTATATGTTCATTCAACCTAAGGTCTGATGGGATTATTACTCCCAAGTACTTATAGCTGGAAACGACAGATAAACACTGGTTGCTAATGTTATAATCAAATGTTAAGGGGTTCTTTTTGCGTGTTATCGTCATTGCAACGGTCTTTTTAAGGTTAATGGCCATCTGCCATTTCGAGCACCAAGTTTGCATTATAGATAGAGAGGTGTTTAAAATCGCCTGGTCGTTTGAATTGCGTATTTCATAATACAGGATGCAGTCGTCTGCGAAGAGCTTGATCTTGACGTGTATGTCACAGACGATATCACTGATCAATATCAGAAATAAGAGCGGACCTAATACTGAGCCTGGGTGTACGTCTGCAGAGATAGAAGCTGCATCATTGACCTGAACACACTGCTTCCGTAGACAGGTATGCACGAATCCAGTTAATTAAGGTGTTGTTAATTAAAGTGTTGTTCTTTAGAATAGGCCTTAGTTTAAGCAATAATTTGGAGTGAGAGACACGGTCGAATGCTTTTTCGAAATCGAGGAATATTACGTCAACTTGGCTTTGCTTGTCTAAAGCAGCTGCTAAAAATAGGGCTGCAAATACGAAATAACCGATGTAAACCCCAGTCCTCACCCTGATATCACCGGGAATCGTCAATTAGCGGACGAATTTGTACACGGGGACTTTTTAGCTGCATAATGGCACCTTTATTTTTGTCAACAAGTGTAACTTCCTGACGTTACTTCCCGAACCGTATTGCGGACAGACCAGAGCATACCGTGTGAGCGGGTAAAAAAAGAAAAAAAAAACGGCAAATTTTCGACAGTCGGCGACAACCCACCGCAGACCCTTTGTTGGGAGAGTACGAGAGCCGGTCGTCAGAATGTTTTCCCAACCAGCAGGTCGTATTTTTATCGTAAAGCAGTCGTTGCATATGCAGCATCGCCAGGGCTATCACGGTCAAGGAGATCTGATTCATCCGTTCTGTGTTTACGGAAACACAGGACCCGAAACACGGCCTCGCGCATAAAACTCAGACTGGAGGGACAAACTCGAGCCGTAATAAAAATTTACTCCCATTTAGGGTGGAAAGCAGTCACAAAATGCGTCAGTGAGGCGCCCCCTCGAGAAGGCCAAGGTAAAACGTACAAAAGGACAAGGCGTAAAGAGGAGCTTTTAATGTTCCAGGAACAGAAGCCGCCGGTGGAAGCAAGGAAGCGATGTCGTTTGCAAGGGAGAGGAAAAAAATTAAAAGTCGGAACTGATCCAGTGGAGAAGCCGCTCGGCTGACACGAATAGCCAATGGCACCGGCTGGCTGAGCAGACGACAGATAACCGGCGCCAGCCTGCGCCCGTTCTATTATGGAGGTTCAAAGAAGAAGCCAAAAGTCATGCCAAGAGCTGACGAACAAGACAAAACGCAGCTCACGTTTGGAAGTGGGGGAGCTTTTGTATATAGGACAGAGAAGGGGTGACCGGTTGTCTCTTTCTGGCCGAACAAGGTCGCCGTTGGTGCGGGGGGCGAGTTCACGCTCCATTGAGCCAGCTGCCGATGCGTCCAGAATGAACGAAAGCGTTGCCGGCCGTCGACGACTGCTTCGACGTCCAGCGGCCGTCCTCTCTATCTGTTCGCTCTCTTTTTTTTTTCTCGTCCCCTAGAGACGTGGTTGATAAATAGCCGTCCGCGGAGACGACCTTAGCAGCGCACTGTTTTCCATTGTTTAACGACTTTCCAGGATTTCTCCTTGGCCAGCGGTCGGTCCTTAACATTTTACTTTCGTCTGCTAAGCTGGCACGTTGCAGGCGATAGAAGAAAAAAAAAAAAAAAAAAAAAAAAAGGAACGTGTCGTCTGCGCCTGCTTTTTTGCGGCGCGGTTCTTTTCGTATTACGTTACACTTCGGGTGGTTTCGACACGTGCGAAACGAAGGCAAAACGGTCGCTCGCCCACTCGGAAAGCAGTTGCATAAACAAACAAAAAAAAAAAGCTAAATAAAGTACGCTGAGGGATATGTTATTGACAAAGATAAAGCTATATATGCCAGGCTTCCTCAGCTTGCATAGATGAGTTAGTTGAGCTGTTCCTTTTGTTATTTGGTCTTGGCTTTCCCAACCGGCGTTCCGTTCTGGTTCATCATAGTTTGAACTGTTCGTGCTTTCTGGTGCGGAATGGCTTGCGGAATACTTTTACCATGAAAGCAGCAGGAGGGAGCGATGTGGAGAAGTGATGAATTAAAGTAAGAAGGGATCGACAAAGCAGGCAGTAACTACGTTGCCATGGCAACGAACCTAAATACGCGTGAGTACGCGCCTTCATGTGTGTGTCGGCATTCCACTCACACTGTAGCTGGGAGCCCGTGCGGTGAAAGTGAATATCGTAACCGCGATAAAAGACTGGCCGCGCATGACAGCGCACGTTGTGTCAAGGCGAGCGGCAAGATGGATGGCGCAGAGATGCCACGGGAAGCAGCAAGAAATATAATACGTTTCAGTCGATATTGACATTGCGTCTGAGTGGAAGAGGCATTGCAGTAATAAGCAACGATGCCAAAAAAGCTTGAACACTTTCATCTTACTGCGCAGCTTTTCCTCACTACGTGTTATTTTAATTTAAACAAGCTATTGCATTAGTTGATTGGTAAAGGCTAGAGGAACATCGAAACAGCTTGTAAAGGCACCTTGGCATCAAATTGCCTATTTGCCTCTCGGAAGCCCTATAGTTTGGCTTTCATATATTGGAATGGATTGCAGGTCGTTAAGTTTTTGTTTGTTACTTGTTCGTAATGTTCTTAGCTACTCGTATGCATTGCTGGGAGTAGAGGGTGGGGAACTTGAGGAGGGAACGGCAGCACATCGCTGAAAACTGCAGACCGATCTATGCATAGCTTCAATGTTGTCCGAACACACGCACTGTCATATAAGCAGAACGGCCAGCATTAGACCAGCGCATTATTTCGCATACAGCTCCCTTCCTCATTCGTCGTAATCTGTCTTCAGCTGGACAAAGACCCCTTTCATTTCTCTTCTTTTATTAATAAAGAACGTATTTCAGTCAGTGAACCAAATTATCCTTGTCGTATACGCAGCCACCGCAAGCAGACTTCCGTTATTTCATCTCCCCATGTCATTTCCGCTCACGCCCGTTAATGAACGACATATCGTAAGAAACCTTACCAGTCGTAAAAAAGACTGATGATGTACTTGACGATGTGCTTACTTTAGAAATTCAACCACTCCGACTTGCATCCCATCACCAGATAACGCAGCGTCTTGGCTTTTACGACCGAACCACTTCTTCAAATTTCCTTTCCTAAGAAAATTTTGACTGCGTCTCGGGAACTCGGGGCGACCCGTTGAAGGTCGCACGCACGCTTGTGTTGCACTGGCGTGGCAGCAGGTTTTTACGGCAGCCTGGCCCGCATCCGTGACGTCTTGTTTGCGGGTTCCAGATTGAATAGCACTCGAAACACTGTCGTAGTCGTGTTTCGAGAATTTTTAGCATGCTTAAAGCTTTGAGACGAGAACACCTTAGGAAACAAGGTGCTGTTCTGAGAATGGAACTTGATGGCTAGGAAGGGAGCTGGTAACATGATCAAGTGCGACGCAATGTATTGGGCAAGGAAAGAAAGGCTGGGAGGGTAGAGACCGAAAGTAAGCATTATACTTATTCAGAGAATGAACGTGTCAGTTACCTTTTTTGCTGAAATGAAGCAGATGAACTGTTTTTGTCCGGGACTGATAACATACGTCTCTTTCCACAAGCACAAGGTCCGATAGTAAGAACATCACTAATGTGGGCGGTGCTTGTACAGTCGGAGTGTGTGGTAGTAGGTAACGGTTGTGTTGGTTGGTTAACTGATTTGTGCGGTTTAACGTCCCAAAGCGATTCAGACTATGGGAGATGCCGTAGTGGAGGCCTCCGGAAATTTCGACCACCTGGGGTTCTTTAATGTGCACTGACATCGCACAGCACACGGGCGCCTAGCTTTTCGCCTCCTGGGAAACCGCCGTGGCCGGGATTCGATCTCACATCCTTGGGCACAATAGTCGAGCGCCCAGCGAGGCGGTTGTGTTAGTAGTATCTGCTAACGTGCGATGAAGCGTGAGTTTATGAAATTCACTGGGTTAAGGTTGACTTAGCGCATATAGGACAGGACAAGTAAAATGAGAACGACTGCCGTTTTTGGCAGCGAAAGCTACTTCACAACCAAAGCTACGAAAGCCGAGTCGGTTGTGAATCTTCTGCAGGTGCCATGGCTGGGCAGTGATTGGTTGATAGTTTCTGTGACGTCACCTGCCTTAAAGTTATTTGCCTTTGTGTTTGCTTACATTCAAACGATTATACGGCAGTGACATCGTTGCGGCAGTTATTGGAGCTGAGATACGCCGCACCAAGGGGCGTCAAGAGCGGGCGGTAAGACCACGACAAAGCCACCTGCATCTATAGTAGGGTACAACCTACAAAAACAGCAGTTGCTAACAATGGGCAGTCATCCGCGGCTTGTGTATTACTCCGCTGAACAGTAAACATGATCAGTATGCAATATTTGACTAAAAAGGCAAAACAAAGCAAGCCAGAGGCATCGAAATTCTTGAGCTTTTAGTTTGGTGCGATGGTTATAGCTCTTATTTAGGTAACCAGAAAAGCGTTAACAGCGGGCTACTTTCTGTTACGAGGGGATAGTGTGTGGCGGTTACTGCAGCCATATGTTGCATCCGACTATACCGTCTACCAACATAAATAGCCTACTGGCAAGACTGACTGACAAACTGGCCTATACCGTCAGCGAAATTCTGAAGAACGCTTGGCAACGACTTCGTCTGCAACGGCCTATTTTGCGCGTGATTACAATAATGCGTCGTATGAGTGAACTATTACCAAACTAAATCAAGCTAAACAAAGTAAAACCAAGCTAAACCACGCTGAGCAGAGCTGTCGCTCGACAAGGCTGGTGACGACGTAAGCGCAGCCGTCTACTGCGCTGCACAGATGTGCAAGGCGGCTGCCATGTTGTCAGGCTGTGGTCCCAATGTTCGACTCCAGGGCTATTCAACTTACGCATGTTTAAACAGAGCTGCACGCGCTCGCAAAATAGAATGCGAAGTGGAATCATTACTGCGCTTGTTTCGAAGTTTGGCAGGCTTTCTATCAAAGCCGCTTCTTGATGCAATTCGTTGAGCCGATTGACGCCGTTTCTGTTGGGTTTGCTACGCATGTTCCCGTTAGCACGATGAACGCTTTCTGACCTAATCAGCGCAGGAAGCGTTGTGGTTTCACTACGAAATACCGAAAGGTGTAGGTGTGAAGATTAGATACGCTAAAACAATGTGCAACGATGTGAAAACAATCGTTGCATGCTTCCAAATGAGGAGTGCCGGACATATTACGCCGGTTTATCTCGTTTATTTTTATTCATTTGTTGCCGCACGCTGTGCTATAGTGCGATATAATTGCAGGCCCGGCTTCATGCGCTAGTGCGGCGTGCGTACTGATAAAGGCATTTATTACTGACACTCGAGATAACTACGCCCTTCCTGGGCCTTGCTCACAGTGTGTGTTGTCACCGGCAAAATTGAAAAGCTCTGTCCACACAGTGCGAGAATTACTTTCCCGTACGCGAAATGGTTCATACGACGAAGCCGGACTTGAGTGAATACAGTTATCAGCTAAGAAGCAAAGAGGAAGCATTATGTGTGGTTTAGGGTGTGATAGGAGTTGACTGTTCCGAGTGATTGCTCAGCATTCTCGCGTCGCATGACGCCTGAACGAATTTTCGCGCATTCTTTCGCGGTCAGGAAATACAATGTATTTACTTCGTGGCTAACATGGAGAAAATTGAGCATGCTGTAAAGAACGGGGGAAGCCTAAAAGCGCTAGAGAAGAAATTGGGCATATAGGCAAAAATCAGATGTATGCGCTAAGGGACAAGGCGGGCAAAATCATCAGGAATATGGACAAGATAGTCAAAGTGGCCGAAAACGTTTATACTGATCTCTACAGTAGCCAAAGTAATCAGTCAGGACCGTAATGAGATTGGCGGTAGGGAAAAACAGTCAGACGTTCCACCAGTGACTAAGGACAAGGTTAAGAAAGCAATAGAAACTATGAAAAGGGGGAAAGCAGCTGGAGAGGATCAGATAACTAAAGATTTGTTGAAGGACAGGGAGGATATCGTGCTAGAAAAACTGGCCAGCCTCAGCGCCTGGTGTCATCGACGGTACCGGAACCTTGGAAGAACGCAAACATTATCCTCATTCATAAGAAAGGGGACGCTAAGGACCTTAAAAATTACAGACCAATCAGCTTACTGTCTGTTACGTATAAGGTATTTACTAAGGTAATCGCTAATAGAATCAGGACAACCTTAAACTGTAATCAAGCAAAGGATCAAACAGGTTTTCGGAAATGGTACTCTACTATCGACCATATCCATGCCATCAACCGGGTGATAGAAAAATGCTCGGAATATAACCAGCCCTTACACATAGCATTCATCGATTACGAAAAAGCATTTGACTCAGTAGAAACGTCGGCGGTGATGTAGGCATTGCGAAATCATAAGGTACACGAGCCGTACGTGAAAGTGCTGTAAGGTATATATAGTGGCTGCACAGCAACCATAGTTCTGCATAAAGTAACAAAATTCCCATAAAGAAAGATGTTAGGCAACGATCTCCCCAGTACTATTCACAGGTTGCTTAGAGGAAGTATTCAGAGACTTGGAATGGGAGCAGTTAGATATAAGGGTAGATGGAGAATACCTCAGTAATCTGCGATTTGCTGATGACATTGCCTTGCTAAGTAACTCAGGAGATGAATTACAAAGAATGATTAATGACCTAGGCAGGAAAAGTAGAAAGGTAGGCTTGAAAATCAATATGCAGAAGACTAAGGTAATGTTCAACAGCCTAGGGAAGGAACAGCAGTTTACGTTAGGTAGCGAAGCACTGGAAGTAGTAGGCGAATATGTCTACTTAGGACAGGTAGTAACCGCTGATCCGGACTATGAAAAGGAAATAAGAAGAATAATAAGATTGGGATGGAGCGCATTTGGCAAGCACTCGCAGATTATTACTAGCAGCTTACCGGTATCGCTCAAGAGGAAAGTATACAACAGTTGCATCTTACCTGTACTCACCTATGGGGCTGAAACGTGGAGGCTAACCAAGAGGGTTCTACTTAAGTTGAGGACAACGCAGAGGGCTACGGAACGAAAAATGGTAGGGATAACATTAGGAGATAAGAAGCGTGCAGAGTGGATCGGAGAAATAACTCAAGTTACTGACATTCTAGTGGAAATCAAGAAGAAGAAATGGGCATGGGCAGGACATGTAGTGCGAAATGAGGACAACCGATGGTCACTTAGGGTAACAAACTGGATTCTAAGGGAAGGAAAGCGTAGCAAGGGTTGGCAGAAAGTTAGGTGGGCGGATGAGGTTAAGAAGTTCGCAGGGGGATGCAGCTAGCACGGAACCGGGTTAATTGGAGAAATATGGGAGAGGCCTTCGCCCTGCAATGGGTGTAGTCAGGCTGACGATGATGATGATGACTCCACGGCTTGTTAGTTTTGTTCAGAGTATTTCAAACTAGGCGAGAAAAATTGCGGTCAGTTAGTGGTGACTCTTAAGAACTTTCATTATTATTACTTCGGAGCATAAGCTCTACCATTGGGGATGGTTGGTATGGTTTGTAGGAAAGCAAAGGCGCACTAAATGTCGCTTCTCGGCGGACATCAGACCCGCGCCATGAGGGAAGGGAGGGATGTGTTAGTGAAAGAAGAAAGAGGTGCCGTAGTGGAGGGCTCCGGTATGATTTCGATCTCATGAGGATCTTTAACGTGCTTGACCTCGCACAGCACACAGACGCCTTGCTTTTCGTTTCAGCCGAAAAGTGACCTCCGATACCGACATTTGATCCCGCCTTTTGGTTCAGGTCGAGCGCCTTAACCTTTGAACCATCGCCAGGGGTATTGTTATTTTTGCTTTATCCTCAGAGTGTCGTTGAGGTGCTAGCAGGACCCATAGCCGTGCTCTGATGACGTGTCCGGGAACCCTCATGCCTTTTACATTCGCACTATGCTTAATCATAAGGCGTAAACTTACCCTCACAGGGTCTGCATTTATGCCAGCGTAGTGAGCTTACTACAGCACCCCGTAAGTGCATCTTTGCACCCTATGAATGGGCGTAACTTGGCACTTTTACGTTCATTTTTATGCTTCGTTTGGAAGGTAATATTACCACCCAGAGGAATAAAATAAATTCATATTATAGTGTTTTTTACACCCATTTAAGATAAAGTTTTTTTTCCTTCGACGGGTATGTTTGCGCCCTTCTAAATATAGTCTAGGCGCACACTGGTACGCTAGTAATTTGAAAACAACCACACTTCGACTGATTGTGCAGTCAGTTACAAGACAGCGCCGCTATAGAAGCGATACGAGACATACATTTTCTTTATTTGCAACGCAAGCAACTCCGTGTGGCATATGTGTGGTAATGCTGCCTCCGCTGCAACATTAGACAGCCTTAACATACGCCCTATACAGAAGAAACACGTTTGGTGAAAATATGTATGATGTCTTCGTCAGCTGGTCACAGATGCCCTCGCTTCCGCAATGTTGGTTTCTTCGTGCTAGAGCGATATATTTGTGACGGGCTATGTAGCCATTCAGGGTGCAGTTTGCACACCGATATTAGTACACGAGAACGGAAGGCAGGGTTTACTTTTTATTGCGTTTGAAAATGGCAGGATAACCGAGCAGTCTTTTGTCATCGTCGTTGTTGAATCCATACTCCGAGGGAACCTCTGTGAGAGAAAAACGAGAGAAAAATGAGATGTGGAGGGAATAGACACATTCACAATGTATTTACATGCAAGCGATGGAAACACCTCGGCGACTAAACTGCGGCGGCGCGGCAAAAAAAAAAAAAAAAAAAAAAAAGGAAGCGTGTTGGAACCGCGTCGCGGCTGCAGATACAGCAAGCGCTTTCTCTTGCATGGAGAACATTTTTCCAGCACCGCTCCCTTCTTGTGGCCGCCAAGCGAGGAACATCTGACGGAGCGGGTTACCGAGGGTCGCTCCTATTTTTTCTGCACAAATTACTTCGCAGTAGTGGTGCCGGCCTGTTTTCCAAGCAGTGTATATAAGTGCTGGGCTACTTGCAGCTAGCATGTGTAGTGATATGCTTGAGGCATCTGTGGACACACCCTGATATACCTTCCCTCTGCACTTGACCTGCTTCATACATGACAGCCCTGCATTCAACTACTGCTCAGAAAATAAGCCCACTGAACTATTGTGAAAATATGTTTGCTGGAAATATGCGAGGGAACCTCAGTAAGCCATCCTGTCAAGGGTGCGTCACCTGGCGGTTACAAGAGGGGTGCGCAGCTGAGAAAAGGTCTATTATTGTGCAGCAGGCGAGGGCGTCGATAACTGAGGGGACGTTCGTGAAAAATCACGCTCAGAAAACTCCTCCATTTTCGCAAGCATGGTCATCAAAAATGGTAGATGAGGGGGCTTTGTGCAATCGCAGGAAGCTACTGCAAGAATGTCCATTATGAGACATGAAATCAAGCTGCGCGATCTGGCCTGAAGTTCAAAGCTGCGTGCATGATTCTGTTAAGCGATTTTACTGTAGGAGAAAGGATATGACACAGTAATCAACAACGCAAGCTCTCAACGCCAGATAACTCTGAAGGACATGCCCCAAAACTTAGGTATGCCTAAATAAGAGTGCAAGGAACAACAAGGAAACACACAGAAGAATGGACGGACACAGGCGCTCAATAACAACTGAAATTTTATTTCGGAGCACAACATATATAAACATGCATAAAGGTGTAAAGCCAAGGTGATGCTGTGCGATCACCGAAAACAGTCTATAGTATCGCCCTGGCTCCCACCTCTTTATGCATGTTTACATACGTTTTGCTCGGTAATAAAATTTCAGTTGTTGTTCGTCTCACAAGTTATTTGTTGCACTGCAAAAGGCAGAGGAGTCCTTGCAATTGTGCTCCTAAATGCCTCTCGCCCCTGCACACTATAATAGAGAATTGTGCTTTTATACTGTTACCCCCGCCTATTTGGTGGCAAGAGGCTTCTGCTGGGATGACTCGCGACCCCACGGAGCCTTGAGAAGAATATGTGTTCAGAGCCACCATGTGCTCGCCGTCGAAAAGAGGCACGCATATTGGGCTCCCTGGGACCTGTCATATTGTTCACAATGAACAGTCTTGTGTACACCGCCTAGGCACTGTGGAAGCTACAACCAAACTGGTTTCCGAAAGTCCGGCGAAAAATGACTTCATGCCGTGAAGAAAAGAGTTCCGGGGAGCAGCAGGTTCTTCTGATTGTTCCTTACCCCACCACCATCATTGGCGCTTGAGGTTCAGTGTCCAAAATTTTGATGTTCACTGGAGGGGCAAGCTTATCAGGACAAAAGAGCGTGCGTCACCTTTGCACTGTGTCATACGGCGAGCGAAGGAATCAATGCCCAGTTTCCTGAATTCTCGGAACTAGAAAGGATAAGTGACCACGTGCAAGTATCACAGGCTGTACGTGGCTACGGTGGCCCGCAGCCAGCTAGCTGGTCTTTTGTAAGTTTTCCACTCAACTCATGCTCGAAGGCATCGTGTCGCACAATGCTGCTGCGAACACGTGTGTGCTGCATTGAAAAACGCGAAGTGCCTGGTGTGCGGCGTGGCGGAAAACATGCATGCGTCGTGTTTCATCACAAAAGCGCCCGAGAAACGGCGATTGGAACTACCCGACAGAGTGGTGCAGCAAGTACGAAACACGCCGAAGCACTGCGAAAAAAAAAAAAAAAAAAAAAAAAAGGAGCCCTGGTAAACTAAGAACAATAGAGCTAGCTCTTGGGGCAGCTTGTACACCTTAAAATTAAAAGAATATGCTGAAATCGGAACGAATGAAAAAATTATGAGTGAAATAACGTCTCCTGCAATATTAATACAGAGCACGACGACACGGTGTACGTATTCTGTTTTCTTCACTTTCCAAACTGATTAGCCTATTTTTGAAAATTGAAAAAAAAAAAAAAAAAAAGGAATGAAGAAGGGAGCATGTGTGTAGAACAGTAAGATCAAGCAAATGAAAACCTTGGTCTAGGCAAGACGAGTTATTTGCCGCATTCCGATGGCCCGTGGAAAAGTGCACTTATAGGGCAGACAGGCAGGTAGGTCGTTTGCAGAAACATAAAAACTCTCTAAAAGAGGAGACCCAGGAATTTACAGGGCATTGCACAATTACCAGCGCGCTGTAGAATGCTCCTCCATACTAAACTGCAAAATCCTCGCAGCTCAAATTTGCACAGAAATGGCATTTTGCCGTTAGTATTTTTAATATTAAAGTTGTTTGGCGTACTTTCCTGATTCGATCAGAAGTCGAACGTTCCCATAATATGCGGCGGCGGCGATGCAAGACAAGCCACTGCCTCAGCGATAGCACCGGCATCGCCGCCGCATGCGATGGGAACATCCGACTTCTCATCGAATCAGGCAAGAACCATACCATCGACAAAATGCCATTTCTGCCCGAAATTTGAGCAATATACCGGGTGTCCCAACTTAAACCAAGGGATCCAAAATAATACATTTGAGGTAGGTCAGTGAAACCAATTGCATTCAACTGCCAGCCTCCTTGCGCACTACAGGCAATTTTTTGTTTTGCAATTAGTCAATTGGCTAATTATGTTAATTTTTCTAATTTAATAAATATTCACCTTAGACCAAAAATGTGAATTGGAAAGTTGTACAGCACCTTCGGAAACCCCCATTCCATTAATTGCGATAAAGAAAGTCTCACGTGTATCTTTTTTTCCGGGCTCAAAAGAAAGCCCGCGAAATACAAATAATACCACGTGACTAGCGCATTTGAGCGCAGCGATCGTGGTGCTCTCAGTCGTGGTTTGAGCGAACGAAATCAGCTCGATGCTCCCGTTGCAGCGGCAGGCAGAAATGTTGGCGAGGGTTGGAGCGAGCTCGAGCTCGCCCGTCGTCACCGCGATATTGGCCAGGCCTGTGCTCCGCAGCAGCCTACATCACGACAGGCGGATGACGATAAAGAACCGGCAAATGAAGGTGCAGCGCTAATTTTAGTCGAGTCACATGTCATCTCGCCCCTTTACCCATGCCTGTATGCGCAGATTCAGTGGCTGATACCTTATCGCTCATCCGTTCGCCGTAAAGTTCGCTGATGGGAGAGAAGGAGAGTTTGTTAGAATTCCGGTGGTGTCGGCTCGCCGCTCTCGGTGCTACTTGCACCATCACGTAGGCCGGCTGTCGGACGCGGGCGAAGAAGCCATCGCAGGCATATCGGCCTGCCGCTTTAACGGGGCAAAGACGAGACGGCCGCAGCTAATTTCGTTCGCTCAAACCACGACTGAGAGCACCACAATCGCGGCACACAAATGCACTAGTCACGTGGTATTATTTGTATTTCGCGGGCTTTCTTTTGAGCCCAGAAAAAAAGATACACGTGAGACTTTCGTTATCGCAATTAATGGAATGGGGGATTCTGAAGGTGCTCTACAAGTTTCCAATTCACATGTTTGGTCTAAAGCCAATATTTAATAAATTAGAAAAATTAACATAATTAGCTAATTAAGTAATTGCAAATAAAAAAATCGCCTGTAGTGCGCAAGGAGGCTGGCAGTTGAATGCAATTGGTTTCACTGACCTACCTCAAATGTATTATTTTGTATCCCTTGGTTCAAGTTAGTTGGGACACCCGGTATATGGACCATATTACGCCACGTTTTCCGGTCTCCCACTATCTTCCTAACATCACATAACTTCATCTGCAGCGCCTCGAGAATGCCATCCAACCATCGCGTTCGCTGCCTACCCCTTCTCCGGCGACCCTCAACCTTTCCCAACATCAAATCTTTCTCCAGCGACTCCTCTCTTCTCATCAGATGACCAAAGTAGCTGAGCTTAATTAACTCTAGAATTTGACCCTCCAATGAGCAGTCAGGGTTTATGGTCGACAATATCGACTGATTTGATCTTCTGGCCGTCCAAGGAAATCTCAAGAGTCTCCGCCAGCACCACAATTCAAACGCGTCAATTCTTCGGCGGTCAGCCTTCTTCACAGTCCAACTCTCGCATCCATACATCACAACTGGAAAGACCATAGCACGGGTTATACGGATCTTGGTTGGCAGTGTAATGTCTCTGCTCTTTACTAGGCGGTCAAGGCTAGCCATGGCTCTCTTTCCCAGAAGCAGGCGTCTCCTAATTTCATGACAGCAGTCTCCTTCCGGGGTAATTTTGGCGCCCAAGAACAGAAAATCTGTCAGAGCTTCCACTTCTTGTCCATTGATGCTCCAGGACTTGATAGGAGAAGGCGCCATGATCTTTGTCTTTTTAATGTTCAGTTTAAGCATATATATATATATATATATATATATATATATATATATATATATATATATATATATATATATATATATATATTATACATACGTGTGTGTGTGTCCATTTGTAAACTAAGAAGGTCTGACTGACATGCTTTTCGCGGTACAGTAAATGAGGGTGAAGAAATCCTTATTTTCAGTGTAGCTGGTCGCATTCAACAAAAAAAAAAAACGAGTAGAAAGAAACAACTTTTGATGAAACTTGTCCTCGAGTGTCACAGCTTACAGCTGCCCACCAGTCTGCCTCTAGTTAACGTTATAAAATTAAATAATTTCAAGCCAGAATGACACCAAAGCTGTAGACGCGATAGCGCCTTTAACACGGCGTTTTCATTCCGCGAATTCTTGCCGTTAAGAGACGCAGAGTTTGGCAATGTGGTTAACGCCTTTAGTTTGCTTTGTTTGGAGGAACTGAAGGTGCTGTATCTGCCTCACTTCTCGGTGAGCGGCGAACTTTAAAATGAAAGGCATAAAACCGGTGGTAGAGCCGCCCAAATCTTTAACTGGCGTGCGCATGACGACCTCCTTTTCTATGCTCCTGCGCCTTAATAAGGACAATACTTGCCAGATGATCAGGATTACGCAAGAGCTTGGTGAGCCATTTCTTATACTTGACTTTTCGCAGGTTAGCTGCGCTGTAACGCTCAGAATCACAGAAAGTACTGCCGTCACGAACGTCAGTTAAGATTTCGGCAGCTGAACATATGCCGTTGGTTCCAATCTCTGTCGCAAACTAACTTTCAACATGACTAGAAGATGGATGCTAAATGTGACGCGAAAAGGGTATGACACCACCCTGAAAGCTGTATAAGGAATTAATTTTATCAAGATTTTAATATAAATCAGAGCATATATTTTTCAACGAGTTGCGAGTTTCGGCGGCGACGATGGCAATGGCGATGCCTTTTCGGCCGAGCGAGTTGTATGTGCTTCAGGTAAAATCAAATATGTGCATAATTTTGTTGTTGAACACAACCAGCACCTTTTTCTCTCTTTTCTTTTAATCCACCTTCCTTCGAAGCTTCCCCTTATGGTGTGGTTCAGGATTCTACCAAGAAGTGTGACAGATACTGTGCCTTTTCTTTCCTTTAAGCAGCTTAGGAAATACGTTTGCAGAACGGCCCGTGACAGTTCGCTATGCAGTCGGAGTGGCTCCACTATAAGCCTGAAACAGGCTGTGCACTGCCAGAGCATCACTCCCACAAGCAAAACAAAAGTATCTGCTGTTTCATTACAATTTAAAAGCAGTTTTGCAATCATGACGTCACCTCATAGAAACCACGACAACACCTGCAGCTTGCAGTTCCTGACTGGGGAGAGTAAACATGGAGAGGGTCCCAAACGCCGCCAGAGAAAAACGGTGGCGAAGGTGGCACATAAGGCGTCCCCTCTCTGAAAGCGACGGTGCAGGAACGAGACATGATGGGACAGAATGCTGCACCAGCGCCCCATCGTGACATGTGCCTAAACTAATCACACCGCTGTCTAAAGGGCAGGAACACACACACAGTTACAAACACTGCTGGAGAGGGTAAGTAGGATTATAGTAGGGTGCAAGTTTTCTAAGAGGGGGTAAGTGAAAAGGGACCTGCTTCCAGGAGGTGCAAAGTTACCCCCAAGGCCTTCTAAAGGGGGTAAATGACCATGCTATGCCCTTTTTACCCCTTTCGCACACCCTTTTTTCTTAGAGCGTATAGTTCAGTTCAGTTCAGTCGTTCAGTCGTGTCCGACTCTTCGTGACCCTATGGAACATATGACGCTACGCTTTCCGGTCTCTCACTATCTTCCTAACATCACATAACTTCATCTGCAGCGCCTCGAGGATGCCATCTAACCATCGCGTTCGCTGCCTACCCCTTCTCCGGTGACTCTCAACCTTTCCCAACATCAAATCTTTCTCCAGCGACTCCTCACTTCTCATCAGATGACCAACGTAGCTGAGCTTTAACTTTAGAATTTGACCCTCCAATGAACAGTCAGGGTTTATGGTCGACAATATCGACTGATTTGATCTTCTGGTAGTCCAATGAACTCTCAAGAGTCAAGCACGACTGTAGTAAGCGTGCTTGAATGGAATCTTTTTTTACTGCAATCCTCAACGCATATATGCAAGGCTATAATCGACATGTGCGTAAATGTCAGTGACGGACTTAGTGCGGCAGTTAGGCGTACAACTTTTTTTTTTTTTTACTTATCAGAATACTCCTCTTAAACTTCTGGTCACTGCAGATAAATGTGCTTAGCGGCAGGTGCGGCGAACAAAGAGAAAAGAAAACGTAGGTGTTGCTAGGCCGCGCCTAGCAACGCACACATGATACATTGTGCATACGTTCTTTTCTTTTTTGTTTTTCCTTTGCCTCGCAACGACTGCTTCTGCGTACGCCGACGATCGGCTGGGCAGGAGCGAGGAAATGGCAAATGCATCAAGTCGTTCGTCTCCGCTGACGCCTCCGCGCTTGTACGAATGGAAGCAGCTTGCACAGCGGGAAATGACAGTGTTTACGGCTTGCGCCGGCCGCTCATCTAACGCGCGATGCAGGGAGCCTTATCGCGCATTGATTTGCATGCTCCCTGAGCGATGTGTCCGCTCGAAAAGGAAAGATGGTCAGGATGGCCCCTACGTTCCGTTCCGCCGTACAGGCCAATGGGCCCGCCATTTTGGGGTCGCAGAACGAACTTTGTGGAACTGCAGAATTACGTTGAAAGAGCTCAGTTTGGGTTATCTGGAACGCGATACCTTGTAATAGAGGTCGCAGGCGTAAAATACTTATTTCGTGCTCAGCTTTTTCAAGTTTGATGTATTGCACCAGATTTGCACGCAGCATTTGTGAGACAAAATGACGTCTCCCCACCGAACAACGGTTGTCGCGCCTCTCACTGGAAGTCCTGACGTAGAAAAATCTTGCGCTTTCGATGTGCCGTTCATAGTCGTCGATTAGTTCCGTGCCTGAGCGGCCACATGTGCTGCACACTTGCTGTATACCGAGCCGCAGTGGGCGCTCGATAGATTGCTAGGAGTACAGAAACGGAAATCTAAGCAGTTTCGTCATCAACGAATAAAACCCCGGTCCTTGAAATACACTCGTGTGGCAGCTCCGAAGACTGGGACCCGTGCGAAAATGTCGCAGGGAGCTTCATGGTGCAGGGTGTAGGGCGTTCGACTGCTGTGTGGGAGGCGGGATCGAATCCCGGCCGCGGCGGCCGCTTTTCGACGGAGGCGAAAAGCAAGTCTGTGCTCTGCAATGTCAGTGCACGTTAAAGAAGCCCGGCCAGGTGGTCGAATGTTCCGGAGTCCTCCACTACGGTGTCGCTTTGGGGCGCTAAACTCCACCCAAACAGCGTGCCCTAGCGGTGTTGTGTCATATGTCACATGTTTTGCTTATTTTATTATTCGTAAATTCATTTACCACCAGCGCATTTAAGGGCTGTAAGAAGAGGAGGGGATTGTTGCGGGTCTATATACATTATTCTTATCATTTGCGAAGAAATAGCTGGCGCCACTATTAGGCACCGGCCTTTCTTTACATGACGTCGAGAGTTGGAAGAAAACTCGTTCGGTCGCAGACAATCGCATCAGAGTGTGAAGGTGCGGACGCCGACCATATAATAAAAGAAAGCGAATTCGACGTTTAGGCTCCCGTGCGGAAGCCTTGTGCGTGTAAATTAAAGAAAAAGAAACCTGTCCGCCCTTGTATGCGGTGGTGCGCATGCCTTCATACACGTGCGAATACGGACGTATGCACAACGGAGACGAAACGGGGCAACGCTGGCAGCACCAGCTCAAGCTTGTCGCTGTGAATAAGGAAACAATACGCATGCATTCCACAACGGAGAAGAAACTTTCGCCCGGAAGGAACCTCGGCCGTGCTCATCCGCTCGAGGCAGCCAGACGAGGAACAAACAAAAAAAGAAAAAGAAAGAAGAGGGGGGATATAATCTGCGTGGGCAGTGCACTGTACACATCGCGAGCGCGCAGGAAATGAACACTGCAAGCGACGGTCGAGGGAGCAAGATCCTGCTGTGCTACTCCGTGAACGGGGACCTCGTGCCGCCCGGAAAACAATATGTCAGCGTAGGAAGCCTGGGGCAAGGCATAGCTCATCAGACTTGGTCGAGGGGCTGAGGTAATGGAGAAGGTAGCGTTGATAGTTGGCGTTATGAAAGAACCTTATTCCTTATTTTTTATGACGTTGTTTTCAGTTTTGACCTAGTTTCCAGTGCTTGCGTTTAAAAAGCTGTCGCTAGTCGCCAACCTAAGTCCAGATGCAAGGAGAAAGTTTTGTCTCGCTGATTTCGGCAACTAGGTACTGTGATGAAAACTTGGAAGAGCTCTCGTGAAGTGTTGAGGCGTTAATAACGGCGAGGCAAAAGGTCACACAGAGATATTACACATTGATAGACACACTTGGTGGCCGACACAGCGTCGGCGCTGCGGCTGTTAAGAGGCTGACACTGATAGAGCAGATTGTGATGCGTGTCACCTCAGCTGGGAGCGTAATTGTGAGAAGCGGCAGCAGACAGTCTTGTTTGTCATACTGTACGTCTTGCACCCAACTCATAAGCTAAGAAACAGGAAGTAGAGAAGAACGTTGCTCTTTAATCCGGAGTTTAGGGGACTCCCTTATGGTGGAGTATAGACCTTTTAAAGATTTTAGTATTGCACCTAGCTTCGTTTAAGAGCAAAGTAGAGTTCTGGGCTAGTTGGTAAGACATGATTACTGGAAGACTTAGCGGAACAGACAAGGACAAGAGAAGCACACAGGACGAGCGCTAACTAACAACTGAAATTGGAAGGGGATAATGTACGAACTCGAGGAAAAATATATGTGCGCATGCTCTATGAAGCGCTGAATTTTCATGACTGGAAAGATAATCTAATCTAAACCAAGATAATCTAGGGCCACCCAAAGGCAGATAACACAAAAAAAAAAAATAAAGAAGAAATACCGGAAACATACAAAAGAACTTACGCAGCATTTAAAAACGAAGCTTCCTTTTTCAACAGAACAACCGACGTTTCACTTATCGGTTCCTAATCTATGGATAAATGACGCCTCAAGAAGCTCTCTCGCTAATTGCACCTAGACCGACCAAGAACTCTTGTTTGCCCGAAAAGTGGATGGCATTTGCAGCTTAAGCAATGGCTAGGCAGGTTGTTAGATTGGGACGATTTAAACGATGCAGCATGTTCCCTTAAGCGCTCATTTAGACATCGGCCAGTCTGGCCTATATAGATGCGGCCACAGCTTAGAGGGACTTCATACACAACACCCACCTTACAGGCAACGAACTTAGTTGCATGCTTTACACTACGTGCCGCTTTCTTGTGGCTTTGGCTCGTCAGAGCGCACAGACTAGACAGGTTTCGGGGTGCCGTGAAAACAACGTCTACATCAAACTTTCCCGCTATTCTCCTTGGGCTGTGCGTTACGCGGTGAACGTAAGGCACCGCCACGTATTTCTTTTTCTGTCTAATATCAGAGGCAGTGCTGAGTACAGGTTCGCTCTTTTCATGCTTCCGTAGCGGCTTAAGTAAGCTTTCCGCGACTGCCGTCAGCAGAGAGACAGGATAGCCAGCATCCTTGAGGCGTTCGGCCTGAAGTGCGAAACTTGGTTCCACTTGGTGAACACACGACTTAGACAGCGCGGATTTAAAAGACAATGAGACAATACCACGTTTAACGAGCTTAGAATGTGAGGAACGATAAGGTAAAGGGGTCTTCTTTGTGCGTGGCATATAGGCCCAACAAATGTGGCTTGTCATGTTAAAATACCGTCTCACATCTAAGAAACTGAAGCGAGTTATTTTGTAGTAGTTCGAAGGTAAATTTCATGAAACTCGTAATTGTAAAAAACCGCTCTAGGACTGAGTCAGCAACAAAGTCAATGTTATCATCCCTTAGTTGTAAAAGGACGAGGAAGTCGTCAGCAAATCTGAAAACATGCGCCACACAATCATTACTCACATTCTGGCTTAACTCACGGTCAAATTTAGCTAGAAACGTCTCACAAAACAGGAGCTACACAAGGGCCGATACAAATTGCGCGTTTTTGGAGATAGTTTTTTTTGCTCAAAGCTAGTAATAGTAGAATTGAGGTAAAACAACAGTAATTCTAAAAACGCCTCCACGGTGAGGCCACACTCGTTCTGAAAGGCGACACTACCAGACATATCAATGCTCTCCCGGACTGCAAGAAGGAGTTCGTCGTGCGGCACCGAGTAGAAAAGTTCCTCAATGTCCACCGAGAAGTCACTGTTTGCTCCACACGGGTCTTCCCGCAGCACTTGCACCACTTGGACCGCACTCCTCACATTGTACGGATCTTCAATTTGAAGCGTACTGAGGTGACGATGCAGAAATTTGCTGACTTCAGCTTGCCAGGAATTTCGTTCAGTAACTATCTTAGTGGGCACTGTGGATTATGCGTCTTAGCACTGCCTTTGGGTGGCCCTAGATTATCCTGATTCAGTTTAGATCTTCTTTCCAGTCATGCAAATTCAGCGCTTTATAGAGCATAGGCACATGTTTTTCCTCGAGTTCGTACATTGTCCCCTTTCAATTTCAGTTGTAAGTGAGCGCTCGTCCTGCGTGTCTCTCTTTTTCTTGTCTGTTCCGCGCTAAGCCTCCTCGTTTCAGAGCTTAATGGCGAAAGCCGTGCCTCCTCCTCCTCTTCTACCTCTTATCTCGTCGACGTGCAAGAATGAAGGCCTAACTACCCGAAAGGGGAAATCATGTCGACGTCAGGACTATATAATGCGACGTCTCACGGATACATCTCGCGTGTGGAATCTCGTGAACGCAATATCTTAACCATGGGCCTAAAATGCCTTAATGAGGGTGTGATCACTCATTACCATCCTCCAGAATGCAGCCATACGCCTATAGACGTAAGGCGTACAGCTTTCGCAGAAGTTTCGTGGTTCAAGACAAAGTCGTCCCTGGTTCGAACCAGCGGGACCTGACCGGCGCAGTCGCTATACCTGTTGAGCCACTGGAAAGGCTGAGAAGAGGGCGAATCGGTCACAAAATAGAAGTGTTGCTATCCTTCGTGGTTAACATAGCATTATTGTAGCCCCAAGTTATAAAGAAAAAAATTTAGAGATGGTTTAGCATAGTTAGGCCCGAAATATGGTGCAATAGTATTGCGCGCCCTGGTTTGTGGTGTGTGGCCGTTTCGTTGCTTTCCCGCTGCTATTATCGGCGCTGAGCGTCAGACATTCTGCATGAGCCTCACATAGAGCCAACCCGAGAAAGGAGGCAACCCGTGTAGGCTGCTTTATGAAGCGTGCGTCAATAAGGCTTAGCATGCGAAGAAAGCGGCCACTGAGATGGCGCAGTGGAAATAAAAAAGATAGTGAAATGGCGCAGTGGCGATAAAGAAAACGGAATGGCGCACTGGTCATGCGAAGCTGATGTGTTTGCCTAGGCCTTCCTCTGGTGGCGAAGCAGTGTTTTATTTCTTGGCGTGTCGGGATCCAAGGGTCCCGGTGAGTTAGATCCCTATCTCAAAACTGCTGCCCAGGACACGACCGTCGAGGCTGCACAAGTCTGGAGTGGAGGCCTTCATCGCCTTTGCTGGTCATATTTAGCTGAGCTGGTACTTCCCCGATCAACGGTCCCGGGCTCTGGAACAAGACGAGTGTTTCGATAATCTACAGAGTTTCCGATAATGCTATAGAGCTTTTCTTTCTAGCCGTGCGGCTGCCCTCGGGTGAACGGTAAGGAATAGTATTTTACTTGATTTTTTTTTTGTTTTTGTTCTCCCGTTCTTTTGCAGCACCCTACTGCAAATGATGTCCTGCGGTGAGCTTAAGGACGTGGGCCATCGTTACATTTGGATGGCCTTGAAACAGAGACACGTCCGTGTGTACAGCGTTTTACTACAGCGCCAGCTAGTATAAAGTTAGGAGCTGCGCTGTTTATGCAGGGTCTATATACCTCGGAAAATGGCAAATAGTAGCGGGTAATAACCATTAAACGTATACTACATATAAAATACGTCGTTGATATATTTTAATACTGCAGTCAATGGCGAGGTCATCGCTGGTTGTCCACGATAATGCGCCGTTTCTCTTTGGCCTTTTACGCAGTAAATTGCTGAGTACAGCGATCCGCTATCATCGATTTGTTTCTATTTCTTTATTGCAGCGGTTTGGATACTTATGTGTGACAACCAAATAGCTCCGCAGTTAACTCTCCTAAGGTTTGGATACTGTTCACGGGTTGTATGGCATCCGGGTCATGGCATATAAAATTCGACATTAAACGGAGGTGTATTGTAACAGTCTGTGGACACCGAAGATGCGAAATTGTAAAGCAGGGCATATATGTATACAGCCTTCCAGTTTGCTAATAATATCGCGAAAGCCTGGAACAAAGGAGAATTTTCCAATCGACGCCTCAGGGAACTAGACCCTGGGCTGCGCCTTCGTGTTCCCCATAACAAAGGGCGGCGCGAAACAACACTGATGTGCCGTATGTGGCTCGGTGTTGCATTCACCAAAAAATACGCTAATGTGATGAGAATGGCGGTTAGCCCTAACTGTGAAAGATGCGGCTGCGAAGAGACCACACAGCATCTCCTTTGCTAGTGCCCTGCTTTTTCAAGCGAAAGATATGCGCTGCGTTCGGCTCTGGACCATCTTGACAGCCGTCCTTTCACAGAGGAGAAAATCCTCGGCCCATGGCCACAGAAGGCGTCTAACGGCAAAGCCTTCAAAGCACTTATGTGTTTTATGAGAGACACAAACTTGATTGAGAAACTGTGACTGTGCTCCTCGCCGCCTTACCTTTCCTATCATTCTCTTCGATCTTTCTCCTTTAAACTCCTCATTCCCCTTCCCCAGTGCAGGGTAGCAAACCGGAAGCTTTCCTGGCTAAACCCCCCCCCCCCCCCTCTCTCTCTCTCTCTCTATCTCTCTCTCTCTCTCTCGAAAGCGTCGACTTCCTGACGCTACTGCGCCGAAAGAAGGAGCGAAGAAAGCATTACGAGGTCGAGGGCATGACCACAATTCCTGCTGCTGGAGTCAGCTTCATCTTAAGGCTGTTCTGGGTTACCGCAAAGCCAGCCTTGCCAATCTCGTCTGTTATGGATGGGATTCTCAAGATGCTGCGGCTGATTGCTTCTGCTGCATATAGAGCGAATTATACCGGAAAAGTCACACAATTGCGATCAGCAGTCTAGAATTCCCATTAAATTGCTTGCAGTCGTTACTTGAGAAATATTCATTGTAGAGGACCCTTGATACTGCCGCATTATTTCAGTAACAAGGGAGTAGTCAGTGCCCATCTAACTGCTGCAGACATAAAGCTTTTTTCTATTTTTTTTTTTTTACAAAGCAAAACTATGTGGATTTCAGAGAAACTTCATGGTTGAAGAAAAATTCGTATTGTTGCGAGGTTTGAACCCGGGACCATCGATCGCCTGTCCCGGGAAGTCTGTAAACAAATGAGCTAACCAGTAAGGCTAGCGAATCAGATTGTATTACAGCGAATCGGCCAAACACTCCAAATGGGAAGAGTGTTTGCAAAATTTAGGTAGAGTGATATATCTTTAATAAAGGAGTAATTAACAATAATTCAAACTCGCGGCAGACGTTTCCTGCAAATGCAGTCAGAGCCTACCGTCATACGACGCGCTTACACCAATCCACAGCCGCAAACACGCAGCAGATGGAGCACACGCACACACGATAAAATTTCAGTGCACTACAGAGGCCCGAGAAATGCGAAAGCATGTGCGTTGGCTGCTCTTTAGTAGCTCCCAGAGTGACTCAGCACTTTTGAGAGTCATGACTAGACACTTCCCCGGTCATGTCTTTGGTTGACTTACACTAGTCGGGAATTCCATAGTCATGCATATTGATCTCCGATTTCACTGACTCGTGACTAAAGTATAATGACTCACATGACATGACATTTATATAGCACTTCTCGTTACAAGACATTCATGAATACCAGTCTCGTCTTAATGTGGCGTCATACGACACGTTACATTTTGCATACATATTTTACTTCCACGTTTTGCGGGCAGGTTTCCGCGAACATAGCTACAAGTAAGGCTCTCGCCTTAATAAAACGCTATCAAAACTTCTTGATAAAACTGGTTCGCAGGAGTTGCTTCGAACCAAGCAGAACAGCCAAAAACACGAAGCTCTTTCCAGCAGAACGACCAATGCACACGTGCTGTCCACTCCGTGTTTGTCATAGTCTTAAAAGCGCTGTATTTCCTCGACGATTGACCAGCTCGGTCGATCATCCACCCTCATCCCGTCCCTTCACCTCGGTGCCGCTGCAGCTTGCCTTGGCGCGTTGTTTAAAATCTTGCAGGCTGTACGGCTTATTACTTATTTTTGTACTGCATTCCTTATTTGTGCTTATGTATCCTGTACATGCATTTGAACGCTTGCTTTACAGGCGTAAGTGTGTGCACTTTTGTGTCCTGTCTCTTTTCGTTTTCGATGTCGGTGCCTGCTTTGTTTTTATGTGGTTTCTACTCAGGCATTAATCGATTGCTTTTGGTGACCCGCCCCTTTCTGCTCGAAGTCTCCCTCTTCTTTTTCTTCTGTCGTATATAGGTGAAGACCCTGGAGTGGCCGTGTTTGCCGGAGTCCGCGAAGAGTACGTGCAAGGTAAAGTAAAATCTGCTCAAGTCTTGCTTGATGTTAATCTAAGTACACCTAACGTATGCCATTGGGTTTGGTGCATGATGGCCTCAGTCGTTTGAGTATTGATCAATAAACCTTTCTTTCCTCTGTAATGGGGTAATTCAACTGCATGATATGAATATTACGTAATGTACGGTTTATGAATATCAATTACTTTCTCCTAGTAACTGCAATGGGCATTTACTTTTTAAGATGCGTGTTCGCCTGTAATAAATGTCATTATTGGCATATGCTCTGTCTGCGTAAGTTTTACGTGTCAAGTTTTTATATCGGGAGAATGCCATCGTGACGGCTTATCCCGCGGCGAAGGCCTGGCCACTCACTGGACAGGTGATCTTTTTGGAACGCCTTGTGGAGACGTCGTGCTATAACGTCCGAATAACTGAGGTTTATTTAGTTCACGTACTTTCGAAAGCTGCTAATTCGTACGGATGTGATATTTCGAACTCGACTGATCGTTCGCTCGAATTTACTATCCAGCTCGAATGAAACCGGAGCCCGTATTAGGCGAGTTCGAATTAACGATGTTCCGGAGCTGGGGATATTCTGGACGGTGCACTCGAGGGAAACTTTCCATGCAGCCCCGGCGTACGCAAAAAAAACCTGCACCGCCAAAACGCGTGCGTCCCACCACCTGCGCGCGGAATGTTCTGGCAACAACGACCGCAGCGAAGGAGTGAGGTCCGCCTAATGGGTCGAACGTGACCCCGCGTTACGGGAACGCCCTCTAAAGGTGAACGAAAAAAAAAAAAGAGGGGGAGCCGTGTGCGGACACACGGCAAGGGCAAATCCTTCCCGTACCTCTCCTCCTCCTCGCTTCTATCTCTCTCTTTCGGAGTCGTCGTTGGTCTCTCCGTTACTGCATCGAACACGAACCCACTCTCTCCCCCTTAGCAAGAACAAAACGGGAAGGATTCGGATCAATTCAGCGCGCGCGAGAAGCCGCGTCTCGAACGCATTGGACATCATAACAATGCGGCATCTGGGAGGCGTTTCCGGGTGGCTGGTATTACTTGCACTTCGGTAGTAGGTGCCCTTACGTGGGAACTATGAAATAAACGTTCTATACTCGGTGGTGGTCTGGGATGGGCTTCAGTTACGAGCTGTGTGAACCTCAACGATCTCGGCGGATTGCTGGAATCGGGTGCTTGTGGAGAAACGGCGCTCGCGCCGTATTTTATGCCTTTCCGCATTGATTTCAATCCGCCTGCTTTCCTTAGTTGTCACAGGCTAGGCGGCTCAGCACAAGGTCACGGGCTTGAATCCCGACAGCAGCAACTGCGCTTCGATGGAGGTCTAATGCGAAAACGATAGCGCGCTGTGCTGTACGCTCGCCAAAGCACTGAATGCGGCCAAAGTGCGTCAGGAGCCGTCCACTACGGTGTCCGACATTGTTCGTATGCAGGTTTGGGACTGCGCAGACTTCATATAGTAGTGTGCCTTGTTTTCACCAAGCGTCGGTCAGTGCATGCAGCCTTTGCCCTGTCTGCACAGCGAATGCTGGAATCACTACCCGGTATGGAAAGGCTTGTTGTGGTTGCACGAACACGATAACACTCGACAGGTTGGCGCGGGCCAGTGAGTGGCGTGGCGTCCATGAAATCGCGTGCGTCCACGGATAACAGGAGGCCGCTATCTGTGCGCCATTGCCATCTCTCTCATAACACTGCGTACCGCCGTTGTGGGTCCTTGGTGGGCGGTGATAAGGAAGACAGTGACCCAGCTGCGCTATATCACGTAGGCGCAACACGACGCTGGTCGGGAGCAGGGCCATATACTCGCGTCGAGAAGCAAGAAATAAGAAACACGTCAACTAACATCGACAACAAATACAGAGACGACGCAACTGCCCTCGAATCAAAAGCGTTACTTGAACCTCCAGCAGGATTGGGTTTAAGTTGTATGGGATTTAACGTAGAGACTCGCAGCGTATATATACACATCACGCGGGTGTTTTTCGGGGTTTAAATTAAGAGTGTTAGTACCCCCATGTCAAAAAAAAAAATTAAAGAGCATTGCAAAATCTGCATTGGAGTAATGCGAAAGCACGGATGCTGCTGTTGGCTTCTTCTGGTTGCTTCTAGCTGCTTAATTCACTTCTTGTTTGCCCATTTAGTCTTTGGTACTTTCAAATTGCGCGCCAATCCCTTTCTATGTCCTTTTTTTTTTACTCTGCTTCCTGTTGCGTGACGTCATATCCACTACGGCACCCCTTTCTCTCTTTCCGCTTTCACTCCCACCTTCCTCCCTTCCCCTATGGCGCGGTTCAGGTGTCCACAGAACAAGTGTGGCAGATACTGTGCCTTTCCTTTCCTGTGCATCAGTTATTCTAATTACTTACCTAATTAACTTATAGGCCTAATTATTTTTCCTGCAGCAGCATTACATCACCCTCTATCGATTGACACCACACGTTAACCTCTACCACTTCTCAATTACTCACAACTGCGGCGGACACGGTCTGCGGACAGAAATCTGTGAACATAGCAAAGTAATGCTTTCGCATTTAAAAAAATGCCCAGCGGCGTCGACAGTTTCAGGCCTCGCAGCCTACTTTTTTCTTTCTTGCCTATTTTCTCTTCCGTCCGCTCAAGACAGCTAGGTGGCCCAGCTACGGAGCCAGTAGGAGGGTGGCTGAACCTGGCCCTGATGGGGCTGGGACAGGTAGGTCACCGCCAAATGCGGCGGGGGCTAGCCTGCCACCGAATTTGTATCTGTTGTAGGCCGTCATTGCACCTGTTGCGGCGCGCGTCTTTCTCTCCCTCTTCTTTTACTTCTCTATTTTCTTTTCTGTCCGCACGAGGCAGTGGAGGTGGACTCCCCTGATTGGGTTGGGGCAGGCAGGTCAACGCCGTTTGCGGCGGGGGCTAGCCTGCCACCGAATGTTTATCTATTGTAGGCCGTCATTGCACCCGCCTCCGCTTCGGTGTTGGACGACGGCTCTTGTTGCGACATGCGTCTTTCTCTCCCTCTTCCTTTTCTTTCTTCTCTCTTTTCTCCTCTGTCTGCCCCGCCGGGGATGCCCCGCCGGGGTGGTGCAGTGGTAAGACGCCCGACTACTGTGACGGAGTACCCGGGTTCGAACCCGACCTCGGCGGCTGCGTTTCGATGGAGGCGAAACGAAGAGGCGTCCGTGTGCTGTGCGATGTCAGCGCACGTTAAAGATCCCCAGGTGGTCGAATTACTCCGTAGCCCTCCACTACGGCTCCTCTTTCTCTCTTTCCACTTTCACTCCCACCTTCCTCCCTTCCCTTACGGCGCGGTTGAGGGGCCCACAAAAAACAAGTGAGATAGTTACCGCGCCTTTCCCTTCCAATAAAATTAATCAATCAATCTCCTCTGTTTGCACGAGGCAGCGGAGGTGGCTCAGCTACAGAGCCAGTAGCAGGCCCGTTCATTTTCTTTTCCTTCTTCCTAGAGCCACAACAGCAGAGCCAGTAGCAGGCCCGAACATTTTTATTTCTTTCTTCCTATAGTCGCAACAACAACAACATATGGAAGGGTGAGATATGAATCGAACGCACCGAGATCCTCGCACCCCCTGTTTGAAGCCTCGCATCCTGAAAAACTCCCGAGGATACTTCTGGTCATGGCCGGCCAACTGACTGACCAGAGGCCTTCCAACAGAAAATTGCCAGTGCACAATAAATTATTTCGAAACGAGCATTAGTATGTCTTTCATTCCTTTGCATAGGCGACGACAGAACGTCGTAGCATGCCGTAGAAATTCGTGTGTGCATGTTTTCGCATAGCAACGCAACCGCTGCGACATTGGCCTCAGATGCTGGACGCTACAGGCAGTGAGCATAATTTGTTTCACTCCTTTGTTAACAAATACAAATTCTCGAAAATAAGCGCTTACACCACGGACAGCGTCCAAGGAAAAGCACATCGCTCAAACATGTCGCCGTTTGGCCTCTTTGGTTAACTTCGAGCGTGCACAAATTGGCTTGAACATTCGTAGATAATGTAGGCGCCCGCATTGAAGATCTTCCCCGCACATGATGTGCGCCGCACGGGTGGCTCTGTACGCGATGTTCTCCGTCTCTTTTTTTTTTCTTTTGAACACATCTGCTAAGAATTTCTGGCTCCCCAGGACAGGACGTCATTGGAAACTGACCCTGGCAACGTTTAATGATAGAACCTTAGCTAGTGAGGTAAGTTTAGCGTGCTGTTAAAATAACTAGAAGGTATGAAATGAGATATCTTAGGCTTATTGAGGTTAAGAGGCCGAATGAGGCATATACTGTACTGTACTGAATGAGGCATATACTGTACGGGCATGTACTGTGTTATCGAGGTTTACTGGTGAGGCGAGAACTAGGAGGTTTCCAAGATATATATCTGTTAATATAGAGAAATTTTATAGCATTAATGAGAAGGTGGCGGGCATCGTATTTAACCTTAATAAGCGGTACAGATTGAAGGTTGTACAAGCCTATGCACCTACATATAGTTATGATGACAGGCAGTTGAAAGCTTCTATGAAGATGTAGAATCGGCAATGCGATAAGTAAAGACGCAGTATACTGTACTAATGGGCGACTTCAATGCCAAGGTAGGGAAAAAGCAGGCAGCAGACCAGGCAGTAGGTGACTATGGCATTGGTTCAAGGAATAGCAGGGGGGAGTTACTGGTTGAGTTTGCAGAGCGCAATAACTTACGAATCATGAACACCTTCTTCAGCAAACGGAAGAACCGGAAGTGGACATGGAACAGTCCTAACGGGGAGACTAAGAATAAAATCGATTGCATACTGTGTTCGAACCCCGGCATTGCGCAGGATGTAGAGGTAGTCGGAAAGGTGCGATGCAGTGACCACAGGATAGTAAGGTCTCGAATTAGTCTAAATCTGAAAAGGGAACGAAACAGATTAGTAATAAATAAATTCACCAACGAATTAGCGGTGAGGGGGAGGGCAGAACATTTCAGGATCTCGCTGCATAATAGATTTTTAGCTTTAACGGAGGAGGACGACTCTTTTCTAGAAGCGATGATTAATCAATTCAGAGATATTATTACTGAGTGCGCGTTAGAAGTAGGCGGTGGAATTGTTAGAGAGGATACCGGTAAACTAAGGAGACGAAAGATTTGATTAAGAAATGCCAAAGTCTGAAAGCCTCCAACCAAACAGACAGGATAGACCTGGCAAAGATATCAAAGCTGATCAATAAGCGTAAATTGGCCGACATTAAAAAGTATAACATGGAGAAAATTTAGCATGCTGTAAAGAACGGGGGAAGCTTTAAAGCGGTGAAGAATTTGGGCATAGGCAAAAATCAGATGCATGCGATAAGGGACAAGGCGGGCAACGTCATCACTAATATGGAGAAGATAGTCAAAGTAGCCGAGGAGTTCTATACAGATCTCTACAGTAGCCAAAGTAGTCAGGACCGTAATGAGATTGGCGGTAGGGAAAAACAGTCAGACGTTCCGCCAGGGACGAAGGAAGATGTTAAGAAAGCTTTAGAAACTATGAAAAAGGAGAAAGCAGCTGGAGAGGATAAGATAACTACAGATTTGCTGAAGGACGGGAGGGGGGGGGGGATGTCGTGCTATGAAAGGGGACGCTAAGGACTTGAAAAATAGACCAATCAGCTTACTATCTGTTACATATAAGGTATTTACTAAGGTGATCGCTAATAGAATCAGGGCAACCTTAGCCTGCAATCAAGCAAAATACCAAACAGGTTTTCGGAAAGGGTACTCTACTATCGGTCATAATACCATCAACTAGGTGATAGAAAAAGGCTCGGAATATAATCTGCCCTTATACATGACATTCATTGATTACGAAAAAGCATTTGACTCAGTTGAAACCTCGACGGTTATGCAGGCATTGCGAAATGAGGGTGTAGACGAGCCGCATGTGAAAGTACTGGAATATATAATATAATGGTTGCACAGGAACCATAGTTCCGCATAAAGAAAGTAACAAAATTCTTAAAAAGACAGGTTCTAGGAAAGGAGACACAATCTTCCCATTACTATTCACAGCTTGCTTAGAGGAAGTATCCAGTGACTTATAATGGGAGCAGCTAGGGATAATGGCAGATGGAGAATACCTCAGTAATCGGCGATTCGCTGATGACATTGTCTTGCTAAGTAACTCGGGGGAAGAACCGCAAAGAATGATTGATTACCTAGACATGAAAAGCAGTAAGGTAAGCTTGAAAATCAGAATGCAGACAGGTAATTTTCAGCAACCTCAGGAAAAAACAGCAGTTTACGTTAGGTAGCGGAATACAGGAAGAAGTAGGCGAATATGTCTACTTAGGACAGGTAGTAACCGCAGATCCGGACCATGAAAGGGAAATAAGAAGGATTATATGATTGGGATGGAGCGCATTTGGGAAGTACTTGCAAATTATGACTGGCAGCTTACCGGTATCGCTCAAGAGGAAAGTATACAACAGTTGCATCTTACCTGTACTCACCTAAGGGGCTGAAACGTGGAGTCTAACAAAAAATGGTTTTGCTTAAGTTGAGGGCAACGCAGAGGGCAGGCAGAGTGGGACAGAGAAATAACTCAAGGTGCTGACAGTCTAGTGCAAATCAATAGTAAGAAATGGACATTCTAGTGCGAATAGAGGATAACGGATGGTCGCTTAGTGTAACAAACTGGATTCCAAGGGAAGGAAAGACAGAAAGTTAGCTGGGCGGATGAGGTTAAGAAGTTCGCAATAGTCAAGTGAATGCAGCTACCACCGGACGTGGTTAATTGAAAGAATATGGAAGAGGCCTTCGCTCTGCCGGCCGATTATGATGATGATGATGACATCTACTGGTGCTGCTACTGTTACTACTACTATTACTTATACTACTAGTGCTGTTACTACCATACCCTGAAATTAAACACAGGGACGTTGTCATTGATGTAGAGTCGTTTCGGTAACTGCTGTTAATGATACTACTGCATTTACGACACTGCTGGTGGTGTTCCAATGACAGCTGCTGCACCACTGTTTAAAGTAGTTCTGAAAGTCAATTCCCCCTCTTCGCAGCAAGATTAACCTTTCTTTCTTCCAACTATACATTCAGTTCCATTATTTCTTCTCGCGCATGGTACGTCACAGGGCGTAGTTATATTCTCTTCACTTTGGGCATGGTTCCTTTAGCACAGTAATTAGGCTGCGACACGGCGTTTATTCTTTTCTGTGGTGTGCGTGCATGGCTCGCCATTGACATATTTGTGCACTAGTGCACCTCGTACAAATCCAATTCAAACTTCCTCAACATGCATCTACGTGGATGCCGGTCTCTCATTATATAACAATACTTCTAAGTGTGCATACAGATCGGGAGATGGCTCGACTGTCCACCACACTCCAAGGCATTCGGTATTGTCCCCACCGTGCGCCTGCCAGGAGCCTCCACCGTCGGCGCGTATCGGCGCGCTGCCAGCGTTCAGCCAGCGCCACTTGTCTAGGTGGTGCTGGTTCAGCGCCACCAGTGGCCAGTTTGGCGTCTTGAGTGGGCTCGTAGCATGGGGAAAGCTGAGGATTATCTCCCTCAAATCCGTTCCACAGCTCAGTCAAATCGGGTTTGTCGAGGCTCTTTTCGCCGTTGAAACATGGCTAAAGGTACCGACCTTATTTATTCCTGCCATGCGGACGATGTGAAACGGCTTTTGAGGAAGACTAAAGTGAGGTAAGTGTGTGTGTGTGTGTGTGTGTGTGTGTGTGTGTGTGTGTGTGTGTGTGTGTGTGTGTGTGTGTGTGTGTGTGTGTGTGTGTGTGTGTGTGTGTGTGTGTGTGTGTGTGTGTGTGTGTGTGTGTGTGTGTGTGTGCGTGCGTGCGTGCGTGCGTGCGTGCGTGCGTGCGCGAAAAGCTTTATTTCAGGAAGGAAGCTTAGGTAGCCGGGGCAATCTCTCGCAATCACTAGGTGGGCTCCTCATTACAGGAGCCCATTGGCGACCGGCGCGGCTCCCCTAGCGAAAAAAAACCCTATGAGTCACAATTACCTTATACAAATTCTCATACTAAACGCATACTAATCTCATACTAAACTCATTCGTCATATGAGAATTATATGAGAATTAATTACATTTGTATGAGTTTAGTATGAGAAATCTGTATGAGGTTATTGTGACTCGTACGGTGTTTTTCACTAAGGTCGGGCTCGGAGGACCAGGGCCTTCTGGCTTGCCAGGTCGGAGCAGTCGAGCAGGGCTCCCTCCCAGTCCCCCAGTGTGGGGTTGGGTTTGAGGGCGAGGTTCGGAGTTGACTGGCATGCCCACACCACGTGGAAGATGTCCGAAGACTTCTCCGCACAGTGCGGGCACCTTCCTGTACAGGCAGGAGCAAAGTGTTTTAAAACTGCCGGGCACAGTAGCGTTTTGGTGTAAAGGCGGAGGTGTGGGCGTTCCTCCACCTTTGTAAGGTCCTTACAAGGCTTAGGATAAATTGCATGGCCGAATTGAAATAATTCAGTCATTTCTCGAAAAGTGAGGGCCGGATTGGGTTCGGGATCCGCATCATAAGGGTTGAAGGCGTTGCCCGGAGAGTGAGCGCGCGGGCGGCAGCGTCTGCCGTTTCATTGCCTTCGAGGCCCATCTGAGCTGGAGCCCATACAATCGTTCGAGACGCGGGGGCCCCGAGGTAGTCACTGTTTTGAAGGATGCGGTGCGCAAAGGGAGGAATGTACTCCTGTTTAATATTGTAACGAGTACAAGGCAGAGATCACTGATCGGCACAGTTCCACGCGCTACACTCAGTTTCGTCCTCTTTGTCCTCTGTTCTTCTTTGTCCTCTTTTCAGAGAGGCACGCGGCATTACCCCCCTCTTCGAAAGCGGCGACTCGACGCAGGGAATGTCCTCAGATTATGCACACAGGAGAAGCAGGGAACACAAAGCTACACACGCGCAAAAGATCACTGCCTCTCATAATACGGTTTCATCCGCACTACATGAACAGTTTCAGCACTTGAGCGCCGCCGTGTTGAAGGTCGTTGGCTCCGAGCAACAACTTCGTAAGTCACGTTACTAAGACGCCGAATGACCTCGTATGGCCCAAAGTAACGGCGAAGTAGTTTCTCGGAGAGTCCTCGACGGCGCACTGGTGTCCACGCCCATACAAGATCGCCAGGTTGGTAGTGAACGTCTCGGTGTCGGAGGTTGTACCGACTGGCATCGCGATGTTGTTGTTGTTGAATACGGCATCGTGCGAGCTGGCGCGCTTCTTCGGCCCGCTGTAGAAATATGTCGACGTCTGCATAGGCGTTGGTGACATCGTCGCCATGACTTATGGGTAGCATAGCGTCCAACATTGTGGTGACGGGACGACCGTAGACTAGCTGGAATGGCGCAAGACGCGTCGTCTCCTATTCAGCCGTATTGTATGCAAAAGTTGCATACGGAAGGACTTCATCCCACGTGCGATGCTCAACGTCGACGTACATGGAAATCATGTCTGCAAGCGTTCTATTGAGGCGTTCAGTCAGTCCGTTTGTTTGCGGATGGTAAGCGGTAGTCCTACGATGACTTGTGCGGGTAAGACTGAAGAGAGCCTGCATTAGTTCAGCCGTAAAGGCTGTACCGCGGTCAGTGATAATAACCAATGGGGCACCGTGGCGCAGTACGATGGTCTTAAGAAAAAACTGGGCTACTTCTGCAGCAGTTGCACGGGAAAGTGCCTGTGTCTCGGCGTATCGCGTTAAGTAGTCCGTCGCCACTACTATCCATCTGTGCCCTGATGCGGACGTTGGGAAAAGGCCCAGAAGATCCATACCCACTTGCAGGAAAGGGGCTGTTGGCGGAGGTATCGGCTGAAGGAGCCCTGCAGGCTTCAGCGGAGGTGTCTTTCGCCGCTGGCAATCTCGGCATGTTCTCACGTAGTGCTGGACTGAAGGCAGCAACTTAGGCCAATAGTACTTTTGTCGAATTCGCGTGACTCCTAAATGTCCAGCCGAAGGCTCACCGTGGCATGCGTGCAAGATTTCTGGCCTGAGGTCGGACGGTACAACGAGAAGAAAGGTTTCCTTGTTGTGCTGAAAGTTTCTCTTATATAGGACGCCATTGCGAATGCTGAAGGAGGATAAACCCCGTGCGAAAGCACGTGGGACAGCTACATCAAGGCCTTCCAGATGCTCAATAAGCGGGCGTAAACCGGGGTCAGCCCGTTGACGCTGGGCCATGTCGGTGGTCGTGACGACAGCAAGAAACGGGAAGTCATCGTCTTCTCGGTCGGGAGGGGCAGCATCAACTGGTGCACGATACAAGCAATCGGCGTCGCTGTGCTTACGGCCGCTCTTGTATACAACCGTAATGTCGTATTCTTGGAGACGGAGGCTCCACCTTGCAAGCCGTCCAGAGGGGTCTTTGAGGTTGGCTAGCCAGCATAACGAATGGTGGTCGCTCACAGCCCTAAAAGATCGGCCGTAAATATAGGGTCGGAACTTAGTTATGGCCCAAACTACCGCGAGACATTCCTTTTCCGTGGTTGAGTAGTTTGTCTCTGCTTTTGAAAGAGAGCGACTTGCGTAAGCGATAACTTTCTCAGTGCCATTTTGCCACTGAATCAGAACGGCACCGAGTCCAAAATTACTGGCATCGGTATGGATATCCGTAGCGGCGTTTTCGTCAAAATGGGCAAGTATAGGGGTGGCCTGCAGTCGCCGGCGCAACTCGTTGAAAGCATCCTCTTGATCATCTTGCCACGCAAAAGGAACATTGTCTCGGTTAAGACGCGTAAGAGGGTCGGCAATCACTGAAAAACTCTCTACGAAACGCCTGTAATAGGCACAAAGCCCCCAAAACCTTCTAACGGACTTTTTGTCGGTTGGGCGCGGAAAATTTTTCACAGCAGCAGTCTTGTCGGGATCTGGTTTCACGCCCTCAGAACTAATAACATGGCCAAGAAAGCGGAGCTCCTGGAATCCGAAATGGCATTTCTGTGGTTTTATCGTCAGTTGGGCTGAACGCAGTGCCTGTAGTACCATAGGCAACCTGCAATGGAGTTTGCTGAGACATGTGGTGACACCTGGCGGCTGACGGGAGCTAATACTGAGGCGGCGCAGAAGCTGACGCCGTGTATGTTGCGGCCGCTGTGTTCCTTCTGCGTTCGCATTTTGTTATCCCAGTGAGTGTAATTTACTCATTTAGTGACTTCAGGGGTCTCGTGCGAGACTTCGGCTGCTACGGATGTGATCAAGAATAAAAATAAGCGCAGGGTAGGCGAGAAAGATTTCCACAATCGCGAAGGAAACCCAAGCGTACCGCTTGTTGGGAGAACCTGAAGAGAATGATGAGAGAAGGGGATAGTGGCTGTGAGAGAGTAATGTAACTGAAATTCGTTTTGTTATGGGGCCAGTGGTGTACAGACGCCAAGGAGCTAAAATAAGACCATTGCCCATTGAGCGGAAGAAACGCTATAAACTTCTGACTCGGGAGTCGCACGCTGTTTGGGGCACTCTCCTCAGTACGCGCTCCGCGCTCTAAAATCTGGCGTGTACTAGTATATGCTGTGCAGGATCGAGTGGCATTGTCATTTTAAAGGACGTAATGTCCAGAAAAGCAACAAAGTCGCGCAGCCGCAGTATCGAATTCTAGCCGCGTTTCATCGGAGGCGAAATTAAAAAAAAAAAATGCTCGTGGATCTGTGAACCGCATTTCTAATGCGGTGTCTATTAAGAACCTCAAAGCCAAAATATGTTCAAAACTTCCAATTACAGATTTGGATAAGCATATTTATCTGTAAAATAGTTCTTAAGGCGCTGAAAAAGTCGAAGTGGCGGAGTGTGGAGGCCCGTGATACTGTGTATACGCGGAGCATGGAACTTCATTCTATCGTTCCGCGCCAAACATTTCTTGCACCGACTGCTCAAGCTGCTGAAGAGTTTCTTGTCCCAGTCGATAGACCGTTCCATCATTAGTAGCAACTGTAAAAAATCCTAACTCTAGCGACCTCATTTACTGGAGCTTTGCCGTTAGTACCAGCATTTCCCGCCGGCTTTCCCCAAGCTTGTGGTACGGAGGTATAAAATGCATGCCATTGTTGTTGTTAAGAACGTTATTTTTCCACTGAAAAAGGAGGCCCCCTACTCCCCGCCCCCGACACGCAGACCTATGGGACGGAGGCCGGGGCCTCGGTGACCAAATGCTGCAGTTGTCGTTGATGACGCACGCTACAACCACACAGTGCTTGCAATCGCCACGACATCCGTAGCGGGTACAGCACCATGCCTCCTGTAACTTCCGCGGCACTGTCTAAAGGTGCACCACGAACAAACGTGTTCGTCATGGTATTAAACTGTAAAGCGCAACCGCGAGAAAATTGTTATGCTGCTGTAATCAAACAGCAAGAACAAAAAAAAAAAGAAGAAACGGCGATCGATCTCTTCTCAGGTTCTCTCTGTACTTTCAATGTTTTCATTAATTTATTAATTTCTTAATTCATCATCACATATCCGACTGATGCCTTAAGGCAATGAATTTCGTTACAAAAAAAAAAAAAAAATTCGGTCTACTCACGCGAAATTCAAAGTTGTGCGCGCGGGTGTTCCGTCGCGAGCGACGCACACTTCGCGGTGACGTCGACACAATTCACGTTCTAAACATGACCATTCTCGAACAGGCGGTGTCCTTTTGCCAGTATTGGTTTTCGGAAATAGCTCTGAAGGCATTTGATTGCCTTAAAACCGCAGAAAATGAGAGCCGAGATGCTTCCCGCCGTACAACGGCGAACGCAACCCGACCGCGCCGGCCGCCTCAGATTAGCCGGCGCCGCCGTTGGCGGCGCTGAACGCTGCACTCCACTAGCGCCGCCTGGCCACTGCAGGTTGCCTATTCGCAGTCGGTCAAGGTGCTCCTCAAAACAAGCCGCGAAAATGACGACATCGTCGAGATACACTAAGCACGTTTGCCACTTCAGTCCAGAGAGAACGGTGTCCATCATTCGCTGGAAGGTTGCTGGTGCAGAACAGAGACCGAAAGGAAGCACTTTAAATTCATAAAGGCCGTCGGGGGTGACGAACGCTGTTTTCTCTCTGTCCCTTTCGTCCACTTCTATCTGCCAGTAGCCATTCTTGAGGTCAAGCGACGAGAAATATTTGGCATTGCGTAACCGGTCTAATGCGTCGTCGATACGTGGGAGCGGGTATACGTCCCGTTTCGTTACCTGATTTAACTTACGATAATCGACGCAAAAACGCAAGGTGTTGTCTTTTTTCTTCACCAACACTACAGGCGAAGCCCAGGGGCTGGTAGACGGCTGTACCACGTCATCGGTAAGCATTTCCTGCACCTGTCTTCGAATAGCCTCTCGTTCCGTTGACGACACTCGGTATGGGTGTTGGGAAATCGGCTTGGTCTCCGCGTCAACCATAATGCGGTGTTTGGCTACTGGGGTACGCCCAACTTTGGAAGACGTTGCAAAGCATCCAGCAAATTCCTGAAGGAGGTCTAGGAGTCGCCGCCGCTCAACCACCGACAGATTGGCATTAATGTTCACAGTTGATAGAATGTCGGGTGCATTACATCTGGCTGGCGACGGCGGCGCCAGAGTACAGATGTTCCCTGGCTCAATAAAGTCGGCAACATACGCGATGGCCGTTCCTTTCGCAATGTGCTGAAACTCGGTCCCGAAATTCGTAATCCAGAGCTTCGCACAACCGTCCCGTAAGCGAACAAGTCCCCTTGCAGCGCAGATCCCTTTCTCAAGAAGCAAGCCCACGTTCGTCTCTGCCAGTACGTCTCGGTCGCATGGTGAGTCGCTTTCTACCAAGACCATAATGCTGCACCGTGGCGGGACCGTAACGTCAGCAGCTGTAATACGTAAGGCAGACGTTGATGAACCGTCGACGCTAGACCTCGCAATGGCTTGGCTCGGCGAAAATGTCACTCGTGATTCTTGCAAATTAATTATCGCACCATTAGCCTGTAAGAAGTCCAAGCCGAGTAGGACGTCTCGCGAACAGTGGGTAAGTACAACGAAGTCGCAAACATAAACAAATCCGTCAATTGCAACTCTCGCAACGCATCTTCCAGCCGGGGTAATAAGGTGTCCCCCTGCAGTGCGGATCTGAGGCCCAGTCCACTCGGTTAAAACTTTCTTCAATTTCCTGGCTAACCCACTGCTCATAACTGAATAGTCCGCCCCCGTGTCAACTAAAGCTGTAATGAGACAATCGTCGATAGAAACCGGTATGTCCGAAACTGCGCACTCAGGATCATCGTTACATATCGCCGTCTGATAGCCGTTATCTTGTACTAAACTTGATGGAGGATGTTCAGCACTTCGCTCGTCAGCGGCCTCACCTCCGCAGGTCGCTGTTCCTAGTTTTCCCGAAGCCTCGAGGAGCGGGGGCTCGTCGAGCGGCTAGCGCGGTATGTAGAGGGCCGTGGACTTGGAGAACGATAACGGGATGAAGTAATGACGCCGGACCCGTATTGTGGGGCGTCCGGAGGATTCGTATGCGTCGACAGGTACTCCTCGATTTCCGGTGGTCGTTCACCACTCCGAGGACATCGTGCACGCGGATGGAAGCCACGAAGTCCGGCGCGGCGGTACGGACAGAACCTCAACATGTGACCGGCCTCACCACAGTGGTAACAAAGAGGCTGATTGCCAGGAGCACGCCAGACGTCAGTCCTTCGAAGTCGTGCCTCGGCTAGAAGAGGAGGATGGCGTGGGCTTGGATCAAGAGTAGGGGGGTTCACTCTGGCTCTGGGAGAACCGTACCCACTATGGTGCTGGTTTGGTACTGGTGCTGGAGTGGGGTTCCCTCTTGGAGGATCACAGAGGTTATGCTGCTGAACCACGGCCGCGTACGTTGGCACACTCGGTGGCGGTGGCTGCACACCAGGCACAGACGGTTCCGAGACGGCTTGCCTCACTTCTTCGCGAACGACCTCCGCGAGTGATGGAAGCCTCGACGACGATGTTAGACCCTGTAGCTGAATATGTCTCAGCTCTTCTCTGACCACAGATCGAATCAGCTCCCTTAAAGCATCATCAGAACCGTTGATGCCGGAACCGTAGACGACCGGTGACATGGCGAACACGTTACGGTTATAGTGCTGAGCCCTGTGTCGAAGTGTTTGTTCTATCGTGGTGGCCTCCGCTAGAAACTCTGATGCCGTGCCAGGTGGATTGCGCACAAGCCCAGCAAATAGTTCTTGCTTCACCCCGCGCATTAGGTGGCGCACTTTCTTCTCCTCTGACATATTTGGATCAGAACGTCTAAAAAGGCGGATCATGTCCTCGTAGAACATTCCAATGCTCTCGTTTGAGGCTTGGATACGAGATTTCAGCGCCGACTCCGCACGCTCTCTTCGGTCGTAGGCGGTATAGGTCGCCAACAGCTGGCGACGAAAGAGGTCCCATGTTGATAGTGTCGTTTCGTGGTTCACGAACCACGTCCGCGCTGAATCTTCGAGATCAAAGTAGACGTTATAGAGCTTCCTTTGCTCATCCCAGCCGTTGTAATTGGCGACCCGTTCGAATTGGTCCAGCCAGTCTTCAGCGTCCTCATAAAGCTCGCCATGGAAGGACGGTGGCATTCGAGACTGGAGGACGACGAACTGGGGTGAAGACTCTCCGTTAGCAGCAATGTTCGTGTTAGATCTATGCATGTTGGCCACAGGCGTGCAGGAAAGAGGCCCGAACTCTGGCGACTAACCTCGAAGGCGGCGGCTGCAACTGCGATGGACCGGTGTCAAATCCGTGGTGGCTCTCGGTTGCCCTTGAGGGGTTGCACTCAGCAAAAAGGGAAATCGCACCCCGCACCTCCACCAGAAAATGTAACGAGTACAAGGCAGAGATCACTGATCGGCACAGTTCCACGCGCTACACTCAGTCCTCTTTGTCCTCTGTTCTTATTTGTCTTCTTTTCAGAGAGGCACGCGGCAATATTTCTGCAGGCCCCTCTCGAGTCGGTGATGAGTCCTTGTCTGCGGCGGCTAACGCGATGGCAACTTCTTCCGCATGTGTTATGTCTTGAACTTGGAACGTTAGGCCATCCACCACGATTTTTTGATGGACGACTGCGGCCGTGTACCACCCTCAATGGTGAGGGCCGGAGGCGTCCACGTAGAAGATTCCGTGTTTGTTCCCATAGTGACGCGCCAGCTAGTGCCTCCGCCCGCGCAAGGCGCCTGCCACTGTGAGAGACACGTGTCATGTTGGCCGGAAGAGGGCGTACGTGCAGGGCGTATCTCCAGATTTCAGGAATGCGTACGCGCTCTTCCGTAAATGTTGGGTGGTGGATGTGTAGTCGGGCTAATAGGCGGCGTCCCGACGACGTTTTTGAAAGTCTTATGTATTGATTAGTCAAGTGCGCCTCTCGGAGCTCCGCGAATGTGTTTATCATCACCAGACCCATAAGACGCTGGTTGGATGTGTTGATCGGGAGATCGAGGGCACGCTTGTACATCTTTCTGAGAATCACTTCGAGGGCGTTGTCAGCCCTGTGCTTCGCGCAGACATGGTCACCGACACATACTTTGTCGAAGTCTACAGCTGCAAAGCAGGCATTGCATGCAGAAAAATGCAAGCATACTGCCTATATGGCTGTTCTCTCTCTCTCTCTTTTTTAGTGGAACAGCACCAATTGATAACCAGTCACCTTCAAACGTGTGCAATAGCGATTAGTTTCAACAACGGATCGTTTGCGAACATCTCCAAGTTAGATTTCGTCAAACTGGTTAGAAACCAAAGGATGACCTTCCGAGAGAACACTGGAAAATGTTTGAAAAGTAATATAATAGAAGGTCAGAACGTCGCCGGATGGCTCGAAAAGGTACGGTCGTAGTTATAGGCCTAATATATTTGCTGAGAATGAAGCGCTCATGCTTCCCCTCGTGGTTCAGTACTTTTTATTCACCTCCGTTTACCGACCGCACCGGAATCATTTTTTCTGCGAACGCACATCCCGCAAATCGTCTGTAGCGGCGTTTACATGGACCCGACAGGAGCGAGCTGAGTTCAGTTATCGTGTAGAAAATTGGTTACAGAGCGCCGCTGTCAGGTCTCGACTGACTGAGGAAGCATGTAAACACGGTCGAGTGGGTCGGGTTGGGGAGTTGAGTGGACTTTACCCTACAGTGTTTACATGAACCAGAACCGACGAGCGGCGATTACGACGGCGCATCGCGTCGATGCGAAGAACTGGCAGACAGCAGTTGATTCCTGCCCCCCCCCCTACCCCTGAATCTCTAGCGTTTTCTGTACTGTTCTCCTCTCTCACTGCCCCGACTCACCTCGACCGCGTTTACATGCTTCCTGCAGTGAGGCCGAGTCCAATCAACCCACAGCGGCGTTTACATGGACTCGACAGGAGCCCGCTTTACATGGACCCAACAGCGTAGGGTTGAGTTGGGGAGTTGAGTTGAGTGGACTCGACCCTACTGGGTTTACATGAACCTGACCCGACGGGCAGCAGATGCGATTACGGTGGCACCTCGCGTTGAGGCGAAGAACCAGCAGACGGCATCAGATTCCTGTTTTCCCCCGCGCATCTCTAGCGTTTTCCGTAGTGTTCACTTTTTTCACTCTGCCCCGACTCACCCCGACAGCGTTTACATGTTTCCTGCAGCGGGTCGAGTCCAGTAAACCCACCCCCTGTGCGGGAGTTGTCTGGACTCGACCCGTCACCTTCTCGACCCGACTCGACGGGGTTCACATGAACCCGTTAAACGGTTTTCGACTCGACAACTCAACTCAACCCGCTCCTGTCGGGTCTATGTAAACGCCGCTAGGAGCGTGAGTTGAGTTGTCGGGTCGAAAACAGGTTACTGGGTTCATGTGAACCCCGTCGAGTCGGGTCGAGATGATGACGGGTCGAGTCCAGACAACTCCCGCACAGGGGGTGGGTTTACTGGACTCGACCCGCTGCAGGAAACATGTAAACGCTGTCGGGGTGAGTCGGGGCAGAGTGAAAGAAGTGAACACTACGGAAAACGCTAGAGATGCGCGGGGGAAAACAGGAATCTGATGCCGTCTGCTGGTTCTTCGCCTCAACGCGAGGTGCCCCCGTTAGTTAGATATTAGTTAATAATCATGAACTTTCTGGTCAAGCTCTAGCTGATCACTTCAATCAAGTATTTATCGACAGCATAACGACGGATCATAGCCTCCCATTTTCACCCCCTGACATTAATAGCCCTATAAACAGTTTTGTTTGTCTCCCTGTCACAGAGGCAGAAGTCTCAAGAACATTCATGCAACTTAAGAATAGCCAAGCTCTTGACATAAATAATTTGCAAATCAAACCTGTAAAGTATGTATTACCGTCCATTGCTCCTGTTCTCACGCACATTTTCAATTTAATCATTGAGGATGGCGAGTTTCCTTACGAAATGAAAAAGTCTAGAGTAACCGTCATACACAAAGGCGGCGACAAAAATGACACTAAAAATTACAGACCAATATCTGTTATACCAATATTCTCAAAAGGGTTCGAAAAAATTTTATCCGTAAGGTTGACAGAATTTTTTGACCAGATGAAGCTTTTTTCTGATGCCCAGTTTGGATTTAGAAAGGGGCGCTCGACAGAGCATGCTCTGCTGATTCTCAAAGAGAAGATCTTGGAGAATATTGAAAATAAGTTGCTTACTCTTGGTCTATTTATTGACTTTTCCAAGGCATTTGATTCACTCAGTCATGATATCCTTTTAGATAAATTATTTTTGTATGGAATTCGAGGAACACCTTTAAACCTTATCAGATCTTACCTTCGAGACAGAAGTCAGTGCGTACACTTGGGTAACAGACAGTCCTCTTTTTTACCCATTGCAACTGGAGTTCCACAGGGTAGTATTTTAGGGCCGTTTCTTTTTAATGTATATATTAATGACATTGTGACGACTGGGTTAGAGGGAAAATTTATTATTTATGCTGATGATAGTAGCATTCTTTTATCTTGCCCAGAAGAAAACAGTCTTGCAACACAATGTAACGACTTGCTCGAAAGATTGGTTTTCTGGTCAAAGAATAACCGATTGAAAATTAATCCGGCAAAAACAAAAGTAATTATTTTTCGGCCGAGAAATAAGGTAGTAAGCTTGGCTACCACTCTTCACTGTGATGGTGAAGAAATTTCAGTTGTAAAAGAACATAAGATTCTAGGAGTGACGTTTTCCGATTCATTAACATGGGACTCGCACATCACCAATATCTGCGCAAAACTCAGTAAAACAACCGGGGCCTTATCTCGCTGCCGCTCATTACTTCCAGTGCACACTAAACTTCAAATATATCAGGCGCTGTTCTTCTCATACATTAACTATTGCAGTTTGGTGTGGTTGACAACAACTAAAGGCAACACTAAGAAGGTTTACATGTTGCAAAAGAAGATTGTGCGCATTATAGCTAACATTGACTACTTCTCTTCAACTGAACAGTATTTTCCTCAATACAATATAGTCCCGATACAAAACATTTATGAATTTCGTATGCTGCGCTCATTTTATTTATCATCACCCGTTTTCAGGCAGTTCATTACGTCTATCGCATCCTTACGACATTATCAAAGCAATGCCTCTACACGCAGCACTGATGTTTGGCTGATTCCACGCTTCCGCACCAATTACAAACTACAGTCTTTGAAACATAATCTTCCACAAATTCTCAATAAGTATGATGAATTTAGCAGCCCCAACCTCAACCGATTACGGCAGTATTTTTTATCCCATTAGATTTTAGTGGGTGATATTTCCTGCTATCCTGATTTTCAGAAGCCGTTATTTATGAAAATGTACTTGTTTCCTGTATATTTCACTTTAGAAGCACTATTTGTATTGCATCTTTAGATGTTTTTTTTTCTCTCTCTCGCATCTATTCTTTGAATGACGTCATTGCTGTTTTGTTGCAAACATGTATCTATTTTGTCCTATCATAGTTGATATTTTCACATGTACAAATCTGTACCATGAATTTTGTGTATTTTATTTTTCATTGTACTGTCCTATGCATGGTAGGCCACCATGCCCTGCCTTGTACATTCGGGCACCTGGGCCTTGTCAAGCTGACATGACAGCTTTTAGCCCAGGTGACCCTTCAGAAGCTTTCTGAAAAAAATAAAATTGAATTGAATTGAATTGAATGTAACACTTGTTCTGTGGACACCTGACCGCACGGTAAGGGAAGGGAGGAAGGTGGAAAACGGAAAGAAAGGGGGCGTAGTAGAGGGCTTTGGAGTAATTTCGACCATTTGGGGATCTTTAACGTACAATTATTTAACGTACGCAGACATCGCACAGCGAGGAGGTGGTAAAGGGTGGCAGTTCCTGGCCCTACGGGGCTGGGACGGTAGGTCATCGCCGCTTGCGGCGGGGGCTCCACCGCTTAGGTGGTGGACGACGGCTGTTGCGGCGTGCGTCCTTCTCTCCCTCTTTTTTCTTTCTTCTCTACTTTCTCTTCTGTCTGCACGAGACAGCGGAGGTAGAGAAGAAATAAAAATCAGTGGAGGATAGCACGAGACAGCGGAGAATCGAACCCGACCTCCTGCGTTTCGATAGAGGCGAAACGAAGAGGCGTCCGTGTGCTGTGCGATGTCAGCGCGCGTTAAATATCCCCAGGTGGTCGAAATTGCTCCGTAGCCCTCCACTACGGCTCCTCTTTCACTCCCACCTTCCTCCCTTCCCTTACGGCGCGGTTGCGGTGTCCACAGAAACCAAGTGAGACAGTTACCGCGCCTTTCCCTTCTTATAAATAAATCAGACAGCGGAGGATGCCCCGCCGGGGTGGTGCAGTGCTAAAATTCTCTTAGGGTCACTAATGGCTTCAATCTTCCGAGCCACTCGGGAGCTTCAGGAGCAAGTTTCCGAATTTCAATATATCTATTCATGCCTTCTCGAAAATAGATCCGTGCTGGCCGTGCGTCAGGATCGCAATGGTATCCTGCCATTCTCGAGCGCCAAATACAGTGGAGGGCCATTAGCATAATTACCAAGAATTTTAGCACGACGACGCCACAACCCACCTGGCTGATTGTTGTATTAATGAATGCTCATTGTGCCCTGTAAGTGGTTTTGTGTATATTGTGCTGAAGTCAGGCAATAAAGAAAAAAAATAGCCGGGGTGGTGCAGTGGTAAGACGCCCGACTATTGTGCCGAAGTTCCCGGGTTCGAACCTCTGCTGTCTTTTTTTTAATAATAAACAAAAAAAAAAGACAGCGGAGGATGATGCCCCGCCGGGGTGGTGCAGTGAGTGGTAAGACGCCGGACTACTGTGCCGAAGTTCCCGGGTTCGAACCCGACCTCGGCGGCTGCGTTTCGATGGAGGCGAAACGAAGAGGCGTCCGTGTGCTGTGCGATGTCAGCGCACGTTAAAGATCCCCAGGTGGTCGAAATCGCTCCGTAGCCCTCCACTACGGCTCCTCTTTCTCCCTTTCCACCTTTACTCCCGCCTCCCTTCCTTCCCTTACTGCGCGGTTGAGGTGTCCACAGAAAGCAAGTGAGACAGTTACCGCGCCTTTCCCTTCCTATAAATCAATCAATCAGACAGCGGAGGATGCCCCGCCGGGGTGGTGCAGTGGTAAGACGTCCGACTACTGTGCTGGAGCACCCGGGTTCGAACCCGACCTCGGCGGCTGCGTTTAGATGGAGGCGAAACGAAGAGGCGTCCGTGTGCTGTGCGATGTCAGCACACGTTAAAGATCCCCGGGTGGTCGAAATTACTCCGCAGCCCTCCACCACGGCTCCTCCTTCTCTCTTTCCACTTTCACTTCCACCTTCCTCTCTTCACTTATAGCGCGGTTGGGGTGTCCACAGAAAACAAGTGAAAAAGCTACCGCGCCTTTCCCTTCCTAAATATCAATCAGACAGCGGAGTTGGCTCAGCTGTTGTTGTTGTTGTTGTTCTCTAATGTGATGGCACATACCCACACAGGGGGATCGGCCAAGAATTGGGGTGCAGAGATATTAGATTTTGAGATGTATAACTACATCGGAAAAAAAATAATAATAAATGCTAGGGAATAGAAAAGGAAATGTGAATATGATAAACCAAAATATATAAGAGTAAATACTAACGCACGCAGTAGGAGAATAGTAAGATTTATATGCACAGATTAAAACTTCAAAGCTATTAGCCAGGTAAACGTTTTGTTTCTATTAAGAAGTTTTGAATGGCGTTGAAAACATACCTGTGGCTGTACCCAAGCATGGTGGCACCGAACGATAATAAAATTTGGCTGCTCAAATTAATACCCAGCTGTTGTAACGGCTTCTCTAAGTACCGCTTTCTCATCATGGTAAAACGGCGGCAAAATATCAAGAAATGGTCTATTGTTTCCGGTTCCCCGCAGAATGCGCAGACAGGAGAAAACGCCAAACCAGACCTGTGCATATAGAAATTTAGGGGCGGAATACGACAGCGTAGCTTGGTTAGAGAGACCTCAGTCTGCCTTGATTGACATGATTTCTTATTCCAGGAATACTTGAGGTGCAGGTAGTCATCCGAGGATAAAATAGATCCAGACTGCGTGCTTAATAAGGCACGCCGCCGAAATCGTGCTGCTGTTATGTACGCTGTTGCCGGGAGGATGGGCAATACAGAGCCGTTCAGAGAATCTTTGGCTAGTCTCTCTGCAACCTCATTGGCTGTCACATTGCTGCGTCCTGGTACCCACACTATATGTATGAGGCTCAAATGTGAGGGGAGCAATGAAAGAAAGGTGTTTAAAATTGGCGAATCCATATTCGAAGAAAGCGACAAGCACAAGGAATAAGAGTCTGTAATTACAGCCACTGTTGAGTGTGTTGGGTCTAGTTTGCGCAGAGCAAGCACCACCTCCAGCAACTCCGCCTGGAAAATTGGAGTAAAATCCGGAAGACGGACTGAAAAAGCCCAGTCTAAAAGCGGACCGTATATTCCAACGCCGGCTTTTTCATTAAATTGAGAAGCATCCGTTGCTATCGTTATGCTAACGGGAAGACTTTGTAAATGATCTTCTAATAATCCATTTAAAATGTGAGGTGCTAAGTGTTTTGCATTATTTGGGAAAATGTCATCAGCTGCTACTGAGCCAGTAGCAGCTAGGCCCGTGCATTTTCTTTTTCTTCTTCCTACAGCCACAGCCAGCCAACCATTTTGTAGCAAGAGCTACATTGGCCGCACAGTCTGCATTTTCGCTGTGGCGGTGCTGTCAGAGCCGTGGTCGCATCGCTCCTACGTCACATTTGGTGAGCTGCATCAGTGGTGTAGTACTAGTGACTAATGGATAGCTAGTCACGAACCAGTGCTAATTAATGGCTAACTAGTACTAATTAGTCATGAGTAATGATAGACTGTTTATGACGTCATCGATGGTGACGGCTTGACCAGATGTCACATCATCATGACGTCACATCCGGCCATGTCTAATAACCAGAAGTGACGTCATAATGACGTTACCAGGCGATTCACGACTTATCTCGAGCTCTCTACTTCGCAACAGACGCGCAACAGACGCTTTCGCCTCATCGCACTTTAGTGGTCCAAAGTGCCCCCTGTGGCATAAATAAAGCAGTCTCTGATTGATTTATTTATAGGAAAGGAAACGCGCGGTAGCTTTCTCACTTGTTTTCTGTGGGCACCTCCACCGTACCGTAAGAAGGGAGGAAGGTGGGAATGAAAGTGGAAAGAGAGAAAGAGGAGCCTAGTGTAGGGCATTGGTTTGGTTTGGTTTGGTTTGTGGAATTTAACGTCCCAAAGCGACTCAGGCTATGAGAGACGCCGTAGTGGAGGACTCCGGAAATTTCGACCACCTGGGCATTGCTAAACGTGAATGACCGCAAGCTCAGCCAGGAAAACGTGCCTCTCGCTACGTATATCCTAGCATAGCTGACCTAAGCCCATTTTTTTTCCAAGCTCATCCTTCTACTTGGGCTACCTGCACTTAAGCTCCCCAAGAACACACCAAACCACAAGCTAGCAGCTCTGGGTCTGCACAATACAATACAAGAATTAGCAGAAGCCCAAATCAAGTCACAGCTAAACAGACTTCGACAAACGAGGACGGGAAGACGGGTGTTGGAAAGACTGGGATATAGCACACACCTACAGGCTTATAACAAGACAACAGAGGTATCGCGGGAAGTCAGAAATTGGTACTGAGTTCGACCCATACCAAGAAACGTGGACTCCCGCCTACACCCGGGAAGGATGCAGGCAAGGGCAGAGTATTATGAAAAAACATTCGGCCAACAAGACACGTCAAGGTTCACCGACGCAGCCTTATACGAAACCAACGCAAAGAGGGCGATAGCCACGGTCACAGACTGCGAAGGCCGGGAGGTAGTTAGCGCCTCGATCCAAAACTGTACAGTCACGGAGGCAGAGGAAGTGGCTATCGCACTGGCCATTAGGCAAGTAAGAGAAACGGGAGAGAGACTGACGATACTGTCGGACTCTCAATCCGCGTGCAGAAATTTTCAACGGGGTAAATTATCTAAGGTAGCGCACCAAATACTTCCACAAGCGAGCCAACAAAACAATACACTCAAACACTAGTGTGGATTCCGGGGCATGCAGGGATCACGGGGAATTTGTACGCAGACAGGGTAGCCCGAGGACATGCGACCTACCATGCGCCCAACAGTCTCGCGACAGAGGACCTGATTCCGCTTAACCCTGACTACACCACAATACTACAACACTACAGAGGCTTGCGGAAAGTATATCCGGAGCCGCATAAAGAGCTCAGCGACGAGGAGGCCATAGATCTGAGGCGGCTACAGACGGGCACGTTCATTAATTTACACATATTACACATGATGCATCCCACGACATTCAGAGACGAGTGCCCGTGGTGCGGGAAGACCTCTACCCTGTACCACATAACATTGGAATGCAGTTACCAAGACACCGACTACGCCGTAGCAGCCTACATCGCTCCCCCGGACGGCGCGGTGAGAGGAGTAATTTCGAACGCTTACTGGAATGAAACCCCCAGGGAGCTACTGGAGGATCTCGTGAACAGCAATCCCCGTGCCCCAATAGTGGACGCTCGACGCATGGGTGCCACTCGATCAATATTAATTACTTTTAGAGAAGGACCGGTTCCTCGCACAGTTCTTTACGGCGGGGGACTCCACAGGTGCACCCCTTACAGAGGCCACATGGACGCTTGTATCAACTGCAGACAGCCAGGCCACAGGACAGATGTGTGCACGCTGCCACGTACGAATAACTGCCCGAGGTGTGGGAAACCACATCCCAAGGAGACTATCCCTTCCTGCACTCCGGAATGTATTTTATGCGGAGAAGCGCACATGACGGGTACGGGGAGATGCAAGGCTAAAGGGCGAAGACCTGCAACCAACCCTGCAGCTCAACACCTCTCTCGTAAGGACAAGCCGCCCGGAGACGCTACTCGGAAGATAGCAATCAACGCCACTCGATCCACGTCGCTTCGCAAAGGAGAACGCGCAAAGGACCCACAGGGGATGTCATGGGCCGACCGAGCAGCTGAAGGCATCTCTAAACAAACCCCGCCAACCCAGCCACATCAGGAAGAATCACGCGACAAGGAGCTCAGGGCCCTGCGGGAAGAGGTAAGCCGCCTTTCCTCCCTTATACAGACCCCACACCAACCCCCCTCATCCACCCTCCCTTCCCAAGCTGTACCTCCCGCCTTTTCTCCAACATCCCCAGCCACGCAACCACCGCCCAAAAATAAACGTACGTCAGAACCCCCACCTGTCACACATGATGCTCTTGAGCAAGTTGAGGCAAAATTTGAATCAAAGCTAAAGGCTTTAGAAGCCCGGATAGATTCCAAAATCGACTCCCTCTTCACCCAACTCGAGAACAAAATTGACTCGATGTTCTCACGCTTGGTTCATACACTCGACATGAGAATGACCAGCATAGACACCCGAATTCAAACCTTAGAGCACACACAAACTGTTATCCTGAAGCACATCAATCTCCAACTACCTCCTCTTCATCCCTCGCAACCACCACCCTCTTCAACGCCTAGTGCACTTGGCTCCCAATCTCTCCACTATGGCGGGGCAGCAACTTAATTTACCCATTCTCCAGTGGAATTGCCGCGGCTTCCGGGGCAAGCGTGCGCCTTTCCAATTACTCATTCCCATCCTCACCCCGCCGCCCCAAATCATTCTTCTCCAGGATACGGCCACTAGAGCATCACTGTCTAGTTTTATGCCCCACCACTCAGATACCACGGACAAACCCAGGGTGTCCACTCTTATTCACCGTTCAATCACCCACCAAACACACACTATTACGTCAGAGACACCCTGCGTTATCACGGAAATAATGCATCACCCACACACAGTGCCCTCCATCTTCATTGCCAATATATACCACCCCCCATCTCATCCAATGTCTTCCCTGGTGACGCTCTTGCGGGACCTCCACCGACTCGCTGGCAAGCACCCTCTCCTCATCGGAGGGGACTTCAACTGCCAACACACCGACTGGGGGTACAGTTACACTACGGGCCGTGGTCGATGTCTCTGGTCCTTAGTCCAGGAGCTGCGCCTAACTACACACAACAATTTCCACACACCCACGCGGATCGGCACCAGCGTCAGCATGGACACCAGTCCGGACCTGACGCTAAGTCGCTTCCTCGGTGGCGTCACCTGGGCAAGAACACAACACACACTGGGAAGCGATTACTACATCATTAACATCTCGCTCCCCTTTAAACAATCCCGCCACACACATATCACCCACAAACTGGTTAACTGGGACGCCATCCGCGCATTGCGGAAGGACGACACAAACACAACTATCACGGACATCGACGAGTGGGTAGAATCACTTATGACCGATGTCCAACACAATACCCGGCTAATTACAACCACACAAGACACCCCCACTCTAGATTCCCGCCTCGCCCACCTCTGGGAGGCGTACCACAGCTTACTCGAGCGTTGGAAACGCAACAAGTTAAATAGAACGCTTAAAAAGCGACTGGCCGGACTGTAGACGCAGATACAACAACACGCAGAGGAGGTCTGCCGGTGTAATTGGAGGCAAGTTTGCGACGGACTCGCCGGAAAACTGTCCACCAAGCGAGCTTGGCAACTTCTGAGACATCTCATAGATCCAACACAGTCCAAATCCGCTACACAACACCATGTTACACGCCTCTTACACACACACACAATAGTGACCCGGACGCTCTCATTGACACACTTCAGCGAACATACACCTCACCCGGCACATCCGACTCCATGCCCCCCTACTCAGGAAAACCTAACCCGGAATTAGACGCTGATATTTCGGAAACGGAGGTAAGAGCGGCCCTTCTGACGCTCCGCACAAATTCAGCACCGGGACTGGACAAAATCTCCAATTCTATACTCCGCAATCTTGATGACAAATCAATCACACAGATTACAGATTACTTCAACAAATGCTGGTCGGAGGGCACCCTCCCCCAGTCCTGGCGACACGCCAAGGTAATATTTATACCAAAACCGAACAAGCCTCTTAAACTAGAAAACCTGCGACCAATCTCGCTCACCTCGTGTCTCGGGAAACTTTTCGAGCACGTGGCACTTGCGAGATTGACACTTCACATGGCGGACAACGACCTTTACCCACACAGCATGGTGGGATTCCGCCCCCATCTCTCCGCTCAGGACGCCATGCTGCAGCTCACCCACGACATCTTCGACCCGGCTGTCCCGGGCCACACAAAGGCAGTCCTGGCTTTGGATCTGTCCAAAGCTTTTGATCGCGTCGAACATCAGGCGATCATGACTGCTCTTTCTCCTCTGAACATAGGTGTACGGATGTACACTTATGTCCGGGCTTTTTTAACGGACCGCATGGCTGAGGTTCATTTCGGCCCCCTTACCTCCCAACCCTACACCCTCAGGAGCGTCGGTACTCCACAGGGATCCGTCCTCTCTCCTTTCCTATTCAACGCCACGCTCATTCCACTCGCCCGGAAACTGTCCACGATACCTCATCTTAGACATACCCTTTATGCGGACGACATCACACTGTGGACCACACACGGTAGTGATGGCGACATAGAGGGTACCTTGCAAAGCGCCGCATCCCTCACACAAGAACACGCCCAGAGCATCGGACTCTCATGCTCCCCAGAGAAGTCTGAGCTACTTATACTTCGACCCACGACCCGCGGATGCCCCACCACACCGATTGTTATCGAAGTCGATGGCCGTCCCGTCCCAGAGGTGAATACGCTCCGGGTTCTGGGACTTCACATCCAGAACAACGGCAAAAACACATTAACTCTCAAGAAACTAAAGCGGGTGACAGGCGCGATATCGCACCTCATCCGACGAGTTTCGGGCCATCACAGAGGCATGAAGGAGAACGACCTATGTCGTCTAATTCACGCCTTCGTCCTCAGCCGTTTTTTATACACCGTCCCCTATCTCCGACTCAACAGGCAGGAAACGGACGCCTTGGACGTCATGTTGCGCACGGCGTTCAAGACGGCCCTACATCTCCCAATTAATACTTCCACAGAACGCCTTCTACAGCTTGGCCTCCACAACACAGTTGGGGAGCTTGTGGAGGCCCATCGCCAAGCCCAATACTTGCGTCTCACCAAGACCTCCACCGGTCGCCATATCCTGGAGACTTTAGACATTCGTGTCCCAGCGAATGACCCTACCCTCCTTCCCATACCTCGCCCCCTCCACCAAGACCTTCTCATCAAGCCTCTCCCTCGCAACATGCACCCCCAGCATAACGAGCAACGCCGCCGAGCCCGAGCAGCGGCGCTCCACAAATACTACGGCTCTGAAACGGACGCCGTATGGGTGGACGCCGCATGCACGAATGAGGGAGCGGTATTGGCCGTCACAAATTCCTTCCTGCAGCCTGTTGCTACTGTCCCCCTCCCCTCGGTCACCTCCTCGGAGGCAGCCGAGGAAGCAGCCATCGCCTACGCGCTTGCACACACGGAAGCACGCTACATAATTTCCGACTCGAAAACTGCTCTACTAAATTTTGCGCGTGGTAGAGTTCACATTTCTGCATTCAGCATACTGAACTCGCCCGCCACTAACCCACCCCGCTATGTGGAGCTGATATGGGTGCCTGCGCACTCCGGGAATCCCGGTAACGAGGCCGCCAATGCGTTAGCCCGAGGTTATTTAAACCGGGCGCCGGCGGCCTCCGATCCGGGATTCACGCGTGATCGCATGCACTCCTTCAGTGAGCTAACGCAGGCCTATCGGGCCGAGCGACTACTCTATCCCCCACCTCACCCATCTTTAGACAACTACCACCAGACGCTCTGGCGACGACTACAAACGCGCACCCTCCCGTCTCCTTATAGTGCGTCTCGCCACCACCACACCCTCACCAATCCCTCCTGTACCCTTTGTAATAACCCCAACGCCACCCTCGCCCACATCCTGTTCCAATGCCCGGCGGATCCTCCCCCGCGGGGTCTAGAGCACCTTACCACCTGGGAGGACTGGGAGACCCTGCTGCACTCTGAGGACCCGGTTCGGCAGAAGATCGCCACAGACTGGGCTGCCGACGTCATGAACCATAGAAACATGAACGTTTGAGTGTAGTGGGGCCGTGCGGGGGCCCAGGGGCATGCATGCCCCAAACTCCTCTGTTTTAATAAAGTTATTACCACCTACCACCATTGGAATGCAGCTCACATCAACTACAAAAAATTGAAAACCCAAATGAAAGACAGTGGGAGGCTTTGCTGGCCAGCTCTGACCCGGAGGCTCAGCTCTATCTGGTCACAAGAGCTCGCAAACTAGCGAAAGCCAGTGCTGCCCTGGACTGGGGGCGCCAACCGCTCGTCAGCCTCGGTTGAAGAGGCGAAGAAAAAGATCCCCGAGCAGTTAATAAAGTTCACTCTCTCACTCACTCACTCACTCACTCACTCACTCACTCACTCACTCACTCACTCACTCACTCACTCACTCACTCACTCACTCACTCACTCACTCACTCACTCACTCACTCACTCACTCACTCACTCACTCACTCACTGGTTGGCGAACCCTAAACAGGGCGTGTAATGGGCAATGACTCGCCTTGCTTTCGAGATGTTGGGCGTCTAAATGAAGACTGCCAATTAATAATAATAGTAATTGTTTCACAGGAATGGAAAGGCGCAAAATCTGCCACACTTGTTTCTGTGGACACCTGAACCGCGCCGTAAGGGAAGGGAGGAAGATGGAAGTGAAAGTGGAAAGAGAGAAAGAGGCGCCGTAATGGAGGGGTACGGAGTAATTTCGACCACCTGGGGATCTTTAAAGGCCGATTCACACGACGGACCGACGGGCCGCGTACCACGTGCTTACACGTCACTACTATGCGAGGCGCGCTGTTGGCCGCGGACCTTTGTCCAGCTGGATTTAACGGCGGAATTTATTAATGATTACCTGTTATTTTATTAATGCGAAAGCATTACTTCACTATGTTCAGAGATTTCTGTCCGCAGACCGCGTCCGCAGGCTCGCATAGTAGTGACGTGTGAGCACGTGGTACGCGGCCCGCAAGTCCGTCGTGTGAATCAGCCTAACGTGCGGTGACATCGCACAGCACACGGACGCGCCTCTTCGTTTCAATTATTGTTTTCCTTCTCCCCCAGTTGCAGGAAACGTGCCTCTACGTACATCCTGGCATAGCTTAGCTAATACACTGCCAATGTTTTTCCTCATTCTTCTACTTGGGCTACCTGATTGGCGAACCCCAAAGAGAGCGTGGAATGGGGGGGAGCCTCAGTCAGCATCGCATGCAGGTGGCCACACCAGACCCACCTTTTACGAGAAGAACCCACCTCACGCGATGTCAAGAAGTCTTCTTGAATAAGCTCATCGCCCATGCGACTTACACGCCACGTATATGGTCCGCTGGCGTGAGTACAGAGAGGAAATAGAGAGATTTAGCTTACCGGAGACGTATTACGTCTCCCGGAGACGTACAGACGTAGACGTATTGGACGCCTACTGCGCATGCGTGAAAACTGATGTAGACGTATTCGGCTGACACCGGGCAAAACACGTTTTAGCTGTACGTATCGCCCATACGTAAGACGTATCGCTAGACGTACATGCAGATGATGATGATGGCTATCCAATAAAAAAAGATAGAAGCTATTTCTAATAAATGCTTCAAATAATGTCACAAAAATGTCACATGCAGATCCCCCGAAGTCATCATGTTGATGTGTTAGCTGTGTTTCGAATAATTATTAATTTGAGCTCACTTTTAACCACTTTGCCACCTGCAGCAAGCCTGAACGATCCAAGCCTAGTTGCATTAAATCCGTTTGTTTTGGTGCTCGCATGGAGGAAGGAAACATCTGCTCGTGTTTGCTGGTGTTCGGTCGTGTGCTAGAATTTGCTCGTGCTATCGGTGCAACCTGCCCACGTTACGTTACATCATGCCGACAGCATCCTTCACCCTTCACGACAGGCAGCTGTTTTGAGCACCCTATCATGGGATGAATTTGAAGACATGCATTGATTTCAACGGGAGCGCGATATTCCAAAGCCTCGAAGGAACTTACGTGAGCGTGGTACCCTTCAACATCGGCGCCAACAACAACATAGTGTTCAGCAGGATTTTTAGATTCTAGAAAGAGGATTTCGGAGAGCTGCAGTTAGCCCTCCTAATTCCAAATGAGGTCATCAGTGCGCAGCGTGTCAGGGTCTCCGGCTCCGAGGCACCTTGGCACAGCTCGATTTTTACTTCGGTCATCTACTCTACGATATGACAAGTGGCTTGATCTGCAAGCTCTTCAGAGATTCTCCGAGGTAAGTAGCGCATGGTGTGGTGGCTGTGGTGGCTTGAAGGTTACAAGCCAAATTATTGATAGCAGTGCTTTCTGTGTCAAATAAATATGCCCGCCGAAACATGTAAAGCAAAGCTGACTGGCTGTGGCGTTTCAGTAGTCATCTTTGAATGCAAATTAGCGCTAATCCTGAAGTTCAGAGCTTATCAAAACAGTCTAACACTTGTGCGACCACTTATAGCGCTTTCAAATTAAAAAAAAAAAGAAAAAAAAAAGGCCGGAGCGGATTTAAAGCGATAAATTCCTTGTGAGAAGCGGGGCGGGATGTCGTATCATCCCGCGTGCACACTGCTACGCACTCTCGCGCTACTCATTGCACATCATCCCCATGAGCTTCCATGTGTGCATAAACGCTACCGAGCCTTCTACTCGATATAACTACGTCAAAACCCTACCATTTTGTAGTCGAAAGGCACCAATGCTCTCTGGCGCGTAACGACGTTGTGTCGTTTCTAGCAGGCGAGCAGTTTTGGCTACTGTAAAACATAATATACATTAACGACTGCAGTTGACTCGTGCCCAGTCACCGAACGTCTGCTGTAATCATTGATCTTTTTTTTTTTTTTTTACGTCAATTAACTTAGGCACACTTGTGCAAAGGCATATATATATATATATACCCCTGCTCTCCAACTCGGTTGTAGAGCTTTGGGAAGGTGCTCTCTTGTCGACATCGAATTTAGTGAAACTGTTTAACGTCCCGAATGCAACCAGTGCTATGCTGCTTTTCGATTTTATCACTAGCACAGCATAAGGTCATCAACATAAACACTAGCACACTTACAAGTCAATATTTTTTTTTTATTAAATTAGGGTAGTCCACGGAAACACAAACTGAGAAATACGCAAAAGGTTGTTATCAGCACAAGTTATTTTTTAATTTGCTTCATGTATTAGAAATACTCAACACAAAAATTTCATAAAATTTTATGCAATAATTTAAACAATGTAAGCAATTTTGGATTTGGCCCTTATCTATATGAAAATCTATATTTGACCCTACTTCGACTGAAGGAAATTTTTTTCAGAGTTGTTTCTAGTCTCTTTGTGAAAATAATACCTGTAAATGATCATACTGTGAACACAGCTGATGAAGAGTTGTAATATTCATTGTCACACAATCAGCAGCACTGATTTGCTCTAAAGGGAGCAAATAAATGCTTAGTGGGCTTCTGCTTCAAGCAAAGATGTGAGGCTATTTTCTATTGGTAGAAATTAGTTGGAATGTGTTTAATGAAGAGCTATTTTAATTCAGTGCACCATTGTATTGCCGGGGAATGGTAGATGCACATAGGATGCAAAGCGATAAGACAGCGGCAAATATTGTCGTTTCTTGCCAGTTTCGGCTATTTGCTTATGTTGCTAAATGCAGAAAGCCGCTGCCAACAGGCTAAACTGAATGTAGTCTTTTATAAGTTATTTTGCTAGCTTTATGCACAAACTGCTTCGTCTGCTGCAGGCCTATGTTCCCAGTGTTCTTATCTTCTGGCTTCAGATTTTCCTGTGATCTCTTCGTATCCTAGACAGGGATAAGGAAGTAGCTATGGAGAAGCAATAATTGAATTTACACTCGCAGTAGTCCACCCTATCATGCTAAAGCTGAGAAAGAAAGCTTTCAAGAATAAAATAGATTTGGCTCATTTCCATCTGCACATCAGCAGAATCTGGCTCATTTTTGATTTGGCACATGATTTCTGTGAAATTCCTGGTCTTTATTTACATCCTTACTGTCTCAAACTGTTTGCAAAAGTGAGATGTATATATGACCTTTCAATTACAAAAAAAAAAAAAAAGAAAATAGCCTAGTGTAGGTTTCTGAATTTCGCTTGCTTTGAAAAAAAAAATCAAGTGTCGATGATAGTGTTGAAAAAATCCGGGAGCACTGCGGAATCTACACTGCAGAAATGTGAAAATCTAAGCGTTGCTGGTGCACACGGTGCATCACGTTTGCTCTCATCATTATGAATTAAATGCACCGTCATTATCATTGCTAATGTCATCACTGCTAATTCCAACTTCATTGTCATCGCTACTATCATCCTTACAGTAGACAAGGAGAATTTTGATGTGTGTTTCAAGATCCCGAACGTTGCACAGTTGGCTAAAGCGCTCGGATGGGGATGCGAGGAATAGAGGTTCGGCTCCCAGCGGAAACAGGATTTTAATTTTTTCTGATGGCATCATCATGACGTCATTTGATTGACAGCTATAGTGTGACCAAACAAACGAATGCCGACAGTATGAGCCATTAAAGATTTTCACCTTAAAATTGATGGGCCTGTACGAGGTAACGCTAGTGAACTCTTCCAAAAGCAATGCAATAAGTATTATGCTGCGGCACAGTAAAGAAGCTTGAGTTGAAGCTTGAGAAGCTTGAGTAAAGAAGCCGTGTCTGATTAGCGCAGCTTTTTATTGCATTGAACAGTAAAGAAGGTGCACACTGAAAGATTATTTTCTCATGACCACTTTATAGGGACTCTATAAGCGATCGTTGCTTGCAGCTGCTCCAATTTTTCCTCCTCAGGCGGTGCACGCAAAGGAAGGCCCCCGTGCTCAACTGCTGGGGTTTCATCATGGCACAGCAAGGCAAATTTGTCGACCGTCTGTGGCTCAGAAGGAGGACTTCTCTGGGCACAAGTGGAGCCTGTGCAGAAATATCAGGCACTAATGTGTACCAATGCCATAGTCTGCCAGTGGGCCATTTAAAGGCAGACGTCACGATGCAGGTAAGCCTGTTCAGTCATGTCTTCATTGCAGTAACTAGCTGTAATATGTTTTTCATATTCAGGGGAGTACATTTCCAAATTAAAGCCTAACATCTCTGCTGCATAAATTCCACAAGTACTTTTATATTTTTTGAGTTGGTTTTTGGGAAAGGGTACTCAATGACCCACCTCATGAAAAACAGCATTTCATCTGTAAAGAAACGTGGCACTTAAGTATGTGATGCAAGATTGTGTTAGCATGTGGCATTTTATAAATTTGTAGGGAAAAAATTGTATCTAAAAACTTGCAACTGTAATTACATCTCATTATACAAAAAGAAGAGGCACCTGTGTAGACCTGCATTGGTTATATTTTTAATTCTTGCTATCTTTTAGGGATCCTCAAGGAGACGGTGCACTTTGAGAACCTGCAGAAGATCACCATGGGTCATAAATATGTGATCTATAGTGATGCAGCCTACCCCCGATGGCCTCTACTCTACAAGCTGTTTGGAGGTGCCGTACTGCAACCTCATCATGTTGCCTTCAACAAGGCAATTAGCAGTGTTAGGAAAGCTGTAGAGGGGGGTTTGGCAGCGTAGCATGGGATTTTGCTTTTATTGACTATTTCAAGAACCAAACTTTGAGATGGTAACAGGTAGGGCGCATGTATAAAGTTGCGCAATGAACTACCGAACATCTTTGTACAGCTGTCATGTGTCTATCTACTTTGTCTTGTGTCTGCCTCAGTTGGTCAATACCTTGTGCCTTTTCAGACATAAGTGTCGGCCTATGTCCTGCGGTCAAAAAATTTGGAACATTTTTTTTTAGGCTGCCTTTCTCAGTAAAATATGGACAAGCATGGCAAGCAGTGACCTTCATAGTTGAGGCATTTGTCAACAGTTGCAAAATTCATCTCTGTATTCCTTACAGCAATAATTGCAGCATGCAGTGGTGCATATCTTGTAAATAGGGTAAGTGACCTAGGAAACTTGGACATCAGAAACAAGTGGACAGGAGGCTTGCAGACTCACAACTGGATTTTACTAAGTAACGATGACATATATAAAGTGCACAAAACCGCATGCTCAACGCTATACTTTTGCTTGCTGTATATATGTCCTCTTTCGGTTAGTAAAATACAGTTGTGAGCCTGTGTACGTCCATGTCCACTTCTGTCTCTGTTGTCCGTGTTTTCTAGAACAGTTACTCCATTTCCAAGATGAGCATCACTGCATGCAACAATGCTACCCAAAGATTTATGCTGTTCATTTGTTGACGCTGTTATGCCGAGATGCAGCTTTATGAATTTTTTTTTATGCGAGATGCAGCAATATTTATCTCGATTGATTGCAGCAGTGCATGACTACTTTCTCGTTGTTCTCGTCTCACAGTGTTCAACATGACATGGTGCGTGCGTGGTGGCATTTAGGGTGGCGTGTGATAGTGTTCGTGTTCAAATGCAGGGGTTTTTGCCCGAGTGTTGTGTGCAGCGATATGACAGTTTCGGTTTACCATCTCGCTACTTGGCGAACTGAAAGGACGCGATGACTTTGGTTCGGCATTGTCTCCCATGCTCCTTTGACTGCGTGACCGTCTACCGGTGGACACCTGACAGCTGTGCTCCGGACCAACGGCTTCACTTGTTCCCAACGCTGACTTCGAACTGTTAGTGGCATGAGATGCTTGCGACCGCAAATATGCACTAGACCACCAGTCTGAACACTGTACATGAGTTGTGCCGCGTGGGCCGTCTCTAGTGTTTCACCCGAACGGTTGTGTATGCATTTGTGTATTGTCTAGATTAAGGAAAGGTGGCATCTGAGTTATAAAAGTTTCTGTATGTGTGAAGTGCCATCTGCTTTGGCGAACGAGGCGGCGAACCACCACAGCTTGTCTTCGTCAGGCCGTCTGACGGCTTCAGTGAGAACCTGTGCTACCAGATGCAAAAAGTGATGATGCCATTTTATGGTTTTTCACTTCATGCCGCTAATTCACAGCTCATATAATTATTGATCGCATGTGCTGCTAGAGTCATTATTCAGTTTTCTGTACGCTACTGAATTAATTGTACTCTCATTGAGCTGTCATGTTGTCATCATGCCCGAGACGCTTTGCATTGTAGCCCCATCCAGTAGTGCAGCCACAGCTCGAGTTTTACCAACGTTGGCATCAACGAATGCCGCAGATGCACTCTCCCTCTGTTTCCGCACTCTTTTTTTTTTCATAAACTAATGTCTCCTTTGAATCTCCTAGATTTTAACCCTGCAAAACTGTGTCTAGTCAGGCCAAAGCTATCACTCATATCTTTATTTTTTTTTGCAGCTGTGGGTTTCGTGGATCCTGAAAATCACTTCGTGAGCCCTTATTTGAGAAACACTGACCTATGATATGTTTTTAGCAATTACCACTATGTGACGGGACATTTTGAATTTCTTTTGGTGAAGTGGTGACCACAGGCCACTAACAGTGTTTTCAACGTTGTAGCTGAGGCTCACTTGAGAGAGGTTGCGCACATATTTTTTTTTCGAGTCATTGCATATGTTTACAATTCTCACAATGCAAATATTTCTTAAAATATGCAATTTAAAATTAGTGTAATGCCCTTTGCAGATAATTTTGGACCTGTATTTGCGAAACTATAGCCTTAGCTACTTATGCACCATAAAATGCAAGAACAGAAACACACCGACAGCATTTGTGTTGCAATAATGTATTTGGGATTTATTTGGCAAAGTGAACATGGTCGAGAGAGTTTTGGAGAAAATAAACTGGTGCTATCTGCAATGTGATATAGTGCCAACATAAATAACTTTCATTCTTTCATCAGCGCAATCAGCATCTTGTCAACTGATTGCCAAGATTTCACCAGCTGATCTCCACATGTCCATCTTCACACGGGGCAGTGTTCGTCACCATGTGCTGCATAAAACATCCATGTTGTATTCTTCTACCTTCCTGGAATGAAAAGGTGCAGTGTTCACAGAAATTACTGTAAAATTAAAGCTGTTATGAGAAAGCTGGAGGTTGTTTAATACTGCTCTCCAGCTGGTATTGCAGTGAATAACTACGCACATGATTATTCATGAAATGTCTGGGCATATGGCATACCCCTATATCATGGCACAGAAGTGCAGCAGTCTCGTCTTGTGAATGCACCTATCGGGGGTGGAATTGCCACTCCATTTGCTCCATTCTGCTCCCAAACTGCTTTTCCTGCTTTATCCTGCTCCAAAATGCACTATTGCTCCAAAACTGCTCCAAATTGGCTGTTTTAATGTTCTACCATCAAATTTAGTGCAACACGCAAACAATGTCTTTGCACCAGTGGCAAAAATATAACGCATCTAGCACTGGGCTTAATACAAACAAAATTTTTGTAAGGGAAGGAAGCATGTGGCATAATAAATATTTGTTTGCAAGTAAATTTAATATGAGTCACTGGCGATTGGAGATAATTGCAAAAAAAATGCACTGTGCATGTGACGTAGCACCTCCTCTCAGCCTTTGGATCACCGGTGGAGGGAGAAGCAAGAGCAGCAAGCGAAGCAGATAGGCGCAAGATACCGTGAGTCGTTAGGAAGGAAACTTGTCCGACTGAAAAACCACGAGTTATTCTAATGGTTGTGGTCTAAGAACAAGCAGGCACCTATCGAGCCTCTTTTTCAGTAACAAGCTTGTCGGGCCTACGGCAGACAAAATCATACTTGAATCGTTATGGGTTGGTACTCCAAAGATGTCACTCACTAGGAAGCGTCTCAAGAGTGTTGGAAAGCCATACAGGGCCTATTGCCAAGATTTAAAAAATGAGCCCCAGCATTGCTCAAGCAAAGAATGATAAAACTATTGGAAGGAGGTAGTGAAGTAAAAATGCTGAAGGATGAAAAGGCTACCCTTCAGTGCCATCTACATTTCCTGAAGGCACTACTGACCACTGCTCAGGAATGTATCAGCACAGGCATAGGATCAAAAAGGGATATGCACAAGATAGAGAGCAGAAATGTCATGTCCATTAATCTGAGCTCCAAATTAGTGGCATTGCTTGAGTGCATTGAAGTGGTAAACTTGACATTTGAATCTGTCAAGTCAGAATAGGCAAATGCGTTAGGTCACAAGGTCACACTAGGTGTTCAGTTATAAAGCACACCGGCAAGCATTTTGTTTGCTGGCTAGTCTGTTTCAAGTTGGTGGCCGTTGTCAGAAATGAGTGCGAAGTTGGAGAGGCATTGAACTTGCATAAAAAGGAAGAGCTCACCTTTTTCTGTCAGAAAGAGAAAAACAATTACTACAATTATCAGAGGCATTTGACCTTAGGAACCTGCTCCAAAACTCTTGTCTCATTGCTCCAAAGTTGCTCCAAAACTCTTGTCTCGCTGCTCCCAAAGCTGCTCCAAAATGCTTGAGCCTGCTTCCACCCCTGACCTATCAGACCCATTGATGACTGTCTTTAGTGGTAATGGCACATACCCACGGCAGGGAATAGGCCATGGTATATAGCAAGTACAAAAGGTTCATGGACAAGCAATTGGGTATTTTGATAATTACGAATCTTAAACTAGAATTTCATGAAAAAAAAGAAAGGAAAAGAAAAGGCAGTGAATTCTCATTGTAGCAATCTACCTGGTGTGATTATATAGTTGTGAACAGAGTTGCACACAGGTTGTAGGGTATATCCCTTGGCACTTGCCCCGAAGGAGAGGAGAATAAACACAAATAGCATGCCTGAGTAATTGCACACAGGTTGTAGGGTATATCCCTTGGCACTTGCCCCGAAGGAGAGGAGAATAAACACAAATAGCATGCCTGAGTAATCACCATTTGAACGATCTAACAGTCACTAACAGTGTTTCACAAGGAAGCCTGCTTTGGCCACTGTTGTTGAAAGTGTTCATCAAAGACATTGCCCACATCGACATATCCATTAAATTTGTCGTACATATATAGGGTGGATCTGGTACATATGATATGGGCGTGTCCAGAAATCTAAAATATAAATCGAGAGACAAAAAATAATTTTGGGAAACTACTGTCGAGCTCACGCCCTGAAACTCTGCTAGGTCTAATCCGACTAGCTGACGTCGCCCATGTCCAAGGACTCCAGGCCGTCATCTTTGCGGATAAGTTGACACCTATCTTGCACCTGTTGGATATTTATTAGTTTTGCCACCACCACATGCAGATGACTGTTCTATTATGACGGGCACTGATGCAGACACGTTGACAAAGCAAAGCAAAGCCTTCCTGTTAACATTATTGTTGTGGTTTCAATCAAACAAACTTAATATAAATTGTTCAAAGACAACGCTGATTATTTTCCCAGAAAAAAAAAATTTTTTTAATCGTGCTGTCAGAAATGAGAGCCGGAACATTACAATTGTAGGCTCGCAGAGAATACTAAGTGTCACGTTCAACAGCAATCTATACTGGGACTTGCCTGTTGCTGGCATATGCAAAAGATTTTCCATGGTATTTGATGTTATTTTATGTCAGTGAACGCTCCTTCTGATGCACATTGAAAACAAATTGAATCATTTTTTCACATCAACCAATGCATTAAGACCACAGTGGAGGGTGGAGTAAACAATAATATAATTTTGCCATCCTTTTCTTGAGGATAAATAAAATTCACCAAATGGGTAATTGCGGTAGAAATGTCTCTATAAAATATTACTTCTGAGCTTTTGCGTTGATTATGCACATGCACAGCAGCATGCTGCAATGACCTAAGAGCTGGAAATGCATCACGCGTCCAGGCAAACATCACACAAAAGTGTGAAGACGCAAAAAGAAAAAGCATGTGGGAACTTCCCACGCTTTGCCCGATGATGAATACACTCTGGAGAGGGGTGCCTGAGGCCACACCGCACAGGAAGATACGGTGGCTGTTTGGGAGAAGGGACATGGCCATAAAACCATTACACTGATCCATTAGGAGTTGAGTTCTACAGATGCTGTTTTGATCCGCTGTATGTGACATCAGACATGCCCTGTGTTTTTCTGGCAGACAGACTCCTTATTAGACTATTGCAACGCTATCAAAGTGAAAAAGGAAGTTTCTATGTCTCCTCGCCTGTTCCCAAGGTATGACTGCAGGAACATTGCTTACCAATACTGTTTGATTGACTGGCTGATTGACCCGAAGAGATGTGCCGTGTTTTATTGGCCAAAGTTCTGTGAGAGGGCTGGATTGATTGTTTAAAGGTTTCTTGTGGAGTAAAAAAAAAAAACAATACTGGCCCTGGGCAAGAGGCTCAATAGTCTATCATTGCTATGAACTTGCTTTTGACCTTTTGCTGTTAAGACCTTTGAAGTATGTACATAAGTCTGCAGAAGTGCAATCAAATTTCATTGTTTTTTGTTCTCTCATCTTCGAAACGTCATTCTTCTCTCAAACCAAAGACTCAGTCATGCCACCAAATGGAGTGTAGGTTCAAAACAGTCTGAGACAAGCATAACAATACACAAAGCATTGCGATGGTCTCGTGAGTGTGCACCATGAACATGAAAATTTGTGAATAATTTGTTTTCCTACTCATTTATTTCATTTATCGCTGCTTTCATAGACCATTGCATTTTGTATAATGCACTGTTGCTGCTGCTGGTCCATGCATAGTTTTGGCATGAATGCAAAAGCTAACAACTAGGTTCTAGTGCAGTTGTACTAAGCAGTCTTGAGTTTTAAACTATAGTAAGTTGTTAAGGCATTGAGATAAATAAAACTTTTTACTAATTGGTGCTGCTCAAAATAACGTAAATATGTCCTCACCCCTCAAGGGCACTGACTGCAGGCTTAGTGTCGACGGCAGCGGCTCCACACTGTGCAGACTTGTGGCTGTGCCATGGAAGCAAGCAAACAAATGAAAGAAATAATTATTTCTGCAGCCATGAGATCTTGGGATGTTTTCCGGTGCATAACAACATGCACGAGCTTACTTTAGCACTCTGGCTACACTTTGTACACTGCAGTAAGAGAATCAAGACTGAACATTGCAGTGCTTTGTAAATAGCTGTAACGTGTTCAACAAGAACATTGAAGAAAGTAATATAAGAAGTGTTGTCGCTTACTATTCCGGGAGTTGTCATGATTGCTTTCATCATCATGAGTCTCTCTGGGCACCATGTCATTCAGGCACTTGCAGGCTCATTTTCATCTGAAAGGGAATAACCATATGAGACACAGATGATTGGTAATTAACTTGCCAACATAATACAGGATCTAATTGTGCAGCTGAAAGTTGCGCCAGGACACTAGAAAAGTGCCACGACGCAGACACTTGCCTTCATTCAATGCAATGGTCCTTAACAAGGATCCTTTTTTAATTTTCAGGTGTTTTTATAACACAATGAGCAAACCAGTTCAGCCTCTGCGACTTGTAAATGCTAATAAGACTTCCAGAGCCTGAATGTTTTGTCCAACAGCATAAAATGCTTCATTTCACGTGCTGACACAGGGACACAAGTTCATAAGCTTGGAGCAAAAAAAAAAAAAATTAAATGACCTCTTGCACTATTTGGCTTTGGCACTGCATTCAGCATGTGCTGTTAGCTAATGGTGCCAGACAATTAATTGTCTGAGAAGATAAAGTAAACCATCTTGCAAACAATTTTCATTTATTGTGGCTCCTGGTGGCTGTGCACATTTACAAGCACATGTAAACAAAAGCAGCTACACGACGTGTATTATATTATGCAACTCGAGCCATGTTTAGCGAAAATGCTGAAATATCATGTATCTAATTCGCACAACGTAAGTGGCTTTTTACTTTGCGCTGCTATTCCCCAGCAATCGACTAGGCGGTGTTCAGACGGGCGGGCCGTATGTATCGTGGGAAAGCATCATCCACCACCACTCCTACTCGGAGCGCACGTGATCGGCAGGCGCCGAGTCATTGCCATTCCGAGCTACTCGAAAGTGCCGTTTTCGTCACATATGATAACTAATTGTTCCGCTCGGACAGTCCGCTGTCCAGTCCGATCGTCTGAACAGAGAAGGTAGTGGGTAGTGACTTACCAGAATCATTTTTTTTTTTTTCTGACGCTGGATGGCTTGCAAAGACCTTTGCGAACGCCTTCATTGCGCAGCGGAGCGAGCGCTCGTTCGCCGTCGGCGGATCCCTAGAAATCGTTGCAACTTCTTTCGACGGCGCCTTCTCCCTGCGCTGTACAGTGTATGTACAGGATGGTCGATCTCGAGCTACTTGCTGGTCGTCCGCCGCACTGAAACGCTTGCGCATGATGTTTTCTTGGCACGGCCGGGGCGAGGGTATTACAGCATTTGATGACGCCAATGTGAAAACGGGAGAACTATGTGGCCCGTTGCGCACAGCAGCACTCTACAAGCACTCGTAGCACCACCCATCGGCTCTTGGCTTAGCTTGGCGGCTTGGCTCCATGGCTGTTGAAATCTCGTGAGACCTCGCGAGATTACGGCAAGCTGGACGTCACGCGGCATACGTCTCCGTAGTACGTCTCCAACGCCTGTACGTATCGGCAGTTTTCACGCATGCGCAGTAGGCGTCCCATACGTCTACGTCTGTACGTCTCCGGGAGACGTAATACGTCTCCGGTAAGCTAAATCTCTCTAATGATTACGTGCTCCCATTGCACGACTCTAACGCGCGGCGGCATATCTCATCTGCTCTGGTATTGCCCTGCTTTTTTTACTAGACGCTCCGAGATCGAACCCTACCGCCTGAACTACCGTTCCCTTCCAGGAACCGATGCTAACACACAAATGATATTTGCCAAGTATGGCTCCCTTAGTGGCCTGGTCAGAGCAATATGATTAGAGTGACGACTTGTGCAACCATTAAAATTCTGCTACTCCCCTTTACTCCCATCCATGGCCATGAGCCTTCCTATTCAATAAACTACGTTCAATCAATCAATCAATCAATCAATCAATCAATCAATCAATCAATCAATCAATCAATCAATCAATCAATCAATCAATCAATCAATCAATCAACCAATCGTCTTGCCGTTGAGATGTTGGGCGTCTAAATGAAGACTGCCAATTAATGTGTTTTCCTTCTCCTCCAGTTGCAGTGTTGCCGTTTGGCATGCGCCGCTCAGTACATATACTTCGTAATAAACTACCTTGAACAACTCCTATTCACCCCCATCCCCCCCCTCGAAAGAAAAATGGTTACCGCCCTGCCACTGTTACTACTGATGATAAAGAAGTGCCCACTATTGCAGCTGCGGCGATGTGTGCAAGTACTGCAGTAGAGAGGGCAACTGTAGTTTATTTTATTACTGTGTTGTTAGCATATAACAGCGACCATAATTCCTCTGCTCTCTGTCACTTCTTACCGGGACCGTCTCTGCACAAGCTCAGCGCATCGCTACGCGCCTCCTTCCTGAATACCACACTTGCCACTCTGCAAAAAGGTGGGCGAAAGTTCGCTCGTCCGTCACACCCGGCAAGCAGGAAAGAAGCGCTCTTTATTTGTCCCTTCGATCTACCGGACACGCATCCGCGCTCGCCTATCCGGCTCTTGTTCGCCGAGGTAAGTACACAGAGGCGTCGCAGCACGTCGAGCTAATGTGACAGGCCCATCCACCGGACGCACATACACGCGTCACTGTCCTCCCCCCATGAATCTTGCGTTTCTCTCATCGAACCAAGCGCTAGGAAAGGCCACTTCCGTTTCCGGGCAGACGGGACAGGAGGACGCACGTGACGTAGCAGGGTCATTGACGTCTTCGTCGCATAACTGCGCTTGTCGGTGTATTATACGTCCCTCGTCGTATACAGGTAGCTCGGCCAGCGGCGCTGTCGCCGTCGGAAGCGCGAAGAAACAAGAACGGAGCGAGCGTGGCGATCAGGAAAAACAATACACTGCAGTGACGGGTTTGCTCCACTCAGCCGACGATGTGTCATCGTGCCGCTGCGGCATAGGTAGGGTGGCTCTAGCATAGGAGGTCGTCTGAACAATGATCTCGGCCCTGTCGCCATCGTCGTCGAATGTCTCATCGTCGCTGGACAGGTCAGCGTTGACACGCGCCAACGCTGCGCTGGGGCGTCTTCGTGCTTCTGTTCGCAGCGAGACTGTCGCGAAGCTCGCACACAACACTGCGCGCATTGCTCTCAGACTATGGGAACGTTAAACATGGCTTAGCTCTACTATGCCTAGCGAAAAGCAGTGACTACCTCGGGATCAGAAGACGTTAATTTCTCCAGTCGTCTTCAGCAGCTAAACTCTCCTTAGCTTCCACGTCGAGCGCGTTTAAGTTCACTGGCGTTCTATAATTCGTTTACAGGAAAGGAAAGGCGCAGTATCTGTCACTCGCGGAAGGCAATGCAGCGCCGCCCGGCGGCATTGGAGCGACTTGTTCCCGCTTGGTCCTCATAGCTGATGATGATGATGATGATGATGATGATGATGATGATGATGATAACAACTTTATTTTTCTACTGACGGCAGATGGGTGACGTCACATCCTTGACGTTGGTACTTACAAATTGCGTATCAATCACAGTATCTGTCATGCGCGGAATCCCGCTATCATCCTCACGGTACACAAGCGGAGTTGTGACCTTGTTCAACAAAATAATTTTCAACAAGAAATTTTGAAGCAGCAAGACGCTGCGGAGGAGGTCTACAGTCTAATGGGCGAACTTGTGGTAATGAAAGTCCATTAGACACGGTTGTCAGCCAAGGGGCATCGCAACCACGATCTTTTACTGATGTATTTGTACCAATTCATGCAATAAAGAAAAAAAAAAACACGAGCGGAGTTATGAGCAGCGCTTCACGATCCGTGCCGTGGCGCAGCGGTAAAGCGCTCGGCTGGGGATCCAAGGGATAGAGGTTCGGTTCCCGGATGGGCACTGACTTTCTTTTAATGAGCAGGAGTCGCACACCTCTTTAGCGTTGCTAGGCAACGCCGGCAGAGCTTGGTGAGGGGGGCTGCGCATTTGGCCTTGGCTGTGACGTCACGGCACACGGCATACGCGAAGCACGGCTCTGACCCTCGTTTCAAACACCTGCGCCTCTCCTAGTGACGTCACTCTGAGAGTTTGCGCATGCACAGCTATGGCTAAAAGTGATCACACACACGCCAGACCCGTGGTTGACTAGCCTAGTGAAGCTTTTCACTTCGATCACGACAGGACGGAACGACTGCAAATTGCTGTGCACATTTGTTCCTATCGTCATGAACCAACTCGCCCAACAACGTATCCTGCTGAATTGCTCTCAGAGTTGGGTCGTTTTTGCGTTCATATGATAATGATAGGGCGGCAACGGCATCTACGCTACTCAATTTTTAAATGTCACACTGCATGAAAAAGTTGAAAATTAAAAAAAATTGGGGGGTTGAAGCATGGCTTGAAACTAGTGATAGTGATTGTTGCGATAGCCTCTGTAACACTGCCGTTTTAATCCGCGTTTTTTTCTTTCATAATAGTAATTGTTTCACAGGAAGGGAAAAGCGCAGTATCTGTCACACTTGTTTCTGTGGACACCTGAACCGCACCATAAAGGAAGGGAGGAAGGTGGGAGTGAAAGTGGATAGAAAGAGGAGTCGTAGTGCGCAAGGATGACACGCAAAATCGCTTCATAATAATAATAATTGGTTTACAGGAAAGGAAATTCGCAGTATCTGTCACGCTTCTTCTGTGGACAACTGATGTTTTTAAACTGATTTATTTATAGGAAGGGAAAGGCGCGGTAACTGTCTCACTTGTTTTCTGTGGACACCGCAACCGCGCCGTAAGGGAAGGGAGGAAGATGGGAGTGAAAGTGGCAAGAGAGAAAGACTCACGCCGTAAGGGATCGGAAGAAGGTGGGAGTGAAATTAGAAAGTGAGAAAGAGGAGCCGCAGTGCAGGGCGTGACATCGCGTAGCACACGGACTAAGGTAGGTTTTGGGAAAAGGAAGGCGCCTTATTCTTTTCAGTGGACATCACGGAATCGTGGATACCGACTTAATTAGGCCAAGGTCACTTGAAGGTGCAATTTAGTGTCACGCGAGGACCGGCTCTATCTAGCGTATAGAATTGTAAATTTTTATAAAAAAAGTAAAGGCACAGTTTCTGTCACTTTAAGGTCATTTGAAGGTCAAACTGTGGCTGGCGTGACGACTGCTTTACAGCGAAATGAAGCAACTGCCGCTGTCCACCACCGAAGCAGTGGCGGGTGCAATGACGGCCTACAACAGATGAAATTCGGTCAAATTACTCCGTAGCCCTCCACTACGGCTCCTCTTTCTCTCTATCCACTTTCTCTCCCACCTTCCTCCCTTCCCTTACGGCGCGGTTCAGGTGTCCACAGCTACAAGTGTGACAGATACTGCGCCTTTCCTTTCCTGTGAACCAATCAATCAATCAATAGCCACCGCCGCCGCAATCGGCGTTGATCAACCGTCCCAGCCCCGTAGGTCCAGTCCCAGCCCCGTAGGTCCAGGAACTAAGGGGTGGCAGTTCCTGGCCCTACGGGGCTGGGACGGTAGGTCAACACCACTTGCGGCGGCGGTGGCTAGCCAGCTACCGAATTTTATCTGCTATAGGCCGTCATTGCACCCGCCACTGCTTCGGTGGTGGACGACGGCTGTTGTTCCGGCGCGCGTCTTTCTTTCCCTCTTCCTTTTCTTTCTTTTCTATTTTCTCTTCTGTCTGTACGAGGCAGCGGAGGTGGCTCAGCTACAGAGCCAGTAGCAGGCCCGTGCATTTTCTTTTCCTTCTTCCTACAGCCACAACAACAACAACAGCTTGCGCTTCAAGGAAGACAGTAGCAGTGGCATGAATTGGTAGTGGTAGTAGCAGTAACAGTCGCAATAAAACCTACATACCTACCAAAGTCAAAAGCGGCGAAGATTGATTGATTGATTGAATGTCCTTTATTGAATGGGAAGGCTCATGGCCATGGATGGGGATAAAGGGGAGTAGACATAATCTTCATTGTTTATTTAGGTCGTCACTCGAATAACATTGCTTATATACGCACGAAAGCATTCTCTTAACAATGAATCTGATCGGCAGTACGCTATGTCATCAGGGCGCTTTCATAATGTCCAAATATTTACTTCTTGTCACCTCGTGTTGAATATCCTGCAACAAAACTGAAAATAAGAGGGAAGACTAAGCAAGTGCCTAATTGCATGTAAATAAAGCTAGGTTTAACAGACACTTGGTGTAATGAACGCATATTAATACTGCTTTAATTTGCCTTGAAGAGAGAAAAAAGGTACAAGAAGGTTAATTGTGGTTAGCTGAGGACTGTCCTAAACGGTAGGACAGGAGTCGATTATGTTACAGACCGGATCATATTGCTCTAAGACCAAAAGTACGCAGTGAAGTCCTTCTGATTATGCATGAAATAGGGACACTAGAGGTGGGTGGAAGAGGCTGTACCATTGCGCCACTGCGATTGGTCCGCCAAAGCGCGATTAACCATTATTTCTTTTGGGGCTAACTTCAGGAGGACATCGGCCACACTTCGTTTCCCCGTGAAGTCGCTGTTCGTAGCGTTGTCAAATTAGTGCACGCAGTAATTTCCACTTCACTTCCTTTCCGATGAAGAGCTCATTTTTTTTTTTATTTTGAAACAGTCTAAAACACAGTTTACCGAGTTTTCGGTTTGCTTATAATTGACCTACAGCACATTATGGATTGCCCACACTCGAACTGGGGCTGTAAGACCTGAATGTGAAGACCGCCGTGTGCGGCGGTGGCCGTGAACTGCCAGAACGAGGTAATGAATTCTCGGGTCGTCCTGCACTATAGTCCATATGTATCAGCAGGGCGAACAGAATTGCAAGCAATGCTGATAGACAATGCAGATTGTGTTCGCGCTGTTGGTGAATTTAGATTGCAACCAACTAGCTCGGCAGATCGTGTTATTCAACTCTAATATAGTCTCTCATATGCATTCCCTCTTCTATGTATTCACTGATTCGCACTGAGGCAGTTACTGTGCATTCCATTTATTGAGCAATGCCTATTATTTTGACTTCTGCTAGACTAGCATCTCGCTTCGCAAATCTTAGCACCATGCCTGCAGCTACAGGAACATGTTGCTACGCTAAGAGAACCACGAAAGCGAGAAAATACCTGGACCGTGTGGAAGAAGAGGTCGATGCGGATCGCGTGTGCACGCTTGGCGCGGTCGGCTGCAGGTCGCGTGTTTCAGGTGCCTGATTTTAGGTCACCCGGGGCGTTTCGGGGGAAGCGGCACACGTAACACGAAGAAAGGGCAGGGGAAGCACTATGACACAATCACCGGCAAACAACAGCACGGACACGAGCATCAGTTTTCAGACAGGAAGAGAAAAAGAAAGGACAGTGTGCGAACGCCCCCCCCCCCCCCCCCCCCACACACACACACACACTTTTCTTTTTTCTTTTTTTATGAAAGAGGGGGGGGGGGGACATTGTTTCCTTGGAAATGCGGTTGCCTGGTTATGGAAGTCGGAGACCGAACTTTTGACATTCATTTCTGCTGCAAAACGCTTGTGTGGACTCGGGCTAGCGACAAATAACGCTGTTTACTGCACACTGAATAACTCACCCCGTGCACCTCATGAGACTGTTTATTGCTATCAATAAAAATTGATTCTCTCTGTCTCTTTCTGGCAGTCCAACACCAAGAGCCGCACCTTTTTAGGTATGGAAAGTCTACTTCAAAATGTGACGAAATCTGCATTTCGTACCCCTTTCGTCCTGTTTCGTCCCGGACGAGAGCAGTAGGAAGGTTTGAGAAGTGATGGTCTTCCTTCCATGCAAACCGGAGGCCGGTATCGCTCATAGGCGTTCCATGTAGCATAACTTTGCATAAGAGGTTACCCCATTACAGAAGGAATTTGCCAGGGGTGAGGGGTCCCTGAGGCGAAAGAACTGAAAAGCTTAAATAGAATTCATGCAGATCTTATTTACAAACAAGCAAAAACTGAAGCGGTGGCATTGTGGTAGAGCATCCGCCTCGCACTCGGAATGTAGGTTATAGATCCCTGGTGCCGTCGGGCACCCAGCAGTTTTCTGGTGGGTATAAGGTTTCCCCCGGCCTGGTGCTCGGCTCTTCTAGGTTGAAATGCTATGTAAAAAAGGTGGAGGGAGGAATGGAGGGGGGGGGGGGGGGGGCAACAAAATCGGTTTGCTGTTAGTGGAGGCTGGTGTAGTGTGCGCCTGCCCCGGATCGAGAAATCACGAATCACTAACATGGTCGCTGCTTACGGCAGGCGAAGGGACTAATACAATTACACGTTGACCGATCGATCTCTGACAGCGGTGTCTTCGTATTACTACTCAGTACAGTTTCATTACACACCAATTTCTGCATCTGTGTGTAGTGGAGAGCTCGAGATTAATTCAAACACGATCGCGTTAAAGGCCCCATTGACCAGAGTGCTATGAACGAAAAATGGTAGGGGTAATAATAAGAGATAGCAAGCGTGCAGAGTGGGTCAGAGAAATAACTCAAGTTACCGATATTCTAGTGGAAATAAAGAAGAAGAAATGGGCATGGGCAGAACATGTAGTGCGAAGAGAGGATAACCGATGGTCGCTCAGGGTAACAAACTGGATTCCAAGGGAAGGAAAGCGTAGCAGGGGGCGGCAGAAAGTTAGGTGGGCGGATGAGGTTAAGAAGTTCGCAGGGGTCAAGTGGAGGCAGCTAGCACAGAACCGGGTTAAGTGGAGAAATATGGGAGAGGCCTTCGCCCTGCAGTGGGTATAGTCAGGCTGATGATGATGATGATGACCAGAAAATCTGGTGTCGGCGTTTCTCGCGAAAAATGACGAACATGGCGATGGCAGGCTGGGGGCAGACATTAAGCGCACTGATTGGACACAGGGTTTCCTGGCGTGTTTAGCAAGAGCTGCCCACTCGGCACTCTCCTTTCATGTGGGACATCACAACCAGCCAGAACCCTTTGCATTCACGTTACCCCTAGGACACGCAGGCACGTGTATACATACGGCTTCTTTAAAGCGTGGCTTTGCGTGGTCTGGTACCCTACGCTGTCGCATCTTACCCTTAAAGGCGGAGCTTAAGTGTCTCTCATTAATTTGTCCACAGTGATTTTGGCCATTTTTAGGGAAAACGTTTTTGAATGCAATTTTCTTGCATGTTGTTTAACATGGCGATAGCAATAAAGATGTCTGCAGACCTTCCTTGGCAGGATTTAGTGCTTTTCTTAATGCATAAACATTAAGTGGGTATGTTTTCAAGGTCGTGTCACCAGAAGTTTGCCGTCAGGTTACGTTTGAACGGAACGAGTTATTAGAAAACGAATGGCTGCACTAGATAGAGAATGAGAAAATATCGTCGGGGAAAGAATTTGGTGCATGTAGAGTGATTAATTAATTAGCGCCAGTTAGCTCAGTCAGACGTCTAAATAGCCACGTGGGTAATGTCGACGTCCAAGGGTAGTCGTGTGGTACCAAACTTCGATGGGGTGTTACGACATAGTGTGATGTCACAAACCGGGAATCTATTCTTCTTCCGTGTCTCTTTTTTCTTCCACAAAAAATGCTTAAGCATTCCCTCAATTCGGGTGCCGCATCTCAAACGCTTTTGCGATTAATCTTCGACGCGCCTATTTGGCTTTCTTGGCCGCCTTACCTTTATGTTCTGAGTGGAAGAGGAAACTTCAGAAGCTTTAACTGCCAGTCATAATCTAGTCATAATCTCCATCCCAATCTTATTCTCTATAGTTATTTCCCTTTCGAGGTCAGGATCTGCGGTTACAACCTGACCTAAAAATATTCACCTACCACTTTCAGTGCTTCGCTACCTATTTTAAACTTCTGTTCCTTTTCCAGGCTGTTGAATGTCACTTTTGCCTTCTGCATATTAATCTTTAGGTTTTTGCTGTTTAGGTCATTAATGATTTATTTCAATTAGTTCCCTGAGTTACTTAGGGCAATATCATCAGCGAATCGCACATTACTGAGATATTCTCTATGAGCCCTGATCCAATTGCTCTGAATACTTCTAAGCAAGCTGTAAATGGCATTGGAGAGACCGTGTCTCCTTGCCTAACAGCTTTCTTTGTTGTAATTTTATTACTCTATTCATGCAAAACTATGGTTGCTGTGCAGCCACTATATATATTTTCCAGTCGCAATGCCTGCATGGCTGATGAGGTTTCTACTGACTCAAATGTTTTCTCGTTGTCAATGAACATACTTTAACATGAACACACACACACACACACACACACACACACACACACACACACACACACACACACACACACACACACACACACACACACACACACACACACACACACACACACACACACACACACACACACACACACACACACACACACACACACACACACACACACACACACACACACACACACACACACACACACACACACACACACACACACACACACACACACACACACACACACACACACACACACACACACACACACACACACACACGCACGCACACACGCACACACACACACACACACACACACACACACACACACACACACACACACACACACACACACACACACACACACACACACACACACACACACACACACACACACACACACACACACACACACACACACACACACACACACATATATATATATATATTCCGAGACGCCCAGCGTTACAATCACCGCCACCGTGTAGTGACGTTCGAAGCGGACGACAGTGTGTGGCTCTGGACTCTGATTCGACGTCGTGGACTATCTGAGAAACTTCTGAAACAGTACTTTGGCCCATACAAAGTGCTCCGTCAGCTGAGTGACGTCACATACGAAGTGATTCCGGACGGCTATTCTCCAGCCAGCAGAAACCCGATGTTGTTCACGTCGTGCGCATGAAGGCGTACTTTTAGCGAGAACTGCCCCAGACGACTAGCATAGATATATAGGATGAAGATGCCGCTGCTGCTGATAACGATGAATGTGATTCCATCCCACATTCGAATTTAGTATTTCTTTTTAGCTTTCTTCTTCTTCTTCTTCCTCTCTCTCTCTCTCTCTCTCTCTCTCTCTCTCTCTCTCTCTCTCTCTCTCTCTCTCTCTCTCTCTCTCTCTCTCTCTCTCCAATCAACACGCCAAGATTGACGCAGCCCTAAATCCTTTCTGGATCAGTCACCGGTTTATATGTACACGATCATCCCCGCGGAATGCGTGATTCTGCTCCTGCCGCGCTACTTACGAAGATCGCGCCGCTCTGTCACCGTCTGGTTTCCTCGCTTGCTCAAGGGCAGATTCGCCACGTCGGCACAGAGCCGCGAATTCCTGCGTACTTATCCACCGCTGACTTACTCACGCGGTTGCTAATGTTTTCAGTGTGAGTAGACGAATCTAAGACAGACGTTTTTTCTTGAGCCACGGCCGTGCTGTTTTCAGACAGTAGGAGAGAAGGCCGCAGTTGCTGGGCGCCTTGCTCACGGCTGTCACCCGAGCAGCGCCTAGAGGAGGATTTGGACAAATCAGTAGAATAGACGAAGGAAGGACAGAAAACAGATAAATGATTTTGCGTTATAAATGCAAATAAATGTATGCATGCACAGAACAATATCATTTGCTTTGAAAGCGTATAGGTGTAGCCTCTTACCGCACCGAATGCACGAGCTAAAGCTCGTGTTTTCAGGCTGTCGTCACCGCCGTTGCTGCTGTCTGGTTAACGATTGTTATATATGGTAATGGAAGTGATGATATAGTTATTGTACTCCTCGTTAGTGCTGCTGTTTGTTGACGATTTAGCTTTGAGAGTATAGGATGTGACGATTATTAGGATGACGACGATAACAGCGATTTTGTTATTGCGCCCTGTTTTGCTTTACTGCATCGTCCTTGTGTATCGTTACCTGCCAATAACAGGTGGCTTGAGTCCCCTGGCATCGCCTGTGGTACTAGTTAATTGTCCTGGCTCAATGCTACGAGCACCTGTGGCTCTCCGGTTCAGTCTCGAACGCTGCGTCCGCCGAAGTCGAGCTGTTGGTCGCACATTGGCACCTGCGGATTTTCACTGCAGCTTCTTTTTTTTTTTCGACTTACTGAATTCATGGAAACGCTAGGAGGGGGGGGGGGGGGGCACTTCAACATTTTCCACGTGGCGGCTTTCAGGAAGTAAAGTCCCGCGGCATTGTAGAGCCGGCTGAAAAACCTGATCAATTAGATCGATAATACATATTTTACCTAGAGAACAACGGAAACTATAAAAGCAACGTTCTGTCGGTTTTGATTGTCGTGGTGAGACCAGGGCCCGCTTGCACAAAAATATCTTAAGACTGTCTTAGCTAAGTCCAGACTTAACTGGAGTCTAAAGAATAGGCTACTAGCATGGCCGCTTAAGACTGGAGTCAAGACTGGGCTTCAGTCCTGACTTGAATAAGTCGCTTGCATGATTACGACTCTAGTGCTGTCTTGGTTAAGACGCAAGGACGCCAGGTGTCTAAGTAGAGAAATTAGGGAAATACAGGGATGCGCTGGCACTGTCCCTGCTGTAAGATGTACACATTCCGTCAATTTTGCGTTGTGTAAAATACGTGCCAATGCTTTTTGCGGCTTAAGAGTGTGTTACGAGAAAAAATGCCCCAAGTGGTTGCTGAGGCCGTTCTGGGAAGCCACTCTGGTGAACATGAACCCGAAGCGTTCGACGTTCGGAACACGAGCCGTCTTAAATAAGCTTGGTCTTTCTAAAGACACCATTTCAGTCTGGACTTAGCTCGGACTTTATCGTGCAAGCCGGCCCAGGACTCACAAAACCTCAAGCAGATTGCATGCTCAGCTGCAGGGTAAATAGTTTTAGGCTCCGTTAGGCGTCGGATACTCGACAACATACGAATAATACGCTCTTGAGAACGTTTCTTTTTCTTTTCTTGGGAAATGATTACTTCGTCTGCGTACGTTTGCGAAGATTTCAAGTAAGGACTAGACATGGTGTAAACTTACATCGAATGTGGTTACAAATGACGTCCTTGGCGGAACGCCGGCCTTTCGCAGCCTTTAATAAAACTACATCAACATTTATGTCGATCGCTTTATTGTTTTTGCCTGCCGTGTCTTAGTTGTCACCCTCGTAAATCGGCCGTAAAGATCAATACACTGAGTAGCCTACAACCAGTCACGCAGACAGATCGCTTACAATAATTTCAGTCTTTAAAAGAATGCTGCAACCAAAGCACTTGTATCGTGATGCTTACTAGGCATCACTGACCAGAAGCACAAAAAAAAAAAAATAAAAAAAAAATAAAAAGCTGCTCCCCGTCGGGGAATCGAACCCCGGTCTCCCGCGTGACAGGCGGGGATACTGGCCACTATACTAACGAGGAGAACTACGGTGACTCAATGTATTTTTCATTGCAACAAAATGTTTTTAACACACATGCATTCCTCTGACAGAGAAAGATACGTACCGCTCCTATCGACAGCTAGCGCGGGTATGGCTTTATGCGTTAACTGATTTCTTGAATGATGCTTTACTTGTTGACTTTTGTTCCGCGGTTAAACTAGTTATAAATATTTTTTAGGAAAACAATAATGGGAAATAACCGCATGCCGCTTGTTTCCATACAAATTGAAGGTGATCCGCAGGCAGCATCAGCAGGTCAGGTGGGTTTGCACCAATACTTGCACTGTGGAGATGACATTTACCATCTAATTACTGCCCGTAAAATTCATATATTGACTTCTTGAAACTATATTGACCGCCCTGTGTTGTCTCCACCCTCCGTCCTGGGCCTGCTGCGGTTTTATTGTTCTTATGTCTCGAAATAAGTTATCCAGTTTCTTTGCCCAGCGCTTGCGTGCTTCGTTTTCTTCAAGCACTTTTCGCGGCTCATCTTAAGCCTATCGTACCCATAGAGACAACCAATACTAGAGCGAAAGCGGTGGCGGCACTCCCATGTAAACCCCCTCCACCCCTTTGCTAATTGTGTTCGCAGTCATGATGGTACTCCTCGCATACGGGTACAGCTTGAGTCCATCCTGCATGCAGCAGACGAAATGATACGAAACTATCGTATGTACGCTTTTATCAGCTTTTATATCACTTAAATTTTGCAACTGTAAGAAAATAAAATGTGGAAACATTTTTTTATGACCTTTAATGCTTTATTAGTCTACTTTTTCGAGCCTTTTGTGCCAGTAAAGCAACAATAATTAATAGGAGTACCATCATGGCACTACACGAGTGTAGCACATCCTCGCCGCGCTTTATCCCCCTGATTTATAGTGAACTAGACCCTGATTCTATCTTGGCAGTGGCGTCTAACACATTCCTACTTCTGCACCATTTGCGACAGTGAAGCGAGTTCCCATAATCAGCTCAAAAGATGGATCAGCCCTGACGCACCAGCTTATCAATGCACACTCGTCAGTCGAAGCCTTAGAAAACTGGACACAGGAAGTAACCGACAACGCTTAAATCTGCTTCGTCAATGATGCGCCCTATTGCGCATGCGCTGCATGGTGCGTGCGCAGTGACTTAGAGTCAGTATTAGCTGCCACAACCTACACTGTTAAGTTTACGGCTGGAAAGATGGATTGGCTGGAATATAAGAGCGTCCACTTTGAAACTGGATGGTGGCAGTTTCCACCATCCTCTGCTTTTTTCTTCTTTTTTTTTTTTCACCCTTCCGCGACTACAGAGCCAACAGAATCGAGGAGGCAACGGGCACGTGATTGCGGTTAAGTCTACCAACAAATTGTCAAAATCACGTTGCAGAACTCATTGTAGAAACAGAGAAGCAGGGACGAGTCAGAATTGTTTTTGTTTAGAATACTAGAAAAATTCCACTTTTGTCGGCACGGCAGTTCAAGAAATGCATATCACGCAAATAGCATCGCCTCCTTCAAGAGTCGCCCATTAATCGGCATCTGGACCGTTCTCAAGAGACCCGCTCCTATTTTTTGACTGATTTGTCCGCGGCGGTAAGTTTCGGCATTTTCCATACATTTTACAGAAAATCATTACACCAACATGCGATTTTTCTGGTTATGTCATTACCTTTATTTCATCACCTCATGACGCCCTAAAGGTTCAAAAATAAGTGCATTAAGAGATTTCATGAAAGAGTGAGCAGTGTTTGATTAACATGCAGTCATGACCGCGGGCCACCAGTCTGTTTTACGACTATAATGTCTGCGTATCTATTACACACCGACATCATGGAATGGCATAGACGTTAAACGTAAATGTCATATTTCTTAAACGTTTCGGAAAATGAGATCGCGACACAGCGGGTGGCGACGTCAGGGCTAGTCAGGCAAACTGTCATGCTAATTACCTTTGAGGCCCGGTGATGGAGTGGTGGTGATTAGCCCCAGCGTATACGCGACCAAGGAATATAACTATTTCTACAACCAGCGCCCTCAGGTGGTCGCCCGAGAAATAAAAGACCTGATACCCCCTCACTCATTCGTAGGATATGGAGACCCTCTGGCGAGTCAGCTGCCCAAGAGTAGAGGAGGGCGAAAGGCTGACTAGTTAGAGGACAAACGCTACATTAAGTGAATGAAAAACTTCCTTTTATTGTGAGTGATAGGGTATACTTACTACATGTTTATAATTAGAACGTTACTCGGTGCGAAAAACTCCTGGCTCACAGAATCACTTCCACCCTGATTTGTTAGGCTGGCTCACAGTTAAAAACGATGCCCGTCGAGATTGACTTGCACTACTCCGATTGCTGCACAGGGTGCAAATTCCCATATTTGACCGGACATCGTTATCTTGTTTTGTTATCTAGGTTATTAGACACGGCGACCTTTCTGTCATTGGTTCTTAGTGTAATTAAATCCTCTGAAGCGATAAAGCATGGAGATACCGGCTATCTAGATACCATGTCCACTAACCTGCGAAAATTTGTCATTTGCTCACCTTTGTACCAAAACGCACTGGATAGAGCTTTGGCGACATACAGACAAAGCTATAGGTTTCCGCGGAAACTGCATAGGTTTCCAAACACCCAAGCCAGAGTTCAATGAACTTTCTTTTGATGAGACAACAACCCCCTGTCCGTCATATCATCACGGACGCGTCGCTGAAACAGTATACACATGACACACATATTCGCCGTCATCAATACTCTGCGTACGAGCAGTTGCCCAAAGCTCGGTAAAAATAGCAATAAAGAAATCATCTCGTGCGCAAAACAACACATTCCAGACCTAAACGCATCAAATATGGCTCGACGTGGGCCACTGAAGGGTCTAAGGCCCGATGTCCGCAAATGCCGCAGGTGTCGGTCACAGAGCTGCCATTGGAGTGCCGTTGTAGGGCTATCAGCAAAAGCGAGCACTTAATTAAGCGAGCGAACGCGAAGCCGTACGTTTTCACGTGGGTCGGCAAGATCGTGTCACCTTGCATATTGCATAATGCATGTCGCAATGATTCCCTCGCCACACGTACCAGCCTTTCGTATTTCCAAGCGAACCTGCGCACGTGCTTTCTCTTTTGCCACCGTGTGGCGCTTGTGTAACTTCTGACACCGACGGCCTAGACAGCTGTGACAGCAGGGAGACACACGTGACTGCGTTTTCTGACGTGAGTTATGTTTGTCAGCGTACACTGTCCATGGGAACGCCATGTAGGCAAAAAAGACAGTGAATTGTGGAATTGCGCGCGTCGTATACGTCGTCTCCTTTCTGTCGAAGCTGTCAGCGGATGTCAGCAAAATGGACGCGCAACGCTGCGGACATTTTTATTTCGTCACCTTATCAGCCGACGAAACCTCAATCTCTGTAACCTCTCGGAAACTGAAATGTGTTCTGCTGTAGACGCTTCAGAAACCTTGTGACGAAACCTTGTGGCGAACCTTAGCTCAAAAGAAACCAGGAACTGTTCAGAGTCACCTACGCTAATCTGTAGTTTTTGTCGTTCACCAACGTTAATTAATGATAAAATACTAATTACCTAGCCTTCTCTTTGGTAGACTGAAGGAAAAATTACTTCGAAATACGCCTAACTGCGTTGCTTCCCTCGCGCTGACTCACGTGGCTTCGTTTATTGGTCTTTAAATAATCTGTCATGCAACCAGCTGCTAGCCCAGTGCGCACACAAAGCTTAATTGGAGAGAACGCTGCAGAGAAAAGCGGGATTTCGAAATTGCGTGGCTGTTACCAATAAGTTTTTTTTTTATTGCAGAAGGTATCATTTACGCTGGTAAAATAACTGATCAACGCAAGCGCTAGCTTGATGAAAACAACGTAGCTGGCCATTTTTCGAGATGTACATTTATATTGACCCTTTTTTCCACAAAATAATAATGAAAGTCGCTAATTAGTTGTCACTAAGTAATTAAATTCTCAATCGAAAAATACCACACACACACACACACACACACACACACACACACACACACACACACACACACACACACACACACACACACACACACACACACACACACACACACACACACACACACACACACACACACACACACACACACACACACACACACACACACACACACACACACTGTATGTATGTATGTATGTATGTATGTATGTATGTATGTATGTATGTATGTATGTATGTATGTATGTATGTATGTATGTATGTATGTATGTATGTATGTATGTATGTATGTATGTATGTATGTATTGTGGGCGATTCCTCTGCCCGAGGGATGCGCACGACAAACACACAGTGGGCCGTATAACAAACATATTTAATCTCACAGGGATCTCGTCGTCCGGGTGGCTGCGGGTCGTTTCCGTGGAGAGCCGGGAGGGAAGCGGGAGCGACGAGCCAGGGACCAGGAAGCGCCAGGGACCAAGAAGAGGGCGAGGCGGCGGCGCGTGCCTTCTTTTATAGCCCCCTCGCGCGGGACCGGTTATCCCCGCGCGAGCGGGGAGAGGGAAGCAGGCACGCGCGCAGGGAGCATTGGGAAGTGGCGCGGCCTTCGAAAGCGCGGCGCGCCACGAGCCCTACAGTATGTATGTATGTATGTATGTATGTATGTATGTATGTATGTATGTATGTATGTATGTATGTATGTATGTATGTATGTATGTATGTATGTATGTATGTATGTATGTATGTATGTGTGTGTGTGTGTGTGTGTGTTTGTGTCTATGTATGTATGTATGTATGTATGTATGTGTGTGTGTGTGTGTGTGTGTTTGTGTCTATGTATGTATGTATGTATGTATGTATGTATGTATGTATGTATGTATGTATGTATGTATGTATGTATGTATGTATGTATGTATGTATGTATGTATGTATGTATGTATGTATGTATGTATGTATGTATGTATGTATGTATGTATGTATGTGCGAACCCGTCGCAGTGGTGCAGTGGCCAAGGTGCTCGACTACTGTGCCCGAGGATGCGAGATCGAATCCCGGCCGCGGCTGCCGCTTTTCGATGGAGGCGAAAAGCAAGCCACCCGTGTGATGTGCGATGTCAGTGCGCGTTAAAGAACCCCAGGTGGTCGAAATTTCCGGAGTCAGCGACTCTCATAGCGTGCCTTGCGTATTTCACTGGAAATTTGGCGTTTCATCGCGACATTCTACAGGACTGATATGAGGTCCCTCGATCGCCTATGCAGAAGTTGTAATCCTGTCTGTGTAAACGCAGATTAGAGCAGAAGCTTTTGATAATTTTATGTCAGGCTAGGAATAAATATACGTAACAGACCTGCGATATCAATTGTAACAAACTAGTAAGTCGCGCTTTCCCTGGAATAATTAAGTAACCTGCATACAGTAATGCACTGGCACATTTTACATTGTTTTGGACGCGTAAGCTAGATGAAAAAAATCCTGGACGCGTAAGCTAGATGAAAAAAATCCTACCGATGTGCAGACGTGTAATGCTGCCAAGGTATTTGCGCGAAAGTTTGCTCTGGGAAATACTTCGGGCGTTTATGCGGCACCCCGTACAAGAATCGGCTTCTGTTTCGCAAAGGCGGTCCATCGACTCATATGCGATGAACGAAGCACAACAACGCATAAACAACGAAGAAAGCTCTTCCGTTTGTACGCCTGACTGGCGAATCATTATTTCATCACTTTCTGATATGCTAATTGGTTTACTCGTTCGTTTATTTAAAACTTCGTTATTTGCATAACGTAATTATGGGGTGGTGCTGACTGAAACCACAGTTGCCCTGATACACCCGAACGAGTTGCGATCAACAGTTAACGAGGTCGAGCATCATTCGTGATGCGAAAGTAAGGTGAAGGTACATAGAAGACACTGAGCATCGATTAATAGTAAAATGTTATCAAGGAAGCAAAGCTTTTACGTTGCGTGCCCATGTGTTCAAACCATAAGCGTCATGATTGTACAGATAACAAAAGAAAGAAGGAAGTAGGCTAATCACAGGGAGCTTCGGTATCCACTCTTTAGTATAGCGAAAGTCGTTGCAAAAACACGAGCGCGCCTTTTACAGCGCGAGATTTTCCGGAAGTAAACGGGCTGATTACTGCCACGGAAAACGCAGGGACGCTTCCGGTCTTCAAGGTTGTGGCGTGAGTGACGTGCGAGGCGCGCGCCGGCGTCAACTGGCGTCAGCAGCGTCAGCTGAGTCGCTGGATTTGATGCCCCAAGAGCACCGCTAATACAAGGGCCGTCAATCGTGGCTGTCTAGCTGGCCCAACGCAAACTGCCCCTCGGGCGCCGCCGACGACCACATTAGGCCAGCACAGCCGCACGTCAATCACTTGGTGCAATGGCTGATCTGGCGGACTCTTACACGAGAGTGTCCAAGACAAAGGCATCCTTGTAAGCAAAAAACTGAGCTTGGACGCGTCTGGAACACAGCTTGACAGCGTTGGCCTGAACTCTGTGCGACGGATACACGTAAAGCTTTTGTCAGAAGTAAAGAGTGCGCGAGATTTGCTTCCAAGTCTTCCAAGTGTGGCGATCGCATGGAAGTCCTGCCTTTTGCAGCGGTGATGAACATTTCCCTCATTTTTAAGTCTTTTAAAGGCTGGTTGCGCTTAATAAGCTGCACAGAATGGCCAAGAAGTGTATCTCTCTGCCTCTCTACTTTGACGAACGCTACACGCGTGAAAACGACGGCACAGGTCGGTGGAGCACGTGATTACAAACCCCATGATGCTGGTACACGCATAGGCTCCACGGCGCACATCGCCGCAGGTCGTGTGAAACTGGAGCCATATTACGCTACAATAACATCCCAAAAACTGTCACAAGTCTGTGACAGTTTTTAGGATGTTATTGGAGCGCTTTTGGTCGATTCTGACAAGTGGACCTGTTGACCAATAGGAGCGTGGGCTGATTGACAGGCTTGTGACAGTTTTTGTGATGTGATCGTAGCGCAATTCGGCCCCTGGGTTCGACAAACGCCTTGCATCTCTCCGTAGCCCTGAGGAAGTAGAGGAGGTGGATAACTTTATTGAAGAAAAGAAAATGACACCCACTGTATGATCGAGGGCCTCCTATATTCCAGCAGCACTCTGCCAGCTTCGGACTGCACCCCGAAACTCCAGAACGGTCCTGTTTCCGAGGTTCGTGGTCCTGGCTCACCAACACTGAAGCTCCTCTACCGCCGGTGCAAGCCATCTGCACTGCAAACGGGTCCTAACCTCACAATTGTCATCATTGGGACACTTGCCTATTTCCACTGATCAGAAAGGACAGCCCTGTTCTGAGCGAGCAGGGACCACACTGTCCTGTCCATGGTGGAATTCTTCCACCGTCATCTCGACCAAGTTGACACCTAGAGCTGACTCCATCTCGATATCTATATACGCGTCTGGTTGCGCACAGGCTTCGCCGGGTAACTGGACTCGGAAATTCATGCTCAGCAGCACGATATTCGGGATTGGACTGAAGCCGTCGCATCCCGAGCACGTCGCCTGTCGCGTTGCACTTCTTGAGGAGAAATATTCTTTTTCCGCAGCCCCATCTATCTTCGTCGGAGACACGGTCGCTCTCTCTGTCCTCGGGCGCCAGAGCGCAGCTCCTTTTATTATAATACCACGTGGTTACGTCAGGCCCCCGAGCGCGCCTATGGTTAGTACACTCCGAGAGGGGACGTCAGGCGTCCTTGGGTGACGTCATTATTTGAACAAATGCTGCTGCGCACACATGCATGCGCTGCACATAAACCTTGGAACAACCTACGGCTTAAACAACATCGCTTTTAAAAATCTGCCTCCACTGGTAATCGAACCAATCCGATTCCAAGCCGAGCGCGCTAGGGCTAGCGAGAAACAGATAGTAATTTTCTTAGTTTAACATGAAGATGATAGTAATGGTGATAATGACGCTGCAGTTAGTGATCACGGTAATTATAGAAGTAGCGATACCAGTGGCGGTGCATTTAGGTGATAGTGATGATAGGTTAGTGATGATGATGATAGGAGGGATGACAATGATGTTGCAATTAATGGAAACTGTCCTTTAAGATGGCTCTCACCATTTCCGCTCCTAAGCAGACTTAAGCGCATTCTTGTAATTTTTAATTGTAAGGATAATGTGGGATAGTATCAGTTTTACACACGTCAACAAGAATAGTCTAAGCTTCAGATGCATGATAAAAATTAGTTTTAAAGTTTTTCCTGCGCTAACGCTGCCATAGAAAACTAATAGGCTGCGTTTTCTAATTGTGACGCAACTGCATAATATTGCTAGATACTTTGATGAACGCACGGGTATAAATGGCCTAAGCTTTCGATACGCAGCTAAATTTCGTATGCGAACTTTCTCCTGTGCACGCAACCAGTAGCTAAAGTTTTCCATGAATAACATAGGGCAGCGTTTTTTAATAATTGTGAGACAAGTGTCGAAAATTGTAAGATACGTTTATGAACATATTGACAGAAATGGCGGTAACGCTAAAGAGGAAAACTTATAACATTTGTATTTTAAAAAGGGTTCTGCTTAAGCTGACTACAATGCAGATAGTTATGGAACGAAAAATGGTATGGGTAACGTTAAGAGGCAGAAGGAGTGCGGAGTGGGCCAGAGAAATCTCTCAAGTTACTGACATTCTAGTGGAAATTAAGAAGAAGAAATGAACATGGGCAGGACATGTAGTGCGTAGAGAGGACAACCGATGGCCGCTTAAGTTAACAAATTGGATTCCTATAGGGAAGCAATGCGTACCACGGAGCGGCAGAAAGTTAGGATGGGGTCAAGAAGTCCACAGGGGTCAAGTGGAGGACCGGAATGATTGGAGGAATGTGGAAGAGGTCTTCGTTTTGCTACTTGTATAGTACGGCTGTTTTTAATGATGAGGATATAAACTTGGTTGCTTTAATATTATATGTGAAAAAAGACTCATCCCAACTGACCCCATCCTGAGCCAGCTGTGGGCATATTTTTCAATCTCATCCGCCCGCCTTACTTTTTTGCCATACAATAGAAAAGGAAACAACCAAGTGACAGCAAAACACAATTTTTGTGGCTTGTCAGAAACTGTGCTTGTCACGCACAAGTATCGACTTATCAGTTATTGACTTCTCAAACACTGTTTCCCTCAATATTGGAAGCCTTTTAGTCGCGGGACCCGCCGAGGATGTTTTCTGGGCAAATAAAGAAATGAAATGTAAATGAAACTGTACGATCGCTTTCTGCAGGGACATTCAGTGAAGGCTTTCTAAAGGATGTCCATGTAACATTTGCAATAAGAAATCTTTTTTCTTGCTTTAATATTGCATATATAATATTGAATCACTTCACAGTTGCTTACAGTCAATCGCCCCGGAGGCACCACCTATTTCTATTTCTTTCAATGTTGTTAATGTGTCCTTTGCCCTTTGCCTGAACATCGCGTGGTATTGGTGAAGCTATATTTCTGCACACATTACTGATATTATTTTCAGTAGCACCTTTATTGCGGCCAGGCGGAATGTCCTGTCCTTGACAATGACGAAAACGCAAAAGATGACGTTTATGCCCAGTGCTCCCAATGAGAATTAGATAAGCCACAACAAGAGACCATAGTATAGGATATTTAACAGACATGAAGACCGGAGCTGGCCAGGGAACAAACCTGGTTCACTGCTGTCCTAGCTAAAATTATGAAGAGGAAATGGTCAGGGCAAGGGATGCCAAGTCGTTCAGACGCACAACTAAAATATGTTGTGAGGTTTTTGCTTGCGGCCTTAATATCTAGAGGTATGTGTCGATAAAGGTTTGACTTGAAGCTTGCGGAGAAGTGTTGTCGCTTCTGTCGCAGCAAAAGTTGTAGTGTGGACAGCTGGGAGAACTAGAAGACTCGCTTAAGATATGAGTGAAATCAATCAATCAATCAATCAATCAATCAATCAATCAATCAATCAATCAATCAATCAATCAATCAATCAATCAATCAATCAATCAATCAATCAATCGACCGACCGACCAACTAACTAATTAAGTAAGTAATTAATTAGTTGACATAAAATGTACAGCGAGAAAGGGTGACCGGAGAAAATGCAGCTTTATTAAAGCTTCACTTAGCTCCAGGCACCCAGCAGCATTGACGAACGATGCAATATTTACATTTATGCACAATTTGGCACTTAGTAAAAAGAAAAATGAACATGCAAAATACGTAAGTAAAAAGGTTTACATCATCAAAGTCTCAAATAGCCAGGACACACATGGTATATTATACCACAATACATTGTATACGGGGGCAGTAAACGACACTATATAAAGATATCAGTAATACCTTTTTGCGACAGTTGCGCAATATTAATTTGTAGTGCATGGTAGTGGTCTAATACTGTTGGTAACATATGTTGTGTCATCATTTTACCATAATTAGTTCGTTATGACGGAACCAGCCAAGTTGATGGATTTGAGAGGCTCATTTTAATGATTATGATGTGGACGACCGGCTAGCGTTGTCGGCATAATTAAAAGGTTAAAGTTGTCTACTAGAACGAAACCTGTAATCTACCAAGCTCTGTTCGAATCTCGTGTTAAATATTGTCATCTGGTCTGGGGTACGACGCAAACTAATATTCTGATGGTTTTAAAATTCAAAAAAAAAAAAAGAAAAATGCAGTGAGAACAATAACAGGTGGTACATATTCAGCACATACAAGTTCTTTATTTTCAAAATACCGCATTATGAATGTAAGAGTCATCCAGCAGTATCGTGTTATTCAGCGATATAAATCCCAGGTAGTACATATAGTAACATTACATTTATAATTTACCTTGCTAATCTACGAGAAAGTACTATTCTCCATAATACAAGCCACTATGAATATTGGTGTGTACCTTGCCCACGCGCAAATTACGGACTTGAAACATTAGGATATGTATTGGTTGGTTCGGTTTGTGAGGTTTAACGTCCCAAAGCGACTCAGGCTATGATAGACGCCGTAGTGGAGGGCTCCGGAATTTTAAGATATGTATTACCGTCATTCCTAAACCGATACACTTTCACTAATCCATCCATTCTCTCAGTTTCATATCACAGTATCAGAAATATGTTCCTATAAAGCAATGAAAAGAATGTGACCCTAAGAAATACAAAGTAATCATGTGATATGAAGCTGCTGTATCTGTTCGACTTTGTGTGTAACTGTACAAAAACTATACTGTGTTCTATCGGAAAATATTGTAAATATTCTTTAGTTCCCTGTCTTCTCTCGTTTTTGTTTTTGCTGTTATCCGCCATCGCCGTGTGGAACCACTGCGGGAGATGGGAGCCTTGTAAAGCCGCGTGAGCGCCTTTTTTTTTTTTTCTGAAGTAATACACTCCGAAGGGCTAGTTGGTTCATATTAATTGAACGAGTAAAACTGCGCTAAAAAGACGGGACGTAAGAAAACACACATGCACAAACAAGGCGCCCTCTTTCTCCGTTCTCCTCAGGCATTGTAAGTGACTGAATAAACTGAACAGAGCTGCCTTTTTTTTTTTTTTTTTCGCGGATACGTAAGCAGTGTACGCAACGGGTGCACCAATTGAAGGAGGGCGGATTCGACATCATTACGTGCCTTGCCTAGGCATGAAGCATTCCGGGGTAGTCTGTTTCGTTTATCCTAGTATTCTCTTCCAGAAATGTGATTTTGCATGGCCAGCATACCGTGATTTAAGAAACGGGCTGCGTATATTATGTCACAGAGTGGTAGCGGACGCCTAGTTAGCATGCAGCCAATTACTGCTTGTGAACTTACCATGTCGCTTTGAATTTTTGCAGAATGTACGAGCCCTCAGGGTCTTCTCTCTTGCCAGAGTTTTGTCTGTTTTCATTTTAAAATATATCAGCTTTCTTACTTTCTTCGCTCGACAAACACTTCCAAATAAATGGAAGGTAAAGTCGGTGTCATGATAAATTTTGAGCAGTAATTTTTGTGGCTGGTTCCTCTTTTACAAACCCGTAATTCCTGCGGCAAATTTAAGGTAAACTATAAACCAACTTGCAAAATTTGGTATGCATGTTGACCATGGGCTTATGCTGTATTTTCTTGGTGTACATTACACGAGATATCGCATCCGCCTGTGACTTCAGAAATGGTGCTTCGGTAAAATAAATGAAATCAATAATTGAATTGAAGTTGGCCTGCATCGATAGATGCCCTCTCTTTAATAAGAAAGCAACTGCTTTCACTGAAACTTTTTAAGCCAAAAACGGGCTAAACATTTAAATGCCGGTTTCTCCATCATCGACTGATTTCGCAAGTAAACTGCAGTGAGCCGACACATTTCTTTTGGCACGAATCTGAGAAGATATATATATATATATATATATATATATATATATATATATATATATATATATATATATATATATATATACCGGGTGTCCCAAATAACTTGAACCAAGGGATACAAAATAATACATTTGAGGTAGGTCAGTGAAAACAATTGCATTCAACTGCCAGCCTCCTTGCGCACTACAGGCGATTTTTTTATTTGCAATTACTTAATTAGCTAATTATGTTAACTTTTCTAATTTATTAAATATTCGCTTTAGACCAAACATGTGAATTGGAAACTTGTAGAGCATCTTCAGAAACCCCCATTCGATTAATTGCGATAAAGAAAGTCTCACGTGTATCTTTTTTTCCGGGCTCAAAAGAAAGCCCGCGAAATACAAATAATACCACGTGACTAGTGCTTTTGTGCGCCGCGATTGTGGTGCTCTCAGTCGTGGTTTGAGCGAACGAAATTAGCTGCTGCCGTGTCGCCTTTGCCCCGTTAAAGCGGCAGGCCGATATGCCTGCGATGGCTTCTTCGCCCGCGTCCGACAGCCGGCCTACGTGATGGTGCAAGTAGCACCGGGAGCGGCGAGCCGACACCACCGGAATTCTAACAAACTCTCCTTCTCTCCCATCAGCGAATTTTACGGCAAACGGATGAGCGATAAGGTATCAGCCACTGAATCTGCGCATACAGGCTTGGGTAAAGGGGCGAGATGACATCTGACTCGACTAAAATTAGCGCTGCACCTTCATTTGCCGGTTCATTATCGTCATCCGCCTGTCGGGATGTAGGCTGCTGCGGTGCGCAGGCCTGATCGCGGTGACGACGGGCGAGCCCGAGCTCGCTCCAACCACCGCCAACATTTCTGCCTGCCGCTGCAACGGGACCATCGGGTCACGGCCGCAGCTGATTTCGTTCGCTCAAACCACGACTGAGAGCACCACGATCGCTGCGCTCAAATGCGCTAGTCACGTGGTATTATTTGTATTTCGCGGGCTTTCTTTTGAGCCCGGAAAAAAAGATACACGTGAGACTTTCTTTATCGCAATTAATGGAATGGGGATTTCCGAAGGTGCTCTACAACTTTCCAATTCACATTTTTGGTCTAAGGTGAATATTTATTAAATTAGAAAAATTTACATAATTAGCCAATTAACTAATTGAAAAACAAAAAATTACCTGTAGTGCGCAAGGAGGCTGGCAGTTGAATGCAATTGGTTTCACTGACCTACCTCAAATGTATTATTTTGTATCCCTTGGTTCAAGTTAGTTGGGACACCCGGTATATAGGCTACCGTGTCATTCAATTCAGAGAGGTGACCGCGGAATCGTTTTAGCTATGGATGTCGTGAAGTTAAATTTTGTAGTGGTAATTTTTTTTTAAATTCAATTTTTCTTGGCAATCGTCGTCATCAGCCTGTCTGCAGCTCACTGCAGGACAAATACACCTCCCACATATTTGAAATTAACTCGGTCTATCTCGGTGCTGTTCGGTTAGCTTATACACTGCAAATTGCCTGATCTCATCCGCCCCCTGCTACGATTGCTTTCTCTCGGAATCTATTCTGTTCCCTTACTGACAATCGATTGTCCTCGTTTCACATTACATCACCTACACGTTTCCATTTCTTCTTCTTGATCTCTAACATAATTTCATTAACTAGAGTTTGCTCCATGACCCACTTGCACACTTCCCGTTCCTTAACGCTACAACTACCATTTTTCTTTCTATAGCCATCTGTGGGGTCCTAAATTTAAGTCGTTCTGGCCAAAAAGGTGAGTACAGGCAAGGTGCAGCGGTTATTGAATCTATAGCTGTTATGAAAAAAAAATAATAATTTTGCAGTCAGAGGATAGTCGAAGAAAGGCACCGAATTTATGTGGGTGCAAATACGGCCCATGCTTTAACATATACGGGAACGTATACTATTGTTCATGGAAGCTTTCGTGCAGCCGCAGGAGGGCCTTTATATACGTGGTGCACATACGCATGCACAGTACGTCAGCCGAGAGGAGACGTACATTAATGATCCCGCTAACGTCTCTGGCGTTTATGAAACAGCATTAACACACCCCTCCGCACGGTACACAACAAACAAAGAGGCCCCACAGAAGCGTGCGTTGCGAGACTAGACGGGTGGCATCAGCGTTCTTTTAATCGCGCACCCGGCTAGGACCTCGCGGGTTCATAATTTAACCGTGTCCACGGACCCGTTAGCGGAGCACTAGGCCGGCACGCTAGGGACGTCGTACACGCGTGCGCCAGCGACGACAACAACGTCAACGCCAGCGCAAGGGCGGCGGCAGCGGTGGCTCTTGGCGCTAATGGAACAACACTGTACAGGCGCCGGCCGTTCCACCGACCGATGGACCAAGATCCGCGGGACGCGAAAAAAAAAAAAAAAAGCGCACGTGGTATTGCCGCACTTTTCCGTGCTATTCGGGCCTCGGTACCAATACGGTGTGGTTGTTGTAAACAACAAAGCGGGGGGGGGGGGGGGGGGGGGGGGGGTGGCGGCAAGCCTCGACTGACACCGGTGGAAATTACTCCAGTAAGGTCAAGAATCTATACTACAGTTCCGAGATCTAGCATCCCCATCTTACCAATGAGGTATATACTCCGGGCACTCCCCTACGAATATCTTACTAAGGTGTATGTATGTATGTATGTATGTATGTATGTATGTATGTATGTATGTATGTAGGTATGTATGTATGTATGTATGTATGTATGTATGTGTGTGTATATATATATATATATATATATATATATATATATATATATATATATATATATATATATATATATATAAACTTGAAGTAGGTGACACACAGTGATACAGCAACACTTTAATCGGACGTTTCGCCGGGGTCCGGCCTTTGTCAAGGAATGTAGAAAGAAGCTGTCGGTTCCCATTTCTTATATACATGCACAATTGAAGAACACGTGACCAGCCACTGTCAACAAATAAACACCAAAATATTGCTGCGAAACCCTCAAAACTGTATTTGTTGCTTTTAACAGCCGCCGGCATATGGCCTTATCACACTGATTCTGGATCGCGTAGCAGTTCCGTATTCTTTGTTTGTTATTGCTCGATGTCGCGAGTCACACCTTTATCAGTTTTCGTTGTAGCGCAAGATTCACCGAGATCTATCCCGAAGATTGCGGCCACTCATGTGTCTTTCTACAATGTTCCAGCCTGTGCTGGTAGCTGTTTGCGACGTTATCTAGATTGTTCTGAGCAGCCTTTAAATTGAGCGTTGACGAGTGTGACGGGCATTCTTTGTTCGACGACCGACGAGCGCATTTGTTGCTATCGCCGCCGCCGAGTTGTTTAGTTCTTTTGCGGGCGCAAGTCAGCCCAAATAAAGAGTTTCTTTGTGCAATCATCTACCCCTTGATTTGTGTCGTCGACCTCGTCACGACTACGTGACAATATCAAAAACAAGATTTCACACGCGTGATGTAATGGCGGTGCTAGGTATATAGACCGAATGACACGTGTTGCGCTTAGGTCATGCATCTTAATATGTTGCACAAAGAAAAGAAGATATATCACTAAAGAGATTGTTGTCACTATCAGGGCACAAAACAAAATATCGCGAGGCTATAATGGGTGGAGTACATGTCACCTTTAATCCTGCAATATTCAGGAGGGGGAGGGGGGGGGGGGGATTGATCAACTGAAATATCATTCTCATTGGTAGGCGACAGTAGCAGATAACACGTCAGTAGAATTTAACAGTGAAATATAACTATGATTTAGCGCGGTACACACACCCAAAAAAAGTAAACAGTCACTCAAATCGCGGCATGATGACAAAACTCGATTTTCTGCTCAATGCTATGGGGACAAAAAGAAGCAGTTAAAGTTAACTGTTCGTAACAGTGTTGATAACAAAAGGAATTGTGGGCAAGGTTATTGGATAAGTTGTAATGATCAGTGCATGTTACGGCGGGAAGCAATATAATCGTGAGAAACTGGCAAACATGAAAACGATCAGTGCAAGTAAAGCATGACATACTGTGAGGGGCTTTGGGCTGTGACCGTAAAAGCGCAAGCGAAGAGGCAAACAGTGCAAAATGGAGCCAATGTCGATTAAACATAATATCTCTTAAGAAGCTGCCAATGGTGCTACTATTTGGTTAAAATGCTACGACGAGAGACAAGTTAGCTTGGCAATGTTTTCATTCAGACCACAAGAAACCGTGTTAAACTTATGTATTAAAAATGATTCGCGAACTTCGCGTTCATGGTGGGTTCTGAAACCTGATTCCAGTAAAGTTACTTGCATTTTTTCAAAGGGGTGCTTGGTAATGTTTACATGCTTAGAGATAGGAAGGTTAGGCAGTGTATTACAATGAGCATTATGATTATTAAATCGGTATCCGAAGGGTGTTTCGGTTTGGCCAATGTACTGAATTTTGCAGATAGAACATTCAAGCATGTAAATCACGTTGTCCGTATCACATGAGAAGTTGCCTCGAATCTTTACATTAAAGTTCGATGCAGTGCTGAAAGCTTTCACTGATGTAGTCACTTGTGCACAAACTTTGCAGCGTGACTTGTTGCAAGGATGGCAGCCGATTGGTGCAGTGGGGCTAGTTTTAGACGAAGTTAAAATATCACTGAGGTTCTTGTTACGGCGATAGACAACACGGGGGGCTTGCTGATAAATTTCTTTTAGACGATCACTTTGCATGAGAATACTATGATGTTTCTTTAAAATGCCTGCAACGTTGGGGACCGAAGCTGAATGCGTTAGCACGAGACTGATTCGTGATTGGCCGGATGGTTCCTTTTCCGCTTTGAGGAGTGCTTTGCAATCAAGAAGGCTTGCTCGTTCCACTGCATGATTTATTAGGCGCTCTGGATATTAACCTTCGTAAAACCCTAATGGAACGCAAATATCCATATATATATATATATATATATATATATATATATATATATATATATATATATATATATATGAAGGAAAGAAGCCAACAGTCGGCAAGACCAAGGAAAGCGTTGGGGATGGTACTTTGTCTTTTTTTGTAATTGTTTACTTGGATAATCAGGATAATCACAGAAATTAGTAATGTAGTGTTTAGGGGAAAGATAATTAAACACAAAGTAGAAGAAAAAACAACGTGCCGATGGTGGGAACCGAACCCACGACCTCCGAATATCGCGTCCGGTGCTCTTCTACTTTGTGTTTAATTATCTTTCCCCTAAACACTGCATTACTAATTTCTGTGATTATCCAAGTAAACAATTACAAAAAAAGACATAAAGTACCATCCCCAACGCTTTCCTTGGTCTTGCCGACTGTTGGCTTCTTTCCTTCATGTATTATAACGAGCACCCTCATTTCCCCTTAATTGATCTGCTTGTAGCTTACGGGGGTCTCGGTTCTGGCAGTCTTGAAGCCATAGGTAGCGTAAGAGGGTTCTAGCACAGCTTTCGCCCTCGCTCTTGATCACGTTCTACGTGACGCTAGCGGTAACAAAGGACGTTCTATGTCCGCCGCTATGGCTGAGGGTGGCGCTGGTGAACACTGTCAAGGTTCGTATACAGACAACTTAAATACCCAAGAAAGTAGCAGGGGGGACAGCGGCTAATGTAGCTCAGTTGGAAGAGCACCGGACGCGATATTCGGAGGTCGTGGGTTCGGTTCCCACCATCGGCACGTTGTTTTTCTTCTACTTTGTGTTTAATTATCTTTCCCCTAAACACTACATTACTAATTTCTGTGATGATCCAAGTAAACAATTACGAAAAAAAAAGACATAAAGTACCATCCCCAACGCTTTCCTTGGTCTTGCCGACTGTTGGCTTCTTTCCTTCATGTATTATAACGAGCACCCTCATTCCCCTTAATATATATATATATATATATATATATATATATATATATATATATATATATATATATATATATATATATATATATATAATATGGTAGTGTGTGTTCACCATTAGAGGCGTAAGAAATGTGACTAATAGTTATAGTTTCAACAAGAAATCGAACACCGACGAGACGACGGTACCACCACCACCACCGCCATCATCACGAGTATAGGTCTGGCTTTTCTTTAGGTTAGCGCTGAAGCCCGTCCTTCCTCTTGTCTCGCCTTTACGCACAAGTTTTTTTAGAAACTGACCTTGTTAGTGTGCAATAAAGAGCGCTTCCATTGCTGCTTCGTAGCAACCACTCCAACATGGAGGCGTTCTGCATGAGTGGCCTCTCAGCTTCGTGAAAAATATCATGCCTGTTTATTTTTATCCTACCTTTGCCGATAACCTTATCTGTTGACAAAAGTATGGAGTGAACCACTCATGGGTTATTCTCGCTAGCCGAGGCAAGCTCAGCTCCCGCAATCAACATAAAGGTCTCTCGTCCTGGCAGTGTTTCAGTAAGGCCGCTATAGATAAACACGATAAGATCAGGGCTACGCTTACGCAAGTATATTTTGTTCCACAAAACAGCGCAGAAAATAAGCAAAAGAAGCAAAAGGGCGATTCGAGGTTAATTCGTCGTTAAGTCTGCGATTACTCAATCTATAATTTAAATTTTGAAATTGATGCCTTCCCTAAGATGAAAATGGATTTGATGATAAGGACATGTCATCTAATTACGAGCCAGTAAGCATTATTCCATTCTTCTGAAGGACTGATAAATTACGTTTATTACTTTGTAAAATATTATCCAGTAAAAAATATATTCCCTGACGACTTGCATGTTTGAGAGTCAGGCGATAAACCGAAACTTCTCTCCTAAGCAGAAAGAATTTGTACTGGACATGAATGTTTTCTTATATCTTTTCTTGTGTTTTACTAAATATTTTCATTGTTTAAGTGATAACATCAGTATGAAGTTTGTGGCACTCCTCCAGAATTTGAATTTTATTAAGCGATAGAATACAAATGTTAAGCTTGGGAAATCAACAATCGAGCTTTTTACCGGCCAGTCCCGGTGTACCACAAAGAACCTTCCTATAGTGCCTCCCTTAATGATTTCATCACTGACCTCCTCATTGACAGATTAGTGAACTTTGTAATATACGCCGATGATTATTCTTTACTTATGCTGGGTCTAGTTGCAGGTGTGTCAGTAAAGCAATTTGTAAACCATTGTAAAGTTATCAACTTGGGCACATTCAAAGAGACTGAAACTCAGTCGTTCTGAACCTAAAATAATGCTTAAAATGATCATACAATATGGAATATAAGAAATAATAAATCGTGGAATCGCACAACAAAAATCATGAGAAACACTTAAGCTTCGCCTTTAAGGGTATGACGCGATAGCTAAGGCTACAATGATCAGTGGGGCCCTGTCAAGCTGCCTCGAGCAGATGGTCTGGTCGTTCCTAACATGTATGTATGTACATGGGAAAAGAAACGAATTTGCAAATTTTATACCGACAGTGATGTACCCGTAAGCTATAACATCCGTCTTAACGGACATCTTTCTTTTCAACAACGCGAGTTGGAACACATACACTAGAACTTGACAACACAGACCGACGGCATTATTATCTCAGGATGAGTTGGAATTAGAACAATTTGTATTGCTCATAAGACCCACACTCTAGCGTTTCTATATTTGATCACGGGTTGAACGGATATCTTTGGCGCTTAACGCGACGAGCGTCGTTTGCTGCGCAGTAAACAACATTCGTTTCCTATCAGTGTTGGAACAGGGTATCGAGTAAACAACGCACAAATGAGTCTGCATCTGGTTGTATGTTTCTTCATTTGGTTTAATTAAAATATAAATCGCGTTATATTTGCAGTATAACCTTGTCGTTCATTTTTAATTTCTCCAGTTTGTCACTATATCATTGTATCCTTCTTCCCGGGCGTTAGTCACCGTTCCCAAGGTGCCACTACAACACATACAGCGTGTGCACTTGCCTTGCTAGGACATCACTCGCAAATCATCAGGTTAGTGACTAGTGGGGCACTTACACACGGAATCCCGCAAATAAATCCAGCCTCCCCGTGGCTTTTTGTTTCTTTTTTGCAGAGAGAAAGGACTTCTGAATCAAGCAAGTGTATTAGTGGTTTGAGAGATAACAAGGGCGCAATTAGTCGTAAGCGTTCCCTGAACACAGATGTACACCGACAAAGAATAGGCCGTGTAGATTTCTAAAAATCTTCACTGTTGGAGAAAAGGCGCGCGTACAGGACAGAGAATCGTACCTGGAACCATTATCTGCTCGTAGCGCTTGGTGTACAAACTAATTATAACCTTGCCTCTTTTTTCTTTCTTTCTTTATGCAATACTGCAAACCTTGCACAGGTCTAAGCAGGGTGGGTTACATGGCAAACAAAACAATAATAACAAATAAGTGGGGTGAAAGGCAATAAGAAATCATTCCAGTCGGTTACAGTGCGAGGGAAAAAAAAAAATGGAAACTTAAATAAATATGTTCGTGCGAAATACGACGTCAGCGAGTAAGGATGATGATGGCGCGTATGCCTCGATGATAAAAGCGACAGATATGGGGAAGGGTTAATAGCTAGATCTCTATTCCAAAGCGAGAAATGAAATAACCTTGGAACCCGTGGAACACCTCGTCGTGATTATTAGACGCGTAACGGCTTAGTCAATCAAATTTGGCTGCTTTGTAAATTACCGTGCTCTGCAGGATCATGATAGAAAAGTGGGCACACATGTTGAGTAATAAGTGCACGGGTGACTTTATATTGAGCGGAAAGGTAAAGCATTTTATCGTGACGAAGTCCTGGTTCTGAGGGTGAAATTCCCAAGTGAGAAGATTCTTAGAGCGTCGTCAAGAGCGTTATCAAGGACGGCCTCTAATAGTGACAGAGCGGGTAGCGACCCGAGGAAATTAACGTGACTGCGGCTGGTACAAAAGAGGAAAATAATTGAAGGCCTGAGGAGAGGCCCTTCCTTGCTATGCAGTGGTCTCCATCCAGTTTATGATGACGATGATGTTCGAGCCTATTCCTTCCAAGACCGTTAGCGTCACGGGAACTGCAAGGCCAGTCATAAGGCGCTACAGCCAGATACATTGTGCAAGGAGGTTCACTGCTTGTCACGCACGCCACCTGTAAAGCCATGCACTTACAGTCCGGGGTGCTCACGCGATCGAGGCTCAGAAGCGTCGTTAGTCAACGTCTGTCCCACGGAGCTCCGACGCTAAGCGCCTCCGGTCACTTCCCCTCCGGGAGCTGACCGATCTGCGGGACGCCTCAAAGCATTCTGCTCCTCCTCAGCAAGGAGAAGGCGGATCGTTGCTTCGAAAATATAGAAGAAACAATTGCTGACCCATGCGTGAAAAACAGAGTGCTGTATAAATGCACTGTTTCCGCCCACATAAGTTTTGTTATTTTGTCAGCTGCTGTTTTCTTGGTCTTCGTCTGCTGCTTTGTGTTCTACCTGGCTCACGTGCGGGTAATCTATCTCCGCACTTACAAGACAGTGTATGCAGCGCAAGCTACAGGTGGGATATATATGCGTGTCTGCGCTTTTAAATATTTGATAATCTTCGTTGGAGGTTTATAGCATAGCGTCAAAGCTACTGCTTATTGCGCGCCACTACTGCTCATGCGCAGACGGTCCCAAGCGCAGCAGACGATGCCCGGTTGTCTGCCAGTTGCGGGAGCAACCCATAGAGTCCCTCAGCACTGCCACAGGAAAAAGTGGCGCTGCCGTCCAGCGAATTTCTTGAGAACGCCTCATACTCAGCAGGAATACCGGGAAGACGAGGTTTTGTATTACTGGTTAGTATTGGGCCTAAAACATAGAATTTGCCTCGTGGTTGTAAACTGCACAGCGATTTTCTCCTCTTTGCGCATATTAACTTATCTTAAAAATTTGCGTGCACTTCAATAAAACTACCGCAGGTGAGAATTTGGCGTTAGGCAAGCTAGTGTGGAAATGTTCACAGCATTTCTCTGCGGTTTGCTTGAGAAGAGGGGTACTGTTGCGGCTGAACAAAACTTTTATGCCCCAATAAAAGACAATACAAACTTTGAAATCTCATTTGCCCGGCATTTCTATACGCCTCCTCTCCATTTCGGCCATGGTGAATCTGTGTTCTTATCCAGGTGAGCTCGGCAGAGCTGGAATGAAAACGTGTTGTGGCGAGATGCACTCCCAAAATGTGGGGGATAAATCTGGCGTGCAAAGTGCAGAACACATCTCTATAGACTAAAAAGGTCTGTACTGCTATGCATGGCTCTCCGGTTTTATTTCGGGTCTGCTGTGCTTTTTGTAGCGCCAAATTTTGGCTGAGCGTTTTCTTCATTGTAGCGAGGAGTGAAATACTGCTATGCATGCATCAACGTGCAATAATCCAATATGACTGCTAAATAATTTATAACTGAATTCATTCGTTCCCTTGTTGTGTATTCAGCAGCCTTCCAATAGCTGTGACGTCAAAGGCACGCGAGGCGCAAAAAAAAAAAAGTTCTTAATTCGTTACAATTCCGGTTTTTGAAGCAGGTCGCTCTGAATTAAACCGACGACGCAGCGATTATGTCTCATTATCATCCCTCTCGTCATCAGTACGGATATTCGATGCCATAGTAGTCGCTAGGGAATTTGAAGCCGTAACTACAATAGATGACAAATGAAATCACATCTAGTCACATCCTGTTGTGAAGCATGCATGCTGTCGTCTACGCATCAATATGAGGCCCAAAGCACGCAATCAAAAATATTTGTAACGCGCCTACACACCGGACGAACGTCTTTGCGAATTTCATTCGCTGAAGGGCACTTGCAATGAGTGGGTACCGCGCACTAGGCTTGTACTTCGCAACAGCAATACGCAACGCCGCGCAATGATTTTGAATTCGCGGATTTTCCCCTTGTCCGTGGACTGAGTCAAATTTCACAAAAAAAGAAAAAGAGAACTTTCGCAGGTTTCAGGGAACTGTCGAACAAAAATTTTCATTCTCTAATCCGATAGGATTTTGCAAAGAGCGACGCGCAAAATTTCCAGAAAGAGTAATTTTCCGTTGCAGCATGGACCGGTACAGCCGCATGCATGGCCAGTCTTACAGCCACTGCGGAGAGCTCGAAAGCTGGGCCGATTTCTTCGCGCCCCATTGCCGATCAATTCGTGCTCGGATTTATGGAGGCATTACGCGCTCAGCTGGTGCAGCCGTCGTTCTCGCTTAATTTTGGCTGCTTTGTCGTTTGTCTCTTCTGGGAGCAAGCTCGCGTTCTCGGAGCTCAGCGCGTGTATTTTGCAATATTGTCCCTTGTTCCAGGCTGTGTGAACGCGCTATTTTAAGCACGCGCGAGGAGCTTCTTATGAAAGGCTTCGGCTGGTCGGCTGTGGTTGGAATTAAGAAACGGCGCCGTAGGCGGTGCAACGATCGACGTCACTTGCACGCACTTGTGTTTCTTGTTTGATTACACTTCATCTGTTCGCGAACGCACGCGTTAATGATGCAAGAAATGAGGAAGGAAAAAAAAAAAGGCATAAAATGGCGACAGAAAGAAAAAAAAGAGAAGGAAGCAGCGTGAAGAGAATGACGAATTAAGAGCAGAAAAGAAAAAAAAAAACATTTGATAACAAGAAGACTAGCAAGCAAACGGGGAGAGAGGAATGAAAGAAAGGAAAAGCAACAAAGAAAGGAAGGAATAATGAAAAAGGAATAAAATAGAGAGACAAAGACAGTTGAAGATAAGTTTAAAGAAAGGAAAATAATTAAGGAGGAAGAAATAATTAAAATACGAAATAAAGGGAGGCTGAAAGAAGGAAAGAAGACGGATAGTCCTTGTTATCATGCTGCTATATACAGATGTCTCATCAGCGCACAATGATGATTACCTGCACCACTCGTCAAGTATTTATTTTTTTTCCAGGTGATCTAGTCGTTAAAACATATCCGTACGTACCACATCTGCCCTCTTCTGCCTTCATCGACCTCACTGGCAGTCGAACACCATCTCGAGCCACCACCGAGTGCACCGTTTTCTCTCTTTCAGCTCGCACTTTTCCCCCTTGCCTTACGGCGCGGTGAGGTGTTCACATAAAACGTCCGACGGGGACTGCGCCTTTCCTATAAAACCCAAACATTTTACATTATTCGTATAATCATTTGGATGCAGCGTACCTGATGACGCGGGGATGAGAGTGTCCCTCAGCCTGTATAATCTATTTATTTAGACACCTGCACGCCAGCGCAAAGCTCACGATTCGTTTCATATAACTAGAACAAGTCGCGAGCAATAAAGGGCTATCTTGCCTTAATGTGTTGTGTAGTTTCTAAACATAAGAATTGTAAAAGTTTATTCGAAAGATTAGGAGCAGTGCCTGTCACACTCCTCGGTGAAAATCTGCTCCGCGCCTTAAGGGAAGGGAGGAAGCTGGGAGTCAAAGAAAAGGTGAAAGGAAAAGGCGCCGTAATGGAGGGAGTAATTTCGGCCACCTGGAGATATTTAACATGTGCTGACATCGCACAGTACACGGAAGTTAATGCGTCTCGCGGACATCGAAACGCAGCAGCCGCGCTCGGGTTTTAACGCGGGTATTCCAGGACAGTAGTCGGGCATCTTAACTGAGCCAAAGCGACAGGTCTGTTGTATGTTTTCTAATTCGATTTTATTTGTCAAAAGGCCAACAAGAAAGCGAGTGGATTTGAGAACTTTGAACGTACACTACTCCAATGTCCGTACAAGATAGTATCGAGTGCTCACGTAAGCAGGCCAGGCAGGCTGAAGGGGAATAGTCTTCCCAGTTGCCCTTCTCATAAAGACGTCTTTCCTTTGTCAGAAGGCGCTAAATGTGCATTCAGGGACAACACTTCTGTCCGCACTATTGGTATCTCGACTGCCCCCCCCCCCCCCCCCCCCCCCCCCCTCTTTCCCTTAGCCAGTTCTTTAATAAAAAGCTAGAGCAAGACGATGGCCATCACCCAGACTATGCAGTCCAGGGACGCGCGGAAAAGACGTCTACGACAGCCCCGAGGGAAGGAAAGCTAGAGTGCGATCCTGCAGGAGCTTCAACTCACGGCGGAGTTGTATGCGGAAAAACAGGGTCTGGGCGTGTATGTTCAGCAGGGAGGAGAGCCGTTGTTTTCGTCGTCCACGCTTCAGCGAACCACATGCTCTTGCCTACAGGGCCGACGAGTTGTTTGTTTTGGCCAGCCGCCGCGCGGGTCCTCGATGAATTAGGAATGGACCGCAGCACAGCACTTGCTTTCCGAAAAAAAGAAAAAAGATATGCGCTTGCAAGAGCAAGACAGAACGAAAAGTTTGAGGATAACGAGGAAAGAGAAGGGCTCTGAGACCGATCCCCCGTGCAGCGATGAAAGGGCGAGAGCGTCCCATGACTGTCAGGCGCGCGGCTGCGATATGCATGAGCGGACTCCGATTATATGGCCTCCTTTTTTTCGGCGCCTTCGATGCTGGAGCAGCTGACCGCCTGCCTGCCTCCCAATCGGCCGCTTTGACGCTGCTCGAGCCGCCGATATCTACGGCAGCATATGCACAAGGTCTCGCCACCATCGCAAGGCATCGGCTTATGAGCATATGACCGCCTGTAGTCGCTGGATGCCTGCTGTGCACCCGGTCGCTTTTTGTGCATAGATATCAGGGTGGCCCTGGACTCGCGGGGCCCGCATTTAATACTTCTTTTTAAAATCTTACTTCAAGTCACTCATTCACTTACTAAAGTGTGTATGAACAAGATCAGTTATTTGACGCCGCCAAGGACTGCTATTGGTTCACTCTTGGGGGAAGATATATGGCCACCCGAACGGACAGGAGTCAATCAATACCTTTCAGAGAAACGAAGTGGTTTTATAGTGTGTGTGTGTGTGTGTGTGTGTGTGTGTGTGTGTGTGTGTGTGTGTGTGTGTGTGTGTGTGTGTGTGTGTGTGTGCGTGCGTGCGTGCGTGCGTGCGTGCTGGGGAATGACGGCGGGGGGGGGGGGGGGGGGGAGGTGCAGCCGTTACTACTGCAGTATAAAGTCCCTTAGCGTCATGTTTTACAATAACCGTACGATCTGCGCTTTGACCAGCCTCAAGTGAACGAACTTGTGATAAGCGCTCCGAAAAGCAATTTTGTTTCTTTCAACCTTATGGGTGCATGCAATTTGCTTTCTTTAAAATTGTGTTTTTTTTTTTTTGCAGCTGCACTTGTATTGCAAGCTGCGCTTGTGCTTGGAGCCTATTTATGGCGCCGCAATGGAATCGGAGTATGATTAGATCAAATTAGAGTACACATGATCGAGTGCTGTGTGCATATTACCCCGAACAATCTTCTTTGGATGCTGGCATTTTAGATGAATGCCTGGTGAATTTCTAAACGGGGAGGACAAGAAGAAAGAAAGTCGGGGAGGTTAACCGGAGAAGAAAAGAAAAGGAAAGGAGTTAACTATATATAGACCAACACCGTGTTTACAAACAAAGGGCTCTCGGCGTCGCATCCGACTGGGGGTGAAAAATAGGGTTAGCGCCCATAGGAATACATGGAACCGAAATATTTCTAAGCAGTTTTCTCATTTCACGGGGCACCTGTGATGTCGTTATGCGGTACAAAGCAACTAGGAACATCGTAGAACAGATCACGAAAGTATGAAATCTCATTAACGAGACGAAGTATTTTTAAAATACCGTGAAACGTATGGGGGTGCAAGTTGGGAGGGCGACCCGTAGAAATACATGTAAACAGAACTTACCGGAACATTTTTCTCATTTCGCAGAGCATCAGAAGTGGTGGCCGGTCGTTAAACGTTGACCAGCACTTTGAAGAAGTGTGTAATAAAGTATGGTGCGTCATTACGGAGGCAGTCTACTTTTAAAACTCCCCGAATAACCTGTGTTACGAATCCAGACACCGCCAAAAGGCAAGCTGGGTATAGCGAATCGCGCAGGTTTGCTTACAGTCTGATATGCTGCCGCATAGGGTAAATAAGCTTGATAATACTGTCGCTCCAGTGATACGTGCTAGACAGAATTATATTTAAAAAGCAGTTGTCAACAGCCATACGACAATATGAACCGAACGAGAGTCGTGCATTGCAGCAGACGACAGCGTATCTGGCGATACGCACCGCGGCCGCCTCCAGCTCCGGAGCGTCTGCTAGCGACAGCGCCGGTAGTCATTGCCGTCTGCAATTGTGCGCGGTTAGTTTATCGTGCTGTGAACGGTCCCGCCAGTCGTCAGACTTGCAGTACTTGCAAGGGAATGTAGTGTGCCATGCAACATGATGTCGGGGCGCGATACAAGACGTTCACCAAAAAATGAGAAGGGTTCAACGCTGCTGAACTGAGTAAATTGTTGCGGTAAGTTGTGTTTACATGTGTTTCTATGGGTCGCCCTCCCAACTCGCACCGCATACGTTTCGCGGTGTTTTAAAAATACTTCACCTCGTTAATGAGATTTGATACTTTCGTGATCTATTCTAGGATGTTCATGGTTGCTCCGTACCGAATAACGACATCACAGATGACCCGGGAAATTAGAAAACTGCTTTGGAATATTTCGGTTCCATGTATTCCTATGGGCGCTAAGCCTATTTTTCACCCCCAGTCGGCCCACGCTGGCGATAGAAGCGCCACCGCATCGTGCTTACGTCACAGATCGGTGTTGGTCTATACCCAGCAATGGGGGTGATGGATGTAGGGATGTAAAAGTGAAGGAGAAAAACTGCTCTATTAACTCAATGGGCCCTTCGAGAATTCGAGGCCGCGCCAATGGGAACTATAGTGGCACGGTCCTGAATAGGACACGTTCGGCTAGGACTTTGATGATCGGGGCTTAATTCCACTCTGTTATGACCAGGTTGCAACGGGACGTCTGCCCCAATGCGTTTCCCGCGGAGCCTCATTGAAAAGTCACTTGGGCCACGGGTTCACTTCAGCCTATGTTTCTGGGGCTGTTTTTGCGATGTTCAACAGGAAAGAGATCGAGCAGTCAGGTGCCGACTGCAAAATAACTTTTTCTATCCGAACGCGCCTCAGCCAGGCCGAGGCTTCAGACTCATCTTCCTAGCGAGCTTCGTACGTCACCTCCAAATAGCCGCTGCTTGCGTGGCCATCGGGAATTGACTCGCAGCTCCGACCCTACGGGCGGTCCTACTGGCGCTCTTAGGTGATGTTGGAATATGGGGACAATATATAGGAACCAAGGGAATATTGGTGTTATTGAGCACCACCAACCTGCATCAGTTTCTCTCTCTCTCTTGTCCTAAATCCGTCGTGCATGTTGCTAAACCGGTGACGCCGTTGCCGTCGCCGCCTCAGTTCCAACGACTGTCTCGATAGTAGAGATACGTTGCGCCGTGCCTAACTAACTAGTCTGTGCGGCTAACAGGTTGGATAACCTCATTCCATCGGTACCTCGAAATTTAAGCACGCCAGCGCATTTGCGATGCTTGCTGACGGTGACAGCGTGAAGAAAAAGAATGTACATGCACGTATCTGTACCGACAGTCCCTGCGTGTTTTCTTGCTATGTTTTTTTTGTTCTGCGTTGGCATTGCCAAAGGAAGACATTCTCAGTGGATGTCATTTCTTCGGCCCCCCGTTGATCCTGTTCCGGGAAAAGACAGTCAAGAGAGAATCACCATCACTGCGCATCGTGCGTTCCCTCACCATTATGCCTCAGCATTCAAGCGCAGAGCTAATAGAAGAAAGAAAGAAAGAAAGAAAGAAAGAAAGAAAGAAAGAAAGAAAGAAAGAAAGAAAGAAAGAAAGAAAGAAAGAAAGAAAGAAAGAAAGAAAGAAAGAAAGAAAGAAAGAAAGAAAGAAAGAAAGGGAACTGCCTGCCCTGATCTGCATCTCACATGAAAACGAAACGCGGTTTGAGGATTCTGGCATGAGCGCTTCGCGTATGTATGATCACTCACCAATGAATAGCATGCAAGAAGTACATGTGACCCACGCGCGCCACGACACTTTTAAACAGTGCTGCGTTGGTCGTTATGTAACGGACTCAAAATAATTTGAGCTCAAAGTTTGCGGAACATTTTCGCTAAATATGCGCAATTGAAATTATGATGAACCAAAAAAGGGCTTACTCTAAAAGGACACGAGGACAAATTGAACTTAACCTTTATTGACATTTTAAAGAGGGACATTATTTATGGACATTTTATATTATATTACGACAGCTTATGACGGCAAGGACGCTAGCTTTAGATGCAAATTGTAATTTTATCAGCCAGAAAAGGTAAAAACATGAAATGCAGGTGTCGTCATCATTGACCAATTTCGCAACTAATATAAGCCTCGTCGACAGTGTTTTGGGGTGTGGATCTCGACGGCTATAGCAGCCATTCATGTCACAGTAAGACGTCGCGAGATGGAATCTCGCAGTGCAAAAAAAGAAAGAAATACTGCGACTTTCTCAGAAATAAATGCGTCGTTAATGCGTAAAACATAGGCTTAAAAGCCTATGTTCTTACTGATAAAGAATAATTGGATTGAGTGGAAACCACTAAATCGCTCATGTTTTCGCCTACTTCAACGCTGTGTATTGGCATGAACCGGAGGTTCGATTTACGCGAGCTCAAACTAAGGAGGCTCTACTTTCGTTTCAAGTCAACAGTCTTGAGCAATATGAAAGGGAAGACGCGCACGACATTACTTATTTCCAGATTATTTCTCCACTAAATTTGGGGATGGGTTTTGGATATTTAACCAAGAGCAGTGAAAAGAAGAAAAATATTTCTTGTCACACGCAATTGTGGTGAAACCAATAAATGAATGGTCAACGACTGTTTTAGAGGCGTTTATTTTCGGATGACTCTGATTTTACCTGATTTTTGCACCCCCGGGTTTGCTTTTGACAGTCGCGTTAAACCCGTTTTCCATCCGGGTGTGCGCCATCTAGAGAACGTATGTTTTGCGCCTGAAATCTAAAGATACCGTTTCACGATATCTCGTGCTTATTGACTGTTTTCGGTAAACAGTGAACATTATACATCTTCTGTAGTTTCTTGTCCGCGGTTTGGCTTCACTTGAATATACTGCTGTAGCATAACAACAACAACAGCAACAACAAAATAAGCAGAGGCAGGTCCCCTTCAAAGCACTCCCCTGCAGACAATGGCGTCGCCCGATTTGCGAAACTAGGTAGCACCTTGGACCTGCAGGCGGAACAACGCAGGACGTGGCAGAGAGTCACCGAACTTTAATCGAATTAACCACGGCGTCATGGAGGTGGGCCGGCCTCGTTGCCTGGACGATCTTTGGGGGACATCTGCCGCGTTTTTTTAGTTTTATGCCACTATAGCGCACACTGCCAGAAGCAGAGGGAAGGTGCGGTCACTGCGTCTGCGCAGTAGGCGTTAGGCACACCGGTATGCGCTATATTATGCGTTCGCTACGCTGAAGGTCAGTAATGTTGTGCACGATCACGTGGCTGTCGAATAATCAAATGATGTATCGGCTCTTTAGGTATTATGTATACGTATTGTTGTAAGTCGGCATAAAACATATCTGGAGAGAGGGAGAATGCAGTAAAGCTCCGTTTTTCAGGGCGTACGAGACGACAGCGTTAAATGATCCCATCCATGGCTCCCCGTGCGGATCCTCGTTCGCCTACAGGGTCGTCCACTTTTGAGGGGAACAGGCGAGCGCGTGGCCGCTCTCTTTGAAGCGTCATTACGCCTGATCCGGCCATGCAGTCAAGCTAAGTTGCAGGCCACGCCAAGCACTACCCCCAGGGTTCCCAATGCCGCTCGGCTTCGCCTCGATATGCTGCTGTATAAGACGCAACAACGCTACGAAGAGAGCATCATCATCAGCCTGACTATACCCACTGCAGGGCGAAGGCCTCTCCCATATTTCTCCAATTGACCCGGTTCTGTGCTAGTTGCATCCACTTGAACCCTGCGAACTTCTTAACCTCATCCGTACAGCTAACTTTCTGCCGCCCCCTGCTTTCCTTCCCTTGGAATCCAGTTTGTTACCCTCAGCGACCATCGGCTATCCTCTCTTCGCACTACAAGTCCTGCCCATGTCCATTTCTTCTTCTTAATTTCCACTAGAATGTCGGTAACCTGAGTTATTTCTCTGACCCACTCTGCACGCTTCCTATCTCTTAATGTTACCCCTACCATTTTTCGTTCCATAGCCCTCTGGGTTGTCCTCAACCTAAGTAGAACTCTCTTGGTTGGCCTCCACGTTTCAACCCCATAGGTGAGTACAGGCAAGATGCAACTGTTGTATACTTTCCTCTTGAGCGATACCGGTAAGCTGCTAGTCATAATCTGCGAGTGCTTGCCAAATACGCTCCATCCCAATCTTATTCTTCTTGTTATTTCCTTTTCATGGTCCGGATCTGCGGTTACTACCTTTCCTAAGTAGATATATTCGCCTACTACTTTCAGTACTTCGCTACTTAATGTAAACTGCGGTTCTTTTCCGAGGCGGTTGAACATTACGACCTTGTACATGAACTTAATTCCTAGTCCCTTAATCTATGCCTCTGTTACGGTATCGCCATTACTCTCCACTAGAGCATAAAGTCGTATAAGCTACCATACCTGTCTGTGTAGCATGCCCGGTCCGAAATGAAAGATCCTGGAAGGTTCGATTTTCCCAACCTTCCATTGAAAAGTCCGAGTTGGCAACTCTTGACAAATCGAACACGAGACTTGGTCGCGTGAGATCACAAAACGCTACGACCAATCAGCTCACGGTCATACCCGTGATTTTCGCTCACTGCGCGGACAGCAGATTTTGGGGCCTTAACCTATGGCGTTAAAACATGCCTCGACGTAATCTTCTAAACACCCTTTTAAGCATGTGCATTTTTGCATTTTGGGAGCTTTTTTTGTCGTACATAGTTGAGATGGCGTATAGTATTGCGAACGCGTATTACGTGAGTGCGGCTCGGGCTATGCACAATGTTGCTACTCGCTCCTCAGTGGGCTCCCTTTCAAATTCGAGGAACCGTTTCAATATATGCTATAGAAGAGCGTCGGATCGCCCACAAAAGGTCGTCAGCTCTTGCAAATGGCGTTGCAAAACACTCGCGACAAAGCAACTCAGATCTGAAATGAAAAAAAAAAAAAGAAAACCAGTACAACAAAAAGTGACCGAGTATCGATTCTGAGAACTTTCAGGGCAATATATTCCGGCACCTGTCTTATCACCTGGAAGCGATGTACATTGCGGCATGCCTTTCTTGAGCGAAAGTAGAAAAAGAAAAGAGCTATTAGACGCATACAACTGATGAAATAAAGCGGAAAAAGAGGGAGGCAGGCAACAAAGGCGGAGCGAACGAAAGAACGAAAACTTTGAAGAAAGAGCGAAGTAGGAATTAATACTAAATTAAGGAAGAAAGAAAAGGATGAAGAAGAATATGAGTGCAAAAAAAATGAAAGGCTACAGATGAAGACGGGAAGCAAGGAAACGAGCTAGACAGGGGAAAAAAGGTGCTAGGCAGACATAAAGAAATAAAGAAAGAAAAGAAAGAGAAGATGTTTTTTTGGTTGGCTGCGCACAAGGAGCGGATTCAATCATCCGCTGTCCCCCTCTTCTGCGAACTGCTTTCCTTCATTTCGATGAAGGAGCACTCCTCGGGGGCCCTAGTCGTTCTAGTTGCTTGATCGATGGCGAAAAAAAAAAAAAAAAAAAATGAAACGCGGGTGCGGTCGCCCGCCATCACTTTTCCTTCTGCTGCAGTTTTTTCCTTATTACCCCGGTTATTTTTATGCTTTTCGGTGCCGTAGTTTACTTTTTTACCTGTTTTCTTCCTTCACGTCGCAGTCTTTTTCTCTGGGTACCACGGCCAAGGCCTTTCGTCGTATCTGGCGCCGAAGCCTCAGCCGGGCAGCGAGGGATGAGCCCTGGGGCTCCAGTCCTGGTCCCCTTCTAGCCCATTCATCGTGCTTTAATTTCGCTTGCCGCATTTCGAAAGGTATTCCTCCACCAGGTGCGTCTTCCATAGTTGTCTATGGTTCTGTTTTCCACGTCAGCCTCCGTTCCTTTTCCTGTCTGTCCTGAGGAAATCATCGCGATTTCTGTGGATGCTTTTTCTTTGTGCTTGTCTCAATTCTATCGAGGCTTGGTCTTCCTGGAGTTTGTTTTCTTGAACCAGTGGTAGGTTGGTAGGCATTGCAATTTGTGCTTTTTTGTCGCGTGCCGGAAATAGAATCGCGCGTGAAATACTGCCAACGTCAGTCTTTGTAAGGTACGTCGTTTACCTTAACGAAAATTGAAAACACAAGAATATGAGGGACTAGGGAGCTTTCGGAGCATAGCCGAAAAACAAAAAAAACAGCGATTCCCTTACCCTTCTTCGCCGTTCAAAGAGAAGAGAGCGAGTGATATATGGCGGTCCCGTGCACCGCACTCCTTTCTAATGCATGCACCTGCCATAAATTACACCCGAACCAGGGTACCAAAGGTGGAACAGCCTCGGGACATCTGGTGCACGTCTAAGCTCATGCGTACCCAGGCGACACGTTCACAATGCGCAACCTTGCCTCCGGGCAGGGTGCAAACGGGGGTTGTTTTCACTTATAATTTACAAGATATGCATCGGCGACGCCGCTGACCCCAGATCCTTGCAAAGAAATGGCTTGGTGACGGTCAAATACGACTCGCATTTCAAGAGAGATTGGAATGTATGTATATGAACATGCGTCTGAAATTCGTGGCATCTTGGGCAGCCTGTCACGGATAAACAAGAAAAGTCGAACCAATGGCACCTATCGCGGTATCACCTCCCTTTTGCTTCATCTCCCGTCTGTACGTACGTATGTATGTATGTATGTATGTATGTATGTATGTATGTATGTATGTATGTATGTATGTATGTATGTATGTATGTATGTATGTATGTATGTATGTATGTATGTATGTACGTATGTACGTATGTACGTATGTACGTACGTATGTATGTATGTATGTATGTATGTATGTATGTATGTATGTATGTATGTATGTATGTATGTATGTATGTATGTATGTATGTATGTATGTATGTATGTATGTATGTATGTATGTACGTACGTACGTATGTATGTACGTACGTACGTATGTATGTATGTATGTATGTATGTATGTATGTATGTATGTATGTATGTATGTATGTATGTATGTATGTATGTATGTATGTATGTATGTATGTATGTGTATGTATGTATGTATTGTTACGACCAAGCATCCGCATTTGCGCGCTCTATTGTTCGCCTGTGGGCATGGAAAAGTTTTGTGAATATGTGGTGATGGTCCATTGGCTCTAAGTGAGCCTGTTTCCAGGAATCCTGTTTTGTAAGCATGTTTTGCTTTGTGAACAACCTGCAAATGCCAAATTGGCCCTGTCAAGAGAACGTCTGGAAAAACACAAAGAAACGTCCCCCTGCGGGAAATAGCAGGAAGTGCTTTCTTTTGTTCACCCTTCCAGTCGAGAAGTGCTATCCTCCAGTGATGAATGCCTCCTATCCAAAGGAGACGACAGAGTGACATGTCCGCTGACGTGCAGGACAAGAGAAGAGCATGACTCATACGGCCATTAAGTGATTTCCCGGGAATGCAGGAAAGATTTGCAATTGTCGAAAAGGGACCATGTTGGGAGCCCTATGCGGCGCCACGTGCACTCGGGTTTCTGAGAAGTAAAACCCCCAGAACCAGCCTGTGGTTTCTTTGCTGAAGAATAGAAATGTACCTCCTCTCCTCGCCGTTCCCAAGCTTTTCCCGCCAACAAGTGATCACGCCCAACGAATGAATGCCGGACCAGTCAGTGCTTCAGACCATCAGTGCAGTGATGTGTTCGATTGGATGCCGATACCTGAGGGGCGTGCCCTGGATTTGGTTGGTCAGCATCTTCAGAGAGGGGCTGGACATAGGGGGTTTTTAAGGACGCTGCAGAGCACGAAATGTCGCTCTGGGCCCTGGGTAAACGGCTCATCCAGTCGCTTCTCGCTATGAACTCTTAACGCTTGTCATTTTGCTGATGTACCCTTCTTCTTCATGTAAATATTCTTGTAAATACGTTTTCTCAAAGTGCCAGTAAACCTGCTTGTACATATTTTACCAACTTCGAAGATTCAGTCCTTCTTCAACCCGGAGTCTCTGCACGCTACCAAGTGAAGGCCGGGTCGCCATAGCCCCAGCGTCTCGACAACTGGTGACCAGCGGTGGGGTCTGAATCTACAAGCCACAACATCTGGTGATTGGAGGTGGATCTGAAGCTACAAGCCACAACACCTTGTGATCGGAGGTGGCATCTCAAGCAACAAGCAGGAGCAACAATCGGCCAACAAGAGGGCAGCTCGGAACATCGATCGCATGTGTGGGTGAGTGCTTGGCTTTTCTTCTGATGTGGACCAGGTTCTAGAACAGGGTTAGATTTTAGAACTGGTAAAGAGAGTGTGGAAACGCCTTTAGGTTTGGTAGTTTGCACTGTTGTTTTGGAAGTAGCCGACACTCGGAGCGATCATGGACCTACAAAAGCTGCAGAAACCGGAACTGTTGCAATTGTGTGAGGAATTGGGAATTGATACAAGTGGTTTGGCACGAAAACCTTTGATTATAAAGGCAATCACAGATTTGGGAGCCGATGATGAGGAGCTCAGTGAAGCATGGAACCTCATCGGTCAAAAAAAGGAACAGCTCAGACAGCAGAAAGAGCGGGAAAAAGAGGAAAAGGAGCGGGAAAAAGAGCAGAAAGAGCGGGAAAAAGAGGAAAAGAGGCGTGAGCGTGAACTTGAGAGGGAAAAAGAGGAAAGGGAGCGCGAACGTGAGTGGGAAAAAGAGGAAAAGAAGCGTGAAAGAGAAGAAAAAAAGCTGGACCAAGAAATTGAGCTCCGGAAATTAGAACTAGAGTTGAGCAAGAGGTCGGGCAATTGTCCCCAGCTAGCGGTACCTCTTCTCAACAAGGAGGCAGATTTCAAGATGTCAAAGTACATGCAGCCATATGTGATATCAGGGGATATCGGTCTGTATCTGGCTAACTTTGAGCGAACCTGCGAAAAACTGTCCTTCCAGCGAGACACTTGGTCTCAGAGATTATTGACGGTTCTGCCCTGCGAGGCAGCGGAGGTTGTCGCGCGGCTAAGCAAGGAGGACGCGGACAACTACGAGAAGGTCAAAGCTTGCCTTCTGAGAAAGTATAGGCTTAGCGCCGAGGCGTTCAGACAACGTTTTCGGAAAGCTACTAAGTCCAGGGACGAGAGTTACCCTGAATTCCTGTACAATTTAAGAGTTAATTTGGGCGAGTGGCTAAAGAGCACAGATTCCTACAGTGATAGGGACGCTGTAGTCGAGCAAATTCTTTTGGAGCAGTTTTATAACTGCCTCCCAGAAAAAGAAAGAAATTGGTTACAGGACCGAGGCGAAATTAAGTCGGCAACTGAAGCTGCCGAACTTATTGAGGAGTATGCTTCGCGCCGACAATTCAGCAACCCAGCAGTGGATAGGCCCCGCAATCCCAAGTTCAGTGTGAAAAACCGTCAGGAAAGGCACTTTGCTAGAGTTGGAAACGAAGAAAGGAAGGTTTCTTCAGGCAAATTCCCTAGAAAGGACGGCAGTGAGAAAAGTGGGGAAGTGACCAACGTGCAGAACACAAAGAATAAGCTTGAGGCTAGGAAGCCGCTCACATGCTTTAGGTGTAATGAGCAGGGTCACATTGCCGTCAACTGCCGGAAAGAAAAGATTGCTTTCTCGTATGTCAGGGACTGCGATGAAAATATGCAGCTTTTAGAACCCTACCTGCATGACCTAGTAGTCAACGGGAAGCCTTGCAAGGTACTGCGCGATTCGGCCGCAACGATGGATGTTGTCCATCCGGCGTATGTATCGCCTTCCGACTATACAGGACAGTGTGCATGGATCCGACAGGTAGTTGAGGAACAGAGTGTGTGCTTGCCGATCGCGAACGTGGTCATCGAGGGCCCTTTCGGCGAATTAACAACCGAGGCTGCCGTTTCAGGAAAGCTTCCTAAGTGCTATCCGTATTTGTTCTCCAACAAATCGGACATGCTGCTGCGAAAGAGGGGCATCCTTTTCGGAGACAGAGTTGTGCAAGCCTTAACACGTTCAAAGGCGCGAGAACTAGCTACACTGCTCATTCCAGAAAAATCCACAGCGGAGGAAACGGCAGTTAAAACAATGGTAAATGCGGAAGATAGCAGGTCAGAAAACTTTGAGAGCGAGGCATCTCAGATAAGTCAACTTGAAAGTGAGCTTGATGAGACGCGGAATGAGGACGTTCTTGAGAGTAACCTCTTGCCGCCAGTGTCTAGTAATCTCACGAGACTTTTAAGTGGAACCCGAGAGGACTTAGCTATAGAGCAAGCCAATGATCCCAATATACAGGAGATAAGGGAGCGCCACCGCGCCACTAAGACAGCAAACAATATTTCTTTCGAGATGAGAAAGGGAGTGCTGTATCGCTTATTCAAGGATAAGCGCGGAGTAGAGCGGGACCAATTAGTCGTTCCCCAAAAGTACCGCGGAGACTTACTGCGACTTTCCCATGGCAGCTCGTGGTCATGTCACCTTGGAATAAAGAAAACAAAGCAGAGGCTGTTGCAAGAATACTATTGGCCTGGATGTTTTAAGGACACGGAAAATTTTGTACGGTCATGCGACACGTGCCAGCGGGTTGGAAAGGCGCAAGATAAGTGGAAAGCTCCGATGGTGTTAGTACCAATCATTACCGAGCCGTTTCACCGGTTAGTAATAGATATAGTTGGGCCACTTCCTGTGACCGAGTCAGGGTACCGTTATATCCTCACTATGTTATGCCCAGCCACAAAGTTTCCAGAGGCTGTTCCGCTGCGCGAGGTGACGTCCGAGAGTGTAGTGGATTCGCTGCTGTCAGTGTTTGCACGAGTTGGATTCCCTTCCGAGGTCCAAAGTGATCAGGGTAGCGTTTTCACGAGTGTCCTCACCACCTCATTTCTCGAGCGATGCGGCATTAAGGTAGTGCATAGCTCGATCCATCATCCGCAGAGCAACAGCGTAGAAAGATGGCACTCTGTTCTCAAACGAGTCCTGAGGGGACTGTGCTATGAAAACAAGCGCGAATGGGATACCTGCCTGCCTGCAGCGCTTTTCGCTTTGCGGTCAGTGCCGCACGAATCCACTGGATTTAGCCCAGCCGAGTTGGTGTACGGAAGGTCACTGCGCTCACCTTTGCGAATGGTGCGCGAAGCCTGGGAGGGGCGCGGAGAAGACCCAACAGTAGTAGAATTCATTCTGAACCTCTTGAATCGCTTACATAACACTAAGGAACTCGTTGAGGCCAGCATGAAGTCAGCCCAGGCTCGTTCCAAGGTGTACTATGATAAGTCAGCCCGTCAAAGGACGTTTTGTATCGGGGACCAGGTGATGTTGCTGAGAAGTTCAAGGCAGAATAAGCTCGAAGTACAGTGGGAAGGACCGGCTGAAGTCGTTGCAAAGCTTTCTAACACTAACTACGCAGTGAAAATTCCCGGTAGGCGTAAAGAAGTGCGCATTTATCATTGCAATCTTATGAAGCCTTATGTGCAGAGGGAAGCCGTGGTAAATCTAACGTTAAACCTTCCCGAGGAGATGGGGGACAACTTGATTTGCCTCAGCGGAAAAGGAAGCAACGCTCAGGAGCTTCTCAAAAAGACGGAGCAGAGAGGAGAACTAAAGAAATCCCAACTGTCCGATCTGGGCGAGATAATAACAGAGTTTGAGGCCTGCTTCGTGGACAGGCCAGGCAGAACTGATTTGACTGAGCACGATATTGAGCTGACTTCAGACGTGCCAGTGCGATCAAGGTGCTACCGATTTTCTCCAAGGCAAAGAGAAATTCTGGATAGGGAAGTAACTCGCATGCTGGAATTGGGAGTAATAAAACCCTCGGAAAGCGATTATGCTTCGCCTATGATCTTAGTAGAAGCTCCAGGTAAAGACCCTATGCCTGTGGTAGACTACCGAAAGCTAAATTCTCTCACCAGGGATCAAGTGTATCCTATTCCGAATATTGAGGAGAGAGTAGAACAGGTCAGTAGAGCGGCATATGTGACTACGCTGGACCTTACTCGAGGATACTGGCAAGTACCGCTCACTGAACGCGCCAGCAGATACGCGGCTTTCGTTCACTCCGACGGGCAGCTACCAGCCAACAATGATGAGTTTCGGGCTCAAAAATGCTCCATTTTGTTTTTCCCGACTCATGGATAGGGTTTTAAAGGGGTGTGAAACATTCGCGGTGCCTTATTTAGACGACATTGCGGTTTTTTCCGACTCATGGGCGGACCATATGGTACATCTAAGAGCTGTACTGAGCCTTTTGCGTCAAGCTGGACTAACCGTAAAGGCCGAGAAATGTTGCCTGGCAAGGGCGACCGTGGACTACTTGGGTCACAATGTAGGTCAAGGTTTCAGGAAACCCAGCGAGATTAAGATTTCTGCGGTAGCAGACTACCCGCGGCCGAGCACGAAGACGGAAATTCGAGCATTCCTGGGTCTGACTGGGTACTACAATCACTACATCCCTAACTATTCAGCTTTGGCTAGCCCTCTGACCGACGCTCTCCGCAAGACAGAACCGACAAATGTAGTCTGGGACGAACAAAAGGAAGCCTCCTTCGTAAACCTGAAGGCTGTGCTGATTAGCCGTCCGGTATTGCGAGCTCCAGACTATGGCCGAGAATTCACGGTCCAGTGTGATGCCAGTGATCGAGGGTTAGGTGCTGTTCTCTGCCAGAGAGATGACGACGGTAATGAGCACCCCGTGCTCTACTTGAGCAGAAAACTGAGTTCTAGAGAGAGGGCTTATTGCGCGTCAGAGAAGGAATGCGCTTGCATTGTATGGGCCATTCAAAAATTGCAGTGCTATCTTGGAGGGGCCAAATTCACCGTAGAGACGGACCATTGTCCCCTGGCTTGGCTGCAAACTGCGACATCGAAGAACAGTCGCCTTCTTAGGTGGAGCTTGATTTTACAGCAGTACAATTTTGAAATAAGATACAAAAAGGGGAAGTTAAATGGGAATGCGGACGCGCTTAGCCGCTCTTTCTAAGCGGTCCGAGATGTTCCTCACCATGTATCCAAATTGATAATCAGGTTTTTTTTTTTTTTCGTGCGCTTGAATATAGATGACTATGTAAAGCAGCACGTTTGGTTTTCGAGGCATACGTGGGTCCTGAACGTCTTGAGAGTGGGCTTTTCTCGAACAACAATGGCAGTTTTCTTTTGACCTGGTCTCTTCAGACGGGAGCCGAGTGCTTGCTTCGACATGTGGTTGAGTTTCAGATAGCTCAAGCAATTTGGCCTACAACAATCAAGACAACGCGACAAGCAACAGCGAGCTTCAAGCGTTCACGTGCAGGCCATTAAGTCGTCTCTTCATGCAGCAGCTGCGGCTGCTGCCCTCCGAGTCTCTTCTGGCGGGGGAGGAGGCTGTTACGACCAAGCATCCGCATTTGCGCGCTCTATTGTTCGCCTGTGGGCATGGAAAAGTTTTGTGAATATGTGGTGATGGTCCATTGGCTCTAAGTGAGCCTGTTTCCAGGAATCCTGTTTTGTAAGCATGTTTTGCTTTGTGAACAACCTGCAAATGCCAAATTGGCCCTGTCAAGAGAACGTCTGGAAAAACACAAAGAAACGTCCCCCTGCGGGAAATAGCAGGAAGTGCTTTCTTTTGTTCACCCTTCCAGTCGAGAAGTGCTATCCTCCAGTGATGAATGCCTCCTATCCAAAGGAGACGACAGAGTGACATGTCCGCTGACGTGCAGGACAAGAGAAGAGCATGACTCATACGGCCATTAAGTGATTTCCCGGGAATGCAGGAAAGATTTGCAATTGTCGAAAAGGGACCATGTTGGGAGCCCTATGCGGCGCCACGTGCACTCGGGTTTCTGAGAAGTAAAACCCCCAGAACCAGCCTGTGGTTTCTTTGCTGAAGAATAGAAATGTACCTCCTCTCCTCGCCGTTCCCAAGCTTTTCCCGCCAACAAGTGATCACGCCCAACGAATGAATGCCGGACCAGTCAGTGCTTCAGACCATCAGTGCAGTGATGTGTTCGATTGGATGCCGATACCTGAGGGGCGTGCCCTGGATTTGGTTGGTCAGCATCTTCAGAGAGGGGCTGGACATAGGGGGTTTTTAAGGACGCTGCAGAGCACGAAATGTCGCTCTGGGCCCTGGGTAAACGGCTCATCCAGTCGCTTCTCGCTATGAACTCTTAACGCTTGTCATTTTGCTGATGTACCCTTCTTCTTCATGTAAATATTCTTGTAAATACGTTTTCTCAAAGTGCCAGTAAACCTGCTTGTACATATTTTACCAACTTCGAAGATTCAGTCCTTCTTCAACCCGGAGTCTCTGCACGCTACCAAGTGAAGGCCGGGTCGCCATAGCCCCAGCGTCTCGACAGTATGTATGTATGTATGTATGTATGTATGTATGTATGTATGTATGTATGTACGTACGTACGTACGTACGTACGTACGTATGTATGTATGTATGTATGTATGTATGTATGTATGTGTATGTATGTATGTATGTATGTATGTATGTATGTATGTATGTATGTATGTATGTATGTATGTATGTATGTGTGTATGTATGTGTGTATGTGTGTATGTATGTGTGTATGTATGTATGTATGTATGTATGTATGTATGTATGTATGTATGTATGTATGTATGTATGTATGTATGTATGTATGTATGTATGTATGTATGTATGTGTGTATGTATGTATGTATGTGTGTGTGTGTGTGTGTGTGTATGTATGTATGTATGTATGTATGTATGTATGCATGTATGTATGTGTGTGTGTGTGTGTGTGTGTGTGTGTATGTATGTATGTATGTATGTATGTATGTATGTATGTATGTATGTATGTATGTATGTGTGCGTGTATGTATGTATGTATGTATGTCATGCGAATACGGGGGGAGGGGGTTACCTTCTGTAAATCCTCCCGAATCACGCGACCCTTTTTTGCGTGAATCAGGTATGACGTCACGTTTTTCAAGTCAGCCTGAATCACACAACACTGCTTCGTCACCTGAATCCAGTATGATGCCCTAAATTTTGCATGTAATCCTGATTCCCATGATAGATTATTCACGTAACTTCAGCAAAACCTCCTATCCCTCTTTTTTTTTTTATTACGTAAGCAATACTACGCCAGGTTTACCCGTCGCGTAAACCCGGCCGGTAGCGACGTTTAGAGCGACCGCAGGGGTAAGCCATCGGGTAAACCCGGTCGGCAGCCACGCCGCGCCGCAGGAGAAGAGGAAGAAGAAGAAGCTACGTCGACTTTGCTTACGCAACCTACCGGGTTTACAATAAGGCGGGAGCAGAACCGGACCTATCCCCACCCTTTGATGCGCACTGCTCCCCTATCCCCTGTCTGATAGGATCACCTTATTTTAAATCGCGGTCATAATTCAAACCGAATGCTTGTATTTAACTTTGGCGCCAGCGCCACAAGTAGCCTAAAAATATGAAACATTTCTTATGAGATCATGAATTTAACGCCACCTACTGTAAAGAATATGACTCACTCAAACTACGAATGTGCTTGTGTTCCTCGTTAGTATAGGGGTCAGTATCCCCGCCTGTCACGCGGGAGACTGGGGTTCGATTCCCCGACGGGGAGCGTCTTAGTTTTTAAACGCGAATTTAAGTACAACGTGCTGTTAAATAGCTATTTTTTTTATAAAATATTACCTCTCATGAAACCGTTCTGAATTTTATATTGTGAGCATTGTGTGGCTCTTCATCTTCCACACTGCTGAACGTGCTGCTTCATCTTCATCCTGCTCTCTCTTGTAGATACCCATCGTCATCGCGGAGTGCGCTTCGCTACAGTGTGCGACCAGGGCTTCAGGTCTCAATAAAACCTGATCCGCCAAGTCCGACCTTCGCGTTACCTTACACGTGGTGGAGGTGCTGGGTTTGGGAGGTTTACATGGATTTGTGAGGTTAAGACATATCGATTTGACTCATTCGTTTAAGGCAGGAGAAAAGCAAGAACAAAGGCCCTTGAGGCCAAGTTAGAAGGCTCTAAATACCCTGTTTATGTAGACGCGGCGGAATACAAAGGAGGCAACTCTTTTGCTATCGTGGGCGTAAACGACTCGGGTAAAACATTAATGGCAGGTTCAATAAAAACAAACTACTCAGGGACAGCGGAGGAGGCGCCTATCGCCATGGCGATGGTCAGCACCAAAGCGGTTACCATAATTAGCGACTCTAAATCTGCTATAAACAATTTTGCTAGGGGCATGATCTCCAAAGACACAGAGAGAATTTTAAGATATAAAGACTGGAACCAAAAAGAGGTGGAATTAATAGGGGTGCCGGCACACTCGGGGAACAAAGGAAACGAGTTGGCTCACAGTATAGCTCGAGGTTATGCCAGCCGAGCAGTGAGCCAGGTTGATTCCCCCAATTTATCGAGAGATGCACTTATCTCATTTCATGACTACACTAATCACTTTAAACTAGAAAGGCGGATATATCCTCCACCAGACATGAAACTAGACAAAAGGCAAGAAGCAATCTGGCGTCGGTTTCAGACGCGTGCCTTCTTCAGCCCTTCTAAATTAGCGCACATGTGCCCAGCACAATGCAATCCAAATTGTAAACACTGCGGCGAAATAGAAGGATACGATCACATATTATGGAGCTGCAAAAAAGCGCCGCCACCAGCGGACCTACTACCAGTCCCTTCTTTTGAGCGGTGGGAGGCTATACTGGCCAGCTCAGAACCGTTAAAGCAAGTTCAGGCTACTGAGTGGGCTCAAAAGGTCGCCGAGAGCAACGGTCTTGAGGCCATCTAAGTGTAGCGCCCACAAATCGCTCATTGCTGACAATAAATGTTTTCCAGTCCAAAAAATACACATAACTGAAAGCTTGTTGAACATCAGTAAGGTAGAAAGTTGGGCGAGTTGGTATATACACATTGTTGAAAACAAAAAATTAAAAAAAAAACACTACGCTAAAAAAGCACTGTGCTTGTCCAGTTCTTTAAGTGTTTCGTCGTAGTCTTTTTTAGCGCAGTGCATTTTTTCAACCTTGTTGAAAATCGCAAAATATTTTTAGAGCCCAACCGCTACGTTGAGGTTGTGATATCACTAGCTCTCTTGTGTCGACTAATGACATTAAGTAGTACGTTGCTCAAACGTAATTGGCAAACCTTTGGCTAAGTGCAATTTTAAGGTTTAAAACATTAAATTCTCACACGTGGCGCCAAACGACTTGAACAACAAAATTCGGAACTGTGACTTCATGTGTGAATTCCGTGGAAGACTCTGAGAAAGGTGGGTGCGCGGTCTGTTAACGTGTAAGCAGCTGAGAATGTCATAAGCTATAGAGTGAGGGTTGAGAGATCGCCGTGTGTTCGCAGTCAGCTTGTTCTGAATGTGTTACGATTCCCATCAGCAAGGCTCCACCGCCAGTGTTGGGAGGCGTCACTGGCCAGCCGGAAGCCTGTCTTCGAGCAGCTCCTGGTGGACCTGGCCACACTCGTTCGGAACGTCTCTGGGGCCCTGTAATTACGGCTCCACCAGAGAAGGCGGTGACGGTGAGAGAGATTGGTTGGTTGGTGTTGGGGGTTTAAAGTCCCAAAGCGACTCAGGCTATGATAGACGCCGTAGTGGAGGACTCCGGAAATTTCGACCACCTGGGGTTCTTTAACGTGCACTGACATCGCACAGCACACGGGCGCCTTGCGAAAAGCGGCCGCCGAGGCCGGGATTCGATCCCACGTCCTTGGGAACAGTAGTCAAGCGCCTTAACCACTGCGCCACCCCGGCGGGGCGGTGAGAGAGTGAAAGAGAGAGAGAGATAGAAAGAAGAAACATTGATTTAGCCGGATAGTTATGTAGGGCCGAGTTACATTGCCCTACTAGCTTGTTGGCGACCTCATAGGCGCGCTTGAGGATCCGGTCTTGGGGGTCTCCCCTGATGGGGCTGGTACAGGTGGGTCACCGCCGCTTGCGGCAGGGGCTAGCCTGGCACCGAATTTTTATCTGTTCTAGGCCGTCATTGCACACGCCACCGCTGGTGGTGGACGACGGCTGTTGTTGCGGCGCGCGTCTTTCTTTCCCTCTTCCTTTTCTTTCTTATCTATATTCTCTTCTATCTGCACGAGGCAGCGGAGGTGGCTCAGCTACAGAGCCAGTAGCAGGCCGTGCATTTTCTTTTCTTTCTTACTACAGCCACAACAACAACAACAACAACAGGATCCGGTCTTGTATGCCCGGGTCCGAGTTGCGCAGCAGGGTCTTCCAGTCATCTGGACAGAGGATTTCTCCTAATTCTGGAGGGGGGGGGGGGTCCTCCTTGCATCCCCAGAGTATATGGTTGAGGGTAGCTCTCTAATCGCACAGTCTGCAGTCAGGAGAAAATTGGCTGGGGAAAATATGTGAGAGAACTACCGGGTTTGGAAAGGAGTTTGTTTGGAGTCTCCTCCAGGTAATTTCGTGTTCTTTACTAAGCCGCTCGTGCGGAGGCGGAAACTTCCTTCGTTCAAGGCAGAAGTAGTGGGTTAAGTCGCGTGAAATGATATCAGGTTATGCTTGGCTGTCCCCAGAGCGGAGGTGGTCACCGCCCGGCCGACTAAACCTCGGGCCGTCTGGTGAGCCGCCTCGTTTCCAGGGTTGCCAGAATGTGCTGGTATCAAAATAAATTTAATGCCCCTATCTGGGAAGGTAATTGTGCAATTGTACCTCGGGCGAAATTGAGTATGGCAGTCTTGGAGTCGCTGATGATAGTATCTGCCTCGGAATTTGTAATGGCTAAAGCGATGGCTGCCTCCTCAGCCATTGCGGATGTGCGTACACGGATGGAGGCCGAGAGGGCTGTGGCTTGTGTTCCCGTAACCCCTGCCACTGCAAATGCTCTTTTTGGAACTGCATACTCAGCCGCATCAACGTAGATAACACCTGGTTGGTGCTTATGAGTCTTATGAAGAGCCAGGGCCCTGGCCATCCTCCTACCCTCGTGGTGTATAGGATGCATGTTTTTTTGAAGAGGCTTAATGGTGAGCCGTTTCCTGATTGATGTGGGTACATCTCTCGGTTCATCTATTTCTGGCTCTGAATTTGCGTCCAGTGCGCCGAGGATGCTTCTGGTTGTTTTAGTTTTTGTCAGCCGCGCCATCTGTGTGGTGATGTGGGCCGCGCAAAGTTCCTCTAGCGTGTTGTGAATGCTGAGTTGAAGAAATATTTCTGCAGCTGTGTAGTGAGGAAGCCCTAGTACCGCTTTGAATGCTTGTCTGATGAGGCACTCCAGCTTGGTCTTCTCTGCGGCATAGAGCTGTAGGTAGGACACTGAGTAGGTGAAGCGGCTAAGAACATATGCCTGCACTAATCTGCACAGGTCTTTCTCTCTCATGCTCCTTCTCCTGTTGGCAATTAGTTTAATCAGACCGCTTGTCTGATGGGTAGTGGCAGAATGCCTGTTAATCGTCTCCGAATTCTTGCCATTACTCTGGATGAAGAGACCCAGCACCCTCAGTGTCTGGACTTCTGGTATGGGTTGTCCGTTAACCTTAACAGTAATGGGAATAGAATCTTGATGTGCCCGCCTACCTCTTCCCTTACCTCGAATGACGAGGAGTTCAGATTTAGGCTGCGAGCAAGGGAGTCCTGCTTGTGCGGCGTAATTTTCTACCTGGTCAACTGCCAATTGCAGAGTTTCGTCGATATCGCCCTCGTTACCTTTCGCCCTCGTTACCGTGGAGGTGGAGGTAGTGGTTATTTTATTTAGATACAAAAGAAAGGAAAAGATGTTTGCCAGCCCCGGTATCTGCTATCTGATATGTGAAACACCTGAACTGGGTCAGCGGAAATAAAGGGATAGCGAGGAAGGGGTAGAGGAAATCAAAGAGGTGAGCGATAGAGAGAAAGGAAAGGGTAGGTAAAAATAAAAAAGAAATATATACACTATAGAACAATATACAGTAGTTTGCTTGAGGCCCACCCGCAAAAAAGGGGGCGCAGATTTGGAATTTCGGCTAGTATACCCGGGATGCGGATGAGTGCCAAATTGAAGAGAAATGGTGAGAGGACCGAGCCTTGCGATGTACCTTGTGTTCCTAACGTTATTGGGGTGGATGTTATGTTTCCTAGTGTTATGAGAGCTGTCGAAGGTGGCCCTTGGCCCATTTTTCGACTGAGCGTCGCCGGTGCCTTTCTTTTAGAAATAAATATAAAAAAAGAGGTGGAAAAAACAGCCCCCACATATCGTCACACACAACAACAGCAGCAGCAACAATTTGGTGGTGACATTTTCATCTCTTAATAATCTAATAACTCTTGCTGGTTACCGCATTCTGTCCTGGGAGTATGCCGACGTGAAATAATTTTTTTTCGTAAAGATCTGTGAAACATTTAATTCTTGGTTTTTCGAGTTGTCGGCATGCAATTAAACAGTGTTTAATTTAACCACTTCATCACGTAGTTCACAAAGATTTCCTTGTGTCGTAGATCTGAAACTGTTCATAGGATACGTCAAATGCGAACGAACATAAGACGACATCAATAAAGTGTTCTGTTTGGAAAAAGCTTTGTTAGACGTTATACATTGACATGTGTGATGACAAATGTCCAAAACTGAAAACGCCCCGCCGCGGTGGTGCAGTGGTAAGAAGCCCGACTACTGTGCCGGAGTTCCCGGGTTCGAACCCGACCGCGGTAGCTGCACTTCGATGGAGGCGAAACGAAATGGCGTCCGTGTGCTGTGCGATGTCAGTGCACGTTAAAGATCCCCAGGCGGTCGAAATTACTCCGTAGCCTTCTACTACGACTCCCCTTTCTCTCTTTCCACTTCAACTCTCACCTTCCTCCCTTACCTTACGACTTGGTGGTGGTGGTAGTAATAACTTTATTAAAACAGAGGAGTTTGGGGCATGCATGCCCTTGGGCCCCCGCACGGCCCCACTACACTCAAACGTTCATGTTCCTATGGTTCATGACGTCGGCAGCCCAGTCTGTGGCGATCTTCTGCCGAACCGGGTCCTCAGAGTGTAGCAGGGTCTCCCAGTCCTCCCAGGTGGTAAGGTGATCTACACCCCGCGGGGCAGGATTCGCCGGGCATTGGAACAGGATGTAGGCGAGGGTGGCGATGCAAAGGGTGCAGGAGGGATTGGTGAGGGTGTGGTGGTAGCGAGACGCGGGAGGGTGCGCGTTTGTAGTCGTCGCCAGAGCGTCTGGTGGTAGTTGTCTAAAGATGGGTGAGGTGGAGGATAGAGTGGTCGCTCGGCCCGATAGGCCTGCGTTAGCTCACTGAAGGAGTGCATGCGATCGCGCGTGAATCCCGGATCGGAGGCCGCCGGCGTTCGGTTTAAAGAACCTCGGGCTAACGCATTGGCGGCCTCGTTACCGGGATTCCCGTAGTGCGCAGGCACCCATATCAGCTCCACATAGCGGAGTGGGTTAGCGGCGGGCGAGTTCAGTATGCTGAATGCAGAAATGTGAACTCTACCACGCGCAAAATTGAGTAGCGCAGTTTCCGAGTCGGAAATTATGTAGCGTGATTCCGTGTGTGCAAGCGCGTAGGCGATGGCTGCTTCCTCGGCTGCCTCCGAGGAGGTGACCGAGGGGAGGGGGACAGTAGCAACAGGCTGCAGGAAGGAATTTGTGACGGCCAATACCGCTCCCTCATTCGTGCATGCGGCGTCCACCCATACGGCGTCCGTTTCGGAGCCGTAGTATTTGTGGAGCGTCGCTGCTCGGGCTCGGCGGCGTTGCTCGTTATACTGGGGGTGCGTGTTGCGAGGGAGAGGCTTGATGAGAAGGTCTTGGTGGAGGGGGCGAGGTATGGGAAGGAAGGTAGGGTCATCCGCTAGGACTCGAATGCCTACAGTCTCCAGGATATGGCGACCGGTGGAGGTCTTGGTGAGACGCAAGTATTGGGCTTGGCGATGGGCCTCCACAAGCTCCCCAATTGTGTTGTGGAGGCCAAGCTGTAGAAGGCGTTCTGCGGAAGTATTAATAGGGAGATGTAGGGCCGTCTTGAACGCCGTGCGCAACATGACATCCAAGGCGTCCGTTTCCTGCCTGTTGAGTCGGAGATGGGGGACTGTGTATAAAAACATACGTGTTTCATCCGTCGATACTCCAGCATGACGTGGGCTCCAGTCAACATGAGGAAGTTGGGGGGTGACCGTGTCGTTTCTAACTTGACCAGCCGCGTCCCGTTCCGGACGGCTCCTAAACTGGAACGCTACTTCTGAGACGGATCGGACCTTTCCGTACAGGGAAAGCGCCGCAGCGAGAGCCTCGTCGCTGACGCACGGGGGAAGACGGTAAACCGTCACAGCGGTTCCGGTGTCCTCAGCGGAAGTGTGCCATACTGCGCCTTTTCCTTCCTGTGAAACAATTAAGACGAAAGCCTTTAATGGATGCTGTCGTGGACAAAGTGTGCCCCGCTTTTGCGGCGTTCTGATTGGCCGAGGCGGGTGCGTCCCTGCCATCTGCAATGCCACGCTTGAACGCGCGCCAAGGAACGCCACCCGAAAAGAGCGATGGTGTACTGTCCAAACTCACACTTGCGGGAGAAAGTGTGATAGATACTGCGCCTTTCTGTTCCTGTAAACCAATTATAATTATATTGACACATGCCATTCATAGGCGACGAAGATTTGAACCGGCGATTCGGAGAAGACGACGAAGCGAAACAGTGCTCCGCTTTCGTGCTGCCCTGACTGGCTGTTGGTGTCCTTCGGTGTCAGAGTGCCAGAACGCCTTCTGTGTAACGTTACGTTACAAATCTGGTGGAGGAATCGCCAGGTATCGATCCAGTCCTGCAGAATCAACCTGCCAATACGGAGCTTACCCCCGTACATCAACGCCTCGGCCGCCGCCTACGTGGAGAGCCCCCTGAATTCGGACCCCTTCCGGCTGCTACCAGAACGACGCATCCTCAGACGGCCGTCGAACCTGCTGCAATGACATCTGAGAGCAGGCTTCCCACCCACATCCTGTGTCATCAGCCGCGAACGCCCCCCTCCTTTCATGGCGACGTGTTCGAGGACGCCGAGGACTGGCTTGAGAACTACGAGCGAGTTGCTCGTTACAACGGGTGGACTGATGAGCGCAAGCTCCACAACGTGTACTTCGCCCTTGAAGAGTCTGCACGGACATGGTTTGAAAACCATGAGGCTGCCTTCCCATCCTGGGCAGCCTTCTGTCGTGATTTCAAAGCCACCTTTCCTAGCGCCGACCGCCGGGAGCGAGCAGAAGCTGCGCTACACTCGCGCAATCAGCGCCCGAACGAGAGCGTGCGTATGTTCTTTGAGGACATGACACGCCTTTTCAAGCGTGCAGACCCACAAATGCCTGAAGATAAGAAACTGCGTCACCTGATGCGGGGCGTTAAACAAGAACGTTTCGCCGGACTGGTGCGCAGTCCACCGCGCACTGTGGCGGAGTTTCTCAGCGAGGCAGCGACCATGGGGACAACGCTGCAACACCGAGCCCGTCAGTACAACCGTGACGTGAACATCATTGGGTCCGACGCACCTCCTGTGCATATCGGCAGCGACATGGACGCGCTACGAAATCTCATCCGTTCTGTCGTGCGGGAGGAACTGCAAGCGCTCCGGATGCCTTGCAACACAACAGCTTTTCCTTCACTGGCTGAAGTCGTCCGGGACGAGGTGCGTATGGCAGCTCAGCAAGTTGCTGACGTTCCCCAGCAGCGCGTTCCCCACCAGACGATCGACGCGAGGCCCACCTACGCGTCCGTATTACGTAGGGCTCCCCCGCCGGATCATAGTATCAACGCCGCAGCTCCAGCAATGGAGCCGCAGGGTCCTCGCATGGAGGGACTCGCATGGAGCCGCATGGGGCCTCACTACTCCCCTCCGCCAATCTACCAGCGACCCCGTCAAGTATGGCGGCCCCCCGGGACCGTCGCCCCCTGTGCTATCATTGCGGGGAAGCCAGTCACCTTTACCGGGCGTGCCCGTACCGCCGCGTCAACATGCGGGGTTTCGCCTCGGAGGAACTCCACCCTCGGAATGACGAACGGCCTACTGAGATTGCAAGCGACCTTGCAGCACGACAGTATCCCGTAACGTCCGGTTACCAAGAGCGTCGGTCTACGTCCCCGACGAGCTACCGCTCTACAAGTCCCCATACTTCCCGACGCCGCTCCTCTCCCAGCCCTAGCCGGGAAAACTAATACCAGCGGCCTTCGGAGGCAGGGTCGCTGATGTCGGGAAATGTGAAGATCCTCCGTCATCGTCAGGCCGACCCGACGAGATTTCGCTTGTGTCAGGTAGCGACAGCATCCGGCATACTACCTCCGATTTATGTGTAACGATTGATGGAGTGGATGTCACCGCGTTACTCGACACTGGTGCCGATTATTCAGTAATGAGCCGTGGTCTCGCCCGAGAATTGAAGAAAGTTTTGACACATTGGTCCGGCCCGAAAATTCGCACGGCGGGAAGTCACTTGATCGAACCTGCAGGCAAGTGCACAGCGCGGGTCGGCATCCGTGGTTTTGTGTATGTCGGAGAATTTATCGTGCTTCCTGAGTGTTCGAAAGACTTGATCCTCGGTCTAGACTTCCTGCAGACCAACGGCGCTGTCATTGACCTGAAAGAAGCGCGTGTTTCCTTTTCGACGAAACGAGCCGTGGCGCGCATTGAAAACGAAGATCCGGGTCTGAACGTTTTGCGTATAGTCGACGATGACGTGAGGGTTCCGGCACGTTCTAGTGTGTTGGTTCTTGTAAAGCATGACTTATTCCACGATTACGAGGGCATCGCGGATGGGCACCTTCCGCTACTACTCGAGAAGGAATTAGCCGTTGCTCGAGGACTCGTACAACTCCAGAACAGTTGTGCTACTGTCCTCCTGACAAATTTTGCTAAGGAGATGCGGCATCTCGCCAAGGATACGGCTGTTGCCGTCCTTCACGATGTTACTGCCTTGCCTCATTTATGCACCACCGGAGCGAACCCTAAAGAGGAGGCCGCACCTTGTCATGCTCTGCAGACCGTTAAAATTAACCCCCACTTGAGGCCCGATCAGAGGAATCTTCTTTCGGCTCTTCTGAGCGATTTTGCAGACTGCTTCGCCACAGGCTCTAAGGTTGGTCGTACTCCTGTCGCCAAGCACCGAATCATCACCGATGAGACCACGTTACCGGTATGCCAGCGCCCGTACCGGGTTTCTCCTAAAGAACGTGACGCCATTAAAATGCAAGTGGATGAAATGCTTGCGGACGACGTGATCCAGCCTTCGACGAGCCCATGGGCATCGCCAGTGGTCCTTGTCAAAAAGAAAGATGGCACCTTGAGATTCTGTGTCGATTACCGAAAGTTAAATAACGTGACTAAAAAGGACGTCTATCCGCTGCCCAGGATTGATGATGCCCTCGACCGACTACGCGACGCCAGGTACTTCTCCTCATTAGACCTCAAAAGCGGATACTGGCAAATTGAGGTGGATCAGAGAGACCGAGAGAAGACTGCATTTGTGACGCCCGACGGCCTATACGAGTTTAAGGTGCTTCCGTTTGGTCTTTGCTCTGCACCGGCCACGTTCCAACGTATGATGGACACGGTTTTATCAGGTCTGAAGTGGCAGTCGTGCTTGGTGTACTTAGATGATGTTATTTTCTCGCCTACTTTCGAGCAACACTTGGACCGGTTGCGCATCGTGCTTCAAGCACTCAAAGGCGCGCAACTAACGATCAAGCCTGAGAAATGCCACTTTGCTTTCAAGGAACTACGCTTTCTCGGCCATGTTGTCAGTGCACAGGGCGTTCTCCCTGATCCCGAAAAGACTACCGCAGTGTCAAATTTTCCACGCCCCACCGACAAAAAGGCACTTCGACGATTTCTAGGTCTTTGTTCATACTACCGACGCTTCGTCCAAGATTTTTCTAAGATAGCTGAACCACTGACAGCACTAACCAGAGAAGACATACCCTTCCTGTGGGGAGACGATCAAGAACAAGCCTTCAAGGAGCTTAGAAGCCGCCTACACAGACCCCCAATACTCGCCCATTTCGATGAAGACGCCGCAACCGACGTACATACTGATGCCAGCAACGTTGGCCTCGGCGCGATACTCATTCAGTGGCAAGGCGGAATAGAACGGGTTATCGCCTACGCGAGCCGAACACTCTCACGATCAGAGGCGAACTATTCGACAACAGAGAAGGAGTGCCTTGCGGTAATCTGGGCCATCAGCAAGTTTCGACCATATTTGTGTGGACGACCCTTCCGTATTGTCAGCGACCATCATTCCTTGTGCTGGCTGGCAAGCCTTAAAGACCCGTCTGGACGCTTAGCTCGTTGGAGCCTCCGTCTTCAAGAGTATGACGTCACTGTTGTGTATAAGTCGGGACATAAACACCAAGATGCGGATTGTTTGTCACGCGCGCCATTGGACTCCACTGCAGTGGAAAACGCCGACGATTTTCCCTTTATTGGGGCCATTACCCAATCACATATGGCTGACCTTCAACGCAAGGACCCGGAGCTGGCGCCGCTCATCGATTATCTGGAAGGACACGGTGGTAGAGTACCGCTTGTTTTTCGTCGTGGCTTGCAGTCATACGCTTTACGAAGTGGAGTTCTCTACAAGCGCAATTTTGAAAGATCCAAAGAGACATTTCTACTCGTAGTGCCTACGCACCTACGGCCTGACATCTTAAGCGCTTGTCACGACGAACCGTCCTCCGGCCACTTGGGAGTTAGTCGTACGCTTGCAAGAATTCGGGAGAAATACTATTGGCCGAAATTATTACCTTCAGTGCGATCTTACGTAAAAACCTGCCGTGATTGTCAACGCCGAAAGACTCCACCCGTGAAACCAGCTGGATTTCTTCAGCCGATCGCTCCACCGAAAACTCCTTTCCAACAAGTGGGGATGGATCTTCTTGGTCCTTTCCCGAAGTCAAGTAATGGAAAGCGTTGGATTGTTGTCGCGACGGAATACTTGACCCGATATGCTGAGACCGCGTCGCTCACAAATGGAACTGCCGCCGAAGTCGCAGAGTTTTTTGTCCACGACATTGTGTTGCGTCATGGCGCTCCGGCTGTTATCATTACCGATCGCGGGGCAGCTTTTACGGCCCGCCTGACTAAGGCTGTACTGAACCTTACACACACTAGCCATAGACGGGCCACGGCATACCACCCACAAACTAATGGCTTGGTGGAAAGGCTAAACAGAACTCTGGCTGACATGCTGTCTATGTACGTGGATATAGAGCATAAGACCTGGGATAAAATCCTCCCATATGCCACGTTCGCATATAATACGGCACTTCAGGAGACGACGCGGCTCACACCCTTCGAGCTTGTCTTCGGCCGTCGAGTGACCACTCCACTGGATACAATGCTGCCCGTATACACCGACGACGAAGATGAGCTTGACCTGGACATCGCTAGTTTTACCCAGCGTGCGGAAGAAGCACGGCAGCTGGCAAGGCAGCGCATATACCTACAACAGCAACTAGACGCCGACCGTTACAACAAGGGACGGCGCTTCGCTGCCTACGAGCCTGGAGACTATGTCTGGATTTGGACGCCCGTTCGTCATCGTGGGCTGTCTGAAAAATTGCTGCGCCGGTACTTCGGCCCATATCGTGTCCTCCGCCGCCTCAGCGACGTTACTTACGAAGTTGAATCCGCGACCCAAGATCCCTCAAGCCGCAGACGACGCAAGTTCACTGATGTTGTACACGTCGTCCGGATGAAACCCTACCACGATCGCCCCGCTGACTATTCTTGAGACTGATGGTGCCCCGTTTTGTGTTGTGGTATCCCACACCAACCTAGCATAACATCTGTCAGCTCATCGCATCAAGCAGCATTTGCAGCATCGAGGCGATGCTGCCAGAAGGGGGGCAATGACACATGCCATTCATAGGCGACGAAGATTTGAACCGGCGATTCGGAGAAGACGACGAAGCGAAACAGTGCTCCGCTTTCGTGCTGCCCTGACTGGCTGTTGGTGTCCTTCGGTGTCAGAGTGCCAGAACGCCTTCTGTGTAACGTTACGTTACAATATGTAGTACTGCAACGAATGTCGACAAGTAGCTAACGATGGGAGGCAAATTTTAGGATAGGAAGGGTATACGCGCTTTCAGAGGCCCTCTAATCTTCAGGCGAAAGCCTTTAATGGCTCATAGTGTTGTGGAGTGTGTCCCGCTTTTACGGCGGCTGTATCGTGGCGTTCCTTAGCTCGCGTTCAAGTCTGGGATTGCAGATGGCAAGAACGCTAGACAAGATGAGGCTTCTTAGGCTTTCTCCTTTCAATACTTTAGTCGCTAAAGTCCCTGGTAATTATTATTATTATTATTATTATTATTATTATTATTATTATTATTATTATTATTATTATTATTATTATTATTATTATTATTATTATTATTATTATTATTATTATTATTATTACACAGTTAAGAACAGGAGAGTATTCTTTGTATTGACACGACTTCCATTCACCGATGGTTGCTTTACCATGAACAATTTGTAGTTAATTCATTATCCCAGACAGACTGCCACATTCTTAGTTTCCACTGTGCCAGTTTGAGACCATATTTGTAAGTACTGCTCCTTTTCTCCAGTTCACCTTGGTTAGCCCATCCAGAACAAGCTCAACCAACCATAACCGCAGCTTTACGCTACGTATACCCAGGCATAGCAGAGCTAAGCCACTGCCATTTTTTTTTCGTGTGTACTTGTTTAAAAGAAAGGAAAGGCGCTGTATGTCTTTGACCTTCAAGATTGTTCAGGGTGACATCAAACAACCCAGGGCCACTTCCGTTATAATAATTGGTTTAAAGGAAAGGAAATGCGCTGTGTCTCTCACACTTGATTTGTGGACACCTGAACCACGCCGTAAGGGAGGGAAGGGCGGAAGGTGGGCATAAAATTATACAGAAAAAGGAGCCGGGCTGCGGAGTAATTTCGCCCATATGGGGACCTTTAAAGTGCGCTGACATAGGGGCGAGGCGGGGTGGAGGAGGGTGGCTGATCCTGGCCCTGGTCAAGGCCTCTTCACATCCTCCTCCTCCTCGCGCCTACGTCATCACACTACGACGGAGCTCTTTCGTCGTCTCATGTCTGGGCGCATATCCGGGAGGCGGGTGCGAGGGGTGCGAGTGGTTAGTCTAGGTGGTGGTGTTCATGCTCCAACTGCAGTGCGAGATTTCGCCTTTGTGCAACGTGTGTCGCAAAAGTTTTGCTGATTTTTTTTTTAGAAATAAGCACTGGATGAGTGGCGGTGACAGGTCTGCGCTGATGCTGCAGTGTTTTCATCAAGTGTGCACGTTTTGAGAATGCCTGGACATTGCTGTGTACCGCGGTGCCGCAAAAACTATGATGGTGGGGATACAGTGAGTGTCTTCACGTTCCCATCGTACCCAGTGAGAAGGGCTCAGTGGATAAAAGCCATCCATCGTGCCGATTTCACATCAGGAAAGCGATCGGTGGTAAGCAAATATTCATCTTTACTATTTGTTATCGTCAACTTCTTTGCATCATTAACGCTACATAGATACTCCGAGATTATGTGTACGTGATACATACCTTAAAAATAACGAGGGACTTTAGCAAGTAAAGTAGTGGAAGGCGAAAGCTCGAGAAATCTCATCTTGTCTAGCGTTCCTGACATCTGCAATCCCACACTTGAACGCGTGCCAAGGAACGCCACGCTACAGGATCGCGATGGCGTACCATCCAAACGCACACTTGTCGGAGAAAGTGCGACGGATACTACGCCTTTCCTCCAGAAGTCTCATCTTGTCTAGCGTTCCTGCATCTGAATTCCACACTTGAACGCACACCGAGGAACGCCAAGTGACAGCTGCCGCAAAAGCGGGACACACTTTGTCCACGACAGTATGAGCCATTAAAGGCTTCCGCTTTAAAAAAGAAAGTTTCCATAGCTATGCTGCGAACCTTAATCTATACTACGTGAATGTGACTTAGAGACACAACATTACTGATATTTAGTGCGCGCGGACTTTAATCTAAATTGCGATCGTTAGAACCTTAAAAGATAGGGCTGCTGGTTTTTTTTTTACCTTCAGGTATTGCGTCCTTCGAACGTCTCATTTCACATAATAAGCCTGCAAGCGTCCCTTTAAGCCTGCGGACATGGTCGACAAAACAAGTTACGTGGATGCGAAGACAGGAAAAGTGATTGCAGCTAAGCTGAAGCTGGTACGACTTCGACCTGACGCAGTACCAAGCATACTCCCAAACTGCCCAGCGTATCTTTCTGGTCCAGCTACAAGTGCCTCTCGAGAGTATTTTTTAATAAATACTTTCATACTCGATACATTTTACGTATTTATTGAGCTGAAATCAATTCTAGAGCCAAAAAATAAAGCCCACTGCTGATCGTAGAGTTACGTGTTTTGAGTGCTATGAAATCATTGCGAAACTTTCTTCCATTTGTTTCCAAAACGAGTACACAGACTTAAGAATGTCCCAGCGTTAATAGAGCTGACTTTCTGAAGCTATGTTTATATCCGTAGCGTTATACTAACACTGGCACAATAAAAGTGCTTCTGGCTTTTCATAAACTCATTTAGATTATGTGCTGTTTCCCGAAACTTTAATCTTTAGAAAATCAGCTGCATGATTATACAAACGTTTACTTGCGATATTGCAGCCGACTAAAAAGTTATGTATTACCTTCCTCCCTTCCCTAACGGCGCGGTTCAGGTGTCCACAGAAACAAGTGTGACAGATACTGCGCCTTTACTTTCCTATGAACCAATAATTATTATTATTATTATTATTAAACAACGGGGCTTAAAACACCAAAGAATGTTTTCGCATGCGGCAACAAACACAATTCTAATGAAACAAGAATAAGCCCGTAGCAACGCGCAGCAGCGCGCAGCTTCCGCGTTCGTCGTAGTGTGATGACGTCACGGAGGAGCGGAGAGGCCTTGAGTAGTCTAGGTGGTGTTGCCCTGGTGGGGCTGGGACAGATAGGTCACCACTGTTTGCGGCGTGGGCTAGCCTGCCACTGAATTTTTATCTATTGTAGGCCGTCATTACACCCGCCACCGCTTAGGTGGTGGGCGACGGCTGTTACGGCGGACGTCTTTCTCTCCCTCTTCTGTTTCTTTCTTCTCTACTTTCTCTCTTCTGTCCGCACGAGGCAGCGGAGCCCCGCCGGGGTGGCGTAGTGGTAAGACGCCCGACTACTGTGCCGGAGTTCCCGGGTTCGAACCCGACCTCGGCGGCTGCGTTTCGATGGAGGCGAAACGAAGTGGCGTCCGTGTGCTGTGCGATGTCAGCGCACGTTAAAGATCCCCAGGTGGTCGAAATTACTCCGTAGCCCTCCACTACGGCTCCCCTTTCTCTCTTTCCACTTTCACTCCCACCTTCCTCCCTTCCCTTACGGCGCGGTTCAGGTGTCCACAGAGCAAGTGTGACAGATACTGCGCCTTTCCCTTCCTGTGACCCAACCAACGAGGCAGCGGAGGTGGCTCAGCTACAGAGCCAGTAGCAGGCCCGTGCATTTTCTTTTCCTTCTTCCTACAGCCACAACAACAACAGCGCTGACATCGCACAGCACAAGACGCCTCACATATCACTACAGCGGAGGCAGTAGCCATTGCTCTCGCACTTTCCACTTTTAAAGCTAAAGTAGTCGTGACTCACAGCGCGCCGTTTTTAATTTTAATCATGGCCGTATTTCAGCCGAAGCGTTTCGCGTACTCATATCAAATCCTCCTAAACACCTAACCCTCCTGCTATGGGCGCCAGCCTACATGAGTCTCAAAGGTAAGGAGGGAGCACATGAGCTAGCTCGAGGGCTCACTTTCCGAGCAGCTTATCATCCCGCCCCCAAAATGCCTTGGTCAGGAAGGACACCATAATCACTTCACGCGACCTCCAACACTGTCGTCTTTCTCACCAACTCTATCCAGGTCCGCACCAAGAACTTACAAAGACAGAGGCCGTCATATGGCGCCAACTCCCGACGGACACTTTCCCCAATCCCATAAGAATCCATAATATATTTCCTGAACGGTATATGCCGATGTGTAAGCAATCCCAGCAGACCTCCTTAATATGGTATGGACTTGTCCACGACAACACATGCCAACACCAACACAGCATACCTGGGAGGCTCGTCTACGCAGCTGTATACCTGGACGACCAACGACAGATTATCGGTCTCCCTCTAGAGGCTGCCAGATTCCAAGGAGTCTTGGCCGACCCCTAGATCTGGGCCCCTTGACTGTTTAATAAATGTTTATCTTTCCATGGAAATCTTACCACTCGCCGCGAAATTTGCAGGTTAGTATTTTACAAGGCTGCACGAAAAGAAACGATTATTGAATATTTGTGGTGTGCCCTGAAGAGAACATTGATGCAATGAAACGTGTATTGTCTTTGCTATCTTGTATTTCCGCTTCTGGTTGAGCACCGTTCTTTGATATATATCTAAGAACGTTGCTGTTGAGTGACGTTGACAGCAATCCTTGACCTAGGAATGTCACTTAAAGGGAAACATTGGATACCACCTTGCTAACTGTCGAAAAAAATGGCAGCTAGTCAAGCCCAAATCCTTAATGAAATCAAGGCTGTAAAAGAAAGGCGTGGAGCTATCGATAAAGAAGACAAACAGCTGACATTGGGAGTCGCAGCCCTAAAAGAGCGCCAACCTCACCCGACGTTCCTGATGGTTCTGTAGCGGGCAATGCCGTGCAAGACATTTCTTCCCTGCTTTCTAATATTCAGTCAGTATGAGATGATGCTGAGAATAGATTGCGTCGAAACAACTTTTTTTGCTTTGGCATCAATGATGTATAAGATGAAAGCTGGGCAGATTCTGAACAGAAAATTATTGCGTTTGGTTTTGGTTTGGTTTGTGTGGTTTAACGTCCCAAAGCAACTCAGGCTATGAGAGACGCCGTGGTGGAGGACTCCGGAAATTTCGACCACCTGGGGTTCTTTAACGTGCACTGACATCGCACAGCACACGGGCGCCTTGCTTTTCACCTCCATCGAAAAGCGGCCGCCGAGGCCGGGATTCGATCCCGCGTCCTTGGGAACAGTAGTCGAGCGCCGTAACCACTGCGCCACCCCGGCGGGGTGGATTATTGCGTTTTCTTCAGAGCACCTAGAGGCTGCTTTCAATTTGAAAGTGTTCGTAGAATAAGCAAATCGAAATCTGATAGGTGCATACCAATGATAGCCAAGATGCCATTCTTTAAAGACGAACAGAAGATCCCTTCAAAGGGGCACAGACTAAAAGATACCAGTTTTGCTATCTGCGAGGATCTTTCTGCACCAACTCGTGAAGCTAGAAGGAAGCTGACTAACCTTACTTGAAAAACTTCGAATGGACAAACAAACGTATTCGGTCACGTTAGTCGCACCATAGCTCAATGCAACGGGCTTGCGACGGCGTTCTCAAACATGTCATACTCCTGTGCTCCGACGCTGTCTGTTTCGTTTTTTAACGTCCGAAGCTTGATGCCTAAACGCGATCGCCTCTTTTTCTTTCCTCAAGGTAGCGAATGGGATATTAGTTGCTTTAAACGAGACATGGTTGCATGCAGATATCAATGACAGTGAAATCTTTTCTAACGCCCATCTTACGATATCTGCAGACAGGATCATACAGATAAAGAAGGGGGTGGGGTGCTTCTTGCTCTTAAAAAAAAGTTGCCACCCATCGTTATTACCCCCAATTTTGACCTTGAAATAGTATGGGCCGCTGCATAACCATCCCCTCGAATTACTCATTGAGGTGTGCTACCGTCGACATGACTGTGGGATTTCCTTCATTCATAATCTCGGCTCTAGCATTTCCGCCGCTGCTGACCAGTGTTCGCTTATTGCATTTAGTTGCTCGGTGATATTAATTTTCTTCAAAATAGATTCGTCTAATTTGTCTTCACCTAATTATGCTTCACTTGGATTCATCAGTCTAACCCTATATTTCAACTTGTTTCAAGTCATTAGCCAGTGTACCCGCGGTCCTAACATACTAGATATAACCCTCTCCAGTGGTTCTGAAACTATGGGACCGGTTATGTATCTTGGCGAATTTAGCGATCACAAGATGCGGTACTTTGGTATTTACTACAACTAAATGCTTCTGTACCTGATACCGGAGAGTTTAAAACGTACATGTGTATGCATTTAAAACTTTAGTATTGTTCCAAGTGTTGCCCAATTTCAGTTGTTTCTAAAGTTGTTTTAGGATGCACCACTGTTTCAGACACACATGGTTAGCACTTTATTGCATGTTCGTTTCGTTCTCTGTATTATCTATTTTCGTGTTCGGTTTGACTCATACACTGTTTTGGATCGCCGTTGTTTTCATGTATTTGCTTTTATCGCGTCAGTTATATGCTGCAGTGCTTTATTTTTCCTATATGTTAATTTTTCATATTCCCCCATCACCGAATGCTGCTGGGGCCTGTGCGATAAAAAATTCGTTGGTGGCACTTAGATCTCTCTTAAGTGTGGTAAGGCGAAAGCCTTTCCGGCGACTCTTTGCACTCAGTGGCAGCTTTTTCCGCTCATTTTCTTCTTTTTCTCTTTTGCTCCTTTTTCTCTATTTCCCATGCTTTTTTCACAATTTTTGACGTATTCTGCACAATGCCGACGTCCGTGGATATATTGACGTCTACGACTGTTCTGACTGAATTAACTAATTACTCCACATCAAAGGAATTTTGCACACAGACACATTTTTCGCCCTCTACCTCAAACGACCATCCTTTTACTGGTATACACTCTCCGCGGACGCACAATCCTGTCCATACTCATGAGCCTATAAAGACTATCGTCCTAATAAATAAATAAATAAATAAATAAATAAATAAATAAATAAATAAATAAATAAATAAATAAATAAATAAATAAATAAATAAATAAATAAATAAATAAATAAATAAATAAATAAATAAATAAATAAATAAATAAATAAATAAATAAATAAATAAATAAATAAATAAATAAATAAATAAATAAATAAATAAATAAATAAATAAATAAATAAATAAATAAATAAATAAATAAATAAATAAATAAATAAATAAATAAATAAATAAATAAATAAATAAATAAATAAATAAATAAATAAATAAATAAATAAATAAATAAATAAATAAATAAATAAATAAATAAATAAATAAATAAATAAATAAATAAATAAATAAATAAATAAATAAATAAATAAATAAATAAATAAATAAATAAAAAATAAATAAATAAAAAATAAATAAATAAAAAATAAATAAATAAATAAATAAATAAATAAAAATAAATAAATAAATAAATTGACCGGCGTTAACCAAGGCCAAAATTCGGCGTAAGCATATAAGCTCCGCATTTTAGAGTATGATGCATGGCTCCCGTCTGTGGCTTCCATCGCCGATCCTCGTTTGGCGCATTAAACTTTGTTACTCGCTTATTTATTGATTCCATTATTAGTGCCCCTATTTTTTACACCACATATTTATTAGCACACGTCATAATCGACCCAGTTAGGCGAATGGTTACCAGACATACATTTTATTTATCCACTTATGGTGGTTTGGTTTGGTTTCTGGGGTTTAACGTCCCAAAGCGACTCCAGGCTATGAGAGACGGTGGTAGTTAGGCGGGTGGATGAGGTTAAGGTCGCAGGGGTCAAATCGATGCGGCTCGCACATGACCTTCGCCCTACAGTGGGCATAGTCCGGTTGATGATGATGATGATTAATCTACAGAGCTCAGATAGGGAACTGCATTCTGTGATCTTTCAATTATGCAAGTCGCCTAAAATAATTTGTGTAGTGCATGCCTGCTTTTCATTTCCTTGCTGTTATGTTTTTCATGTTTGTTTTTTTTACTTTACTTTGTGTGCTCACTGATTTTACGCTTGCGTGTGTATAAGCCTGAAAACATTTATTACATGTCCTTTAGCGTGTATCCACTGCTGTGTATATCTATTTACGTATGTACGGGCCTAAACTAGCTTCGGCTATTGGCCCAAGATTTTTTGCCAATTGTTCATTTTATTGAAATAAATCATTGATTGATTGATACTGCTAGCCCCTGGGGTCTGTGGCAGCACTGTGAAACAATGTTCAACAATAAAAAGGTTTGTTCGCAACAATAAAGAACTGCGCATTTCAACACAACACAGACATAAACGGGCAACATAAAGTGTTTACTTTGGTGAAATACACGTTCATGTGAAAAATGAAGCAAAAAAAAAAAAACAAGCACTCTGACTAAAACTGAAAAAAAAAAAAATGCATTGAGGTATGCATAGTAAACTCAGCACATCTTAAAATACGTTGATTGTTCTCTTTGAAATACACACATGGAAATATTACTGAAGAATGTGAGCATAGATGGGGAATTCATAAGGCGTTGGGGCAAAGAGCTCCAGTCCCGAATCGCATATGTGAAAAATGAATAACGAAACGTGTCTGTGTGAAATCTGTATCCCTGCCTGTGTTGGTTGTGCTTGTGCCTGGTAACCAAGCCGTGCGGTCGTTCTTGAGTCGCCTGACGTGAACAGCACAATTTGCGAGGAAGGAAAATCAGAGACACAAAATTAAAAAAAACTAAGAAAAATCAGTTGTGGTTTAGCTCTGGTTAACCGTAGTTGAATTGCGAAAGCAACGGTGTTAGCTTCTTTTGCCTGCTACATTATTCCCCTACGTGACTGCATGTCGTAGGGGTAACGAGAATGCAAACGGTTCTGGCAGACTGACTCTGATATCGCTCTCCCATATGACAGGAGCGACCCGAGTCGGTAGCTCCTGCCCGTGGCATAGGGGTAACGTGAATTCAAACGTCGTGGCAGGCTAATGTTTTTATGAGGGGTACCACGAACATGGACACGGATACGGAACACAGCGACAAGCGGTTAGACCCGGTGCAGTATTGCTTTCGCAATAAAAGCTAATTATTGCCTTTAAAATTATTTTTAGAACTTAACATCTAAGACTATGTCCTCAAAACGCAGTCGATACGACACAGTGCCTAAATAATAATTGGTTCACAGGAAGAGAAATGCGCAGTATCTGTCACAATTGTTTCTGTGGACACCTGAACCACGCCGTAAGGGAAGGGTCCTGGACAGAAAACATACGTGTCCGCGGAGCTGCATTTTCACGTCACCAACTTGCTTCACCTCGTGGGGTGGCAAAATTATGGGTCGATATATGAAATACAAAAAAAAAATGCAAACGAGTATAAAAAAAAAAATAACATTGGAGGTGCGGGGTATCGATCCCCGTACCTCTCGCATGCTAAGCGAGCGCTCTACCATCTGAGCTACACCCCCCCCCTTTTTTTTTTCTTTATTTCCTGGCTTTGGTTCATACCATTTCACAAGAACACAACACGAATAACACAAAACAAAGTACATATTGGAAGGTCATCATCAGCCAATGTCAGGCTGGCTTCGTCTCAGTACATTAAAACTCCCGCAACGACAGCAAAGGCTCTACCCTTGAGAGCCATTCGGGAGGGTCAGCAGCCACTTTCTGTATGGCAATAAACCAATTCACACTTTCTCGAAAGTATATTCTAGCGGGTCGAGCATCCCTGTCGCAGTGATAGCCCGCCATTCTGGAGCGCCATATAGAGTGGAGGCCCATGAGCATGATTAAATCATACGGAACGCCATCTTCATTATCAATGCTTAAATACCGGATGCCGTGGGAGTCTAGTGGAAATTCTTTCTTTATCGTACGTTGCAAAACATCCCAGAAATAAACCCCTTCCCAACAATGCAAAAAAACATGGTCTATTGTTTCCGGCTGCTTGCAGATTAAACAGTGCGCCCCCCACGGTAAAAAGAAATCCCTTTCCTCCAAAAACTTCTTTACTGATAATGTTCCGGTGTGTAATTTAAAGAAAAATGTCTTAGCTCCTGGCGACACCTGCATTTTCTTTACTCTCTTCAAGACATCTCTGCCCGGACCTTCACTGTATAAGGTTCTGTACAAGGGTTGTGGCAAAACAATGTCACATAAATCGCGATACAGCTTTTTTCGTTTTACGGTGGACAAATATTCATTAGAAAAACGCACTGAAAGAAATCTTACACTAGCGACGACCTCCCTGTAATAACCAAAAATCCCACCCGTAGCTTCTTCGGTGGAGACAACAAACTCCGGCAGTAGGCGCCGTAGCCTAACTTGGCAGACGGTGCGTAAGAAAGGGTCCGAAGCATCCCGAAAAAACAAAAACCGGTTGACCACCTGCCGTAAAAAGAGATGGCCGAGTCCCAAACCGCCGTCTTTTACCCGACGGAACAAATTCGTCCTGCTGCAGCGTTCCCATTTACCTGCCCAAACAAAAACGGCGAAAATCCTGTGTAACTTCTGTACGTTTACGCGCGAACAACTCAAAACTTGCATTGCGAACCAAAGTTTGCTGATAAAAAAAAGATTGCATACAGTAGCTCTGGCAAAAATCGACATGTTGGCGCCTTTCCACTTCTCGGCTCTCTCCCGTAGTTCGGTCATTTGCCCTTTCCAATAATGCTCGCTTTCGCGGTAGGCATCCAGCTCGACGCCCAAGTACTTGGTCGGTGTGTCTGTCCACGTAACATTGGCAAAGCGATCTGGTTTCGACGGCCACTGTCCATGCCAGAGCCCAAGGCACTTGGCCCAGTTCACCCCGCTACCGGTAACTTGAGAGAACTCACGGATACATTTGACAGCCTCGGTGATACTCTCCTGGTCAACCGTAAAAATAACGATGTCGTCTGCATACGCGAGCAGCTTCACTTCGGCTGCTTGTAACCTAAACGCACTAATGTTGACATTATTCATAAGTTTCATGCACAATGTTTCAATATAAATGCAAAACAAAAGAGGGCTGAGGGGACAGCCCTGTCGCACCGAACGCTGCAGTCGAATGGGGGCTCCCAGACTCTTATTAATAATCACTCTCGTCGTGCAGTTACGGTACGCCAGGGCCACACCCTTACATATAACTGAACCAACATTCACATGTTCTAAAAGGGAAAACAAAATTTCGTGATCGACGCAGTCGAATGCTTTTTCGAGGTCGATCTGAAGCATGGCGACCCGACCATCCCAGTCATCACAACACTCAAGGACACTTCGCGCCTTTTGAATGTTGGTCACTATTGACCTCACTTTTATCCCACACGTTTGGTGTGGTCCTACTATATCCTTAATAACCGTTTGCAACCTTCGGGTCAAAACCTTCATAAAAATTTTATATTCAACGTTTGTAAGTGCTATGGGTCTGTAAGATGTTACCAGGCGTAATTTGTCTATTTCATCAGTTTTAGGAATGAGTACGGTGTGGGATGACCCATATGACGGAGGCAGGGCATTTACTGAGCTACACCCCCAGGCGCGAACGGTGGTTTATTTCTGGCATTCATAGATCAAAAAGCGCATCTGTTATAGCCAGTATGTTCTGTGTTAAGTGTTTTCCTTCCCTCATGGTTAGGGTAGCTTTAACAAAAAAAAAAAAAGAAACAAGTGCAGTACACGGGACGCCGAATAAAACACTACGTGCGATTAGCAACTCAGCTTTATTCTTCCAGAAGAGAAATATATAAATATAACCGGAAAAGGGGGGGGGGGGAGGAAAACACAATATTGTAGACAGCCACCATAACAAGTCGAGATCATTATCCACAAGTCAAAAGGAGAGATAGCTTGCAAGCAGCTCTGGCTCCTCTGCTGAATAATCCATGCAGTGCCTCGAAAACTTCTTGGCTTTGTATTTAACGAATTACGATATTAAGTATTATTGCTGCCAGTTATGAGACATGCTTCTGTCAGCCTTGTTCTGCAGATGCACGTGTATTCATTTTTTTTTTTTTTTTTTTTTACCATTGGCTGTTTTTGCCTTGTGCCTACTGCTCACTTGTAGGGATGGTGAGGCCCGTCAAGCGGTGTATAATTCACTGCTTTTTTCTCACCATCCCCAGTTTGCATGCACAAACTGAAATAAAGATAAGTGTGAAAACACAGCGAACTACCCTAATCACACCATACAATGTGTGCTGCATGCGAAGGTATATATATATGGTTGATTCCGCCGGGCAAAGGAAGGCATTCCATGAGGAGGTTAAAGGGGTCCTGCAAATAATTTGAGTAACTGTTTTGCTTTTTTGTTGCAATTGTTGAGTAATGGCGATGGTATGCCACCGGTCGTAACACGCATATTTCGATATTTAAATAAGCGAGACCGTTATTTAAATAATGTAATATTTAAATTTGCTTGAGAACCAAAATCATGGTTAGTGTCGGCACATAGTTGTCTTTGTAGTCAATATGACGTCACTGGCGAGCATTTCAGGATTAAATAAATCGCAAATGCACTGTAAATTGTGTTCATTAGAAAAAAAATTGTTATGTCGCATTCTTGTATTTCATATTAAGTCAAAGAATTCAGCATGTTTGTTTTACGCAAAGATACTACAACGCAAGTAACACAAAAAGCCCTAAAAGAGGCGCTGGTTACTTTGCATCGAAGACTCACGATCTACACACGTGGACCTGTAGCTGTACGCCTAAGTAGCCAAAGTTTCGTCAGTCGCTCCTTGCTATTGTAGGATGCCTGGGGATATAAGAAAGGGGCGGCCAAGGAGCGGACTCACGGGAAAAGCACGTAGCTGGGGGTGCATGGGGATAAAGGAATGCTCCCTCCCCTGCCTGTTCCCGGTCTCTTTGTTCCTCGTGAACAAAAGCTCGTGAACTCTGGCAAAAACATGTTATAGCGACCGGGAAGCCATCTTCTGCGACGTTGTATTGACGTAGTGGTGGGGGTTTATTGAAACGATAATCAAAAAGGAAGGAAAAGACTGTTGCCAGCCACGGAAACTCCTATCTAATATCTGAAGTACCCAAGCTGAGGCCGACGGGAAAGAAAAGCGAGGTGATGTCTATAGGAGAGCGTTATCAAGAAAGGGGAGCAAGACACAAAAAATAAACGAAGTGACGTCTCATGTAGGCTGTTACGATTGGTCCCGCAGGTGTCGTCATTGGGCGAGTGGAATGGAAAAGCGAGAGACCGTGAAAATTGAGTTGAGGGCAACTTTTGGTTTGCTTGTATTTTGAAAATTCATACCTTAATAACTCGCGTTCTAGTGCACCAGTTCCTGTTATTCTTTTTTATTCGGTATCTGCGTGATATAAAGAATTCACCTGAAGCACACCTGACAAGCGTCAACTGGTGGTTGCGGATACTCATGTCGGCGGATAAGATTGACAATCCCAATTTATTCTTCCTGTGGGCTGTTACAGGAATATCGTGGCCCTTTCATCCGTTTATCAGGAAGAGAGCATCGCTTTTCATTTGAAACAGTCTTCGACAGGAGGTGCACACAATAAAAGATTTCATGAACGGAGAAGTTGGTACGAACAACCCTACCGTTTTGTACCCGCTCTTCTAGCGAAAACATTGATTAAGTGTTATGAACTCCCAGTACGCAGTCGCTATATTTGTAAAAATCGGGTCATCATCATCATCATCATCAGCCTGACTATACTCACTGCAGGGTGAGGGCCTCTCCCATATTTCTCCAATTAACCCGGTTCTGTGCTAGCTGCATCCACTTGAACCCTGTGAACTTCTTAACCTCATCCGCCCACCTAACCTTCTGCCGCCCCCTGCTATGCTTTCCTTCCTTTGGAATCCAGTTTGTTGCCCTAAGCGACCATCGGTTATCCTCTCTTCGCACTACATGTCCTGCCCATGCCCATTTCTTTTTCTTGATTTCCAATAGAATGTCAGTAACTTGTGTTATTTCGCTCACCCACTCTGCACGCTTCTATCTCGTAATGTTACCCCTACCATTTTTCGTTCCATAGCCCTCTGCGTTGTCCTCAACTTAAGTAGAACCCTGTTGTTAGCCTCCATGTTTCAGCCCCATAGGTGAGTACAGGTAAGATGCAACTGTTATATACTTTCCTCTTGAGCGATACCGGTAAGCTGCTAGACATAATCTGCGAGTGCTTGCCAAATGCGCTCCATCTCAATCTTATTCTTGTTATTTCTTTTCCATGGTCCGGATCTGCGGTTACTACCTGTCTTAAGTAGACATATTCGCCTACTACTTCCAGTACTTCGCTACCTAATGTAAACTGTTTTTCCTTCCCGAGGCTGTTGAACATTACCTTAGTCTTCTGCATATTGATTTTGCAGATACGAAAATAGTGACCGTGTTATCGATAAAGTGTATCACCCTGCATATGCAACTAACTGGAAATAACTCCGACTACTATACGAAATTGCAGTTAGACTTTAAGCACAAAGCATCGTATGTAGTCGAGCATTCTGGAACCAGCCCTGCGGTTGTTCCACCGCGCTACCAAAATTTCAAGTGCCCGAATATCTTCTTCAATGGAGAAATGCGAAAGCATTAGCGTTTATTTATTAAGGCAAAAGTCTTATATCGCTCACGAGGCGCCACATCTGAGGCCGGAAGTCGCCCACAAAATGTAACCCCTGAAAGTGGTGCAAGTCACGTGATCTTAACAAGAAAAATAGTAATTGATAGAAACTAGCTATAAACTTGAAGTTACAGCTAATGCGGTAATTAAAAATAAAAATTTACCTAATGACCTAAAAAATTACAAAAATACAAGAAATTAGAATGAAATTTCAAAAATGAGAAGTGCACACTAAATATAAGATGAAAAAAAAAAGAAATAGAATAAGAAATAGAAACTAACATAAGAAATTGAAAACAACGATGTAAAATGTGTAGACGTCAGAAAGGCAAGAAGCGCAGAACGAGCTTTAATGTACCTACGGAACTCACAATGCTTTCATATTTCCGCTCATAATGACATTCAAGCTTACCCCTGTAATTTTGCTGCTGATAATCCTGAATCATGACACTTTGTAATGTGTCTTCAGTGTCCCTTCTTGACTTTAATTACGTGGTATTTTGCAAAATGACGCCGTGTGATGTCATAACTTTGTGCAGGTCATCTTGGATCGTGTAACTCCGATAGGACGTAAAGGCATTTTGTAAGCCATCCTTGGTCACGTGACAACAATTTGTCACCTGTCTCCGGTGAAAGGGATTACCTTATGCAAGTCATCCCGAATTGCATGGTACTTTATCACGTGACTCCGGTATAACGTAATCACTAGGCTTTTATAAATTATCCTTAATAATGTGGAACTTCTTTCTCATACCACGTGGCAGTTCTTGCACGAAAGTCCTGACGTTACGTGATTGGAAGTAACTCACACAACTTTACACAAACCATTTCCCACTTTTATTTGGTCGTTCCCCATGACATGTTATGAGATCATAAATGATAATCATAATAATTCATTCATCGGAAGGGAAAGGCGTTGTATCTGTCACATTTGCTTCTGTTGAAATCTGAACCGCGCCGTAAGGGAAGGGAGGAGGGTGGGAGTGAAGGTGGCTAGAGAGAAAGAGGAGCCGTAGTGGAGGCCTACGGAGTAATTTCGACCACCTGGGCTAGGACAGGTAGGTCACCGCCGCTTGCGGCGTGGGCTAGCCTGCCACTGAATTTTTATCTGTTGTAGGCCGTCATTCCACCCGCCACCACTTCGGTGGTGGTGGATAACGGCTGTTGTTGCGGCGCGTGTGTTTCTCTCCCTCTTGTTTTTTTCTTTCTTGTCTATTTTCTCTTCTGTTCGCACGAGGCAGCGGAGATGGCTCAGCTACAGAGCCAGTCCTACAGCCACAACAACAACAACAACGCTGACATCGCACAGCACACGGACGCCTCTTCGTTTCGCCTCTCTTGAAAAGCAGCCGCCGCGGTCGGGATCGAGCCCGGGTACTCCGGCACAGTGGTCGGGTATCTTACCACTACACCACCACGGTGGGGCCGAGATCGCATGACTAATCATGATTACACGACTTGTTATACGCCATTTTTGGCTGAGTGTTGCGATCTAAGAATTACCCTACTGATGACATAAGACTGATGAGATGACTTACACCTTCATGTGGCGCCACGTGGCCTTTTGCGATCGTGACTTCCGATGGTACATCCTGCGGAGAGCTTGCGACCAACGTTTTTAGATCTAAGAACGTTGATTGCGACAACGGCTTTTGTTTCTCGATAGACGTATAAGGCTATTTTTTCTTAAAATCTAAAGCCGGCTGCTACTGAGGTAGCGAGAATGGAAAAAAAGAGACATCACATCTGGGACAATTCATGTCCGCGTCCGCCTAACATTATTAAGGTGGACATCTTACACGCTTGATGAGAAGCAAAAGCCGCTGTAGCAAGTTGTCCGCAAATTATGGCCGCAGAATGTGTCGCCGAAAGTCATTGTCTCAAAAGGTCACATCACGTGACTCCGCACGAAGGTGTAAGTCGTCTCATCAGTCATACGTATATCATCGTTAGTAGGCTAGTGATAAGTGATATAACGCAGTATGCAGCTATGACGTAGCAAAAGTCGTGAATCATGACTAGTCATATGATCTTACGAGGAACAAAAATAAAGGAGGAAATGGCTTATGTAGCATCATGTGAGTTATATGTAATTTCTTCTAATCATGTGGCGTTGACAGTCATATATGAGAAGCGGGGCATGATCCAGGGTGACTTGAAAAAAGTGATGACGTCTCCCCAGAGTCATGAGACAAAGAGGTGTGACATCATCTAAGAAGACTTATATAAAGCGATGACGAACATTGTGATGTGATTCAGCATGACTTGCAAAAGGTGATTATGTTACATCAGATTCACGCGATCCAGTATGACTTGCAGAAAATGATGACGCCACACCGGAGTCACGTTACAAAATGTCACGTGATCCACGACGGCATAAAAAGTGGTGGCTCCACCCCGGTGCTACGTGACAAAATGTCACTCGATTCAGGATCATCATCCGCAACAAATCGAACACTAACGCTTTCGCATTTGTACACTGCCTTCGAAATTTTTTCCTTTCTGTAAATTCGCCAGAGCGAAGGTAATCGGATATCGAGGCACACACGGCGCAGCCAAAGCTTCTTCCTCGGCTTTGTGTTATGGCGCTGCGATCGCTTCAGTCCGCATGTTTCTTTTGTTGACTGTTCACTGGCTATATATGAACGACGGCTCCCAGTGAGGTATCTAGCTAGATGCTGAAAGAAAGCAAAGTTGACAGCAACAAACAAAAACAAGACACTCCGAACGCGTTGAAATACATAAAACACAAACAAAAACCATCGAATACAAGGAGGCAGGCAAAGGAAGCGTAGAACCGATTGAAAAGCAAGCGAATAGGCAGCTGCATGGCGTGCCCCAAGAAGCCAACGGCTGCCTCGAGCGTTTAACACAAGGAGGGGAAAAACAAACAAAAAAAAAAACAATAAAGGAAGAAGAGAATCCGTCCAAGTACATGAATCTACGGTGTGCGACGATTCGGCGTGTCGCCCCGTGCGCTCACGCACATCTCTGCCCGCGCCATTAGGTTCGGCTCGCAGCGACGAGGAAGGAGGACAATACTAGCAGAGCGCCATGCATGCACTCGTCAACGCGTATCGCCTAGCGACCCACTCGACCGCGCACGCAGCTCGGACAAAACTCGCGTGGTTACCTGCGTCTGTTTGAAGGACACGGTATAGCTGTTGACGATGGGAGTGCAGCACGTTTAGGCGAAGTGCACCGATTCCAGCATGTTGGCGTCCACGTAGCTTTGCTTTCAGTAGTGGCGGTCTGGCTTAAATTAGGCCGGGTTATTAGAGGTTAGGTCATTTGGAGTGACAGAGTGAACTTTGAAGGAAAAGAAAAGTGTCCCGACCGATATTCACGTGTAGAGAGGCGATTGAGAAGTTTGCTGGTACCAGAAAAGAATTGAGGGCGAAGGGGGGGGGGGGGGGGATACTTAAGCTGCTCACGTGTATGCGGTCCTTTTGCGAATCCTCGCTCGAGTCTATTCACTTTGTTACCTTAGCGCTTTATTAACCTTCATGTCTAGTGAACTTTTATTTCTGCCTCTGTTATCCTACACACACTCATCAGCATTCAGCCTTGAGCTAGCACGTTTATCCTACACAAATGGCATCCTGAGGTCCACTCTTCTAAATGCAAAAACTGTAAAGGCATAGCTATACCCTAAATCACATGCTCTGAGCTTGCCCAGCGCTGGGCAAGCTACATGGAAATACATGGAAATAAAGAGTCATGGGAATCCTTCCTTAACAGCCAGGAAGAACAAATCTAAAAACAAGTCATCCGTCAAGCCCAGGCCGCCGCCGGAAGCCAACTGACTCCGGCAGACGGCTAGGGGGGATATAGACGGGGAAAGCGGGAGCTGCCTCTCACCCGATCATCCATACTCTGACGGGTGCAAATAAAGTGCTCTCTCTCTCTCTCTCTCTCTCTCTCTCTCTCTCTCTCTCTCTCTCTCTCTCTCTCTCTCTCTCTCTCTCTCTCTCTCTCTCTCTCTCTCTCTCTCTCTCAAGTACGTTATGACGCCCATCCGACACAGGTATAAATCCTCGCTTTAACCCAGCAACACAAGAAAGCCCTCAGCTTAGTGGGAAAGCCAGAGTAGGCTGCGCCTGCCCACTCGGCATGCCATTCGGTCTCGTTACGTCAGACTAACTTGCGACCAGCCAGTGCACGGCTTTATGGGCCCTGCCAAATGCAACCTGCCAGAGCCACGCTCGTGATTTCTCGCTCACAACGCCGGATTTTATGGAAAACAGGGCTCTCAACGCCACTGCGTTAAAACATTTTTACTTATGAGAGACGCCTTATAGTATATTGCCCCGGTTTGATTTTATTAGTCGGACGTTCTTCGACATGCACCGAAGATCGCGCATGAATGTTTTGCGGACTGTTCTCGTGTCAAAAAGCAGTCGCCGTATCCTGATTCGAGAAGGAGCTTTCAAGGAGGACTCAAATTCTTTGCGGCACAAACATTTGAGTGGCGCCGTCATGCGATGCGGCAGTCATCGGAACTAAAGACATGATGCGTGTTTGAAAAAGTAGGCGACGCCGCTGCGTTCTAGTGCATCGCCATCACACTGCGCGGAGTCGAAGCAGATGCCGGGAACATGGTAGATGCCTTGTAAAGATTTATACGTAGTGTTGGTTGATCGACTAGCGCTGGTATAGATAGTTCAATTGACTGATTAATGAGTAACGATAGCTTTTTGTCTTCTTATTTCTGATTCATCGAAGGGCAGAGAGAGAGTTCGAGGTTGATACTGGCTGTAGATGGGGTTAGCCTTGCGGATTCTGCCGGCAATCGCTCCACCGTAGCGTTACTTAAATATTAAACAGTGACCACAAGTGTGGCTCGTACGCACGATCAAACGTAATAGTCACGACTGCTGTCACCATCTGGTAATCAGAGTCGGGCGCGAAAATCAAAAGGCGTGAAACCTCCTTACTACGAGACTGGTATTCGCACGGTTAGAAAATGTCCTGAAGGGAGCTGTGGGCGCGGGGACCACTGCTTTCTTGAAGGAAGCGAACAACACACTCCTTCCCGAGCTGTACAATGAACAGCACACAATGTAATGTTCTATATCCCCGCACACAGCACATGGGGAAAACAGCCCGGATGTGCAAGGCGGTCTTATACATCCATGCAGGGGTATAATCGAGAGACTGTTCAAATGCGGTATAGTAGAGTGGCATGGGATCTTTTTAGTCCTTTGGTCACGCATGACGTGTACGCACTGCATGCATGCTTGTCTTCAGGGAAGCAATCCACTGGCATTTCAATTCCTTTTGGAGTTCCGGGACCGGGAATCGTGCTCGATATAGCATGGTGCTCAGCAGTGCGGTCGGTGCTCTATTGGATGGTACAGTATATTGTTCCGTTAGCAGTAAGTGCCTCAAGCCGAGACAGAAACACGCAACACATCAGGAGATGTACACAACTATACTCCTGGGGTTGTGCCGAGTCCGGGCTCGAAGCAAACCGCATGCAGGGCGATCACACGCCCCAGTGCGCTCGTATCATTGGTTTTCCCCGATGTTAGACGGAACGTGTACCTACCAACTAGTGCGTCTGCGTTGTCTGATGCGCTGATAGCACGAGGAAGCTCGAAGAAAGATCTCTTGTGCTCACGCAATACCTCGAAGACATCTCAATTTGTTTTCGCCATCTCACGGCTACATTAGGTTGGCTACAAGCCATTACTATCGACACCGCCAGACAGCCAGATGCGGCACTGCTTCGCATCTGCCCATTAGCGTCAGGGAGGCGTGCTCAGTCAGGTAATGATTGGGTAATGGTTTGCCTTGTAAATGATCCCGGCGCGGGACATGTTAGTTACAGAGTGCGTTGCCAGTGGTGTCCCAAGTCAGCCACCCTCCACGTGTCCCACTCCCAACGCTCCAATCTGACCTCATGCATTCCAGTATCCTTACTAGGCAATAAGCTATAGCTATAAACGACGTTTTACTTATTCAGAAACCCTAACATCCTGCCGATAATTTGGTTACAGTTGAAGTAAAGGCTGATTTTAGTGCATTTCTTGACTTTTGCAGGAGTGTCGAACCTATAATTTACCTGTTAGTTTGCTCCCACCACTTCGTGGCTGGTTGTTTTGATTGTTTTGGCCTGGTTGTTTTGGTTGTTTGGCGCCTGTCCGTTGTCCCCTTGTCTCTCTCTATTGCGTGTGTGAATTTTTTTGCGCCAGGGTTCTTTCCCACTTTTTATAAGAGGTTATAGATAAGAAAACCGCCAGTGTCTAAACAAATGACGCAGGAAGTACAGATTTGAAATGGGAGGGTTAGGAAAAGTTCCCTACATACTTAAAAAGCAATCGCTCACTCTATGCCGTTTCTCGCATTTCTTCGCAGAACGAAACCAGCGAGCACGCTGCGCCCAGCGTGGTATTTGCGCCAGCCTGTTCTTATTTATTTATTTTAATTGAAAATACTGCAGACCATACGTATAAATGGTCCAATAAGCATGGCTAAAGTTGCTGCTCTATAGGAAAACGAAAATGATACCTCTTTGCCGATCACCGTGTTTTGTGAGCGGCACCGATGTAAAAGTTCCCCCTATGACGTCATGGGGCAACCCTTTTCTTTTAAGCGACAGCTTCACTACACCATGTACCAGTCAAGGTCGGCCTCGACCTTTAACGATGCAGAGGTTACAGCGTGACTATATAGCTTAACATGGTACCAGGTGTGATGTACCACCACTTGACATTTGACCTTGACCCTTTGACGGCATGCAAAACACCGCGTATTCCCTCTTCTCGTTCACGCCGTCCTCGAATAAGTGGTCTCGACCATGCAGTTGCTGAAAAACCACAAAACCACGTCTGTCCATGTCTATCTAAGTCAAAGCGAAACCAACTAAAAACGATCTTCGCTTCACAAGGTTTAGCAGGCTTGTACCTCAACTTCTTTCTTTCTTTCTTTCTTTCTTTCTTTCTTTCTTTCTTTCTTTCTTTCTTTCTTTCTTTCTTTCTTTCTTTCTTTCTTTCTTTCTTTCTTTCTTTCTTTCTTTCTTTCTTTCTTTCTTTCTTTCTTCCTTTCCTTCTTTCCTTTCTTTCTTTCTTTCTTTCTTTCTTTCTTTCTTTCTTTCTTTCTTTCTTTCTTTCTTTCTTTCTTTCTTTCTTTCTTTCTTTCTTCGGAAACGCGAAGGTCCGAAGTTAGGCTACTACTGTGCTTATTATCACATCTGTGCCCTTCGCGTTTCTTGCATTTATATGACCTAGCTTTCCTGTGACACAGTTAGGGACCGTACTCTGAAAAGAGCCAGTAAGTAGACATGTCTTGATTGTTCAACTAACGCCGGGGAATACTTTCATGCGTCTTTTTTTTTTTTTTTTCTCTCAAAAAGTGGCGAACGTCACAGCCGTGCTCTCGGTCCCCGTTAATTGCGTACAAGCTCTCAGTGCTCTCAAATATCAAACCCAACCATCAGTTTCTTCTTTCGAACGCTGCAAGGGTATACCATGCAAATAATGTTTTGCCACATTTTTGTAATATTCCCTTTCGCAATGACAACTGCTCGCATCAGAGGCAGATGATGCGTTTTTCTGTCACACTTGTCTTGGATGCTGATGCTGAGTTCCTTCCGACGTGCCTGCCACCTGTACACGTCCACAGCGAAACAAAGGGTGGCGCATAGCAACGACATGACGCTGTCATTGCGTACTAATGGTGCATCTGCTGTAAACGTTTGTACATTGTGCCGTGTGCAGATCGCAATAAGTGTTATACACATTTAATATTACGTATATATGCCATGCATTTCTCCTTTGTATATTTGTATTTCCAATTCATGCAATTTACGCGATTTCCATTTATGTGTTTTATGGCTTGGGTATTATTATTGTTTCGTCGTGATTTCGTATTGTGTTTGTATACAGTACTAATCATGTCACAGTGTACCGCTCGCGTGCGTGTACCCTATTTCGTACGTAGCAGTGAATGCATACCAAGGGCTGACGTACCTGTTCAAGCTCCTCGCCCGCATCGTAATGTAATGCGTTGCTAATAAAAATAGGAATAAAAATAAAAATAATGTAAATGTTTGTAGATATTAGAATATCCTAATACAAGTGTTTTTAATGTTTTTTTTTTAATTGCTGCTTCTTTCATGTTCTCTAAACAGATCGCCTTAGATTTCTGGTTTTCTCCGGCTCTTCGTCTATCAGGTTAGTTTGAAATTGGGGTCTCTATGTCCAACTCGTTTTTTCGTTTGCTCACCGCGGCACCAAAAACCACTCCTGCTTGCCTCTTTTCCAAGCTGAAGTCTAAGATTTCGAAAGACCGCAATGGGGTGACTGTCAACGTGTACACCAACACAAGGGAGCGTTTTCGCGAGAAAACTGAATGGTAATATCCCACAGAAATAGCTACGGCTTTTCACCTGGTGTGGGCATGCCAATCAAATCCCTTTATCGATAAACTTCCTAATCCCAATTTGGAGCAGTGGGAGGCCATTCTGCACAGCGAGGACACCAAACAACGAGGACTGGTTCGCAGGGCCCACGCTGCGGCGCAGGCCACTGGGCTGCCGGAATAGGGGGGTCGAGAATTCCCATGCACTCAATAAAGTTTTCAATCAATCAATCGCACCTGTGGGCGAGATAATAGGGCTGGGTGCTCGGATTCTTGCGAGGTTCAAGCTGTCTCTGGCGGAATACAATCACACAAAAAAGACGTAGCAAGGTGATAGTATCCACTTCTCGCAGTGTGAAGTACGACAGCGCGACGCGCAATGCCATCCGACTCGCATCGTTGTACAGCGAACGCCAAATCTCTACTTTGAACAATAAACTGTATTTTTCAAAGGAGTCATTCCAGTTTGATGAAAAACAGGCCATTGCGTTATAGCTCGTATTTAGAGTTTCTACCCAGTAATGTCTCAAGAAGAAAGCTTAAAAACAAGCTATAGCCAGGCTGAGTCGAACCTCGGCCCTGCATAAAACGAACGAAGATGCCCGCGCTTCGTACCACCAGAGTCCTCCAACCACTCAGCCACGACGCGAGGCGGAGTGACACATTTTGTTTGCTCTTTGCAGCGGACTGCTTCCGGATCTTCGGCAGCGTTGACTATATGAAACGTCGAAGCAGGATTGACGAGTCGTCTGCGCATACATTTGCCCCTTGCGCCTCACCTCTTGCAAATGCAAATCAAGAAGAAATGAGACGGGACGGAGGAAGGAAGAAAAAAGAAAGAAGGACGGGAACGAAGAAAATAATGAAAGGAAAAAGAAAAATGTACCTCCTTCGCAGGCCTCTTACAAAAATTTTAATGCTCTCTAGGCTGTTAATTTATCATCTGCAGATTCTAGAGATGGTCTGTGAAAACCCGGGATATATATTCATGGGGGTGGTGATAGAAAATCAGGAACCAGCCAATCAGCAGAATTCCGAACAAAAAAGAAAAAAAAATCTCTTCCGGATGTTCACAGACAGTTTATAGACCGTCTGTTAACTAACTATAGACACATTGTTTTTTTTTTTTTTTTTTTTTTTTGATAAAGTTCAGTATTGAACTGCTTGCATCGGGTCCCTGCGGTTTCGAACTCCATCCTGTTTATTTGTCGATGGCCACGTCTGCGGCAACTGTTGCCCCTTTTATCGCCGCCTGCTACTCAGCGGCAGCAGCTCCACAGAAACGCCGGCCAGGCGTCTGCACTCCTTTTGTTGCCGCCGCTGACCCGCGCAGCCACGGCCCGCGCCTCTCTTTTCGCTAACGACCCCTTGCGTCACGCATTACGGGAGCCAGTTTGTTTTTGCACCGAGTCGCAGGCGAGCTGTAATGCCGTGCAGCACTATCGGAAGGACAACGAGGATGAAGGGTTGCACCTGCTCGAAGCAAGGGTGTTTTGTCATTGCACAAAATTTTCAAGGCAATAACTTTAAAGTACACCATGGAACACACATCTTTTGCGAAGAATGTGGTTTTGAAGAAAAAAATTCACTGCCTCAAAAGAAGTTCAGAGACGTTTAAGGCGGAAGGATGCAAGGAAGGTGCTCTCCTTCTTTCCTAGCTTTAATACTTGTGAAGATAGCTAGCGTCACTGGCGCTGCACGTAACTAAGCGTCTAGGATGAGGGGCACCGATGGAGCCCGTGAGGAGGACGCCTGGGAGAAGACGAGAGGGCACACGGTAGGCGCGGTGGAAGGGGATAATTGCGTGCGCCTTCGAGGTGGTTCGTCAGAGTGAGCTCGAGCACGTGCTTGCTAAGCCAACACCACCTAGGATGAGCTCGCGCATTATGGGCGAGGAAGAAGGTGCAAAATAATAGAATAAATTACGAAGGGCGAGAATGGATCGGCGGCTGCAAAGAAAGAGAAATGTAAGACAGATGCTTGGGAGAAACGAGCGACGGGTGAGAGGGGAATTGGCGAGGAAGGCGGCGTGATGGCACAGCAGTTGTTCCTATGGGCTTTAGGGTTCAAAAGAGTCGTGAAATGGCAGAGTTCCATTCCACGAGCTATAAACCGCTTGAATGCATTGGATGCAAAGTAATTGATATATGACGTGGTGGTGGAGTTGATTCGATAAACGCACCGCGTGATGCTATACGCTCCAGGCCCGCCATTATAGTGGCTGTGGCTCCGGCTGTGGAACTTGCCGCTTTAACTGCTATTTTCCTTCCGTGATTTTCGAATATGTACCGTGTATGAATAAGGTATATAGATAAGAACCAACCTTTCTAGGTGTAACTACTTTGAGCATTTAAACCACCCGAAGAACAGGCGATGATCTGCTTGTCCAAACACTGTAGAGCCAAATGCACTTGCATCGCCTCTTGATGGACGGAAGTGGACGGCGTTGAAAAGTTGCATGGAAGGAACAAATCGATGGCGAAGTTTCTCTCGCACGTGATTTCAAGATTACACAGGTCTTTGGGTTTTGGCCTAGTATTACAGTCACCTAGTCCTGACCTTCATCACAGGTTTGGCATGGTGCAACTGCAGCGTTCAAACATCCTGTGGATTTTCAGGATCTGGCCAGGTGCTTCAAAAGTATAGTTCTTGTCAGCATGCAGTTTATAGCTTAGTGAGGTTTGTTTTTGAAGTACAGATGATGGGAAAATACTTAGTCCACTGATCTGCCACGTGTGATAGGCCGTGTGTAGTCCACCCTCGACAGCGCACACACACACACACACACACACACACACACACACACACACACACACACACACACACACACACACACACACACACACACACACACACACACACACACACACACACACACACACACACACACACACACACACACACACACACACACACACACACACACACACACACACACACACACACACACACACACACACACACACACACACACACACACACACACACACACACACACACACACACACACACACACACACACACACACACACACACACACACACACACACACACACACACACACACACACACACACACACACACACACACACACACACACACACACACACACACACACACACACACACAAACAAACAAACAAACAAACAAACAAACAAACAAACACACAGGGTGCTTAAAATAACCGACAACAGACCGATTCGAGGGGAAACTCCACACACCGGCTCTCCGTGAAACGTAAACAGCAGGCTAGCTTTATCAGACTTTTTGTAAACATTATTTTACTATAGTTGAACGGACATGTAATAGGTAATAGCATAAAGTGCACGGACGGCTTCAGCTAGCCTGAGCAGATAAACGTCAAGGACATGATTGGCGGACACACTTCATGCGGAGCACGTAATTGAGCGCTGCATGTAATCAGGACCTCGACTCCTTGCTTCCGATGTGTTGGGGGTTACGCCGGAATCCGCGTGGCCCTAGAGGATAGTACAGAAATTTAGCTTGCTGGAGACGTACTAGTGTAGACGTACACCGGTTTGCCAGACAACTGCGCACGCGTATTGACAGGGATGGGTGCAATTGCGGCCACCGCGCCTGCGTGAGATGGGTCCGTAATACGGTATACGTCAATAATAGGACGTCTCCGGCAAGCTAAATCTCTGCACTAAGACTGCGTCTAAGCATTGTCCCGAAGTTCGTTGAGTCATAAGACGCGTGCGGTGAACGCGTCCACCATTTTCGACAGTGAGCGCGCTACCTTTCACTTAATGAAAACAGCAGCGAAAGGTTCGCTGCTTTGAGACCGGAAGTGGAGCTTCAAGCGATGCTTGGGCCACGTACACATTTAAGCGGTGCAGTGCATAGGGCTGCGACAGCATTCGAGAGGCAGCATTACCTTCGGAGAGGTGAGGAACAGAGTTCTCTCTGCTGGTAAGAAATTTGGAACACTGTAGACGCATATCAACAGCCACAAGGACACGGTACGGGCGAGAAGGAAACCTTCCTGGGCTCTGAACTTTTGATGAAGGCCGCTTTCATCCAGTACGCTCTAACACAGCGTAGCGTAGAGCGGACAGGAGAGAGCGTTCGTATGAGCAGTCCAGTGTCTGCAAAAGGGCCACACCCGGCGTCAGGAACTCAGTGTGGTTTTTTACATGCACCTGCGCCGACTTGGATAAACGAAGAACGGGCATCAATGAAGCATCGACACAGCTGGGAGGGGGAGAAGCGAACTGATCACAGAAGAAGTTGGCATATGGTTAGAAGAGGCGACGATCGTGCATAGATAAGCGTTCAGGCGCGGGAAGGTGGTTAAGAAAACGAGCCGAAATCATTAGACGCGCTTGCCAGGAGACAAAGGGGGGTCTAGATGAGCGCCTGGAGAGGTAATTGCAAACAAAGGGAGTTCGAATGGGACGCTGAAGCCGTGAGAGGGAGACAGAGACATGTATGAAAGATGTTGGTCAATGCATACAATAGGGTGCGACTGGAGTGGAGCGAAGTAGAGAGCACACAACCTGCTCATTGAGAGATTGAGGTGCACACACATGCAAAGGCAGGGGAGAGGGACGCCGATGGAGAGGGCGAGGCGACGGAAAAGAGACAGAAACCGGCAATTAGTGCGCGCTGTTCTAGAGGGCACCTCTCCGACGAGTGAGAAGGGCGCGAGTGGGGGAGACGAGAACCTGCCTTCGCGCATTGTGTCACGGTCACCGCCGCGGCACCGGTGGCGGGCGCCTTTTGTTCGCAGCGCCTTCTTATGTGTATTCGTGTATAACTCAGACGCCCTTTCTGTTGTCACGGGTCGCTTGTCTTGTGTACGCGGGAGAGGCGCTTCGGCATCGGTCCGCGACCCGCTCTCTCCGAGTGAAGACAGGTGTGCCTCGGGACATCAATGAGCCGTCAGAGCACGCCACTGTGCTGATGCGACGTGATCTTTAGCTGATGACAGGATCCCTTCGATCCTCCTTTCCATCGGTTGTTGATAATTTTGGTATTTGAGGAGTGTGGAACGCACATTGCAACCACGCGTAGCGACAGGTACGAAGACAAGAAGGCACAGGACAAAGAGGACTGCAGCATTTTGGATTGCGATATTATTGTCCCGGTAATGTGTGAAGACCAGTAGCGCGCAGGCGTTTCGCTGGCGGCTCCCTAGTCAACCATCGCACACGTGCGAGCAAGTACATGGGTCAAAGTTTAATTGTTGTGCATAGGCGAGAACGCTCGCTGACAGTGGTATACGCAGCCCATGAAGCAGCCAAGAAATGGCCTCGAATATCTTGCGCGTCCCGAGCTTTTCGGTTTCTTCTGGAACAACATTGCAATCTACGTGTCCAGGATTAACCCATCTAACAATAGGGCAGAGACAAATAAAAGAAATGACCAGTATTTACCCTTTTTGGGCAATGATGCTGAAGCTTTACGGCCGCCTCAACTTCTTGAATAGTTGAGAGTTCGGTATACTTATGTGCAGTCGCTTCTCGGTTCAAACACTACATAAGTGTCAATCCTCTTCGTCACGAAAACGCGGCAGCGTGCTGCAAGAAAATGACGCAGTTACCGTCACGCGGAGTTGATTTCTGAATGGCCCGTCGTGTGCCATGAACTGTGCGCTATTCGACAGAGCGAAAGCACATCCTTGGCGTACGTGTGCGTGACAGATGTGTCGCGCAGACGCGACCGCGAGGGGTGCTAGCAGCGTCGTACCGTGGCAGAAGCGTCCACATCGCCTCTACGCACACCGAATACGTGGCGTCTTTTTTAAATTATTTTTCGCCCGAAAACCTGATTTTTGAATCGCGTGCGTCTCGGGACGTTGTTCCACTTTTCAGATACGTGCTCACGCACGACCGAAAGACGAACAGTGAGTGTATATCGGCCTCGCTACGTGTACACCGCACCTTATGTGCGGAGCCCTCGCGAGCGACTCAGCGCCCGAAGCAAAGCCATTCTCCTCACGTGTCTCTGTCCCCCCTCCCTAATCTCTCTTGTATCTGTCTGCCGCCGTCATCTCTCTGTCGGCGCGGATACGGGAGAGAGTGGAGAGGCGAGTGTTACGCCTCACCAACTTCACCTAGTGTCCGCTCTCGGGCTGACCTTGTCTGCCCTTTGGATCTGGCCATTATTCGGTCTTCGCGTGATGTGTTCTGTTTTGATGTGAGAATCGGTGCATCATTTCCACCGAAGTGCAGAACTGCGTGTCGTACAGGGATATACGTATGCAGGGCGCAGGGGAGGTTTTCGTAGTAGTGGTGATTGTTGAGACCAGGGAGGATTATTATTAGCCTTGTTTACATTATGGCGGGAATTGTTACTCCCGGGTGTATTGTGATAGGAAAGGAATTATATCGCCGGTACTTGTTCCGAAGTCTACAGTTTCTAAAGGCTACCCTGTGTGCCAGGGATGCAGGCCTATTTCAAAACGACGTGTTCGACTCCTCTGCTTATGTAAGCGGACGCGTTGCGATTGGACCCTTTAGCTTGTACTCAAGTATTCTCGGTGCAAAAATGCATACGCATGGGCCTGAATGGCGGATATTCCATCTTACATTGCATTGTAGGCTTACTTTATCGCTTAAAATACCACTTAAAATAACTGGGTGCTATATCGGAGCGGCATCTAGGGATTCACAAAACGCACGTAAATTGGCTTGCATTGCTAGCTATAAAAAGCGGCACTCGCGCCATTCGAGGCCCGTTTCTTTATTTCAAGTTCTTCGCCTTACCACAGCGGAGTCAGTGCAAATTGTTGAAATAAAACCCCCAAACTATACGCAGTCGGTGCGGGTTCTTCGCAAAGTACGCATTCAACCAGCCGGCCGACTGGCCGACCGAGCTGAGCTGCTCCTTGCGCTAGGAGCGTTTTGTTTTTATTTATTTATTTCCCTCACTTGCTCCTTGCGCCCTCGCATGCTGTAGCAGACTGCTCTCACCGTGCGTGTGTGTGTGCAACCTCGTCACACCCGAGCAAGCCGCGCGTCTTGACACAGTGAACTTGTGGCTTTCGTGCGCGGGGCCCGCGCTTCACCTCTTTCTCTCTGCTTCTTTCTTTCCTAACCCACTCGTACGTCGTACCTTCTCGACCTTGCACCCGCCAAGGCATACACAACTCCCGCACGCGGTACGGTACTATAGCGTACGGTCCTCGGTGCGTCGTGCTTCGAGATTACGGTTGCCATATAGACTGCTTTCCTTCCAGAACAGCGACGGGACCGGCCTCTTTCGTTTATCTTCATCTCTGTTTTCTCTTTCTCGTCCCGTGAGTCTTTCTTTATTTCTTCGTTTCTTCATTTCTATTACCTGCGAGAGCGGCGAGGAGCGGCGGCAGATGCTCGCGAGTCGCAGCTTCCACAAGGTGCACACCAAGCCAGCACCAGGTGCTTCTTCGGCTGGCTCCCATGACTCCTTGGCGTCGTCGTGGTCGCCGACTTTTTCCTCGTTTTCGCGCTTTATCGATTTTGTTGCGGCTCTCGTCTGATGGAGCGGCGCGCGAACCTTCTCAAAGCGGCCGAATCTCTGGAAGCTTTTCTCCAGACCAGACTGCGCGGCGTAAACAAAGGAGGCGAGGGACATGGACAGACTGACGTTTCGGCAAATACGCTGTAATCTCTCACCCTCCACCCTCTCGTCTTCTGTGCATACATACTTATACGGACAGCGCGAAAGCCTTTGCACTTGGTTTGGCCGCATTTTTTTTTTTTTTTTACTCGCTTTAGCGAGACCTGGGAATATGTGCCAAGAACAATCCAGCTCGTAACTTGTGCGCACCGTTTTTCCCGCCGCTTCTTTCTCTGCTTCGAGTCGTTTCGGCGCAGTGTTTCACCTGATTGTGCTGATAAACGGCACGTATTCCCTACGTTGGGCGCCAAAGTTGGTCACCGCGTCTCGTCCATAATTTCGCATTTGACAGCCTGCGCTGTAATTTTAGGAGCTGCACGAGCTTTTTTTTTTTTTTATCAGAATTCAATATGCCGACATTCGTGCGCATGTTGACGCGGGAGCATTAATGACCAGTGTCCGGGAGTGTCGCGAAATTGCCCAATTGGTCGATATTGCGTGGCTTGGCCAAGCTCTGATAGGTTGGAAGGATTTATAACGTCACGAGACCACGTGAGAGGGTCGAGTCGCTAGGGGTTCGGCTGACAGAGCGCTGACTGCTCCACTTTGCTTGGCTGAGCTTGCAAGCAGCGCTGCCAGTTGGCTTAGGGTGAAATGGCTTAGAAATGGCTTAGAGTGGAAACTACGAAAAGGCGACAACGAGCACGTAGGGAATCATTCCGCTCTCAGGGTGCCTTAAGCGTCCCCACAATTTTTGCACATAGGGCGATGCTGCGGCCAAGACTCGTGTTATTGTTCTAAGCTTCTCTACGTTGGGCGCCAAATGCTAGTATGACCCTGGACGCGATGTGAGCGTGAGACATGCTACGTGTTATACAGTGGTGTGGATATGGCAGGCTCACCTATTTTGTCTGTTGTCATATGAAGAGAACCGCGGTTTGAGACAGTTGTTTCTACTTTACTGGTAGAGAGCAAAAAGCAGAACAAGAACACTTTGACTCAGCTATAAATGGGAAAGCAGACCGCCAGAGACTATGTACCTAACCTGCCTTGCAAAAGGTCTGCGCACGTATCTCCAGACAACGCGAAGTCTCCGTGAGCTTAAATCTCTTTCATTGACGGCTTCGCGGTTTTAGTACACCGGTCTGTATCTGTGAGTGAGCAGCACACACGGATAAAGTATAACCTTCAAACAACCTGGATAGCGATAACTTCCAATATGGCACATAACGACAAAAAAAAATAAATACGAAAGAAAATTTAGTGAAAGAGGATAAACGGTGGGTGGGCAAGAGACCAAGTGGGGCAACCAAACTCGGCGCACTAGCAACCAGCATGTGAAGCACAGTACCTTGCTTTACCATACCTCTTTAATGTGATGAATTTCCTTCCTTAGGCTTGCATGGAGGAGGCGCGTCTGAATATCGGTCGCGATCGCGGGGTTCTGCCAGGGAACCGTAAATAATAGCGCAGCTAGCAGCGTAAGGGACGGTGGCTTTTCGATCCCTGCTCGATATTATCGAACGCCGTAGATGCGATCACGTAGTCGGGCATGTTTTTCTTTTTTCGTTCGTATGCTCGTTGGGCTGTCGCATAGGGTCGCGCACGTTCGCAAAGATGCATCGCGCAGGAGTAGCGGCGTACACGCAAAAAACAGTGAGTGGCTCCTGTTGCACTTTCGGGCGCCCTCGTGACCTGCCCAATCCGCTCGACGTTGCTGCATCCTCCTTGAGGAAGTTTGAAAAGGGTATCGTAAATGCTCCGCTGTGGAACCGGTAATGCGCCCTGGAAGGAAAGCAGAAATATGCTGGTGCAGAACCAGAGACAGGGTTAAGGCTTGCAGCTGATGTTTGTGTATACTGTGTACTAGTCAGTGTGAGTTTAAAACAAACGAAACTATAGAGGCGAACAAACGGCAAAGTAGGCACGAGAACTGACTCGAAGTGGTTTTAAGGTGAAAGCCTCTCTAGGCTTATGCTGCAAATCTCGCGATCGCGAGATCCCGCGTCATGCCGCGAGATGTCGCAATAGGCTCTTACGTCAACATAATTTCCCCTTTCGGATAGTTAGACTTTCATTCTCTCGTGGATGAGTGGGGTCCTGATGCCGATTTGATAACAAATCCAAAGAAAAGAGGGAGAAATGAAATTATTACAAGTACACGAACATGCAAGATACCGATATACAAGAGACGATGTAGACAAACGAGAAGGAGGAGGAACGGCTTACGCCATTAAACTCTTAATCGAAGCTAAGCATTTAATTTTTTTCACTCAAACAGCAACATGCATTATTAATTGAAACGAATGCAATGTGGGTGTGCGGGGATATCAAACGCTGGGATCGGGGCCACCAGTTCCATAACTTCAAATGACACAAGTTGTCGTTTTTACTGCTCAGGTTTTTGTAATATTTGGAAGCAGGGATTTGGTCAGTCCACCATTCCTGCTACTTCTGCGGAAATTATGATCGCTATGTGAGCGATAAACTTGACACAGCGCTTTAAGCCTACTACTGATGTACTCTTACCTGACATCACACGCTGAAAACGCTACAAATGTTTCTCAGCTTTAGTTTCTTCCAACCCTGGTGCCGTTGTAAAATTTTCCAGTGTGTTCCAAAAACTTTCATTCAATGTTGAAACGGTAATAGCACTCCTTGTTTGCACATTACAAAGCGGTATTCGGTAATATGCGGAGGCACATGAGCGGTGAGAATCTTCCGAGATTGAAACCCTAAGTACTCAGCCACGCTTCCAGATAATCAGACAGAAGAACAGCGCAGCGGCATAGCAATAATAATAATAATAAAAAAAGTCACCCGACTACGCTCAAGTCTGCTTAAGAACTGAAATGGCGAAAGCCACTTTACAGGACTTTTTTCACTAATTGCATCGTCATTTACATCTCTGCTATCATCGTTGTCATGTCATCGCTATTAGCGCCATGATCCTTATTATGATCACTTACTGCAGCGTCATTACCATCCAACTATTATGATTATTATCATCACTGGCTGCATAGTCATTTTCATCGCTACTATCATCCAAGCAGAATTACGATCGGTTTCTCACGAGCTCGGAAAACCCGCATGTTGGACCGGAATGCTGAGCCTCTAGTACAGTACTCATTTCAGCCATATGGTGCATCAGCTGAGTAACACTTATGAAGATAGTGGCTATAAACCAGACTGGCTCCCATTATTGATGGGTTGTTTTTCTTTTTCACCGCTTTAGTGAAGTTGTGTTAAGACTTGTTTTAGTTGTGTTGTGTTGTATATTGATTCTGGTGTTGCGTATTGATGTGTTGCTTGTCTTTGCCACCGTTTTGTGTTGCGTTAAGACCTGTTTTAGTTGTGCGGTGTTGTATATTTCATTTGAACTTGTTCGGCTACATGCTGATTACTTTGTAAAATTACAGGTATTTTTAAGGAAAATTTCTGTCCCCGTACAGAGAATATCTGTCCTAAGCCATTTACCGAAATACGTTCACGAAAAAAAAAAAAAAAAAAAGCAATTTTCTGTTTTCCAGCCGAAACCTCAATTGGAAGGCAAACAATTCGATATATTTTTGTCGCCTGTTCTATTTTCTACCGCAAACTCGTTTTTACTTGAATAGTAGGTAAATGCTGAATGGAAAGTGAAATGTTGTGACAACCCCGAAAGCGCTGTCAGACGAACGGGTGCGTAACAGTGTCGATTCGAAAGAATATATATAGTGGCGCTGGTCCGTTGTTGGTTGGTTCCCTTCTACAGTGGTATCTGTTAGGCATTTTTCACTTGCCTTTTTTCGATGGTTAGGCAACGTCTGTTGCGCGGCCAACTTTATGGGTGCCATCGGGTATTGCCAGCGCCACGAGATATTTGTGAGATGGAGTTGGCAAGGATTTCGCCTTAGAAATGGTGTTCAGGTTAAAGCAATTTTGTTGTTGTTACAGACAGAAAACGTGAAATGAAAGACAGTAAAAAAAAGATATTTTTGGATAATACTTTTCACTGCGACAAAAAAATAAACAAAACGATTTACTTTTTATACCAGAAAATTTCTGCCAATTTACAAGAATATTTTATCAGTTGTAAACAGAAAAAACTGTAAAATGACAGACAAAATTAAAACAAAAAACATAGCAGAATAGAAAATTTCTTGCAGGACAGCTGCCAGAAAATTTCTGCATTTTGAAAAAAAAAAAAAAAAACTTTTTTTTTTTTTTTTTTTTTTACAGTTTATATAGCTCTTTATATAGCTTATATAGTTTACATATAGTTTATATAGTGGAGGCTAACCAAGAGAGTTCTACTTAAGTTGAGGACAACCCAGAGGGCTATGGAACGAAAAATGGTAGGGGTAACATTAAGAGATAGAAAGCGTGCAGAGTGGGTCAGAGAAATAACTCAAGTTACCGACATTCTAGTAGAAATTAAGAAGAAGAAATGGACATGGGCAGGACATGTAGTGCGAAGAGAGGATAACCGATGGTCGCTGAGGGTAACAAACTGGATTCCAAGGGAAGGAAAGCGTAGCAGGGGGCGGCAGAAAGTTAGGTGGGCGGATGAGATTAAGAAGTTCGCAGGGGTCAAGTGGATGCAGCTAGCACAGAACCGGGTTAAGTGGAGAAATATGGGAGAGGCCTTCGCCCTGCAGTGCGTATAGTCAGGCTGCTGCTGCTGCTGCTGATGATGATGATGATAGCTCTTTCACATGTAAACGCGTGTAATAAGTACCATGCTGAAAAAAAGAAAGTCCGGCGCGGCGCAGTGATTAGAGAGATAGTGGTTCGATTCCCGGTGCATCCATTTTTATTTTCCATGTCAATTCTTCCGAACATTTCCGCAGCCATGATCCAAGAAAGCCTGTTGCCTTATTAAGGCTCGGTTGGATGCCACCTTTATTCAGCCCACATCTCCGACCTCAACGCGACAGCTACAAAGCGAAGTGCATGAAAGCGAACGAGGAGAGGCGAGTTTCAGCATAGAGTGGGGCCTATTTGTTAGGCCCATATGCTGAAAGAGCGAAGAGTCTGTCTAGCTGTGGCCCCCTATCTGCTCCGAGAGTATTCTAAACCTGCTTGTCGCATCATAGGCCCTTAAAGGGGCGATGTATTGTCGTTTAATACTTTTGTGAATAATATACAGGTCTCTGATACCACAAGCAAAATTTTAGTACCTTGCGCGCTGCGCATATTGCAAAAAAAAAAAAAAAAGCTCGATAGAATTTGGATTCGGGAAGCGCCTCCCACCGAGAGCGACCGCCATTTTGAAATGCTCGTGTGACGTCATAAGAGAATAGACGGCGGAGCGTGGTCTGCAAGGCAGGCTGCAATATCAAAGGACACGTCTTTTTCTTTCTTTTGTGGGCGATTGACACAGTGGTCGTCCCTCATGTAGAAGTGCTTGATGTTACCGCACAAAAGCGATTAGGCATTTTTTCTTCAAGGGGGGTGGAACTGGTTACAAGGCCGACGACGACGCGAAACACAGGAACGGTCGCCAAAGAGCTGCGCTCTAACATTTGTTTTAAAACTATCTACTGCACCGAGTGAGCTCAAATTTCGAGGATTTATAACACAATGTGTGTGGAGCGATATCCAACAATCATTTTATGCTCAAATGTTAGCTTTCATGACCCGTTTTTAAAAGCGGACTTTCAGTGCACCACAGTTCCCACCCATTGCACCGCGCTTGGGAACGGAAAGAGGGAATGGAGGAGGTCATCTCACTAAGAGGTCCTCCACATAATTCCTACAGGCATAGGGTGGATGTTGTTTCCAACAGAGACATGGTTGTGGTGATGTGTATTTCTTAAATTATTAAGGAAACGATTTTAACAGTTTTGTAAAGGCGGTCTTTGGCGAAATGTACCCTCGTGCTGTTAATTAATCATCCCCATAATGAAATTTGCTTCTTTAACCCCTGCGACGACACAATTTAGCCCAACCCCTTTGTTACATCATGTAGCACACAAAATGTCGTGTTGTTTCTTGGTCGCAAGCAGTGCATATAAGGGCGTACACAATACGCATGCATGATCGGCTTCCTGATTGACTCCTTGTATTTAAAATAGCGTTACTGCGCTACAACAGACAAAGGCTACAAACACGTAAAGAACAGGACACGCACAGAGGGAGTCCTTGGTTAAAGGCATTTCCCATAAGGTTCTTGAGGAAGTCCGGCTATATACGCTGCACCGAGCTATGCGTCCAAGCTATCGAGCGGTAGACAGGTAGGCGGCGTGAAGATGATGGCAACATTGGCAAGCTTTTTAGCTTCTTCGAGCCTGTGCCTTCTAGAAACGGATAAAGAAATGTCCTTCGTTGTGCTTCCTGAACCTTTGCACGCAGAAAAGGCTCGTGTAGCGTTGAGAAAAAACTTGAACTCATTTACGGTGAAAAGTAATGACGTTAAAAGTCATGCGTTAGCATTAATACAAGATCATAACCTTAGCCGCCTGGAAAGGGGAATCAGGGCTGCGACGGACACAAGTGGGCACCTTTTCTTTTACACAATATGAATCGGACCATGGATGGGAACAAGGCAGTGCGTTGTTTCACGTTTTCTTCGGGATCTCTCGTCGAACCTGGCTTTGGATGACCGGCTTCCTGTGCCTGACTGTTCAGTTTTTACAAAATGATAATCCGGGTGGCTGCCCCGCGTTTAGCGTTGACGTAGAAAGCCTTTTCTACGCTCTTGCTCAAGCGCAGCTTATAATGGCTGCTAAAGAATGTATTAGAGTACAAAATGATGGATGTAAATTTCTAATACAATGTGGTGTTAATGTACGAACCTCTCCTGAGTACTCTTATCTCTCATCTACACATGCACTGTGGCGTGGTGATACTTTCTTTCAGAAATGAGGGATTTGTATTGGCTTAAGTGATACCAGCTGCGCATGTTCTGTTCTTTGCGTATTTAGTATTTGTCTGGCGTAGCACAGTAACGTTATTTCAATCGTGTCTCAGCACAAACTCGCCCATCTTGCTACCTTGTATTTACGTTCTAACAAAACATTAAACCGTTCATGATGGCCTTAGTTGCCTATGTGTAAAAAAACTCAGCAAAACATTAAAAGCCGTTGCACGTCGTATTCGTACCTGTGTAGCCAGAGTTTTGATATCTTGGCCATGACGCTGTGATATTCTACAGGTTAGCAACTAAACCTCCCGTGTGGCAACTCTACACGCGGTTTACAACTGAATCCCTGCACTGCGGCAACTGTGTGGCTCCAATCAACCCGCTGTACTGCCGTTGCGACAGGGATTACGGCTTTCGCGGAAAGCCTGAAGTCGCTTCGAGCTCGAACGAGAAAGCGCACTGCAGCTTGTTAAAGAGGATTTGCGGCTGCCCAGCACCACCATACACCGTGTGCCCGTACAATTGATCGCTGGAGGCTAACGCCAGACGACAGGAACTTGTGCCTTATCGATCGCTGGCTTAAAGTTCTCGCAATGCATTGCGTAACAGCGACCTTCGATTGGAAGGTGCTAATCACTGCCGTTACCATATGAAGCCACCAGCACGGAATATCTTCGGATCTTAGCCGCATAGCTCGCAGATACTATGGGGCTTAGAAAACATTTTTTTTTTTTTTTCACAAAGCTAGTCCATACGTGCACTAATATTTGTTCGGCTGGCTTTAAAGTCTAGCAAGCATAGGTTCACGATAGACACATCCTTTAACGTCATGAGTGTGGCAGAGTGCACTTTGAGCTTGCCAGAGGCTAGTTGACGGGCATGTGCATAGCCGCATTTCACGCCTGCTGGCATACTTACGCCTTGCAAATACTCGATAGAAGTAAACTTTGTTTCGATGTACAGTCTTTGTCAAAAATATACAGCCCGACGGTTTCGCTTCTAAGCCCTGTAACGCGGTTTCTGGTAGCAATACTGGAATATGAATGTAAGCTAGAGCAGAATGAGGACGAGTTTTGTCACCTTTGAGATTGCGAATGCCAGAGTTGCGATACGAGTCCCGTTACGGGGTTTAGAAGAAAAACCCTTGGGTCGTATATTTTTGACAAAGGCTGTAACTCACGGCAAATTCACACTTCGCTAAAATGTATCCTGTGTACAGAGCCAATCACTTTGTATAGTCTCATAACGTCATAATTTACCAGGTGTCCTAGGTGACTTGTACCAAGGGTTAAAAAAGTACGCACTTGAGAAGTCCAGAGAAACCAGTTGCACACAGCTGCCAGGCAATTTTTTTGTTTAGAAAATAAATAGTTAGTTAATTACGTAAATTTTTTAATCTACTTAATATCGAATTCAGACACTGAGCGTGAGTTGCTAGGCTGGAGAGTATACCTTCAGAAGCGCCCATTCTATTTATTTGCGATATAAGAAGTCGAACGTGTATCCTTTTCCCGAGCTCCAAAGAAAGCCCGCGAAATACAAAAACAATCATGTGGCAAGCACATTCGTGCGCCACTATTGTGCTGCTCTCAAAGATGAATTGAGTGAACCAAATCACTTGCGGCCGTTACTCGACGACTCAGTTCCAACATGGTTCAGGGTTAGGCTGATAATCTGGCGATGGCTACAGCCCGTAAGAATGCTCTATGCTTGGATGCAAGCCGTACATAAGGCAGTGTATAGGTAGCCGTTGTTATTGCAGGTAAATGCCAGTCTATCACAAACCGAATGCATACACGCGCTAAAATAATAATATTAATTGGCTCACAGGAACGGAAAGGCACACTAGTATCTGTCACACTAGTATCTGGGGACACCTGAACCGCACCGTAAGGAAAAGGATGAATGTGGGAGTGAAAGGGGAAATAGAGAAAGAGCAGCCGTAGTGGAGGGCTACGTAGTAATTTCAACCACTTGGGGAACTTTAAGGTGCGCTGACATCGCACAGCACACGACGCCTCTTCATTTCGCCTCCATCGAAACGCAGCCGCCGCAGTCGGAAAATTGTGGACCCTTGTCGGCCTTGTAGGCATTTGTTATGTCGTCAAGAGACACCCATGCGTAGGCTTTATTAGTAGGTTTATTGGCTGTGGCATTATTTGATGTATAGTGCTTCAAATTATAAGCATTTAGTAGGGCTCTCGAGAGCAGCCCCTGGCCCAACTACATATGAGAAACATTCTTCGAGTATATCAGGACGTCTCCTAAGCTTACATGCCCTGCGTACTACATGTATAATAATGGGAGAGGGTGAAGGGTGGCTGATCCTGGCCCTGATGGGCTCGGAGCGGTAGGTCACCGCCGCTTACGGCGGGGGGCTAGTCTACCACAAATTTTTATCTGTTGTAGGCCGTCACTGCACCCGCCATTGCTTCGGTGGTAGACGACGGCTGTTGTTTCGGCGCGCGTCTTTCTCTCCCTCTTCTTTTTCTTTCTTCTCTCTTTTTTCTCCCGCACGCGGCAGCGGAGGTGGCTCAGCTAGAGATGTGCGTTATCATCGAAACCCAATCAATTCGTCCGGCACCTATCTTCTTTCAGGAACACTTGCAGAAGTCAGGTATTTATTGACCTCTCCTGAAATGGCACACACGATAGAGTACTGGAAAAGGTTATGTGCTGAAATTTAATTAGGGGATACCTACTTAATTTGAAACAATGATGCCAGAAAATATAAGCCAGGAAAAGTTGCAAGAAATTCAGTAGAATATAGAAGTAAAATCAATATTTTCAATCATTCTACCCCCTTCTGGTCCGAACCAAGTAGGGATATGTAACGGCCTCATAAGCGTCTTCATCTTGCGGCCGGGCCCTCTTCCATTCCATGAAGGCTGCACACGACACCAGATCCTTGAAATCGCGAACAGTGCATGACCGTATTAATACAGCACTGTATATAGATACCAGAGCTGACTACAAGGAATCCCTTGGAAATGCTCCTTGGATGATTCATTAATCATTCCACGCAAGCCATGAGCCTGTCCTCCAGAGTGAAAAACACTTGGTGTCATGTTACATTCCTATAGAAAAGAAACAACTGCACAGGACTGGCAAGCTTGCTTATACGAACTAACCCTGGTGCACTGTAATGGCCTTGGCGCGCGAAAACACTGGTACCTCTACCACACTGTCGAAATGCCCTGTGCCGTAACAACTAAAGCGCATCCGCCGGACACGCAAGTTCAATTAGTGCACCCTAACTAAATTATCGCTGATCCGCGCAGGACCGTGCGCACTAACACTAGTAGGAGTGAGACAAAGTACACTGACGTTTCCCAGAGGCCTACACACATGCTGTGCTCGCTTAACGCTCTAGTAAGGAACAGGGCAGGCACCCCTCGCAGACTGCGAGGTCATTGGGCTCACTGCACCGGGCCACCGTAAGAGAGGCTGTTATTTCTCAACGCTGGGACACTTCGTGCACAACATAAAACTGAAAACCCGATACACAGAGCGAGCGAGAAAAACGAAAGAGCCGATCTAAAGATAAGAGCAATCGTAAGCCGATGCCGAGTGAAATAGCGGCCACGGAGGAAAAGCAATAGATACGGTGTGCCGTTCGGCGAACCAGCGAGCCTACAAACAAGCAAGAAAGAGAGCTCCGTGGAAGGAGCGACGGTCGAGACTGTAGCGCGCTTCAAGGGGCAGCGGTAAGGTTACTCAACACCCCAGGCACGGAGACAACGCGCAGCCAGCTTGGAGAGCATACGTGCGTGCAAGCGTACGCTTCGTCTGCTTTGAAGAGGTAAATGACGTGGAGGGTGAGGCAAGAATAGAGAAAGGGAAGGGGTGCACAGCGCTCTTTTGGTGTGTTACACGGTCAGAGCTCTCGTTTAGGCGCGGAGAGCTCTGTTGACTCTTGGTCGAGAGGAGTAGGAGCGGCTCCAGAGGGCGCCACCTTACGCAACCTGACCTGACGACGCGATTTCCCTTTACATATACGAAGAAAAAAAAACAAAAAAAACCTGCACTTCGACGCTTCACAAACATCGAGGCCTCGTTCGTGGTGACAGCACCTTGGAGAGCTGTATGACGTCACCCAGGTTTAGAAAGAATAAAGCTAACAGGCGCGCACACGCAAATACAGACGTCGCAGACGAAAGAAAAACAAGAAAGCGTTCGCGACGTTGCAGAGGACGACAAAATACAGACAGCGATTTAAAAAGAGAGAGAGAAAACGGAACCTACAGGAGACGATAAAACTCACATTCGCAACCCCTCGATCCGCAGTCAAGCCCTCAGGACGTCTGCGGTGTATAGACGCGACTTTGCTTTTTAGTTTTCTTTCGGACTATACATTCTAGAAAGTGCGTATGGCTACGATTGACCATATACCTTCGTAACCATATCGGAAAATGTCATACGACTCCTGGTGCAGTTTTGGTATGCGTGGCGGTTCCGTCTCTAGGAAGCCTCGGTTACACCGTAATGCCCATGTCAGGTGCACCGGTCTAGAATTTATGCCATTCTGTGCTTGAGCGTGCGGCGCGTGTTCAAAATTATTCCGCCTCTTTGAAGTGCAGCGCTTTAACAGAAAGACATCGATCAGGGCAAAGGTACAGCCCGCGGGTGGTATGTGAAGTGGAACCGACCTTTTGTATGACCCTTACTTCGCCCGTTGTGCGCGGTTCTGCTAAAGGGACGAGGCTTGTAGTGACACGCCGGCGACAAGCCAAAGGTTCGTTCATGCGCGATTTGTGTATAGGATACTAATAATAACCAGAATCACAAAACGAACAGAATCGCCTTGCCATGTGGAATGCTCGTTTAACTGCTGTCTTTGTCAAAGGGGCTGCCTAACTAAATGTACCGCAGCGTAATCTCAGTTTAACTAGCGAGAACTCCGGTGAGAACGCAGTCAAAAGCCAAAGTTTCACTTTTCCGGATCGCGAGTGCTTTTAGGTCTTTGTCTTCACGTACATTTACCGCGGAGACACGGGAATGTCACGAATCAGCCTCACAGCGCCTGAACTGCAATGCGAATGCCGATACACACGCTGGTTTGCATTTCGAGGTACAGCAAAGAAAAATATGGCTGTCACGCGCGGAATGCCCGACGCATGCAAAACAGGGTCATATTTTTCCTACGGTCTACACTCGGCACGTTTTAAATTTTCTTTTTATGTAAACACTAGACATCACGACCAACGTCAAGAGCATAAAGCCTGACGTAGGCGCTAACGCACCTTATCTGTGGAACTCGTTACTAAAGGATACTTTGTACACACACGCACACTGCACGCCTCAAAAAACGCGGGCGGCTCAGACGACCATCTTTCGAGAGAGGGCGTCGCGAACGCCTGCTCTGAAATAACTCGAAGCAAGAAAGATTGAATGAAGAAAAGAGCCGTCGCTTCCTCATTTGGGCGCTGAAGGACGCCGTTCGGTTGCTCGCCGGGTGGCAGACACCTTTCCGGTATTTCGCAGAAAACTCGAGACATGACATGTTGCTTGCTCTGTTGTTTGTAATTTCTGCGTGTTCTTGTTACACGAGGGGAACCCACGCGGCAAATTTTCTTTCTTTCTTTTTTTTTTTTTGTCGCTCAAAACGCGCAAGATGAACGGAGTTGTGAAAGCGGAGAAGTCTAGAGGGCGCCTTAAAGTCTGGAACGTAGCCGCGAAGTTCTCTAGAAAATATACATCGACAGGTAGAAAGGTGCACGCAGCAGACGACACCGCGCATTGCAGGAACGCAGACGAAAGCGAAACAAAACTAGAAAAAGTGACACGGAAAGAAACGAAATCGCTGGTTCGAAAACGGCGTGCTTGTGCGTGTGTGTGTTTTGGGGGGTATGGAGCGGGGAGGGAAGAGAAGAGAAGGAAAGAAAAGAGAAGATAAATTATTGCTTCAGTTTTTTCGAAACAAAAGACACAGACTACAGCGGCGGTGGTTCCTCAACACGTGCCGTGCTCTTCTGTGTACTATTTGTTTTCTTCGCGCCAATAGTTTCGCCTCGTTCAGGCGGAACACTCCCGCAAAAAAAAAAAAAAAAAAAAAAAAAGCAGAAAACTGCTAAATGAATGGAAACAGCGACTACAGAAAGAGAGTAGTCAGGCATTTTTGTGGCAATAAAGGAAAATGCTTGAATGAAAGAAAAACATTAAAGAAAAGCATGCAGACGACTGCTGCCCACTACTCTGTTGGGAAGTGGGTCAAATTCATTTCTCTCCTGTCTCTGTTCTTTATCTTTGCTTGGTTTTTCTGGTTCTTGCCTGCTCGTTTTTTGCTCTACCGAGCAGGGCCGAAAGCGTCGCCGGACGTCAGCGCTTGACGTCCGCGGTTTTAGCGTCGATGGAGGTGAGTAATTCTATCTTCCGCCTACGCCCCCCCCCTCTCCCCCCTCCCCTCCAATCCCCCAAGACCAAAAAAAGAAAAAAGAACGTGAAAATCGCGAGCTTTCTTTTCAGTTATTTTTGTAAAATTAATGTGCCCGTCACAGCCTTTACGATGAGTGCGCGACCCCTTTGTGCACGATATGAGCAACGACAAGATAATTACCTCGCGCTCTGAGCTAGTAGTTATTAGCGGTGAGTCTCTGGAAGGGTGCAGTGATCGTCGACGACATACTTTCTAGGAGGTACAGTCTTTGTTAAAAATATAAAGCCCAAGGGTTTTGCTTCTGAGCCCCGTAACGGAGCTCAGTACGCATCTACACCACTCAAAATCTAGTAGACAACAAATCTAGTCACCATTTTTCTCTATGCTTACCTATATATTCCAGTATTGCTTCCAGGGGCTTAGAGCACTTTGAAGCGAACACCATAGGCCGTATATTTTTGACAAAGGCTGTACGTGAGTCTGCGGCTAGGTTGAGCAGTGCTATTCAATGCGCGATTGAAACAAATTGCCTGCAGGCACTGCTTGCATTATGTCTAATGATATTATCTTTTTACTTTATAATGACCATTTCAGTTTTTGTGGTCCTGAGATTTTTATTTCTGTTGTGTTTTGTCTTCGCTTTTGATACGATGTTTTCCTGGTTTCGATGCTGACACTGTTTATTTAACGCTTTGTTTGAGGTATACCCCCCCCCCCCCCCCCCCCTCTCTTCCTGTAATGCCGCTGTGCTGTGGATAAATAAATAAATAAACGAGCCGCGCCTATCGGAGCTAAACAAATCGGGGAATATGTTTAAAGCGTGACGACGCTGTGAATATCAGACGTAATGTTTGAATAAGATAAGATACATTGTAAGTGAAATATAGTTAGCAAGCGTGAGTGAAGGTGCATGACTGAGATGGAGTGACGCAACCATCGGGAAGGCCAGGTTGCTCGGCTGTCACCGCCTGCACGACATACTATACTTGGCCATGTGGCGGACTTAGGTTGTGTTTAGAACACAGTCGGTATGGTAGTGTAGGACCACATGGAATTCGTTGCATAGAACTGAAACCCTTAAAAGTGCGCTTTGAAACTGTAGACGGCAACTTTAATGTGGTAATCTATCTTAAAGTCCCTCCCACAAGAGTGTAACACGTCCTTGTTTACTGTATGTTTACCATTCTTCGAGAGTGTAAAGGAGGGAAACATTCGAGAGGCACTCGATAGTTTATTTACATAAGAAAGAAAGAAGGGAGGAAAGAAGGTAAGAAAAAAAGGAAAGAAATCAAAAAAGAAAGAAAGGTAGAAAGAAAGAAAGAAAGAAGGAGAGAGAAGAAAGAAAGAAAGAAAGAAAGAAAGAAAGAAAGAAAGAAAGAAAGAAAGAAAGAAAGAAAGAAAGAAAGAAAGAAAGAAAGAAAGAAAGAAAGAAAGAAAGAAAGAAGTGAACAAGTCCCGTGTAATTCTCTTCTCGTGTTTTCGTGTCTCGCTGGTTGACTATATAGAAAAATCAGTCTTTGCATGTCGGGACGTGTCTTTATAGGTGACGCATATCCCCGTCTGAATGCGATCACAGATATCGGCGATAGCTTGGCAAGCGGACCTGCATGTCAGTACTCGAAGAAACTGCTTGATAGGTAGCAGAAATCATTCCTAAAGTATGTAATTAAACACGGTAAGAAGCCCAAGGGGATACTGAGCTTGAGTTTTCGAATTATCTCTCTGCCTTTCCTTTCAATAAACCCATCTATCTACTATCTGTACAATGCTTCCAACAGGTGAATCACGCATTCTGCAACCCAGGCCTGCCGATGCATTGGGAATGCCTTCAGTGCGAATATTTTCAGGCGACTAAGATGTCAAAGAAGTATACTGACGAGTAGGGATATAAAATTTACGAAAATCTTGAAGGCAAAATAAAGAAAACAATGAAAAAAAAAAATAACTGTGTTAGGTTTGGTATAGGGAGTTTAACGTCCCAAAGCGACTCATGCTATGAGAGAGACTATGTAGTGAAGCGCTGCAGATTTATTTCGACCACCTGGGGTTCTTTAACGTGCACTGACATCGCACAGCACACGGGCGCCTTGCTTTTCGCCTCCATTGAAAACAGTATAGTCGAGCGTGGTAACCACTGCGCCACCACAGCTTTTTTTTATTTATTGCCAAATTTATAATGAGATTTCACACACACACACACACACACACACACACACACACACACACACACACACACACACACACACACACACACACACACACACACACACACACACACACACACACACACACACACACACACACACACACACACACACACACACACACACACACACACACACACACACACACACACACACACACACACACACACACACACACACACACACACACACACACACACACACACACACACACACACACACACACACACACACACACACACACACACACACACACACACACACACACACACACACACACACACACACACACACACACACACACACACACACACACACACACACACACACACACACACACACACACACACACACACACACACACACACACACACACACACACACACACACACACACACACACACACACACACACACACACACACACACACACACACACACACACACACACACACACACACACACACACACACACACACACACACACACACACACACACACACACACACACACACACACACACACACACACACACACACACACACACACACACACACACACACACACACACACACACACACACACACACACACACACACACACACACACACACACACACACACACACACACACACACACACACAGAATATTACGCGACGAACACACAGAATATTACGCGACGAACACACAACATGGGTTAAAACCACGCGATTTGGGCTGCGTGATCCATTACAAACCAGGCCCCCCATTTGCAGCAACACTTCCATTCTCGGAAGCCGCTCAGGCACTTCGTCTTGAGTCTTGAAAACTTCAATAACACTCGCAACGGCTTCACGAAAATACTGTCGTATTTTCCTCGCATCAACGTCAGCATGCCTGAAAGCCATTCTGGGTCGATGGGCTATACCGCTGGACATGATCATGTTATAGGACGGCGCCACCATGGTGGGCAAGTTTTTTTGTTTGGTTTTCCAAAAAAATATTGAAAAAAATATTGAAAACAAACTATTTATATTATTCCGGATGCACAGATGAATTGGAGTTACAAACAGCCTTTTTTTTTTCCTTTTTTCCTTGTGGCTCGCTGCTCAAGTAGGAGGTTGCTGTCATATCTGTTGCAGCCTCACAGTATGTGAGAGGAAGTTGTCAAATTTTGGTTGTGCATACCCAAGAGCAGGCATAGGCTCGAGGTGCATAGAGTAGAGAAGGTGGTTTTCATTTTTCCCACACCTTAAAGCCTCTAGTTTGGTGAGCAGCGCCGGAAATGATAGCAGCCGCAATTGGGACCAATTCGAGCGTTGCCCTTGTTTTCATGCCTCCTCGCTATCGCGTTTTCGTTTTCGGTTGTAATTTGTTATTTGCAAGTTAGATGTGATGTGCAATAATCTCCCGTAACCTCAGGGCTATAGTCCGTGCCCGGTGTATAGTCCGTAGGGGCAAATTCTGGCTCAATTAAGTTTTCTCTCTCTCTCTCTCTCTATCTTTTATTATTTTTATTTTTTGCTTAGTAAGTCGTCACCCACTGTCCAGTCAGTAGGGAGGAATTTCGGTTCAAAACAGGCCTTTTTTAATTTTGAGAAAGCAGAGGCTTTTTATTGCCAAAAAGGAAAGTCGGGCGTTGTATTAAACTGCATTGATTTGACTTGTAGAAACCTTAAAAAATCAGTTTTCTCGGTGCTAACAAGGAAGACGAGAATAAATTTCATATCTTCACACTTGCCGTCGTAACCATTCTAGCCATGCTAGCTCTGGCTTTACATTCACACTTATTCATCCCTGTATTTATTATTTACTTATTTTGATTCAATAGGCTCACGAACAGCGAAGCAGCCACTCTTCGTCATCGCGACAGCATTCGCTTGCATATCGAAGTTGATTCTATATGAGAGCTGATTTCGTTATGTTATTTAGCATGGTAACATGTCATCCACGCCCATTCGGGGCAAGTCTCCTTTTTTTCCTTCCCACTGGTAGGCTTCTTTGACCCTGAAAAACTATATGAAAAAAAAAACAAAAAAAAAAAACAAAGAAACAAATTACAAACTCCGCATGAATAGATGGCCTGCATGATGCAAAATAATCTAAAATCGGCGGTCGGTGGGCTGATCGGCAGGCGTTGCCGTTGATGCACCGGCATCGGCGTTCGAGATAAACATTGCCGCAGATGAGAATACGATCTGACTTGCTTCTCTCTCTAGTTTATTGGAAATACACGGCAGGCGTTGCCGTTGATGCACCGGCATCGGCGTTCGAGATAAACATTGCCGCAGATGAGAATACGATCTGACTTGCTTCTCTCTCTAGTTTATTGGAAATACAAATAAGCGAAACGAGACTAAATTTCACATCTTGACATTTCGACACTCAGTGGAAGAGGGAAAAACCCAAATGCACCATTTAGGCATCGGTACGTTAAGCAGCATTCATCACGGAGCTTCACAACTAAGCCTAAATTGTGCACTCAAAAAGAAGTAACAGTGCATAAAAATAGTGTTCTGCAACTTTCTAAACGTTATTTACAAGTAGAAACCTGTGAAAGTTAAGGATTAGCGCAAATTTTCAATCTTTATTTTTTAAGAGTGCCATACTGTATGTTTTTTTTTTTTCCTGTGCCTTACGAGAACGAGAAAAAAACCTTTTCCCCAAAATTTTCCGTTTTTTTTTTCCTGGGCCTTACCATCTCTACTGACGAGCCGATATTAACAGAAGAAAACACTGATTTGTTTTTTTTTTTTTTTTATTTCGAGTGGAATACGGTCAATAAAAACTGCCAAGTGACGACTCGACTAGATATGAAGCGCCGCTTTAAGCAGCTGCTTGCGTCGCCGAGGAGTATATAGTGTGCGTTACCCTGAATCAATAAGGAGCCCTATCCCTCAATCCATTAAGTAAGCAATCGGAGTTGGCCCTTAACTTATTAACAGCATGGGGTAACGTTACGTCACGTAACCCATCGAACAATCAGTGCTCGGCCATACAACCAGCCAGCCATCACCAGCCATAGCAATGCCCGTTAATTTTCGCTCAAAGAGACGACAACGGCGAATTTTATAGAATCGAGCCTTTGACGATATCTAGTTAAAAAATAAAAAAATTGCCAGGATGTTAAGGCTGCGCTGTTACAATGAGTATGCAATCAGTTGAACCCCGCGAAAACGGTTTGCGATCACAGGATAGGTACAAAGAGTATATAGCAAAGAAGTCAACCCCAATTCCCGAGCAGGCAACTGAAACTCGTGGACCAGGCACGGTCTGCAGTTAAATATCGCCTCCACGCAACGCCCACCGCGCTCTCCACGACCTTGGCTTTCAAAAGCTACTTTGTCTTTGCTGGCGTGCCGTGGTTGCGTAAAGCGAACCGTTATGCCCCAGCGGCAGGCGTTTACTGCATGGACGGCTCCGAGAACTCGTAAATTTTGCTGGTCCCTTCTCTGCTTGCATTGCAGTTGCGTGTCCTTCGACAGTGCCACAGACAAGGCTGTGCTTGGCGACGTGCATCCTCGTCAGACATCACTTGCTTTGCACCACTAATGACTTTATTTTCATTGAGACTCGCAGGCAACCTGACAGAGAAGCATCTATGAAGCAACACTGATCGTATGGAGCAGCATGGTTCCGAAAGAGCTAACCGTCCACCGTCATCACCGCCACAACCATCGCCATTTAGTTCACACATGTCTAAATCTAACGTCACAAACATCCAATTGGCCACATCCTGAATCAGCCTTCAAGTAGTAACAATGCTCATTCTAGATAACATTTACCGGTTATAGTCGGCTCGTCTTTGGGTTTTCTTTCTAGCAAACTGCAAGACTTATCGGGACTCAGCTGAGTAGCGAGGGATCGTTTTGTCATCGCTCTGCTCCCACTTAACCGGTGACTTTCAAGTGGGCTAAGTATATAGACACGCACACCACTCTGTCTGGCAGGGGCAACCTTGACATTGACTTCCCCCGTTTTTCACGTTCTGGCGAGTTGCATCACTGACGCTGGCGTTTCTGTTTTTATTTCACGCTTCGCCTAGCACTGCAGTCGCGCGCTGCGGATTCGCTTGCGCGACCGCTTTGAGCACCGGACTCTCGTATACGTCTCACCTGTGCGTTTACCACGGTTGCGGAACCTCCTTTTGTCGTTCGTTCATTCATTCCATTTTTTTTTCTTTGCTTTCCCTGCGTGCACAACTCTTCTCTTCTTTGCACTGCTTTCGAAACCCAGGCAGCAGCAGGCGGGCTGCAGCTGCCGAGCTCCACTTACTATATACAGGGCTTGGATCCACGCTTTAAGCTCACCTTGAAACCGGGCGCCAGTGGTCGGTAAAAAGAAAAAATAAAGTTGTGAAAGCCTTAGCACCACTAGCTCCAGCCTTCCGTCACTGGGGGCATGCATGCAGACTGGCTCGAAGCCACCCAGAGAGTGTGTTTCGCTCTGTGGCAACGAAACAGTTCGGGTATACTGCAGGGAGACTGTGAAAATGAGCTTCGCTTGCCACCGTAAGTCCAAGCCCCCTCCCCCCCCCCCCCCCCCCACACACACACACCCTACCTCCTCTCCACCGGCTCTGGCTTCCCCTCCACCAGCTCAGGGTAGTCTGTGTGCGCTTTGTTTTTGTTTCCTGTTGCTCGCATAAAAAGAAAAAAGGCTGGGGGGGGGGATACATCCCACGCGTCTTGCCTCTGGCTCTCGCTCTGAATCTTGGTCTTGCTCCGTCGTTTATTCTTTTAGCGTCTTGTGTTTATACGCCCCCCCACGTCTTTATATTCGCGCGTTTGTTTCCAGACAGCACGCGTGAGGCACTGTTGCCATAGTGTGGGGTCGGCACGGCAAGCTGCGGGGAAGAATAAACTGTCAAATGTGATGCGGGAGAGTGAAGCAGTCAGGTTGCAACACTCTCTTCAGCGCCTACTTTAGAATGGAAACGTCTTCTTTCTTATAAACGTGAGCAAATTTCCCTGCGAAAGGTGCGTAATATGCCTTTTCGTTTTTTTCCAAAATCGAAAGGACAAAGTGTTCGCACGCTCTGCCTTTGAGGATATGACGTCACGCCGTGAGTTACTTTCGTCAGCGGCTCTTCTTGCGGATCCTCGTCCATGTACCACATGCACTTTGCTTCTGACCTCAATCATTGATCCATAATCTTGCGCCTCCGTTACTCATTAGCCGTAATCTACCCCGTTATGTGAAAAATCGCTCGACGCCGACGATAAATTTAGTTTAAGGGGACAGTTTGCTGCCTGAGTCAAGTGTAAAATTATTTGCATATTCTGGTACATCTCGAAGCTTGGTCGTAGTATCGAGGGAAGAACTCGCTGTTTAACCTGAAATTTATATTTTAAATTGACCATGAAAATAGCTGGTGGCGCCATGGTGTGTCCTTTCGTTTTATTTTCTGATCTTGCTTGATTCGCTTTTAAAATGCATTCAAAACAAAATCATGCAACTAAAGGCGCCTCCACACTTGTAGCTTGTAGCAGCGCTGCTACAGGCAGAAGCGGTGTTTTGTATCTGCGTTGTTCATCTATTCTATTTAAGGCTATTTTAGTACTCTAAATTATAGTTTTAATAAAGTCTGTGCATCTTAGATAATGACACGTTCTTGACACGACCTAAGCGGAGCAGCAGACGCTGTCTTAATAGAGCTGCATAGAGCTACTATACTAACTGTGTCCACGACGTCAGTGTTTGCAGACTCAGACTATATACCACTGAAAAAAGGAGACAATAGCATGGAAAAAAAAAATCAAATTCCAAATGGTTCTGCCTTGTATCTCAGTTTCACCGCCGGATATTCGTTAATTCTGGGATAGAGCTTTCGAATGAAGCGAAAAAGACAACACTGAAAATGTCAACTCTACTCACGTAACTAGCCTGTGTGAACGTGCATGACTTATCCGAGAGTCATGCACGTTCAAATCCGCCAGTCTCTAAGGCGCCGATTCTCTCCCTTCTCAGAGAGGGCTACCCGAAATGGCAGCTCTTGCCAACTCGGCCATGCTGTGTTCTGGTGATGTCACCTAACTCGCCGACCAATCAACTTTGGAAGCGATCATTACGTCCTCGAAATAACGCTTAAACGGGGAGTCAAAGTAAGACGAGAAAAGATCATCAGCGCAATCGAATGGGAGAAATTCAGACAAATTAGGGAATCTGCCAACATGGACCAAAATATTGAAAATATCGATGATTGGGCAGAAACCCTCATGCACCACGTTAAATCCGCTACCAATTACCCTAGAGGGGGACGATGCACCGAAAACAGTCGACAGGAAACTCCTACACATGTGGGAAGCAAAAAAAGGTATGGAAAGACGCCTCCGGTGTCAGAGATGGAACCGAAACCTAAGGCGAAAAATAGCCAGGCACAATAAGGAAATTGAGGATTATGCAATTAAACTCTGCGAGCAAAACTGGTGTAACAGGTGCGATGAAATGGAGGGCAACATGAGCCTTTCAAAGACGTGGAGCCTGCTACGATATCTTCTTAATCCCGACAGTTCGAAAACACAGTCAAACACAACAATAGCAAAGGCAAGACACGCGTTCGAGGGGACTGACGCGGAACTAATAACTAAACTCGTAGACACATACGTCGGCGATACAACATCCCTCCCTCTTAGGCAATACGCAGGCCCACCGAACGAGGCCCTCGACGCGCCCATCTCAGAAGCGGAAGTTAGAGCCGAAATCCTTAGCTTAAAGACGCGATCAGCTCCCGGCCCCGATGGAATAACAAATAAAATGCTACGAAACCTAGACGACGCTTCCATAACGGCACTCACCAACTACATGCAAGAAGTATGGAGTAGCGGTCGTCTTCCCCAGCAGTGGAAAACTGCAAACGTTGTGCTAATTCCAAAACCTGGCAAGCCCCCGAAATTGGAAAACCTCAGACCTATTTCTCTAACCTCATGCATTGGAAAGCTTATGGAACGCGTAATCCAAACAAGGCTAACTAATTTCATGGAGAAAAACGACCTGTGGCCGCATGAGATGGTCGGGTTCCGACCGGGCCTGTGCACACAGGATGTAATGCTCCGATTACAACATGACATAATTGACTCGAAATCCAGAGACGCGAAGGTAGTTCTAGCACTAGATCTAACAAAAGCATTTGACAACATAAAACACCAGGCAATTCTCGCGGGACTACAGGAATTAGGAGTCGGCGAGAGGACATATAATTACGTAATGGATTTCCTGACAAACAGGACGTTGAAACTAAAGTTTCAGGACCTTGAATCCCCCACTGTCCACCTGGGAAGTAAAGGAACTCCGCAAGGCTCAGTGCTCTCCCCCTTCCTTTTTAACGTGGTGATGAGAGGCCTTCCTGCCGCTCTTAAAGTCATAAAAGACCTGAAGTTCAGCATTTACGCGGACGACGTTAATCTCTGGATGAACAACGGCAGCGATGGCAGCATAGAGGAACACCTACAGGCGGCGGCGGACACCATTGTGTCCTACGCGGCCGAAAGGGGTCTTTCGTGCTCTCCGCAAAAATCCGAACTTTTCATATATAATCCAAAATCAATGAGGTGCAAGGGCGACTTTAACGTAGAAATAAAGGTCGACGGCAAAACCGTACCAAGAGTCCAGCAAATCAGAATCCTCGGACTTTTTATTCAAGAGGACGGGTATAATGACGGAACGATAAAAAAACTCACTACCTACGCGACGCAGGTAACAGGAATATTTAGGAGGATTGCATTCAAAGGCAGAGGCCTCAAAGAGAGAAGCCTCTTGAGACTGATGCAGGCGTACATAATAAGTCGAATATGCTATGCCACACCGTTCCTCAACATCAGGACCAATGAAAAAGAAAAGATAGACGCACTCATCAGGCGTTGCGTCAAGAGGGCGCTGGGTCTACCCATCTCCTCTTCTACGGAACGCCTGATAGAAATGGGAGTGCATAATAGCTGGACGGAACTTGCTGAAGCGGTAAGAATCGCCCAACATGAAAGATTAAGTAGGTCGAGCACGGGTCGAACCATCTTAGAATGGGTGGGTCGAAAAATAGATAGGGGCACAGCCGACAAGGTTTTCCTACCACCACAATGTCGCGAGAACATCATTGTCCGTCCTCTCCCCCGCAACATGCACCCAGAATACCACAAGGAGAGACGGGAGAAGAGAGCAGAAGCACTGGTTAAAAGTGCAAAAGAATTCAGAGTAAAAGAAGTTGCCTACGTAGACGCTGCAAGCGGCCTATCAGGGGCGGCAGTCGCCGCGGTAGTCGATGGTAGCGGCGCACCAGTCGTCTCCGCCACCATCCGAAGTAGAAACATAGACACGGCTGAAGAGGTCGCAATAGCGCTCGCTTGCGTCGGAACGAAGGCTAGATTGATCTTTAGCGACAGTAAAACTGCTCTCTGGAATATCGGAAAAGGCAGGGTCTCACAAGAAGCCGCCCGAATTCTAAAAGCTGCAACTAAAATTGATCGCAAAATCACCCTAATTTGGGTCCCAGCACACACGTCCGTCCCCGGCAACGAGGCGGCCCATGATTTAGCCCGAGATCTCTACTTCCGGGCAAACGCGGAGCCGCCCGACTGCCAGGCGATGGACGAACGTTTGCAAACCTATAAAGAAATAATCGAAAATTATAGATTAGGAAGACGTCTGATGCCGCCACCGGATCCTAGCCATATCCTGGCGGCGATTACAAGCCGGAAATTTCCCGAACCCTGTCTGGTTGTTTCACACCCAGATAGAGGAGAGAAAAAACGATAAATGTAAAGCCTGCGAAGCGAGGGGGACCCTCGACCATATAATTTGGGAATGCCCTAAGTCTCCGGGCGCTAGGGACAACATTAAAAGTAGAGAAGCCTGGGTAACCCTGCTGCGAAGCGACGTCCCCGCTGACCAGCAGAAAGCCGTCCGCCTGGCGGCTGAGGCCGCGAATAACCAATGTATATTCGCCAGTCCTTAGTCGCGGAGGTTCCAGCCCCCGTTCCTCAGGCCTGCGTGCCAGGAGCGGGGAGTAGGGGGCCTCCTAAATCGGTGGAAATTAAAGTTTTAATCAATCAATCAATCAATCGACCAATCAATTGCCGCTCTTGTCACCTGCAACCCTACCGCCGGCAGGAGGCATAAATCGGGTTTTTGCAAATCCCAAAGCCGACGACGAATTTTCTGGGGAACGGTGCATGAGGGAGTCTGTCTTCCTTACAAAAGACACTGGCGGTAGGTTCAGATGGACTAATATGAGGAAGAAATAAAAAAACGGTAGTAAATTAGGGTAGAAGACGCACTTTCCTTCTGTGATATGTATAGGGTTCGAAGTTATTCCATGCGTCTCTTCTTCTTCTTTTTTTTTTTTTTGATTTAGCGTTGTAATTATGAATTTGACTGCGCATGTCATATGCTTTTTTTTTTTCATTCGGTTTTGTTTTCTCCTTTTTTATATAGATTGTTACGATGTAATAAGAAGGGGTGTTTATTTACAATGCTGATGTAGCGGAACAAGATGAAGCCTACTAGCGCCCAGAAACCAACGCTTCTTCCTCCTCTTCTGCCACACCATCACAATCCTTCATCGTCGTCAGTAGCGTGACAATATATTGCGCGACCCAATAAATTTTGTCAGTTGATAGTTTTCTCTTTCTTCGACCCCGTCTTCATCGATGTGGTGCCACATCACGACAGAAATACAGTTATTACGGTACAGCATGGAGCACGAGATATGGTATCGCATACGGTATAGCTTGGAAAGACATGGTGTGACATGGTATTGATATGGTGTGATACGGTAAAGACGCGGCACACAAGCAATTCGGAGTTTCGGATTTATTTCCACCGCTGACTGTTACAACGCTGGGCACGGGGGCCTTTGTGAAAAAGTTCGATCACACCAAAAAAGCACTGTGGGCTGGACCCGCTGACCTTGGCAGCTCGTAGCCGCCAGGCATACTGGCAGCACTGCGTCAAGGGGCATAGACATTTCGGATTCCACGTGGCGTGCTCCTCCTCAAAGAAGGAGAGAAGAGACCCGCATGGAAAAAAGTAGCGCGGGGCTCGCGGGATAGTTATTTCGTTTCACATAACAGAAACCTAACCTCCGCGCGCTTCTTAGGCTGAATGTGCCGTTTGTTGTGCTTCAGAAATGAACAGGTGTTTTAGAAATAGAGCGATTTGGGAGAATTGGTAATGATTAATGGTACCGAACACTGTGAGAAAACGCGGGGACAGAAGAAAGGACGACACAGGACGAGCGCGCTGTTCGATGCGATGAACGATGGAAGATTTGTTTGTTAGCGCTAATCTGTGTGGATTGTACTTACAAATTTAAATTACATTGTTTTTAAATTCTTCTTTCATTGATTACTATTCCTATGACCTCAAAAGTTTTCCAATTTTAGCAACATTCATTCTTAATTAGTAAGTTTCTATCATACAGTCTAAATCGACATCATGAATTGTATTCTTACACCTGAAATGAACTCTGGCCAATCCCCCAATGTGGGTATGTGCCATATGAACCGAGGAGGAGGAGGACGAGGAAGAAGAAGCAGAAGTAGTTTATTCAACGTAAATACCAAAGAATACAATTACCACGCTGACTTCGCACATGACACCGGCGTCTTTGTCTCCTTCGAGTTCGATCACTCCCATTCCTTTGATTCCAGTAGCCATACATCAAAGACACATGACCGTAGCGGAAGGTAGAAAAAAACATTAGTTGTGGTTCAACTCTGGTTAACCCTAGTTGAATTGCGATAGCAACGGCGGAAGCTTCTTTTGCCAGATAACCAGGTGTTTTTACCCATGTGATAACGAAAACATCTGTGACAGCTGGGATGCTTAACATACATTTCGAGAAAGTCAATGAATTGGACGCCGAGGAAACGCGAAAGCACATACGCGCTTTCGATTCAGCGTGTGTGGTAACGAGCAGGACATTAAAAACAATGTTGTCAACATTATTTAATTCTCAGATGTTGCTACCCCCACCATCTTCCAATAACCTCTCTAGAAACTAGGCCACAATCATCTGTTCCCTCCTCGTTCTGTCTTAAGATTAGCCAGCACTAACAAATTAACTTTGGCTAACAACAACAAAAAAAGAACGCTGCAATTTAGGCCAGGCAACTCTAAACAGCCCTCGGTTGATTGTGCTGAGAGATCGCGTCTCTGTACACGCCGTACACTCCGTACGTTGAGCTGGTCGGTTGTACATTTCGTGTATTTTTTCTAGAAAAGCTTGGTTCTCATTTAGCTAGAACACCTGATATCTACGCTGACCATTATCTCAAGGCATAAAACAAATAAACCGTACATGCGGAAATGGGATAGCCCACTGAATTAATTTAGGACGGAGCAGATGATGGCTTAGGCCACTATATCCGCGCAACATAGGATGCTGAGATTTGCAATGACAGTCGCTTTTTAATGTCAGGCCCTCTGCATGGATTATGGTTGGTCGTTGAGCGCAAGTTCAGATCAGGTGATGGATGTAGATTTCCATGTAATATATATATATATATATATATATATATATATATATATATATATATATATATATATATATATATATATATATATATATATTTATCTATTTGTTCATTTATTTATTTACTTAAAAATACTGCAGGCCAATATTTTGGCCCAGGCAGGAGTGGATATACAAGGCATTAAAACAACAAATAAAAATAAAAATCAAAGCACGCGATTAGAGTAAATGAACAAGTCAACAAAATACAACACTGTATCATTCAAAAAATGCAACTCTAGAGCTTTAATGAAATTGGAAGACTGGACAATGTCCTCAGGAAGACAGTTCCAGTCGGAAATGGTCCGTGGAAAATAACTGTGCTTGAAAGAGTTAGTCCTTGCAAAAATGGGTTCGAGCAGGTTACTTCTTGAATGATTTGTCCTGCGCGACAATTGTTGAAGACTTTCAGGGCGAGGTATGTTTCATTTGTGTGTTAAGAGGTTGTGCATAAACAATAAACGGGACATTTTTCTACGTAGTTCAAGTAGTGGAATATGGTTAGCTTTCATTAGTGTAGTAGGTGAGTCTGACCTCTTGTATTTACTGTAAATGAACCTAACCGCTTTCCTTTGCACCATCTCTATATTATGTATGTCTTTTTTTATATAAGGATCCCATAAAACTGAAGCATACTCTAATTTAGACCTAATAAATGATGTGTATGCAAGAAGTTTGAGTTTACTTGGAGCATCATTAAGTTTCCGCCTCAAGTAGCACTGCTTGGAAAATGCGGAGGAACAAATGTCGGAAATATGAGGAGACCAAGTTAAATCATGAGTTAAGGTTACCCCTAAATATTTATAATGTGTAGTCTTTTTCAATTAAATGATTAAGCAGGGTGTAAGAGAAATGACTGATATGTTTTTTACGTGAAATTTGCAATAGGAATGTTTTGTCGAGGTTTAATTTCATGTCCCATTTAAGACACCATTGGTGAATAGCTAATAGCGAATTTTGCAAGGTGTAGTGATCGTTGGGCTCACTTATGGTCTTAAAAAGTATGCAGTCATCTGCAAAAAGCCTTAAAGAGACATTATCAGGAAGAGAAACAGACAGATCATTAATATAAATCATGAAAAGCAGCGGTTCTAACACGCTCCCTTGGGGTACACCTGATGTGACTGGAAGCTCGTTTGATTTGAAACCATTAACTTCTACGTATTGTTTCCTGTATGTAAGCATTAATCCAATTAACAAGGTAGTTAGGGACGCCGATACTTACTAATTTATAAATGAGAGCCATATATATATATATATATATATATATATATATATATATATATATATATATATATATATATATATATATATATATATATATATATATATATATATATATATATATATATATGGGTTTATTTACAGGGATCGATCCAAACAGGACTGCGCGAAGCGTACAAACGTCCCTCTGCCCTTGCTCTTCTTTTTTCTTCGCCGATCTACCCGACCGTTCTTCTTCATCTTCCGCCGACGTTCTGCGAAGGCGCGTGACATTTCCCTCCTCGCAGACGAAGCCCGTCGGGCGAGTTACAGAGATCCTCTGGAATGAAATTGCTTGAGGCGGGCTACATGCCCCACCTGAGACTGCCGTGACTGTCGACCATTCGCACTTATGCGTGCTATGACGTAATTCAGGGCACTGATGCGTTCTAACACAACAAACGGTCCGGTATATATATATATATATATATATATATATATATATTGTAGTGTGGTAATCTTCATCGATATAACCACTGACATGCGTCGCGTGCTGCCGCTCTCAAGGACGAAGAAGTTGTTCGCTGCCTTGCTCTTTCGCCACGCCTGACGCTTCGCTGCGAGTCTCCCCTGAGCGGCTGGAATCATCTGGGTTCACCGAATAAACACACCCCTACAATTGGTGCAGGTGCTGCTGGGTACGTTCCCGTCCACCCTGGAACTAAGAAGCCGCACGTTACCCTCTGCTTCCAGCATGCCGGACGACACTGCCACGACATCGTCGCCCCTCCCAACCACCGTGCTGTGTTCTGGAGCTCTACGGCAGCGTGATCCGTGCTTCTTCAGTGGCACAGCCGACCAGGACGTCGACGATTGGTTGGCGGCATATGAGCGCGTCAGTAGCTACAACAGATGGGACGACGCTATCAAGCTAAGCAATGTAATCTTTTATCTGACTGACGTGGCGAACCTCTGGTTTCGCAACCATGAGGCAGACCTGCCATCTTGGTCTGCATTTAAAAAGAATTTTGCAGAAGTGTTCGGCCGCCCTGCAGTTCGCAAGCTCCGGGCAGAACAACGCTTGCGTGAGCGCACTCAGCAAGTCGATGAGTCGTTCACTAGTTATATAGAGGACATCGTGGACCTATGCAAGCGTGTCGATCCGCTAATGACTGAAGCGGATAAGATCGAGAACATCATGAAAGGCATCTCTGACGACGCGTGCCAAATGCTCTGGGTAAAAAATCCTGCCACGGTGAGTGACGTGATCAAGCTTTGCCAGAGCTACGACGTGCTTCGTAAGAAGCGCGCTTCTACCAGGCGGTCCGGTGTTAGAGACGACGCCATCTCTACACTTGCGCTGGGCGGTTCTACCCCATCAGAGGACAGCCCTTTACTTCAGCAAATCAAAGCCTTCGTTCGAGAAGAGGTCGCCCGCCAGCTATCGCTGGTCCCTCAGTTACAGGATAGTGGCCGCCTTGTTCCTGACATGGCTCCGTCTTTGGCCCCTACCATACGGCGTGCCGTTCAAGATCACATCGCTGACGTCCTTCCTCCCAGCTCCATGCTCCCGCCCAGCCCTGTGCTGCCGCCCAGCCCCGTGCCAGCGCAAGTAACGGCACCACTGACTTACGCCCAAGTTGCAGCCAGGCCGCTCATGCCATCAGCATCTCTTTCCTACCAGGCCGCTCCTTCCAACCTTCCTTCGCCTTTGCCTGGGTCTGCATTCCATGTCCCTATTCCAAGGGTACGCCAACGCCCTACGAACCCTTGGCGTACCGCGGACAACCGACCAATCTGCTACTCTTGCGGGCTGCCGGGCCATGTCGCACGCCTTTGCCGCCAACGCCTTCCACCTTCTCGACCTGAACTATGGAACTACTCCTACAATACAGACCAGCCCTCGCCGAGAAATCCGCCCAGTTCCGAATTTGTATCTCGTGACAATCAAACGTACACAACTCGCCGATCACCTTCCCCTCGTCGCCGTTCCCCGTCCCCACTCCGACGTTCTACCGGCACCGTTGAGGGAAACTAACAGTCGCAGTTCCCGGGGCAAGAACTGCGCTTGGTTCGAACTCTTCAAGTCCTCGGTGTTCTCCCACTAACGTAATTCAAGTGTTTGTCGACGGCGTCGCAGTACTCGCTCTAGTCGACACGGGCGCTGCCGTATCAGTCATCAGTGAAGCTCTTTGCCGTCGTCTTCGTAAGGTGACCACCGCACTTTCCGACTTTTCGCTTCGCACCGCCTCATCACAGCGCATTCAACCCTCAGCGGCGTGCACGGCCCGTGTTCTCATCGAAGACGTCTTATACACCATCGAGTTTATTGTACTGTCTCGCTGCTCACACGACATCATCCTGGGCTACGATTTCCTTTCCACTCATCATGCCGTTATTGACTGCGCCCGCGCGGAAGTTTCCTTTTTACCTCTTTGTGATACCGTCTTGTGTGACGTCCCTACCCGGCCTGCAAAACTCCTCGTCGCCAGTGACACAGACATTCCTCCATTTTCTGCTGCCCTCGTTCCACTCTCCTGTGAAAGCGTTATTAGTTCGACTGTCTTCTTCACACCTTCCGACGCCGCTTCACGCCATCCCTGCCTCCTGCTTCCATTTGCGGTCCTCAAGTTCGAAGATGGCCTTAGTGCAATGTACGTCTCAAATCCATTTTCGTGCCCGTCCGTCCTGCTACGCGGCGAGTGTCTCGGTCGTATTGAAGAACTTGATCCCGCGCTTGTAAATACTCTTCCTGCAACGCCTACTTCATTAGACGTTAATGTGCTCAGCTCTTGCGATACAGCGACCGCTTCGACACCACCCGATGTTCTTCAACAAGCTATTGACGCAGATCTCCCAACCGCACAACGCGATCAACTCGCTGCTCTTCTACAGAACTTCACTTCTGCCTTCGACCTTCCTCACACTGCTCTGGGTCGCACGTCTGTCGTTACGCACGCAATCGACACTGGTACAAACGCACCTTTACGACAGCGTCCTTATCGCGTGTCGGCCTCTGAGCGCCAAGTCATTGCTGACAACGTGGACGACATGCTTCGCCGGGGCGTCATACAGCCATCTAACAGTCCATGGGCTTCTCCGGTTGTTTTGGTCACCAAGAAAGATGGTTCCATCCGGTTTTGCGTCGATTACCGTAGGCTTAACAAAATCACGCGCAAAGATGTCTATCCTTTGCCGCGAATCGACGACGCCTTGGACTGTTTACAGGGAGCCGAGTATTTCTCCTCTTTGGATTTGCGCTCCGGCTACTGGCAGGTACCGATGGCTGATAATGACCGCTCGAAAACTGCCTTTATAACACCGGATGGATTATACGAGTTCAACGTTATGCCCTTTGGCCTCTGCAATGCCCCGGCTACTTTCGAGCGCCTGATGGACACTGTTCTTCGTGGACTCAAGTGGCAGACCTGTCTTTGTTATCTGGACGACATCGTAGTTTTTTCTGCCGACTTTTCTTCTCACCTTCTCCGCCTAAAGGATGTCCTCACGTGTCTCGCCGGCGCTGGGCTTCAGTTGAATTTGAAGAAGTGCCACTTTGCCGCTCGAAAACTCACAATTTTAGGCCACGTAGTTTCTAAGGACGGCATTCTTCCCGACCCCACCAAACTTCGCGCAGTTGCAGAGTTCCCGAAGCCAACCTCCCTGAAGCAGCTTCGGAGCTTTATCGGCCTCTGCTCCTACTTTCGACGTTTCATCTTGAACTTCGCCTCTATCATCGCTCCTCTGACCCAGCTCCTTGCCGGCAGCTCCGACCTTTCCGCCTGGACTCCAGCCTGCGATAAAGCCTTCGACACTTCACGCCGCCTTTTGGTTTCGCCGCCCATTCTACGCCACTTTGATCCGGCTGCGCCTACGGAGATCCACACTGATGCCAGCGGTATTGGGCTTGGTGCCGTCCTTACCCAACGTAAGCCTGGTTACAGCGAGTATGTTGTGGCATACGCCAGCCGAACATTGACAAAGGCAGAATCTAATTATTCAGTCACAGAAAGGGAATGTTTGGCCATTATTTGGGCTATCGGAAAATTTCGTCCTTATGTGTATGGTCGACCGTTTTACGTTGTGACCGATCACCACGCTTTGTGCTGGCTTGCCTCTCTGAAAGACCCATCCGGTCGCCTTGCTCGCTGGGCTCTTCGTCTCCAGAAGTTTGACATTCATGTCATTTATCGATCAGGCCTGAAGCATACGGACGCGGATGCTCTTTCCCGCTCGCCATTGCCTAGAGATAATTCGTCTGAGCACGTCTGTGCCTACGATTTGTCGACTCTTACAACTATCGACATGGCTACCGAGCAGCGGAATGACCCCTGGATCAATGCACTTTTGAATTTTCTCTCAAGTCCTACTCCCGGTCATTCATCCAAAGCGCTCGTCCGCCAAGCCCACCACTTCTCCATTCGTGACGGTCTTCTCTATCGCCGCAATTATTTGCTTGATGGACGGAAGTGGCTTCTAGTCATCCCGCGTCATCTCCGCGCCGACATTTGTGCTGCGTACCATGGTGACCCACAATGTGCTCACGGTGGCGTATTGAAAACCTACACGCGCCTACGTCTGCGATTTTACTGGCGTGGAATGTACCGCTTCGTAAGACATTTCGTGCGCGCTTGCGAATCTTGTCAACGCCGAAAAACTCCTCAGAAGTCCTCTGTTTCGTTGCAGCCGTTACCCTGCCCTGCTCGTCCGTTTGACCGCGTTGGCATAGATCTCTATGGCCCTCTTCCGACTACTCCTGCTGGAAACCGGTGGATTATTGTGGCAGTAGACCATCTGACTCGCTACACTGAAACATCACCGTTACCCTCTGCCTCTGCAAGAGACGTTGCTTTGTTCATTCTCAACAACTTGATTCTTCGCCACGGGACTCCGAAGGAACTGCTCAGTGACCGCGGACGCGTTTTCTTGTGCGACGCTCTCGAGGCCCTACTGAAAGAATGTCGCATCATTCATCGCACCGCTACTTCTTACCACCCTCAGACGAATGGCCTGACAGAACGCTTCAACCGTACTCTGAGTGACATGCTGGCCATGTACGTCAACGACGCTCATTCCAACTGGGACCACGTTCTTCCCTTCGTAACCTACGCGTACAACACTGCGATACAGACCACCACTGGATTCTCTCCCTTTTTTCTTCTTTACGGGCGCGAGCCAACCTGCACAATGGACGCGCTTTTTCCCTACCGCCCTGATGTTTCTGAATCGACGCCACTCTCGGACGCCGCCCAGTATGCAGAAGAATGCCGTCAGCTCGCTCGTTCACTCACAAAGGAAAATCAGTGGCAACAAAAACACCATCGTGACACTGGTGAGGCGCCTTCATATGCGCCCAACTCCCTGGTGTGGCTCTGGGTTCCTGCCACAACCGCCGGCCTGTCAAAGAAGCTTCTTGCTCGGTATCACGGTCCATACCGAGTCCTTCAAAAAACATCTCCTGTGAACTACGTAGTTGAGCCCGTTATGCCATCTGCGGACTTGCGTCGCCGTGGACGCGAAATAGTTCATGTGGACCGAATCAAGCCCTACTACGATCCGTCTGTCCTTTCGGCACCATGAGTCGCCAGGATGGCTCCTTCTCTGCCCGGGGGGAAACTGTAGTGTGGTAATCTTCATCGATATAACCACTGACATGCGTCGCGTGCTGCCGCTCTCAAGGACGAAGAAGTTGTTCGCTGCCTTGCTCTTTCGCCACGCCTGACGCTTCGCTGCGAGTCTCCCCTGAGCGGCTGGAATCATCTGGGTTCACCGAATAAACACACCCCTACAATATATATATATATATATATATATATATATATATATATATATATATATAGCATTCAGGATGTCCTTCAATATAAGGCTATCATTAGTCGCAGTTGTTGGGCCTCCATTTCACTCCGTGGAGCCCACAAAACAGTGTAAAATAGAAGCAAATAATTATATATTGCTAGTGGTAGCATATGGCAAACGATGAAACCCGACGACACGATCGAAACAGAACGACGTGACGACATAAGCATGCGATGTGCTTGTTTTGACCAGTGGGCCTGGCGCGAGTGCTTCGCCCGCACCACTGCCTGCTTCGTCGTCTTCGTAGCATGACCCGGGGCCACCGGGCGATCATCCCGATCGATTGCTAGAAATCCAATGCATGGTGTGACGATGAACACATGATGAGGAGATGAAACGCTTGCCACCACAATGAATGCGAAGATGGTATGAATACTTGCACCCGGAGCATCAGGTTCAATGTTGACCATTTGCCGAAGGCCAAGGCCCAAGGAAGGACACGCCGGACAGCTTGAGCGGGGGGGGCTGTTGTTGCTGTTGTCGTTAACCAAATAACCTATGGCACACACCCACAGAGGGGGATCGGCCAAGAATTTGGGTAACAAAGAAATGTTTTGAAGTATACTTTCATGTAATAATAATAATAAAAAAAGTGATTTGAGGGGTGGAGGAAAGTAAACAAAAAGGGAAATAAATGAAATATAAAATTGTATTCGCTCGAGCGGTCATGAGGTTGCTTCGTTGTCTTCGTAGAAATATCACAAGCTTAGCACAGTTTAGTAGGCAAGGTTTTCGGACAGACTTGTACGATGCGAGGTATAGAGATACGAAGATACGAAGATGTTATTCGAACAAGGCACCAAGGCATAAATCGACAGCAATGGGGACATTCTATTCACTTTACTTCATCGAACTTTGTCTGTGTGCTGGGCTGTTTTGGATGCGAACAGGACAGTATTTGTTTTATCAGCGTGAGGAAATTTGCCTTATAGTCCACGGGGTTAATGACAGTAGCGCGGGTTTCACTTTGGAAAATAAGTCTGCTTGTATTAGACGCACAGAAAAGCATAGTAGTGTTGTCATAGTATATTGAAAAACTATAACTACTGTGAATTGTTTCCAAATAATTAAATAATATACACAACAGTACTCACCCCGGGACACTGCCCCTAATTATTTTAGACTCGGGAATAAAACGATCGACAACGTTACAAATGGTTACAACCCTGAGAAACCATGCATTTGCTATCCTGATTATTTAGTTTGTTTGTTTTTTAATCATTGTAAGCAGTCTGCCGTCTTGATTCAGCTGATCGACCTGCCAGAGCCCTGCAGTTATAGCCCGACTAAGAAGACATCGCTTAAATTTATAGTGCGCTGAGATATGGAAGGAGAGACATTTATGTTTGTTTAGGCCAAGAAGCGTACACCCCTGGACAATGACTGGGTTAGTAATTTTTTTTTTTCATTGCTTTATTATCCGATTACCGAACAGGGCTAAAACGAGTGTGTCTGTAGAAGACATACTGGTTTTAATCGAATCCCAACGTACATCAAGAAGGGGAAGTACAAGTCAGAGAAGGGATGACCGGACGCGCAATGAACTTCAGCAAAGTAAAATGTAGACGGAGCTGAAAGGCCGGCGTGCAGATATGGCACTTAGATAAAGCGATTTGTGGGCGGGATATATGGTGGGTGTAACCTGCTCACGACAGGGCTGATTAGTGATCCCTCGGCGGCGAGACTTTTGCCGTATCCAGTAAAGGTAGACGATGTTTCGACAACGAGTCATTGGTAGCCATTTCTGCGCATTCTGCAGACTGGAAGCACTGATTCAATAGCGAGAAAGAAGGTGCATGTCTGGCCTTATATGCGGCCGGACATGCACCTTTATATATATATATATATATATATATATATATATATATATATATATATATATATATATATATATATATATATATATATATATATATATATATATATATATATTCAAACAGGATGTAACACAACTTTCCCGATTATCTATTTTAAACCAACAGTTTCGGGAGGTGGACCGTCCTTCTTCGAGGTAGAATTCTACCTAACTGTCGGAATAAAATAGATAATCGGGAAAGTTGTGTTACATCCTGTTTGAATATATATATATATATATATATATATATATATGGATGCGTGAACATTACTTACTTGGCCGCTAAAAAAAAAAAAAAAGAACTATAGAGCGAAGGGGGTACGCTTCATTTAAAGAAACTTGAGTTATTTCCCTCACCCACTCTGCACGCTTTCTGTCTCATATATATAATAAAATGGAGTTATCCTCTTCTAAGGAAACGCAATCAGGCTTCAGCGTTTTGTGAGCAGACGTCATTTTGGACGTCGTGCAGTCATCTTTGCCCTCTTTTCATTGTCAGCGCTCGTCACTATTTTGTGTGCCTGTCTTGTGTGCCTCTCTTGCCCTCGTCTGTCTCGCGCTAAGCCTCCCTGTACATAATGACCTACCAACTGGCCCAGTACTCCACTTTCCTCAATTTCGTCACTACTCGTTGTGGCTTCCTTTACAGCTCAACCAGTGGTCGATGCGGTTGACTAAACTACCATTGCCGGGTAGTCAAGCTAGTTTGGAACTTCACAGGAACATCACGAGTTATTCGGCATGCGAGTTTGAGTTCGGGACGTAGCGAGGACCTTACAGAAAACACTTGACTAGCGATAGACGAAAGGGATCGAAATGAACCTGCAACGCCATGGTACCGCCATTCTGAACCTTACACTGCCTAACATTTAGCATGCAATGATATTTAGTTTACATGTCATTCAATGCTGCCAAACGGTATCCGTACCAAGAACAACACCAGCGACAGCCAGATATAGCTCAAGAGCCGCCATCGTTCTCGGCAGTCGTTACCGTTAATGCACGGCACCAAATCTTTCGATGAAACGTCTGGGAGCAATTCCCCATCTAAGATGGTTCTCCTAGACTTTCGCAGGTGTCGCCACTAAACAGCACCGCGTGGTACAGTGATGGGACAATGTCCAGAACTACTGGCAGTGTCACGCCTCGTCTGCCATGTTTCATGCTTGCCAGACCGCGCGGAAGATGCAATTGCTACCTCACGTGCGCTATCAGGATGAAACGATGGAGGTTGGACAGCATCCAACGCGTGAGGCGACGCCTGAATAGCTTGCGAAACTGGCAGCCTTGCGACATTGTCGTGTCGGCAAGAGTTCAAGCAACCTCTTCCTGCTTCGCCTGTCTGCTGATGCTGGAAGCTTGTGTTTAGAAGAGATGTTCCGGTTTGAAAGAAAAGCGCTGCAACGAATAAAAAGCTTTTCTTATACAGTGTGGTCGTCGGGTTCTGCACTTGACTATCCTGCGGTGGCTATTTTCTAAAATGGAGACCGCTTTATATTCTATTCGTCTTCCCCGGACGAAGAGAAGCCCGCGATCCCTTACTTTTCGTACTCCTTCAGTTTATCGAACAGCCTTACCCTAGTGGATCATGATAAACTTTTATTCTCCTTGACAGAATGCGTTTATCTACTTTAACAAAACGTTTCGGCTGTCTTAAGTGGCCGTAATGTCCCTTTACCTTTTGTTATTTTGATGGCCGGAACAAACCTTTTCGTTTAAGTTTACTGCGAATGTTGTAGAATTGCTTCTAGAGGAAATGTGTGCTCTCGACAATAATTATTTTGCTCTTTCCTTTCTTTTTTTTTTTTTTTTTTCAGTAAGAGGCATGCGACTTCCACAAACCCGTATAACGTAGTAGCTGACAACATAGAAGGCATACGGCTACCGTGTGGAACAGGTTCTTCCAGATAGCTTTCATTTTCCGGTCCTTGTGATAAGGGGCGTTTTGAAGGCAAGTGCGAAGACTCGGGGATAAGCACCTGCATGGGAATTTACCATCCGTGTCTTCCCACCGTTGCTATTTCGCTCTAAAGACTAACACAGTCGGCTGAACGTGCATTGTTCGATTTCCGCACTTTTCTAGAGGACGAGTGTCTGCTTAACGATGAGATCCACAAAGCCGCCTAATTTCTCAGTGCCACAGGTCCTGAATGGCGCTTTCAGCTTTTATTCCGTCTATGCAAGTCGATGTTAACATTACCGCGCCAGCGTTTCTCTGAAAAGATTAGCGCGAGGCCTACTGATCCGTGCTCCACACTTGGCGGTTGACCTCGATGTCTTTTTTTTTTTTTTTATCCGAGAGCGATATATCAGAATTGTGAAGGTGAAGATTGCAGCTAGGACTCAGCAGTGAACTGAGCAAATTTTAGGTGGACGGCTCATGGCACACAAAGAATTTATAGTGAACAAATTACTATACTTTGTAAAAACCTTTATTTCGTTTTTTTTCTCCGGTTTCCATCCGCCATTTGTGCCTCTGTTACCACGGCGAGAGAATCGAGTTGCTTTCTGGCTATCAATCATGACGTCACAGGCGGCAACTGCCCATGAGAAAGCCACAGAAGACGAGGTCTGGAAATGAATCATTACTAAGCATGTGGTGCCAGGACACGGCCGACCAACAAACACTGCTCGCTATTGTGTGCATGGTTTCCTCTTCCTCTGTTCTCATATGCAACTGTGAAGCAGTGCCAAGTATCCCACCACTCCGTCTTGTTGCTCAAGCACTATATTAGCAAACAGGCGAACGCTCGAATGTACCAGGAGCTGGGAATAAGAAACACAGGTCTCATTCGTCGTTTCGAGCCACTTACGAACGGCTGCGACGCCCGTACCACGTGATGTGTACCGAACTCTGAATGGGTGCAGCAGCACTGCACCACAGAAATACAGCCCTGCTAACTACGCGGTTAATGTGCGTGCATCCAGGAAACGCGCCAAGAAGCACGTCCCGCGCTGCTCGTGCCGACCCAGAGATGCAGACGGGGAAGGGTAGAAAGCCTCGTCAGCACTCCTCTTCCCTCTCGCTGGATCCACCGCCGCTCGTCTAACTTTGTTTCTACACCTCTCCCCGAGATCTGTTTTCGCGCTTCCCGAAGCAGACGCGGCTGCAGCCAAAGAAAAACGACTCCCTCCCCTTCCACGCCGCCCCTTTGACTGCTTCGCGAACGTCAGAAGAGCCCGAGCTCCCGCGAAAACTACGTCCTTGGCTACGGGCCAGGTACATGCGTGCGCTAGACGCGGCAGAGGTTGTGGCGGGGCTAGAAAGCGACCGAACTCTGGCTTCCGAAGACGACGCCTAAAAGACGACCGTGCTAACGGTCGCCCGTGAAAACGAGAATTGGCCTCAACTTAGACAGACAGGAAGAGCACCCTTGCCGCCCCCTGGTGCTTACGCCTTCCCGTTACGTCCGGAGTGCGTCCTCGGCAGTGCGGGCTAGGCCATCGTTCTTTCTTCGGCCCTGCAAGTAGCACGTCAGCGCTGGCGTTGCTTGCCGGCTCCTTGCGCCTGAACTCGGTAACTGTGGAGAGGATCACCTCATCCCCTTCTCCTTTGCAGCTCCCGCCTTCTGCGCTGGACGCCTTCGGCAGGAAGGCTGGAGCTGTGGGTCCTCAACGGTACGGAGGGCGCGTGGGGGGGTTTGCGCCGTAAGCAGGGTGCGGACGTTTTGTGAGGTCACACGCACGTTGCGGCAGTGTTGCAGCCTGCGTGGCCCCGCTAAGCTTGGCTCTGACCCTCGGTTGCGCTTGACGTCTCGTTCTGCTTGGCGTCTGATATTGTGGGCGTTCACGAATACCGGCCGAGCGACGTTTTAGCATGACTGATGTTATACTACATACATTATGGTGAGGCTACCCCCCCTCCCCCCTCCAAAAAAAAAAACATAAAATAATGTGTCTCTGTGAGGTTATACTACAATCGAACACAGCTCAAGAAACAAAAACAAAAACGCCAGAACCCCTCAAAGGGAACCATTCTACCAATGGCGTCCTCCGATTTTCATGATCCGCGCATAGACGGATTAAGCCGCTGTGAATCCCCTTTAATCTATCTACACGATAGCAGGTTCATGGTGATTATATTGATGAAGTCGTGAGATTTGGTCGGCACTATTGACTGGAGGGCATCCTTTTTAGGGCCAGTCGCTGCTTCTGTGTTGGCTCCAGATATATATCAGACTATAATGATGCACACACGCGTTATTAACTTGCTTGGGAGGGTATTGAAGTTGGAAAGATATTTCCGGCGGCAAAAGTCTAGCGAGCATGATGCTGATTGACGATCAAGTGATCTTTTATGTGAGGTCAATACATTGGTTGCTAGGTTCGCATGTTTCCTAATCATTTCGATCATTGTGCTGCTCGTTGACATAATATCGGGAATGGAAGCCTCCAGCACTCCATGAGTGGTGATAGCTAATGATCTCCGGCCTGATAACAAAGTCGGTCGGTGGCTTTTTTATTAGGTAACGATTCGAGACCACACATGCTGATGCGGAGGCCGACTCAGGTGCTGTAATGTGTAGTAGCGAAAGGAGGTAGTGTGAATGTGAAGTAATTAAGCAAACAGGATAGCGAAATGAAGAAGTGTTCCGATACACTGTGTTCTGCATTACACTCTTCCTGCCTCCACCACCACTACCACCACGACGTTGTTGCACCACGTAGCTGCTCACCACGAGCATAAGGCATAACGACACAGGCTTGCAGGCCTATTTAATTATAAAGAAGCGAAATGGAAATGTTCATTTCCGCATTGCCAGCGAAAAGCTAATGCCTTTCCGTACAATTGCGAAGGGGTAACACAGCCGCCGAGCACTCGTCATGGGCCCAAAGTTTTCGGGACAGCCAGGCGACGTTTCTGCACAGCACATGGCTTTCGACTGCGGTTCCATCTGCGTTCCATTAATTAATAATGGAGGTAACGCCATGAACGAGGCGGCTAACCGATATTAATGAACAGCAAACTGCAGGTGGCTGATAGGGGCTCTCTTTTAAGCAATGTGTAATTAACTGAAGTAATTACCGATCCTAAGGCTCCAGGGCTGACCCACAATTGATCCCATCGTTACTCGCAATTCTTTCCCTCTGCGCCCAAGCGTACACTCAACTCAAGCGATCCGTCTTGGCGACTTCCGCGAAGGGCAGCATATTTCAAGGATTTCTCTCTCTGCTTTATTCCCCCTCAGCCTCTTTCCATTATTTTTCGCACTACAGGTCTGATGAAACGACGGTTCTAAGGTTACATAATTGGACAGAATCGTCGCCTACACAATTTGTGGACAGTTTTACCACGAAGCAGGAAAAACACATCGGCCAACTCTAAGGTACCGCCCATACAAACATCTAAAGCATACGGACACATAAACAGTTTTAAATATGTCACTGCTCGCCTCCGTACTAATTAACTATTATTTAGTCGTGACACAATGAACTTCTTATGTGGTCAAATATATATTCAAACGTGTTTTGTTATTTTTGAGCATGAGCCCCTGATTCATGAAATCAATTTGTCTGTGGTCATATATAGAGATGTGCTTGCCGGACAAAATGATATCGCCTTTAAAGATTTTGAATTTGATGATGAAACGCTCAGATAAAAAAAATTGTAATGATAATTACGGTACCCCTGATGTGAAATATGAACTCAGTTATATAAGCGGTTTTGCGATACAGTCGATCCCGGATATATAGAAACCCAAGGAGGTCGCTAACTGAAAAATGTATCGATAATTCGATATATAAAAGATGCCAGCAGATGAGGCTCTTAGTAACCCAGAAGCGTGCATACGGTGTACCCACGAAAGAGACGTGCTTCCACGACCCATGCACTGCTCGCTTCGGGTACAGCTTCTCGCGAGTTGCACGCGCGCGCACCCGTGTCGAGAGTCCCTACGCGCCAAGTGTCAGAAAAAAGGGCCGCACCGGCCTCAGCGTACCGTTCCTCGAGCGTGAGATCTCCACATTTCATTGGGACAAGTCGGGGTGTCAGGACTCATGTCTTGCACCGCGTGGTTCAAGTGCCTTCGGCGTTGGGGTTTACGTCAAAGCTGCTGTGAACGGTGGTTCAGGAAAAACCTGTGCTAATCATAAGAGGTCTAATTTTGTTACTGGCACACTATAAGCGTAACAACTCCGCTCGAATACGGCACAAGTTATTTCTTCTCCTTCAGCAGCGAAGCAGGCCACGCAAAAACTGCGTAAGCTAGCTTCGCTGCACGACAACCAGTGCATCGAACTTCGACTTCTCCGCATGAAAGCAATGTCGTGTTAAAAATAGTCATGGCAGACGGAAGGCCACTTTCAGTCTCTCATGGGGCTACAGCGTTATCGAAGCCATTCGCGTGCGGAAAGTGAGGCCACCATAAGGAGATGCGGCCATTGCATGGGCACGGCGCGCAGTTCAATATATCGAACGTTCCGCTGAACAGGAGTTGGATAAAGGCAAGAACCCCTCCAATACTTATATGTGGGATTTTCAAGTAAATATTGTGAGAATTCGATATAAGCAATAATTCGATATATCCGAGGTGAACTGTGTTTTTAGGCAAATAATTTGAGTTTTTCTTGTATGTGCAGTTATAAAGCACTCCTTATTTTCCTCACGAGCCGAAGAGGATTTCTTAGAAGAGGATCGAGACACGAGCGAGCGGCGTAGAGTTCGTGTCTTTAACTCCTCTTCTGAGAAACTGCCTTTGGCTCGTGGCTCTCTTTGGCTCGGTTACAGCGGCAACCGCGCCAAACGGGCGCATATGAGAGTTGAGCTTTGAAACGCAAATCGAAGCCTATGTTTAGCAACCATGTTGCCGCTTTATCATTCAGCTTTTCCACTTGGTTAAATGTGAGCGTGGGACGTAACGCATAGTCTGCATAATAGTTGCAACAATGTATAAAACTGCCGCTGAACTGCTGCGGCATGACACCATTTTGTGGCGCTTGTGAATGACGTTTACATTACAGTGGAGAAACCTACTTTATAAGGTAGCTGCACCTGGCGTTATAAGACAGTAAACTGCATTTAACCAGCAAGAAGTCCTAGGCGAAGTGAGCAGCTTCTCGGTCTGCGAAATATTGTAAAGGTCTCAGTGCCTCAAAGGCCAAAACTGGGATGTTTAATCCAGTAGATCCAGCGGTGACACCACCTGAACGCACCCCTGGCTTCTACAACTTGTTAGTTTCTCATCTGAAATAGTGAGTGTAAACCCCCCTCATGATTAAGCAAGCTTTAGTGCGTATGTCGGAGATGCTGAACTTTTTACCTTTTTCAGTGAGGACTGAATTTCGAATACGGATTTCAAAATAATTTTCGTTTTTTTTTTTTTCGGTTTGAACAAGAAACCGAATCCTTATTTTTGAGGTTGATCGCCTGAATGACCAATCAAGTGAGATATAGGCTGACTGATTGAGTAAGGGAAAGAGCGAGTCAGAGCCCTTGAGTGCAGGTATGGTTACACAACGCATGGTCATGAACTCCTATATCTCTGTGGTCTTGTGACTGGCTCGAGTCCGACCACCTTTTCAACGAACAGTCGTTCCTTCGACAACTCGCACAGGACAGGAATAATTAAAGTGGTGTGGAAGATACGCCTTTGTCGAACAAGGCTGACAGTGATGATGCTGATATCGATTAAGACCAGGATGCATGATGTGAGTGCGACATGGATGGTTCCTCAAGCTGGAGAATTCTAAAAAAATTGAGCCCGTTATGAATATACTCACCACAGTTTAGTACAAGCCCTTGACAGTTTAAAAAAAAATAAAAAAGAGAATAGCCAAGTGTGAATCCCGATCAACGCCGAACATAACCTCATCTGGTAGCCATCACAATAAATGATAGGCGAAAGCTCGCAGCACTTCGTTGCCAAGTGATTGCGGAAGGCATTCTCATGGTTACCAGTTGTGACGTTGGCTCTCACGTTTCACTGACGTCACTGCGAGACACGCTTTAGCTTACAGAAGCTCCTCTTGCGTTCCCTAGCGCTCGCCGTGTACTTGGGTTTTGGTGTGGGTGCGCTATTTTCGCGAGTCAAGAGTCGCATGCCCTTCCCCTTGTCTTTACCTTCTCCCTTTCACATTTGTCGCTCAGCACTCGAGTGCGCGGTTACTCGAAGATTTGTGACCGCCTAGAAACGCACGTATGTACGAATAGGTGTCCACTCTTATACGAGGCATTCGCTAGCGTAAGAGACAACGGAGACGAATAAACAAGAAGTTTCAACACCCCCCTCCTCTGTTGTCTCTGTCACTTACTGCCTCGAATCGCGGAGCCGAGGAAAGAGGATAGATTTCTTCCGTGTTTTTAGAATTATCGCCAGTGCATTTGTAGTGAGCCGAAAACGTCCTTGGAGGTCGACGAGATGCAAGACTTCAAGAGCTAACAGTCAGAGATGAATTGTTCAAGGAAAGGGGAAAAGAAAAACGAAACAGAGCAAGAATGGCTGGCGTCTACCTTGGAACTCGTTCGAAAGAAAAATATTGCAGCAAGTTGCAGACAAATGTGTTCCTTTTTTTTAGGTGCCTGTGCATGTGCACAGTGGGATGGGTGTCATGACACAGTTACCACACTGTAGTGAAGTTTAAGAGTGGTTAAGACCTTTTTTTCTTTTCTTAATTGCTGCCGCTCCAAAGAATTTTTGCGTAAGTGTGGAAGTTCTTAGAATTGCTGAACGAAACATCCTTGCGCTTTCTTTCTTTCTTTCTTTCTTTCTTTCTTTCTTTCTTTCTTTCTTTCTTTCTTTCTTTCTTTCTTTCTTTCTTTCTTTCTTTCTTTCTTTCTTTCTTTCTTTTTTTTTTCTTTCTTTCTTTCTTTCTTTCTTTCTTTCTTTCTTTCTTTCTTTCTTTCTTTCTTTCTTTCTTTCTTTCTTTCTTTCTTTCTTTCTTTCTTTCTTTCGAAAATACACTCCTTAAACATTGCAGGAAGCTAGATGAAGGGGTCAATTTATCGACGATACGGTGGACGACGGCTCCGGGGGCTATGAATAAATATTGAAACAAGACCCACCTATGCGGGCCAGAACAAAGGGTCCGCTTGTCTGGGATAGGAAAAAAAAAAAAAAGAAAAAAACAACCGAGCAGCGATTTCGAAATGCATAGAACGAGGAGTTCGTGGTCTTCCATGGAGGCAGAGCACAGCGCTCCAAGAAGACTCGAATTCTTAGCACGTTTGTGCCCTGAACATAAAAAAAAAAAAGGCACGAATTCGATGGAATAAGAGATAAGTAGGCGGTTGCCAAAATGGCAGCCCGTCTGAGTTTCTAGTTACACACGACATTTAACTCGCGAGTTTCAAAAAGGGAACCCGCCTTTCTGCCGTAAGAGACTATGCGCCATTTCTTGCTCTCTCTCTCTTTTGCGCTGGGCAGGGATTTGCAAAGACGTTTGGCGTGCAAGAACTGATCACGACCGTTCAGTCCTTTCGTGTCGTCCGCTCTTCCGATCGGTTAGGGCGTTCTATTGCTATTGTAAAACAGCCCCTAAAACGGGGCTACACATTTGTATTTCGGGCGCCTAAGAAAATGGACATTGGCATCACGTCAGGCATTATATTTGCCTGACTGTAAGCTTTTCAATGAGTCTTGAATCCTACCTTAGGCATCTTTCTGCACCAATACAACAAGGCATCGCCAAGTGCTGAGTCCGTTCACACCATGCAAAAGCTCAACCCTTTATAGACTCATGTTTTCCACACAGACAAAAGGAGCGGAGCTGGTCGCCTGGTGCTATAAATTATGTAATAACAAGCATTGAATGCATAGTAGTGAATATTGACCAGATCACTACCATATAGCCAGGAAAGAACCGGTCAACTTTGTCACGATTCCTACATAGCTTTGTATCGAACATGTCATGTTGTAATGATTGCACCGTTATATTTGTAATTGGGCTGTTATCGCTTTCACTTTACGCTATGTTGTAATGTGATACTCTTGCACTGTTGCCCCCATCCCCAGCTGGATAGGAAAGAAATTAATTGATAAATTTACAGTCATTGCGGCTGGATTCTTTGCGGCTACACAATTTCATAAATACGAACTGTTTGCTTTTACTCTTGGATAAATTAAATGCACCCTGGCGCAAAAATTACGCCCAAGGTGTTTATTTTTATCATTAGTTTTGCTTTCGCATGTAAGTATTCTCAAGAAAAGCCGTCGCCGCTGGTTGGTGCAAATATATCGAGCGGCACCAAGGGGCATTTACATGATTTGTTTAAATGTCTCCTAAGTTGCAATTACACACACGTGCTCCCATAATCAAACACGCTCCTGCATGGAATAAGCTGCAGCATGTGATTTTAAAATGAGATGCGAGTGAACCACGCACGAGGCCTGACATACGTGGCTTCTCTCTTCCTGGACTTTTCCAAGGCTTTTGAGACAATTTATCGTAAACAGCACAAACTACCACTTTTTAAACTTAGCAAACTGAACTTTCATGGCAGTGCTTTAATATGACTTGAACATTTCTTTTCCAATCGAACTCAATCTGCAGTAGCAAGTAGCCTTCATTCCTCATTCACTGTCAACCGCTCTGGACGGGGTGCCCCTGGGGCCCGTCTTAGGCATCCTTTTGTCCTTTATGTACATTAATGTGCCCCCTACCTGCCGATCTTCTAATATTCATTCATCTTCAGATGACTGAGTAATATTTCTTAAATTAACGATCCTATAATAACGCACGGGCAAAAACCCGGCGGAAAGGACGCGTTCACAAGGAGAAATCCACGGGATGACGTAGGACGACGCTTGTAACGCGTTCACAAGGAGAAATCCACAGGATGACGTAAGACGACGCTTTTAAACGCGTCCTTTCCGCATTTTTTTTTCATGTATCATGTATACCGACTGGTCCAACAAGCTACACTTCTTCAATGCTATAATAACGCTATCATCTTGCAAAAAAAAAAAAAGAACTTGATGGCATTAGCGGCACGTGATCAATGAAATGAAATTTCATTAAAATATAAAGCATTGCTTGTCTCGAGTGTTTCTACCCATCCCGCTTATTAACTAAGTTAGATGGTTCGCTGTCTAGTTGTTCACGTAACAAGTGATCTAACATGGTCTTTAAATTTCATAATTAACAATCCCCACTGCACCCTTAGTTACCTCAGTCGTAACTTTTCCTCTGCTTGTAGCTCGATGAAACTTCTCTTCTATGAAGCGTTAGTTTGAAGTTAGAATACGTGATATTCATTTGGGATCTCGGCGAGGATAATCTGATCGGCGAATTCGAATTATTTCAAGGTAGCTTGACTTTGTTTATTTATTTTGTTTCGAAACTTAATCTCCCAGACTGCTTAGCGATCTTGTATACTCCTTCATCATATGCCTCATCAGCAACTGAGCATCCCCATTTTATTTTCCTCTTTAAAACGAAATTTGCGGAGTATTCCTTTATTACACGAGCAGAAAGGACTGGAATCACATTCCCCGGCCTACTGCCTCAAGCTCCAATCGTCATAGTTATTGCTCTACTTTGATTAGCTAAAACTGTATAATTGCGATTCTAACCAGCTTGTACTCAAAGTGTCTGCAACCATGCGCTACCCTCTTCAATGCATTCGGCCTGGAGGGAAAGTAATAAAAAAAACAAACTAAATACTTAATTAGCTAGCTAACTAACTAAATAAATAAAAGCCAGAAAGCTTTTTCCCAGCTTTTTTGCCTCACAGTTTTCGCCTTCTTGCGAAAACTGTCTGGCGCGGGCATGTATGTGACTTGCCAACCTTTGGCAAATAACAGATGGTCTTTACGGGGATTAATCTCGTCCCACCTGTCACGATGGCGGGTGGGGAAGTCGGTGTTGTCGTCTGTCTGAAGCATCGGGTCGATAATGAAACACAGGATGAACGAAAACCGGCTAGAACGAAATATCATCTTCAAAAAAAAAAAAAAAAAAAAAAAAAAGAGAGAAAAGAAAAGAAAAAAGAAACGGTGGCTATACTAAGACACCGACTACAATGCCTATATCAACTTGGCAATAACAGTTTAGTGGCAATTAAGTGACATAGCATTGGTTAGAGGGATGATAATGGTTTATTGAAGTTACAAGTACACGGTGGTGGTATACGGCATGCATGCTCTACATGTGTGCTCTACATGTGTGGCACAACAAATAAATACGGTAGAAAAAAATAATATCGAGCCTCCTCAACATCAATTCAAATTGATCGCCTACATTTTCTTCCAGTAAGTCTTGTGCCCCTTTTGTATAAGGATTGCGCGTGTTTCAAGACTACCGAAAGTCTGACATTCAAGGAAAGACGACAAGATGAAAAAGCTCTATTCACTTCACTCGGTGTGACAAGCGTAACTTCATCTCGCTTATTTCTCCCTTGAAAATAACCCGTAAAATAAAATATTCCCCAGGGTAGGTACAATAAAACGCTTCTTTTTCTTTAGTCATACCTGTTCAATCTGTTCTGTTCTTTCCGCTCAATGGTAGGTCATGACAACAGCTGAAGAAAAGGAGCAGTGTTGATACAATTGAAATATAATATTGAAACCACCTGATGGTCGCAAGTATAGGCTTCTAAAATGTCGCTACTTCTTTCTAAGTCTTTTTTTTTCTTTTGCTGAGGCACGCTTAGAGCAATGCGAGTCTACATCGCAATTAACCTCAGCCTCTACGCAGCTCCGTCTGATCTCTATTTGCGACAAGCAGCGCTTAAAATGAAAGGAGAACAAGTAGAAAGACTCGCACGTGCGGTCACCGGCGTCACAGAAGCGTGTCGGCGGAGCGGTATGACGTCACGATTTTTGGCAGACCACTCGTGCGGTACGTCATTAGCGCGTGCCTTCATGCGCCGATGCGAGACGGAGACCCGTAGTTTAGTTGAGGCGATCGATCAAGACAGAGAAGAAAAACTGAGAAATGGCGGAGGAAGGGGGGGGGGGGGGGGGGAGGGCATCAGGAGAATGAATGACGCCTGTGAGCACGCTGCGTCCTTGTATTCTGCGCAGGTATACAGTAGCGCGGAGGGTAACACCGTTTACTGACTGAGAGAGTATTGCTCGGTGTGATTGTTTTGTTAGCGACATTGTTATAGGCAGACAGGAGGCTATTTGTAGAAAAGAAAAAAGAAGGTAAGTGTTTTCTCTTTAGTATTGTTACGGGGATGTACTTAACGTGACGGCACTGCGATGGGCTGAACTCGACGCTAACTTCGGTAATCCACTCTCTCAGCGTCGTTCTCTTTTTCGTCGTGCCCGCGTTCCTCGATCGTCGTCTTTGTCAGTGAGTACAGCACTTTGGTCCTTTCCCGGTAACACTACCCCCCTCGGCAAAAGGCACCGTAACAGTATTACCGATTGATCCCGGATTTTGTCGTGGCCTTCAAACTCGAAACACCCAGTTACAATAAATAATTGCAGGATTGTTCTATGATATCGTCCTATTCGGAGTGTCGGTAGAAGAGAGGTCGAAAACAATTTTCTGAGCGGAGAAAAGGGAGTGAATGTTTTAGTTAGAACGCCTTCTTATATAAAGGAGACTCCATTCCTCGAAAAATGCAGACAGCGTTTTATGTTTTTGTGCAAACAAGATGTATTGCAGTGTTTTAACTGAAATGAAGAAGAGTATATGGATTCGGACACAAGTTTATATTGTGCGGAACTGACAGACAGCGCAGTCTATAGCTGGTCAGAGGGAGCAATAGTATAGATAAAAACGATGGAAAGACGGATGGAGTTAGGATCGAATGTTGGAAATTCGCCGGAATAATCTGGCAGTGGACGGGACAAGGCTAGGCATAACTGACAGCCATTTGCGAATTCCTTAGCCTTGCACTCGAGTTTGTTCACCTCGTAGTATTGTAGTCACGATGACCATGGTCAAGTTTAAGGTGGTGGTGACGAGCCGCGCTTGGCTGCGGGGAAGAAAACAGCCTCAAGTATTGCCACAAGTAATGAACAGAAGAGAAAAGAACGTTCGCGTTCATGTTTACAGTTCACGAACCGGCAATCGCGAATTACCCGCCTCTTTGCGAAGAAAGCGTTGCTCATGCAGTTAGTGAAGAACTGGACTAATTCATTGGTTTTTGTCACCGGAAGATAAAGCGCTACTTGCACAATCTGCGATAATTTGAAATAAAATATAATGTGCATTAAATTACATAAGGTTTAACAATGTAATGGAAAAAAACTGCACTCTATAGAAGACATTAATATTATACGTGCGAATAAAGGTAATGCCTTGATGCTGCATCTTCCAAACAGGGCGTATGTTTTCGGCGGCGAAGCCACAATTAACCCGCAAACTGCCGCAGAAACAAGCTCTCTCTGTACATAACGAAATTCTCGATTTTGCGAAGAAAAAATAAAATCACAGGTTTATCTATTTATTTATTCTTTTTGTTGTTGTTGTTGTTGTTGCCCATGCATATCGATGCCTATCCGCTGCTTTCCCCTTTCGCCATCCCTTACTGTCGGTTAAACAACGGCAGGGATATTTATGCTGCCTTCTTGAGCAAGCAGTGTGGCCCGAAATTTCAACTACCCACGTCCAGTGTCCAGTACTCAGTTCTTTCCTTGCGCTTGCCAGCGCGTTTCCTTTCGCTATTTGCGTTAGTCTATTCCAACGCGTGCCGCCTTTAGCGCGCTTGCAACGGACCCGTTGACCGCTGATTACAAAGTGGCCCCCTGTCACTGCGACTGCCGATGGACGGACACTTGGGACAGTGCGCTTTTAGAAACGTCGCAATGAGGAAAGAATAACAAGAAGGAGCCGAGGCGTGTCTTGGAGGAAGACTTCAGCGCTCCTGCAGAGCCGATGGGAGACCGATAAATCACGCGTGGTCCGACCCGTTACGCGACCGAGCCGCCACATAAATCAACAACGGCGTATATAGCAGTGCGAGAGTTGCGCTCTCCTGCCTACGCCCTCTCTCGGCGGTTTTATAACGCCTCGGCAATGCGGCGCAGTCAAAACAGACACACGGTCTTGGTGGTCTGGCGTTCGCGCTTAGGTTAGTGATAAGAGGGCAAGAAATTGCAGGCGACCAACGCGATTCGCGAGACGATCTAAACGTTAGCATTATAGTCTGCTGGCCGTCCCGTGTACACAGCTTCACCTGTTAGGCAACCCATTTGTGCCTTTGAATTTTCTTTCAGCACAGGCTTGTGGTATTTGTTTATTCATACCTCAAAGGCCCCTGAGTAGGGGCTCCACAACAGGAAGTCTTTCAATAGCAATCTTGAAACTTATCCAACTGGAGTAGGAGTGGGGCACAACGCCTTCAGGCAGTCATTCCAGTTCTTCGATGTAAGTGAAAGAAAAATGGCCGTGGTTTAGCTTCGGTTAAATTGTGTCGAGATAGCTTCACGCCAAATAAAGCGTTGAGTTATGCAATACGGTTATACTTGATAAAGCTTTGATTGAAAGGCCATGTCACAAACCAGAAACGGCTTCATATTATTCTTTCATTTGCTTAGAAACTGCTATAAAGAGGCTTCTGCGGTCGCTTGTTCTTGGCATCAGTTTTGATCACACGCAGTGATGACTGGATTGGCTCTCTTTGTAACACCAAGTCTATACACGATCCCCACTGTGTCCTAAACATGGGCTGGTGCAGTGATACGTCGAGGTTGAATCTTTGTTGAACTTCTTGCGTGAACTCACACTCACACTTTGGCCTTTGACTTTGACCTTTAACATTTAACTTGACTGTGGTTCAGGAAGAAACTCATGGTGATCTGGGAAACACGAAACGCACAGCGAAACCCGGCTTCACCTAGCGCAGTGAAGATATCGCTTCAAAGAAGAATGAAGATGTGCCCGTGCACAGTGGATATACCGCTATGGAATGACCGGTCCGGCATGAATAGACAGGCGATATTTTGTCATGTTCCGATTGCTAACAACGTCATATTATCACCCGTGGTAACAATAGTTGCTGCTGCCTGCATGGGGCGGATCGGTGATAAAGAGAAAGAGGAAGATCGCACGAAGTGCGCGTGGTTTTGGGCCACCGCCGCTTTGCTTGGCTCCAGCTAGTCCTATACATCTTCGGAGGTATCGCCATGGAACGTAGCAGCCGTGCGAGGAGTCATCGGTAGACAGACCACGGACGGTGCGAGTAAAGAGTCCGTCTGCTAACATTGGGTGGTGGTACTCTGGGAATTGTATAAGCCGTGGCGAACCGCTGCTTCTGGAGTTCGGCAACAGACCGGATTCGGGAGCGAGCCCTTGAAGCCGCCGACTGGCACGTATATTCGGCCTCCTCGTCGAAGGGGCGGTGTCCACTGTACAGCCTATGTTTTCGCCACCACCGGCTGAAACTTGGGAGCGGACTCAAAGCAGCGAGCGTTGAGGGACTGCGCTGCATTCACCCAGCACCTCTACCAAAATGTCACAGGTTCTTTTGGCGACCCGAGACGGCAATCCAGAAGGACAGGGCCAAGGACAGCGCAAGAGCCCTCAGCGCTGTGGCACTATAGTATAGAAATAACAATCATGGATGGGTGTTAGAAAAAATTATAATGCTACTAGGCGTGTCCGGCTGGGTGGCGGGCACAGCCTTTCTGAATCAGGATGGAGGTGGGTGAATGCATTTAGAAAGTGAAAATTGGTATGTGGCTGGGCGCTCATAGTTAGGACATTCACCTTCCAGGTCCAGACTCAGGAGAGTATTCGGCAAACACCGGACACTTTTTCGTTTAATAGGTCCTCTAAAACAAAATTAACGGAAGAATTGCCATCACTGTTAGCATCATGTAGCGCGAGAATCGGCGAAGTCTAGTAGCGGTAACAACTTGCTTATTAATTACTTCATATTAATCATTATGCCTCTTCTTGGTAAAATGTGCGTGATACCAACATGCTGCAACTTGTGGCGTCACTATGTTCGGACCACTCCGTGTGGTGTAAAGCAAAGCCTCCAATGTCATGCCCGCAGCATGGTGCCCAACGAGCGTGCCGCAGCCTTACTGCACATGCACGCCAAAGCCGTAAACTCAGAGAACGTGACTTAATAGCTATCTTTGTTAAAAGCAGGACTCTCATTCTCCCCGCTGTGGACCGGAGGCATAGTTGAAATGCGTCTCGATCCATTCCCTGACCTCATCTTTTAACCTTTTTCAAGCCCTTCGAACCCTCACAGTGCCGTACCCGTACGGTCCCCAGTGGGGTCGAAACCGCCACACCTGGAAAGGACAAGTAATAATGCTAAGAACTGCAACCTTCGGTTTGGCAGGGTGACAGCGGGGAAATGAATTAAAGAGAAAGAGACGAGGTACGAATGTAGCTGTGCTTAAGTATTAGGCGAATGGAGCGGCTGCGATGGGGGTGAGTTACCCTTAGGCAATGCCAATCGGAGACCAGTGGTATAGGCGTTTGTACTGCAGTGGACCTAACCGCGGGCAGATGCTGATAATACTCGTTATTTCACATAAAGAAATGTCCCAAGCACTCATTGTTTAAGCACATACCATAATAGAAAGAAATAGAAGCTAATATATGCTTCTCAGAGTGTGTATATATATATATCTTGTGAAAGAAGGCCAGGTCCAGACGGCAAGGTCGTGAAGGCAAGGCATGCCGTGTCAGCGTTTAATCTGATATGAAGCGAAAGTACGTTACGCCCATAGCATCCTTGTACAACGAAGTGGCAGTTCGAACACCACCAATGGCTGACCCCCCTCCTTGGGAATTCACTACTATCACGACAAACAAGACCACTCGGCTTCGTCGCAAAGAAAAGCTGGCATCTCGACCTCTGGTTGATGCACTTCCAGGTACCTTAATTGCATATACGGACGCATCAATTATAGAAATTGGCGGTAGAACAGCAGCTACTAGTCCAACACACAGCGAACTAAAGGTACATAAAGAATATCTTTTAGAATACCCGGACCCGCTTGTGATGGAACTCTATGCAATCCGCGATGCTATGGAGGCGATAAATAAAATAGATTCGATAACAGAAGCCCACATCTATACAGACTCCTTAGCCGCCATAAAACAACTAAAGAAAGTGACGAAGACGCTATTTGTTACCCAGGAAATCCACGCACTCAATAAAAAAACAAAGATAAGCATCCAGATACATTGGACACAAGACAATGCTGAGAACGCTGAGCAGAGAAAAGTTGACCACCTCACACACGAAGTTCCACACACTAATGCGCCCCCCACCAGGCTCCCTTTCGATGCCAGCTCCGCTGTTTCCATTTTAGCATCCTCTTTAAGGAAAAGTACACGTGCCCTCATTCCCCCGTGTACATTCCCACTCCCTCGTAACTTAACGAGATTGGAGGAGGTTTCCCTTAGAAGGATAAGAGCTGGGGCGGCCCTTACCCCGTCGGTAAAATGCCGATGGGAATCGCAAGCTGAAATCGGACCAACAACATGCCCAAAGTGTTCCACACCAGCTGCAGAAGTGGATGTTCGTCACCTGCTATGGACTTGTGCAGGGACAAGGGAATCAAGGACAAAGATTCTGCGCGAAGTGGGTCTAACCACAACAAGGGAAGATGACTTTTCTAAATGGCTCACCGACAACGCTAAGAGCGGGAGCCTGCTCCGGTTCCTCACGGAAAACCATTTACATGAGTTTATATAATATGTCTTATGGCAAGTTTGCGTACAACAAAAAAAAAAAAAAAAAAAAAGAAAACCCAAACGCGTGCCGGAGCCGGCGCCGCGGGACGATGATGATGGTATGTACAAGAGGAAGACGATCATGGTATGTACAAATGAAAGAAGATCCGTGGAGGGCTCACACAATCTGCCCGGGGGGTCGGAAGCGGCCAGCCTGGCCGCTCCTAACCAACCGATGTACCGCGGCGAACAAACGGCTTCAAGCGAGATACATGAACAATTTCAGTTCCACGGTGGCGTCGGTGACTTGGTAGTTTACTGGGGAAGTTTGGTTGATTACCTTGTAGGGACCAAGATAGCGGTGCTGAAATTTATCACTAAGGCCAGGGGTGCGCAGTGGTGTATAGAGCAGTACTTCGTCACCAGGACGAAAAGAGACCACGCGATGCTTCGAATCGTAGCGACTCTTGCGGTCTTGCTAGCACGCTTCTGTGTTGAGGCGGGCAAGATAACGGCATCTGGCCACACGGGATAAGAACTGGGCTGGTAATGATGAGGAATAGTCGGGCGTAGAGAAGAAGGAAGTGTCGAGGATTCTAGTGGGAGGACGGCCGAAAACGAGGAAAAACGGGGAGTAACCGGTAGTCCGCTGTACTGCAGTATTATAGGCGAATGTGACGAATAGTAGAACAGTATCCCAATTTCGATGATCCGGTGTGATGTACATGGATAGCATATCCGATAGGGTGCGGTGAAATCTCTCAGTCAGACCGTTAGTCTGGGGATGGTAGCTTGAGGTTGTCTTATGGAGGGTGGATGACGCACGAGGAACTTCGGATACGACTGTCGATAAGAAGGCCGTCCCGCGGTCACTTAGAAGCACCCGAGGAGCGCCATGACGCAATACAATTGACCGCAAAAAGAAATTAGCCATCTCTTCAGCGGAACCAGTCGGTACAGGGGCCGTCTCAGCATAGCGTGTAAGGTGGTCGACAGCGGTTATAATCCAATGGTTACCCCCATTGGAGAGAGGTAGGGGACCATATAAGTCGATGCCGACTACGTCGAATGGTGTGGCGGGACAGGAAAGGGGCTGTAGGAGACCAGCGGGGGAAGAAGTCGGCCGCTCGCGACGTTGGCACAGGTGGCAGGAAGCAACGTATTTAGCTACGGTGGTAGCCAGGACAAGCCAGGCCAAAAGAATCGTCTTTTCACGCGGTCGTATGTTTTGTTAAAACCAAGGCGACCTGCAGTAGCGTCATCGTGGAAAGCCGCTAGTATACGTGGGCGAAGCACACGCGGTACGACTGGGAGCCAGCGAGTTCCATCAGGATAATACACGTAGCGGCGTAGTATGCCATCTTCAAGCTTGAAATTGCGAAGCTGTCGGCGAAGCCTAGCGTTGGGTGGGCTCGAAGCGCCGATAAGGCGGTCGATGATAGGCCGACAGTAGGCATCAGCTAATTGCTGTGAGCGGAGAGCGTGCTTGTTCTCAGAGTCGTCAAAAGAAACTGCAGTGATATGCGTCGGTGGAAGCGATGATCGGCTGTGGTCAGAGGTGGAAATGCATTGTGAAGAAAAACAGCAGGCTGATTCCGAAACCGGGCAGCGAGAAAGAGCGTCGGCGTCTTGGTGTTGGCGGCCCAAATTATAAACGACGTCGAAATGGTATTCTTGCAGGCGTAGAATCCAACGGCCCATTCTGCCTATATATATATAGTGAAAAATGAAGACCAACATGTGAAACAATTTATTGACGTTTCGGCTGTGGAACAGCCTTCGTCAGAATGTCACATCCTGACGAAGGCTGGTCTTCATTTTTCACTACTATTGACCGTGGCCAAGATTTCATATATATATATATATATGTGTGTGTGTGTGTGTGTGTGTGTGTGTGTGTGTATGTGTGTGTGTGTGTGTGTGTGTGTGTGTGTGTGTGTGTGTGTGTGTGTGTGTGTGTGTGTGTGTGTGTGTGTGTGTGTGTGTGTGTGTGTGTGTGTGTGTGTGTGTGTGTGTGTGTGTGTGTGTGTGTGTGTGTGTGTGTGTGTGTGTGTGTGTGTGTGTGTGTGTGTGTGTGTGTGTGTGTGTGTGTGTGTGTGTGTGTGTGTGTGTGTGTGTGTGTGTGTGTGTGTGTGTGTGTGTGTGTGTGTGTGTGTGTGTGTGTGTGTGTGTGTGTGTGTGTGTGTGTGTGTGTGTGTGTGTGTGTGTGTGTGTGTGTGTGTGTGTGTGTGTGTGTGTGTGTGTGTGTGTGTGTGTGTGTGTGTGTGTGTGTGTGTGTGTGTGTGTGTGTGTGTGTGTGTGTGTGTGTGTGTGTGTGTGTGTGTGTGTGTGTGTGTGTGTGTGTGTGTGTGTGTGTGTGTGTGTGTGTGTGTGTGTGTGTGTGTGTGTGTGTGTGAACTGTACTGCATTTTGTTTCTAGGCATGGAAATTTTCAGAGAATCGACTGCGTCCAAGTTATAGATCTTTTAGGTCTTTTGACGATCATTGCAGTTGCCTCATCCAATTATGCAACAACCGATGGCAGCTGTTCTACGGTTTCCGCAAACTTGCTTCTAACCAGCCGCCTTGGCGAGCGTGAGGAAACCGTTCAGCACTTGGCCGTGTGACTGCGTCAAAGCGTATGTGCTAAATACAGGTTGCAGCTTTACCCCTGCTCGTTGTTTCGTTACTATTGGAAAACGAATGACGTTTGCGCGCGTTTTAGTTAGCCAATACTGGGGAAGCAAGCGATGCGAACCCATTTGGCAGTATCTGTCTTCAGCTTGCAAAACAGCGCCACTGGTAAATTTATGACACCCTCTTTTCGGAGTGTGTTCAAGTCTGCAATTGAAGCGCCTACTAGTTTATAGTTGTCCTTGGAGCAACGCTCGCATTATCTTCAAAATAAAAAAAAAGAAATAAAACATGGGTTTTTATTAGCTTTGCCTTTACCAACTCAAACTTACTGCATAAGAAAAATAGAAACGGCAGACGGAGCCCATATTGCTTCGTAATCATCTAGGATTCAGACATTTATGCCCTCTTTGACAGTTACGCCTGTTTGATGGATTTTCAGCACAGGGTAGATGACTCAGTAGTGATGACGTGATAGAAAATTTCTTCCATAATGCATTTTCTTACCGGGACTTTAAGGCTAAATATTTAACAGAAAGCGATACAAAAATAGTATTTTTCATCTCTCTCTCTCTCTCTCTCTCACACACACACACACACACACACACACACACACACACACACACACACACACACACACACACACACACACACACACACACACACACACACACACACACACACACACACACACACACACACACACACACACACACACACACACACACACGCACGCACACACACACACACACACACACACACGCACACACACACACACACACACACACACACACACACACACACACACACACACACACACACACACACACACACACACACACACACACACACACACACACACACACACACACACACACACACACACACACGCACGCACGCACACAAATACAATGGAAATTGCAAACCCGTGCACCGACGTGTGCTGAGTGCTCCAAGTCGTTTACAAATGGCGCCAAATTTCGCGAACCCCGAGATTCCAAAACGACAAAATGAATGAGTTTTGTTTCCATTTCTTTTCGCGCGTATATTTGTTTCCTCAAGAAAACTGATTGGCCTGAAAATATTATTCAGTAAGCTGCGCAGTACTACGCACTGCAAATTTGCCCATCCACGCTGTTGTTCATACCTTTCGCATTGTGTGTTCTCGATTTCTGAAGTTATTTCTCCATCTTGGCTAAAACGGTTGCCAAGCGAATGAAGAAGGACAAGCTCCGCGGCAAACAAAGGAGCGAGGAGCCAAATCACGAGGAGAGCGTAATCGTGGTCTCGATAAGGGCATAATCCCCATTGAAAGAGCCTCCTCCAAAGGCAGTGAGGCGAGTGTTGTACTTGTCGCTGCTGCCAGGCCTTCAGCTACTAGGATGCAGGGAACGAAACGAAGGCTGACCTGCTGCCCCAGGCTTGAAGCATCTGTTCGGACGGCACCGTGAAAACGGTTGCCACTTGTAGTGCTCTGTATGACTGCAATAATCACATCGAACCTTTGAGAGCACTGCAGAAATCTACATTGAAAAAATGCGAAACTATGTGCGCTGGCTGCTCTGTAGTAGCTCTTAAAGTGTCCTGACTCTGTACTTTTGCGTGTCATGATTCAGCTCTTTTTGAGAGTCGTCACTCAGCACTTTTGAGTCATGACTCTACACTAGTCATGTTCATGAATTTTACTGACTTACGCAAGGCATGGACTCCATAGTCATGCACATTGGATCTCCTATCTGACTGACACGTGACAAGTGACTATGACTCATGACTAAACCTATAATACCTCACATGGCATGACTATAAGCATAGCTCGAGATTCATATACCACTTTACATTACATACACATTAATGACTACCAGTCTTATCTTAATTAACACACGTTACATTTTGTTTCCATGTTTTGCTGACACGTTTTCGCAGACATATATAGCCAAGCAATGCTTTCGCCTTAATAATTGCTTTTCCGACATTTCGCATCATAACAGCTTCGCCATTTTTCAACCATCATGACTAAGACAACGCAGAGCTTCACAGCTAAAAAGGAGAAAGCAAAACGTTATAGGCGAACTTCGGCGCTTTTTTATTTTTTTAACACTGTAGAGTAATGTTCAAATCACATTCATTGGCTTCCCCTCTGGCTGGTCCAAAAAGAGTTTTTATTAGTGCAATAAAGACAGGGACGTGGAATATAAACAGGATATAATGTGTCTGATATATATTTTTCGTCCCTGTCTTTGTCGATACAATTTACCGTTTAATGACGTCACAGATACTGTCACGGAACCTATTGTGTTCGCATTGTTTGTCTAAACTGGCGACGGCTGATGACGGCTTGGTTATTATATTTGTCCGAAATGACAAAGTAATTTAACAAAACTTGAAGATGGGCTAGATGGTGCATTGCAACTTGACGAAAGGTAATAGCGCGTGCTTTGTAATATTTTATTTGTGTTCTTGTTATGTCTCGGTCTTTCCGTTATTGACATGTACTGCGCATGTCTCCCTTGCCGCATATATTTGCTGCTGTCGCTGTAAATAAAACAGATGTGAGTTAGCGCGTGTCGTTCTTTCTCGGGTGTGTGTGTGTGTCTTCGTGTGCGCAATTACCTTCCGTCAAGGCTGAAAGTAAGCTGCAAATTTTATTTTAGCAAAATTAGAGCGAATATGGCGGACGTCACTCACGCAAAGTTGTCCGCAGTGTACGTTGGGTTTGTTCCATGTACGTTCACGCGAGACGGCAGCCTTCGTGTGCGATGCAAGACCATGCTGCGGTCCTTCCACGAGCTCTCGACGTGTCCTTAGCACCAAAGGCGCCTTTGCAGACTTCAATGCAGGCACTGCTACGCCCGGTTTACAAACACAGGCGCGTCAGCTCCGACGAATTCGGTAGCGCACCTGGGCCCCCGGATGTTAGCTGGAGCAGCCACTGGCGTCGCTGCCGACATGCGAAACCACGCCGCTGCGTTCTTGGTGGTTCTAGCGTCACGAAGTGAGAGGTGATCGCGTGGAGTCTGCTTAGAAAAGTGGACGTCCATCTCAACACCACCGTTTCGACACTTGGGGAGCTGGAAATGTGACATCAGAATATGCACGAAACATGTATTCTATTACCTGTGCACTTTGGTCTAGGCGTCTATGCGGGCATCTGGCACCACTGCAGTCCCTGTGGCCGAGGCGGGTGTTAGTTCGTTGGCGTCGACTGCCGTAAATCTTGGTTCTTGGGACCGACAAATCTCCGAGCTTTGCCAAGAGCATAGCGAAGGCCCCGCTGTCGAGGGACAGTGGAAGATGGGCCCAGTCGATGTCTTTGGCCGGGCGGATGGCATTGGGAAGATCTGTGAACGCCCTTCTTCGAAGTCACACCACTCGAGCCATTGCCATTCTATGTGGGTATAGTAGTCGCCATATTTCAGTAACGACGGATAATCCCCTCGTCTCGATCGCTGTGGAATAACTTGTGGTGAACGACGGGTTACCAAGGACAACATATAGCAAATTATAAAAATTATTTCCGCTGAAAGAAAACATTGTTCCTCGATATAATTTGAAGCAAAGAACCAAGGCGACAGAGAACTAGCGGTGAAAATTTTATTAAATTAGGAGGAGGCAGAAAAATTAGATGGGGTTTAGCGTGTGGTTAAACCTGGAATAACGCTACGCTTAGCTTCGGCTTGAAAGTAAATACATGGCTTTTGCACATAGTAGTTTACTCATTGTTTCATCTTTATTTATGCCATAGGGAAATCACTTCACGTATGAGCCTCCCTTGCGTCTCGCCGTTGACAATTCTCATTCGGGTGTAGAAGACTCCTGGGGGTATGGCATTGTCTCTACGTCGAACTCTGGGGTACACCGCCATCACAACGTTCGAACGAACCTTCTGTCCTAGCAACTTGCTGTTGTCGTTCGCCTTTACCAACTACCGAGTTATCTGTCTTCTTCTCTTCATCTTCTTCTTGACAGGCACATGCTCTTCGGACAGACACGGCGAAATGGCGAGACTGTGACCAATGTAGCTCTCGCTACAAAACAAAAACGCCAGATTCGGTCTTAAAGGTTGGTTGGTTGGTTGGTTGGTTTGTGGGGTTTAACGTCCCAAAGCGACTCAGGCTATGAGAGACGCCGTAGTGGAGGACTCCGGAAATTTAGACCACCTGGGGTTCTTTAACGTGCACTGACATCGCACAGCACACGGGCGCCACTCCGTTTCGCCTCCATCGAAACGCAAGAAAAGTTTGAAGCGGAAGATTAGGTAAACCTGAAAATGCTTTTATTCTATAACGCCTTTTCAATCGGCGCTGTAAATAGAACATGTAAATGTATAGAATGTATTTTATTGTGAAAATATAGAAACATAAAACTGCAGTTTTGTTAAAATGACTGCAAAGTTTTTCCTATAATGTATTTCTTTTTCTACAAAACGGCTGATTCAACAGCTTAGAAAGTTTTCCAGATTATATTACAATTTGTTTTCAGTAGTATGAATCTCAAACTATACAAATCTATTCGTGCTGTATGTGGAGGAAAAAATAGCAGACACAATTTTTTCTTTCACTAATGAGGACTATTAAATGAAAGTATTATCTTTTTTTTTTTCTGCAGGATGCAAGCAGAGATCAATTTTGCTTATGTTTAATTTAAGGCCGCTAACACATGGAAATAGCGAGCGAAGCTTAATGTTTATTTTATTTTCTGTTACAGAGAAAGTATGCATCTATTTGCATGAACTTGAAATCTTAGTTATTGCTCTTGCATTTCGCAGTGCATTTAAGACAAAAGTACAGCTGATAGGAAGAATCCTATGTAAATACTGTCGTGCCTCGTTAAACAGACCTCATCTATATGGATGACTCGAATTATGGACAGATCTTCTGGGGATCACAATTCTTTATATTCGTTAATTAATTTATTTATTACAATTATTCTCTAGGCCCAGGGGGCATTATAGAGGGGAGTAGAGTTTGATATAAAGGAGAAAAAACAGAGTAGGGTAGGGAAGAACAGGAGTACATTACATTGTAACTTATGAATCAAAATGGTGTTGACAATACAGAAATCGCATAATAAGATACTAACAGTAGCAAGAAAAAAAAAAGATTACAAGCGTAAGTGGCAGACTATTTGACGATAGAAGCACAGGAAAAGGTAGAATTAGGAAAGATGAACAAGTAACAAGAACTCTCAAACTATAGCTACAGGCAGTGTCACTCAATAAAAGCAAAAAAAAAAAAAAAAAAAAACAGACAACAACAACAACAACAACAAAAACACTGATGCAGATAAGAAGCTGTATGGGAACATGCTGTCAGGACAACGGGCAAAGAAAGGAAATGCACAGAATCTACTAGGGCGCATGTATTTTTGGCGCGTTGATACGGGCATTGATGAGAGCAGCATCCCAAGCAGGTATTTGATTTGCTGCACGTTTAGTTCAGGTCAGTTGAGGACGCAATTAAAAGTGTAACTATTTTCTAAGTTATTACCCTTATGTGGATGTGTGTTTTACAGAGCTAAATTTCTGAACCGATGCACCTTACCATTTCCGTATTGAATGGGTGAGCACAGAGGAGACGCTTTTTGCAGCTTGTGCAAAGTAGAAAACTAAATTAATCGCTTTCAGCCGACTGAGGGCTGTTGTTGAAGTTAACATTTTGTGTTGTTAACTTGAACTGTTCGACAGCTGTTGAAGTGAACATATTTATCCACGACAAGCCATTAAGCTATCATAGACCACTAGACGCGCAGAGTTGTACCACATAATTAATGACGTCGGGGGCAATAGGATTGTAAACGTCCACAGCTGCCGAACTTCAACTTCGTTGAATACCACCAGGTAAGAACTATTCATAGCGTGTTATTTTTTGAAATATTTTTCTTTCCTGCTGCTCGTCATCATCACGGATGACTGGCTTTGCGGCAATTTCGCTCAGAAACCTAGGTGTCCAACGAGGCATGGCTGTACTCATACATTTAATTTGGAGCTTGAGCAACTTGTTTACAAAGGGCTCGCTAGAAGCAACTTTGTGCGAATTCGAATTCAAGCTAACACAGAAGTCCACTCGGGACATCAGGAAACAGCTGCTGATTCCTTTGCCAGCATGAAACATGGGCAATATGGGGGAAGGTGGCTTGAGTGATAAAAAAATCCCATTGATATCACTTGAGTGATAAAAGATCGAAGAAGAGCCCATTTTCCGAGCACTAGGTCCAGAGAAGCTCGTGAGCATTGCATCCGAGTACTAGTGTCGTTATGAGAGCACTCATCACTTTATCTTTAGACATCCGTGACCCCCCCCCCCCCCCCCCCTCCCTCTATACGGCCAAGCATTCAAATGAAGCTGCTTGCGATCAGATGCGCACATCATACACGACAGTCATCAGCCACTGTCAGGGGGACAAAAGAATGTATTCCGAAATGAAACTCCGCTACATGGTGTCTGTTCTTCCCATTATTCATTTTTCTGTCTAGTTTGCGATCGCTGCGTCTTGTAATTTACACTATGAGTGGAACTGCTTGTTTATACAAAAGGCCAGTCTGAAATACGCACTCCTTGCATTTCTGAAAGCGCCCGTTTTGGCAGCTGGAGCAGTCGGTGCGTCGTCCCAGAGGAAGGGTTACGCAGAGTTGTCACCTTACACCACAACTAGTACGGGACCAAAGTGCGTATTGCATCGAAATAATTTCTATGGCGCTATTCCGCTTTTATAGTCCGGCGCCCTTACCAGCAGATTCCAGCGCTCGCAGGGGTGCGGGGACAATGAAACGGCGGCGTCAGAAAAGATAAGCAACGAAATGTGTTCTAACCTGCCAACAGGCGATCTCATTTATCGCGCCACTCCCGACGGCACAAAAGCGCTTTCGTCGCCGCTCGTATTTACGCGTCCAATTAGAGGAATCGCCGTTGCACAGACCGCTAAGCGGAACGCATACGTCACTGCGCAAGCTGTTTTCGCGGGCGGCACTGATCGTCGCGGGAGGAGAACGAAACACACTGCATCAGTTATGCAGAGCACGGACCACCATCGACGACTGACTGAGGCTGTGGCGAACCGGCACCTCGACTTTATACAGGGGCCAATGGGCGCTGCAGCTGTTGTGTTAGCGCGTCAGCCAGCAAGCTTGGCAGATAGCGGAGGCTCTTTCCTGGCGGTGTGTGCATGCGTGCATGCGAGCCGCGGTGCCAGCGACAGGCGGCGAATGGGGAGGCACCGCGAAGGCAGGAAACGCATGGCCGACCGCGTGTTGCCCTCTTTCTCACGTGGCACAGAGTCAGCTGCAGCTTCGCCTTTGAGCGATGTTGTCATCGCAATACTACGCCACACTCTCCCCGAACACTGATCCTGCCCTTGACCGAGGACACCGCCCTAAGCAATCTCGTTAAAACGGTGCAGTATTGTGGAAGTTGATAAACTAAGGCATTGCAGCGTTTGCTCACGGCTAGTGATTGGTTTCAGTCCTTTCTATAGTGTCGTTGGTAGCTGTGATTGGCCTGTCAAAGTGCCCTGTGTAATCATTCAGGCTTATTCCTGCGTGATAACAGCTTTAGAAATAGAGTTCCTGTTAACCTAACGCCATACCTACATGTTCAGGCTTACTATATCAGTAAAGCGAAAGACACGTGTGTAACGAAGCCGTCGGCTAATCTTCACAAGAAAGAAGCTGCATTCTTAGATCTAGTGTTAGAGCAACGGTGAACGATGTTTTTGATGTCCGCCCTCTCACTGCTTGGGGGTCATGTGCGCGCGCACCTTTGTGTGAGTCTTCTTTTATCCCTTTCCTTCAATAAAATATCAGTTGTTAGTCCAGCCTTCGTCCTGTGTGCACCTTTTTCTGTTTATCGTCTTTTGGCTGGTTTCTATTATGAGCCATACCTACTTTCCGGAAACGCTGCACAGATTTAGTGAGATGGCTCTCACTCCGTTGGGACGTTGAGCCGCAGCCTGTCAAGCAGCCATATTCTCTTCAAGGACCTTGTCTCGCGCGTCGGCTTCTTTCGGTTTCCTTGACCACATGGATACCCTTGACGTATCCGCGTTGCAGTGTGAACGCTGTAGTTTTTAATGCCTTTTAATGCAGTTCAGCAGAAGACTATGTATACACTTTGTGTAATGAGTAAAAATAAGGCACAACGGTAGTTTAACAAAACTTGAAGTTGGGCTAGATGGTGCATAGCAACTTGACTGAAGATAAAGCGCACAGGAAGACACACACAAGAGAAGAAGACACAGGACACGCGCTATCACAAGGCACAACAAACAATGCAGTGATGTGCAGCCATGAACAAAACAGAAAAGAGCTCGGAGGTTCGCCAGGTATTCATTCATTCATTCATTCATTCATTCATTCATTCATTCATTCATTCATTCATTCATTCATTCATTCATTCATTCATTCATTCATTTCATTTATTCATACTGTCAGCCCTGGGCGGGCTATTACGAGCGGATATCAAACTTGTAACAGAAAAAGAACACATCAAACACTGAGATCAACACTAAATTTCATACATAATTGTGTTTGCCACTTGAACAAAACAAAAACATTGTCATAGAAATCACCCTAAGGAAAGTTGTTAAGGAAAGGCCACCCTAAGGAAAGTTAATTGAGAACGCGTCGTGTCCAGTAGAAGCCACCATGGGCATTAGGTCCGTTGTGGACAAGCATGGCGATTTATGAAATTAATAGCATTACATCACTAATTACTTAAAAAAAAGCCCTGGGATTATAATTAAATATTAATACTAACTACTGCTCCAAAAAGTGCTTTAATTACCTTGCAAGTTATACACAATATAAATATAATTGCTCTAATATTGGTTGTTCTTTTTGACATCCGAATAGGGGTCAGAATTCCGAAAAGAAACGTGGAATTTCTGATTCAGACTGCATAAAACAGTCATTACGTTTTGTGAAAATCAGGCAATGGTTTCCGTGAAAAGGAAACTGCTCTACAAGTGAAGGCTGCGGCCGTGATTTAACAACGCGGTTAACAAATTATGAACAGTGCAAAATGACACAATCGCCTCCATTAGTCACAGTAGTGTTATAGAGCTGCAAGTTGAACTAAAAAAAAAAAAAGGGAAAAAAAACACGAAGCCGGTTTCTCGGACAAGATGCTAGACCGTACTAGACGCAAAATCGTAGCCTTGTGTACAGCGCTCCCCTTATAGTTTGCAGTTACAGCGTACCTAAAACAAAAAAGTGCGCTTCTCGACCCAGGGGAATAGCGCACGGTTAAAGAAATTGATGGTGGTTTAGCTACAGTTAAACTATAGTGTGCACGCAATAGCTTCATTCGCGTCCTTCTCCTCGGGCTCCATGCTGTAGCAATGGCCTGGCGCTTTGACCGCTCCTGTTTATATACACTCAGTCACAATATGACGTCAATTATCACGTAACATCGAACAATCTATAGTTCATAGCTTTGACCTTTGTTACCATGCATGGGTGGCTATACCACAAGTGTTTCGTGGTTTGACCTCTGGCTCACATGAAGGTCGTATTCCTGCGCATGGAGACCTTGGCTTTGCCGATAGTGAATCTATACCTTCCCAAGCAAAACTGCGCGCAGCGGTGGTTGAGTGTCTTTGGCGTTTGACCTTCCATTTGCGTTTAATTTTGTTTAAAAAGTTGGCTTGAAATTCTTGCGTTGTAGGGAGGATTTATGGCAAATACCGATTGCTCGCGCTCGTTTTCCGGTATTAGTAAACAGCTTTTCATGGACCCTTTGACGTCGTTGGATAAACCTATATGATATCTAAATTCCTCTGCGGTGCCCTACATGTCCCCTGTGTATTTAGAAAATGTGAACTTCTCCTTAGGTCGGTTAGCAAGTTTCTCGAAACCTCTCTGCGTGAACGCAGTATTTTAATTAGAACCCGCTGAGCGTAAATTTCCTCATCGCGGCTTAATTTGGCGTCGAGTTCGAAATAGTGTTTGAAATCCGACCACGAAAGCTAGATTTACGAGGAAAAAAAAACAAGCAAAAAATATATACTACAAGCCACAGTTGTCAGATTTCGGTCAAAACAATACAGGAACAATGGAAAAGAAGAGGCTCGCTTATACGTCGCTCCGTTTCTACAAAACTAGATCCAGCAAATGAGCTACTAGCGACGGAAATGGCAGTGGTGCATCTTAGTGAACGTAATTTAGGAACAATTACTTTTGCTGCCATATTATTACACCGAGGTAATTAATTATATCACTAGGCTACTAGTGTTGAAATGTAATTATTTACAGTAAAATTTACCATGAAATGTAATATAAGTCCGTATAAAATTTCCTTACAGTGATTTAAATGCTGTTGTGTATGATTGTAAGCAGCAAAAATAAAGAAAACGGGGAAGTTCCCCGGTAGGTTTAATGCTGAAGTCTCCGTATTGCACAAAACTGTTCCTCCACCTCCTTCTCCTGACGATCATTTTATTCTAGCCTTCGGTGGGTAATGAACAAATTAAAACAGATGAAATTAAAAGATCTGAAGATTAAAAAAAAAAAAAAGCATCAACGCGAAGTTCGAGTAACCAAAATAAAGCCAAAAACGAAATTTTGCAGAACGCTCTTTAGTGCAAGGCATATTTCAAACGTCATATTAGGGCGAAAGCATTTATTGGCTCATCGTTGTCGTCAGGAAAAGTGTCACGGTTTTGCGGAGGCTTAAAAAATGAAATAATAATTCTTGTCTTCCACTGAACAATAGAACCTCCATCCCTTGGATCCCCAGCCCAGCGCTTTACCACTGCGCCACGCCCCGGATTTTTTTTTCTTTACTTCCTGGCTTTGGCACACGACATGACGTAAAAGGAAAATTCCATCGAAACATGAAAAAAGACACACAAGACAATGTACATGAGTGAATGCCATGATCAGTCAGTGTTTGACTGGCCTCGTCGCTTTAAAACTCCCGCAGAGACAACAAAGGCGTACATATGTACCATGTCGTAAAGGATGGGAGGAATGTGATTCAGCAGTCACCCTTTTTACTCGAAGCATCATTCACCGCCACATTCGCAACAAATACGTAGCAGAATGCGGCTCTCAGGCTGTCGCCTTTCACCACTTTAGTCGCCAAAGTGTCTCGTGATTTTAACGACATGTGTTAGCGAAAACAGATCGTACATAGTGATGCTCGCAAGGACTCAGGTGTAGGCCCGTCACGAGTATTATATGGGCTAAAGTTGACTTGTTTACACTGTGATTTAACTCGATAAACTCGAGAAGACTATGTTGGACGTCAGTATAGCTCATCTCGAAGCGACCTCCACACCGCCTCACGCGGTATAGCAAAGAATATTGGCGAGAAGCGTATCAAGCGCTGCATCAGCAGAGAGGGGGCCGCTCTTACAGCGGAAAGATAGAACTCGCGGTGACAGCAGAGCAGGGAACCCCTGATTTACGACCCCTCTGTTGAGTCTCGGTCGTCGTCTCTCTTCGCCCGAAGACAAAAGAGACAACACGAAGGGAGGCTGAAAGAGGGCTCTTGCTGCTGTCGAGCCTGGTAGCACTCGTAACCTATAGGGTTCGCGCCGACGACGACCACTCGGGTACACTTCGTCACGCAGTTGGATGCAATGCGGTTGCCACTGAAGAGGCTGCCATTCGGGAGTTCGCGCGGTTTCAGCAATTATAACCTGGAGAGTGAAATCATGGAAACCGTTACGATGCTATTACACCAACCCGATAACGCTCCAGAGTACACGTAGACGAAGACGCATGCTGGGCTTTCCATCATGGAACATCACCCCAAAAACGCTGGCGGGAAGAAGACATTTACAGGGAGCGCCGTCACCCCCGTTTCCTCAACCGCACCCATACCCCTTGGAAACGGGTCGCCAACCCAAAAATTGCGTACATATGTGCTAAGCACTGTGCACCAAACTCTTCATACTCCTGCTTCACTCGAAGAATGGCTCGTCCTCCAAGCTGAACCCCGTAATGTGGCGGGCAAGACGACTACAGTACTGAAAAGCGTCGGGCAGGGGCCAAAGTTCAGTAAATATTATTGTATCTTATTTTAGACGTACCCACTGTGGTCTCCACTGCAGGGACCAGAAAAGGGATTGCGCATGATTTTAACAGTCGGGCGGTCATTCTGAGCTGTATCGCCCGCTTCGAAGACCGTAGCCATGACACACGCCATAAGCAACCAAGCAGCAAGAACTACAAACAAACGAAGTGACAAAGAGACGGACAGTTAGATGGACTGACAGACAAAAGTATCAACTGACTGATGAAAATAGCATACGAATTAATAAGCGAAAGAGTGAACTGAGCAGTAAAAATATAAATAAGTGAATACTGTGAATAAACAGGGCGTATAAGGCTTTTCAGCCGGTATGTAACGGGGCATCGTGCACTATATGTGATCTGAAAACTGAACACTGTGTGCAGAACAGCTGTAAATCGTACACATGTGCACATAGGCGCACGTGATGCTTGCTGTGCTGCAGTCTACATGTGGCACGCGTTGTTCTTTCTAAAGCGAAAGCTTCGCTACGATCTGCCGTAGCTTGGCTGGCGTGTGTTCCGCATCGCCTTGAGCATGCCTAGCGGCGCGAGGCCTCCGCGCAGCCGCTTCTCACCAAGTGCGGCACGCGGAGACGGCGGCGGCGCTAGCTTCTTCCTCTTCTGCTGCTTCGCTTCTTCTACTGCTTCTTCTTCACCACACAACTGGTAAACTACATAAGTACCGATACATATCTACACAGATATACAACATTCCCTTGGACAGTGCCTCACAGCATTCCGGTCCCCTGCCTGAGAACTCCCCGACTAGATCTTCGCGCGCTTTCGCTCTGCCTACTTTGGTTTAGCTGTGTTAAACCTTTCTTTATTTTTCTTAATTTTTATGCGTTATTCTTTGAACGGTTCCTGGTTCCTGCATTTATTATGCGAAGTGGATTTTGCGCTGGGCTGCTGTTCCAAAGATAGCATGGTTTGTCACCGGCCCGCGGTGACCGTATTTCGACGAATTACCAATGTATTTCGGAGACGTTGTCAGCGCACTTCCAGGTTGCCGCGAGAAATCAGGCAACCAAAAGGAACAGAACACCATACAAAATTAGACGGCAGTTTATACAGGAACTGCCATTGCATGGCATTCATCACACGTCGTCATTCCAGGCTGCTGTACATGCAAGCGTGGTGCTCCACTTTGGATTTTTACATCCATATGAACGTTTCACATACCCCAGGTGTTGGCTCACTGTATAGTATCAAGTGAACTGAACTGATCGAACCCGGTTCGATCCATGCCGCGGCGGCCGTGTTTCGACGGAGGCGAAATGCAAATGCGCCCATGTGTGCTATGCGATGTCAGTGCACGTTTAAGAATCCTAGGTGGTTTAAATTTTCGGGACTCTCCACTACGGCGCTTTTCGTAGCCTGAGTCTCCCCAACCAAGTTAGCAAGCAATCACAACCTCTCCGCTAGTATGAATTGCAACCCAGCTCAGCTGCGGCTTGGGCAAGCTGCACAGAATTGCAGTTGCTGCCGGCATCTAATTCGCTTTCTTCTGAGGATGTACCAAGAGTTTCGCAACAGCTTTCTGGGGAGGAAGATGCCGGCGGTTCTTCGGCCTCTGACGCAACTAAGGCCCCTTCAGACACAACGGTCCCAGCTCGGCGCCAGGGCAGCAGTGCGTGCGAACCAGCGGCTTCGAGACTGAGGGGTGGTGCGTGTCGTGGTCGCGTCTTGCGCTCATCCAGTCGCTTAATTGTGCCGTTTCTCGACTGTGTGGCAATGCGCCACGCAAGACCTGAGAAATGTATGAGAAATGTGCGCCCAACGTTGCGAAAGCTGTGCTGACCTCTTGCTGGGGTGGCGACCTTGTATATTCGACCTTGACTCGAAACCGAACTAGCACATCGTGTTCGGCGTAATCTACGCGCTTCTGGAACCTTCACTCCAAAGCCCAGTGTTGAGAGGACGATATAGTATCCAGCCAATCAATGGGCAAACGTTTCACTCACACCCATCTACCACCTATCAATGCATCCACGCACCAACTCCCTCAGACTTTGTCACACCAACCTATCAATACATCCACCTATTCACTCAGACATTCTCACACCCACCCACTCATTCAGACATCCAGCCACCCGCTCGCACGTACCTATTACTGCATCCACCCACCTACACATTCAGGCATCCGCTCGCGCGTACCTACCTACAATACCCCAACCCATTCCGTCCGTCCATCCGTCCGTCCGTCCGTCCCTCCCTCCCTCCCTCCCTCCCTCCCTCCCTCCCTCCCTCCCTCCCTCCCTCCCTCCGTCCGTCCGTCCGTCCGTCCGTCCGTCCGTCCGTCCGTCCGTCTATTACACCCGTCAACGTTATTTAAGACATCTAGCCGCATATTTTTGGCTGGTCTGGACGAGTTTTCAGCTGGAGTGAAGATTGCTGGAAAACGTATCAACAACCTTAGATATGCGGATGATACCACTTTAATGGCAGAAAGTGAAGCGGAACTCAAGAGACTTCTGATGCGCGTACAAGAAGAGAGTGAGAAGTTTGGGCTTAAACTGAACATTAAAAAGACAAAGATCATGGCGTCTTGCCCTATCAAGTCCTGGAGCATCAAGGGACAAGAAGTGGAAGCTGTGACAGATTTTCTCTTCTTGGGCTCCAAGATTACCTCAGAAGGAGACTGCAGCCATGAAATTAGGAGACGCCTGCTTCTGGGAAAGAGAGCAATGGTTAGCCTTGACCGCCTAGTAAAGAGCAGAGACATTAGTCTGCCAACCAAGATCCGTATAACTCGTGCTATGGTCTTTCCAGTTGTGATGTATGAATGCGAGAGTTGGACTGTGAAAAAGGCTGACCGCCGAAGAATTGACGCGTTTGAATTGTGGTGCTGGCGAAGACTCTTGAGAGTTCCTTGGACTGCCAGAAGATCAAATCAGTCAATATTGTCGACCATAAACCCTGACTGCTCATTGGAGGGTCAAATTCTAAAGTTAAAGCTCAGCTACTTTGGTCATCTGATGAGAAGAGAGGAGTCGCTGGAGAAAGATTTGATGTTTGGAAAGGTTGAGGGTTGCCGGAGAAGGGGTAGGCAGCGAACGCGATGGTTAGATGGCATTCTCGAGGCATTGCAGATGAAGTTATGTGATGTTAGGAAGATAGTGAGAGACCGGAAAGCGTGGCGTGACATGGTCAATAGGGTCACGAAGAGTCGGACACGACTGAACTGAACTGAGCCGCATATTTAGCAATACTCTATTTCCACTCCGTCATTGATTGCAAGGTCGAGGTCGAGCAAGATGCCGTCCGCCGAGAACACCCGAAAGAATTGAGAGAAATTATATCATGCTGGCAAGACACACGTTTGTGGAATGAAAATTCACAGAGAAAGAAAACAGTGTTGATTCGCTAATCAGTCAGCTCATATTGGTTCCAGCGGATGTCTTGCTGTCACGCTTTCCATTCACCTCTTGCTTTTGCTTAACGCGCAGAAGTGCTTTTCTTTTTCGTCCTCGAGCCTTTATTCTGCATACGTCAGCCATGAACCCCCCCAACTCAGTGAATAATCAAACCTTGTCTCAGTAAAATCCAATCATCACCATCATTGCGAACTCGACTCTGAACCATGGGTCAATGCCGTGACTTGAGGCTAAAACACCAGGCCAACCGAGCGTCGCCTGTTAGTAACAGTTAGCGGCGTTTTACAGTCGATAAACACGTCTCTAAGCTTGGCGGGACAGCGACATGCCGTAAACTAGCGCTCGCGCCACTCCAAAAAGGCATTTGTTACGGCTTTTGAGCAACAGTTTGAAGTGCATGGGACACAGCTGCAATTTGAACGATCAACTACAGCGCATAGATAAACAGCTAGGAAGCTGTTTATCTTGAAATAGGGACCGCAAGCTTGAAAAGGAGACGCTTCACAGAGCGCCGTGAGTGCGTTGTCCCCGCTGGGTCGGGACAACGCACGTTCTATTATTGTCTGTGGGTGTGCTGTTGGAAGGAAGGGTCGAATGGAGACAAGCGCGACACATAATCAGAATTGACAGCGTTGCTGCTACGGCGGACAAACATCGTCACGTGCCGCCAGAGGCGGCGTTGGTGGAGCCAGTGTTCGGGTCAGGCTCCGCGCTATGCACTTTCCCTTGCCTTTCCGGTACGGCATGGATGCGAGCGACGCGAGGAAATGTCGCCGTGGGGCACAAGCAAAAGGGAAGGGAGCTAAGGGTGAATTAGCAGGTATGGAGAGGGCAGACGGAGCTGAGCGCATCTGAGCGGCTGCCAAAACGACGGCGACGCTTCAAAAGAGCAGTGAGCCGCGTGAACGGAGCTGCCGCCGCTGGAGAAAGAAAGGCCACCGTTTGTGGCGGCGAGCTGCGCTGGCATCGTCGGAGCAGCCGGAACACTGCTGCTTCTGGAGGAGAGAAGACTCACGTTCCTCCTTCTTTCTCCTCCTCTACCCTTGTCTGGCTTCTCTCTTTCGTCCGCAAAAGTTCGCACGCGCGCGCGCTGGCGGCGACGAGATTGGGCAATCATTTGCCCCGAAAGAGCGACGGCAAAATTGACGCAAGAGGGGAGACGAGTATGGAGGAAAAAAAAAAAAAAAAACCCATGGAGACGAGCTCCTTTCACGTGCACCCGATGCACCCGGCGCACGCTCATGCAATGTGAGCACAGCGCCGACGGTAGCGCTGCGCTGGGATAGCGGCAGCATCCCTGTTCGTTCGCCCTGTCCCATGCCCGTTTTTCTGCTCTCATCTAGCTGCGCGAAGATACGCTTCCGCTTCGGCTGCTGACGCTTCAGCAGCAGTGAGTAACAGCTGGTTGCAAGTTTGTTTTGTCGTTCGCCCAAGTCCGGTCGGGTCACTGGTCTCTGCGGAGGCAACGCCGCGGAGAGCAAAACCCGTTTTTGAGAGCGATCGGTCGCTGGGGCCTCCGGCAGCAGCATCACGCTCGCCTCTCCTATTTGTTTTTCCTATTTTTGCTTGGGAGACAGAACACATGCAGTATATATGGCAGAGGCGAGGACCAACGGTCGCGTAGTCAATACATCAGCAGCCGATCGCTGCCTCCGTCGCTACTGCTCGCCACAAGCCTACTTGCACGATATGCGCTGCTGCTTGTCGGCGACAGGATCGTGATCGCGAAAGCAGTAACGGCAAAAGCAGAGGAGGCTACGTTGTTCAGAGGGATACGCCGCTGTAGAGGTTTTAGTTTCGAGCGATGGCCTGAACGGGAGCCGGTCTTTGTTGTGGCGTGGCCGTCGTCGGTCGCCAGCGCGATCGCGGACCTGTTGCTGCTTCTCTTCTCCTCCCCGGTCGCGGAACCGTCAGTGTCGTCTGCTCTCTGCCGGCCGCCGTGCTGCTAGTGAAGGCGAAGGTGGCGCCATCTGAATCGCGTTGATGACACTATTTTCTGTGCAGCAGTGAAGGTCGGTGCGGCTGCCCGTCGTTTAATCTCTCGCTGTCAGTACTCGATATAAAAACATTGTATGCTAGAAAGACTCGACACTTCGACTTAAAAAGCCGTGTTTAGTGACAGCGGGGAGTCATAGTCTCATCGTAATGCGCGCAAAAACTTTCTGACGAAGAAACTCGCGCACTGATGGGAAAGATCAGCGGACTTTTCCAGCTGTTTTCGCACCTTTGACGTTCCCGTAGCAACCATTAACTTGGCGCTGTTAAGTGTGTTTCATGTTTCGCGAACAAATAAGGAGCTCCTGCTACATATCATGCACATGCCTTGAAATAAGGGCGCAACTTGCATCATCTTTCGAAACTTCGTACTCATCCAGCAGGCTTCTTGCTTTTCAGCGTTCCTGAGTCCTGATTCCTACCAAAACGGAATGCATGTATCGTTCGGACTTCAGCTGCTTTGTAATGCTTTGACCATTGTCAGATTAAGCCTCGTTTGCAGTAGCGACTCTCACATTGTGCTGTCGATTTGCCTCCCATCAAAGGCCCCCCGCAAAGCATGTCAACGGCCTCCCGCATGTTTAAAACACTAGTAAGGGATGAAACATAATAAATTGTAGAGAGCGGGCTATATGGCGCCCTTTGCCACAAGACGGCATTGCGTCACGCACTCAAGACAATCAATGCTAGTATTCAGTTCACTTCAATAGCGTCAGCCTGTATTTCAATACGCCCCCTTTTCTTTTCAACAGTTCACTTATGCATTCTTTCATTTCTTTTTGTTTCTTCTATATTTTATGAGATAATTGTGTCTGAAGTCGCTGGAACTGGGAAAGTACCACATCTGTTTTCACTTCGCTGCCGTTGCTCTTATCGTATATTCCCGCGGCTTTACGGGCTGCGGTGCCGCAACTGGAAGGCAGCTTGGGCGGCATACTGTCGAGCGCGTTGTGTCCGCATAGCGTTCAGAAAAAAAGACGGTGAATTGATAAGTGCGCCTTGTTACGACACTTTCAAGTTGAGCGGGAATCCGAGAAGCCCCTTGTTGCCATTCCAAGAGGCAGTGGTGGCGGAAATAGACGAGAGATTAGGCAGCAGAAGAGAAAGCAGAATAAGTTTGAATCAATGGGCAGCGAACGCCCCTGCGAAGTATTTGATTAAAGCTTCCGCTTAGTGGCACTCTGCGTATGAAAGAAAGGAATGTAAAATAAAACGTTGTGGAGGTTCATTCCGGTTAAACTTAGTTATCCCAGAGTGAGCTCTGTTAAGCATGACTACACATGAGACCTGCGTCGAAGCACTTGGACCGGAACGCACCCCACCCATAGCGAGACTGAGTAGCCAAGCGCCGGCGATAGATAGATAGGAATGAGGATGGAAGGCAGGGATGTTAACCAGAAAGGCCTCAGGTTGGCTATATCCTACACTGGGGAAAAGGGGATTAAAGAGGGGAAGAGAAAAGGGATGCGGAGTACAGTCAGAGTTTGTCACAGAAGCCGGTGACTGTTAGAAAACTAAACAGTGCCATGTATGCCCTAAAGGTGATCGACTGCCGTGGCCACGGACCAAGTAGCGCCAGCGCATAGTAACGTGGTCAGTTCACATTAAAGAACTTCAGGTGGATGAATATTCCGGCGCATTCCACTACCGTGTCTCGGCTCAAGGTGAAGCGCAAGTGAATAATGACCTTGAACCAATGCGATATAAATTTTCGGAGCCCTCCGCTATGGCGTCTCTCGGCTCAGCATCAAATTTGCAGCATCACATGACCTTGAGAGTCAATGCGAAGAGCAGAGCTCATGCTATAATATGGGCAAGGTCACTGGAAAGGATCTGCGTTTGTTGGGAGTATTAGAAGTAACTCATGCCTCGGCGAAACAGAAAGGCATTCGTCAGAAGTGTATCATGGCTAAGGAAGCGCTAAAAATATAACGACAATCAAATTCTTACAGACACCCGACGTTTCGGAACCTATTTCCTCGTGGTTTAACCGCGGGGCACACATTTGTAATAACGGTACAGTTAGCAATAATTCAATTAGGTAATTTTACTTGCACGCAGCAGCGGACGGATCTAAGTGCCGTCAGTAACTGCCTTCCATCGAACTTGTAGGTGGCATTTCGCCGATCGTGCCAAGCCTCGCATCAACGGTGCTGCTTCACATCACCTGGGAGCGTATCAAGATTGCCGGCCTATCACTGAACTCCTTGTCAGCTAATCCAGCGACGGGTGGTCGAGTTATAAGAAGAACGCAGCGGACGACATCGCAACTTGCACGCAGCAGCAGCAGCGAACGGATCTAAGTGCCGTCAGTAACTGCCTTCCATCGAATTTGCAGGTTGGTAGAGTCTGTGCTTTATTCATCAACAACTTTGGTGCCTCCACTGCTGTTGCTGTTGCTGCACTGGTATGTTGCCAATATTGGAATGTTTTCCATGCCATGAAGAGATACCTAGCGATGGAGTGTCTATTACATACATGCCATGCCAATATGAATATCATATTGGTGAATGTGCAGGAGTCAGTTCTAGTCAATATAGCAAGAAGGCCGACTCTTTAAAGGCTAACTGGAACTGTAAGACTTGTGAAAGCGCTAAGAAACGGAGTGGATCGACTTCCACAACGCCGAAAAACTCTAACTTTGAATACAAGCTGAACGGCATAAATGAGAAGCTTTCATTGCTTGTTCCACAAGTGGCGAAGGTTGAAGCGCTTTCTGAACTGATATCTAAGGTAGATGGAATTGAGGCGTCAATCCAACTTGTGTCTGGGAAGCATGACAAACTTCTGGAAAAGCTTAAGGGCGCTCACTAGGAGGATGTTGCCGTGAAAAAAAAAAAAAAAAAAAAAATTAGTTGAAGCAGTCGAGTATGGCCGCTTCCCTTGCGTCAAAGAAATGAAGCTTCAGAAAATTAGCCATGAGTAGTGGGAGGCGAAGCTGGCTCACACAGAGCTGGCACATTCAGCGCCAGCTGATCGGTCAGGCCTGGAGGACCGTACTCGCCAATGGTTTCCCGGACCTGGGTGAACTCCCGCGTAATTACTTTGTATAAATAAAGTTTATTCTCTCTCTCTCTCTTCAGGTAAACGATCTGGAGCAATACAGCTGCCGTCTTTGAAAGTCACGGCATAGTCATGAAAGATAATGAAAACCTCTTTGAAAAGTTGAATGACCTAGCTAGCCCGTAAACTGGAGCTTCCTGAACTAACGGATTCTAATTTAGAGTCTGCACCGCGCGCAAGTAAGGTCGGGGTGAAGACTTGTGACTGCGCGGTTTTCATCGAGCAATCTGAAAGACAAATGGACGCGAAGTTGGTTTCAGACTCAGACAAAATCGTTCAGATCGTTCAGCTTCAGACAAAAATGGTTTTTAGACAACCTTACGGCGATCAATAAACGTCTTTTGTGGCTAGCACGAGCAAAAAATGAAGAAAAAACCTATCGCTTCACATGTCAAAGGAATGGACATGTGCTTGTGCGAAAAAATGAAGTGCCAGTGTCATTTAGATTTGCACTCAAAGTGAATCTCGGAAAACTGGTGCGAACAGAAGCTATAATCGCTTATGCGCCCGCCACGTCAAGATGGAAACGTCATTGCCGCAACGTTCTTATCATGATGCCATATCATTCGATATTGCAGTTAAAAAAAGGAAAGGTCTCGTTTTTATTCCTTCTATCATTTAAACGCACACAATTTTGGTAGCATAAAGGATCAATTAGGCTTACAACTGGCTTCGTTGAGCAACGACTTCGACATCTTAGCCTTCAGCGAGATATGCCTCACTATAGCAGCCGTCACGTAATAGATTTTGACGGGTATTCATGTGAAACAGTTTGCAGAACAAATGAAGAAAGGAGGAGATGTTGCCCCTTTCTGTTAAGAATAACCTATATTATAAGGCCATGTCAGAGCACAGCTATTGCTTTGAGTCCCTTTTCATCAAACGTACGCCATGCTTTCATACTTGGTGTACTTTATCGCTCTCCGTCCGGTGAGTTTGATGATTTCAGTCATCTTTTTAACTATGCTATGGTCTTTCCAGTTTGATGTATGGATGCGAGAGTTGGACTGTGAAAAAGGCGGACCGCCGAAGAATTGACGCGTTTGAATTGTGGTGCTGGCGAAGACTCTTGAGAGTTCCTTGGACTGCCAGAAGACCATATGAGTCGATATTGTTGACCATAAACCCTGACTGCTCATTGGAGGGTCAAATTCTAAAGTTAAAACTCAGCTACTTTGGTCATCTGATGAGAAGAGAGGAGTCGCTGGAGAAAGATTTGATGTTGGGAAAGGTTGAGGGTCTCCGGAGAAGGGGTAGGCAGCGAATGCGATGGTTATAGATGGCATCCTCGAGGCACTGCAGATGAAGTTATGTGATGTTAGGAAGATAGTGAGAGACCGGAAAGCGTGGCGTGACATGGTCCGTAGGGTCACGAAGAGTCGGACACGACTGAACGACTGAACTGAACTGAGGATCAGATGGTAACGCTGAACATGCCTGTTGTAATCTTGGGTGACTTTAATATCAATCTTTTTCAAGTGTCTGATCGTGCCTGGGAATTCACGGATCATTTAGCATCTTGTGGTTGTAATAACATCATTGAGGTTCGCACTAGAATTACAGCATCTACTGAAACGTGAATTGACTTACGTTTAACTTTATGCAAAAAAAAAAGAAAGAAATAGAAGCTGGTGTTTTAACGAGTGTTATCAGTGATCATATGGCGAAGTTTTGTTTTCTCCTGAATTTTTCCTCACGCCGAAACTCGGCAGCCGATCCAGTTATTTTCAGGTGGAGCATTATACGAAAAACAACATTACTTACTTTCGCCAGTTGGTAGCATCGGCAGACTGGAGCAATATTATAAGTTTGGAAGATCCGATTTCGTTTTATAACCCGTTCCTTGAACCGATGATTAAACTTTATGACACGGGGTTTCCTTTGGTATTGCCAAAAAGAGCAAGAAAGAAAGAAAGCCGTGGATAACTCAAGACCTGCTGCGCCGAATAAAAGCCCGTAATGAACTCTTTGAAAGGTTCATATCATCAAGAGACATAGAGATATTGAAAAAGAAATTCAGAAAAAGAAAACCACCAAAGAGCCCTTCAGTATCTTCATCGGAGTAATGCGAAAGCACGGATGCTGCTGTTGGTTGCTTCTGGTTGGTTCTAGTTGCTTAATTCCCTTCTTGTTTACCCATTTTAGTCTTTGGGACTTTAGAATTGCGCGCCATTCCCTTCTTATGCTGTTTTTCGACTCTACTTTCGATTGCGTGACGTCACAAATTTGACGTCACATTATTTCACTTACCCATTTTAGTCTTCGGTACTTTCAAATTGCGCGCCAATTCCTTCCTATGCCCTTTTTCGGTTCTACTTCCGGTTGCATGACGTCACATCCTTGACGTCACCCTAACTGACTGCCTTAATTAACTACATTAGTCTTTGGTACTTCCAAATTGCGCGCCAATCCCTTCCTATGCCCTCTTTTGGCTCGACTTCAGGTTGCGTGACGTCACATCCTTGACGTCACCCTAATGGACTGATTTAATTAGCTATTTTAGTATTTCATACATTCAAACGTGGCGCCAAGCCATTGGCTAAGCCCAATGAGACTATTTCCGCCTTTACATTTAAATTTTCTAGCTCTAATTAATCACCTATATAACTGTTTGGCCTAATTATGTTTTCAACACAACATTACATCATCCTTCTATCGAATGAAACCACACATTAACCTCGACCTCTTCTCAATTACAACTGCTGCTGACAACTTTTGCATTTCCCGCTTGTATCAATTACCTAATTAACATATTAGCCTAATTATTTTCTCGCCGATAACATAACGTCACCCTCTATCGATTGATACCACTCATTAACATCTACCACTTCTTAATTACTCACAACTGCTATGGACACGATCTTGCTGACGCGGTCTGCGAACAGAGATCTGTGAACATAGCGAAGTAATGATTTCGAATTAATAAGTTAGGGATGGATTTAAAGAAGTCTCGTACGCTCTACTACATTGATAAATTTGTCAGTATTCACTTTGATCCGCAAAAACAAAAAAAAAAACATAGCGCACAATAAAGAGCTTATTTAGACAACCTATTAATTGCGTACCTAATGAAATGAAGTTACATGAGCAATTTCAGTGGCAAATGAGTTTAATCTGCATTTCTTGAATTATGGTGCCACCAACTCAACATGCTCTCTACAAGGTACTTAAACACAGTATTCAGAACACCATGTTCTTAAAACCTGCTACTCTCGTGGAAATTGTCAGCATAATCAACGATATTAAGAATAGCTCCCCGTCTAACTTTGACGAGATAAATAAAGGCCGCAGCAGATCTTACATGTGTTGTGCTGTGTCGATTAATTAATCTGGTGTTTGCGACGGGCATTATTCTTGAAAAACTGAAAATATCAAAAGCCTCTGTTTTACACAAAGGAGGAGCTCTGAACGATATAGGTAGCTATAGTCTATATCAAGTTTTAATTAAAAAAAAAAAAGAACATCGCAACAACGGAGACAAGAGAGAAGAAAGAAGACGGGACCAGAGCAGACTAGCAACTGAAGATTTTATTGAAACCAAGAGGACGCATGAACAATGCTAACAGCACTGATACCTGATATATATATATATATATATATATATATATATATATATATATATATATATATATATATATATATATATATATATATATATATATATATATATATATATATATATATATATATATATTTGCGTTCTTTTCAATAAAATCTTCAGTTCCTAGTCAGCGCTGGTTCCGTCTTCTTTCGTCTCTCTTGTCTCCGTTGTTGCACTGTTTTTTTTTAATTTAATTATGTACCAACTCGCTCAACTCGCCGTTTCACTGAAGTTTATATCAATTTCGCCACTGTTCTCAAAGATAGTAGAGAAAGCTATTGTCACCTAATTAATTAATAATCTAAATAATCACAGTTTACCATCTGAGATCCAGTATGGATTGCAGAAAGGTAAATCCACTGAGTTCGCACTGCTGAAAATCCGAAATAAAATTGTTGTTAATAATATTGAGCAACAATTATACACCATAGGTATATTTTTAGACTTTAGAAAGACATTTGATTCCATAAAGCATGACATCTTATACACCAAATTACCTCATTATGAATAAGAGGCCTTCCACTTAAATTGATACGCAGTTACTTATTAGATCGTAAGCAATATGTCGCTATAAACAGTATCGTCTCAAAAACCGGATCCATAAAATTCTGTGTCCCGCAAGGCTCCATTCTAGGTCCTGTAATTTTTCTCTTATACATAAATGACTTTCCAACACCCAGGATATTATTCTCCAAGCGGATGACACATATATTTTCTTTTTTTTTATAAGGTTGTTTTTTGCCTCAGGGCATAATGGAATATCTAAAAAATGAAGGGGGTATTTCTTCTGATGATTTAACATCCCTTTGCGCAACCGCAAATCTGTGCTTCAGAATCCGGATAAGCGGGTGCATGCTAATAAACTTAACCTAATTGTGAAAAAATAAATTACAAAAACAAACAAACAAACAAAAAAGTATTTTATTTGGTCCTAGAAACAAACTGACCATCCTTGCGTGTACACTGAAATTTAACCTGCTGACTTTATAAGGATCATCAGAGCATAAATTCTTTGGGGTTAAATTTTATGAAAACCTTCGCTGGTCAGAACATGTGAATTCAGTAAAAAATATAGTAATGCTCAAATGCTAGGATTGCTGAACACAATTCAACCTTACCTTTCGAAGAACCTAAAACGCCAGCTATATTTCGCCGTAATTCATTCCCGGTTGACTGAATGTCCATTTGATTGGAGTGTTACTTCAAAATGAAATCACAATAGGTTATACCTGATGCACAAGAATGGTTTAAGGTTCATTCATGGCGTATCGTCTTATTAACGCACGTCTGAATACTTTGTAAAAGATGGTATATTGCAAATTGAAACCTCGTATCGCCAGCGGCTTACCGAATATATCTATCTAGAGGTGCACCCCGCCGGGGTGGCGCTGTGGTTACGGCGCTCGACTACTGTTCCCATGACGCGGGAACGAATCCCGGCCTCGGCGGCAGCTTTTCGTTGGAGGCGAAAAGTAAGGCGTCCGTGTGCTGTGCGATGTCAGCGCACGTTAAAGAACCCCAGGTGGTCTAAATTTCCGGAGTCCTCCATTACGGCGTCTCTCATAGCCTGAGTTGCTTTGGAACGTTAAGCCCCACAAACCAAACCAAAACCTATCTAGAGGTGAAAGCAAATAGCGAACTTTTCTTTTCTACCTACAATAAGAATTACACGTTCAGACACCACTCCTTGAAACCTTTTATTAGAACGAATTATGGTATGCAACTGCTCAACTGGTAAATTCCTAGGTGCTTGAATCTTTTCCTGCCTTTAATCAAAATCATTGATTGTTTTTCTTCCCTGCTTTCCTTCAGGAAAAGGGTGAAACGTTATTTTTTGCATAGTATGTTTGTAAACATAGCTATAGGCTTTTGTCGGTGATGCTGCTTATGAATCGCATATCGTAATCAGGTGTTGTCATGTGATTTTATCATTTTCCACTGCACGAAATATTCCCACTGATTGGTTTTGTATTCTATTATTCAACTAATACTGTTAATCTGTTCTGTACTCAGGTTGTTACATAATTCTATTACTTGATTACCTATAATGCTGGTTTCAACGCTGATCTTTTTTTTATTATTTCCTTTCAAATCGACAAATTACCTCTGTTCATGTGTAAGCTTGCTTTATATGCAGTGTTGTGCTGTTGTGCTGCGAGTTCTTGCAGGCACATTGGTCCAGTCAGGCGATCATTGATATCAACTCTTGCCTATGCCCCTTGGCACTACTTATGCATTGTCTTAAGCACAATAAGCACGATTAAAACAAACGCCCTGGGGAGGCTACCCACAGCCGGATGATGCTGTCGTGCTCGCAACGTTACACGTTTTCATTAATCTAATCCTGAGCCCCAAACACGCAACAGGTAGAGCCGAAACGTAGCGCTGTCAGACCTTAACGTAGAGGTGATCTAGTAAAATGCAGAACGAACGACAGAAGCATAAACTTAATACTAAATTTGATTTTCCTCTTCGACAAAATCAAAAATGAACTTTGCGCGTGTGTCTTGTGCTCTCCCTTTTTATTGAAGGATAAGCTTCACTACGCCATGTAAAGTCAAGGGCACTGGCCATGCCGGGCGCATGCCACAACTGCGCATGCGCTCATTCTTCTTTTTTTACTTCGCGTCTTCAGAATCTTCTTGCTCCATTTGACCAACTGGCGGCTGGGATTGCCCCATAATGGGAGTAATACCATTCGCATTTCTTGGTCCGTTTACTCTCGCAAAGCAACATGACTTGCTAACTTCCTTGGTTAGCCCAGTAGGTATAGCGACTTCCCCGAGCAGGTGATGATGCCGGGTTCTAATCCCACATGAGAATGAATTTTTATTGCAACGCTCAGTCTATGCGTAATGACGTATAACTTTGCAGTCCTTTCTCGGCATCACAAGAACAATATGTGGAAGGCGAAATCATCCGTCGCAAATTCTTGGGGTTCTTTGCGGTTGATTTGCAATAATCAGAACACCATATCAGACAACGTTCACCTCAGCAGCATGCCCTGGCGATACTTCTCCTCTTTTTTGCCCTCCGGCGACACGGCGCCGTGGAGTCGACGCTCGCACGATATTATTAGATGTCAGGGAAGCTTAACAGCTCGCCCACCTTACTGCGTGTGTTCCTGTATGGATGTGTAATATATAAAAAGGAACCCACTCCGGTTTCATGAGAACACCCATATCCTCCCGCTTTTCAAAACGTCAGGTGGTCCTGTTAAATTCGGGTTAATGCGGCATACAATGATTTCTTGTCTTGTCGCTTTGTGAAAATCTCATCGCTCCACCAGCAGTGAAACGTTTACATCGTTAGGGGTGGCTGAAGCGAAAACTACCAGTTGCGATAGAATACTCAAGCTGCGTACTATATTGACTCCTTTTCTTCTTTATCTGTAAGATTACGATCACTGTCGCGTCTTTCGGACGCACACCCCAGAGTTCAAGTTAACAAATCAAAACGACACACGGGAAGTCTTGATGAAGAAAAAATTCGGCAGACACACAATTAAGCCTGCTACATGTATGAATGAGAAATGATAAGGTCCTGCGTGCGAAATGTTTTCGAGTGAGGTTTTAGACATATGATAAAGTTTCTTCTTGGTGGCATTGTATTCGTTTGTGTGGTTGCATATTCGACGCAGACTAGTCTGTTTCACGCGGCGTCTTGCAGCCGCAAGTGCAGAAACGTAGGCCTGAATGCATATAATTGGAGGTAGATATGTCGCCGGTTCGAATCAATCTAGTCCCCAGCTTGGCTAGCTGATGTACGCTATACACCAGCCGAAAACCTGTATGGCAATCGATAGTGAAAACATTTTAATGTGAATGTCGGGAAACCTGGCGCCACATGGAAGTGGGCGACTATATATAGATGAGTATATTGCCGCGAAACCTACAATAGATGAGTATATTGCCGCGGACGAATTTAACAAATACTTTATAAATCTTTCCTCAGGAACACCTATACAAGACAGCGCTGAAATTAAAAAATATTTAGGTGCACCTAATCCTAAATCTGCCTTTTTTGAACCGACAGCTGATGAAGAAATTTACTCTATCTTTATGTCCTTAAATAATAGTAAAGCCCGGGACATTGATGACCTTGAAATTAAACCCATTAAATACGTCTTAGACCTGCTGACTCCAGCTCTTTGTCACATTTACAATACGTGTTTACATACTGGTACCTTTTTAGATATTATGCAGTGTGCACGAGGAGTTATATATAAATCAGGCGATAAAAATAACTTTTCAAATTATCGACCGATTTCAATATTACCCGTTTTTTCCAAAGATCTAGAAAAAATAATATGCAGGCGAATCACCAGTTTCTGTGATAAGCACGAGCTTTTATCTCCACAGCAATTTGGGTTCCGTCGAGGCATGTCCACTGAGTTAGCTTAACGAAGAAGGAATTAATGCTTAGAGGGTTTGAAAATAATAAATTGACCCTAGGTATTCTGATAGATTTCTCGAAAGCATTCGACAGAATTGACCACAATATTTTGTCTACAAAATTAGAGCATTATGGGTTTCGTGGAGTTTCTGGAAACCTTCTTAAGCAATGCGTCGTGATTAACGAAGCTCACTCTTCTCTATTAAATATCACTTCAGGTGTGCCGCAAGGCAGCATACTCGGACCGGTTTTATTTAATATCTACATAAATGATATAGTAAACACCAGCACACTTGCATCTTGCATAATTTATGCGGATGACACAAGCATTTTTTTCCAGTCAGCTAGTATTGAAGAGCTCACTGATTTCGTAAATGTTACACTTGCAAAATTCTCTCAATGGACTCAGATAAATAGACTACAAATTAACGTTGCTAAAACAGAAAGCCATATTATTTTCTCCTGCGCAGAAGGTTATTGTCGGGATATTGACATAAAACTCGGTTCCGAACAAATACAAGTCGTTAAAGAAATAAAAACATTGGGTGTGACGTTCAGTCAACATCTAAATTGGAATGCCCACGTGGAACGCGTGGCGGGAAACCTGGCAAGAGCTTGTGACGTGCTGTGTAAGTTTAGAATGATGCTTCCGACTAAAATTAAGTTAGTTCTTTATAACTCAGTATTTGCTCCCCCATATTAACTACTGCAGTCTTGTATGGACCGACACAACTCAATCCAACCTTACTAAATTAATGCTATTACAAAAGAAAGCAATTCGTCATGTAGCAAATGCCTCATATGACGCCCATACAAGATAACTTTTTGCTTTGTTTATTGTACTCCCCATACACCAGTTACATAAACTTAACCTTGTCATGAAGTACAAACACAGTGTTCAAACTAACAATGATGCTTTCCTCAACTTATGTAATTTACATCGACCTTTAGAAGTGCCCTACATATTCAGAAACAGAGAATACTGGTCTATACGCTCTACCCTCACTAACCAGAGTCGACACATGCTGCAATACCACATGCATACATATTTGAATTTCCTACAAAATAAAAATATAGATATAAATAACATTAGCAAATACAAGTGGCCGAAATACCTTATTCTTGAAGACATATGGGTTTAATTATGTTCATTTCTCCGACACAGATTGCTTTTGTACTGCGGATGTATTGCAACCTTTTGCCATCCTCTATTTTCCTGCTTCTATTACATGAACTTGTGTACACCCGATCGTATCTTGCCCTTGGGAGCTGCTGGCGCGATTATTGTTTTCCTGTTAGATATGTTTCTTTTTTTTTTTTTTTTTTCTGTGCGTTGAATTGTGAATTGCAATGAATTGTAACAGTCTGTTGGCCTTGTCAATCAGGGGTGGGAGCCTCGTCAAGCTACTGCGTTTGTAGCTTTTTGCTCCTACCCTAGCATTTCTTTTCTGTTCCTCAGGACAAAAATGCTGAATAAAGTTGATTTGAAAACTGTATTTGTTGCTTTTTGGCAGCCGCCGGCATGCGGCCTTATCACTCTGATTCTGGCTTGTGTATCAGTTCTGTATTATTTGTTTGTTAATGCTCGATATCACGAGGCGCACCTTTATCAGTTTCGTTGTGGCGCAAGATGCGCCGAGATCTGTCTCGAAGATTCCGATCATTCACGTATGTTTCTACAATGTTCCAGGTTGTGCTACTAGCAGTTAGCGACGTTATCTAGATTGTTCTGAGCAGCAATTAAATTGAGCGTTGACGAGTGTGATGGGCATTCTTTGTTCGATGATCGACGAGCACGTTTGTTGCTATCGCCGCCGCCGAGTTGCTTAGTTCTTTTGCGGGCGCAAGTCAGCCCAATAATGAATTAATTTCAGTACCATCAATCCTGTGTCTTCTTTTGTGTCATCGATCCTGGTCACCACCACGTGACAATATATAGACGAGTATAGGAATGTCTGAAATGGTGGTGGCCTCGGTCGCTTGATGACGTCCTGCTGTGTTTCTTTCTATCGTGGGAATTTTTATGACCATCTCGCGAGCCCGAACGAACACCGCCGATTTGTGTCGCGATAGAGATATAATGATTTCTTATTTAAAATCGTCGAGTCAGCAAAATCATCGTGCACTGATTGCGCCAAATTCGCAAGTTCACGAGGTAATAAATCGTCACAGGGCATCGTATACAGCCTGATTTTCTTAAGGCGATTTTCTCACCTTCTCTCCACTTCTACCCTCCCCCTTTAATCCCCCCAGTCCTTTTCCCTAGTGCAGAGTAGCCAATCGGAATTATTTCTTGTTAACATCCCTGACTTCCACCCTCCTTTTCTCCTCGTCCTCTTGAGGCGATAACCTGCAAGAAACAAATACCTCATAAGCCTCGATTAATTTTCTTGAAGCCTGCTTCTAGCTTTTCCCATTAAAAAGCTCAGGAAGAAGTGTAGCGTCATACGGCTATACCCACTGCAAGTCAAACCCTCTTCGAGCCGTCGCTTTACGCGTTTCTCTCTCCAAGCAGGAAGTAGTAGTAGTATGTGGTTAAGGAAGGAATAGATTTTGCCAGCCCCGGTATCTGCTATCTGATATCTGAAGCACCTGAACTGGGGCGGCAGAAATAAAGGGATAGTGAGGAAGCGGTATGAAATCATAGAGGTGAACGACAGGGAGAAAGGACAGCGTAGGTAAAAAAAAAATGAGAGAGAGATACACTATGGTACAATATACAGTAGACTGCTTGAGGCCCGCCCGCAAATGTCTTAAGTCCCTGAACACTCGGCGCATCGGTCGGGCTTCCACAAAAGCTGTCGCGACCGCCCGCCTTGTCGCAGTTATGTGGTGGTATCTCGAAGACATATCTGCGCTGTTAGACTGCACCGGCGGTGCTAGACTTGCTCCACAACGTATAAGTAAAAAAAAAAAAAATGATGCTGCCTTCAGCAGCTTGGATCGCAGTAAACGCCCGGAAAAATTACAGGATTTCACTTAGCTTCGCTAAGAGCGTAATGGCGAAAGCTTTCGCTCCTTCTTTTCTGCCTGCTCTTCTACCTCTATATTGCGTGTTTGTGTACTCGTTATAATTTCATTTTTTTCTTTCTTTTGTTTGGTTTAGCTGTCAGCGACATCGGCATTACAGGACTCCTCTGCTCGACACGCGAGACTGAACTTGCACGCCGCCCCGCGGGGCTTTTTATAACGACTATAGCTAGATTAACTGGCCGAAAGGGAAAGTTATGTGGATGTCACAACCCATTGGGACGTCCTGTCTGGGGAAATGTTCATGTCAGAACCTACCGCTACGGCTGGCGGACACATCTCGCTTAATCTAGCGAACAAATCTCACGAACGCGAGACTTTGACCACGAGCCTCTAGAAAGGCTTTCGACTTAAAAATCCTCCGAGTTTTTGAGGTGCACGCCTGGCTGACAACACTCCTCGCCAAGATGTTCTCAAAGAAGACCACCTGGATGATTCATGCCACGTGTAGCTTGAGTAGAGCAGCGAGTCTGCCGAGTTGGACATGATTGGGAGAACATTACTGCGCTAGAACAGAGACAAGGCGAACCGCAAAAGAACAGACGTCCTGTTCTTTTGTGGTTCATCTTTGTTTCTCTTGTAGTGCTTGTAATGCTCTTTCTATCACGTGCAACTTTCTCAGGAAGCATGTGAAGATTGGTCAGCGTGAAAGGAGGAGGACGAGCGTGGTAACTTGGGCGGGGAGGGGGAGGAAGTTGGGAGTGCACCATGGTTTTTCAGGCGATGCTTCTGCAAAACTTGCAACCCTACGAGGGACTGAGCGGTGGTGGCTGTGCGCAAGGAACGGTGAAAGGGACAGTAGCTCTAGTCAAAGAATGACGTATATTGAGCTAAAAAGAGTGCTCTTAACGCATACATTACGTGCATGTCAAGACCATTCTTTTTTTGTGTATGTATGTCGATCAAATTCTTTATCTTAAAATGCAGAATAATTGCTAGCATTCATCTCGTGAAAGAAAGTGATGTTGCGCAGGTTTTTCTCTTCTGTCGCCTAGCCTTGTGTAGTCGGCTGCAGTGAGACACACATTTGCCGCTAATATCTGCTGTTATCGATTGGCCCACTACAGGGTGAAGATCTCTCCCATATTACCCCAACAGATCCAGTCCTGTGCCTTAGCGCCCTGCGCTGCGTTACAGGTCTGACCGCCACCATGGTCAGTCGCTCCGCATCCATTGGGGACAGAGGGCATGGGGTTTGCCAGAGTATTCATAGGAGGTTGCGGCAAATTACTACCCTAGGGTGGCCAAATCCTGTTCTGATTAGGGAGCGTGTTTCCGAAGGTGTTCAATGGCATCAGGTCGCACCCCAAACCTATCTTTAAGCAATTTCATCGACACGCGGTATTCTTTTTTTAATCCGATGGAGAATTGTGCGGCACTGGGATTCAAACTAAGGTCCTCTTGCACGCGAGGCGGACGTTATAGCTCTACACCACCGCCGCACTACTTTAGGAAAAGCCTCTAACATGCAACATGGAACTAGCTCCTGGGTTTCGTCCTTCCTCCAATGTTAGTTAAAACATATAATATAGTACCTACTATAATAGCAAGACATATGTGCGCCATTTAATTCTATGCCTCTTGTTGTAACATCATATAGGCAGGGTTGTTTTGTTTTAACGAAAGAAGGTTAGTAACCTCATGCAGAAAACTGTTCTATCCGGGCGTAGTCAACGGCGTAGCCTGTTTGAAGGCTCGCAGCCATGAAACGTCTTGAGCATGCATCTGGCAGGCTTTCAATGCGAGAGCTCTAGTGACCACATGTCGGTAAAAATTGTCCAGCTTTGGCGTCAACCGTTTTAAGCGTAACAACCTTGAAAAATCTCGACCATTCCGCTGACTGCTCGGAGATGCAATAGGGCGTTTCTCTTTCACCCACATAAGTAGCACAGCGTGTGATTGGCTACTAGGTTGTATGACGTCATGAGACCGGATGTCATACCTGATTAGGAAAGAGCTGCCAACTCAGGCAGCACCTTTCGTGGTGAGGTGTCAGATGGACGTCAAACACACACGTTAAAAGGCAACTCCGGTGGTTTTTTCGTCATTTCGTGTTTTTGATTGAATTACTTTCCTCGGCATGTCCTGACTCCAACACAAAAAACCGTTTTTCGAAATTCAAATTAGAAGTTTTTTAAAAAGGAAAAACAGAAATCGAAACCGAAACTGCTTTCATGTCCAGAAACGACGTCCCAGTTGGCGAAATGGTGACGTCACTCTAAGTATTAGAAAAACACTCTTACGTGCGTTGGTTCGCGGAAATAAAGTATGGAAATCATGACAGAGCACATAAAATGTCTGAGATAACCAAATACAAGCTTAAAAATTTCATGATCGCGCGGGGAGTGGCCAGAAACGTGGGTGTACTGTTTGTGACGTCACAAACGCAGTGTTGCCCGCAAAAATCGTCTCAACTGAAGCCACGAAAACTGCACATTTTAAAATAGTGTTGTGAGTGAATAACTTATCGCATGGCGCCCAAATTTGGTAGAATGCGTCTGGGCTTAGAGGCCAACCTACAGTAAAAGTTTTACCAGAATATTCACATGTCGAAAAACCTCCAAAGTTGCCCTTTAAAGCCCCCGCTTGAATCCTTGTCACCTCTAATCACGAAATCACGAGCGCATGCCTCTCGGAGGTGATATGAGAGTGTTCATTTTTCTGATCAGTATGCTTCAACAATTCCCACTCAGTTCAAAACATTTACCTGGAAGAAAGGTCTACCATTACGGGCTATCCAATGTGGCTAAGTCACCTAAAAGGAACTTGCCAAAGCACAATTAATGACTCATAAGCGACAATAATATTTCTGTCATTTTTATTTTACATTCACGGTAACATAATCACGGAGCATGCTGTGTATACGGTTATCTCGTTTATCACCTGTGAATGTTTTTCAGCAATTTCTCTGTGGTAACTTTCGTTCGCACCAGTGTACGGGGCGGGGCTATTCACTGGGCGGTCACACGGAGACACACACTGCGGCATTTTAGCCCAATAATATACACTCAGACTGCTCGCGCAGTAAAAGAAGAGCTTGTACTTCAAGAAAGCGTACATTAGACAGTCTTAAAATAGGGCCGGAGTGCATAGAGAGACACTAACCGCACCTAGCCACGCTTTGAGCCTCTTCCGAATAGCGTCCTGCGCATGCTCATTGCCGCCGTCATTTACTTAGCCCAAAGGGTCAGGTCTATTCTAAAGCTCGCTGTTCAGCCCATAAGTTGGTCCATAAGCGCCGAGCAGGACAGGGTCCATTGACAACAAAGCTGTTTGAACAGAGCACAATTTAGAGCGAGTTCGTTCATTGCCGTCGAGTGAACCAAGTTGCCTTCAGCGTTATTTGCAGAAGCACAACCTGCAAGACGTTGTGGCACTGCTCCCTTAGAAGTAGCGGCGAGACCGTTATCAGCTGTAGGCATTGCACCAACACTATCGGTTACACTGTGAAAAATACATTCTGCCTTGCAGTTTAGGTCACTAATTAATTTGCTCCCGCGTTGATGGGCGTAGCTTGCTGTACTACACTGCTCACCCACAAGTTCTGGACAAGCACATTTTTCAGTCGGAAGTTGTTTATAATGAAATTTATCGCTGGTGCGGCTCAGGCTGTGAGAGACGCCGTAGTTGAGGGCTCCGCAAATTTCGACCACCTGGTCTTTTTTTAACGCGCACTGACATCGCACAGCACATGGGTGGCTTACTTTCTGCCTCAACCGAAACGCGGCCGTGGTGGCCAGTATCGAACCAGAGCCTTTAATTAGGGTTCGGAAGTCGAGCTCCCTAACTACTCAGTCATTGCAGCGAGGAGAAGTTTTACTCACGCAGCATAAAGTTTCCTTTTAACAATCAATAAATCCGCAGGTCTCCCATAGGTTTGCTATTGATGTTTTAACATCTTCAAAAACGTGAACTTGAATTTTATGGCAGTCTTAGCTACTCGATGCGAGCGAAAAACAAACTAAAGGAAATATTTTGTAGCGCAACGAAAGATTGAACAGTTTCCTTCAATATTTCTATAGCGGTACCTTAATATATAATATTCTGAACGCGCCACAAGATTACTATTTTTGTCCAATAAAGCTGCACTTGTGTGTGTTAGGTGAATTTGCAGTTGGGCGTTTTGCTTGCATAGCGATATTTTAGTGTGCCGAGATATTGATGGAAACCGCTGACCAGCCTAAACGAAAATGCGGCATGGACTTTTTCGATAACAGAAAATACAGGCAACTGTTGAAGAACTCAAATACCCTAAAACACGAAAAAAGGAAATCACCGTTACAATAAGAATCGAAATTGTTGAGAACCAGTTATCAACACTCGCGGCGCTGGTCAACAAAGTAGATGACTTCTAAGACAACTATATCTGGACTGAAGCGCTGCCAACAAGGTGAATGACCTTGAAACAACGGTATCTGTATTGAAGAAACAGCTCAGTTTATTGATTGAAAGGGTCGATAAGCTTGAAAACAGCTGAAGGAGAAACAACTTGATTGTGTATAGTGTAGACGAGCCTGATACCAAAAATACTGAGCCAGTCAAGAAGGAAATATTTGCGCCTTGATGGCCCGTAAACTTCCTATTGAAATCGTTCACAGGCTAGGTGTAAAGATTGAAAAGTAACACTTATTGTTATCATAGACTACTACGCTAAAGGCGTGTAACAAATAGAAGGGAGAAATATTCTGTGTCTGAAGATGTTTCCGAAAGGATGCCTGACATACGCAATATTAACAATAAGTTATGGAAAAGCGCCAAGTTAGGCTGCTATATATTTTACCTGCTTGTGGCGTCATGTTGGATTCGAGGACTGGTTTAGGTTTATGAGGTTAGCGTCCTAAGGTCTGCGGCCCCCAGTATTGATGCAAAAGATGCTGAAATAAACTGAATTTGAATTTGAAAGGTGCTCAGGCTATGAGAGAAGTCGTAGTGGAGGGCTCCGGAAATTTTGGCCACCTGAGGTTCTTTAACGTGCATTGACGTCGCACAGCACACGAACGCCTTGCTTATCGCCTCCATCGGAATGAAAAAAAAAAATTCTTCATTGATATTCTGATATTGTAATATTCAAAAATATTCTCGTACAAAACAAAAGAAAAAGCAACATTGACAAAGCAAACAAAAGAAAGGCTCGGTTAAGGTTCTCAATTTTGACTGTAGAAATATAGTATATAGATTATCGAGTTGGAGGGATCCGTATTGCACCATATTCTAGGTATTGTTTTCCTCACGAAAATGTAATTGATCAAAGTAATTCATAGCAGCGACTTCGTCCCGCCTGGCTTTCATCTGTTTAGAAAAAAGTTGCTGCAGAAAAAGTGTAATGTGCATGTGTACACTCTTACAACATGTCTAAATTTGCCAACGTTACATGGTCTGCTTACCTAACATAGAACTGTCTTTAAGCGAGGCTCTTTATGATGTTGTTTGATATCTGTCGAGCGCAATGTACAGACCTCCTACGTCTGCCAGAACTGTTCTATAAGAATTACGAAGGGCGTGAACACGTACGTCACATTCCGTGTTGGAATTATTTTGGCAGGGGTCTAATTTTCCTAAAGTTAGCTTGTCCCTATGCTGCGCATTTAAGTGCAGTGATGCCGCAGTTGATATCCAAACGAATATCGTCTCTGATGTTTTACCTTTCGCACATTCAATAGCATATAAGGGGTGCCTTTAAATCTGCCATAGATATTTTTACCGGAGATATTGCTGCTCACGTACCGAAGTAGTTCCTGTATCTTTATTATCAGGAGCTTGTTGTGTTGAATAAAGTTCTTTGGGCCCTTACAAATGAGATCTTCAAAAGTTTTACTCTTTCTTTTTTGAAGCAAGTGACGCGTCAATATATCCTTTATTTCAGTTTGATGGGTTCTCCAATATTACTTATAACACGCATGCCCTTTGGTACCATGTTTAAGCACATTGTGAAATGTTTTAGGCGTTTTGTACAAATGATTATTTAGAACATGAAACGTAAGAACTTGTGGATTTCCAGGGCAACATTAAAATTGCGCAGGTGGCTAAAAGGGATTCAAAGAGAACGTCTTGCTCCAGCGCTTCATGCCGTGCCAGCATAGTTTCACATTTTACCTTTTAAAACCAAGGTTAAGACAGCCATAGAAAAAAATGCGACTATAGGAAAGTTCTACCAAACTTTATTCAGCCGTCACCATAACCAAAATTGAGTCGTTTGACCTAAATCAACAGGGAACATTGATTTGGAATTGCATCTTTTTATTAAAGACAATGTTGTCGTACATTTTCTTTTTACTTTTTCTTGCCATGCACGGCAAGTTTCATAATTTCAGAACAAGATATTTACAACACGTTGTTAAGACTAAATGAAAGGACGCGGCCCGAAAACATCCAAAATTCACTCCTTCAAAATTGTACCGGCCCCGCTGCAATGGTGCTGTGGTTAAGATACACTGGCTCTGTAGCTGAGCCATCTTTAACTGATTTTATTTATTTATAGGAAGGGAAAGGCGAGGTAACTGCCTCACTTGTTTTCTGTGGACACCGCAACCGCGCCGTTAAGGAAGTGAGGAAGGTGGGAGTGAAAGTGGAAAGAGAGAAAGAGGAGCCGTAGTGGAGGGCTACGGAGTAATTTCGACCACCTGGGGATCTTTAACGTGCGCTGGCATTAAAGATCCCCAGGTGGTCGAAATTACTCCGTAGCCCTCCACTACGGCTCCTCTTTCTCTCTTTCCACTTTCACTCCCACCTTCCTCCCTTCCCTAACGGCGCGGTTGCGGTGTCAACCTCCGCTCCCTCATGCGGACAGAAGAGAGAAAGTAGAGAAGGGAAGAAAAAGAAGAGAGAGAGAAAGACTCGCGCCGCAACAGCCGTCGTCCACCGCCTAAGCGATGGCGGGTGCAATGACGGCCTACAACAGATAAAAATTCGGTGGCAGGCTAGCCCCCGCCGCAAGCAGAGTTGACCTACCAGTCCCAGCCCCGTAGGGCCAGGAACAGCCACCCTTCACCACCTGTACTACAATAGTCACTGCCGCTTGCGGCGGAGCCTAGCCTGCCACTGCATTTTAAGGCGAAAGCCCTATGCCTCATACCGTCGTTAGCAAAATGTGTCCGCGTTTCGGGTGCCTGCCTTATATGGGCATATGCAAATAACCATTGAATCTATACTTAATCAATAGCAATCGGATGATATCGGAAAATGATTTAAGGCATTTTCAAGGTGATTTCATAATAATCCTTGAAATTTGCAATAGCGCTGGCAAAGTTCTTTCTTCTGTCAGGGTTGTATCTTTGGCCTTAATGGAGCGTCGTAACCTTTTCATTCTGCGTTTTGCATGAATTACTTCTCGCGTGATCCATATGTTCGTGTTTAGGCCGCTTGTTTCTTGAAGGGACGTATCTGCGTATACAGTGGAAAATAGTTTCCTTGAACTGAAGCCAGAGGAGTTTACGTCCGTGTCTACTTCAGATGCTGCTTCGGAAATATATCAAACTCGCGTGCAAGGTGGTTTAATACACTGGCGTCTTCAGCTCTATGAAATTACTTACAATAGATTGGATGAATTGATTGTTACTGCAAGATTGAGTGGTACACGTAGACTTGTATACTCTGATAAGAAATTCGATCAAATATATAGAGATTAGCCTGGTGTAGGGGAAAATCCTCGCTACAACAATTAGATCGAGAATAGATTTTGCGGTGCCTATAGTCGGATACAGGTCAAGAAAAAAGCGGCAAACATCCCTCAAGAACCCCCCTCCAGCCAGTGGCATCGCTCCAAACGTGTGACGTCACGGCACACACGGGAAAAGAAAAAATAAACAGAAAAATGTGTTCTTTCTCGTTCACGGTCTCGCGGTCTTTTACCAAAATGGCCGCCTCCGGTTGTCGCGTCTGTCTCATATCCGTCCGTCGGTGTCGTCAGTGGTGTCTTTCCATGGCGAAAAAGAGGTGCAGTGAAGCGCAGGACAACAAAGCGGTTTCGTGAAAACTCGGCAGTGCTGAAATTCACCATCAGAATTCGTCTTTTTACCTGTTTTATTGATGAGAAAATGTCTATCGATCGAAATGAGTAAATGTATGTATTTTTGCTGGAACTCGCGAAGCATTTACGAACTATTTGCCAGCTCGGACTCACTCGAAGAAACCACATTCCAAGCACTACTCGTAGGTGCAAGACGGTCTGCCGTGACGCCATGGTAGAGCTCGGCAGCTGTTGGTTGGAGGGGGGCCCCTCGAGATCTTCATGCCGCTTTTTTCTTGACCTGTATCCGCCTGTAGTATGCGAGTTCGACGGGAGACTGGTGTAAGTTGAAATGTAGCATTAAATCAATGAGTGCATCTGAAGCTGGAGTGGTGTGCCACATGGTAGCCCAGTCAGTGTCCGGAAGGTTAAAATCGCCCATAATGACTATTCTGGAGTTACGCACATTTTCTTGCATATAATCGTGGACAGCACTCAAGCACTATGGCCGGAAGAGGGGCTCCGATAAACACTTCCCACAATTCTCACGCCAACACATTAAATATTGCAAAACACTGCCCCTGCGCCCGGAACGTCCGGCAGAAGCACAAAGGGAAAGTGGTTCTTAACAACGCAACGCCGCCACCCCGATACAGCCGATCTTTATGAATCATTGAGTAATACGGCGGGAAGATTTCTATACTACGCTACGTTTCCGTGACGGCCAGAATATCTGGATCTTAGTCAATGAATACGATTTCAAGTGGGCTAGTTTTATCCAGCACGCTTCTGACATTTATGTTCAACAACGATAATTTTTTTATTGTGCTCTTCGGCGCGTCATTGGGGGCTGGTTACGTTTTCGTTTTGCCTTTCCGGGGCAGTTGTTTTGTCGTTGTTTTTCCTCACCGACACGTTTTCCACCTTGTCACTGTCCCAGATAAACGCTTGTCCTTGAATTTACAATTTATTAAAGGAAATAGCCACTTTGTCACTATTGTCACTGTTCGGCTTCACGTTGTCCCACACTTTTATTTTTTTCTAACATTTCTAATTTTCCACGAGAAATCTTCGCCGATGGACAGACCAGAATATTTAAGCTTGAACCCTCTTTTAAGTATTGGCTCTTTGTCTCTGTAATCTAAAACCTTTGAAAATAACAGGCTTAAGTTTGCTTTCTGCAGGCTGCACCAAATGATGGATGCGTTCGATAGCCACTGCTTCGAGTTTAAAGTTTGTCCTGAACAAGTTCCTGAACAAAAACAACTTCTTTGTTTACTCTTTGCTCAAGCGTTTTTCTGGTCTCTTACTCTTCCTCAGACAGGCCATGTATACAATTATATTTGATCTTTTGCTTCTGTTGTTCAGGCCATCTATTCTTTCCTCTAGCCTTTCTATGACTTCACTCATCTGAGCGACCTATTCCTGGCAAGAAGTAACCTGTTTTTCTAGTTTCGCCAAAGCATCGAGTTTGTTGTCGATATCCGCCAGACGTTTCTCTTTTATTTCTTTTACGTCAGAGACAATATCTTGAAACTGTTTAAGTACGGTCCAGGATTAGCTTCAATGCCACCTCCTAACAATAGCAATTCGCACAAGCTTACAGTCACCCCAAACAAAAGCCGTGGACACGGCAGCATCAACAAGAATGGGTCGCTGGAGCGAATACAAACGCCGTAGTGTTTTCTCACCTGGACAAGAAACAAGAATAGGTTGTCGGTGAACCACATTCTGGCAGTGCTGCAGTGCCCAGTGGCCGCCGCCCGCGATTATAGCCCAGTCTAGTGGTGTCGCCACTTGTCCGAGATGCTTGTATGTGGTCTGCGCATGCCGTCGCTAATTTCTGAAGCCATCGGTGATCCCACATGGGCGCATGTATCTGTTCTAGAGGACGCAGATCGACAGTATCGGATCCGTGCGCCATCCTTTTCTCAGTCAGCTGCAGGGATGATTTGATCGCCGGCATGATCCAGCAGAACCAAGAAAAGCTGCGCAAGAAACAAGAACGGGTTGTCGGTGAACTGCGTTCTGGCAGTGCTGCCGAACCCATTAAGTGTCAAAAATTTCCTGGGGTGCATAAGCCCGTTTAGGTACAGTAGTACGCAATCCCTTGGGTGTTATTTGTATTTTTAATTATATTTCTTTAATTGTACTTCACATTTTAATTCCTTTCATCACTCGTTCTTTATGAATGCTTTATTCGTTTAGTTGCTTAAACGATATGTACGTCCTTACGCTACACAAGTACAAATATGGAAGGAAAAGAAGAGAAAAATAGACAGAAAGGTCGGCGTAGAATAGTGGTTATCGCGTTAGGCTGATATACGCAATGATGATGGTTCGATTGCTGGCGTGGACAAGGTAATTTTTCTTAATTGCCAGTTTGTGCGGACAGGTTGTGATGACAGGATCTGAAGTCCGGCTCTGTGAACACTCACTCTGTGAATTAACACACTCTGGTGACACCACTAATGACACAATAAATGCTTTCGCGTTAATATATAGCAGCAAACTGCAGTCCTAATGAGATAATTGTTGTTATATTGATCGTTTTCATGCAATCTTACTGCAAGCGAAAACAATTACCTTCGTGAAAAACCGTTGTAATAATTTATACGCTTGCATAGAATATCTTGGTTACGCCAGATCGTTATGTGTGCTTGGTTACCGGTTGCATTTATTTGTGCTGAGAGATGTTCCTCCGTTCCCGAATTAGCCCTGAACTAAAACCACATTGCTAGGGAGCCGTTACGGGGAGTCGTTCATCCGTAAGCTGGACCCGCAATGACACGCCCACCTTTCGCCCCGTAATCATCTTTCCTGGCGCAACGAGGCAGTGCATAAACGCGTGCACTCGGCTTTTTCGGTGTCGCCACAAGAACCGCACCGGCAGTGCAGCGGTCCTCGCTTGACGTCGGGCTCGCCTACATCGTTATCTAAGCAGTCCCGAAGCGATCAATGTCACCTACACCGCCTCATGCTCGTCGAGGGTCGCGCGGTTTCCCAACCGATTCATTCATCTCCTCAGGTCCCGTCCGGGACCCAGCCGCTTTTATAGAGTCGATTACGAATGCAGAGTACAGCGCATGCAACGGCGCCTATCGACCGTTTTCGGAACTACCGTTGTCGCTTCTTTTTTTTTTCTTCTCTGCGTCTCTATTTCTCCTTCCTTAGTTGTCTGCGAAATATGGCTCGCCACCCAGTTACCCAGTCTTTCTGTTTTTATTCCACATACGCCGCTGAAGCCGCGGTGATAAACAGAGCTGGCGCAGCATTATCTAACCGAAGACGGTCGAGGTACGCCACGGTCTATGGAGGAGTAACCTGACGACGGGTCTGTAGAATGGCACTCTGTACGCCAGTGTGCTTCCACCTCTACACCTACCACGCCGGTTACAATGCCACGATGCACTATGCATAAACAAAGCTTCTTAACTCTATAGGTGATCAAGTTAGAAAATAGACGGAGCGTCTAACTTACGCCTGACCTATATAACCTATCCTGACCTGACCTAACTGTAGCCTAGCGCAACTGACTGTGAATTGTTGGCAGTCGCGTCCTGTGACGCTGAAGTATAGCACCGAAGTCACGTGAAAGCTTTTTGGTTGTGCGTAACATTTTTAAGGCAATCGAAAAGACCTATGTTTTGTAAATGGTGCATTGATGCTAACATTTTGAACCAGCTGATGTTTAACTCGGTTTAAAAGTCATCAACTGAGGCTTTGTTCCTGCATCAAATAATCAGGTACTCCAGTTGATGGAGAATTCCGCAAGGTGGAGTAGATTTGTAATACGGGAATAATTACTCATTCCCTTATTACTCCACCCAAGCGGAACCATACGACTACAAAGGAAAGCTGTACCAGAGCTTATCCTTTGTAGCCGTATGGCTGCTCTTGGGTGCACGTTAATGAGTAATTATTCCCTTAAGTTATTTATTGGAATTTTCTTCAACAAATGACACTGACGCAGCCGAAGAGGCCGCAATTGCCTTAGCAATCTCGACGAGAAAACAACATGTTAAGATTCTCACTGATTCACAGTCTGCATGTAGAAACTACCAAAAGGGAATAATTTCCAGCATAGCACTTCAAATCCTCCGTCGCACCACAACTCATCACCTCCCAGACACCTACATCATATGGACTCCGGGACACACTCACTTGGAAGGAAGCGAGGCCGCCAACGCCTCAGCCAGAGAATATGCTAACCGGGCACCACTTCCAGAGGGATTTCGGAGAACACAGGATATACCCAAGAAATATACTGACATCCTCCTGCATTATAGACTTGACAGAAGAAAAAAATTCTCCACCCCACAAGAAACTAACCAGAGAAGAAGCAGTCATCCAGCCACGTCAACGGCACCTTACTACACAGAATCTCACCCTTCTCCTACAGATATGAATGCGCATTTTGCAACGTACCAAACGCCCTACAACATAAGGTGTGGGGATGCAAGGAACCAAATGGTACTATAACCACCATAGCCTTAACTTTAGAGCAGTGGGAGACTCAGCTGTTAAGCCCCAGCCTGGATGATCAAAGTAGTCTAGTCAACCGACTCGGCAGATGGCTCGTGTCCACGGCTTCCCGGACTGAGGAGGCTGGCCACCTAGGGCGAATATTTCACGCCTGCTCCGAATAAATGTCTGTCTCTCTCTCTCTCTCTCTCTTTGAAGATTGAATTTTCTTGAAAGATTTGACTGCTTTGAGAGAAAATGATCAGCTTTTACTGTCTATTAAAGCGGCAACGTTGTCAATAAAATCCCGCGTTGACGTTGTCGGTGTTGTGGGCGGAAAATCACGGCCGTAGCTGCTGTGGTAGCAGCCATCTGAAGGCCGGAAACTGATTGGTCGTATTGGGTCGCGCTACGTCATGCGACACCGTCTGTGTATTTTAGGAAATCAAGAGTGCTTACCGTTGCATTTGTTGACCAATATCTGCTTTTGGTTTTTTTTTTTTTATGGGTTACCAGTTTTTCTTTCCACCCAAGTGCTCCGAAGCAACATAGGGTTTTGAAGCTTAGTAGCGGCTTTTTTCCCAGCTCTCTTCAGCCATGTATTTGACTGAAAAATGAACTTGACATGGATGATTTGGCAGGACATGCTAATTCAGGCTTATCAATTCCGATGAGAAGATGAGGGGAATCGAAGCATGGGATTCCAAGTCAGACACGCTTTACCCCGATAGGCCTTGGCAGGTGGCCTATAGGGCTATATGGCCTATAGGGCTTATAGGGCTATAGGTGACTCCTTACGCCTTGATTAAGCGAGACTTTACATCTACGTCGGGTGGACTTTCACATGATGCACATGGTAGATCACGACAACGTGCTAACGCATGTGTATGAGTTCATATCGCCACCAGTTAAGGGATTAGTGAATAAACTAGTAACAACTGAGTATACGCCAACGTGGATAAGCACGGGAAGCCGCAGACAGCAGCCGTTAACGCTGTCCCGTGCCATTAAAGACAGAGCTTAATTAAGCTTAACTATATCGTTGGGAATGCGGCTGAAAATTCTAAAACATAATTTATAACGAAACAGTGAAAATGAGTAAAACGCTTAGGAACCTCAACAAGAGTTGTTGTCGGCCTAGTTGGCTTGGATCAAGTAAAGCCACCAAGGTTACGCGCAAAAAAGGACAACACAAAAAACAGGGGCAATGACAAGACGAGCGAGAAACCGAAAATCTTGGAAGCTGCTTTGACATGTTAGGATATAAAACCAAATAGGAAATCACTTGACCATAATGATCTGGTTATTACTATTTCCCAAAAGGGCATAAAATGGTACGTTTAGAGCGGATATGTTTTTATATGCAGGCACAGATATGTTGTGGACAGTGTTATGTAGAATGTTCGATAAGATCATCTAAACTTTCCATCGCCATGAAGGTGAGCAGTGATAGCAAGTAATAACTCCATACCTAAGTACATCATAAACAAGAGTGTGTAGTACAATTTCTATAGTTAATAATAAGACCAAAAACATGTATCTTATAGCACTTAAGACACTGAGCGAAGTTTGTCACAAACGTCTAAAAACGAATCTTCCCAGTCATGCCACTGAAAGGATTTGCCTTAATATTTTACCGTTTCAGAATTTGGAACTGGTGCATAGCTGCATAAACAATACGCAGGTAACCGAGTCAGCTTTTTGTATGGGCTGTGAAAGCGAACTTTGTTTTTTGTGCATTAGCAGTAATAGAAATGTATGTAAATCAATCAACTACTGAAACGATGTCTTCCTAAAAGCCTGCAATTGCTTTCGTACAAAAAATGATTACGAGAGAAGCCCAGTGTCACCCACGTAGTGAAATATGCAGCGCTGGGACACTGCTGCGGGTAAGTCGTCAGCATAGACTATAGGTTAAAGGTTGAGAGGACAGAATGGAACCCACAGGGACATCAGAACTTAAAATACTTTGGGTCTAGAATAATTACGCATTTGAAAAATTTTTTACCTCTGAATTGATCAAAATATATATATATATATTTTTTTTTGAGAGGAAGGTGCGTGACCACCACAAGAATAATTGCTTGAAGTGCTGGTTAAAATGTTCTCGCTCGAAATTCCATATCCTCTAGCTTCACCAACAGTGTCTGCTCGCATCAAAATTTCTCGCATCAAAGGAAAAGGGAACATGAAATCTTATGGTTTTCAGAGAGAGAGAGAGAGAATGAGAGAGAAAGAGAAGAACAGAAAGGCAGGGAGGTTATCTAGGCGAAGCGCGGCTACCCTAAGCCTGGGGAGGAAAACAAAGGGAGTAGAATGAAAGAAACAGCGGCAATGAAGTGGGTCTGTCACGTGTACCTACACCACTAGGATAAAGGACAGAGGACGCACCGTTATTGTTCATGATTGGGAACTCAGCTTCGAGGCCTTTAAGAACTTCAGGAGCGCTTGGCAACGTTTTCCTTTGCGGGTGCTCCGGAGCCTACTTCTGTAAGGGGACGAGAGTCCAAGCGGCGGAATGTAGCAGCCATGGAAGCCATGCTCTCGCTCAAACCGAGGACAGTCACAAAATGTGTGGTTGTTCTTTTCGTCACATTCGCACTGCGATGAGATGGGAAAGACACTAGTGCACGCCACTCCCAGCCACAGGCGGCACAACAGCGTTGCGTCAAAGCGGGAGAGGTCGCCTGGCTCTTGCTGAAAGGCATTGTTGGCAACGACTTAGCGGACAAGTAAAACCAATTGCTGGGCTAGTTGGAGCATTTCACATGAGAGGAAAGATTCCACAGCGCTAGTAAACTCACAAACAGGACAAGCGCTGACTTCAACTTCTTTTTCGAAACGACGCCGAAATGAAACTTCTTCGAAATGATAAAAAATGAAACATTTTTTACCACGCTCAGATAGTTGCAGTCAGTGCTTGTCCTGTTTGGGTCTATTTGTGAGTTCGTATTGTTAGCGCTGTGGAATATTTCCTTTTCTGTCACTTAGCTGCCGATGTTGCTCGATCGGCTCACGATACAAACAACATTGTCCAGATGCCACTGACAACAGCCGATACAGCAAGGCGCCTTCGACTCCTTACCCGAAACGTGACTATACAGTCATGCATGTCTACCCCTGGAGGCTGGGCATCCCGTTTGCACCACTTTGACGCCTTAGTAAAACTGCAAATTGTTTTCAAAACATGCAAATAAAACACGACGATTGCTCCAAAACTATCACTGGGCTTTTGCGAACAGTGAAGCCGTAGAGGATGTCGGAAAAAGCTCTGTTGTTTTCAAGAAAACTTGCCCCAGTATAAACCACGCGGCTTTCTAGAATTAGAGTTAAGACTGGACCGATGACTAAGCGCAATACAATTACCTACAGAGATGCACAAAACAAGAAGGTTGAAGACAAAGCTTCATTACATAGAGCAGAGGTCGAAATGTTTCAGATCCTTCGCCCTGCTTTGGGGCAAATGAACGTAGTCTCCAGGCGTCAACGGAGCTAGCGTGTTTCGATTTCAGAAATACTAAGTGCTCAGTGTGCTTAAGCGCGTTGCTTACTGTACATAAAATGCAGTGAAAGCATCGAATGCATCCGCGCATATCTGTTGTCACATCCTCTTCATTTTTCTTTTTAGTCATGCAACGTTCATCCCTGATAAACGTCTCCCAGTAAGCGCCCCTCTCCTCTCTCGCGGGAGCCCACGGGTTCTCTTGAGGCTTCAGACAATGGTGGCCAGTACCGACTTTTCAGCTTCAGTTGCAGTTTCCGCCATTAAAAGGATTGTCTGGAAGTGTGCGCAGGATATTAAACAAACACCCGTAGAGGGAAACAAAAACAAAAAGAAAAGCGCAAATAAGCCAAATCACTTGACTTTACGTTTTTGCCACCCTTGGAGAGCCTTCTTGAAGATTTATAGAGCTGCATTATTCCTTTCCTTTTTTTCTTCTGAATACAGCTAAGCACAGGTTAGTACATGAACTCAGACTTCGACCTCACCTCAACATGATACGAAATTTCATCACCTCACTCGACCTCATTCTCACCAGTTGAGGTTGAGGCCTCCTGAGATTACCTCACCTCAATTTTCCAGACAGTACTAGAGACTTCACTCAACCTCGCCTCAAACTCATACTCTACGGTTGAGGTCGCAGGGTCTACCTCAAAGAGAAAAAACAAACAAACAAGAAAGGCAGTAAAAAGTTACACACTAAAAGTTTTAATTAAAATTCATCTTTAGAGAATTGTCTACCAGCCAATTTGATTACGGTAAGTCCATAACTACTTATTACGGCAATGACAGCGTATTGTACAAGGGACATTTTTTTTCGCCCTCTAACTCATAAAAGGATCTGTTTACTCATAAATGACGTCATTCTTTGACAGAGACTTTGTGACACCCTCTGCGAACGAAAACTTTGTGTGCACATCTATGAGCCTATAAAGGCGTTCGCCTTAATATGTCTTCTATTGCATCCAGCCACAATGTAGCGCGTCCGTTAAATCCTTGGTCCAAATAGCGTGAAATATACTCTGTATATAAAACACGTAGTGCAAATATGGGGTTAAGTGTGCATTTTTTTGACAGGCTGGACATGATTTGTACATGGAAGAACCTGCAAGTCCATTTTTTGCTGGGCGGCCTGCATATGCTTCGGTCAGTCATGCGCTGCTACCGCATTGCGCGTTTGATATTCATGATGGTGGTTATGATGACGCTGGCGTGGTTCAAGGATCCCACAGGAGGAACTAATTTCAGCTTTCAATATGATGTTGCGGGAAAGCAAAAAATATTACATTTTCTTTTGTTAGTTTTATTTTTAATTCGTTATTATAGGATCCGAATAGTAAATAAAAGCTGGCGAATAGCTGAGTGATGTGGTTGGTCACCTACCACAATTAGTGCTCGAAGAAGCGATCTGCTACGTCTATGTTGGGAGGTGGCTTAGTGGGAAGAGAAAGCGTGCACTCCACACTCGTAGGGAACAAGAGGTGTAGCCAAAAGAAAATTTAGTCAACGCTGTAATTATACGGCATATTCTCCGCAAGGCAGCTCGCTAGCCAATCTCCAGTCACCAGTCTTCACAAATCTTTTCATTATGTTCGACTATTGAGTTAGTCCGTATACTTAGCGCATATTATCATGTGCATTAATTATATTGACTAACTCAATAGTCGCTAACGAACATAATGCAAAGACTTGTGATAGCGCTCCTTCAAAGACCTTCAGATGCTTGGGCTGAAGGGAGACGGTCGTAGCGCCCAAGTTTGGAGTAGGTCGCAGCACCCGGTTTTCCTAAAGGGATCAGCTGAGCCCCAAAAAGCGGCGCTGGTCAATACGATGCCCCAAAGAGCGAACCGTGGCAACGGCGAAACGCCTCGACCGCAAAACTCGAACTCACCGAAGGAAGACCTCACTCAAACTGAAAATCACGCACGAGATTGAGGTTCAATTTTCTGACCTAACTCAAAAACTTTTCACATGTGGCTGACTTAACCTCAACCTCGCCTCACTCAGTGACGTTGAGGTCATTTTGAAGTTGAGGTCCACCTCATGAGGTCGAAACCTCACTAGGTTGCCCACCTCTGATGCTAAGTGAAAAGCAGCATCTAAATACAGCAGCTTTACGAGGAGGAGCCGCGTGGAAAAAAGTACGATGTTTTATGCATATATATATAGCCTTGATTAAAATGCCCAAGCCGCATGGCTGGTTCTTCACGTCCGGAGCTAAGACCTTAAATCAAGCTTAAAGGTGTACAAACCTTCGTACCATAATGAAAACATTCCCTCGTACTTTTAGGCCATTGTGTTCTCGAGGATAGCGTGAATGCTGCATTATGCGGCTGAAAAACAGAACATATCACCTGCAGACTTTTGAAGATTCCTGCCATTGTGAAAACCGGCTTTTAACCGTTCTTTTTTTTGTCTTCAGGGAGAGGGAAATAAGTGGCGTCGTCTGGTAGGGTCATGTATAACCACGATACTCTTTTTGTGGCTGCCGTGTCGAAAACAGCCCCAGTTAACGCTCGCGGCCTGAATTTACTGCATATATACAGGTACCAAACCCAACCGTCAAAAGCACGAACGAGCGTATTGTCTTTGCTCACAAAAGAGGTCGCTGGTGACTAAATTTCCCCCAGTCGGCTGCTTTCTCAGGGCCTTTTTTCATTCAGATGCGCGTAGAGGCGCACAATAGACCGTCTTTTCCGAATGCCATCGAAGGACGCGCGTATACCCGAGACCCGAGGAGGCGTTCCCAACCCGGCTATAGTGCAGCTCGGCTCAGATATGCGGCGTCCTCTCCCCATTTCGACGGTTACGCAATGAGCCGCGTTGAATAGGGGTGCGATTGCACATCCAGACGAATGTTAAGACGACATAGACGATGGAGCCCGACTCTGATTCTCAGCTTCCCTTTGTACCTGTCCTTTTTTTTTTTTTTTGTACGTCTTTCTTTGTCATCGAATTTCTCCTTTTGGGACCGAAATGACTTCTCCGGCATCAATGCAGCTATCTCTTGGGCACGTACCCGTTTTTTTCCCCGTTCTCTTTTTATTTGGCGCTAAGGAACAGCGACAACCTCTGAATCCTGTGTTTTTCTTTTTTTTTTTTTTCTGCTTATTGATGACTACAGAAACAGATCCTGTTTCGCAATGTCCGCTTGCACGTGGTCGTTAAGCAAATGAAGCGCAAGTTAATGCGAATAAATCCCGGGCAGACTTGCAAATGACTTCGTCGTGCTCAGCGAATTTTGTAATCCCGTGCTCCTGATCGGATCTTAAGCTCCCCTAATTATGCGAGTTCAGAGTACATGCATACCCTATGTGTCTGTTCGTACGCGCTTGAGCGGTTATTTCATCGCATAAATCCTGCTTAGTGTAAGCCGTGACCTGTGATTAGGTTCAGAGAAGGCATGATTATGCACGCCTCAAATCAGGTGCGAATAAGCAGTAGCTTGGGGGAATTTGAAACTAATATATTTATCTATTTCTTTTCAATACCTCAAATGCCCTTGTGAAGGGATTAAAATAGATAACTCTAACTATTAAAGGTAGATGCATATAGTTCCAATTGTAGATTGGTTGCTACTGATTTGTTTTGACAAAGTTCCTCATGATAAACTAATTTTTAAAATTAAAGAAATTGGCATTCCTGATATTTTAGTAACATAGATTAATGCACACTTAAAAGACCGCAAAACGTTTGTTGAAGTGGAGGGACAACGTTCGGGCTCTCTCCCAGTTTCATCCGGTGTTCCCCAAGGAAGCGTTCTGTGCCCTCTGCTTTTCCTTTTGTATGCCAATGATATTGTTGAAGTTGTTAACCCACCAGTGCATATTCGATTGTTTGCTGACAATTGTACTCTATAGAGAGAAGTTACAAATAGGGAAGATCAATGTGACCTGGACAGTGCCTTGAACAACGTTTTCGAATGGTGCGACCGATGGGGCATGATTCTGATTGCTGATAAAAGTGTTTATATGCCGATAACCCGAAAAACCATACGTCATAGCTGCACATATAAATTAGGCTCTCTCCCTCTTCAACAAGTATCCAACTACAAATACCTAGGAGTAACCATAAGTAGCAATCTATCGTGGAACTTGCACATAAACAATATCTGCTCTGCTGCATTTAGAAAATTGTGCTGCTTAAGACATAAACTAAAAAAATGCTCCTTCTAACATTAAGCTACTTTGTTATTCTTCATTAATTAGACCTAAACTCGAATATGCATGCACAGTGTGGGACCCGTATACTAAATCTAACGTAAATAATTTGGAAAGAATACAGAGAAGAGCTGTCAGGTTTATTTTCAATAAATATGCAAGGTCTGACTCCCCAACCACTTTAATGGAGACAAATAAAATTGAACTACTTGAACATCGAAGAAGAAAGCTTAGATTAGAATTTATTTATCAGTTATTACATAACAAACTCGGTTTGGATCCGTCATCATACTTAACGCCGGCACCAACCAGACAAACTCGTCAACACCATCCCAAATCCCTAACCTCTATATTCGCTAGAACAGACACAAATTTTCGTTCTTTCCACGCACAGTAACAGATTGGAATCAGCTAGTTATTCCATTGTCCCATGAGTTTTAATCAATTGCTGCTATACTGTGTTGTCTTTTTTTGAAGTGTTGCGTCTTCTTTTGTGCCTTGATTGACTTGTTCATCCACCCTGCCTGGACTCAGTGTCCGCAGTATTTTGTAAATAAATAAATAAAAATAAATAGCCATATCAGCGTTCAGAATTTTGAAAACGTAATAGCGCTTCGCACATTCACTCAGCCGTTTTCTAGAATTTCTGGCGTGATTCGAAAATCGCGAGCATATATGCATCCCGCATGGCGAAGCCCGCCAAAGCTCGGCCGCCTGCCAGTTGACCTTCTCTGTCCGGCTGCCGCTGTTTTAACCACAGGTGCCGGCAGCTCCAGCTGAGGGGTGGCACGCCCTACCGGGGTGGTGCAGTGGTAAGACGCCCGACTACTGTGCCGGAGTACCCGGGTTCGAACCCGACCTCGGCGGCTGCGTTTCGATGGAGGCGAAACGAAGAGGCGTCCGTGTGCTGTGCGATGTCAGCGCACGTAAAGATCCCCAGGTGGTCGAAATTACTCCGTAGCCCTTCACTACGGCTCCTATTTCTCTCTTTCCACTTTCACTCCCACCTTCCTCTCTTCCCTTACGTGCGGTTGAGGTGTCCACAGATCCACAGAAAAGAAGTGAGACAGTTACCGCGCCTTTCCCTTCCTATAGACCAACACCGTGTTTACAAACAGGGGGCGCTCGCGGCGTCGCAGCCGACTGGGGGTGAAAAATAGGGTTAGCGCCCATAGGAATACATGTAACCGAAGTATTTCTAAGCAGTTTTCTCATTTCGCGGGGCACCTGTGATGTTGTTATTCGGTACAAAGCAACTATGAACATCCTAGAACAGATCGTCAACATATGAAATCTCATTACCGATGCGAAGTATTTTTAAAATACCGTAAAACGTGGGGGTGCGAGTTGGGGCGACCTGTAGAAATACATGTAAACACAACTTACCAGAACATTTTTCCTCATTTCGCAGAGCATCAGAAGTGGTGGCCGGTCGTTAAACGTTGACCAGCGCTTTGAAGAAGTGTGTGATAGAGTATGGTGCGTCATTACGGAGGCAGTCTACTTTTATAACTCCCCGATTATACCTACGTTAGGAATCCAGACACCGCCAAAAGGCAAGCTGGGTGTAGCGAATCGCGCAGTTTTGCTTACAGTCTGATATGCTGCCGCATAGGGTAAATAAGCTTGATTATACTGTCGCTCCAGTGATACGTGCTAGACAGAATTACATTTAAAAAGCAGTTGTCAAACGCCATACGACAATATGAACCGAAATATGAAACGAACCGAATGGGTGGTGCATGGCCGTCTGTAACTGTGCGCGGTCAGTTTATCGTTCTGCGAGTGGTCCTGCAAGTCGTCAGACTTGCATTACTTGCAAGAGAATGCAGTGTGTCATGCAGCATGACGTCGGGGCGTCGTACAAGACATTCACCAAAAAATGAGAAGGGTTCAACGCTGCTGAACCGAGCAAAATGTTGCGGTAAGTTTTGTTTACTTGTATTTCTATGGGTCGCCCTCTCAACTCGCACCCTCATACGTATCGCGGTGTTTTAAAAATACTTCGTCTTGGTAATGAAATTTCACACTTCCACGATCTGTTCCAGGGCGTTCATGGTTTCTCTGTACCGAATGACGACATCACAGATAACCCGTGAAATTAGAAAACTGCTTTGGAATATTTCGCTTGCATGTATTCCTATGGGCGCTATGCCTATTTTTCAGCCCCAGTCGGACCACGCTGGCGATAGAAGCGCCACCGCATCGTGCTTACGTCACAGATCGGTGTTGGTCTATAAATCAATCAGAGGCGTGGCACTCCAGGCTTAGACGTCACTACCGCTTTGCGTCACGTCACCGAGTGCGCATCGCTGGCACGTGACTTCTGAATCGTGTCAGGAACGGCAGTAATTGGTCGAGTCACGGTGCGAATAGTAGTAACAACGACAATAATAATAATAATAATAATAATAATAATAATAATAATAATAATAATAATAATAATAATAATAATAATAATAATAATAATAATAATAATAATAATAATAATAATAATATGTCAGGAAACGAAATGAGCAGTGTCTGTAACGTTTTCTTTGGACACCGCAACCGCGCCGTAAGGGAAGGGAGGAAGGTGGGAGTGAAAGTGGAAAGAGAGAAAGAGGAGCCGTAGCGGAGGGCTACGGAGTAATTTCGAACACCTGGGGACCTTTAACGTGCACTGGCATCGCACAGCACACGGACGCTTCTTCGTTTCGCCTCCATCGAAGCGCAGCCGCCTGGTGTCGGGATCAAATCCAACCCCTTCATCACATTAGTCAGGCATCTTCATCACTGCGCCACCGCGCCGGGCCACAGAGCGATGAGAAATTGAAGTTTCGAGATTTTAACTGATATATGAATGTTGCTTGTGACCGGCTACATATCTCTAACTGCAACTAAGTGCGGATGTATAATCTGAAAGGTAAGTATCGAGCGGCCGTGGTACTATATAATAAACTTAACTAGCTGCGTAGCTAACACATTATCGCTTTCTGATGTCCAACAATATGGCATCACTATAGCGCAAAAAACTACTAAAGCTATTTTAACGCGGCAGCGTTAAGGGCCCCGTGTCGCAGAAAAGTCGGTGTCGTCGTCGGCGGCCACCGTCCCGCATCGTCCGGCGTTGGCCGTGCGCGAAAAATCCCAGAAGCATTAATAAAAAAAAAAAAATTGGAGGACGCTTAAGCTTCGCCTTTAAGAATGGAACGCGATAGCGCAAGAGACACCGTAGTTCGCCCATCACTGATAGACGCAACCGCTTTCATTACACGTCTCTTAAGCACGAGCTCATGTTCCGACGCTTCATGCCCTAGCGGTGATGAAGCGTCGGAACATGGTGGTGGTAACAACTTTTATTGCCACAAAAAGAAAGGAATTATTTCGGGCTGGGGCGAGTCTAGGGTGGCCTCCAGTCGGGAGCGACCTCTTGAGCTCGCGTGACGAGGGCCAGTTGCGTAGTTTTTCTTGGGCTGGCCAACAGCTTGTCCCATTCCTCCGCTGAGGGAGCTGGCAAGAGTGTGTTTAGAGGGGGATTGCTGGCGCATTCCCACAGTATATAATAATAATATACTGTGGCCTGCCTATATAATATATATAGGTACCATACCTATATATATTATATACCTATATAACCTAAGACCGTACCTATATAATATATATAGGTATGGTCTTGAGTGGCCTGTGTCCCGTCACCGCAGTGCCGGCATGCAGGTTGAATTCTCCGTTCGTAATTATCGATAATCGGTAGGGGCTAAGAATGGCCTTTGTTTGTAGGCGTTTGAGTGTCGTGGCTTGCGCCCGGTCGAGGTCGGGGTGAGGGGCGGGGTACGTGCATCTTAGCTCGCGATAAAAGTTTGTTATTTCCGCGTATGTGCGCGGCGCCTTGACAGGCGCGTCCGTTCCCGATAGATCTCCCGTCTCCAGGTTAGTTAAGCCTCGGGCTAGACGGTCGACCCCTTCGTTTCCGGAGTTACCCCCGTGAGCCAGAACCCATACGAGATTAATGTTGTGATTGAGAGATCGGTTGCGCAGAATTCGCGCCGCGAGTGCGCTTACAGAGTTTTTGGTGAAATTTTGAACGGCGCTTTTTGAGTCGCTTAGAATAGTTTTGGTGCGGGGATCCGCGATGCCAGTGCGATAGCTACTTCCTCGGCCTCGCATATGGAGCTAGCATGAGGTTGACTTTGGAGTGGCCATACATGCCATGTATGCTTCGTTTTTGATGTGTTGAGCTGCATCCACGTACACTGCTTGTGGATCGTCCTCGTACTGTTTCTCAAGAGTCTGTGCCCTTGCCTTCCTGCGGGCACCATGTCTACCTGGTAGCATGTTTTTTGCTATTGGTTTAACAACTAGTCTACTAGTTATGTCAGCCAATAAATGGGATGTTGCGCACACCTCCTCAGTGGGGTGTATGTGGGGTTTGTCGAGAATTACGCGTCCCGCAAGGCTGCGTGACAAGCGGGTCACTTGTGCTGTGTGTTAAAAATTCCCAACTGCAGTAGTCGATCTGAGTTAGCGTATACTGGCAAGCCAAGGGCCGCTTTGTATGCTGTTCTAATTATGCTATTAAGTGCATCTTCGTGCGTACGACGCAGATGATAGTACGGGCAAGCGTACATGATTCTGCTTATCATAAAGGCTTGAATGATCCTGCACAGGTCGGCTTCTCTCATACTCCTGAGACTTGTGGCAATGCGTCTCACCAGCCCACCTATCTGGTGCGCCGTGACGCGTAGCCGGCGTATAGCTTCTGTGTTCTGCGTATTATTCTGAATCAACATTCCGAGAACTCTGATCGTGACTACCGGGGGTATCGGATGGTTGTCAATGTGTAACTGGATAGGTTCTCGAGAATCTGGTTCTGCCTGTGAAGCTTGTTTGTTCCTTGTATCTAATAGTTCTGATTTAGCCGGTGAACAGGTAAGGCCGTTTTCCTGCACATACGACTGTACCGTGTCTATAGCCCGTTGTAATGACTCTGTAATATCTCCATCGTAGCCAGAATGGGTCCATATGGTGATGTCGTCGGCGTATATGGAATGATGTATGTGTGGGATATCATCTAACAGACGCGGGAGGCCGCTCTTAACGATGTTGAAGAGAAAAGGTGAAAGTACGGCGCCTTGCGGTGTTCCTCTCGTCCCTAGTGTAATTTTGTCGCTAACTTTGTCAAGGAAATGGAGCGTAGCCGTACGCGCATTCAGAAAGGCAGCGATGTAGTCGTATGTCCGTTTGCCTACGTTTAACTGTGAGAGGTGAGTGAGGATGGAAGCGTGTGACACATTGTCGAAGGCCTTACTCACATCGAGTCCCAGGATGGTGCGCGTGGCTCTTATGCGATTTGTATCTAGAATGTCTTGTTGAATTTGCCACATAATGTCCTGAGTCGAAAGACCTGCTCGAAACCCAATCATTGACGGGGGAAACGTGCCTTCCGCATCAAGTAGCCTGTTTAAGACAACGTGTTCCATTACCATCCCAAGACATGACGTTAGCGAGATTGGGCGGAGGTTCCCCATCTCGAGTCTTTTGCCCGGTTTAGGTATGAAAATAATTTTAGCGTGCTTCCATTCCTCAGGGACGCTGCCCTCTGTCCAGTACCTGTTGAAGAAGGCTCTACTGACTGGTCCTCTAAATTGCGCAACATGTTATTGGTGATGCAATCTTCCCCCGGTGCCGAGGTGGTGTTAATTTGGTCAAGAGCAGCTCTGATCTCTGCTACGGTAAAGACGCTATCCATGCGAGGATTATCCAATCCTGAGTACCCATCTGGCATGGGTATATCCTGGGAGGTGTTATTGTATTTATCTTTTAATATTGCCACCTAGCGTTGCCAGGTGGCGCATGACTGAGTGAAGGACGACGAAGTGTCGCTTGCGGGTTTTACGTCTGTGCTGCTCACCGCTGTTGTATCGGAGCTAACCCTATTCTTGATATCCTCAATCACCTTGTACGTGACATTCTGGTGGAGATGCGGGGTAAGATCACCTATGCAAGAGTCTCCATCTGAAAGACGTCGCGCCAGCCCTGTGCCATTGGACACCCCCGTGCATCGCTCCAGTCGACGGCTCCAGGGACTGTTTCCGGAGTTTCAGCCATCACCCGCCGCCATGACATCTGGTGCTTCTGCTCAGCAGGTAACGGGCGTCGCACCGGCCTGTAACTACACCTTGCAGGCCCCTCGGGTACCGAAGTCTTTCCATGGTGACCTCTTTGAGGACGTGGAGGACTGGTTCCTTCAGTTCGAACGTGTCGCTGCTTTTAACCAGTGGGACGATACTGCCAAACTAAGGAACGTCTACTTCAGCCTTGAGGATGGCGCCCGGATCTGGTTCGAGAACCGAGAGCAAATGTTAACATCGTGGCGGGAATTCCGTCGTCAACTGCTCGAGGCCTACACTAACGCGGATCGTCGCGAACATGCAGAACGTGCCATTCACTCTCGCATCCAGATGCCGAATGAGAGTGTCCAAGCGTACGTCGAGGACATGACGCGCCTCTTCAGGCGAGCCGATCCCGCCATGTCCGAGGACAAAAAGGTCAGGCACTTGATGCAGGGTTTGAAAGAGCAACTGTTCGCAGGCCTTGTGCGCAACCCACCCTCGACCGTAAACGGATTAACAGCGACCTTCAGGGGCGAGGCCGCTGGTAGTCGCTGCGTTGAAGACCTCCCGTCGTCGCCGTTTCGATCCGACCGCGAGCTGCTGGTACCGTCCCCTAGGGAAGCCAAAAGCGTTTCTCTGGACATTCCTGTTATTTTAGACGGTCGTACTACAGTGAATGCATTAGTGGACACCGGTGCGGATTATTCGATTTTGAGTGGTCGCATGGCGACTGTTTTGAGGAAGGTGCTCACTGCTTGGCCAGGTGTGTACCTTCGAACCGCCGGCGGTCATATAGTTACTCCAAAGGGGATGTGCACGGCTCGTATTCAAATTAACAGACATGCGTTCGTCGTTAGTTGCGTCGTTTTGAGTGACTGTTCCCGCGACCTTATCCTCGGCATTGACTTTCTGCGAGAGTACGGAGCAGTTATCGACCTGCAAAATAGAAGCGTCACATTTTCGATGGGACAATCTGCCGAACGAGATAGTAGCAGTCCTTGCAATGCCGCACTTCGCGTTTCCGCCGAGAGCGTCTCGCTGCCGCCGCGAAGCAGTGTTCTTGTGGAAGTTACCTGTGACGATTTCCGTGCCGGCGATGCTGTAGCGGAAGCGAACCATTCACTCCTGCTTGCTCAAGGCATCTGCGCTGCTCGAAGTTTATTGTTGCTTCACAATGGCCGGGCTGCACTCCTTGTCACAAATTTTTCAAATGAGCACCGGCACTTGTTTCCGGGAACTGCTATCGCTTTCGCTGACCCTGTTACGCACGATCCGGTCTGTTTTGCATCCACGGCAGTCGAAACTAATGAGCCATCTCTTGACAAACATCAACATTAACTGCTACTTGTCGAAGGAGAAACGGCGGGCCTTGGAGCTACTGTTGCTGGATTTCAAGCACTGTTTTGCTTCTTCCTCGAAGGTTCGTCAAACGCCCATCACGCAACATCACATCATTACTTATGAAGACGCTCACCCTATACGACAGCAGCCTTATCGTGTGTCTGCCAAAGAACGAGAAGTGATCCAGACGCAGGTTCAGGAGATGCTGGATGATGGTGTTGTGCAGCCTTCACGAGGTCATGAGCTCTTCGTCGGTGCCTTGGAAAGATTACGAGATCCTATGTAGGTTCTTGTGGGATTCGGCCTTAGTTCTCGTAGGATCCAGTAAATGTCTAAGTAAAAACCACGTGTTCTTGTTGCCCAGTTGCCCATTAAGGCGGTAGCAAGTCTGATGCCACTGTTCTCGGCTAAGTTCCTACGAGTAAGCCTCGATTTCCTTTTCAAGCTGGGTTAGCCGAATTTTTAAACGTCAGTATTGCTTATTTTTCGCCATCGAGCATGGATACTTCCTTGTGCTTCAATCGTGCACTAGCTTAGCGTCCGGGCTGGGACTGCTGTCCTCCAGGGTAACAGTTTTTGAAGTGTTTGCGGCGTCTTGCAACAGACGCTCCGTCCATTGTCTTAAATCTACTATACCTTCCGCTGGCCTTTGCGAGCGAACATATCTAAAGGCGTCCCAGTTCGTGTGCTTCACTTCCTAGCGACGCATTTTGCAATGCGTGGCTCGGAAAGTGGTCGCTTCCTATGTTTGTATTTAGGTTTTCCCATCTCGCATCGGGGATATTTCTGGCAAAGGTAAGGTCAGGGCACGTATCCCTGGTTACACTGTTACCAATGCGCGTAGGTTTATCAGGGTCGACGAGTAAGGTATGCCCTAGCGCCTGAGCTGTCTCCCATAATTTAGTTCCCTTTCTACTGTTAACTGAGTAGCCCCATTTTGCATGGGGTGCGTTAAAGTCTCCAACAGTCAGCAACATTCCATTATGAGCGGCTACATGCGCCTTACGGAAGAGTGTGGCTATTTTCGTGCTGTTGTCTTTAGGTGGACTATATACGTTTAGAATGTAAAGGGGAGATTGTGTTCGTTTGTTCGGCAGGATTTGTATAAATGTATGAGAGACCTCCGGTGTTTTCAAATCTAGTTGGTTTGCAGTTAGATTACGGTGTACAAATGTAGCTGTGATCGGCCGGCGCTCAGCCGACACTTTCTCATTGTATGCTGTATACCCTGCAAGCTTTGCTTCTGTATTCGTCTCTTGAAGCGCTATGACAACCGGTCTGTTTGTTTGGGCCAAAACTGCATATTCCAGAGCCTTGCGCTTGGCTCGGAATCCCCTGCAGTTGCATTGCCACACTATAACAGGTGTACTAGTCATCGCGTATCGGGTAAAGTTCCGCTCGCGCGGGTTGCAATACGCTGGGCCGGAGAAGGCTGCTGGGGACGGATGCGCCGAAGCACCGTCGGCTGGGCGTGAGAATGCAGTATGGGTGGGAGGGAGAGAGCCTGCATTTGGCGTTGGAGATATCGGGTTGCTAGGGGATGCTAGTGCGTCAACCCTGGCTGTAAGCGTGTCGAGTTTAGCTAGGACAGTTTCAAAAGTAGTTGGAAACATTTCCATTGTGTCAGTTACTTTGTTAAGCTGTGGTATTAATTTCTGGATAGTTTCCTCCACCTTGGCGAGTCTTTGGTCTATTTTTGCAAATCTCTCTTCATAATTACTCTATAAGTCATCTGTATCTGGCCGAGGTACCAAAGGTGCCTTTCGTTTGTTACGGCGGTTTTGATCTACTTCCATGTCCTCATTGCGGCTGACTTCAACGCGAGCGCAAGCCACAGACGACTTTTCATTTTTTGATTGCGCATTTGCAGTTTCTAGCTGTTTGATGTTTGCGTTAGACTGAGCTAACTGTTGTTGCAGTTGTCGGACTAACTCTGCCAGCTCCCTTACCTGTGGGTCGGGTGCTCGGCGTTGCTTGTCGTCTGTAAGTGGCGTCTTCCATGCCACATGTCTGGCAGGTCGTCCTTCTTCTCCGGAGTTGGAGTTGTCCGCGAGCTGCGTCTCTGTGACGACGACCTGCTCCTATCCCTGCTCCCACTGCGTCCACGTATAGGAGGAAAAGAGTCATCTCTTGGTTCCTGCGGCTGAAGTGGTTGGCTTGTGGCGGGGTCAGTTGGGGGACTGCTGCTTTGCAGTGGCGGGAAGGATTCATCTCTTGGGGGTGGTTGTTGGTGGCCGCGTTCTCGGGGACGGGACTGGCGGTCGCTTGGCGAACTGCCTGGGTCAGTGCACGGCCGGTCTCGAGGGAGAGAGCGCTTCTCTTCTCTTACGGCCACTCCAATGGGGTCTGTTTCCACCGCCCACCGCGCCTCGGTGGGGTCGCCACCGCCCCACTGCTGCTCCTCCGCTACAGCCGTTCACGCGCAAGGGAAACGCGCGCTCGCTTTTAGCTTCGCCCGCGTCAGTTGCAACCGGCAGGTCCTGAAATTTCGCCCCTTATGGTTTACACAAAGTCCGTAATCAACATCGTACATTTATCGCGTACGAGGAATAAAATACAGTCAACAATCCGCTCACGCGCGCGCTCCTTCGTCAGTGCGGACGTGCACGGTCGAATGGAACTTCGGGTACACTTCAACATTTTTTACCCCTAAGTTTTGCACAAAAATAAATTTACCAGCCTATGCAATGTGCCTTTGAATGTTTTAATTAGGTGTAGCGTGACCTGACGTGAGTGCATGGTGAACTGTTGGGTGGAGATTCTGTCAACCGCTACCGTTTCCGTTTAGATCAGAAGAGGCGCCGGCAAAAATTCATGACACGTCTCAGATTCAGAGTAAAGAACAAAAATTTACTCATATAGTAAAAATTTCACTTGTCTAGTGGAGTGGGCTGTTCTAGCTTTGTTCAAAACATATCAGTCGGTTGAAAGACCGAAGATGCATATGTAGTCTCGCGACTACTTTTAATCAAGGAAGTGGGCATAAACAGTTAAGCAGAATCGAAAAGAACGGCAAACAATTAAAAAAATTGTCCTTCAAAGTTACACATTGCACTATATATTAATCAATTCATCAAAATGCGACCTGCGTCTAGAAAATTCAGTCTAAAAATCTTCCTGAACGGCATGTGCACATACGGAGTTGGCCTATATGGATGAATAAGTTAATAACTGTCACTCGCTAGCAGAGAGCATTAAAACTCACTGGGATGGAAGCCGACTGTGAGCTAGACAAAACACGGTCTTCTCTGTCACTTTCCTGGTGTAATTAATTGAGAAGAATTCTGAGAAATTTTTCAAATATCAAAGAAGCGGACCTAATAACATAGCTGTTGTCAATTGCTTTCGGGCAACTCAGTGTTGAATTCTGAAATGCTGACTGAATCAATTAAGTACTTCGAGAACATTTGTGTGTAGTAGGTGCACGGCAGCTTCTTCGAAAAAAAAAAAAGCTTGTCCAATAGGGCAACAAGCTCTGGTTTCGGATAATGCAGTCCACTGGAATATTGTCCTCGTAGAAGAGCGTACTACATGGGGCTGCTTCTTTCGCTAGTTTCAAGAAGAATAGCGCAAGCGCCACACCCGAAGTTGATTAACTAAACGATATATCCAGCGACGTAAGGTAACCCGGAATATGTGACAGTGATAAATGGAATGGTAGGAGATGCCATCACTTCCCTCAGTGCCTTGATTTTGCTCTCAGATGAAACGTCTGTCTTGACAATGTAGTCATGTAGTCATGTGCCGCTAGCTGTTACGGCCTTCGCATCTGGCATATGTCATTCCCTTCCGCACACTAACCTTACTTTCCCGAAGGGAGCTTCAATGGGTCGCTATATAAGGCTTGAAATGAGTCTACAGTGAGAGTGGCCTTCTTTAACGCTTTAGAAGTTTCTTGCATACTTTCGATATAGCAGGTGAACTCATTTGTAAGTCACTGCATCGAGTATCACCTTCATAATTTATTGGCCTCTTTTTACCACTTCGAGCACAAGTCTTGTCATGAATATCAAACCATTTTTTATTGTTTTCATAATAAGCTTAATATCATGTAAAAATTTCATTAAAACAATGTTTATTTGCCAAATTAAAATAATGTTTATAATACCACCATTGGCTAATATATGAATTGTAATATTTACTTTGACTGTTATACTAATACTTTATATCATGCAAGCATTTTGCAATTTACATTATATTTTTTGAAATTATTTTCATCTTCGGTGCTACATGAATGGTTTCGCACCTAGCGCTGAAAGACGGTTTTGCTGTTGCAGACGAGTTGCTGTCATGTTAGCCTTGAAGAAGCTTCGATGTGATCACTGCTCATTCAGTTTTTTCTTTGTTCCTATTCTTGTACAGGCTTGGGAAAAATTCGGATTATAATGGACAAAAGTAGCTACCATGCCGCAATGTATGCCATGCTTGTCGAACGTTTGCTGAACGGACAGTGTTTTTTATATCCGTTCACGTGTGTAGTACGTTGACGACATGCCGCTGCAGCATCTACCTTCTGTGTTCTTTAATTTCGGGGCTGCACTCACCACGAAACTCGCGAGCGACAGCGCGAAACCAGGCAAAAGCCACCCGCAGCCACTGAAGCAGACGCGGAGCGAACAGTGAGCAGGTCGCGCCCCTTGCGGCGGCGGAGGGCGCAACTTAAGGAGAAAAGTTCCCATTGTTCCCGCGGCGATCGAGAAGGCCGTAAGAAAGAGCGCGCGCTCTCCCTCGAGACCGGCCGTGGTCAGTGGCAGTGTTCGTGGGGGATTGTGAGGATTTGGGCCTGTGGCTAGACACGAAGCGGTATTTGCAGCTTCTGCTGCCTGTTGGATGTGAGCCTTTGCATAAGATGCACATGGCTTGCCAGGTAGGTGGTTGGCCGGCTGATGGGAAGTCGTGGGCAACGCCACCGCGGCGGCAAGTAGGTATTCGTGGTTGGGGGCACACGTCCGCTCGGTGACCCAGCTTGCGACAGTTGAAGCACGCCTCCGGGCGAGACTTCAAAGGGAAGACTTCGAAAGTAAACCCCAAGTACCGCACGTATCGGGGCAGCTCGGTGTTGGCGAACGTCACGACGGAGTGCTGTGTCTTGCCCATACGACGAGCAGCAACAATGAGGAGATCGGGATTACGAGCGCGTAGCTCAGCCAGGATCTCGGTATCATTTTCGTAACTGTAGGCTCGGTACAAAATCCGCCGTACGGAATTATCCGGGGCTGGGGGGTAGGCGGCAACCGGGACTACTGCTTTGTCGATGGTGATGGTGCCGATCTTGGCGTAAGACACGGCACGGGCATTGAGGGCGTGCTCACTGCGATGGTGTTGTTAGTGGGGTGGATGCGGACTTGGTCGGCAGTAACCGCTAGGCGGTGGTCGACGTTGGCGGCTGCGTAGATAGCAAGTGCAAGTCGTGCGGGGCCTACGGTGTGGAGGTTCAGTGTGCCCTGTGGACGGAGGACGATCTTGAGGTGTTCCGAGGACAGGCGGGGCAGAGGACGCTTTTTGGTCAAAGGTGGAGGGCGTCCGCGTGGCCGCGGATTCGGTGGAGTCGATGTCGTGGCTGGCGTCTGGGCCTCGGCAGGTTGTTTCTGGGGCGGAGATGGTCTTCGGTATCGGCGTTGCATCTCGAACGCCGTCCATGAGCCATCGGATAACTCCACGGCAGTAATGTCGGTGCCTTCTGCAGTGTAAGGCATAGTCAAGGCGGTGTTGGGCTTGGCGGGACGCGACGTCGCCACCGCCGCTGCGCGCGAACGCGCCGATGTCGTGAGTCAGCTGATAGGCTTAGCTTTCGCAGCTGTTGCGGCCAAAAAGATTTGGTCGAAAAATAATCAAACCTTGCTTGCCTTGGTCTGGAAATCACCCCACCGGGTTCGGAGCGATAGACGAACGTCCAGGGCAAAGTTGGTGAACGCAAGTGGTAAAAAACACGGAATTTTGCTGGGAAAGCATGGAGCTCATGTGAGATGCGTCCGCTCGCTCCACGATCCCGCGGGTCAAGAACTCGCGTCGGAACATGAGCTCGCTCTTGACAGACGTGTAATGAAAGCGGTTGTGTCTACCAGTGCCGAGCGCACTACGGTGTCTCTTGTGCTATCGCATTCCATTCTTAAAGGCGAAGCTTAAGCGTCCTCTATTTTTTTTTATATAATTAGTTGCCAAGCTCCCCCTCCTTCACATCACTTTTAATGTACCCAGAGGTGTCAACGAACCACATTCTTAAAATATAATGTACGAACAAAAGCTCGGTTAAGCAAGATTATTAGAAATCCCGCCGGTGATCAGACTCGGCCTGGCGTCTATATCGAATAGACGACGTGCCCAGTCTATCGTACATAGCGAGACTGAACGCCGAGTGCCGGCGAAGCAAGTGAGGAGCAACCGCGGTGGCGCTGCGAAGAGTCGCATGGTAGGGAACCTGCATGTAGGCTCCCTTTCACATTGTTGGTCAATGAGTGCAGCTGCGGTAGCTGCGGAATGCGCAGATTTATTGAGTCAGCGGGTGCGCTCCTGCTCCCTAGTAGACATTGTAAATAAAAAAATGGCAGTAGTATAGCTCTGGTTAAATCTGGTAAGTTGCGCAAGCAATAGTGCAATATTGCGCTTAAGGTTCGGCATGCAGTGTAGCATCGCCGATGCTTCTCCTTGTAAGACTGCATAGCAACTGATTTACCCCGATGCGAACTCTTTCCACTTTCACTCCTGTTAGCGATCGCCTTTTTATTACTGCGCAATTCCTTACCCTGGGCGGCGGCCGTCCGCCCCTTGGACCCTGAGTGGTGGGTCCCGACCATCGCTTTGGTGCACGTGCCTGGATATCAACGCGCGCATGCAACATTGATTGATTTATAGGAAGGGAAAGGCGCGGTAACTGTCTCACTTGTTTTCTGTGGACATCGCAACCGCGCCGTAAGGGAAGGGAGGAAGGTGGGAGTGAAAGTGGAAAGAGATAAAGAGGAGCTGTAGTGGAGGGCTACGGAGTAATTTCGACCACCTGGGGATCTTTAACGTGCGCTGACATCGCACAGCACACGGACGCCTCTTCGTTTCGCCTCCATCGAAACGCAGCCGCCGAGGTCGGGTTCGAGCCCGGGTACTCCGGCACAGTAGTCGGGCGTCTTACCACTGCTCCACCCCGGCGGGGCCATGAAACATCCGGGGTGGTGGACCTTGCTTGCATCGCATGCGGTGAGAGAGTGCGATCCGAGGAACGCTAGGAGTGCGAAGTGCGAGAGGACAGGAGAGAGCGGCGCGTCAGCTTTAATTCTAATGCTAACACTCTCCCCTTCCTCCGTTCCCCTACGGCGCGGTTCCGGTGTCGACGCAGCTGCGGCTCAAAGTCAAGCATGGCGTCCGCCGGATATACGTGAAGGCTGGAAACCTGGCGCTGTATTTCTTACGCAATAAAACAGCGCGAACAGGAAGACACAAGACAAGATAAAAGGAAGCTACAGGACAGGCGCTGACTATTAGCTCAGCCTCAGCCTTTACTCCAAGGCCCAGACAAAAACAAATTAGACGAAAACGAATCTTTCGCGTGAAACACCCCTGGGTTCATCTCCTAAACAAAAAGTCCATCAAAAAAGAAATCTCTTAGCTTGAAAGAGCAAGAGAAATCTTGCTGACGCGCTTAATAGTCCCTTGATATAAAATATGCTTCAACCAGTTCTCTCGTAAGCATTTCTTTGTGCCGATACAAAATTCTAACCTGGTAAAATAGGGGAGTACACTTCTTCTTCACTGTCTCACAGGAAGGGCAATGGGAGACCAGAAAGGTTTTGTCCTTGCCACTTTCTAAGTTGTTTCGGGGTTCCTGTAGCCTCTTGTTAATACATCGCCCTGTGTGTCCCAGTATCCACAAGAGAGTGGAAAACTGTACACGACACCAGTCTTGCAGCTGACAAATGGGTCTTTATGTTTAACCCCACATTCCTGCTTTGATTTTCGTTCCCTTTGAAAAGCCGGGCAAATCTTCTTCATCTTGAGTTGGGCGGTCAATGCAACATCAACACCATATCTCTTGCTAACATTCTTTAGGCCACGAGAAAGCCTATGCACATACGATATCACCGTAATCTTCCTCGTCTTCTCACCCGCGCAGGGCTGAGATTTCTGCCTGACCGTTCTTTTAAGGCTCTTCAGTAAAAGACAACAGGCCTCATTAATACCCCAATCCCGATTACCGGCCTTTGCAATTCTTGTCAATTGCCGTTCAAAATTGTTTCCCATGCCGTGGTAGAAAGATTTCTTCAACGCATTTAACAAGCATGTGTTGATCATCCCATTTTCACTAATTTGGAATGCCCCGAACTGGAACTTAGCAAGGGCTTCACCTATCTCGGGTTAACCGCGGAAGAACGAACTCGTCAATGAGGACTCCGGAAATTTTGACCACCTGGGGATCTTTAAGGTACGTTGACATCGCACAGCACACGGACGCCTCTTCGTTTCGCCTCCATCGAAACGCAGCCGCCGCGGTCGGGTTCGAATACCCGGGTACTCCGGCACAGTAGTCGAGCGTCTTACCACTGCACCACCCTGCGTGGCAACCTAGAGTAGTTGTGGCTGTAGGAAGAAGGAAAATAAAATGCACGGGCCTGCTACTGGCTCTGTAGCTGAGCCACCTCGGCTGCCTCACGCGGCCGCAACAACGGCCGTCGACCACCACCGAAACGGTGGCGGGTGCAATGACGGCCTACAAAAGATTAAAATTATGTGGCAGGCTAGCCCCCGTCGCAAGCGGTGGTGACCTGCCCGTCGCAGCCCCCGCACTTCTCCGAGAATAGAGTTAACGATTGATTTATAGGAATGGAAAGGCGCGGTAACTGTCTCACTTGTTTTCTGTGGGCACCTCAACCGCGCCGTAAGCGAAGGGAGGAAGGTGGGAGTGAAAGTGGAAAGAGAGAAAGAGGAGCCGTAGTGGAGGGCTACGGAGTAATTTCGACCACCTGGGGATCTTTAACGTGCGCTGACATCGCACAGCACACGGACGCCTCTTCGTTTCGCCTCTATCGAAACGCAGCCGCCGAGGTCGGGTTCGAACCCGGGTACTCCGGCACAGTAGTCGGGCGTCTTACCACTGCATCAACTGCTGATTGATTTATAGGGAGGGAAGGCGTGGTAACTGTCTCACTTGTTTCCTGTGGACCCCTCAACTGCGCCGTAAGGGAATGAAGGAAGGTGGGGGTGAAGGTGGAAAGAGAGAAAGAGGAGCCGTGGTCGAGGGCTACGGAGTAATTTCGACCACCTGGGGATCTTTAACGTGCGCTGACATCGCACAGCACATGGACGCCGCTTCGTTTCGCCTCCATCGAAACGCAGCCGCCGAGGTCGGGTTCGAACCCGGGTACTCCGGCACAGTAGTCGGGCGTCTTACCACTGCATCAACTGCTGATTGATTTATAGGGAGGGAAGGCGTGGTAACTGTCTCACTTGTTTCCTGTGGACCCCTCAACTGCGCCGTAAGGGAATGAAGGAAGGTGGGGGTGAAGGTGGAAAGAGAGAAAGAGGAGCCGTGGTCGAGGGCTACGGAGTAATTTCGACCACCTGGGGATCTTTAACGTGCGCTGACATCGCACAGCACATGGACGCCGCTTCGTTTCGCCTCCATCGAAACGCAGCCGCCGAGGTCGGGTTCGAACCCGGGTACTCCGGCACAGTAGTCGGGCGTCTTACCACTGCACCACCCCGACGGGGCGAGATTAGAGTTAGTATTGCTTTAGTATTGCTTTCGCAATAAAAGAAGAGGGAGAGAAAGACGCGCGCCGCAACAGCTGTCGTCCACCACCGAAGCGGTGGCGGGTGCAATGACGGCCTACAACAGATAAAAATTCGGTGGCAGGCTAGCCCCCGCGCGTATTTGGGTTTGCTCGGTACGGTGGCCCCGCAAGGGACAAAACGACAGAAGAGACGAAGAAAGCGGGCTGTTCCGACTAGCATCTACCGCCCAGGAGCCGAGCAGCCTAGCGATTAGCAGCGCATGCTTTTTCAATGGGCGTCATGTTGGACGCGGCACTAGCTTGAGAAAGCCTATACTACTACTACAACTATTACTACTACTATTATTATTATTATTATTATTATTATTATTATTATTATTATTATTATTATTATTATTATTATTATTAGTAGTAGTAGTAGTAGTAGTAGTAGTAGTAGTAGTATAGAGGAAGACTCGTTTCACTAAGTTGGCACTGAATTGTCTCTAGGTAACGGCCAAAATAACTGGCTAAATATTATCTTCACAGTTTTAATTATCAATGATAATAATATTAATTGGTTCACAGGAAGGGAAAGGCGCAGTATCTGCCACACTTGTGTCTGTGGACACCAAGGGATGAAGGTAAGGTGTCCACAGACACAAGGGAGGAAGAGAGAAAGAGGAGCCGTAGCGCAGGGCTACGGAGTAGTTCAGGTGTCCAGAGACACAAGTGTGACAGATACTGCGCCTTTCCCTTCCTGTGAACCAATTAATAATATTATTATTAATTAAAACGGTGAAGATAATATTTAGCCAGTTAATTCGGCCGTTAACTAGACAATTCACTTCGTGAAACGAGTCTTCCTCTATACTACTACTACTACTAATGATAATAATAATAATATTAATATTAATAATGAGCAGAGAAATATTACTGTGTATAATAATAATAATAATAATAATAATAATAATAATAATAATAATAATAATAATAATAATAATAATAATAATAATAATAATAATAATAATAATAATCATTATTATTATTATTATTATTATTATTATTATTATTATTATTATTATTATTATTATTATTATTATTATTTAGTAGTAGTAGTAGCAGTATTATAGGCTTTCTCAAGCTAGTGCCGCGTCCAACGTGACGCCCATTGAAAAAGCATGCGCCGCTAATCGCTAGGCTGCTCGGCTCCTGGGGGCGGTAGATGCTAGTCGGAACAGCCCGTTTTCTTCGTCTCTTCTGTTGCTTTGTCCCTTGCGGAGCCACCGTACCGAGCAAACCCAAATGGGCGGCATGAGCTACTTGTCCCAGCCCCATCAGGGCGAGGAACAGCCACCCTCCGTCTCTCCACGAGGCAGCGGAGGGGGCTCAGCTACAGAGCCAGTAGCAGGCCTGTGCATTTTCATTTCATTCTTCCTACAGTCGCAACAGGCAGCGGAGATAGTTCAGCTACAGAGCTAGTAGCTGGCCCTACATTTTCTTTTCCTTCTTCGCACAGTTGCAACAGCACGTGGAATCCACTGAGGCACGTGACTGGAAGCTGAGAACCGAAACCGGAAGTTGGCTGGCGGCCATCTTGGCTCCCAATTACACACTTAATTGGCTAAACTTACCTAATTAATTTACATCAACCAATCTGTCATTTGCATACCTTTGCTCGGAGCTCTATCCGATGGTACCATTCTGTTTTCCGATATACCAACTAGTTACTCTTTTACAGCTCCGAAAAGGCTCGCTCATGTGAAACCCGTCTACATAGCTCTACAATGCATATGCATTAATAGGTTGAAAGGGCTTCAGACCCATTAATGGTAAAATGATTACTGGGTAATGGGACTTGTTAGTTATTGGCCAATGGCCTACTTATAATCGAATCCCGGCCTCGGCAGCAGCTTTTCGATGGAGGCGAAAAGCAAGGTGCCCGTGTGCTGTGCGATGTCAGTACACGTTAAGGAACCCCAGGTGGTCGAAATTTCCGGAGTCCTCTACTACGGCGTCTCTCATAGCCTGAGTTGCTTTGGGACGTTAAACCTCACAAACCAAACCAAACCAAACCAGTGAGAATAAGGAGTGGCTTGACCCAACAATGTGACTCCCTTTCAGATAAATCGTGTTACGTAACCCCTTCAAGTCGTTTAGTTGTTCGTGATGTGGGTCACGTGACCTTGCCTTGACACATCATTTCATGCAGACGGCAAGAGGTGTCGGATACTGTAACCTGGCATTGACAGCTCACTCTCCAGAAATCAAAATTTCGGCCAAAACCCGGTATTTTTCCAGCTCTGTATACGGTTGGCTGCACGCCCATCCAAGCAAGCACAAGGTTAAATCATTGAGACACACGCATACACGTGCAAAAACAAATACAATAAAAGACAAAGGCATGCCACTAGCGGCATCCCCGAGGAGTAACAATTTGTGCAGAGAAGCGGCTTCAGAATCTCGCAACTCCGCGGTGAAAGGCCATCCCCCGCTTATAAGTGGGGGCGGCGCCGGGCGTGACAAGCACAGTCCGGTAATGATCCTTCCGCAGGTTCACCTACGGAAACCTTGTTACGACTTTTACTTCCTCTAAATGATCAAGTTTGGTCATCTTTCCAACAGACCGGCGCAACCGAAAGGCCGCGCCGGACATCGGTCCGAAGACCTCACTAAATCATTCAATCGGTAGTAGCGACGGGCGGTGTGTACAAAGGGCAGGGACGTAATCAACGCGAGCTTATGACTCGCGCTTACTGGGAATTCCTCGTTCAAGGGGAACAATTGCAAGCCCCTATCCCAATCACGAAAGAAGTTCCACGGGTTACCCAGTCTTTTCAGACAGGGATAAAGCGGCTTCAGAATCTCGCAACTCCGCGGTGAAAGGCCATCCCCCGCTTATAAGTGGGGGCGGCGCCGGGCGTGACAAGCACAGTCCGGTAATGATCCTTCCGCAGGTTCACCTACGGAAACCTTGTTACGACTTTTACTTCCTCTAAATGATCAAGTTTGGTCATCTTTCCAACAGACCGGCGCAACCGAAAGGCCGCGCCGGACATCGGTCCGAAGACCTCACTAAATCATTCAATCGGTAGTAGCGACGGGCGGTGTGTACAAAGGGCAGGGACGTAATCAACGCGAGCTTATGACTCGCGCTTACTGGGAATTCCTCGTTCAAGGGGAACAATTGCAAGCCCCCAAGGACGATGTCGTGTCGCCGCACGGAGACAACGTCGCCGCGTTCGCTCTGAGACGTGCGTGTGTGAACGCCTCGTCGTCGTCTTTTACATCGTCGTCCTCATTAGCGCCTTGCTTTTCTTTTCTCCTGGCGCGCCTCTCTCCGCCACCACAACGATTCCGGAAACGGAGCGCACAGACAGCGTGGCTCGTCTTCGGCGCCCGACCCTCCTCCTCTGACCGTAACCCTCACCCTTGCTTTCAGTGAACAAAGCAGCAAACAGCTAACGAACGACGGAGGCACGGAGACCTGCCAGAAGAAAGTGTGCGTCCCGGGGTCAACACCCACGAGACAGACTTGGCGCTCTTTTGCATGCTTCGCGGTCTCCTTTCGCGTGAAAAGTGCTGAGGGGAAGGGGGGAAGGGTGCTAGGAAGACAGCACACTCCAGAATTCGTGCCCACGTACAGCGCGAAAAGAAATTCGACGCTTTCTAAGCAGCGCACGTCGGGGGTGTCGCCATATTCGCGGTCAGGTGTTGCGTTGGATCACTGCAGTGTGCTGAAGGTGGGTGGCATCGGCTACAACGCCTCGTAAGTGCATGTTGCGAGAACGAGCGGTGAAAGAAAACAAAACAAAAGCTTCAGTACTTGTCCTGTGATCAGTACTGCAAGAACATCGTACATGGCATCGCGCAGTGCAGCCCATAATTATGAGCCGTCATTATCGTTCCCTTTCCAGTCATCAGTAAAATTGAGTTGGTTATCAATGAGTTGTGCTCAATATTGAGGTGGAATTATAGGGAAAGAAAAGTAGGGGTAAATTTTTCGCTTCCGTTAGACCGTGATTTAATGTATGAAGGCGGAACTAAAAAATAAAGGGAAAAGAAAGGCGCCGGAGGGGACGGCTCACGAATATTTTCGGTCGCCCGAGGTTCTTCGAATGTGTGAAATCATTTCAAATCATTCTTTGGGAAGGTGTTTCACGAACCAGAGAGATGTCGGTTATGAGGGACGCTGTACTGTTGTGCTCCGGTAATGTCAACCACATGTCCGTATTTATCGTGCTCTGACATCGCAGTATGCATATATATATAATGTAGGCGCTTCGTATTTCGCTTACACTGAAACGCGGTCGCTCCGGCTGGGATCGCACCGTGGTGGCGCATTGGTGAAGATGCCCGACTACTGTGCCTGAGCACCTGTATTCGAACCCGACCGCCGGCGGTTGCGTTCCTACGGAGGGCGAAACAGAGAGGCTGGTTGGTTGGTTTGTGGGGCCCCAAAACGACTCAGGCTATGAGAGACGCCATAGTGGAAGACTCCGGAAATTTCGACCACCTGGGGTTTTTTAACGTGCACTGACATCGCTCAGCACACGGGCACCTTGCTTTTCGCCTCCATCGAAAAGCGGCCGCCGAGGCCGGTATTTGATCCCGCGTCCCTGAAAACAGTAGTCGAGCGCCGTAACCACTGCGCCACCCCGGCGGGGCCGAAACAGAGGCGTCTGCGTGTACGTTAAACGTAACAATCTAAACCAAACCAAACGTCCCAAAACGTCTAAGACTATCAAAGACGCCACAGTGGAGGATTCTGGAAATTTCGACCACCTGGGGTTCTTTAACGTGCACTGACATCGCTCAGCACATGGACGCAGCTCCGTTTCGCCTTTATCGAAACGTGGCCGCCGGCAGTCGAATCCGGGTACTTCGGCACAGCAATCGTGCATCTCGGGTCGCGGCGGAGTCTTTAAACCCTACAAACCAAACCAAACCAAACGAATCAGGTTCTTTGTGCGTTTTATTGTTACAAACCAAACCAAACCAAACGAATCAGGTTCTTCGTGCGTTTTATTGTTTATAGTGACGAGTAAGCCAGCATTGAAATTAGAAAACCATGCGGACTTTGGTGGGGCATGGTAAAAAATTTGTAATTCAATTTCTCTTTATGTATAGTTGTCCTTTCTGTTCCACCAAACCATTGATTGATTGAGTGATTAGAAGTTTATTTTCCATCGATTTAAGGGGCCCCTGCTCCTCGCTCCTGGCACGCTGGCCTGAGGAACGGGGGCAGGCACCTCCGCGACTGAAGACTGGCGAAAATCCAATGTTTTTTTGCGGCCTCAGCCGGCAGGCGGACGGCTCGTTGCTGGCCATTAGTGATCTCGCTTCGCAGCAAGGTCTCTGAGATTCTCTACATTGAATATTACCCCTAGCGCCCGGAGATCTAAGGAATTCCCGAACTATGTGGTCGAGGGTCCCTTATGTCGTCATAAGCAATGCTTAGGTAATGTGAAGTGTGCAAACCTGCAAACCCGCGTCCTCCTCCAACCTGACCAAATATTGGGTATGTGATTTTTAGTGAAGATGACGTTTAAAATATAGGTTTCCCACGAATGCATGAAAAAAAAAATAGCGAGCGGGGGGAGGGGGGGATGTTACACGAGTGAAACTTCTTTTAAGCATGAATTTGAATTATTTGCTAAGATTGTACGCAGTTTGGCTGTTAAGGAGACACTATTGTAATCGGACGAGCTGCGGAGACCGCCGCGTCGGATCTTAAGAACGACGGCAACGATCGAGACTGGAAGCAGGCAAAAGAAAGAGCGCAAAAAAACCTGGGAAGCTTAGCTTTCACGCATTTCTGTACTGCACACATAGTCCTGTCCATAGTAATCGATGTGGCGGTGTCCCACGACTTGTTTATGAAAGGGTCTATAGCGACAAAGTAGCAACGCAACCTTTCTTCCTAACAGCAAGCATTCTTTATTTTTAATGCTATGCCAGCCATACATGATTATATAAACGCAACACAAGATGTTTTTACTTTTCACCGTTATACAGCAGAAGAACCGAAAACTGAGCGAGTTAGTACATACTGAATAACTAAAAAACAGCGCCGTGACGACGGACATGAGGACACGTGCTTGTCTCTCTTCTCTCGTGTCCTCGTGTCCGTCGTCATGGCGCTGTTCTTTAGTTATTCATTGTTATTACTACCTACTTTAAGAAAGAAATACAAATCTTCCCAGAACCACATCGATCTCTAGTAAAACACAACAAGTCACCTGGCGGCAGCTTCAAACAGACACTTTCTTTAATCCGTACATGTACTCCATATGGTTCCCAGAGCAGTTCAACCCTGTCTGTTCTCTCTGTGGACATCAAAAGGCATCCTATGCTCATGTAATCAAGACAAGCCATCACAGAGTCTGCAGCTCTCTACCCAATCTCAGTGGGAGGCCGCGCTGCTCTGCTCCGACCCGGAGGTTCAACTCCGAGTCACGGAGCGGGCCGAAGAGGTCGCCGAACGACATCGTCGGTCGGCCACCTGGCGTCCGGCCTAGAAGAGGAGCCCACCGCGGGGACGGGAACGTCAACCCACCCCGCGCCTACGACCTCTTCTTTAATAAAGTCTACCTCCTCCTCCTCCCATTCTGATCATCAGCCCGCTGCGGTGATGCATTGATTAGGGCACTCGACTGCTGTACCCAAGGATGCGGGATCGAATCCCGGCCTCGGCGTCCGCTTTTCGATGGAGGCGAAAAGCAAGGCGCCCGTTTGTTGTGCGACGTCACTGCACGTTAAAAATCCCCATGTGGTTGAAATATCCGGAGCCCTCCACTACGGTGTCCTTCATAGCCTGAGTAACGTTAGGACTTTATACCTCATAAATCAAACCAAACCAAACGAAACCATTTTGATCACTGCGCGCTGAAGTCGTCATAGTACGTTTGGCCAATGCATTTCTGACGCTGTTTGCCTGAACACATATGCATGCGACTTTCTTTGAAGTAGTTCTGGGTTTACCAATTTTCGGAGCTTGCCACACGAGTGCAGAGGATACAGGCGCGGATACTGTTTTTGCGAATAGATGAATTATGCACAGGGTGTCCTCTCGTGTGGGTGCGTTATGCAATTCTGCTCTGCGGCTCCCAAGCATCTTCCGTGTGGGCTCGTTTGTTAAAATGCGTCGCGTTACGACACGGCCACAGCTTTTTGACAGCCGCGTACAGAGCAGTTAGTGCGGTTATGCGGCGGTTAAACTGAATTCGCGTTGCTATAACGAACAAACAAAAAACTACAGCCCAACAATCCACCACATTGCTTTCTCGACGAAGAGAGGCGGCGAAGTCCTCTTGACAGGTCTCGCAGCACTGCGGAGGTGGTTTCTTTTAAGTGAGACGGGGCAGAAGAATGTTCTTTTGCGCGTGAGCGTGCAATGTGAAGCGATGCCTGCCGGAGGCGCGTGTCACTTTGCATCTGTGACACGTGTTGCTTGAGCACTTGGAAAGAAGTGCTGCGATCTTGTTTTGTTTTTCTCGCAGATTCAGCTGCGAAGGGGTCAGGGAGGCGGCCACGCGTGGCTCGCGGGCGTCCTTGTCGCTTGGAAGAGAAGCCGGGCGTTTTTAGACGGCCAGGCGCCGGCTGATAAGGCCTGTCAGGTGGAGCCGTGAGCGTAGCGCCCGTGCCTACGCCCGGCCTTGCACAATGAAAGCAGCCCCTGGGAAATCCTCGCTGAATTCCTCCCAAAGGGCAAGGCTTAGTTTTGTAGCTGCTGTGCACGAACTTGGATACATTCTTATTTCAAAAACCATCGCCAGTACAGGCGGGCGTCTGGAAATGAGATGACATAGCTGGCCAAACACTCAGAAATAATTCATATTGGGAATAAGCGATATTTTTGTCGCCTATTGAGCATATCGGAATGCAACCTCCATGGCAAATGATCAATACCTGTTTGTAGTTCATGCTTGCGTTTTCAGATGAAAAAGAAGTTCACTTCTCGGGAATTTAATTCAACTGCTGCTTTATGCGTTGAAAAACACAGCCTAATGCACTACCACAGAAAACATATTCTTTTTTTTTTTTTTTTTTTTGCTAACAAGGCCTTCTCTTCAGCCGTTTATATTTGACAAGAGAGGGCTGCAACTGAGGCGTCTCATACAGGTTGGCAAGCTTTCAGAGATGTCGAAGTGTCCTAACCCAATAAAACCGGCTTCGGGCTATTGAGAGTTGCATGACCGAAATACTTTTTTTCGGTTCTTTAAAGTCTTTAAAGTTGAAAAGCTGACGTTCTTTAAAGAACGTCAGCTTCTTCAGCAGTAGTAGTTGGTGCATAGAATTGGATAACTGTTATGTTGAAAGGGTGACCTTGGATCCGAAGTGAAATCATTCGGTCGTTTTTGGGGTTGTACCCTGGCACTGCTTTGCCCATTCTTCTGTTTACTATGAGAGCGCCCCCATTCCTTCTCCTGGATTCGTGCCCACAATAAAAGACATAATGGTCCCCTGAATTAAATTCTCCCATTCCGGTCCACTTGCGCTCGCTGATACCCAAGATATCAATGTTTAATCTGTCCATTTCTCGCTTGACGACATCCAGTTTACCTTGCGTCATAGATCTTACATTTCATGTTGCTATGTGATATATCTCCTCGCAACATCGGACTTTCCGGTCGCTTCCCGACACATCCACACCTGAGCGTCCTCTTGGCTTTACCCCAGCCGCTTCATTCGTCCTTGAGCTACTAGGAATCGCCCTTTGTTCATCCTCAGTAACATGTGGGACGCCTTCCAACCTAGGGGGCTCATCTTCCGGCGCCATATCATTAATGGTATTGTGACTGGCCATAGGGTTTTCTTGGCAGGAAATACTGGAGTGGGTTGCCATTCCCTTCTCCAGTGAATCACATTTTGTCTCTGCCATGACCTGTCTATCTTGGGTGGCCCTACACAGCAGAGCTCACGACTTCATTGAGTTTCGCAAGCCCCTCCGCCACGACAAGGCAGTGATCCATGAAGGCAGTGATCCAAGGCAGTGATCCATGAAAAGAACAGAAATGGCAATATATGTGACCACGTTGTTTCCATCACGCTACGATTTACGCTGCCCTATTTACAGACCTCCAAAAATGCTGTCACGTGAGCAGCTGTTGTTTGAAATCATTTGCCAAATTCCTACAATCAGTTTCATCGTAGAGAGCACGGCCCAGAAAAGCGGCAAGATTGCGAGATCTCCAAGTGAGCGGCGTTCGTCTATACAGGACGGCCACATCATGACTCTCCAGACGTCGGTCTGCCCGGTGAACAATTTGGTGCTTAATTTTTTTGACTCTCTACTGTATTGTTTAGTGTTGTAAAACATCTGCGTTTATTGAAAGTCACTTTAGTTGCATGCTTTGCATTGCCTTACTGTAAACCCCTTGTCTGCGTGTTAGTATTCCTTTGTACCGTCTCTTGCTGTATAAAGTTTGTTTTGTTTGTTACTTCTGACTCCAACCCTCACTCTGGCTTGAACCAGCAAAAGCTGGGCGCCAAACTTCCACCCTCTTCTGTGAATACACGTAGTTGACTTTCGGTTGAGTTTGCCACGCATGTCGAAGACATCTTTGAGACCGCAACAGCTGCTCCCCCTCACTCTAAGGGTGTCTGGGAGTGTGCGCACCAATAGTGGCGCATAGTTAATAAATTAAAATTATTGACGGGTGACAGCTCTTACAGTTCGCAGGCTCAGCCAACGTTTCGACAAGAGGACTAATCTTCTTCTGGGCACCCCAATACCACTAGGCTCAAAATTTTGTTATCTTCTTTCAAACTGGCACCAACCGTAGGGCCAACCACAAACCTTATCGACATCCTTTTATATGAGTAGTGGTAAGCACCGCCTTGTCTAGACAAAATTAACTTGAGTTACTTTGTTGTTTGCATCGTACTTATTTGCTTTTCCTTTCCTTTCAATCATGTTCTGCATGGTGCAACCCATTTCAATTTCCTATGTTCTCTGCGATATTATTTCGATTTCTGCGAAGGCCAGTGCAAATCTTCACTATGCTTTCACGCTACCAGCGCAGTCAAAAAGTTTAAAGAAGTTAGCACACACTTTCTTAGCGCTCTCTCGTGGCTCTCGATGCGGTATCGCCCAAGCGATAACGCGACGCCGAGGGGTCGATGTTCAATTGTTGTTGCGTAACGCGGACGCTCCCGGCAGTAATCCAAGCATGGCGGTGGGCTCATGTACTTTGAGCGTGAAGTACGCGGGGGGCGTACCGTTCGCCTTTTCTTTAATCGGCCCAGACTATGCGCGACGCTGCGGGCGCCTTAAGAAAGCGATGCGCGCGTGCTACCGCATCGTCGCGTGCGGCAACCGTAACCTTGTGGCGCTCTGTGCAACAAGATCGCAACCGACGCCGATGTCAGTGAGCGCTTGGGTGCACCTTTTTCTCAATTTTCTTTCATCATATCTTCTTGGTGTTCCTACCCCTCCAACGTGTTATCTTTTTTAGTTTCTTTGTTCGGCACCCTGGAAATGGGGTTGTCTCGTATGTAAAGGGCACTCTTGCCGCCTGAGCGAACGGTACGGACATCATTTTTTTTCTTGGGTATTCTTTACTGAAATTGTGCGCAAGGCATTAGTGAACACGGAACAACTACGTCATAGCATGTCACCCCGCCAATGTTCGTTAACTCAGGTAGTTTTGCTTTAGGTTTCAGCAGCCCAGTAGTTATTACTTCACACGCAGGGTTGAAGCATAACGCCTCCTCGGCAGCATTTATGGCACCATAAAACTGCCCGGCTCCTGAAATTTTGCGATGTGCTAGTGCTAAGATCCTAACTCGGGAATTTTGCCGATGTCTGTTAGTCCTGTTCTCACGAGCATGGCAGATGGTAGAGATTACTGCAAATTAAAAAGCTATGCACCAACATAAGAATAAAACATTTACATATTTTGTTTTGTAAAAGAAGGGAGCTATTTCAAATAAAACACTCTTAATTCCTTTTTTAAAATTTTGCAGCATTTTGTTTTGCCCTCTCTTGATGTTGCATCGGCCTTGGCGGGGATTTGCAGACCTTGTTAGGTCTCCCATTTGCATGCGTGATCTGCTTTACTTGTGCACATTGGTCACTTGTATAAGTTGACTGGTGCTGGCTTTGTTGTACATTTTGTTGGTAAGCTTTATCATTGTATTTGGGGACTTTATATAATAAAGCACGAATATTTTCGAGCTATACTTGTTCGACACTCTATCGGGAATTGTGCGGTTACACAGCGCTTTACAAGTCATGCTGTACAAGCATCCATCCATCCATCCATCCATCCATCCATCCATCCATCCATCCATCCATCCATCCATCCATCCATCCATCCATCCATCCATCCATCCATCCATCCATCCATCCATCCATCCATCCATCCATCCATCCATCCATCCATCCATCCATCCATCCATCCATCCATCCATCCATCCATCCATCCATCCGTCCATCCGTCCATCCGTCCATCCGTCCATCCGTCCATCCATCGGTCCGTCCGTCCGTCCGTCCGTCCGTCCGTCCGTCCGTCCGTCCGTCCGTCCGTCCGTCCGTCCATCCATCCATCCATCCATCCATCCATCCATCCATCCATCCATCCATCCATCCATCCATCCATCCATCCATCCATCCATCCATCCATCCATCCATCCATCCATCCATCCATCCATCCATCCATCCATCCATTCATCCATCCATCCATCCATCCATCCATCCATCCATCCATCCATCCATCCATCCATCCCGTCCGTCCGTCCGTCCGATGCGCGCTCTCCCCTCCGCCGCTTTGCAGGGTACATGAAGACAACTGTGTCGTTTGCTACGACGTCCGCCATTACGATTCCCGCTCCAATGGCAGCCATGGGCAGCGGAGGGGAGTACGTGCATCGAGGTACTCTGCCAACGGACATTGGGCAGCGATATCTGGATATCATACTGATAAAACGTGTGCATCTTTGGCGATATGGCGAAAAGACAAATTTTTTGAATCAGCAGTGGGAAGGTCTTAGATTAATATTCAGTAATCTTAGTTTTTGAAAGCGCAGTTTTCGACCGGACTTCGTGAAGCAGGAAACTAGCATGGAAGCCAGCCGCGCATTGATCTTAACAGAAGGTTTTGTTGGGATAGTTGGTAACAGTTCATCTTGGCTGAATGCACGAAACACACAGACACGAGTCCTGTTCTCGTTCGTTCTCTCTGTGTGCTTCCCGCATTTAAACAAAGCATTAAAAAGCGTAAAGACCATTTGGCTTCAGGCTGAAAGACGAGTTTCATAACGAACCGCGTTTCACCACGAGGCAAAAAAAAAAAAAATAACTTTCATCGCACACCCTACTATAAAATATCGTTTTCGCATCAGTCATCCACTAGCTTATTTACTGAATGCTACGAGTAGAAGACAATGGTCGTGGCAGTAACATAATTAGTCTTTGGCGGGGTTTAATGGGCCATGTGTAAGTGCAGTCCTAGCGGTACTGAATGGTTCTTTTAAGGGTCACGCAAACTGTAGTGAAGATATTTATTTATTTATGTAATAATTTATTTATTCACGTATTTACCCTCATGGCCTTTCGGTGTTACAGAGGGGATGCGTACGTGGGATCGACATCAAAGACTTTTGCGAGACACGAACAAAAAATACGTGCCTTTCAAACGTGAAATAAATACATAAAAACACAACAAAGAAAAGAAAAAGAGGCCGGGCCATACAGAAGCGAGATATTTCATCGCATTTTTGAATGTCGTGGGATCATCGATGCAGGCATTGGAAGGGGCAGGCGGTTCCATTCCCTTGCAGTTCTTGGCAGGAAAGAATAAAAAAAAAATATTTGTACGACAGAATGGGGCATGAACATAATGTGTATGATCGACGCATGCTGACAAGTAAGTAGTTTCAGAATGAAGTTCACGTTTTAGTAATGGGTTAGTGAAATGAATGTTATGAAATAGGCACAAACGGGAGAATTTTCTTCGAACGTTTAGATTTAGAAGACCAAGTTGTGACTTGATTAACGAAACACTCGCGGTACGGGCATAATTAGAAAGAATGAAATGCGTTGATGAATTTTGAACTGCTTAGGTCGAATTAAAGTTTGATACAAGGCCAGTTTGAGATGTTTTGGGGCTTGTGAAAAATTTCTACGGAGGTAACCTAACGTGCAACTGGCATTGTTAGTAATATATTTTACATGAGCATGCCATGAGAAGTTATTTTTATTTATTTATTTCCAAATACTGCAGACAGCAGCGCTGCCTTATGTGGACTCCAAGATATTTGTAGCAAGTAACCTTTTCAAGGGATACTTTATGTATTGTGTAGCGGAAGGGTAGAGGCGTGTTAGTACTACGAGAGATTGTCATATGTTTACATTTGCTAGCATTTAGGGTCATAAGCCAATTGTTACACCAACTAGAGATTGCGTCAAGATTGGACTGCAGGAGCAAATTGTCATGAGGGTTAGTTATTTACACGATAAAGAACACAGACATCGGCGTAAAACCTGATGGGTGAGGAAAAAGAGTCAGGCTGGTCATTAATATATATTAGGAATAATAAAGGGGCTAAAGCGGAGCCTTATGGAACACCAGATTTTACAGGAGCAGTAGATGATACAAAGGTATTAGCTGTTACAAATTGAGAGCGGTTAATGAGGAAATACTCAATCTATTGTATAATGCTGGGATCAATGTAAAAGATGCGTAATTTTAGAATGAGTAACTTATGAGGAACTTTATCGAAGGCTTTTGCGAATTCGAGGAATGTGCAGTCTACTGTTAAACCAGAGAAGAAGCTATGCTGTTAGTAAGAGTTAATAGCTGTATTTTACATGAGTAGTGTTTGCGAAAGACATGCTGGGAGGGACTAAAAAATGAATTTGATTCGAGGAAGGCTATGAGGTTGGAATATATTATGTGCTCTAATAATTTACAAAGGATACTAGTTAATGCGATTGGTCTATAGTTAAGGGGAAAATGAGCGTTACCTGACTTGAAAAGCGGTACTACCTTGCCCACCTTCCACTCCTGTGGTAGTGCGCTGCGCTGTAAAGACTGCATAAAAGGGTTTGACAAACTGATTGATGAATATACTTCAGTGTTTTTCAAAAATCTCAAATTAATTTTATCGACACTACCGGACGACAAAATTTCCAAACCTTGTAATAACTTCGTGACACCATCTGAATCTATGACGATAGAGTCCATCTGGAAGAATGAGCGAGGGCATAGTACGAGTACTAAAGTAGTAGTGGCATCTTAGAAAGACCCAGTAAAAGTATCAGTCAATACGTTACAGCATTGATTATTGGGGATGACTAGACCGGTGTCGTCAACAAGCGATATGGTGTGGCTCTTGAGCGGATTGATCACGGTCCAAAATTTAGAGGGGTTGCTTGAAAGGGAAGTGTATTCGCGAGGAATGCTTAAAGGCATTATGATACTTCGAAATGACGTCATGTTATGCAAGCCAGTTTCGTGGCCTGCTGGGCTGTTTGGCTTTACGGAACAGCCTTTTTTTCTTGTTAAACAGCCTCTTCAGCGCTGTTGTGAACACAGGAGATCGCCTTTTCTTCGAAAGTGTATGTAATGGCACATACTTGTTCATTAATGCTATAACTTTGTCCTTGAACAGAGTCCAATTTTCTTCCACTGAACGATCGAAGAAATCTGGTATGTATGTGTCAACACAGATGTCTAACCCTTAATAATTTACACTATAATTGGCTTTGCCATAGCTTCTGATTATTTTAGATGCACAAGTTGGGCGTAGTATGCTGTTAGCTGTCATTAAAAAGTGGAAAAATCCGTGGTCACTCAAGCCTGAAAAAAACGTCATCGAGTGCACGAGTTCGGGGGCAGTTGCTAAAATTAGGTCAAGTAGATTGGCTGAATCTGGACCAGTTCGGTAGGCTGCAATACAATTTGCGTTATGCCAAAGTCAAGGAATCGATTCACAAAATATTTACTCCCGATGTATGCGCCTTTAACTATCGGGGTAGGCTATGATCAATCAATTTTCGGTAGATTAAAGTCGCCAAGCAATAACAGTGGACAGCGGGGAAAACGCAGACCTAAGTTATTTAAAATATCATGCATCAGGTCACAAACGTCTGAAGACACAGCAGAACAGCATACTCTGGTGACCTGGGAAAACACGAACACAATCAATTTCTAAAGGAGAGTCAATTACAATGGCGCTAGACACTAGTTCGGAGTTTACGGCGATAAGCACACCGCCCCCACATTTGTCTTCGCGGTCCCGGCGGTAAATACAATACTTATTTACACAGTCAAAATGCTCCGCACAATCTGTATGACCAGAAAGCCATGTTTCAGTGAAAAGAGGAACGTCAGCAGAGTATGAGTCAAGGACGGCAGATAATGCTACACGCTTGTTGACGATACTTCTGACGTTTGAGAATAAGAAAGAGTGGTCGCGTTCCACTACTTTCGGGGTACACGTTTTGTTAGGATAAGGACGTATTTGACGCTGTTGCGGAACCAGAGTTCATATGGGAAGTAACGGAGTCATTGCTCAAGGGCAGTTCCAAACGCTATCGGTAGCTGAATAGTACACATAACATTTACTGTTCATAAAAATTTTATTCTGGAGTATGGAAAATTTATATCCGCTGGCATTTGCAAAGATGTACAACTTTTTACGGGACGACCTCATCGCTTTGCAAAAGTCTTCGTTGATAGACACTTTACACTCTTTGAATTTTTTTTTTCAAAGCCAGAGTGCTATCCCTGAACTTAAATGATATGAATTTATAAATGAGACGTTATGAAATGATATGAATAGCAGCTTTTTTGTTTGGGGTTGCGTTACTTGCATTGTATGCCGATTTCTAAGCGAAATAATTGATTTTGGATAGCTTATTGATGTACTTCAGGCATGAGGTAGGTTGCAATCACACCTTACTTTTTTTATTTTCTCTCTTAGCTCTACTCGACACCATCGCACATTTCAAGCAATCTCCCATTCACGGCCCTTCTTTGCGATTTCTCGACATCGGCTGTGATAAAGACGGGATTGAGAGCGCTTGAAATTTAAACCATCTGAGGTTTTATCAACCTGCACTGATATTACATGCCACCTTTTTTTTTATGCCTCAGCAGTCGAGCGCCATATACCATATACATCCATATAGATCTGGTCTACATTTAATGCTTCATTGTAGTTTCAAATGTAAATTATACTTTTTTCTGCAATGGCTTAGATGAAATAAAATATATTTATGTTTATCTTGACTATATATAGTACGTTATTTCATTTTACCTTAAACATCGTTGTATTTTATGGACGTTTTCTTCTCAGCAAACTGTTTCCATAGTGGGCTTGGTGGCACTTTGATGGACCACCATGAGCAACACTTTCTTCTTCTTGTACAGATGCTGCTCGGACTGACACGTACCACTGGAAATTTCGACCCACCTTCAATAATACAGCACCATGCATCGGGAACGTTGGCGATCCTACGTCATCAAGAGCGACACCGCATGATGATTCGTACCCTGCTGACTTCCCCGTCCACGGAAAGAGCACCGGCGAAGATTACATCGCCTAACCTACACCGCCCCTTTGGTCAGGCAGTGACATCAGTGATGTCAGAGGAAGCGTATAAAAGGCCGCAGCAAGCAAGGATCCCCTGTAGTGGCTTGGTGGAACCTTGACGGACCACCATGAGCAACTACTTTCTTGTTTTGCAGGTTAGAAAGAAATTTCCTTTTGCTAAGTGTTAAAAAAGTATATCTTCTTAGTGATGTTGTTTTTGCAAGTCATTTCGATTAATCCGTCTGATGTTGTGGTTGACAAGTGGCGACATTAAGGAAAATCTAGGCCCAGATACACTGGGTAACATCTTGAAAGGCATTACGGAAGTAAAGTCATCACAGCGTGCTCTGGAAGAGGGATTGCAAGGCGTTCAATCCAGACTGGCTGAGATAGAAGCTACACTTGCATTCTTCAAGCACCAATAAAGACTAGAAAGATGCGAACAGCAGGTTGCCAAAGTGAACAAAAACGTGGGCAGGCTGAGCAAAAGAATGGATGATACGGAAAATAAAAGTCACAGGAATCACATTATTGTTTACGGTTTGGAAGACAAGAGCAATGAAAATAGTAAAGATCTGGAACAAGCAGTAGTTTCAGGTGTGTTTAGAGAGAAACTTGGTGTAGAAACCAGATTCGTTGAGCGTGTCCACCGTATAGGCAAAAAAAAAAAAAAAGAAGAAAATAGTATAAGACCAGTAATCATAAGGTTTTACGACTTCGCAGAAGAAATGACCATTCTTCGTAACTATAAGAAGCTTAAAAACAGCTCTATATCTATATCTGAAGACTTCTCGGCGTCGGTGCGTGACATACGCAGTAAACTTTGGCAGTCCTGTAAAACAGAACGAGACGAGGGTGCTACGCCAAGTTTGGCTTTTGAGACAAAGTTAAAATAAACAAACTGTATGTATGGGATGACGTAGAAAAATGCAGACTGCCTTTGGAGAATGTAGATCACGACGACGCCGAGAAGTTCAATGCTAGCAGCGCGTGACAGAAGGGCGTTGTGAACCCATTTTGTGTGCTATATGCTTTAACGCAAGGAGTATTGTTAACAAATCAGAAAAGCTAGAAGATATCATCCTAATTCACTCACCTGATGTAGTCGTCACAACTGAAACGTGGCTACACGCCTGCATTCATGACTCGGAAATACTTCCACCCTCTTACTTTCTCATTCGCTCTGACCGCGATGGTCGTGGGGGCGATGTCGCTATCGCAATAAAACATGGGTTATCTCTTCGCAAAGAGCCAGGAATTGCAGATCATGAAAGTGTGTGGTGCACGGTATACGTCAATGGGTCACCTGTACTGATAGGCGGTATTTATAGGAAGCCAAGCGCATCTGACGATTACATGACGAAAATACACGATTTTCTTTGCGGTAGGTTGAACGATCGTACCAAGCTAATTCTTACTGGTGGTTTTAATTTGCCTACTGTTGATTGGAGTACGTTGTTAATCGGTAGTCAAGATGTTAGTAGCTCTGACCTGCTCTTGAACATGACGTTTAGTTTTTCGTTATCTCAACTTGTCACAGATCCTACGCGCATTAAAGGGCAGGCACATTCAATATTGGACTTAGCTTTTATTTCCAACAACTTAACAGCCGATGTCAAGCTAGAAGAAGGCATATCGGATCATAAGCTGCTGATGATAAGTTTCTAGCGCGAATATTGATTTTAGAGGCGCGGCTCCCGAGTCGCGTCTAGCTGCTAAAGATTATAATAAAGCTGATGATGTTAGCATTATTGATTACCCTGAAAACTCTCTGGAAAATTTCTGTATTGAAACGCACGGTACAGTAAACGATCTATGGCTGAAACTAAAAGACACAATATCTCACTGTGAAAGAAAGTTCGTTCCCACCAGATTGAAACTTACAAAACGTACAAACCCATGGGTCACACGCAGCGTGATTCACCTAAAAAGGAAGCTACAAAGGTTGTGAAAGAAAAAACACAATCCTGAAAATATTCATCAGATTTCTGAGCAGCTGAGAGCTGCTATCCGACAGGCAAGAAACGTTTTATTTTCAACGACACTTGTAACTTTTATGTCACAGGCCCCACAAAAGTTTTGGCGCTACCTATCTAGGTCTGAAAACAAAGTGACACATATTGAGGATAATGAAGCTGTAATCGACGAGACACATACGTTCGCCAACACATTTAATAGATACTTTCAGTCCGTTTTTACACGCACTCCAGCAATCGCAGGATGTGAACCTCTGAGAGATCCTGCACTATCGATGCCTCCAGTAGTAATAACTCTACAAGGGATATTTAACTTGCTACTGCTACAACTCGACGCTAAAAATCGCCAGGTCCTGATGACATTTCAAATGCTTTCCTCCTCGTTACGCCGAGCAGTTAAGCCCTTTTCTTCACACAATTTTTGCAGCGTCACTCCAAACAGCCACGCTGCCAACCGACTGGCTTCGTGCAAAAGTTCTTCCGGTTCACAAAGGAGGCAACAAGCTACATGTTAACAATTACAGGCCAATTTCACTTACTAATTGCATCTGTAGAATAATCGAGCATAAAATATGCAAGACAGTTATCACTTACTTGGAGGACAACAATCTATTTTACTCCAAACAGCATGGTTTTCGCAAAGGTCTTTCTACGGTAACCCAACTTCTCGAAATAACGCTTGACTTTGCTACAGTGATTAACTCCAGACTTCAAGCTGACGCAATATTCATAGACCTCTCCAAGGCCTTTGACAGGGTGCCCCATTCGAGACTAATTAAAAGGCTAAAGGCTACGGGTATCGACACTGACATAATAGATTGGATAGCTGCGTATCTTTCAAACCGCACGCAGTGTGTTAAAATAGGTGAATGTGAATCTGAAGAATTAGATTCTTACTCCGGGGTTCCACAGGGGCCAGTGCTGGGCCCCATTCTCTTGTTAATATTTGTTAATGAAATTCACTCTCATGTCGAACCTAATATAATGGTAAGGATAGTTGCAGATGACACCACAGTGCACACCATATCAGACACGTCTCAGTCCTTCCTTAACTAACATTTCCAGGTGGTGCCAAGAATGGGGAATGGAAATAAGCATGAAAAAAAAAAAATCCGCTTCCATGAGCATAACCCGAAAACGGGTGCCCTTAATGTTTACTTGTGATATAATGGGAGTAAAAGTAGCAGAAGTCGACACAGTTAAATATTTAGGGATTACCATCACAAACACAATGAAATGGGATGTACGTATCAACGAAACGTGCACAAAAGCGTACAGACAGTTTGGATTCCTTCAGAGGAAACTTGCACGGGCGCCAGCTAAAGTAAAACTAGCAAGTTATAAGTCCCTCGTACGACCAATCCTTGAGTACGGCAGTATAATTTGGAATCCACATCAAGCATACCTTAACAATAAATTAGAAGCGAAGCAAAACAAAGCCCTTCGGTTTATTTTCTCGCAGTACTCGCGGCATGTCTCAGCAACCACTCTGCGCAACAGAGCAGACGTCCAAACTTTGAACAGGCGGCGACACATTGCCTCTTTAAAATGTTTTTACCTTCTCTATCATAACTGTGTTAATATCAACAAACAAGAATACTTAAAACCACCATACAAACATTCAGCCAGAACAAAACATGACAGGGCGATCAGGCCATTTATCACCAGCTGTAACACGTTTAAACATTCCCTCTTCCTGTCCGTCATAGAATTCTGGAATAATCTGCCACTCGACATTGTCTCCTCCATATCTGCAGATGCATTCAACACCAAGGTGGAAATATTTTTGCCCAGCAAACTGCAACAATGTGAGCAGAGGCATTTATGCGGGTGGCTCTAACAAATCATGGAGTGTGTTTCATGTGCATGCATCGTCGGTATTAAGCGAAGTACAGAATGTTCGTTTCTGTTCACTGTTTCTTGTTATTTCGTTATGATTTCTCTTTTTTGTTTGTCTTCTAGGTGTATTGTAAATTGTCTGCAAAATTGTGACCTTTTTACCCACTTCTGTATGGGCGTGTCAAAAGGCTTGCAGTATTAATAAATAAATAAAATATTCAGAATTTTATTTTGCTTTTTCTACCTTGCTCTAAATATGGACATTGGAATACCAGATATGCAATACCAGATTATTTGGCGCTTAACACCTTTCTTATTTTTTAAGCTTGTCATCACCATTAGGAATTTACTATTGCTAGGCATGAAAGCCTCGTCACTCATATCTTATCAGCTTTTAGGTAATTAATAGATCCTCGAGTGAGGGACGAAAAGCGAACGCGTAGACATTGCGTGATCACAAGGATCATATCCAATACACAGCTATATGACCTTTATACATAGCAGTGGCTACTAGTTCAGCGCATCACTAAATCAGTCGTGACGAGTCCGGACTTTACATGCTTGTCATAGCCACACATGCGTCATGCTTGGTCATGCGCCTCAGCTCAGGCCATACGCAAAGGTGATAGAATTCGCAGGTGACAAGGCCGTGCACTGATTGGCCGTCGGGTTGTGTGTAATCACGAGGTCACGTAACATAGCCGGGTTGCCAGGCGTTGCCAACTCGGGCTTCGCCTTTGAGATGTACGGAAGGGGGAGATTGAAATCTAGCCTTCCAGGATCCTCGGATCCCGTGTCGGACACGAATGTGCCCCTGGGCACATTTTACGAGCATTTATACCCATGTCGTCTGGTCATTTTAATAATGTGGTATACCTTGCGACTGTGTACCAGTCAGTATATGTTGGTTAACAGGAGTACAAATTCAAGATTACTGATTAAATGAATGTAGAAAATGGCATGTACACGAACCAGGAACCGAAGGAAGCAGACAGTCAACGCGGTCTTGGGTCATGCCCTTAAAGCATGACGAAGTGACACCCCTTCCCGCTTTTGATTTAAATTTTTTATTCGGGCGCGCTGCTTTTTATTGGAAAGCTATGAGAGAAAAATCCTCACAGGCCACATGAGCACGCGACGTACAGGAAAATAGACTGGGTGTTATGATCTATTTACACAACATAACAAATGATTAAATAAACCAAGTTTCTTTTCGAAGTGCGCAAGCGAATAGTGCAGGTCGCATAGACTGAGCTTGGAGTACAACTGTCACTGAACCAGATAAGTACCTTTGTTTATACATCATCCACTCCCCAGTGTAGATCAATCACTAACGATATCACTGCTGCGTAGAGATAAAACACCATGTCGACCATGCATATTGCGTGTATGAAAGCTGTTTGGCCAATTACTTTGAGTAATGTGAGTAACTACGGTTGTAGCGATGTCCATGAAAAAACTCAACGAAAAAAAAAAAAAACATGAAATCATTGCACAATCTTTCATCATCGTTTTCTTGTTTTGTTGATTGATCAAATGATTCAAATACAGAGGAAAACTGTTTTGTTCGTGTGAGTACTGCACCGCCGATATCTTCTCTTCCTGCGAGTTCCGTCGAGCAGCACAGTATATGCCTCCGTTTCGCTCGAAGCACGCCCGTACTGTTGCTATAGGCGCTTTCTGGCGCGTTTATTGTGTCTATATTGCTTCAGACTTTTGCCGTCCGCCGCTATGCTCCGGTTTCCCGTGCTCGCATCGCGCTGAAAGTCGCCCCTCTGTCGTCTCTGCGTCAACTGATCCGGCGGCTGCGCTCTGGAACAAATGGATCGCCTCCGTGCGCGCACAATGGACGAAAGAGTAGACGATGGGCATATGCAAAGGACACGTGAGCCATCGGTGCACACGGCACCATTCCTGTGTTCAAGGACGACTGGGACGGACTCATGCAGGCGTAGGCACGGAAGAAGGGCGGCTGTAGACAAGGTTAAAAATATTTTATTTAATAATTTAAAATTCCTCAAAGACATCTTGCAAGGCGTCGCAAGCAAAGGCCTCATTAGCCTTCTACTTGATTATACTCTCTGTGGTTTTAAACTCTGCCTCCAAAAGGTGGCACGTCTCGATTTATGACCAGGTCATGTAAACGCAGCTAATATCGAAGAATGCGCTTCCTCGACAGCGGATTGAAACAGTCAATTTTGGTCATCAGTTCAGTCGGAAAGTCATTCCAGTTGTACGCAACCTCTTAAAAAAATGCTGGAATGTTGTGGTTATAGATGCGCTATAGATAAACAGCATTGAGGCATAGTTAAGGAGGGAAATGTGACGTGTACGTGGGATGATTGGATTTGCTGCCAGGATGTTGAGAAAGGACTTGCGAAGTCAACAGATTCGTGCTGCGTCACTGCACGAGATGAGTGTAGAGAAATGTAAAAGAAATGTCAGTCCCTCGTATGAGAGGAGCAGTCAGCAGAGTTGAATATGCCCGCATGATTCTGAACTGAATCATCGTATCAGTCCGGTTTGTGTGATCGAGATCCCGCAGCATCTGCCATTGTGATTTTTCAAAGTTCTTCGTTTTGTAGTTTTTTTAAAGCATATACAGGTATCTTCGCGACGTCAAGTGTGCCAGCTATATTTGAAACCGTTGCTGGACAGAATGGCAGAAGTATTTTATTCGTGCCGAAATGAACCGCTCTTCGAGATATAAAAATGAATGCCGGAAAGTTCTATGGCGCAGGACCTAGGGATCTTGCAAACACACTAATGTTTTCTTCCCTCACGTGGAAAAATGTTTTACTAAAGGACATTGCACTTGAATATCCGCGAAAACAGACTTGCATGAAAAAAAAAAAAGATAATTTTTCTTAAATGTGTTTCCTAACGCTGAAATTCCGCGGGATGGTCGTTTTCTCCATGCGATGCTTTAATCCCTAAAGTTTCTGAGCCGTTAGTGTTGTTTTTGTGACGTAAATATACAAACACACACTTTCAAAATTTTATCCATATTAGATAACAATACAATTGTCTGAACAGGTCATAGTTACGGGTGCTTATGCCACTATTACTACATGTATTTGCATATACTACAACTAATAACTTGAGTTACAGCAGCCACTACTGCGATTTGCGGCGTCCCTCGAGATCGGGGGGACTGTATTTTGACCACGACGGCAGAATTTGTACGGAAACGTCCCTGTGCTGTGCGATGTTAGAGCTTGATGAATAAACGCAGCCGGTCGAAGTTATTCCGCCGATTAATTTGCATCGCAATGAAAACACTGAAGTGCTCCAACAATTCCTTCACTACAGTGTTCCAAAAAAGTGGAGCCCTGAAACCACAGCAAGCCAACATTATTATACCATGTCAATTACACCATATACCATTACACCATATACCATTATTTTGTTTTTGTAGCACCGCATCAATTCATCAATTTTTTTTTTGTTTTTTTTTTTGCTTTTTTGTGTGCCCTGATCACGTACCATTGATTCAGTTTATGTATCTTGTGCTTGTATTTCATCGTTCTCTACATCTTGTATGCCCCTCCTGCCTGGGCTTTTCGCCTGCAGTATCATATAAATAAATAAATTAAAAAAAAATACCATACCATACCATACCATACCATACCATACCATACCATACCATACCATACCATACCATACCATACCATACCATACCATACCATACCATACCATACCATCTGGAACAAATAATGAAGAACAATGTTCATATATGAAGGAGTACAACAAAACAGGAATAGTTTAACTTATGAGAGCCCTCATGGCTAGGGTATTTCGTCTAATTCCTTTAATATTGGCACTGCAGTTGGAACGCTGCCGTGTTTAAACAAAAAATAGGTCGTCAGTTTAATTTCTCAGCCACATAGGCATAAAGGCACAGAGAGAATTTCTCTTCCTTCTGTTAGCCAATTACTTTTTTTTTCAGTGGAAAAGTGTTATGAATATGTCAAACTGCGACGGCCTTCAGTAAAAGCAGTCCCCACATATAAATCAGCTCGTGTAAAGCCCTAGCTAAGCGTAAGTCTAAGATATTGAGCGGCAGAGGCCAATACTCGGCAGAAAGTGTAAGTAAAAGTTTATATAAAGGGAAAACGTTCAAATGATGAAAACGAAAACTTGAAAAGATGGAAATAAAAAGAAGCAACAAACATTGAAGAACAGTAGTGCCGATAATAGTAAAGTGCGCAGTTTGTAGATTCGTGTTAAGGAGTAGCAAACAGTGGCTAAGCCGTTGCATAAATGTTTGTTAAGTTTTCGACCGGTCGATTAAACACGTGTGCAGTGGAAGATATTCCACTACAGAATTTATATGTCGGAAATTTGGCTTTGTATAAAACCAAACAAGTGCACTGCCTGAAAAATATGCGTAAGGGTTCATCTGCAAATGACAATGCTGAAGGTCAACGTGGAACGCTCTCTGACTTGAGGGCGAATTTCATCGCCACGAAGTAACGGTGCGCACATCGAGGCACGCCGTAGTAGAACACTCTGGAATGAGTACTATCCCTCTCGTTTCTGAGGCAGTGCTCACAGGTGTTTTTGCGTTTATCCTCTCCCGGAGTGAGACACCTGAGGCCGAGACTGAGCTCGCAAACGCATACTCTACAGATGAAAGCCGCGAGACCCACGAAGTTATTAATTCAAAGCGTTGTATACTGTTACTGGCACCCTACGTGCGTCTGGACATCGACCCTGTGCACAAACCAGGGCCGGCTTGCACGATAAAGTCCGAGCTAAGTCCAGACTTAAATGGTGTCTTTAGAAAGACCAAGCTTATTTAAGACGGCTCGTGTTCCGAACGTCGAACGCTTCGGGTTCATGTTCACCAGAGTGGCTTCCCAGAACGGCCTCAGCAACCACTTGGGGCATATATCCTCGTAACACAATCTTAAGCCGCAAAAAGCAATGGCGCGGATTTTACACAACGCAAAATTGACGGAATGTGTACATATTAAAGCAGGGACAGTGCCAGCGCATCCCTGTATTTCCCTAATTTCTCTACTTAGACACCTGGCGTCCTTGTGTGTTAACCAAGACAGCACTAGAGTCGTAATCATACAAGCGACTTATTCAAGTCAGGACTGAAGCCCAGTCTTAACTCCAGTCTTAAGCGGCCATGCTAGTGGCCTATATCTTTAGACTCCAGTTAAGTCTGGACTTAGCTAAGACAGTCCTAAGATTGTTTTGTGCAAGCGGGCCCAGATGTCTTTGCCCTCGCCTGTCTCGCCTTTTTCCACCCAAAACAACGTGTACTCGTCCCAATCTGCGCCTTCTCGGCACGTCGTCCATTTTAGCGGCCTTGCTGGAGACAAATGCCCATACGAAAGCGAAGACCATGACATAAATTTGCACGGAGAGAACTGCGGCTAAAGTTTTTCCGACTGCCAGAGGACGCCGGTTAATGCTGATCAGTGCTGCTTAAGGCACGAATATAAGTATCTGCTTTTGAAAAGCGTTGTCTTCTTTAAAACTCTTCTAAGTGCACCGCAGTTGCTCTCACTACAGTTACTGTCGGTGCGTCGTCGTTGTTTCTTCTGTTGTCTGTGCCGTTGTTTACGCTTGCCAATGACATGTCTCCTATTTCCGCTGTACGCTTGCCTCCTGGGACACGGCGTCTTGGCGAGATTGCGCCAGTTTACAGCCGGCTGGGTACGTGTCTTTAGGGCAGAACGAGGGACGAGGCCAGCGGAAGAAATGCGCGAAGAACGCTGCAGCCCACGCAAGGAGGAATAAATAAACGAGATAAACATATTGACGCAAGTAGAAGAGTAAAGCGCACTGAAAGTGCGCGCTTGTTTGGGCAAAAAACTCGGCTAGCCAAAACAACTTGGCCTCAAGACGAGGTGAGTGCGCAAAAATCGCGCAGCTCGGTGCAATCACTTCATGTTACTCACGGAAATCAAGTGTCCCCTCCCTCAAGCAGTCCTTTCATCTCTCGACACTAGAGTCACGCCATGTCATTTCCCAGCTATGTTGATTCCGCATTTTTTATCATAATACAAAATCACGCCACTACTTTATAGCTGCCCCACCGAGAACGTCCGCCCGCCTCAGCCACGATATACCGATAGCACGTATAAACGGTCACACGTCTGCTTATAACAGCTCATTCTACCCCAATGCAATAGTACTCTGGAATTCGTTGCCTAAGGACATCGCTTCATGCACTGATCGTAAAACATTCGGCGGAAAATTAAAAGCTCATTTCATTTAGATATCGACTATTTTCTGTACTATACTTTTTCTTCTTATTTTAGTCTTGTGCTATAGCGCTGTATAATCCTTTGCTAAACTCTTACATGAATACCATAGTTCTCACGTGTGTTGCACTTTGTAGTTCCTTTTTTTTTTTTACTTTTCACTGTGTGCTTTATTTCCATTGTTTCCGTCATTTCCAAAACTATATATGCCCCCTCCCCTCCCCCTTTATGTAATGCCTTCGGGCCTATAAATGAAATGAAATGAAATGAAAACGGCTTAATCCCTGGCTAGTCTACGGTCAGAAAGTGCAAAACATCAGCATGCATACTATAGTTCTAGAAGCGAACACTTCAGCATAAATAGTGAAAAAAGATGCAGGGAAGAAATGTCCATTTAGAACTTTGCAACGGGGATCTCGTTAACTTAGATATATGCATACAAACAAGACAGAACTGCAAATAACACTGCGCGAGTGGTTATTTTTATTTCATTTTTCTTTGCATTGATATGGTCCTCTCCTCGCGTGCAGTTGTGAATATAGTTTCATTGCTGTTCAGTTCAGTTCCGTTCAGTCGTATCCGACTCTTGGTGACCCTATGAAACATGTCACGCCACGCTTTCCGGTCTCTCACTATCTTCCTAACATCACATAACTTCATCTGCAGTGCCTTGAGGATGCCATCTAACCATCGCGTTCGCTGCCTACCCCTTCTCCGGCAACCCTCAATCTTTCCAAACATCAAATCTTTCTCCAGCGACTCCTCTCTTCTCATCAGATGACCAAAGTAGCTGAGCTTCAACTTTAGAATTTGACCCTCCAATGAGCAGTCAGGGTTTATGGTCGACAATATCGACTGATTTGATCTTCTGGCCGTCCAAGGAACTCTCAAGACTCTTCGCCAGCACCACAATTCAAACGCGTCAATTCTTCGGCGGTCAGCCTTTTTCACAGTCCAACTCTCGCATCCATACATCACAACTGGAAAGACCATAGCACGAGTTATACGGATCTTGGTTGGCAGACTAATGTCTCTGCTCTTTACTAGACGGTCAAGGCTAACCATTGCTCTCTTTCCCAGAAGCAAGCGTCTCCTAATTTCATGGCTGCAGTCTCCTTCCGAGGTAATCTTGGAGCCCAAGAAGAGAAAATCTGTCACAGCTTCCACTTCTTGTCCATTGATGCTCCAGGACTTGATAGGGCAAGACGCCATGATCTTTGTCTTTTTAATGTTCAGTTTAAGCCCAAACTTCTCACTCTCTTCTTGTACGCGCATCAGAAGTCTCTTGAGTTCCACTTCACTTTCTGCCATTAAAGTGGTATCATCCGCATATCTAAGGTTGTTGATACGTTTTCCAGCAATCTTCACTCCAGCTGAAGACTCGTCCAGACCGGCCTTCCTCATGATGCACTCTGCATATAGGTTAAATAGGCAGGGCGACAGTATGCAGCCTTGCCTCACTCCTTTCTCGATCGGAAACCAATCAGTAAGACCATGCCCAGTTCTGACTGTGGCCTCTTGCCCTTCATACAGGTTCCTGAGGAGACAGATGAGCTGAATTGGAACTCCCATCTCTTGGAGAGCTTGCCACAATCTGCTGTGATCTACGCATTTCTCCATTATTATTTCTCCTGCCTTTATTCTGCCGTTCCTATCACTCTCGATGCCACCCCCTCTCCCCAGATTTTTCTTTTGGTTCCCGAAAAGGCAAGGAGTCCTCGCGAACCGGAAATGTGGTGTATCTTACTCGTGGATAGTTTTTTTTATTTTTTTTTTATTTTTGATCAAAACCACTACTAGTTCAGCGGAAAGTCCGCGCTCACGGGCAGAGTTTTGGGAATCCCAATTTCGGCCCGTTGATTTAAATCCTTCGGCGTCGCACGGGACCGGTTGGTACTACACCATGATCTACCGCCAACAATGAGACTCTGAACCGAAATGAAGCAAGAGATGCGATGCTCATGCTGGCCCAAGTTTACCTCTGGATGGGAGGTCATGGTAAAGCATTATTAACTACTGAGTTTCCGTTGGCGAAACTATTCAGGCAAAAGAATTGCGCTCCAGCATACATACATTTGGCATGTAAGATGGATCGCAGCGTCGTGCTCCCTCTCTCTGCTTCGTCTCATGTTAGCGCTGTTTTTCGCCACAGATCTCAGTCTCAGATACTTTATATTTCCCTCTTTTACTCCCACCTTGTTCCTTTCCCTCAGTCATTCCCTTTCTTAAAGATAAAAAACAAATGCACCAACCACACCTCGTCCTATTTCTCGACGAACACCGCCCTTATTCTTTCTCTTAACCTTGCCTTTCACCTTTTGATTGCACAAGGTTATCTATGTATACGTGGAAGGCGGCTAGTTGTAATAAGTTACCTTTTAGTGCAGTCTGATATTTGGAGCGAAAAAAAAAAAAAAAAGGACGCCCTCGACTTTTACTTCTTTGAGGCGACAACGTCGCACACCGCATGAGGTTGAACTTCAGTGACACTAGTCTCCAGTGCTTTGCATTCCAGCATAAAAAGCTCCCCTATAATGTATTATGCAGTTAAGAACGTAAAGTGCAGGCCGCGGCGTGTTCGTCGCGTTTCATTGCATGTGGGATGAGACGAGATTAGGAAACGGCATTGGAACCGCGCACAGCAACGAAGGCGAGAAAGGACTCGGAGACGGAGCTGGAGGCGAAGGGGGGGAGGGTGACCACCCGCGACGCGACGCGGCAATGCACGTGCGCTCGCGCACTGTCGCTAGCGTCGTCCGACGCGCGCTCTGCTCCCATTTCTCGTGGTGCGACTCTACATGCACGCGCCCTCGCCATACGCAGGGGTGTCTTTGCAATGCGGATTGGCCGGGTCGAGCGAGCGGCGCGGGTTGACACCACTGCGGCACGTTGCCATACAAGGCGCATATCGGCGCCCCATAGCTGTCGGTAGGGGGGACGGCGGCGCCGTACTTTTCTTTTTTTCTCTCCCACTCGTTTTGAATTGATACAATTCAGCTTTCACGAATGCCGCCGAGAGCAGTCTATTAAAGCTGCTCGCCATGATTACGTTTAGAGCACGGAAGGCCGAACGGAGTGGTAGAGTGGAGCGTCCCTTGTTTATTTGTGGAATCTTTGCAACAGCCTTGGAAGCAGACCACAGTGGCAGCAAAGTTTGAGAGCAAGACACTGAAAAAACCTTCATGACTTATCGCTCTTCTCCACTCCTAATCTGTGACGACTCTGTACTGCTGTATTTGCGAGTGAGTGGAATTCGACGTAATGCTGACGGCTGCAAACTGAATTTAGCGCTATTGTCAACTCCCGTTTCCTCCATGACAATCAAACCACAGGCCCGACGCGGTGGTTCAGAATAGTTACCGCGCTCGACTGCTGAACCCAAGGAAACAGGATAGAATTCCGATCGCAGGGACAGCTCTTCGACAGAGGCGAAAAGCAAGACGCATGCATACTCCGCGATCCGCCTCTCCTACACGTCTCTGTGCGGCAGCCTCTCGGCGAGCTACGTCCACAGTAGATAGTCGCATTCGGCCTGTCGCCTTCGCAGCCTCCGAGTCGCAGACAGTGCACGAGACGTCTCGCCTGGATCATCCATGACGACGGCTGTGGTTTAATTGCCCATAGCTATTGCGATCGCTTGGCACCGCCTAAAAGGCAGCAGAGGCTATCTGGACAGAGCGAGCGCCAGACAGCTTTAAGGGGTAAACGGGACTCTAGTAGGCAACATTGCCATGTTAAAACCCGTACGAGGTACTTGAAACCTCTTGAGGGCATAAGGTGAAATCCCTATCTTCGTGCTCGTTTGTCGCGTTTGAAATTATTTGCTGCATTGGACCTCGTTTGTTTCTCTTGCTCTCATTTGCTTCCGTTCTGATTCCGTTATTTCTATTTGAGCTTATTTGCTTTTTCTAGACGTCTTTTTTTTATATAATTCCACACCAATCAAGCGTTTTTACTCATTTTGTGAGATCTCACACTGACTCATGCCCTTAAACCGGATGTGACGTCGTCATTCAAGCTTCTTCGTTTTTGTCCCAAATTATACATCCTACGGTGACCTTAAATTATTTACTAATAATTACGTGTTTTTAATCTATTTCGACACAAATCCGGCGTTCTAGCCTAGTTTGGCGTTTTTGTACTTTTTCATCGTTTGAGCTATTTTCAGCCCCATCCAAATATATCGGCGTCCGGCGCTATTTCGACACAAATTTGACATTTCTGGCTCCAATTAATTACCTAATTAATTTACAGTAATCGAACTTTGTTTCTAGGTTCACTTTTTCCTCATCTGTCTCATACCGTCATATCATTCCTTTTCTCCTGTCTTTATTGTTCAAGCGCTAGCAGGGGTGGACACCTCGCGCGGACAGGCTTCCTGTGCACATCCATGAGCCTAGAAAACTTTTCATCTTAAAAATTGCGCCCATCGGTTATCGTTATATTTCTTTCTTTTTTTTTTGCCCTCTAGACGCAGCGCTGAAAGTGAAAACACATCCCCTCCAGGAAGGCTCTGCATGCTCTGTATACTTGTGTGCCTGTAAAAAGATCAGCGCCGATAGTCTTTTTGCTTGTCCTGTCGAGTGCTTGCTCTAGACCAGAGCTTGTCGACAGTTGGGCAGTTCTTGAAACACACCTCACACACGAGGGGCTGCTGAACCCGATCGTGTCGTCCTAAGAGACCGCGTGTCAGTGCCACGAAAACATGGCAGTCTGACACCCTAGACAAGCTTGACCCCAAGCATGTGCCAGCTTCAGCACTACAGACCCAACACCACGAATGCTCCTACTATCTTATGCGGAAACCTCTCCTCGTTTTGCCGACAGAGCCGCACTTCTTGACGGTCAGTTCGCCACACTGCCTTTTAGTTCACCGCAATATTTTGACTGTGCTCGCTGACAGAAAGCGCACAGGAGTGAAAAACGCATTCTCTGCCACGTTGTTTGAATCTGAGCCTTTCTCATGCCATAGAGGCACCTCCCGGAGAGAAAGGCAACCATCACCGCGCAATTAGGGCCGCTTTAATCGGTGGCGTCAGCTCAATGACGTCAGGCTTATTAAAGTGCGCCCTATGGAACATCCTCCTGCAGCTGATATTATGAAGCACAGTTATATAGAGGCGCCTGAACAGTACGCCCATTATACCTTTAGTTGGATTCTGAGTATCCCGTTTGATTCATCTATTATATTGACAGCCATGCAGACATCGCCTGCATTCATTTGCAAATGATATATGAATACGAAATAAAATCTCGTAGCATGAGCTCGTTTGCTTTGTGACGTAGACGCTGACAGGGTCAATCATTACAGCTTTCGCTTATTTGATTTTTATTTTTGCTTTTGATGAAGATCCCCTTTTCCTCTCCCCATTCGGCAGCAGAGCGCAATATGCGTGCGAACTCTTTCTTGGAGGCTAAGCTTTCGGTTAACTCAACAGTACAGAAGGCCCTGCTTGAGGGCCGCGCTTCAGCTCACGGATATCTTGTCTTTCTGTTCTAAATGTATAACCCAGACCAGGAGGAGTATTTTTCAACCATGAAGTTTGTGAGACAGCTGTGCTGTCTTCCTTTGTAGCCGTATGATTGTGCTTGGGCGGCTGCTAATGCATAACTGCTCCTTTATTACATGCATGCATCCACGCACACACAGAATTTATGAACTAGTTTAAAGTGGGGCCGTTGTAGACTCCTCCATCCTCCTTCAGTCGAGAAATCTCGCGCGAACAAATCGTAAAGCGCCATCATGAGTGTATTTTGTTTATTTATTTATTTAATTATTTATTTTGTAAGATGGGGGGGCTTATTTGATGGTACTCGGACTGGGAAGATCAGCGGCGAACACAGCGACAGCGAACACAGTCAGGTCCAACACGCGCAGCGATAACAATGCCACTGACTGAAATGTTCCCCACGTACTTCTTCCTCTCCCCAATTACCGGCGGGACGAAGAGGAGTCATCCTGGCGACTTACGGCGTGAGCAAGACGGCAGGGCCGTATTAGGGCGTAGATCACGAGACGGCGTAAGAGGTTCCACCACATAATTAACCGGAGAGGTGCGCTCCAGAACACGGTATGGGCCATGGTATTTAGCAAGAAATTTCGAGTACAGTCTATAGGATCATTGGAAGGTATCCACAGCCACACAAGAACGCCAGACGAGAAGTCCGGTGTCGAGTGTTGCTTGTCATGGTTGGATTTATGGCGGTACTGGGTGTTAGCCGTGAATGCGCGGGCAATTTGTCGACAGTCTTCCGCATGCTGGGCTGCTTGAGACGCAGGAGTATACTCTGATATGTCTGGCTGATACGGGAGTATGGTGTCGATTGTAGCAGAGGGGTGACGGCCGTACAGGAGAAGAAAAGGAGAGAAGCCAGTAGTATACTGCGTTGCGGTATTGTAAGCGTATAAGTGACATACGGAAGGACGAGGTCCTAATTTGAGTGGTTGGAGGAGACGTACATAGAGAGCATGTCGCCAAGGGTACGATTGAAACGCTCAGTGAGGCTATTAGTCTGGGGATGATAGGCGGAGGTGGTTCTATGAATAATGTTGCACTTGGTGAGCAAGGCTTTCACAACTTCACTAATGAAAACGCGTCCTCTGTCGCTGAGCAGCTCTCGAGGTGCGCCGTGACGAAGAACAAATCGCTGCAAAATGAAGGAAGCTACTTCTGACGCTGTGGCAGATGGAAGTGCGGCGGTTTCTGCATACCACGTCAGATGATCAACGGCTACGATAGCCCAGCGGTTGCCGGCTGCAGCGTAGGGAAGTGGCCCGTACAAATCAATGCCGATGAGCTCAACAGGGCGTGGTGGGTAGGGTAACGGCAGCAACTCTCCAGCAGAACATTGAGGAGATGGCTTGCGACGTTGACATGTGAGGCATGAGCGAACGTACAGTACGAAGGTGTACATGCCCCGCCAGTAGTAACGCACCCGGAGACGAGTGTATGTCTTGAAGACGCCCGCGTGACCGGATTGTGGGTCAGCGTGGAAATAGTCACAGATTTGCGAACGTAGCTGCTGGGAAATAACGAGCAACCACTTGCGGCCATATGCGCAGCAGTTGCGGCGGTACAGGAGGTTATCACGAATGGCGAAGTGGGAAGCATGGCGGTGGAGAGCATGCGATCGAGAAGCAGCAGTAGGATTGGAGATAAAATCGAGGAGAGAAGTTATCCAAGGATCTTTCCGCTGCGCTGACGGCATGTCATTGATGTGAAGCGATGGCGGAGAATCGTCGGAAGAGGAAAGGCTCACGATCTTAGCTCTAAGGGGGCAGCAGGAAAGGGCATCGGCGTCGTGATGTTTGCGGCCGGAGCGGTGAACAGCGCGGACATCATATTCCTGAAGGCGAAGAGCCCATCTTGCCAGTCTGCCGGACGGGTCTTTAAGTGAGGAAAGGCAGCAAAGCGCATGTGGGTCCGTCCCTACCTCAAAAGGGCGGCCATAGAGGTAAGCGCGGAATTTAGTAAGAGCCCAAATAATGGCTAAGCACTCTTTTTCAGTAACAGAGTAATTGGATTCAGCCTTCGTGATTGTATGGCTAGCATAGGCGACCACGTATTCAGCATAGCCTGATTTGCGCTGAGTGAGCACAGCGCCGAGACCAACACCGCTGGCGTCCGTGTGGACCTCGGTAGGCACTGTGGGTTCGAAGTGACGCAAGACAGGCGATGCCGTGAGGATGCGGCGCAAAGTATTAAAGGCATCTTCGCACGTTGGCGACCACAGCGAAAGGTCGGAACTGCCGGGCAGAAGTTCTGTCAAGGGAGCAGCGATGGAAGCAAAATTCTAATAAAGCGACGAAAGTAAGAGCACAGCGCGAGGAAGCTACGTAGATCTTCGATGGAAGTCGCTTTGGGAAAGGCTGCTACGGCACGAAGTTTGGCATGGATCTGGAGATACACCTTCTTTGGAGACAACGTGGCCGATAATGGTGAGCTGGCGGGCGGCAAAACGACTTTTTTTTTTTACCTCAAATTCAGCTGCAGTCCGGCATCAGAGAGGCAGGTCAAAACGTGCTTCAGACGGTAGAGGTGTGTGTCAAAGTCGGGAGAAAATACGACGATGTCGTCGAGGTAGCATAGGCATGTCTTCCACTTTAAGCCACGCAAAATGGTGTCCATCATCCGCTCAAATGTTGCAGGAGCATTACAAAGGCCACGCAGCATAACTGTAAATTCGTACAAGCCGTTGGGAGTTACAAAGGCGGTTTTGGGGCGATTAGCTGCTTCCAGAGGAACCTGCCAGTACCCGGAACATATATCTAGAAAAGAAAAGAGCTGGGCGTCTTGCAAACAATCGGGAGTGTCATCGATGCGCGGGAAAGGGTGCGCGTAATGTTATTAAAGCGGCGATAATCGACACAGAAGCGGATAGAGCCATCTTTCTTTTGTACGAGGACAACAGGTGACGTCAGCAGAGTTAGATGGTGGGCTAGTTGGTATTCTAGATCTCAGAAAATAGTTCTCAGCGCAAAGGCAGCGCAAAGGGCTGCTTGAGGGCTAAATCACGCCGTTCTGGAGCATTAGGTCGACTTGCTCTTCAATAGCCTGGCGTTCGGTTGCAGACACACGGTCATGGGCGCTGTCGTAGTGGTGCGTGTGCGATGCGATGAGTGACTGTAGAAGTTCGACCCAAAGAACTTTGATGAGAGTCGAAGGAAAAACGAAAGTGATGTAGTAGGTTCAGAAGCTGTGTGCGCTTCGCTGGAGGAAAATCGACGTCGATGGAACGGAGGAGCACGTCTGTAGAGGGGAGGGCGGGTGCAGGTGAAGGCGGGCTGAGCGCAGTCACGGCAGAGTGCGGCGCGTCGTCAGGTTCCTCAGAGATCAGAAGAGATGCGATTGGTTGGACACTTCTGATGCATTCACCATGGCACAAAGAAGTAGGGGAGTTAAATGGGTTAGAGACCCATAACATGGAAAGGCCAGCGGAAATAGTGAGCACTGCGTAGGGCAATGGAAGGCACTTGCGGCGCAGGAAAGTATGGGCTGGTGTGAAGAGAACAGTGTCATCGCTAACAGAGGCACAAGCGACACGAACAAGCACAGAAGAGCAGGGAGGAAGGTCAATATCATCGGCGACGAGGGCTTTAGCACAGGACTTTTATGGATCAGCGTCTGGTAAGGCATCGGGCAAAGTCGAGAACCCCACTTCAGCGCAAGCACAATCGATGATAGCAGCGTGACGCGACAGCAAATCCCAGCCTAAGATGAGCGCATGTGAGCAAGAGGGCAGCACGACAAAAGTGATATTTTACAATGAGTCCTGGATCATGATTCGAGCTGTACATGCTGCTAACGGCGTAATGTGTTCAGCAGTGGCCGTGCGCAGAGAGTGCTGAAACTGGCGTCTTCACTTTCTTTAACGAGCAACAAAGATTAGCGTTCATTACTGAAATCGTGGCACCGGTGTCGATACCAGCCACGGCAGAAATGCCCTCGACCAAAACTTCTATAAGGTTTGCAGGTAAACGATGATATGATACGATGGCGCTCAAGAGGAAAGTATACAACAGTTGCATCTTACCTGTACTTACCTATGGGGCTGAAACGTGGAAGCTAACAAAGAGGGATCTACTTAAGTTGAGGATAACGCAGAGGGCTATGGAAAGAAAAATGGTAGCCATAACTTTAAGAGATAGGAAACGTGCAGAGTGGGTCAGAGAAATAACTCAAGTCAATGACATTCTAATGGAAATCAAGAAGAAGAAATGGGCATGGGCAGGACATGTAGAGCGAAGAAAGGATAACCGATGGTCGCTTAGGGCAACAAACTGGATTCCAAGGGAAGGAAAGCGTAGCAGGGGGTGGCAGAAAATTGTGTGGGCGGATGAGGTTAAGAAGTTCGCAGGGGTCAAGTGGATGCAGTTCGCAAAGAACCGGGTTAATTGGAGGAATATGTAAGAGGCCTTTGCCCTGCAGTGGGTATAGTCAGGTTGTTGATGATGATGATAGTGGTGCCGTCGCTTGTACCGGCACTGCCATCGCAGGGTAGTTAGGCGGTCGAGGTCTTGCGGCGATTTCGGCGTAAATTGGTGGAACGGCGACAGGCCTTGGGGCGACGTCGGCGCAAGTCACAGGAGCGGTAACAAGTCGCGGGACGTCGGCATAAGTTAGCGGAGCGGCGACAGGTGATGGCGGATGGGAGGACGGGGCTACCTCAGCAGCCTGCTCTTGAATGGCTTGACGGATAGCAGGGGCAAAATGCGGTGGCTGTTCTTTTGAGCTAGGGAGAAATGAAAGCTGACGCGCCACCTCTTCACGAACGAAATCTTTTTATCTGCTGTAGCAGGGAGGAGCTGTCGGTGGCAGGCGTCAGTCCGGCAAGCGATTCCACTTGCCTTGGGTGCTGAAGAGTCAGTGCCCTTTGTTTGCGGAGCTCTTCGAAAGTCTGGCAGAGCGTGAAGACTTCGGCAACGGTGCGCAAGTCACGGGCTATCAATATAGGATATGCGTCGTCGTCTGTGCCTTACAATATGTGTTTGATCCTTTCAAATTCCAACATGTTGGGGTTCACCCGCTTGCATAAGTCGACGATATCTTCTATTTAACCCGTAAAGCTTTCGCCCATCTGCTGCGACCGCTCACGCAAGCGCTGTTCAGCACGGAGTTTTCAGACTTCCGGACTGCCAAACACTTCTGAGAACATCGTTTTGAAGGTGGCCCAACTTCGGTTATCCCCCTCGTGGTTCAGGTATCACAGGTTGGCCACGCCGGTAAGATAAAATATGACGTTGTTAAGCTTTGTGTCGTCGTCCTCCTTGTTGTAAAGGCTCACCCGTTCGTAGGAGCTGAGCCAATCTTCTACGTCATGGTCGTCGGTCCAGCTGAAGATAGCTGGGACCCGCTGGCGAAGGGATCCGGCACAGATGACAGCTGTGCCCGCCTGCACAGCTTCGTGTCTAACGTCCCCAGGTGTCGTGGGCGTCACAAGAGTGCGGCTGCGGAGCTCCAGGATCGATGTTTATAGCCAGTGACACTCCACCAAATGTAAGATGGGGGTTTATTTGATGGTACTCGGACTATGAAGATCAGCGGCGAACAGAGCGACAGCGAACACCGTCAAATCCCACACGCGCAGTGATATAACAATGCCGCTGACTGAAATGTTCCCCACGTACTTCTTCCTCTTCACAATTTATTTATTTATTTCAACACTCTCAGTGCGCGAGGGCATTACAGAGAGGAGGGGCATACAATATCGTAGGCACATTGCTTGGCGATATCAGCATTGACTATGGTGGCGATGGAGGCAGGAATTAAGGTGGTTCCGCTCAGTGCAGATGCGAAGAACACTAGAACAGAAAACTGGGTGAGTTGGAATAAGTTCGTTCATGTAAATCACGGCAGTGTAAGGTAACGACGACTCTCATGAGATGCAGGATTCCTCGCCTAAATCTTTATTTATGTAGATGCGGGATCAGCCCCTCAAACCTTTGTGAGGCTTGCGGTGAGATTGAAAATATTGATTACTTCCTTCTCACTTGCCGAAGGTTTTCACATCAGAGGAGGGTGCATTTAGAAACTCCAATTGCACGTTTGGGGTTTACGTTGTCGCTCCCGCTTCTACTCTCCTTCGGTGCGAGTGCGAAAGGATTTGCGTTGCCTCAAATTTATCAGTACTTACATAACGACATCACAGCTACGGACAGATTCCCTTGCTAATTGTATTCTAAATTTATAAACTTAAAAATTTCTGCTTCGTATCTTTCCTTTCAATCAATTTTGTGATCTTAAATCTTATGTTTTTGTTTAGTTGACAATTACTTTAATGCACTACTTCAGTTTGTGTAAGACATTTGGCAGTCCACACTGAACCCTGGCCAATCCCCCTTCCTGGGTATGTGCCATATATCAAGGAAGAAGAAGAAGAAGAAGAAGAAGAAGAAGACGAAGAAGAAGAAGAAGAAGAAGAAGAAGAAGAAGAAGAAGAAGAAGAAGAAGAAGAAGAAGAAGAAGAAGAAGAAGAAGAAGAAGAAGAAGAAGAAGAAGAAGAAGAAGAAGAAGAAGAAGAAGAAGAAGAAGAAGAAGAAGAAGAAGGAAAAGAAAAAGAAAAAGAAAGAGAAAGAGAAAGAGAAAAAGAAAAAGGAAAAGGAAAAGGAAAAGAAAAAGATTCATCGTAAAGCAGCGCGAAACATAAGACCAAGAGGAATAAAATCAGTGCTCGTGTCGTCTCCTGTTCCTATTGGTCGCGCTGCTTTACGATGAATCCATTCCAACTCGCCCAGTTTTCTGTTCTCGTGAGTCGCGAAGTACATTTCTTGTACAATGGGCTCTTTTCCTTCACAACCCAGCGGTGTTCAGCGCTCGTGTCGTCTCCTGTTCCTTTTGGTCTCGTGTTTCGCGCTGTGTTACGATGAAGAGGAATGAACAAATTTAGGCAAATATCGGTGCGGCGTTGTGCAACACCTATCATTTAACGGATGATTGATGTGGGACGACACGTAGAAAGGCGGGATAATCAACTGGCGTTGCAGTTGCTTTTACCCAGGGCCCATACCTCCGTGCCCCAGACACACAGACGCAGCAAGCTGGCCAATCAATGCAAATGACGACATCGTGACTCTGTGCACTGACCAATCAGGAACTCTCTTACGGGCACAGTGTTTTGCCCCTCCGACTCTCGATTGGCTGGCCCTGGGATCTGCAATGCCCTCTTTGTTTCGTCGCGTCTTAATATTTCTCCATGCTAGTTTGCACGAGGCCCATGTGGGACTGCGAGAGAGCTGCTAGCACTCTCCTAACACCTCTCTCGGCAGCCCAAGTGAAGGAGCGGTTAACCTTGACTCCTCCCAGCGTCCTCTTCTAATCGTTAACGCGGCCCAGAATGCGGTCAGGTCTGAATACTTGGCCGTATACTGCGCGATCGCCTCGCAGCCAGCGCACTGCGAGAGCGAGGCCCGGCGTGCACGAATTGAGATGTGGATACGCCCCCCATTCAGACAAAGCCAGGCGTAAACAAATTGTTCGCATCGTCGATGCATGCATACGTAAGATACCTGAAGCTTGAATATAATGGATGCTGCGAGTCAATGCACGTTTGCATTACTGAAGCTCGATGACAGGCGTTGTGTTGTTGTGTTGGGTTTAGTGGCGCATAAGCAACTTAGGCTATCATGCGCCAACTTCAAGGTTAAGAGTGTCGTATTTACGTAATTTAAATTTACATTCTGTTTAGAACGTTTGCTTCTATTAACCTGAGAACACAGGGCAAATCAACGAGAGCATTTTCACCTAAAAGCAACGCTGGATGAAGAGGAATGTGTTGTTTGTAAAACCGCGTAAAATGTTTTTTCTTCTTAGTTGTTCAAGTTGTCTGCATGAAAGTAAAATGTGGGTGACTGTTAGCTCGTGTCCGCATGAATCACACAAGGGCTAATCCTGTTTTGTTAAAATGAAGCTGTGTGTTAAATGTGTGTGTCCCATATGCGAAGACAGCATAGAGCCACTTCTTTGGAACGTTCAAGGTGGGTACTCGACTTCCACACTTCTATCAGAGGCTTTATGAGGTGTATTTTGTTATTTCTTTCCGTGTTAAGTGGACTGCCAGTTTTGCATCAGTTTACTTTCAATTTCATGTAGTCTTGAGATGGTATCTGCACTTCTACTTTCTTGTCTCGAGCTTTGGCAGCGCACATGTCTGCTTTCTCATTACCTCGGATTCCAACATGACTGGGGACCCAGCAAATTTTTATGCGTCATCCTTCATCTGTAAGTGTTGCTATGCTGTGTATGATGTTTTCCAGTATTGGTGTAACTGCGTTTTTGAGCTATACGCCTAAATACAGGGTGTCTCATGCAACTTAATCCTGAGATAAAGATAAAAATTTAAACGTTACGGGTTATTGCATTGGCGGAAGTTTATGCATGCGTGCACGGTAAGGAGTTACACGTTGCCGTCCACCTCGGTCGAGAGGCCCTCGCCATCGTCGGCGTCTATTTATCCCTCGGTGAATTACAAGCAGGAACATTTTAAAGCTATCACGTTACAAGCCTCGTCCGCCCTCTTCTTCCACCCTCTTTTACTGTTGACTGACTGTTTTCAACGTTGCAACACAATGATGAGGCCTGACATTAAAGCTTTGCAATATTTTTTGCACAATTTTTCCACAATTTGGACGCATTTTGCACAATTTCGACGTCCGCGGCTGTTTTGACGTTTGCAGACTATATGACTACATCCTTTGGCTATATTCATGTGCGATTGACTTTTGGCTCTTATTAATTAACTAATTACTCCACATCAACGAAATATTGCACGGAGACACATGCTTTAATCCTATACCTCACAAAACCATTATTTTATTCATCAATTCATTCCTCGACAACGACGATGTGACACCCTCCGCGAAATCACAAATCCTGTCCACATTCATGAGCCTACATCAAGTATTTAGCATTAAAATTCGCTTGCACGGCTCTAGCAGTTGGCAGATTGGAGGTGAAATGGCCAGACACTGATTAGACATGTGACGTCACGAGACGACATAACACGATGTGGGAATTGCATCAAAAGGGACCTCTGGGACTCGAGTTAGACACGTTGCCCCTAGGCTACGTATATATATGCACGGTCATACGGCTTTGTTAAGCGGGTCTTCATATATATTGTAGTGTGCTTATCTTCATCGTTATAGCCACTGGCATGCAACGCTTACTGTTGTGCCCGGGGACAAAGAACTTGGCCGCTCGCTTGGCGGTTGTCTACGCCTGACGCTCCGTTGCAAGAAAATGCTGATATATATATATATATATATATATATATATATATATATATATATATATATATATATATATATATATATATATATATATATATATATATATATATATATATAGTATGTTTTTGAAACGGAGCGTATGTTCAGAGAGTCACATTGAAAAACTAAAAACATATTGCTTTCGACGTTCCGGTCATAGCACGACCTTTCTCAAGGATATTTTTACAGTGGGCACTCAGGCGCCTTCTAAAGGTTTTACAATGACAGCGACAGAAGGCAGAGAAAGGGGAAATGACGGGGGAAATTGACGAGAGGGGCGGAAAAAGAAACAAAACGTAGGGGCATTTTGCCGCCACGCGACCACAAAAAGGGGGCAAGCATAAAAAAGAAGCCGATGTGCGCGCAAAAAAAAAAAAAGGGGGGGGGGGGGGGGAACGAGCAATCAACAACCAGGGTAGGTGGTCAACAACCCTAAAAGGGAGACGGGGTGCCTCGATGGGTGCAGACATTTGCGTTGAGTGCAAGGATTTGCGGCGCCTGTTTGCTTGGTGGGGTGCAGCAACAAGACACAGGTGTACCGTAAGGCAGATAAAGCCGGTAAAAGGCACCCGGGAAATAAAATGAAGGAGAACAAGGAAAAAAAAAAGCTAAAGTGGTAGGGATAAACGAAAATATCACTGTAAATGCAGTCTATACAACTTATCGAAGAAAACACGCGAAAATGGATTGATTTAAGGTGTCCGAAAAAAAAAGAAAAAAAAGAAAGCACCACATTTACTTAAATAGCAATTTCACTCAGTGGGGCAGCGCCCAAGATCAAAACAAGTTTCATTGTACAAACATACATCAGAAGGTGGCACTCCACAATAAGGCAGTGTTCAGCGTCAATAAATAAATAAAAAATAATAGCAACCATAACTGTGTATAAAAATGAAGACCATAAGCACAAAAACAGCCTTCAGAAACAATGATAAGATCGGTTGGAATTTACGGGGAAAGACAGGAGAGCTTACCAGTACTCTCATTAATGCCAGCATTCAAGGCATTGAATTTGTATAATTAGTACGACTTGCAAGCTTACCTGTCATAAGGTGTTTGGAATCCTGACTGTAGTAGCGTCACCCTGAAGGAGACAAATGAATGCTCTTTTATACTTACATGTCTAGAGATAGGATTGCTTGGCAGTGATCGTACATGTCCCCGGTGGTTATTTATTCTCAATCGGAAAAGCGTTTCTGTTTGCACAATATATTGCTAATGGCATACGCCGCACTCGAGAAAGTAGACCACATTACTTGTGTCACAGTTGAAGTCTGCTCTAATTTTGAATGAAAAAGAGGAGGCTGTGCTTTGGACCGTTGTGGCTGTATTAATCATTGGACAAATCTTACAGCGAGGTTTATTGCACAGTGCACATCCTGGTACTTTGTAATTGTTTAATTTCGATGAGGTCATTATGTATTTGATGTTTTTCGCCTTCAGTACATGACCAGGGGTGGTTCAGAAAGTAGGCTCCTATTTTTTTTTTTTTTTTTTTCACTTTGGAGAAGAATCTTGTGGTGATATTTAGAATGACATTGACGTTCGGGCTGATGCTGTATAGGTTAAGATTAGGTTAGTTCGGACACCAGGTTGCGCAGGCTTCTTGCGATGTAAGATGGTTTGACGATCTTGCTCTGCAGCTTTTTGGATGGCATCATCAATAATGGGCTGCCGGCTGCGCTGTCCGGCCAAATATTTGCAGAGCGTCTCACATTTGAAAACGAAGTCCTCCTCACGAAAGCATATGCGCTTGAATCGTAGAGCCTGGCTGAATAGGATGCCTTTCTTGCAGTGCTCTATGTGGCTACTTTCGAAATGTAAGTACTGGTGTCTGTCCGTAGGCTTCCTAAACACTGATGCTGTTATTTCAAAAGGGTGGAAATTTGGGCTGGTTGGTGCATGATCTGAGGCTAAAAACAGCGCTAACTGAGACGAAGCAGAGAGAGGGACACGACGCTGACTATCAACCATGTTTTATTGCACGTTAGTCGGTTAAATACCTCTCGTTCGTGCAAAAAAAGAAGGAAAGGAAAAGAGGGAAGGAGGGATAGCCCCGCCGGGGTGGCGCAGTGGTTACAGCGCTCGACTACTCTTCCCAAGGACGCGGGATCGAATCCCGGCCTCGGCGGCCGCTTTTAGATGGAGGCGAAAAGCAAGGCGCCCGTGTGCTGTGCGATGTCAGTGCACGTTAAAGAACCCCAGGTGGTCGAAATTTCCGGAGTCCTCCACTACGGCGTCTCTCATAGCCTGAGTCGCTTTAGGACGTTAAACCCCACAAAACCAACCAACCAAAGGCGGGATAGACAAGATAACCACATGGCATGAGAATGTGCATTTATGCACAGATAATTAATTTCGCGGTCGCGAAGTGCTACGGAAGGGATGCTGACGCACTCTTCACCCTTTTGCCGAATGTTGATGGCTTCTTCAATTTCTCTCGTCCGTTGGTCTAAGCAGGTAGATATGATTGTGGTGTTGTCAAGTTGGGGAGCACATTGATGCTCTCGGCAATGCCTTGCCAGTTCATTGCTGATGGCGCCTTTCAAATCTCTTTTATGCTCTTGGAGCCGTTGATTTAAACAGTGCCCTGTATGGCCGATGTAGGTGCGCCCGCATGACAATGGTATTTGATAAACTACGTTTTTAGTATATTTCACGTGCATGTTCTTGTGCTTCTTTTGGCACTGCTTCCTTCCCGTTTGCTCACTGTTGACCATGGCACACATGCTCTTTAACTTGTTAGGTGCTGACATCAGCACTTTTACGCCCACGTTTTCGCCTATCTTCTTGGGGTTGTGTGAAAAACCATGAAAGTGTGCAATTACTGCATACGGGTTCCTTTCTTGTGATGTGACCTTGATCTTTTCCTGCCTCTAAGATCTTGCAGTACTCCTTCTGCGACACTGGACAGTAGCTGAGTCGGGTAACCTGCTGCTTTAAGCCGACAAATCTGGGCGTCGAAATTAGCTTGTACATCATGGTAGCAGGATCTTGCTAATGCGGCTTTCATTGCTGCTCTCACTATTCCCCGTTTGATGATCTTGGAGTGAGCTGAGGTGTAAGGAAGCAGCCTCTTTTTATTTCGTGGTCCGTACTGCCAACATGCATGACTGTCTAAATAGGTTATCGGCAAGTCAAGGAATCGCAGAACGTTGTTTTCTGGGAGTTCGCTCATTATTTCTAGTCCTTTTAGTTCTCTGAAAACGTCAATGATTTGGCCGACGTGCATGCTGTTGCTGTCGTGCTGTCTCGTCCTCTTTATAAAAAAATTACATAATCGTCTATATAACGGAACACCTTAATGATGCTCGTCACCTGAATAGCACTCATAAGACCTCTGTCAATACGCGCCAGAAACAAATCACTCAGATTGGGGGCGAGCGAAGACCCGATGCATATCCCCTCCCGCTGAATGTAGAAACTCCCTTTATGACTGATGATGGTGGATTTCAAGTAGCTCGTTAGTAATTCCATAAAATTTATTTTCGACCGACCACAAGAGTTTTGAAATTTCACCACGCCGTGTCGGTCAATGCATTCTTCGACTTCTCTGCACACCATATTCTGCGGGAGCGAGTAGTATAGGTCTTTTACATCTATTGATAGGTCACTCACGTTGGGCTGATAGGCACCCTGAAGAATGTCCTCCACGCTTTGAGGCTTTCGTATCAGGAAGGGGTCGTTCACCGTGAGTTCGGTGCGGGCCTGTTGTAGAAATCTGCCCACAATGCTCTGCCAGGTACTTTTTTCTGATACAATGGCTCTGAAAGGACACTCTTCTTTGTGAGTTTTGGCTGTAAAGAAGACTGTCAGGCTTGTCTCTTCGTACTCGCTTATGGCAGAGGCCATCTTCGTCAGGCCCAGGTCCTCGCACATCGTCATCCCTTTTTTTCTTCATTCTCGCCAGTTTCACACCCACCAGCTCTTTGAAGTTGTCTGATACTGCCTTGTCCGCTTTATCGTTGTACACATGAGGTGACTCTAGGACGAATCCTCCTTCCTTGTCCGACTGCAGTAGCCGCAGGTCAGCTTCCCGCAGGGTCGTCACCGTTGACCTCAGAAGGTCGAGGCTCGCTTGAGGCTTCTGGGAAGGCATTCCACTGCGCTATCAATACACCTGTCTCCACCGTCATTCTTTCCTTGGATGCCACACTAAGGAAAAAGATCAAGGTCACATTCCAAGAAAGGAAGCCGTATGCAGTAATTGCGCACTTTCATGGTTTTTCACACAACCTCAAGAAGATAGGCGAAAACGTGGGCGTAAAAGTGCTGATGTCAGCACCTAACAAGTTAAAGAGCATGTGTGCCATGGTCAACAGTGAGGGAACGGGAAGGAAGCAGTACTAAAATAAGTACAAGAACATGTACGTGAGTTGTACTAAAAACGTAGTCTATCAAATACCATTGCCATGCGGGCGCACCTACATCGGCCAAACAGGGCGCTGTTTAAATGAACGACTCCAAGAGCATAAAAGATCTTTGAAAGGCGCCATCAGCAGTGAACTGGCAAGACCTTGCCGAGAGCATGAATGTGCTCCCCAACTTGGCAACACCACAATCATATCTACATGCTTAGACCAACGGACGAGAGAAATTGAAGAAGCCATCAACATTCGGCAAAGGGGTGAAGAGTGCGTCAGCATCCCTTCCGTAGACCTTGGCGACCGCGAAATTAATTATCTGTGCATGAATACATAATCTCATGCCATGTGGTTATCTTGTCTATCCCACCTTCCCTCTTTTTCTTTCCTTCTTCTTTTTTTTGCACAAACAACAGGTATTTAACCGACGAACGTGCAATAGAACATGGTTGATAGTCAGCGTCGTGTCCCTCTCTCTGCTTCGTCACTGTTAGCGTTGCTTTTAGCCTCGGACTGATGTAATAAGTTAGTTATACGACACATGAAGCGTGCCATCTGGGAAACTAATTACAAATACGGAGTAAGTTTGAGAGAAATAAATATGTTTGTGAACATTGTCAAAATTAGCGATGAACTTCAGTAGTTCTTCTTCACCATGACACCATTTAAGAAAAATGTCATCTATAAATCTCCTATAGAAAAGCGGCTTGAGGAGGCAACATTCAAGGCATTCAGTTTCCAGAATACCCATAAATATATTGGCATAATTAGGACCAACCTTAGTTTCCATTGACGTGTCATTTATTTGTACATAATGGAGGCCGTTGAATTCGAAGTTATTCATTTCTAACACTAAGTGCAGTAGTGTTTCAAGGGTCATGTCAATTAATTTCTAAACTTTAGAATCTCTGTAAGCACTTACAGCTGCCCTGATCCCATCCGAGTGGGGTATGTTAGTATATAAAGACACAACGTCGAGGGTAATTAAGGAGGCTATTTTCTGGAATGAATAGATCAACTATGTCTGGAAAGAACTGAGTTGTGTCCTTGACAAGCGAAGGGAAAGTGGGTGGGATATCGCAGATTAAGCTGTCGACAAAACTGGGGATTTTTTCTGTGGTTGTTCCTATCCGCGAAATGAAAGGTCGGCCGGGGTTATTCTCCTTATGTATCTTTGGCAGAAGGTAGAGCCCACCGGGGACAGGTGATAACGGAAGACTTCGTGATTTTATCAGTTATTTTGTTATCCTTTAAGAAGTCCTGTAGCGTCGTTTGAACCACGTCTTTGAAATTCAAAGTTCGGTCTGAAGCTACAGCCTTGTAGAAAGAATTGTTATTTAGCTGTCGTTGCGCCTCATTGTTGTAGTCACGAGTACTCATGACAATTGTGCCTCCTTTGTCTACCTGCTTTAAAACGATATCGGAACGTGTTCCAAGATATTTTTAAAGCGCTTGTTCTTTACTTTAGAGGTTTTTCCTGCATGGCAACTACCTTCTATATTATGAGAATGTCGTTTTGCACAGCCCTAATGTAGAGATCCAGATATCACGCTGCGGAGGAGGAGTCCAATGGATTGCTGACGGAAGAGATAAGGAGCCAGCTTCTCTGTTTGTCGATTGGTTGACATAGTGCTCGCGCAGCCTTAACGACGGGCAAAATTATATATGTCCTTAAAGAGCTGAAATTCGTTTATGTTGCCCCTGGCAGGGCAGAAGCTCAGACCTTTCGATAAAATACCGAACTTTTCCTTCGAAAGAATCACGTCTGAAATATTCACTATGTTGTTGCCACAGACGTTTCCATATCTTTAGAAATGTTACCACAGTCGGCGATTTCCTTGGAGGGATCTTCCTAAACCGGGGTAGGAGAGGTTATTGCCATCTCGGTTGAGGTTTTTCTGTTTTTCGACCAATAATAAATTACTTTTTTTCTGCTTCAAGGCATTTTAAAGAGCGCTTCTCGTGGTCCGTGAGCAAGTTTGAGTCCAACACTTTCTCCTCTTATTCTGGCAAACTATGGAGGAGAGCTACATCGTGCTCAATTACGACTTCTAAAAGCTGCATTGACGCATCTCTCAAGATATCTTTCCATCGTTTCATGCGGTCAGGTGAGAGGGCTGACACCAGCTGGTTTCACAAATAAAGATAAGTCCTGCGGTGGCACATTCTGATACTTGTAAGAAGTTAAAGTGCTTACATGATGTTCGTATCTGATTCTTTTATCAGCAATTTTGCCAGCTTTCAGAAACGTTCTCGAAAAATCAAAAGATTCACCTGGCACACGGTTGGCGTCAATTCGACGTACTTTGGCGGGCTGAATCCGAGACAGTCGTGCGATGAAGATTGTAGCGCCGTCTTGCTGTTGGTGGAGGTGGAATGTCCGAGGTCGGATTCCTAGGCACAGCACTGTTGTTTCCTCGCCCCCATCATTTGTTCTTTCTCTGCCCTCCGTCGCTGTCATTGTAAAACCTCTAAGAAGGCGCCTGAGCGTACTGTAAAAACATTCTTGAGAAAGGTCGTGCTACGGCTAAAACGTCGAAATTAAAGTTTTTCAGTGTGACTCTCTGAACATACTACTTTTAAAAAGTTGCCTTGAAACGAATGTTGTGTGTTGTGTTGGGTTTTTTGGCACATAAGCAACTAAGGCTATCATGCGCTAAGATGTTCGGGGTACCCAAAAGAAACCGAACTAATTTTTTGGTGGGCAGTGCTTTCGTAGTACCGTGTTTTTCCGCTATAAGCGCTTAGAGAGAACATTCCAGTGTAAGTCAGCCGAGTGGCGTCGCTGAAGGTGAGACTTACCAGCTTCGGCAGAGTTTATAGTGACAGTGAATTTTCGCAGTTCTTCTAGAAATTAGGTTCTTTTCGGTGACTTGAAGACGTGGCAAATTGCACCACAGGTGCGCCCCGTCCAAGACGGTGATCAGAGACGACGAAATATGGATAACGACACTTGAGAGTTACAAAGAGATTAACTGAAGTTTATATACAAAACTTTACAATATTTACATCAAGGTTAGGCAAAATATACATGGATTTGGCTAGCTCGGCCTAGCTGAAGATGTACACATCAAGCCATAGCTCAGAACATCAGACTGGTCTCTCGGGCTCGGTTTTAAGCCCTCCGTGTCCAGCCCACATTTCAGTTGCGTCCAATCGCCATGAACTTCCACATGATTGGTTCGTGGCCACGTGCAACTTCAGCAGTGTGAGTGAAATCCTTTCCCCACAACGAAAGAAAGAAAAACACAAAATGTCACATGCTGTCCATATTCCACTGTACACCTTGCCGCGTTCTCGCGTCAAGATCATCAAAGCAAATGAGCAGGGTCGTTAGCGGACCGCCGCCGTCTCTCGCCCCCGCTCTTCCTAGAATTTGTAAAGTCCGTGACCTCCGGCTTAGCGGCGGCGCGACGGAAAGACGCCCGGTCAATCGGTCCTCCCGCGGACGTCTTCCCCTTTGTTCAACGTTCCCCATCACTCTTCCCCCGGCGCCGAATGTCACCTTTCTGTCTGGACGCGGCGTGTCTATGAACGGACGTTTCAACCACGACGGCGGTGTCGTGTCGGCTCATATGGAAAGCATACTGCAGGTATGCACAAAGCACCTTAACTTCCCCCTCTTGGGGCTCGATCGCCTGTCAGCCGCCCGGTGACACTTGTCACTCTAATGGCTTTCCCTGCTTTATCCGGTGATTCGCGGCGCCTTCTCGTCTGCACGCAGCCAGCACCAATTCATGCTGCAAGGAGGAGGAGGAAAAAGCTTTAATAAATGAGCGAGTTTGGACCCTTCAAGGGCCCAGGGCCACCGCACGGCCCTCACAATACGAGCATGTGTCCAGGTCACGTAGGGCCATGGCACTGGCACCCCGGTCCACACAGCGAAGTTGTATGTCCAGCGAACCTACCACGAGGTACTGAGTACATAGCCGCTAATCCGGGGGTGCCTAGCGATACCTTACAGTGACAACTGTTTTCTGTGAGCCTCGTTTTTGCAATGGCTGATTTTCGTGAAGTGTGCGGCGGTGAAATTGTGCTTCCTACTCGGAAAAAATGGAACAGAAATTGATTGAAAACATCTTTATTTATTCAGTATTCTCAGAACATGTGGGTGGGCCGCCTAGTCCGGTAGTCCATTGGCTGCTGCTGCTGCGCTGGCCCCCCCCACCAGCCAGTGCTGACGGTCAGCATCATCGCTGAGCAGAATAGCCTCCCACTGCTCCTCCGAGGGGTTGGGAATGGGGTCAACCAAGGGGTTAAATTGGCATGCCCACACCATATGGTAGAGGTTAGCTACCTCTCCACAGTGTGAGCACAGCGGAGAGTATAGTGTAGGGTACCACAGGTGTAATTTAGCTGGTGTTGGGTATGTGTTGGTTTGTAGTCTCCTAAGGATGTTCTCTTCTAACTTATTGAGGGATTTGTGTGGTGTTGGGTACTCCTTTCTGGCTGTTCTGTATGGCGCGAGATTGTCAGCATACACTGCTAAACCTATCAGGTCACGGCACCCTTTATGGTCATCAGGGGGAGACGCCCGGTATAGAAGAGCTCGGGCATGCCTGTGAGCGGCTTCGTTTCCTCCTGGTAGTTCCAGGTGACCGGGAAACCAGATGATTGATGCTTGGTTGGGTGGGTGCTTAGTTAGCAATGACAACCCTGACTTATGAATTAATCCGTAATTGAAGTTGCGACAGGCGTTTTGAGAATCAGTGAGCACAACGGCGTTGGGGTTAGATGCTACAGCTAATGCAATAGCTGCCTCCTCTGCGTGAGTGGGGTTAGATGTTTTCACCGAGGCGCAGTTCACCATCGACCCCGCAGGCGTTGAGACTACGATAGTCATGACTCCATTGTGTGGTCCTGCTGCGTCCACGTAAAGGGTGTTAGTCTGCTTGTCCCATTTCTTCTGCAGGGCTTCCCCTCTTGCTATCCTCCTCTCGATGTTATATGCGGGATGCATATTCCGCGGAATGGGGTACACGTTGATGCGTCTTCTCACATCGCGTGGGACCTCTTCCCTTTGGTCAATTGTATAGGGCTGATTAACATGGATCTTCTCGAGCAGTTCTCTGCCGGGTGTTGTAAGTGCGAGCCTATTGAGTTGTGAGAGCCATTGTGCTTCCCACATCTCTTCGAGGGTATTATGTACTCCTAGAGCCATGAGCTTGGCCGTTGGCGTGGAGTTCGGTAGCCCCAGGGCCGTCTTGTAGGCTTTCCTGATGAGTGTCTCCAACTTTTCAATTTCCGACCTGGAGAGGTTAAGGAATGCCGTCCCGTACATTATCCGCGAGATCACGAAAGCTTGTACCAAGCGGATGGTGTCCCTTTCCTTCATGCCATGGTGTTTATTTCGGATACGATGTATCATCCGGAGGATTTGCTCGGTGGATGTTGTAAGCTTCTTCATTGTGGTGGTGTTCTGTCGCCCCTGCGGGATATACTGCCCTAGGATCTTGATCTCCGTGGGTTTCTGTACTGGGTGGCTCTCTATATACACCGAGATGTTCTGTGCTAGGGGTGTCCTCGGGTTCTTCAGAATTAGCAACTCGGACTTTTCCGGTGCACACTGGAGGCCTGTCTCCCTGGCGTACCGGGCCACCGTGTCCGCTGCAGCTTGAAGACGCTCCTCGATCTCGGCGTCACTCCCCGAGTTGCACCAGACAGTGATATCATCCGCATACAATGTGTGTTTGATGCCGGGAATTTCGGAAAGAAGGCCTGGTAGATCTTTCATAGCTAAGTTGAACAAGAGGGGTGACAGTACCGCCCCTTGCGGAGTTCCCTTCGGGCCTAGAGTGATGAGATCTGATTTTATTCCACCGAAGTTTATAGAAGTTTTTGATATAGTTGTAGGTTCTTGCGCCACAGTTGGTATCGGCGAGGCTTTGCAGGATATTTTTATGTAGAACGTTATCGAACGCTCCTTTCAAATCAAGTGCCAGGATGGCCCTTGTCTGTGACTTGGGAGGTGTCTCAAGGAGGTCTTTGTACAAGTACAACAGGGCGTCCTGTGTTGATAGGTGTGGGCGAAAGCCGAATTGAGTGTTAGGTAGGAGGTTGTTATCTTCTAAGTATCTACTCAGTCTCGTGTTGATGACCCTCTCTATGAGTTTCCCCAAACACGAGGTCAGCGATATCGGTCTTAGATTATCCAGTTTAAGGGGTTTGTTCGGCTTCGGAATGAACCGAACCTCGGCTGTCTTCCAGGATATTGGTAACGTTCCTGTAGCCCAATGCTGCTCGTTGAAGCATTCCACCAGCGAGGTGATGGTGTCATCGCTGAGGTTAAATAAGAGCTTCGCTGTTATCTGATCTGGACCTGGAGCTGCATTTTTTCTCATGGCCGCGATTTCTGCTTTTATTTCTTCTTTCGTGAGTGGGATGTCCAGCTCGGGATTCGGCAGCCCAGAATACTCCGGCTGTTCCACGACTTGGTCAGTGCACAGATACCTGGTCTTGAGCTTTTCCATCAACTCTGTGTCCGTACCCGGGGTGGCGTGTACGATCTTCGTGAGCCTGTCTTTAGTGGCCGACTTGCTGCTGCTGGGGTCGATTAGGACACGTAGGAGCTTCCAAGTCTTTGACACCCCTAGCTTCCCCTGAATACCATCACAGAGCGAATTCCAGTTCTGTCTGGCTAAGGATATGGCATAGGATTCTGCCTTTTTGTTTATCTCCTCTATTTTTTTCTTGATTTTGCGGTTAAGCCGCTGCCTGCGCCATCTCTTTGTCAATGAGTGCCTCGCTTCCCATAAATGTAGAAGGTGCGTATCGACCGCTGGGCAGTCCTCTGTCGTGCAGACCTCTTTTGTAAAGGCTTTCAAAGTGTGCACCTCATCTTTAACCCATTCCTCTAGGTCGGTAATAGGGTTTGCAGGAGATGTCTGGGCCTTTCTCCACCTGTCCCAGTTCGTAACTCTTGCGATACCTATTTTGCGCTTGCACGCATTTGTGCTTATCTCCAGAGAGAGTATGAAGTGATCGCTTCCCAGGTGCTGTTCGGTATTCTTCCAAATGGCGCTTTGTATGTTCTTGGTGAACGTCAGGTCAGGACACGTATCTCTACTGACACTGTTTCCCAGCCTCGTAGGGTAAGTGGGATCGGTGAGGGTCGATAACCCTTCTTGCGTCACTACTTCTTCCAGTTTTCTGCCTTTTGGTGTCGCTGCCGGGTAGCCCCATGAAGGGTGTGGTGCGTTGAAGTCGCCCCCAATCACGCAGGGGGAATGGCCCACTGAGGTCAGAAATTTCTTTATGAGGGAACCCAATTTTGCGTGCCTGTCTTTAGGAGGGCTGTATACATTCAATACGTGCGTGCTTGCCGCTCCTCTTTGGAGAGGAAGAATAGTTATATAGCAGTGCGCAATATCCGGCTCGAAAGGGTCGTGCAATATGGCAGTGTATAATTTGTGCACTAACGTGGCAGTTAACTGGTCCTGCTGGTAAGTGACATAGTCTTGCAGTTTAATAGGTGGGGTTCTTGAATTAGGATAGCTGCCGGTGGGTCAGACTCCTGAGATATAAGTAGATTTAGAGCAGCCTGCTTTCTCCTGTATCCCCGGCAGTTCTACTGCCAGATCTTTACTCTAGGTTTGGCTGGCATGTTGAATCCGTATCGGATGGCTCGTCCACTTGCATTGTACGAGCGAATTTCGACTTATGTCTTTTATACGCATGTTCCTTCCGAAGTGCAGAAATTGCCGTCAACGTGTATCGTCGGTTGTTTGCAATCTGCTCTCGAATTTCTTGGAATTGGGCGTTCACGTAAATTGGAAAAGCTTGAAACACCTCCTTGAAGGACCTCAGTTCTTGGATAATTTGTTGATAGACCTCACCTAAGGTGGGCTGGGAGCTAGGTACTACCTGCTGTTTTTGGTTTTGAGGAGTCGGCTGAGTTACCGGGGTTATTGCGCTAGTAGTAGCTCGCTTAAGCTCTTGGTTTTGGATTGTTAAAGCACTGACTTGTTTTTTCAGACTTTCTATCTCTTTTTTGAGTGCTGCCAACTCCGTGTTATTCTGAGGGGAGGACGAGGGGAGGGGAGGCCACTCTGCAAAGCTCACCTTCGAATCTGAAAGCTGACCCGAGGACGTCTTCTTCGGCGCCCCGGTGGTCTTGATGAGGTTCTCTTTCCCATTGTTCTTTACCCGCCTCCACGTGACTAGCGTTCTGGGTGGAGCCTGTTGCCCGGCGTCTTGAGCTGGAACGGCCGCGGGAGGCGGAACGAGAGCGGGAGACTGATGACGACGCTCCTCTGTGTCGCTGTGCAGGCTGCTTCTTCTGCCTTGGCCTGCTCCTATCTTCTTCATCTTCAAGTTTCGTTGTTGATGCCGCGTTTGATGACGTGGCACTAGCGTTCTTGTTCAGCGGTCTCTGGAATTTCTCCTTGCAGTCTCTTGCATAAGTCTTGTGCGGGCCCTTGCACAGCGCGCAAACGGGTGTGCACTCGTGCGTCTCATCTGGACTCGGCGTTCCACAGGTTTGGCAAGCAGCCCCCTTGGGTTTCGGGCAGACATCTGCTCGGTGACCTGGCGTTCCACAGTTGATACAAGCCGCCCTTGTTTTCCGGTAGATGTAGCAGCGGCGCTCTGACCACCCGTAGTTGACCGTGAAGGGAACCTTCTGCCCGGCGAAGACGATGACTGCCGACGTAGTCTTGCCCAGTCGGCGCGCTCCCAGGATGGAATGGCTGGGTGAGGACACGTCTTGGAAGATAGAGTCATCACTCACTTCAGGCTTGATATTATGTATGACACCCCTGCAGACATCATCTGGCAAGGCAACATAAGCGGTGACCGTTATACTCTTGCCGTCGAGGTGCAGACAATTAAGCTTGGCGAGGCGGAACGCGTCTTCCTCACAGTGAGTACACACCATTATAATGTTCTGCTGGCTAACAACGCGCAGCGTTGGCTTTTCTTGTAAAGGGTGTTGAGGGCTGCTTGGATCCCTAATTCGAGATCGTAGGAGCGTGGAGCCACAGATTGCAGATCCACCGTGGTTTTAGGTCGGATGATGACTTTGTATGGAAAATTCCTGAGACTCGGTAGACGCGGAGGTCTCGGTGCAGGAGGCTCTCGGTGTTCTTTGTTCCCCTGCTCTTTCTTGGGAGGCGTGGATTTAGCTTGCGCCGCTCTGTCGTTGTTGCGCCGGGACCATATGTTCCAGCCATGGCTGTTGTCTTCCTTCGGGAGATCCTGCGGGGGCATCAGCTGCTGCTGGGATGTTGGTACAAGAGTGAAGTCCATCTCCGTCGGGTCGTAGCCTCTTAGAGAATTCATCGTGGTCGTGGTAGTCATCAATGAAGCGGGAGCACTCACTGGCGAGCGTCGTTAGACCCGCGTTGCGCGAACGCTATGCCGCGCATCCGCGGGCGCCTGGAACAGAAACTCTTGAAATGTTAAAACCGGCGTACAAGGATGATGCTATGGGGAAAAGTCATGTGTTTGAGTGGTTCTCCCGTTTCAAAACTGGTGAAATGTCAATTGATGATCAACCTCATCCTGGTCGTCCTTCCACGGCCCGAACACATGAAAATGTAGAAAAGATTCGTGAAATCTTCAATATTTTGACCAAAAATGGTATGACCCCTGTTCCTCACTCTTCATACTCACCGGACCTTGGTTGGTTGGTTGGTTGGTTCACAGGAAGAGAAAGGCGCAGTATCTGTCACACTTGCTCTGTGAACACCTGAACCGCGCCGTAAGGGAAGGGAGGAAGGTGGGAGTGAAGGTGGAAAGAGAGAAAGGGGAGCCGTAGTGGAGGGCTACGGAGTAAGTTCGACCACCTGGGGATCTTTAACGTGCGCTGACATCGCACAGCACACGGACGCCTCTTCGTTTCGCCTCCATCGAAACGCAGCCGCCGAGGTCGGGTTCGAACCCGGGAACTCCGGCACAGTAGTCGGGCGTCTTACCACTGCGCCACCCCGGCGGGGCAAACCGGACCTTGCCCCGTGTGACTTTTTTTATTTCCCAGAATGAAAAAAATACATGAAAGGAAAGCGTTTTGCTGATGTTGCAGAGGCAAAGAAAAAAACGACGCAGGCGCTGTCAACCTTCAGAAAAGATGAATTTAAAAACAATTTTTTGAAAAGTGTAATGAAAGATTAGACAAGTGTATTATCGCAAGGGGAGAGTACTTTGAAGGACATTGAAGGTTTGGGCTTAAAATGTAAATAAATAGGTTCAAAAGGAAATAAGTTCGGTTTCTTTTGGGTGCACCTATATATATATATATATATATATATATATATATATATATATATATATATATATATATATATATATATATATATATATATAGGGACGGGTTGTCATAGCAAAACGGTAAACTTTAATCCGACGTTTCGGCCGGGTTTCGGGCTTTATATATATATCAGCTGGTCTTTCACATATGGTGACTAATTACTCTATTCCACTGAGCATTTGCATGTGAATGAGGCCCATTCTTTTAAGGCGTTATGTGATCAAAAATAGCAAAGTGCGTGCGTGCACACGATGATCCACAAAAGAAGTCGCATACAGTTGCCATTAATGCGTCATGTCATACTCATAAAAGCGGGGCCTCAGTGCCACCAATTTTATTCCATGTACTCCTACGGCATGCTGGGCTCGAAATGCTCAGCGAAGTTACAGTGGGGACGACGGCACCACTACTATTGTTGAGTGGTGCACACGAACAGCTATCACGACCCCAGCCGCTTGATGCACTGCGCTTCCATTGAGCTGCTCTGACGACATCAATATCGAAACAGATAACAGTAGTTAAACACATTCTTGTATATAGTCATTTTTATTTTTGCTACGTTGTGTACTGTTATAGTCAATGCTGTCTTTGTCAATGCTTTCAATTTTCGCTTGCATTGTATCATGTAGAAGGTACGAATTTCGTTCATTCTGTAATTTTTGCCTTTTATAAATCTTTCACATCTTTATTCTTTCACAATTTTAGTGTTGGTGATAGCGCTAAGTCCATTCAGATTTGAAATTTCTTTGTTTTCCATCCAGTTATGTAACATGTATTTTAGTGCGTTGTACGGATTTGGTATTGCTTTGTTGTAAATTTTGTTATGATTGCAGTCTTCCACATATCTTGAAATGATCTACTGAAGAAATGTATTTTGTTTGTCGCGCTTCGCGAATAATTCCGCTGTTGCTCTGGTTGCAAGTGGGTGAAAGCCTGCCAAACTTAAACGCAGTTTCTTTTCTCTCATCTCTCATGTCCTCCTGAATACATGAAATAAAATGGAATAAATGCTGTCATCAGGCGGCAGTCCGTAAATCTTAAACACGTTTATTGCACTTAGGAGTCTTTGACAACGTTTTGGCATGCTTTGTTTAAGGTTTCCCTATACTGTTCATTGTCTCAGAACGACCCTGTATTTGATGGATGACATAGGGGTTCTAGGAAAGAAGCAACGCAGCAGCACAAAGACGGGCGGGTGACCAACTCCCGTTTATTTCTACCCTTTGAGGCTGTTTAACATGCACAGACATCAGTTACATATGTCGGCACCTTCCATCACAACACTACTGTTGCATTCGGGATGGAATATTCAGAAAATAGCAGCGCTATTTGCTTTGAATCCGAAAAATAAAGGACTGTTCACGCAATGCACTGCAGTGTCTGCGTTTGCTCTGAAGTGGGTCACGTGGTACTTGAGCGGGTCAGGGTCATAGCAATGAGTCGTAGTGGGTCACGTGACAAACATTGGCGCCTAACATTGGTCCCGTGAATCCTTAAATAGGTAGTGATTGATGAAAATGCGTCATGGTACTTTCTTATGTGATGCGTCGTTTTATATCGTCACTTCCTCAGCTGGGAGAAATCGGTCTGGTTTCGCTGCAAAAGATGGCGCTGCACGAAATACTATTCGCCTCTGTCGGGGAAAATGCACGCAAGGGAGAGGGGCGCCCGTCGGCAATTTGGCTTGAAGCAGTCAAACTGGCTTTCCTTGTGACTGAAGTGCACGTGACGGAAGCTGACGAAAACTATGTCAACCGCAGCGGCCATTGTTCTGAAGATGAAAAGGCGAACAGAGCGCAGACATTTCGCCATCACTTTGGAGCACTCACGTTGACAACCGTAACAGACCTGTGGGGGCCAGGATTGGCTCTGACTCATATACGCAGGGAGTCCGAGAGCGCCCTCCAAAATCTCGCCGCTTTCTCTTCGGGTGTCGATCACCACAGCGCACGGGTCGAACCGATCGAGGCGGGGACGATCTCAATCTCAAGGACACGTCTTCGGATATATGCATGCTCCCCGGCTGAGCGCGGCTCGCCAGTCAAAATAACCGAGACGAGAGTCAACACTTATGCGTGAGGTATACGACGTTGCAACGATACGACTCAGCGAAAGGGGGCAGTACTTGTGTCGATACCGTACTTACCCGGTTGTAGCCACGTTCTCGCTCTTTGTTGAGTCTCGTGATGTTCGAAATGTTTCTCGTAACTCGAATTTCGTGGCATTTGCAGCATAGTTTTGAGTTCAGTCACAGTTCTTTAATTGATTGCTTGCAAGCCTTTTATTTCGAGGGGAATGCTTAGCTTTCTATGTCTGCCGCGGTGGCTCAGTGGTCAGGGCACTCGACTACTGAACCCAATGATGCGGGATCGAATACCGGCCGACGCGGCTGCTTTTAGATGGAGGCAAGAAGAAAGGCGCCCGTGTGCTGTGCGCTGTCAGTGCACGTTAAAGAACCCCAAGTGGTCGAAATTTCCGGAGCCTTCCACTGCGGCGTCTCTCGTAGCCTGAGCCGCTTTGTGAGGTTAAACCCCATAATTATAAACCAACAAAGGCAACACAAACAAGAGGGCACCACGGGCGCTTGTTACTGATCCTTACGTACTTTACTTGATCAGCCACTCCATAGAATTAATACCCATATATACTTAATATTGCTAATGTGGTACCTGTAAATAAAGACGGAGATCCAAGTTAACCAGGTAGTTACAGACCTATATCTGTACTAAGTGTGCTGAACAGGGGAAAACAGCCGACATATATTGCCTTCGCGGCACCAGGCTTCGCGGAAACAGCACCAGGCTTATCAAAGGGTGAGATGTGTTTCTGCTCAGCCTCACAGAGACAAATGACATGTCACTGACCCTGACACAGCTCGAACCTGCTTTTATTTCTTTCTTTTTTTTTGTAAAATAGGTTTTAGAGTTTCACGAGCCCTCTTTAAAACATCGGCGCACATGCAAAATGTATTGAAAACAGTGCACTTGCACTGTAGTTAGCCTGCGCACCAACTGTACACCACGATCCCGCGATGTGAAGGTTCTGCAGACAACCGACAGCTCGTGAAACTCTGGAAGCCTTTTATATAAAAAAGCAGCCTCGATCTGTGTCAGTGACGTGTCGGTTTTTCTTCATGAATCTGAGCAGAAATGTCTCCCGCCAGCTTCGATATTTTTCCCTGTTGCCTTGTACGCGCGCGTCATTAAAGAAGGCTGCATATGTCGGCTGCTTTACTCGTAATAAAGAGTTGTAGTAAGCTAACGCCCGTGCTGTCCTCTTTCTTGCGTATGTGTGTGTTCCGCTAAATACCCTGTTATGATGTTCAACACTTTGACGAACCGAGTCTGTGGCCGTCTCTCAACGCTAATACGCCGAGAGAACCCATGACAAATCATGCGAAACGCCTTTCGCTCGTCTTAGTCGGCTTAAGCGAAGTTAAACCCCATCTAGTTTTTTTACATAGTGAGCGAAGAGGATTTACCAGCTTTTCATCGGGAGTGAACGAGTGAACAATGGTGTACTCTCAGAAAGCTCCTTTGTTAACAAAAATATATACAAAAATTGCGCTCAAACGACGATGCATGCAGATCAAAATAGTCTAATTTCTTTCTTTTGAATCGTCATTATCAGCACTCTAGAAGCTGATTTTCCTGTGTTTAAGACAAGGACTTTCTAGCATGGTCGACCGATGACTCAGACAGCATTTACCGTTGATGATGGTTTGGTTTGGTTTGTGGGGTTTAACGTTCCAAAGTGACTCAGGCAGTATTTACCATTGATGAGGTGGGCAATGAATTCACAGCTGAAGAATACCACCGACAATATGCGTAGTTCTCCTTTCATCCCTCTCTGCAGCTTTCTACCAATATAACATCAGGGGCTGGTTAAAATCGCGAAAGCACGGCACACACAAGCCCTCATAGACCCAGGTAGCAGACCATATGCGCATACATCGACGCAGCGCGCGAAGAAAATGGAGAAGGGGCACTCCCGTCGAATTGCTCACGGGCGTCCGAAAGGCGGCCTTGAAAGCGTTACGGCATCAACGCACCATCGGCCATAGTGGCATGCAGCAGCAGCAGCAGCAACAAGCTGGCGAAGGCAGTGCTGCACATTCAGCGAGTCTCTGTGAACGCGCGCCGTTCTAAATCTTCGGCAGCCGTGGCGTGGAGATCTTGGTGGTGGGCAGCTCGCGATGTCGCCGCACTCTCCGCAAATGGCCGCTCTCTGCGCAATGAATTACGTGAACGGCCTCGCGCAGAGAAACTGCGCGAGAGCAAAACAGGCAAATCTCGCTATCTCTTTTCGCAGTACGCGTGTCTGGCTGCGAGAGGCCATTCGTCTTGGTCCGCCTCCACAGTCTACAGCAGGACAGAGCCGTATAAGTAAATGTACGTGCGCTGTCGCTGCCTCTCTTGGGAGGCACTGCTGACCGACAGACGCTCCCAGAACTCGAGAGTGAGTGGTCGATAAAGTGGAGGCGAGACGCGGCGTAGCAGTGGCAGTAGGTTGCTTCTCTGGAGTGCAGAATGGCACTGCGGCTTGGTGCTTTTTTTTTTTTTTTCTTCCATAAAGCTGTCTACCATGAATGACAGTTCTGTTTGGCTGGGATGTCGCCATCGTCTTCACGATGTTGCCTGTTACTCTTTCTCGCTGGTTTTCTGTCTCTTGCGAATGTGCGACCGTGTACGGACAAATTTTTACAGACGTTTTGGTCAGGTATCTGTGGTAGAGGTGCGTAGGAGTTGTCAAAACATGTAGAGGGCGACGTAGGAGAAGACGCACAAGGCGATGGAATTTAAGGTGGCATTCAGGTTAGAGGTCACGTTGTGCTCTTGGAATGATGTAAGATCTCAGGATCAATGGGTCAAGGAATGCGGCGCTCTGGACTGGGGATTTAGGTGTCTCGAGACCGGATCTCGAGGCTCAAAGACAAACGCCACCATACACAGTGTAGACGCACGGGACATAAGACTGTGCCCTGTTCATCCTTTGTGATAGAAGCGACAACTGCGAGTAAAAAAACTTAGGAGCACTGCAGACATCTGCATTGGAGAAATGCGAAAGCATGTGCGTTGGTTGCTCTTTAGTAGCTCTTAGAGTGTCACGACTCAGCGCTTGTCACTATATATGGGCATTCATGATTACCAGACTCATCTTAATGTGATGTCACATCAAATGTTACATTTTGCTTGTTTCCATATTCTGCTTCCACGTTTTGCGGGCACGTTTTCGCAAACATAGACAAGGAAGGCTACTTAGCGTTGCTATAGTGCCTAGAATAAGTATGTTCTAGGCACTATAGCGTTGCAATTTCCAGGGGCAATAGTAGCAGCCCGGAGCACTTGATCCGATGTAACTGGTGTAATGGAAATAACCTTAGCTTTACTACCACTGCCATCAGCAATAATAGTGCGAAGGCAGTAATCCGGAAGTAATCCGGAGGCTGACAAAATTATGCAATGTTTCTATGTCCGCTCGTTCTGGTTTCACACACAAAAAATGATGGGGGTTTACTGAGCACGACTTTAACCCAATGATAGAACGAAAGTGTGTTGCAGGGATTTTCAATGCGCGGAATTTTCATTTTTTTTTTGTATAATTGTTTCACAGGAAAGAAAAGGTGCAGTATCTCTGACACTTGTTCTGTTGTGGCTGTAGGAAGAAGGAAAAGAAAATGCACAGGCCTGTTACTGTCTGTGTAGCAGAGCCACCTCCTCCTTGCGGACAGAAGAGAGAAAGTAGAGAAGAAAGAAAAAGAAGAGGGAAAGAGAGACGCGCTCCGCAACAGCCGTCGTCCACCACCGAAGCGGTGGTGGTTGTTATCTGTTGTAGGCCGTTGTTGCACCCACCGAAGCGGTCGTGGGTGCAATAACGGCCTACAACAGATAAAAATTCGGTGGCAGGCTAGCTCCCGCCGCTTGCGGCGGGGATCTACCTGTCCCAGCCCCATCAGGACCAGGAGCAGCCACCCTCTGTCCCCGTGACACTTGTTCTTCGGACACCTGAACCGTACCGCAAGGGGTGGGAGAGGATGTGGAAAGAGAAAAAAAAAAAGGTGCCGTAGTGGAGGGCTGCGTAGTATTTTAGACCCCATGGGGATCTTTAACGTGCACCGATACAGCACTGCACACGGGCGTCTCTTTTTTGCCTCCACCGAAACGCAGCCGGCGGCGATAGGTGCCGAGTCCGAATACTATAATAATAATAATAATAATAATAATAATAATAATAATAATAATAATAATAATAATAATAATAATAATAATAATAATAATAATAATAATAATAATAATAATAATAATAATAATAATAATAATAATTCGTTCACAGAAAAGGAAAGGCGCAGTATCTGTCACACTTGCTTGCCGACTCGTGAATAATTGGTTCACTGGAAGGGAAAGGCGCGGTAACTGTCTCACTCGTTTTCTGTGGACACCTGAACCGCGCCGTGAGGGAAGGGAGGAAGGTGGGAGTTAAAGTGGAAAGAGAGATAGAGGAGCCGTAGTGGAGGGCTACGGAGTAATTTCGACCACCTGGGGATCTTTAACGTGCGCTGACATCGCACAGCACACGGACGCCTCTTCGTTTCGCCTCCATCGAAACGCAGCCGCCGAGGTCGGGTTCGAACCCGGGTACTCCGGCACAGTAGTCGGACGTCTTACCACTGTGCCACCCCGGCAGGGCTGCCGACTCGTGAACCGCGCCTAAGAGACGCGAGGAAAGAGGAAGTGAAAGCGGAAAGAGAGAAAGGGGGGCCGTATAGTGGAGGGCTCCGGAGTAATTCCGACCACCTGGAGATCTTTAACGCGCACATCCTACAGCACACGGACTGTAATTAATAATAATAATAATAATAATAATAATAATAATAATAATAATAATAATAATAATAATAATAATAATAATAATAATAATAATAATAATAATAATAATAATAATAATCAATCAATCAATCAATCAATCTTTATTTAATGTGCGCAGGAACAACCATGTGGTCTTTGTGCTGCAGCACAAAAAAAAAATGAAAAAGCACAAACATGTTTACACACACAGAGAGAACACAAAAAAAAAAAAGAAATAAATAATACATGAAATGAAACTGAGACGAAAAGTATCACGGAAAGTAAGCAAACAATGAGTAGCATCACTTATATACACAGTGAGAGAATTTTTTAGCACACCAGGAAATAAAGAAAAAAAAAAAAAAGAACGGTAGGTAGAAGAGAGAAAAAACAACAACAGATAACTGACATTGATTATAGTAATATAGAAATATACATAAAATAAACAACCATTCCAGGCGCAACAAGTGCATGGTACTTAAAACACAGGCTAGAAATACAGAATAATACAATAAAGAAGTAAAATTGAACAAGGGACAGTAAGATTCGAATATAAAGTTTAAAGTTGAAAAATAAGTAAGAAACGGATAAAAAGTAGTTCAGGATACAGACAGCATTGAACAGGAGAAAAAGCAAAAAGTGAAGTAAATACAATTTAAGGCTAGAAAGTGGGAGTTATATGTGATAAAGTACTATTTAGAATACAACGCTACGAACATCCAATGTAAATGAACAGAGCGAGTTTTGGAAGATGTCAAGGTGAGGACAAAAAGAGTTAAATAACCACTGCATCCTGTCCAGAGGGGAGTGGGAATGAAGAGGAGAAACCTGAAATGGTCTGAATTCCCTCATGCTCTTTCGCGGAACGCGCAGTAGGATGTACTCTAAGAGCTGAGGGCACATAATGTGGCCATGAAGGAGTTTGTACAGAAATATGATATCAAGTCTGATACGACGGCAGTGAAGGGAAGGAAGATTCAGTTGGGCGCTCCTGGTGGAGCGAGAGGGGGAAGTTGCGAAAGGAAAGCGATAATGAAATATCCGTAAAAATTTTTTTTGTACTCTGTCAACCTTGTCCAAGTTCGATTTGCAAGTGCCATTCCAAACAACCGACGCATACTCCAAGACCGGGAGGCATATGGACAGGTACAGTTTTAGGAACGGAAGTGGAGTATGGAACTCTCTCGAAAGTCTGCAAACGAATCCGAGTGTGCGCATAGCCCGCTGAGCAATGCGTTTAGTGTGAGAGGAGAAGCTGAGGGTGCGGTCAAAAAGTACACCAAGGTCATTAATTTCATCAACCCTATCCAACAGCACAGAATTGACAGAATAATGGTAGAGAAAGCTATGTGTTTTACGAGTAAAGGATACAACCCTAGTTTTGGAAGAATTGAGGGTAAGTCGATTCATCGCACACCAATCAGAAAAAGCAGATATGTCCGATTGCAACAACACGCAATCTTGAAAAGAATGTATTACCTTGAATATTTTTATATCATCAGCATAAAGAAGAAACGAGGAGTTCTTTATCGCCGAGGAAACATCATTAATAAAAACGGAGAAGAGAAGCGGGCCTAGTACTGAACCTTGAGGAACTCCACTCGTTGCAGGGTAAACGAAAGAAGTCTGTCCATTGACACTGACAAAGCAGAAGCGATCAAGGAGATAGTTGCGTAGGAGGGCTACGAGAGAGACTTCAACGCCAGAGAGTAGAAGTTTTTCAAGAAGTAGTGAGTGAGTAACAACGTCGAAAGCTTTGCTCATATCACAGTACACAGTGTCAACCTGACCCCTCTGAAGGACTGCTGCAGAGGCATACGTCATAAACGTGACTAGGTTGGTAGAAGTAGAGCGACCCGACATGAAGCCATGTTGATTCGGTACTATGATATGTTTGAGATGGAAGGAAAGTACGCTGTGCAAAGCTAATTCGAAAAGCTTAGAGGTTGCACATAGAAGAGAAATCGGACGATAATTGGAAACATCAGATTTGTTTCCAGACTTGAAGACAGGAAACACGCGTGCCATTTTCCACACGCGAGGAAAGGCAGCATTTTTTAAACAGTTATTAAATATGGCAGTCAGTACTGGTACGAAGATATAACTGAAGGCTTTTATTATGGCAGCTGGAATGCCATCAGGTCCAGGAGACAAAGATGGTCTCAGACGCTTAAGACTCTCAGTTATCAACTCCTCATCAAAGAGAATGGAATTAGATAGTGCACCAGATGGGAGGCAAACGGAATCACAATGTGGATGTTTGTAAACGGAGGAAAAATGTTGTGCAAAACTGTCGGCAACATCCCGAATTTCCGAACCCTGAGAGTCAACTAAGCTGATACTTAAATCTGATTTAATGGAACGCTTGCGAACGTAACGCCAGAACTGACTAGGACGATTTGAGGCATACCTCTCTAAAGACTCAAGATAAGAGTCGTAGTCCCGCTTGTATAAGCGTTTGCAAAGAGAACGCACACGGCGAAACTCATCTGCCCAATTGTGAAACCCAGGGCGTTTCGCTTTACGATGGGCCCGTTCCTTGAGCTTTAACGCCGTTATTAGTTCCCTTGAAAACCAGGAAGGGAACTTTCTACGCGTAGGAGTATGCAAAGGTATGTACCGACGCATACCATCAATAACTATTTCTGTAAAGCGACTGACTTGTCCATCTGAATCATTAATGTCATTTAAAAGGGACCAGTCGACGGAAGAGAAGAAATTGAAAAGACCGACATAATCACCACGTGCATACGCGAAACGGGGCGAATTCCCCACCCGATCTGAGTTAGTAGAAGGTGAGGCAGAGACAGCAGTAGTAACTAGAAGCGGAGGGTGAAATTTGTCACAGCGAGTCAGCGGTATGTCCGAACTCGAGACTCGAACACTTTCAAAATTCGATAGACAGATGTCAAGAATATTACCGCAACAGTTTTCAATGAAATTGTGTTGCTGCAAAGAGTTAAAGGCTATGAAATCAAGTAGAGCGTTACACTTACTTAATATGTAATGATTGTTGTGAGAAGAAATAAGTGAGTTCCAGTCGATACCAGGAGTATTAAAATCACCTAAAATAAGAAGTTTGTGTTTGCTATGACGGGTTATAACATGTTCGATTGAGAGCAGAACATCATCATAGGCTGAAGGAGGTAGATTCGGAGGAATGTAGAAAGCTGCAAGTAAAAGTTTTTCATGTCGATTTAAAGTGATCTCGAGCCACACACATTCTTCAACAGTTTCCAGATCGGAACGTCGAACACACTTCACAAAACTGTCAATAGCAATGAGCACTCCACCTCCTCTTGATTTGGGACCTGTTTCAGGGCGGTCGCCACGAAAAACAGAGTAATTATTTGGAAAGAAATCATTGGAAGGAATATCACTTGACAGCCAGGTTTCGGTAACCACAACAGCGGTATAACAAGAGGACAAGACGCTAGAAAAAAATTCTGATCCCTTAGTCCGAAGACCTCGGGCGTTTTGATAATAGATATCCAAATTAGGGGCCACTGCAATTTTGCGTCAGTTCAGAGGGATGAAGCATATCGTCGTAAAGCTTCCCACGAAAGTCCTTGTATATGCAACCCATCGGCCACATCGAATGCTCAACAAGCTTACTGTAGGATTCTTCATCAACTTCAATATGGAAGGACGAGTAGGAGTCGTACCTTGTTTTCAGCTGCCGGCAGGAAATGGGAGTAATATTCACTGATTTTAGATGGTTGGTAAGGTCTACCGATGTAGTATCGGGACTGAGTTTAGAGACGAAAATAGTCTTCGGACGCTTCTTTTGGTAAATGGCAACGTTCAGGACAGATGAGCTCGATGCGCCAGTAATGGCTCGACTTCGGTGCTTCTTCATCTCACTGGGTAAGTCAACCGCACGGCGAGGAGCAGAGGCAGAAGATGAACAGGGAATATCTCCAGGAGTCATCCCTCGATGAAGAGCGGCGGAGTAGTCCACAGATGGCTGCTCCTCACGGGTAGGATTGCCCACGGAGACAACGAGAGGACGCTCGACGAGAGGACGCTCACACTGCGAAGCAGCGCACCGCACAAGCTCCTGGCGTAGGCCGCGAACATCGGCACGTAAAGAGGCGATAACCTCGGCTTGTTGTACGAAAGCCCGCGAGTTCTCTACACGAAGGCGCTCGTTCTCTTCCCGTAGCTGGGCAACCTCATCGCTCAGAAAAGAGATTCCCTCAAGCGCGTCGAGGAGGAGAGCCCGTAGCGAGGCAAACTCACCGCCATGTTCGCCGGTCGCGGCTGAAGGGGGAAAACCGGTCGGGTGGCTGGGCAGGAGCGGGGCACCAGGGACTCTAGCACCACCGTCGCTAAGACTAACACCGTCAGACGACGACGACGCACACAAATTACACAAGAATGGCCGAGAGCCGGACTTCAGAAGTTGCAGCTCGTCATCCGCCCAGGTGACGCACTTCGTGTGAACACGTTTCGCACAGTCGGCACATCGTAAAAACTGCTGCTTACCAAAAAACGGGCGGGAGCACAGCGCACATGCGTCCTTACTGGGCGCCATCTTCAATATCCCCCTGCCAATCGTGATGACTTCCCAACATTGTGTATATCTTTAGATAAACGGTCGATGATGGCATACAATGGTAAATATTGTCCTGCCAGTAAAGCTGGCTTGTCGACATTGAATATATCTTGGCATATATTGGTTAATGTTATCCCACCTGTCTTAGTGGCTTCTCTACAATGTATACTTGTTGGTTTCAGTGAGCAATATTGCCCAATGAGCCGTGGCAACTGGCCAGCATTGCCCCTATCATGGCATACATTGGTCAATATTGCAATACCAGTATTAATCGCTTGTCAGCATCGAATGCATCTTGGCATACATTGATCAATATTCTCCCGCCAGTCGTCATGAATGCCCAACATTGTATATTTGTAATTACAGTGGTCGATGTTGCCTGACGAAGTGTAATGGCTTGCGAAAATACCGTAAATCTTTACATAGCTTAATCAACATTCCTCTGCCATCATTGATGGCCTGTGACCACAGAATATTTAGTGACATACGATGGTCAATATTTTACCACTAGTTGAGAAATAATAATAATAATAATAATAGATTAATCGATCTCTATGCAATGTGCGCAGGAACAACCATGTGGTCTTAGTGCTGCAGCACAAATAAAAAAATGCGCACACAAGTTTTACACACACAGATAGAACACAAAAGAAGAAACAAATAACACATGAAATTAAACTGAGACGAAGAGTCACGGAGAGAAAGAAATCGGTGAGTAGCACGCCATGATGGATACAATATTGAGAGAACCATCTCAACTAGTGGTAAAATATTGACCATCGTATGTCACTAAATATTCTGTGGTCACAGGCCATCAATGATGGCAGAGGAATGTTGATTAAGCTATGTAAAGATTTACGGTATTTTCGCAAGCCATTACACTTCGTCAGGCAACATCGACCACTGTAATTACAAATATACAATGTTGGGCATTCATGACGACTGGCGGGAGAATATTGATCAATGTATGCCAAGATGCATTCGATGCTGACAAGCGATTAATACTGGTATTGCAATATTGACCAATGTATGCCATGATAGGGGCAATGCTGGCCAGTTGCCACGGCTCATTGGGCAATATTGCTCACTGAAACCAACAAGTATACATTGTAGAGAAGCCACTAAGACAGGTGGGATAACATTAACCAATATATGCCAAGATATATTCAATGTCGACAAGCCAGCTTTACTGGCAGGACAATATTTACCATTGTATGCCATCATCGACCGTTTATCTAAAGATATACACAATGTTGGGCAGTCATCACGATTGGCAGGGGGATATTGACGAATGTATGCCAAGATATATTCGATGTTAACAAGCCATCAATACTGGCAGGACAATATTTACCAATGCATGCCATGATATGTGCAATGTTGGCTAGTGGCCAACGCTCGTTGGGTAATATCGGCCACTTGAACTGAAGATGCATACAATGTTGGGAGGCCACTAAGACCGGCGGGATGATATTGACCAATGAATGCCAAGATATATTTAATGTAGACAAGCTATATATACTGACAGGAAAATATTTACCAATCTATGTCATGATTCGCTAATTATGGACAAGACATTGTAGATGGCTGGGCAATATGGGCCATCAGATATCATTGAGTATACAATGTTGGCAAGCTATTCTATACGCAAGGTCATTATTGCCCGCTGTTAGCCACCAGCATGCCAATATAGGGGAACCTGTAAATCACTGGTCCGAGAGTGGTCAATGTTATCGCATGGCTGTACTATTATTGGTAGCTCATTGGCAACGCCGGGCCAGTGTCGGACCAGGCGTCGCCAGTCAATTTCCAATATCGGGCCGATCGCATATGCTACCTGGGCTTGTATACACGGTGAGAAAATTGAGCACATCACGAAAATAAAAAAAATGATAGAAAAAGAACAAAAAAAGACAACTGTCATTGACTACAGTAATATAGATTGATTGATTGAATATCCTTCATTGAATGGGAAGGCTCATGGCCATGGATGAGGATAAAGGGGAGTAGACCGAATCTTCATTATTTAGGTGGTCACTCAAATCACATTGCTCTAACCAGGCCATTAAGCGAGCCATATTTGGCAAATATCACCTGTGTTAGCATCAGTTTCTAGAAGGGAACGGTAGTTCAGGCGGTAGGGTTTGATCTCGGAGCATCCAGCAGAAAAAGCAGGGCAATCCCAGAGTAGATGAGATATGCTGCCGCGAGTTAGAGTCGTACAGTGGGGGCACGTAATCATTTTCTCCGTATACTGACGCCAGCGGGCCATAATACGTGGCGTGTAAGTCGCATGGGCGATGAGCTTATTCAAAAAGACTTCTTGACTTCATGTGAGGTGGCCTTTTCTCGTAAAAGGCGGGCCTGGTGTGGCCACCTGCATGCGATGCTGACTGAGGCTACGAAGACTGGTCCGAATATAGTTCATAAGGGCAAGAGAAGGGGTGAGTTGCCCGCCCAAGGTCGAGTAAGGATTAATCAAGGGGGGTGGGGAAGTAAATGTGGACATCCCACCTGCCAAGGCAGCCGCGGCGTGTGCCGCCGCATTGCCCCCTGATTCGTCCGAGTGACCTGGGGTCCAGTGAATAGCGACAGTTCTGGTCGCGAGTTAGTGGCGTTTAAAGAGGTGCTGTATGGCCGTAGCTGTTGCATCTTGTGAACCCGGAGTAGCGATTTCCTTGTAAGCTTCATAGGAATCAGTAAGAATACGTATTGAACCAGTTCCGGTGCAAGGCACTCCTGACAAGGCTCCCCAAATCGCGAGCAGTTCAGCATGAAGAGGGGTACCTTGAGGTAGGTGGCAGGCATAAGCGCCTGAAAGGGAAGGGTTGTCATCGCATGCCCAGCCCATAGATGCAAATTCGCTTGTAATCGATGTTTTCGATTTCGATTGTGTAGAAAGGTCTAGCGCAGACACAGACCACTATAAAGATGACAAACACACAGACAAGCGCTTGCGTATGGGCGCGTGTCGTCTTTTTTTTGCGGTGTGTATCTATTTGTACTAAAGCGTTTTACAAGATATTTTTGTACTCGTTGAACGACTTCGGTTTGGAATGACGTAATTTCCCGTCGCTTCACCCATAGGCTTGTAAGCACGAGCTTTGTGCTGTTTTTGGCATCCTAATCTAGCATTGTGCGCAACACATTTTGGTCTGCCTTCTCAACGTTAAAGCAGGTCGAAGCATCGCATTGCCTGGCATCGGGAGTAGTTTTTTTTTTTTTTTTTTGTTTGTTTGTTTTGTAGTTTGTTTTTGTTTTTTTTTCGTGTAAATTTTGAATTTTCAGGTCTGATAAGCTAAATATTGTCACGTAGCCGTTCAGGCCCGTAACCAGAGGGTTGGTTTTAATAGGGGGTTGACCTAGTAAGCACAGAAGAGCAGGTCCAGAGAGCACTGAGTGACAGCAGCAGACTTCAGCTACTTCTCGAACGCCACGTGGCCGCTTCTTCGAGTCCGCGCACGAGACTCTCGATGAGCAGCCGCCTAGCGGCTGCTGTTGCACACGCTACATTCCCCCCTCTCTAAAAAAAATAAATGTCAACTTGATGAATTCGAAAGCAGATAAAAAAAAATAAAGCAAGAAACATGCGTTAGGCGCTGCGCTAATTTTCTCGCGAAAAGTACGGCTTCATGCGCACGATATGGACAACCTCGGATTTCTGCTGGCGACGAGTAGAAGGAAAGCCGTCCGGAAGCACTTCGTACGTAACGTCGCTCAGCTGACGGAGCACTTTGTATGGCCCAAAGTACTGCTTCAAAAGTTTTTCAGATAGTCCCCGACGTCGAATCGGAGTCCACAGCCACACTCTGTCGCCAGGTGCGAAAGTCACTACACGGTGGCGGCGATCGTAACGCTGGGCGTCTCGGCCTTGCTGGTTCCGGATGCGTGCCCTCGCTAGCTGTCGCGCTTCTTCTGCGCGTTGAGTGAACTCCTCGGCGCCAACTTCGAGGTCACGGCCGTCGTGGGGCAACATGGCTTCGAGCATTGTCGAAACTTCGCGGCCATAGAATAAGGAGAACGGCGTCATTTGCGTTGTTTCCTGCTGCGCCGTGTTGTACGCAAACGTGACGTACGGGAGGACGTCATCCCAAGACCGATGTTCAACATCCACGTACATGGACATCATGTCGGCGAGAGTTTTGTTCAGACGTTCTGTCAAGCCATTAGTTTGTGGATGGTAGGCGGTTGACCTGCGATGGGTAGTGCCGCTTAGCTGCATGACAGATTCCAGTAGCTTGGCAGTGAAAGCAGTGCCTCGGTCCGTTATTATAACTGTCGGGGCGCCGTGCCTCAGGACTATGCGTTCGATGAAAAATTTCGCTGCCTCGATTGCCGTACCACGCTGGAGGGCCTTCGTTTCAGCGTAACGCGTGAGGTAATCTGTAGCGACAATTATCCACCTGTTGCCGGAATCAGAGATTGGAAAAGGACCCAACAGATCCCTGCCAACTTGTTCGAATGGGCATCTTGGCACTTGAACAGGATGCAGTAAGCTGGCCGGTTTCACAGGCGGTGTTTTCCGTCGCTGGCAATCATGGCATGTTCTCACGTAATGTCGTACTGCGGCCGCAAGGTTTGGCCAGTAATAACTCTTCTTAATTCGGGCCAGAGTTCGAGCATACCCCAGGTGACCCGCGGTGGGCTCGTCATGACATGCCTGTAAGATTTCTTCGGAAAGGGACTGTGGTACGACGAGGAGGTAATCTCTTCCCGTCAGAGCGAAGTTGATCTTGTATAAGACATTGTTTCGCATGCAGAACGATGAATGCGTTCTGGCGAAGAGATGGGGAACTTCTGTAGAGCGCGCTTCCAGAAAATCGATAAGTGGTGCGAGAGCCGGATCGTTACGTTGCTGCTGCGAAACAGTGAGCGCGTCGACGGCTGCGATATGGGGAAAGTCTGGTTCTTCGTCTTCCCGCGCAGCCTCGACAGGCGAACGGGACAAGCAGTCAGCGTCGTTGTGCTGACGTCCAGACTTATACACGATGGTCATGTCGAACTCCTGTAGCCGTAAGCTCCATCGTGCAAGGCGTCCGGAGGGGTCTCGCAAGTTCGTTAACCAGCACAGAGAGTGGTGGTCACTCACAACCCGAAAGTGCCGGCCATAAAGATAGGGTCGAAATTTCATCACCGCCCATACAACAGCCAGACATTCTTTTTCGGTGGTGGAATAGTTCGATTCGGCACGGGACAAAGTCCGGCTGGCGTATGCGATAACTCGCTCGGCACCGTCTTGCTACTGGACGAGTACAGCGCCTAGACCCACGTTGCTAGCATCTGTGTGGACCAGAGTCTCGGCATTCGCATCGAAATGGGCAAGCACAGGTGTTGTCTGCAAGCGGTGCCGTAACTCGTCGAATGCCTTTTGCTGTTCTTCCGTCCAGGTGAAGGTGACATCATCCCGGGTGAGACGTGTCAACGGAGCGGCAATGCGTGAAAAGTTTTCAATAAATCTGCGGTAATAGGCGCAGAGGCCCAAGAAACGGCGAACTGTCTTCTTGTTACATGGAGTAGGGAATTTGGTGACGGCTGTTGTTTTAGCGGGATCGGGACGAACTCCTCGATGGCTGACGACGTGGCCCAAGAACAGGAGCTCTTCATAGCCAAAGTGACACTTTTGTGGCTTTAACGTGAGGCCGGCAGATCTGATAGCCCGTAGCACAGCGGAGAGACGTTGGAGGTGTTCCTCGAACGTTGGTGAAAACACAACAACGTCGTCCAGGTAGACTAGACACATCTGCAATTTAAGACCAGATAGAACGGCGTCCATCATTCGCTGAAATGTCGCTGGAGTGGAGCACAATCCGAAAGGTAGGACTTTGAATTCATAAAGTCCATCGGGCGTGACAAACGCTGTCTTCTCGCGATCACGTTCATCGACTTCGATCTGCCAGTAACCGCTCTTAAGATCAAGCGATGAAAAGTAGCGCGCGTGGCGCAGCCGGTCTAATGAGTCATCAATGCGTGGCAGCGGGTAGACGTCTTTTTTTGTGACCTGATTGAGCTTACGGTAGTCCACACAGAACCTTAAACTTCCGTCTTTCTTCTTAACCAGGACAACAGGCGAAGCCCAGGGACTCCTCGATGGCTGGATGACACCGTCATATAACATCTCGTCGACCTGTTGAGCAATGACTTCGCGTTCTCGCTGTGACACTCGGTAGGGGTTCTGTCGGACTGGTCGGTGCGGTCGTCGGTTATTATGCGGTGCTTGGTCAAGGGCGTCTGTTTAACCGCGGAGGCGGATGAGAAGCAGTCTTGGAACTGAAAGAGTAACCCGACGAGTCTTTCCTTCTGTGCCGGTGATAGAGCGGGATTCACATCAGGGTCGAAGTTGGACGTTTGGCTGGCAGACGTGTTGGTCTCAAGAACAAAGCAGTCGTGGGCAGCTTCTGCGACACCTTCAAAATAAGCTACCGTGGTGCCTTTAGCGATGCGTTGCCGTTCGTTTTCGAAGTTCGTAATCAGCACGTGAGCTAGGCCATTAGTCAGACGAACTATACCGCGTGCAACACAGACTCCATGATGTAACAGAAGCTCTGTGTTCTGTTCGGCAACACCGGCAGCACAGGACTGGTCGTCGCACCTGACTGTGACGAGAGCAGACGAACGTGGCGGCATGGATACATCCGCGTCAACGATGCGTAAAGGTGCGTGGCGTCGTTCTGAGTCAGCGGTCATTGCTGCAGGCGTCGAAAACGTTACAGTACGGCGAGGAACATTAATAATGGCTCCATGCTCACGAAAAAATTCCATGCCGAGTATGAGGTCTTTGCAGCAGTGCGGCAGGATAACAAAAACGGCTACAAAGGCTGAATCGGCGATGGTTACTCGGGCAGTGCATCGTCCGATCGGCGTCATAAGGTGACCGCCAGCAGTACGAATTTGCGGCCCCAGCCATTCAGTTTTCACCTTGGACAGCCGATCTGCGAAATTCTTGCTTATTATTGAAAAGTCTGCTCCGGTGTCTATCAAAGCGGTTACTGGGTGTCCGTCGACGAGAACGGAAAGGTCGGCGCTAATAACGTGATCGGCTTGAGGTTGATTGGGAGTTTCGGGTTCATGGGGCGGCGGAGGCATCGTAGTCACAGCATCGGGCTGAGTCGTCACGGGAGGGTCTTCGGGACATCGATTCCGTTCGTCAGCAACCTGCCCCCCTGAGGTCGCCGCCTTCAGTTTCCCCGGTGTGGGCTTGGCGACCGGCGCCTCGGTACATGATTGAACTCACGGCTGCCGGGTGACGAGTAGCGCACGGGGGAAGACTGTGTACTGTCGCTCGAAGAGGTTGCCCGGGTTGGGGCGTTCGCCGACCCGGGGACGGAGGGAATCACGAGCAAAACCCCGAAGACCGTGTTCACGCTATGGACAACGACTGTACAAGTGGCCGGGTTCTCCGCAGTGGTAGCACAGCGGCCGTTGGCGAGGAGTGCGCCAGACGTCTGCCTTCCGAACCGGTTGCTGCATGACGGGGCTCTCCTGGGATGGCGGCTGGTAGGGAGGCTGGTAGGATAGTGGCTGAGGAGCGGACAGCTGCATGACGAGGCTCTGCTGGGTTGGCGGCTGGTAGGAAGGTTGGTAGAACGGTGACTGCAGAGTGGGCGGCGGCTGTGCTTCGAAACGAAGCTGTTGCGCAGGAGGCACTGCAGGCCGACGAAGAGCCGCTGCGTAGTTCATAGAACGTGGCTCCAACAGTGGCTCAGGCGGTGAAAATGTCTGACGGATATTTCACGCACGGCTTCGGTAACAGCCGCGGCAGTCGGGTTAGGCGATCCAAGATTGAATTTGAGGAGCTCCTCGCGAACTACCTCGCGGATCAGCTCACGCAGAGAGTGAGCTTCAGTGGACCCGTTCAATGTGGCCACACTGCTGAAGGGTTGACCACAGGCAGACTCCGTGCGCCGGTATCGTTGATGTAGGGCTCGCTCAATGAGGGTAGCTTCATTGATGAAGTCCGCGACGGTTTGGGGTGGATTGCGAACCAGACCAGCGAAGAGGGGTTCTTTTACGCCCTGCATCAGGTGGCGCAACTTCGCTGATTCTGTCATGTCGGGATCAGCCCGTCGGCAGAGACGGGTCACGTCCTCAGCGAACATGGCCACGCTCTCGTTAGGTAATTGCACACGAGCGTCTAGGAGGCGGCGTGCGCGATCACGGCGGTCATGGCTGGCAAAAGTGTCCCGCAGCTGCTGGCGAAAGGAATCCCAGCTTTGAAGACTGGCTTCCCTATTCTCATACCACGTTTTTTCGCAGTCTTCAAGGTCGAAATAAACATTGCGCAGCTTCTGAGCAGGGCTCCACTGATTGAATTGCGCCACTCGCTCGAACTGGTCGATCCAGTCGTCGACATCTTCCGCAGTAGCGCCATGGAAACTAGGGGGCGTACGAGGCTGCTGAAGCAGCAACTGATGCTGACTTGCCTGTGCCATTACAGAAGTCTCGAACTGCTGGTCAGCTGGTGTCGGTTCAGGTAGAGGAGCGAATTCCGGCGCCAGACCTCGGAGGCGACGGCTGCAGCGATGAACGGGTGTCGACACGAGCGGAAGCCGGTTGGGACTCGATGAGCGGCTGCGAGAGGCCCGAGACATGTAATTCAAGGCCTCACCTCCACCAGTGTCACGTAGCCATTCAGGCCCGTAACCAGAGGGTTGGTTTTAATAGGGGGTTGACCTAGTAAGCACAGAAGAGCAGGTCCAGAGAGCACTGAGTGACAGCAGCAGACTTCAGCTTCTTCTCGAACGCCACGTGGCCACTTCTTCGAGTCCGCGCACGAGACTCTCGATGAGCAGCCGCCTAGCGGCTGCTGTTGCACACGCTACAATATATAGACAATTGCGTCTGCTATGTTGTAGTCACTCGGGAAAATTTGCGTAACTTTCAGTGAGTAACACTCGACTTTAATATCATTCGCGGAGTGTCACACAATAATATCTGTGGTTGAGGATCTATACCTTTCTGTGTTCAAGCCACACCAAGAACATGTGGAGAAGGTCGAGCCTGGTATATTTCTCTCTCCCTTTCGGGAAATAATACAATGGAGAGCGATGGATGGCATGTCCCCTCGCGACAGAGTAGGAAGTGAAACGCAATTTGTAACAATTATTTTGGTTGCAGAAAAAAAAAGAAAAAAAAAAAAAACCTGTGAGTCGCCCGCGCCGGAGTACAACATTTCGCGAAACAGAGATAATAGGTTCTCTGCAGCTGTTTTGTGTTAATTATGCGCGGGAGTAGTTTTTGCCAATGTTTTTAAGATTCGCAATAATAGAAAAAGTTGGTTTCTAATGAAAATTAAGTCGTTTTAAGTATTGACAGCTCGACAAGTTGCAAAACTTTTCTCGTGAACTGGAAGGTGTAGCGGCATCGTCTTATCAAAGCGGTCGTGAGGGAGCAAGGTGCTTGCGCAGTACAAAAGTTCATCCCGAATGCAGCTTTTCCTTTCATGTATAATCAATTACACATCGCGAGGCGATGTGCACACCATGTTATCCCCGCAAGTACTCGTGTGAGGTTAGGCCAAATTTAGGTGAAGCTAAATTTGACCACCTGACACCCAAATTAGTGCTGCTGTTGCTTGTTTGTCATCCATGAAAAAATTGCGTGATCGCATGCTTCCATAATGTTTTTATTATTTCATTCATTTGCGGGCCCACTATAAAAGACGCAAAATGACTGTTTCGTCGCCTATCTCATTTCAGCGCCAGTTCGAGGGCAACAGAGTTTAAAGACGATGGCTCCGCAAGTCAACGGCTGTCCCGACATTGTTTGGTTGCGTGTAAAAGCTTATCGGAACAAACGGATATATGCCATTTGAAGAATCCAGTAAAATCCATTAAATGCCTTATCGAACAAATTGTTTCGATTCCAGTGATTGATTGCGCGGAACAGCTAGAGCGGTTTGTGATGATGCGCCTGCGCATTTACTTCAGTTCGCTAAGTCAGCCAGAAAAATCGAATGATGGGTACGGCAGCAGAACTGTAGCTGGCGCCAACCTTGATTAAAAGATGTCTTCTAGGCGTGCATCCAACATCAGCTTCAAAGTCTTGATGAGGATCGTTTTGGAATAAAATGCCGTGTTCATCAGCGTGCGACACGTGTCAAAGGTTGAATTTACTCATCGTTTTCTGCTGTGTCTTTCTACGGTTTACGATGGCCCATTGCGATACAAATAATTTTCGATACGGCTGACTGAAACGTAGACATGGTTGTTGATCTATAGCAATAGACGTAACTGAATGTTATGCACATCATAAACTCATTCATGTCCGGCAGTACAAAATGCAATGCTTTATAAAACAGCCAATCGTCAAAATAGCCGCATTGAACATCCGAGACGGCGAAAGAGTAAATGCTTACCATCTGCAATATGATCATTTCCTCTGAGAACTACGCATGCTAGAAAGCAGTAGTTGTTTTCACATTTATTTATTTTTTTTTTGAGCAATAAAGCGCTCAAGATTGCGAGTACATATGTAAAAACGTTATACACATGAGCCTGCTAGCGCTAGCGCGTGCTGAACAAGAAATCCGGCCGACGCTCCATAGCCCGCCGTACCTGCACTCGCCCAAACATGGCGCCGTCGAAAGCGGTGTCTCCACCATGTACGGCGGCGCGCTACATCGAGGCACCCTAGTCCCAGCCCCGTAGGGCCAGGAATAGCCACCTATAGCGTAGTGAATATTTAGCTTCGACTGAAAATCAGTTTATAAGAAAGGAAAGGCGCGAATCTGTCTAGGTCACTTGAAGGCGAAAACTCTCGGTGATGCTGATGGTTCGAAAAGCTGGCGTGTATGTATGTAGTGAAGCTTGCGCTTCGAAAATTCGAGGAACACTTTGGACCACAAAAGTGCGATGAGGCGAAAGCCTTTATCGCTGGCGTGGTTCAGTTTTACGCGATCTTTAGAGAACTGTGTCTTACTGCTTACTGACTCTTTAGCGTCTGCTCAATAATTTCACAAAGTCGTGAAATAATTATTTCAATAATTCTTGTTCGATCGGTTACCGATGATTTTTTGGTTTATGATGACATTACTCGGTGGTGTTTGATGACGTCGTTCGATTGACAGGTTGAGTATGACACTTTTTGCGGACGGACGGACGCACGCACGGGCGCACGCTTAGGAGCCAAGGCTCTCGCTTAAACGAGAAACCATCAAAGCGGAGCGGATTCGATCCGGGGAATATGGAACGCCGGAGCTTTCGCCGCACCCAATCGCTCCGTGTGCAGGCTGCAACACACTGTGGCGTGGCGCGTCATCGTCTCTGTAAACTTCCATCTGCACGCAGTTTTCACACGTGCTACTCGGTTCTAGATACCATACAACTACGCTAAAATACCACCTCTTTTTCTCCTGCTTGAAGGCCTTCCGAACATTATATGTCACGCTTACATGACCACTGGCCTTCAGAGGCGACACACTGTCCGTGTGCTGCGCGACGCCAGTGCACGTTAAAGAAGCCCAGGTGACCGAAATTTCTGGAGCTCCACTACGGCATTTCTCATAGCCTGAGTCGCTATAGAGCGTTAAACTATGCAAACCAAACCAAACTGAAATACTGACTGCGCCGGTATGTAAATAAATTGCAAATTGATTTACAGGAAATGAAACGCGCAGTATCTGTCAAACTTACTTCGTGGACACCTGAAGCGCCCCGTTAGGGAAGGAAGGATGGGGACTTAATAAAAAAATTAGTTGTGGTTTACCTCTAGTTAACCCTAGTTGAATTGCGATAGCAACGGCGGAAGCTTCTTTTGCCTGCTGCATTATTTCCCTATCACGCCCTATCAGTGTAAGGTGCTACATTCGTTTAAGAGTATGATGAAAGAGCATAAGTTACCAGCTCACATATAAATGAGAAGGGTTCAATGCTGCTGAGCCGAATGTGGAGCGAAAGCATTAGCTCACAGGAAGCTACAGGAGGGTCGCGCAATCCACCAGCAGCCAAACTGGCCATCTACCGCACAGTGGCTGATACGTTTCAACACAGCCACTGTGGGGTAAAACATATGATTTATGGATGACGTGATGAACATTAGCTGCCGGTGACCGATCGCTCTTGTTCTTTTCCTTCTTAGTTTTCTTCTTCTTCTTCTTCCTCTTCTTCTTCTTGGCTGTTCAAGGTCAACCGTGGCGACCGGCCGTGATCTACGCGACGGCTCGAAACCTGGCCCAGTATTGCTATCCCAGTAAAAAAAAGAGCGGTGTCGGAGTGGAAGGCTTGATTTCGACCATAAGGGTATCCTTTACATGCACTGGCAGCGCACAGAACTCGTACGCCTATCCGTTTCGCCGCCTTCGAAACACGGCCGCCATGATCGGGTTAGCAACCGGGAACTCCGTTTACAGTAGCCGAAAGTCAAATACTGAATCACCGCGGCGGATACGGCGTCTCTTCCCATAGCCTCTGACTTGTGCATTCGTGCGAGTCTTTCGCGGCATATCTTTGGCGACACTACGCAGTTCCTTTTCTAAAGAACAACGGTAAAGTTTATTAAGCCATAGCTAGGCTCGTTCGGTCGAAAAGCCGCATGTCGCAAATGACCAGCGGTCGCGTAAAAAGCTCGTATTATGGCAATTTGTGGCTCTAGTGATTGCTGATTAAATGGTGTGGGATAGGCGATGACGAGTTAATGATATATATGTAATTAATAGAGTAGAGATGAATTAAAGAAATGAAACAGATGAAAAAGGGCGTTGAAAGGTGTCAAAATGCTCAGAACGAAAGCCAAATGTTTGACGTTGCTATTTAAGAAAATTAGAAGAATTGACTGAAACAATTAAAAGCAGAAAACTTTTTCAAAGGCATCAAAATACTCCCAGTTAAAACCAATGTTTGCTGGTGCTAAGTATGGGTGTATAAAAATGTAAAAAAAAAACAAAAACGTCCGTGCTTGTGAAATGCTACCGCGTCATGCTCTTAACGACGTAGCATAAGTGTTCCCCTAATTATTATTATTGCGATAGCAATACTGCGTCAGGTTTCGAGCCGTCGCGTGGTCCCGGCGTAGGTCACGCTTAATCTTGAACAGCCGAGAAGGAGGAAGAGGAGCAGCAGAAGAAGAAGACTGGTAACTTAAGCTCTCACGTCATACTCTTAAACAAATGTAGCACCTTACACTAATAAGGCGCGATAGGGGAAAAATGTAGCAGGCAAAAGAAGCTTTCCCCGTTGCTATCGCAATTAAACTAGGGTTAACCAGAGTTAAACCATATCTAATTCGTTTGTGAACTATTTATGTTTCTTGTTTTTCACACATACCAGTATAGCCATAATGACGTATGCGGTTGGTCTCACAAAAATTTACGAATGTTAGCCTGGAAACTACAGCTCAAAAGTTAGGAATGCCCTCGATAAGTGCGATAGATCAATCAAGACTTTGGCTTGGGCTAGTTGGTTTATCCCCTTCATGAATCACTGCCTTGTCGTGGCGGAGGGGCTTGCGAAACTCGATGAAGTCGTGAGCTCTGCTGTGTAGGGCCACCCAAGATAGACAGGTCACGGCAGAGAGTTCTGACAAAATGTGATTCACTGGAGAAGGTAATGGCAACCCACTCCAGTATTTCCTGCCAAGAAAACCCTATGGCCAGTCACAATACCATTAATGATATGGCGCCGGAAGATGAGCCCCCCAGGTTGGAAGGCGTCCCACATGTTACTGGGGATGAACAAAGGGCGATTCCTAGTAGCTCCAGGACGAATGAAGCGGCTGGGCTAAAGCCGAAAGGACGCTCAGTTGTGGATGTGTCGGGAAGCGACCGGAAAGTCCGATGTTGCAAGGAGATATATCACATAGCAACATGGAATGTAAGATCTATGACGCAAGGTAAACTGGATGTCGTCAAGCGAGAAATGAACCGATTGAACATTGATATCTTGGGTATCAGCGAGCTCAAGCGGATCGGAATGGGAGAATTTAACTCCGGCGACCATTATGTCTTTTATTGTGGGCACGAATCCAAGAGAAGGAATGGGATCGCTCTCATAGTAAACAGAAAAATGGGTAAAGCAGTGCTAGGGTACAACCCCAAAAACGACCGAATGATTTCACTTCGGATCCAAGGTCACCCTCTCAACATAACAGTTATCCAAGTCTATGCACCGACCACTACTGCTGAAGAAGCTGACGTTGAGAGATTTTATGCGGACCTACAATGCCTTTTAGACCGCACCCCATCATCAGACGTCGTTTTTCTCGTAGGAGACTGGAATGCTAAGGTCGGGAGTGAAGAAATATCCGGAATTGTAGGCAAGTTCGGTCTTGGCGAGTCAAATGAAGCTGGACAGAGGCTAGTAGAGTTTTGTCAAGAAAACAACCTGACCATAGCGAATACTCATTTTCAACAGCACAAGAGGCGCCTGTACACATGGACTTCACCGGACGGTCTGTACAGGAATCAGATCGATTATATTCTTTGCCGGCAGAGATGGAGAAGCGCTCTACAAGCAGTAAAAACAAGGCCTGGGGCCGATTGTGGCACCGATCATCAGCTTCTTGTTGCCAAAATTAAGCTTCGATTGAGGAAAACTCAGAAAACTAGAAGGCCTTTCAGGTATGATCTGGATCAAATTCCATTAGAATATGCTGTGGAAGTGAGCAGTCGATTTCAAGAATTAGATCTAGAAGACAGAGAGCCCGAAGAGATGTGGACTGATGTTCGTGATATAATACAAGAAGTTGCTACTAAGGTAGTTCCAAAGCAAAAGAAATGCAAGAAAGCAAGCTGGTTATCTGAAGAGGCTTTGCAAATAGCTGAGGAAAGGAGGATGGCAAAAGTTATGGGGGAAAGAGAAAGATACAAGGTTCTCAATGCGGATTTTCAGAAAATAGCAAGGAGAGATAAGAATGCCTTCCTGAACATACAGTGCCAAGCAGTTGAGGACAACAGCCAATTAAGGAACACAAGAGCTCTGTACAAGACAATCAAAGATATCAAAGGAAGCTTCTGTGCTAAGCTGTGTGTGATAAAGGACAAACGAGGCAAGGACCTCACTGAAGCCTCAGAGATAAAGAAGAGGTGGCAGGAATACACAGTAGAACTGTACAAGAAGGACCCGAATGTGCCAACCCAACATAAGACGGTTGTGATTACTGATCTCGAGCCGGGCATCCTGAAGAGTGAAGTTGAATGGGCCTTAGCCAGTCTTGCTAAGAAAGCCAGCGGAAGTGATGGCATTCCAGCTGAGTTGCTTCAAAACCTCAACCATGACGCTGTTAGCATTCTGCATACATTATGTCAGAAGATTTGGACAACCCTGCAGTGGCCACAGGATTGGAGGAGGTCAGTTTACATCCCCATTCCAAAGAAAGGCAGTGCCAAAGATTGTTCCAACTACCGCACGATCGCACTTATTTCGCATGCTAGCAAGGTGATGTTGAAAATCCTCCAAGGTAGGCTGCAGCAGTATGTGGATCGGGAGCTTCCGGACGTGCAAGCTGGGTTTCGCAAGGGCAGAGGAACTAGAGACCAAATTGCCAACCTCCGCTGGATCATGGAAAAAGCAAGAGAGTTCCAGAAACCCATCTACTTCTGCTTTATTGATTATGCGAAAGCGTTTGACTGCGTAGATCACAGCAGATTGTGGCAAGCTCTCCAAGAGATGGGAGTTCCAATTCACCTCATCTGTCTCCTCAGGAACCTGTATGAAGGACAAGAGGCCACAGTCAGAACTGGGCATGGTCTTACTGATTGGTTTCCGATTGAGAAAGGAGTGAGGCAAGGCTGCATACTGTCGCCCTGCCTATTTAACCTATATGCAGAGTGTATCATGAGGAAGGCCGGTCTGGACGGGTCTTCATATGGAGTGAAGATTGCTGGAAAACGTATCAACAACCTTAGATATGCGGATGATACCACTTTAATGGCAGAAAGTGAAGTGGAACTCAAGAGACTTCTGATGCGCGTACAAGAAGAGAGTGAGAAGTTTGGGCTTAAACTGAACATCAAAAAGACAAAGATCATGGCGTCTTGCCCTATCAAGTCCTGGAGCATCAATGGACAAGAAGTGGAAGCTGTGACAGATTTTCTCTTCTTGGGCTCCAAGATTACCTCGGAAGGAGACTGGAGCCATGAAATTAGGAGACGCCTGCTTCTGGGAAAGAGAGCAATGGTTAGCCTTGACCGCCTAGTAAAGAGCAGAGACATTAGTCTGCCAACCAAGATCCGTATAACTCGTGCTATGGTCTTTCCAGTTGTGATGTATGGATGCGAGAGTTGGGCTGTGAAAAAGGCTGACCGCCGAAGAATTGACGCGTTTGAATTGTGGTGCTGGCGAAGACTCTTGAGAGTTCCTTGGACTGCCAGAAGATCAAATCAGTCGATATTGTCGACCATAAACCCTGACTGCTCATTGGAGGGTCAAATTCTAAAGTTAAAACTCAGCTACTTTGGTCATCTGATGAGAAGAGAGGAGTCGGTGGAGAAAGATTTGATGTTGGGAAAGGTTGACGGTCGCCGGAGAAGGGGTAGGCAGCGAACGCGATGGTTAGATGGCATCCTCGAGGCACTGCAGATGAAGTTATGTGATGTTAGGAAGATAGTGAGAGACCGGAAAGCGTGGCGTGAAATGGTCCATAGGGTCACGAAGAGTCGGACACGACTGAACGACTGAACTGAACTGTGTTGGTTCATAGCTAAACAGTGCCTGTCCTGTGTGTTTGCCTGTTTCTTCGCCCTCGTTTGTTTCGCGCAGTTCTTTCAGCATTTTGTGATTGATCGGCGGAGTCATACCAAAGGAAGTTATTCGCTCACTCAACCGCTAGACACACTATTTCGTATAATCAACTAGAATGAGAATTTCGTGGTCTGTAAACAACCGGCGTGACATGAGCACTATAAGTTTACAGCCTCCTAAACCACACTAGAGGAAACAAAGGCACGCAGCAGGATACTTTTTGATCTGCACTATTTTACCTCCACATTTGCTGAGGCAAATAGCCGAGCACCGCCTCGACAGTTTCAGATGCAGCGACGGTGGAAGGCTTATGAAGCAAAAAAGGGTACACAGAAAGTGTGCGTCCGTACGCCCGAAATTCCTTCCTTGGACAACCGGAACACTTTGTCCGAATTTCACCAAAACTGGTGGTGTCTAGCCTAATTTTGAGTATGGACAACTCAGTGGTTACGTCCAAATGTAGGTGGGCCGCCCGCACCATTCGGCTCCCCAATCGAGCCTCCAAAATTTGACTTCATCGGAATTCGGCCAAAATAATTGTATAACCTAATTTGAATATAGTCAACTCTTTGTTGACGTCCAAAGTTAGGTGGGCCACCCCGCAAATTTGGGCCTTTTTTGGAACCTCAAAATTTGACTTTGTCCGAACTTGACCAAAAATGCTGTCCAACTTAATTTGAGAGAGGCGAACTCACTGGTGAGTTGCAAATTTGAGTGGGCCATAACCAAAATTTGGCATGCTTACATATTCTCCGCGCGGAGCAGGCTTTGCAGATTGGGAGGAAGAGCACCGAAGTTTAGGATCAGTTTTGTCATAACCTAGGGTCTTCAGGAAAGAATTCGAAACCTCTATCACGTTCCGCAGAAAAATCGTGCCTCATTGCCTCCCTCTTTTCCCCTACAACCATCACAACGACAATCATAGTAAAAGAGCTGCGGCGGGACAAGCAGTCATAAGAAGGCTTATGGCAGCGTGTTCGATTCTGATGGATTCCGTGTTAGTTTCGTTGTTAGTTTGTCTCAAATTATAGGCTTCTTTTATTTTTAAATGCATCTCACTCAGAAACGATTTGGCGTCCTTTGCGCCTCCGAGAGCCCGGGGATTGAGGGGAGCTATTGTTACGGTGTTGGAGACAAAAACATTTATGGACGCAGGGAGAGGAAAAGTTCCACCAGAAGATGCCGTTATTCTTAAGATGTTCAATTATGGGGTTGCATAACCGTTTGACAACGTCGTTGCTCACGTAATATCATATGTAGAGTACTGGCGTATAGCTCCCAAAGTATTTCAGACTTGGAACCCCACCACTGACTTGGTTTTCTTTCCAAATTATTATATTCAAGAAATACATAACATTCAGTAAAAGTGCTGCCGAGTGGGTACTCAAGACATTTACCTAATTTTTTTATTTGAACTCAGTGTAAAGTTCGAATACTGTAAGTCCTCATATAAAGAAAGCTGTTCACGGGCACCTGAATTCTAGCGCTGTCTTCGGCTAACATTAGGCATCGCTCGCGTGCACGCCGTATTCTTGCTTCTTTTTTTCCTCCCACACCGCTCAATGGCCTATACACTGGCGCCCTTGTATCGAGACTCGTGATCCAGATGCACCCCGGGCAATGCGTGCGCGAGAAGAGGGCGAGGAGGACGAGGAAAGTTCGCCTGATCTTGGAAGCGAAACGTGACCGCCAAAAAAATTATAAGAGGCGAGCTCGCCTGAAGAGCGTCTCTCTTCTTGCAGTTCTCACGAAGCGAAGATTCCCCTAGGGGGCAGCAACAACGATCCTAGCGGCGATCAAAGCGACCGGGCTAAATACTTTCCTCGGGCCGACCTACAAGGAGCCGCGCGCGCGGTTTATCGTGCAGCGAGATCGGGCTTGCGTTCCTGACCGACGCGGCCTGGGGGCGGCCGGGCGACACAGAGCCCCAAGACACCGGGAGGAAAGGTGTCGCGCCGGCTTACGTGCTCATCGCGAAGAGCGCCAACTGTTTTCCTTTTTCGGATCGTATTTTTCTTTCTTTCCCCGTCTGCCTACCTGTTTGCTTTATGTTATAGCTGCTCGCACGCAGTCCTCGCCGGCAAGGGCGTGTCTAAGTAGAACTCGCCTCTTGTAGGCCTCGTTTATCCATGTTCCGTTCTGAAGGCGCGCGCTGTCGAATTGGCGAGTACTCGCAAATACGAAATAAAAGACGCCGCAAAAACAAAGAGGCACATCAAGAGAGGCCATCTGACTCTGATAGAGGCAGTGATGGAGACAGTTCTCTTAGCCATTTCCTGCTCCTTCCTTAACTCATAGCGCCATTTACTACACTTTGCTTTCTACGCCTGTTGTTCATTTATCTTTTTCAACTTTAAACAGGAATAGATTCGGGTCTTGTGCACTCAAACTCGAGGTGAACCAAAACATTTGTTCGAGTTGCATGCGGACTCAGTGGCTCAGTGGTTAACACGCTCTGCTACTTAATCGGAGTACCCGGGGGTTCGAACCCGACTGCGGCGGCTGCGTTTCGATTGAGGCGAAACGCAAATGCGTCCGTATGCTCTGCAATGTCAGTGCACGTTAACGATACCAACGTGGTCGAATAAAACACGAGCCCTCCAGTACAGCACCACTTTATCTCTTTCTCTCTCTTCGTTTAATCCTACCCTCCTTCTTTTCTTACAGGTCGGTTCAGGTGTTCGCGGGGATAAGAGATAGATAATGTGAGCTTCCTTTTTTTACAAAACAATTTAGATGTTATAATACTTTATGAGTGACATGTGGAGCCCGAAGTAAGGAAGTGCGAGCGGGTTCTACATACAATAAAAATATGCATGCTTGTGGAATTACCGAAAGGCAATTAAATAAGCGAGATGTTCAGACGAAGCAGTTTAAAACGAATGAAATTCCATTTTACCTTTACTGAGGCATTTTACCTTAACACGAGCGCTGAAAATCTAAATAGTTGAAAATGTTCTTACTTTAAAAACTTTCAAGTAGCGGAAAAGCTTTCCAAACCGACCAAGTAGTCCTTAAAAACTATCTACAATTCTTGCAAAGTTGTTTTGATGCTATGACACCTATAATTTTGGCTTGGTATGGTTTATGGAGTTTAACGTCCCAGATCTACTCAGTCTATGAAAGACGCCGTACAGTGGAGGGCTCCGGACATTTTGACCTCCTGGAGTTCCTACCGTGCACTGACATCGTGCAGCACACGGGCGCCTTGCTTTTTCGCCTGCATCGAAAAGCGGCCGCCTGACTTTTGTTTTCTTACTTCGCAATATGAGGGTAGAAGGAGTTCTTTTTTTCCGACCCTCATATTGTGTTTATATAAGGGTAGAAGAAGATGGAAAGGCAGGGGAGTGAACCACAAGTGGATAACAACAACCAGCAGGAAGATCCCACGCACAAACGAAGAACTGCATGAAGATAAAAGCAAAACAAGACAAACCACTCATTTGTTGGCAGCATCTAAAAACAGATGCTCAACACCAAAAAGCGACAGGGATGGTGTGTTGACGCATCGACTGCCGCATTTCTTTAGCAAACGTGTCTTTTACAGAGAGTTTCTTCTAAATCTAAAATCTACAAGTCATTTTGGTGTTAACACTTCACCTAGTGTCATAAGGTACGTAGGTGAAGGCCGTCTGCTTTTTCAAAAGCAATAAACGTTCGTTATTAAACACTTAAAATCCTTTACGTCAACATACTTAGAACCTAACGACAGCATTTGATCCCGATTAGGATGCAGTACTCATAGGCCACGCAGACAAATTCGTATACGACTTGCTGTGTCAGAGATTGGTACATTACGACTGCATGCTAATGAGGCACGTGTAAGCGTAAACCGAAGTTAAAATAGAATTGTTTGCTCCCCTAATTCGCATCTGGGTCAACTGCGCTCAATGGGCCGTAATTGTTTTTTTCTTGAAATTTATTAGATGCCCCTGCTCCGCCCGACTTGAACTGTGTATTCATTATCTAGCTGCAACTTTAACCGTCCCTCGTACATGCGGTCGTAGCGCACACTGTCATTTCCTGTCATTCCACACACTTCACTTACCATCGCGATCGCTGCGAGTACTACTGAAGAAATGCTGGCGGACTCATTGCGAGAGTTTCTAAAATGCGTGTCGGCCGCAGTGTGTCACACCTACGCGTCACCTCAAATGCGGTGTCGTTGACCTGTCCACTTAATCTTTTAGCCGCCAGCTTCGCCATTTAAATTTCGATAAAATTATAGGGTCATGCGACGAAGGTAGCTGAGAGACAAGGCTTCCTTCCGAAGCTGATGTCCGATTTTGCTGACGGTGCAATCTAAGGCACCGGTAAAAGTACAAAAAGTCGAAATGAATGTTCAGCGAGGCCAAGTTGCGAATGAATAAAATAAATAAAATAAATCTTTTGGGAAGGCCCTAAGTGAACGAGTGCAGAGGGAGAAACAACAAACACCCACTGAGAGAAAATTACAGTGGTGTTCTATTTTAAAAGGTCGTGTGAAGTTGTAGCCAACATGAAATAATCAAATTTTCAAACGTCGTACCTTTTTACGGGCGTCCCTCAGACAGCTTTGATCGCTTTCGAGCTCTTCAAAGCAGACAAGGCTCCTGTACTTGTCCTTCGGAAGCACTCGCCTCATTTAAATTCTCGGCGACAGATAGGTGCTGTCGACGAAGACGTTCACAGAACTTTCCCTGCATATATTTCGCTCACCACTATTTTTCCTGTTTTTACAAACCCCAAGTTGTTCTCTGTGCTTTTTTCTTCGTTGTTGTTAAGTGTCACTCTATTAAGGAAATATCTCGCATTTGCTTGGCATGAAAAAAAAAAAAACAGTTCTGAAGAAGCTGTTTTGAATTATTAAACCTGCTGTGGGGAAAATTGTAAACAACAAATCTTACTTCCTTGTAATTTAACTGCCTCCTGCCCCAGCCTTCTGTTTTGCTTTCCTTGCACTTGGTAACTTCTCTTGTTTTTAATTTTGTTTTTGATGCCCCCCTGTTATTTCATTCTGTGCCTCGTCCATATTTCTTCTTCACTTGCTTCTTGCCTATTCAGTCGACACTGTGGTGAAAGTACCATACACCCCTTCTGTTAGGTTTCATCTGACATTTGACACGAGCCAGCCGCCTAGCTCTATCTCGATGCCATACCCGTGCCTGTGCTGGAAGCTTTGAAGCTAGAGCCCTGTCGGCCTACGGCCAGTGTCTGAACGCAGGCCTGTTCGAGCAGCGTTACGAGAAACTGACTGCGCATTCGTCTGCATGCTTTCTTGATTCCTTCGCAAACACCACACGATTTGAACAGCTTGTGTCGAACGTACGCATCTTCCCGCGTCCTAATTTTATAGTCCCACTTTTCTCACGAGGATGTGGCTGCGAACAGGCGTGCTAGCGTAGAACTCAAACTGTCGAACTTCTCTCAGCGAAAGCAGCCATTGCACTCCCCCATCGTCTGGTTCTGGGTGAACATTGTTCCTGTCCCAGAACGAGGTCTGCGTCGAGCATCAGATTGCCCCGGGGTTGATTGGTTACACTGCACGCAGGGGGTCAAAAAAGAAGAAAAGTACAAACTCCTTATTGATAGTGGTTCAAAAATCTCAAATCCAGGTGCGCATGCGCTAAACTTGAGACGCGCAAACGAGCCTTGCGCCGTGGCGGCGTCCGGAGTAGCGACGGCAGCTCCCCATAGCACCCATTGCTGCTACGCTGTCACGTTCACGGAAAACAAAAGGTGCGCGGATATTTTCTTTTGCCTGAAGGTGCCAGCACCGCAAAATTTCAGCTATCAAATGCGATAAAATTTCAGACCGCTGACAGACTTACAGAACTCACGTCCGGGCGAAATCGCATCGTTTGGTCGTCGTACAGAGACGTTAAAAAGCGCGGGAAGGTTAAACTGATCCAGGATTTTCTGCAAAAAGAGAAAAAGAAGACTTGCAAAGAACAGGCGTTTAGTTATCGCCTTGCTTCCTATTTACTTACAAGCTTTATCCGGGCTGACATTACATGGTATAAAATCTGCATTTGGGTGAGTGATCACAGCGCGTTCGCGCCATGCACGCAGCAAATAGTACCACAAAAAAAAAAAAAAAAAAAAGGAGGAAAAGGGGGGCCTAAAAAACAGCCATTTCCTTTTGCGTGTATCAGTTACTGCACTCGAATTAAGTGCTGCAGAGAAGTAGCCATACATCTGAAAAAAAGTTCTCTCTCTCTCTCCTTTTTCTTTTTTATTGGCCGTAATGCGCTGTTCTTCTGATTGACTCCATGGCGATTGAATCTGTAATTTTGTGACCGGCTATTTCCTCTTGGTCCCCAAGCAGGTGGTTTCACTATTCTAATTCTATCAATTGATTAGTGTCCGCTTTTGCTGTAGCTTGCGACAACTAACCACCCAGTGCAGCCATACCCACTGATAATGTCTCATTCATGCCGACTACACGGTTCAGTAGCCGTCGACGTCGCGTTTTCAGTAAAATGCATGGGCACCGCTATTTCATGTACCTAATGTTAAATGTACCTATTGGTAGTGTTGCAAGGTGACATCAATTCGTCGCCCGGCTAGCTCAGTCGGTAGAGCATGAGACTCTTAATCTCAGGGTCGTGGGTTCGAGCCCCACGTTGGGCGTTAACTTTTTTCCATCTTTTTTTTTTTTTTTTTTGTTATTGGCCACATTTGAACCTAGTGTTACCAATTACGATAAAGTTCACATCTGTTTTCCCAGACTGCTTGAATAATTAGAGCACGAAGAATACGGATATTGCGCCTTCTCTTCAGTCAGGCGGAGGCTGGAAGTCCGATATTTCTGCAGATTCTGTTTTCTTTGCGGATCCATGAGGATGACAAAAAAAAAAAAAAAAAAAGAAAAAAAAAGCTAGGCATATATGTTTATTTTCATTCGCATAACGACAAGGATCAATGACGGAAAAGCTTTCCGTCTGGTTGGACACTCAGTAAGAGGTGGGACGGTAGTAGTTGGGTGATGCTTTTGTTCTGTACACGGGTATCAAACTGTAACCGTTTTTGGAGTACAGTTTATGGAAACATGACCAGTCCAGAACATCGCCCCCCCCCCCCCCCCCCCCCCCCCACACACACACACACTCCTCCACGTACACAAACGCCTACACAGACACGCAAGCAGGCATGCGCATGTATACAAACACTACTTACGTGCAGTGAATCTTTGTTACCATTTATTCGATGAACTCGCTGATGCAGATGGTCGGGGCGCAAGAGTTGTGAGAGTACACTGGCTATTAAAAAAAGAAGAGAGCGTAGAAAACTGTTTTCAGGTGCACCATTCCTGCAGTGGTTAAATAATGCACAGGCATCACGGGAGCAGCGCTAGTGCTTGCAAAAACGATGCACAGGCGACGAAGCTGTTGGGCGCCAGTATAACAAGAGCCGCGGTCATCTACCCGCTAAAGCAGGCCGACCTTGGGCTCCCGATCGGAACACATGAGTCGAAGCCGAAGCCATTGCCACCGCTGAAAGTCGCTATACAGGATAGACCCGATCGCGACGCGTCGCCACTGCTCTGATTTTTTCGCTTTTGCCCCCTTTCGTCATTATCATTTTGTAGTCTCCCTCCTTCTCCATCCACGATCGGCCCGCTCTTCGAGTAACTGGTTCCATTATTTTTTTTTCCTTCTCGATTGCCCGCAGTGCGCGGCCGGTTAGAGCCTAAATAGCGCGCGTTCTGCAGCGCTCGACGCCAAAGAAGCGGGTCAGGACGACGACGATGCCACTTTTGTGTCACTGGCTTTTTTTTTTTTTTGTCCCTGTAGGCGACGTCATCGTGCCCACGCACGCTACCGCTGCGTCCGGGATCGTTTCAAGCGTTGGCGCCTAGCTCCGGCGCGGCACGGCAATTCCCCTTTCATCTGCAAAGACCCAAGATGAGTCCGGAATGGCACAAGTTGCGTCGAAGGAACCGCTGGTATCCGGTTTCCTTCGCAGTCCTTCCTAAAAGAGCCCGTTAGACCCTGTTTCTCTCGCTGCAGTATAGCCCACTGTGTCACCTTTAATGAACGGGGTCCCCTGGACACAAAGAGCGACGACGCATTATACCAAGTACCAAAGCGGCAGCACTTTTTGTTTGTTCTTTACCCAGCCTTTTGTCGTGCAGCTCCGAATTGGAGCGCCGAGTTCCTGAAGGATATCATTTTTTTTTTTGTCATATGGTTGACCCACAGAGGGGAAAAAAACAAAAACAAAAAACAGTGCCATTGCCCGGTGCGAAACAGTTCGGTATTTCAAAAGCCACTAAACTTAATAGCGAAGAACGTGCGTTTGTCTCCTTTAACGTATCCCTGTCCCACGGTGCCCTGTCCTGATATTTCCATGTGCCCTATACCGCTGTGGGCCTTCTTACTTTTTTCGTATATCGCCATTTGTCCAGTCAGCGCCTCGCCTATTATATATAATAGATATTAATCGGTGGAATCCCAAAAGAAAGAAAGAAAGAAAGAAAGAAAGAAAGAAAGAAAGAAAGAAAGAAAGAGAGAAAGAAAGAAAGAAAGAAAGAAAGAAAGAAAGAAAGAAAGAAAGAAAGAAAGAAAGAAAGAAAGAAAGAAAGAAAGAAAGAAAGAGTCGTATACAGCGGAGCGCATGCATCATTTGCGGTGTTCACGTAATTCTTGCACGCGTCTTCCTAGGTGTCTTAATCTATAAACGCTCCTTTGTTTTTACCTCCTGTGTTTGCTTACTTGTTCCCGTAAGTAAAACGGTGGCCCTGTTGCCCGAAAATTGGCGTCCGCGTAATAGTTGGTTTGCGTCGCTAGTGTTTAAGCGTATAATCCCAGGGAGTAGTCCGAGGCCCGCATTAGTCGAAGCAAGCGTTGCATAATACACGGGACAAACAAGGCCGCTCGAGCAGCGTTTTAAGATAGATAAAATCTAGGCTGCTAAGCTAGCCTCTGTGGCTGGACAACCTTACCGACCATACTGTACCAATATCGTTATCCGAATACCTGCATGGAACAATAAAAATTTCAGGGGAGCAAAAAAGAGGAATAACAATTGATTCAAATTCATTCATTCATTCAAGTTGGCTTACGTGCAGCAGCAGCCTTTGGGCGCCCTGTTGAGATGTTGTTGGGGCTGTAGGAAGAAGGAAAAGAAAATGCACCTGCCTTCTGCTGGCTCTGTAGCTGAGCCACGGCCGGCCAGGCCCCACCGGCACAACTACACCAAGGCAAGTCTTCATCCACCACTATGAGGCGTCAAGCTCCGTTACCTAAGCTACCTGCCGATGATTTGAAGATTATCTACATCCCAAATGGAGGCCTCGACCTCAGCAAGCATAACGGAGCATACATCTTATCCCTAGTGAGTACTACTTTGCAACTCCCAATGGAAGCAGTCCGTCAACAAGACGTCATCTGAATCAATGCCCGAAACAACTCTGTCCCCATAAGTACTCCCTCCGAAGACAGAGCAAAATGCTGCGTCCAACTTGCGGATAAACATTACCCGATGAAGACATACATCGCCCAACCTGACACCGCCATCAGAGGCATAATATACAACGCCATATACGACCAAACGCCAGAAGTTTTCCAGGAACTGCAGATGTTCAACCGAAGCCAATCCTTCACCATCACGAACGCCCAACAGCTGGGAAGAACTAAATCAATCCTGGTTACGTTCATCAATACGAAGACGGTCCCCCGGCAACTCCGTTTCTACGGCGCTGTATATAATTGCTACCCTCTCTTGGCCAAGGCGAAAGCCTGCTATAATTGCCGCCAGGCTGGTCATAGAAGTGATGTGTGCACCAAGCCAAAGAACAATTTATGCCAGCGATGTGGAGACGCTCACACACCCTTGGAACTACCTACGTGCGCGGCGAAATGCATTCTCTGCAACGGTCCCTATTTCACAGGATCCAAGGATTGCAAAGAACGTTACAACCGCCCGGGCAACAAGGGGACAACAGCCGCCCCTGCCGAAGGCGCAGTAGACCAGTCGACTGCCCGGAAGTCCCGCACCAGGCACCGGTCCAACTCTGATAATCGCAGCCGCTCCCACAACCGCTCTGAATCGACAGCGAGGACAGAATCCAAACCACACAAGTACCGGAACCGGTCGCCATCCTTCCCGCCTCTGACAGACCAGCCCATTCCAGACAAACAGGTGAGGTGGGGCCCGCGATCTTCCTCCCTCGTCCGTGAGAACGCCCTTCTTAAGGCCCGGTTAGAGAAACAGGACCAACAAATTCAACAACAGAACGCGCAAATAGCCAAGCTTAGCAATCAGCTACAGCTTTTACTGGAAAAATTGTCCCCCACAGAGCGAATGGAAGTCCATCCCCTCACCCCTCATCCAGCACAAAACCTTTCACCCCCTTCCCCATCTCCTGTCCCCGCAGCAAGCCCCACACCTTCCACCTCCCGCAATGCCCCACCAAGCGTAAGGCTACGGAACAGACACCACAGCAAACGACAAACCAAAATCAATCATACCTCCTCTCTTCTATGGCTCACCTCGAACAAAAACTAGCCGGAAAGTTCGAAGCAATGGCCCAAAGCACAAATTCATGGGCCACTGACCTCAGCACTCGGTTGACAGCGATCGAACAGCAGCAATCTTCCCAAGCGAAAACCGTAGGCCAACTCCAGTCCAAGCTCAATCACATCATAGTCTCTCACCCCAAAACAGCGACTACCCCAACTTGCAACCTCCCTAACGATGGCAGGAAACCGCAAGGAAATTAGAGTGTGGCAGTGGCATTACAGGAGTTTTCGCTCCAAGCACAGCAACCTGCAATTCCACATTCAATCTTTGCCGAGGCAGAAATACCTACAGTCATCGCACTACAAGAAACGTATTCGTCTGTTAAACGTCTCAAATACGCCCCCCTCATACCAACAAACACAACCGTGCCTAAAGTAGCTACGTTGGTACACCGCAACTACGCCGCTAAAGATCACCCGATGGAATTATAAGACATCGACTGTCATCTCATTGAACTCCTGCCCCGAACCAGAATGAGCCTCAGTCTCTTTATCCTAAACATTTACAGTCACCCTAAGGGTAAATCAGCTCCCCTCATGGCAGCACTACAAAAAGCATTGCAGATTAGCATACGCCACACCCGCTGATTGTGGTAGGTACACTTCAACGCTCGACACGTCAGTTAGGGCTACACATCAAATTGCCGCAAAGGATCCCAACTCTGGGCGCTCCTACAAAACGAGGGCTTTACACTGGTGAACAAACCGCAGCAACATATGCGTATGGGCAACAGTGTGCAGCGAAACACTACACCTGATCTTACACTTACAAAAAATCTTACACAATGCCAGTGGTCGAACAAGCAGACATCATTAGGCAGCGACCACTACATTATCCAAACTTCCTTCTCTCTAAGCTCCATCACCCCATATGTCAAAAAAGCGCCTCAAAATAACAAACTGGGACAAGTTCCGAAACCTCCAAAAAGATGCCCCCACTCAAATAGATCACCTCGTAGATTGGGTCAATGACCTAACCCGCGACATAGCCACGGCCACGTCGGAGGTCCAGAACACGAAAGAGTCAGACGTCACCGATAGCCGCCTTCTACATATGTGGGAGGCACACAACAGCTTGCAAAAGCGATGGCTCAAAAACAAGCATAACCGATCCGTGAAAAGAAGGATCTCAGCCTTGATTAAGGACATAGAGTCACATGCAGCGCAACTAACCCGACAACAGTGGGGACAGGTGTGCGAGCGCATGGAAGGCAACCTCAGACTTCGAGACATGTGGAAGCCACTGAGGTGCCTTCTAGAACCTAATCACGCAAAACCTCTCAACACCGTAACGTAACTCGTCTCATCCACAGCTTAAAGATGAATGATGACATTTTAAAATAAACCCTAAAAGCCAAGTACCTCACAACTACGCCACGAACTATACTCCCTTCATACACGGGCAAGCCCAACCCCGATCTCGATGCAGACATAGCGACATGGGAGGTTCGAGCAGCGATGCATAAGCTCCACATTATGTCCACCCCGGGAGTAGATGGGATAACCAACAAAGCTCTGTGCAACCTCGATGACCATTCTGTCCAAGCCATGACAGAATTGTTCAACAAGCACTGGTAGGCAGGTACTCTCCCCCGGAATGGACACACGCAAGAGTCACCTTCATTCCAAAACCAGGCAAATCACTAGACATAACCAACCTCCGACCAATCTCTCTCACATCATGCATGGACAAACTTTTCGAGCATGTAATCCTTAACAGGTTGCACAACCACATGTATACTCGCAATCTCTTCCCACACACGATGCTGGGATAAAGAAGCCACTTATCCACGCAAGACATCATGCTTCAAATTTCCGAAGAAATTCTACATCCACAGCATCGAAACCACACGAGAGCCTTACTGGCTCTGAACCTCACCAAAACATTTGATAATATACAACATTACTCAATCCTTGACGCCTTCTCCAACCTAGGGGTAGGAGAACGCACCCACTCATATATCGCAGCCTTTCTCCGCGACCGCATCCCGGAATTCAAACTCGGTCCTATAGAATCCCCCCCCCCCCCTTCTCTCTAGGCAATCACGGAACACCCCAGGGATCAGTCCTCTCCCCCCTACTATTTAACATCACCCTCATCCCGATGGCCCACAAACTAACACAAATCGCAAACCTCTCCCACACCCTCTATGCGGATGACATTACCCTGTGGACAACCACGGGAAATGTAGGAAACATAGAGCACACTCTTCAAGCAGGAGCGGACGTAGTGGCAACGCACGCAGCATCCATCGGCCTAGCGTGCTCCCCCACTAAATTCGATCTCCTGTTGCTCCACCCAAACCGCCGCCTTACCAAGCAAAAACATCCCTCCATACACATCACCATAGATGGGCTCCTAGTACCCGAGGTCAGCAAACTTCGAGTTCTGGGAATGTTCCTGCAAAACAATGGACTCAACACAGAAACTATTCTAGAACTGACTATCACCACCCATCAAACGAATAGCGAACAGGCACAGAGGCATGCGAGAGCACGATCTCCGGCAGCTTGTACAGGCATTTGTCATCAGCCGAATGGTCTATCTTAGAAAGGCAGAAACTGAGAAAGTGGACGCACTCATTCGTCAGGCATACAAAACAGCACTTCACCTCCCGATACATACTCCTACCACACGCCTCCTAAACATGGGAGTGCTCAACACAATCCAAGAACTAGTGGAAGCTCATCGTATTGCCCAGATCAACAGACTTTCCTCCACAGAGACGGGCAGGTTCATTCTCGCAGCGCTAAAACTCCAACCAATTGGTCCACCTATTGAAAACAGCCACCTATAGTCCCCCAACACATCCGGGACAACCTTACCGTACAACCCCTACCTAAAACTATGCACCCTGCTCACCACAAGGTACGACGAGAAGCTCGAGCCAAGGCGTTACACAAAGCACACGCGACTGACACCGAAGCGGCCTACGCAGACGCGGCAGAATACAGTCACCCCACGGCATATGTCATCAGTGTGAGTTCTTATAACTTCAATCACATAGTTTGTGCCTCTGTCAAAGCAAAAACGTCGACAGAAGCCGAAGAGGCAGCCATAGCGCTAGCCATGTGCTTTTCCACGGCCACACTCATTTTCAGCGATTTTAAAACGGCCATTCAAAATTTTGCAAGAGGAAAATACACCAAGTCGCCCATCAAATCTTAACCTCTAGTTCTACAGCTCCCAGACCCATTCACATCGTATGGGTACCAGGCCATGCAGGCAACCCCGGTAGCGAGGCAGCCCACTCAACTGCTCGAGCGCACGTCAACCAAGCGGGGCATACCGAAGACTGGGGAAGCACGCGGGACAGGTTTCTCACCTATCATGACATAACACTTCACTACCGAGACAACGACTCTTATATCCCCCACCTCACACCTCTCTCTCAAAACCCCAACAAATAATCTGGCGACAGCTACAAGCCAAAACCCTTCCCTCCCCAGCTTGGTTGGCCTTGGCACACCGGGGCCGGTACGACCCCACATGCTCTCTATGTGGCGCACCTAGAGCCACCTTCAATCACATAATGTTACTATGCGAAGATTTGAAACCACTGCCGCAATGGGGCCTCACGGAGCAAGAGGGTTGGGAGATCACGGTCTCCAGCTCGGACCCAGCAGCGCAAAAGATGCTTGTTGACTGGGCTGAAGCGGTCGCTGCCAGGCACGGCTTGACAGACACCAGCCGGGATCAGGAACTACCTCAATCCTTGTAATGTACCCTGGTTCCCACAATAAATGCTTTACCACCACCATCTGCGCTGCCTCGTGCGGACAGAAGAGAGAAAGTAGAGAAGAAAGAAAAAGAAGAGGGAGAGAAAGACGCGCGTCGCAACAGCCGTCGCGTCCACCACCGAAGCGGTGGCAATGACGGCCTACAACAGATAAAAATTTGGTGGCAGGCTAGCCCGCACCCTGCTGAGATCCTCGAAAAGCTCCTGATTCCTCGAGAGAGAGAGAGAGAGAGAGAGAGAGAGAGAGAGTTTCTCTCTTTCTCTACTCTCTCTCTCTTTATCTGTGAGAGAGAGCTGACTCTCTCCACGCCCTTGTTTCAAAGTTATCATATGAAAAGGATAGATTATGGAACTCGTGCAAAAAGAACCCAGATGACTCTGCTCTCAAGCAAAAGTACCGTGCAGTTAGAAACAGGCTCACCGCTGTGTTAAGGCTTAAGAAAAAACAGTTCTTTACAGCTGAATTATCGCATTGCCGGCGTAATGTAAAGACGTGGGGCACTTTGAACGACTTGTTGGGCAGGCCCAGTCAACAATCTTTAGACGAAAAACGCGAATTCATTTAATGTTTCTTAAGCTGAAACAGAATGCCCCTAAACCACATCCGGGTTATATCGGATTGCCATTGCTCAACTCTGCTTTTCTTCCGTCAACTGATACAGATGAGCTGCGCACAGTGCTTGCTTCCCTTTCTGCCCACAGACCTCCGGGATACGAAATCATTAGAGTGCGAGATTTGCAAAAAAAACTTCAACAAAATAAAAAGTTACTGCTCTTTATTCTGAATGGCTGCATTGGAACTGGGGAAATACCTGCCAGACTGAAGATCTCAGTGGTTAGGCCAGTGCCGAAGAAGGGCTCCAGGACGGATAAAAATAATTACAGACCTATAGCTATATTGCCTACTTTAGGCATTATTTTGGAGAAGATTGTTTATAATAATATGGAAGCATTTTGTAGAAAATATGCCATAATCCATCCTACTCGTATGGCTTTCAGGGTGGATTAAGTGCTATAGACCTGCTCGAAGACTGTTCGGACCACTTAAATGAAACAATAGACCACAATGAAATTTCTCTCGGGCTTTTCTTAGACCTGGCTAAAGCTTTCGATACTGTTGAGCACTCTATTCTGACATATAAGTTAGATAAGGTTGGATTCAGAGGATTCTTTAAGAACTATTTTTCGAATCGCTTTCAAACCGTCATGGTAAAAAATCAATGCAGTGATTTTGTCCAAGTCCAGTTTGGGGTCCCACAGGGATCCATACTTGGCTCTTTATTATTTATTTATATTAATGACTTAAGCATTCTTGCACTCAATTCCAAACTTTTTCAGTATGCAGACGACACAATACTACTTATGTCCCCTCGATCCTTTGAACAGGCCAGAGACTTGCTACAAGCAGATGTTTATAGTATAGTGCAGTGGTTTGCTTCGAATCAAATATATTTAAATAAAAGCAAAAGTATCCTGTTGTGCTTTAGAAACCCACACAAGAATGTACCCGTGAGTGAAACGATTGTTCTGCATGGTACTGGGTGTAGTGAATGTCAGTGTGAGCCCTTGCCATTCTCTTCTACAGTAAAATACCTTGGCCTTTACTTCGATCAACATTTGTCATGGGCTACGCATATCCAGAAAGTTGTCAATCGTCTTCGAACTGTTTCAGCCCAACTGTACAAGCTAAGGTTCACATGCCCAATCAGGCACCGTAAGATGGTTTTTAGAGCTTTGGGTGAATCTGTATTACGGTATGGTGTCACAGTGTATGGGTCCTGTTCAAATTTCAGAATTTTTCAGTTGAATAAACTGCTGTACCGAATTGCAAAGAATATTATGTACGGGACTGTCCCAGAAAACTTAGATGAGAATGCTAAACTAATCAATGCAGAAATCTGTCCTCTATCAGATCTTTTTGTTTTGTACTAATCACGTGCTTTGTACTAATCAAGAAATTTTTTTTCGAATAAATTCAAACTCCCTCAGGATAGACCTAGAGTGTTTCGCAGGAATGAATGTTTTAAACTACCAAGGGTGTACACTAATTACGGAAAAAGGTGTCGTGCCTATTCCGTTCCTATCACAAGACTGCCAAATGAAATTGTACAGTTGACGTCTCTTGCTCAAGTTAAGCGAGAAGCACAAAAATTGTTGTTTAGTAATTCTAAACAGCATGCTACGTGAAAGTGTTTTTGTCATTTACTATATTGTATGATGTACCTTTAGTTTATTATTGTTTATTTTGGCGTGGAGCACGCGCCCGTCGATTGCCGTGGCCCACCCACAAGCGCTCCTGCGCTTCTGCGGGCACGAGAATGTACTCTGTATTGATTAATGGTAATAAAGTTATGTATGTACGTATGTATGTATGTATGTATGTATGGTTGGTTGGTTGGTTTGTGGGGTTTAACGTCCCAAAGCAACTCAGGCTATGAGAGACGCCGTAGTGGAGGACTCCGGAAATTTCGACCACCTGGGGTTCTTTAACGTGCACTGACATCGCACAGCACACGGGCGCCTTGCTTTTCGCCTCCATCGAAAAGCTGCCGCCGAGGCCGGGATTCGATCCCGCGTCCTTGGGAACAGTAGTCGAGCGCCGTAACCACTGTATGTATGTATGTATGTATGTATGTATGTATGTATGTATGTATGTATGTATGTATGTATGTATGTATGTATGTATGTATGTATGTATGTATGTATGTATGTATGTATGTATGTATGTATGTATGTATGTATGTATGTATGTATGTATGTATGTATGTATGTATGTATGTATGTATGTATGTATGTATGTATGTATGTATGTATGTATGTATGTATGTATGTATGTATGTATGTATGTTTCTCTCTAGAGAGGGAGAGAGAAAGAGAGAGCAAGAGATAATACCAGAGAGAAAGAGGAGACTCTCTCTCTCATCACTGACTATAATTATCTATGACTGACTATTACTGTCGGTCACTATATATCGGAACCCCGTGATATCCCGCGGAATCTCGCGGTTAGCTCGACCGCGGTGGTGCAATGGTTAGGGAACTCCAAGGATGCGGGATCCCAAGGATGCGGGATCGAATCCCAGCCTTGGCGGCAGCCTTTCAGTGGAGGCGAAAGGCTAGGTGCCCGTGTGCTGTGCTATCTCAGTGCACGTTAAATAACCCGAGGTGGTCGATATTTCCGGAGTCCTCCACTACGCTTTGGGAGCGTCCCAACCAAACACTCACGGACAGATCTCGCCCACGCGATCTTTACCATGAGCCAAGTAAGGCTTTCTCCTTAAAAGGCACGGCCCAATGAATGAATCTGTTTAGAACCGAGGCATATAATCATTCATGGTACTCGTATAACGCCGGCATATCATCATTAAAAAGGGAATCTGGTCTAACAACCCTGGTTTATCCAAGTCGAATAGCAAGTATATGTGCTTATTCATAAAACTTTTTTATTTTATTATTTTTTGTTTACGGCTCACTTCAACTCACGCCTTACATCCATCTCACAGCACGCATTTCGCTCTGCGTTGGTCATCCCATCAAGTTGTCCCGCCACGTTCCCGCACTACCGCATTTGCCACACCATTGCTGCCCGATCGCCTTAGACTAGAACGGCCTTCCACACGACTTCGTAGCAATCACTTATCCATCCACATTTCTCAACCATTTAGCTGCCATCTTTACGGCGATATGTATTTACTGCCATATAAGTTATTGTTTTTTGTGCACCTTCCCCTTAGGTAATACCTCCAATTTTGATGTTTGATGTGTGTTTCAAAAATACACAGAAAAGATAAATACATTTCATATCAAATTTGCGGGCTTTTGAGGTATTATTGTGAAGTGGAGAGAAATTTACACCCGTGTTTTATGCCAGCCACTTGGCGAAAAGCAGAACTCTGGTAAATAAGCAGTTCCAGTGCCCTGCCTAGTCCACGAATTTCTTTGCTGGCATTTTATGTAAACCATGGCTTCGACGCGCAGTTTTTTATGTTTACAAATGTATTCTGGGACCCATATTTAATGGAATTTTAACAGAGATAGACCTGCAGAAAGCTGCCGTAATGTCAAATTGCATTCTACAATGGCAATCAAGGAAGTGAACAGTTGTGATGGTGCAAGCTTTTCAGCGACAATATCTGTTCGCTGGCCCAGAAAAACTATGCACATTTAAACGCGATTCATCAGCGTGTCATCAGGTGTCATCAGCATCCACATTGCTTACCGACAGCACTCCAGCGTACGGTATTTAAAGATACAGGCATCTAAAACTGCTGCTTCGCCATAAAGGCTACGCACCGACATTTTGCTAACGCCAGCTGCACACAACACGTATGAAACGTCACGAATCCAGTGCATATATAGGTGAAATAGCGCTCATCTGCTTCTGTGTTTCATTTATTAACGCGAAAGCATTATTTATAGGCTGTGCTGTGCCCGCAAAACTTTTTTGCAAAATGTGTCGCCTTAAAACCGAAATTTAGGTCTCGAAAGGACGCTCCTTACACCCACTCATCCATTGTAGTCATGGAAGCTTTTTTTCGTAGTGACTAAAATCTGTTGAGAAACCGTGTCTTTAGTTTCAATACCGCCGCGTATTCGTTGCGGACTTTCGATTATTTCTCATCAATACAGGGGACTACCCGACCAAAATATTACACTACATTACTCCAGATGACATTTGTGCGCTAATTTTGAGTCCGGCGGTGAAGCGCAGAATTTATCGATTTCGTCCGAATGACCTGACATTCACTACAATCAGCCGGTGTATGCAATATCGAAGCGTTGCATTTACATGGCTCGCCGTTGCGCAAGCGTTAGACCTCCATGAATGATTATCTACAACGCGAGAACGGCCGTGTGAAAGGGGCCACCAATTATCGGATACATACAGCTCTCACGAGATGACGGGATTTCAAACAAGTGGGATTTAAAAGCACACGCGTTTCTTGTACATCTTTCAGCTCGTTGCCGCAATCAAACATTACAAAGAAAGAACCCTTTGACCTAACGTAATAAAGAGGTCAGCCTACCAGCGATAGGCAGCAGAGTGCAAACGAGCATGGGCTTTGCGTATAGGAAGACGCGAAATGTATTATGCATTCTCCAAAGCGGAAACAAAACGAAACAAAATCAGACAGGTTACAAGGAGCTCCCGCGCAAGAAGGCAAACTGATGACCTCGTCTATTCCACGCGGTGGTCTGATTATGACAATTGTTCTTTCATGCTGTGCCGGAGTAAGTTTTTTCTCTTCCGTTTCGGAAGTTATCGACGAACTTGTTTAGACTATGTTGAGGACTACAGCTTCCCATCACGTCGATGGACATCAAGTATCCTGTTTGGCTAGGGGCCAACGGCGCCTAACAGCTTGCCGATCGCTTGCGTTTCCCTTTTCACCCCCTTTTCACCCCCTTAGCTCGGTGACTTTGTCACCCCTTTGTCGTGTGCGTCCGTGGGGCACCCCGTAGTGCCAGAACAGCCATCGATGGGTGTTGTGAGCCGATGTGTGCGACTAGGGAGATGGTTAACCGCCGCGCGAGCTCTTCGGATTCTGAGAAAAGGCGTGGTTGAAGACCGCGACTGCTTCTTCGACCGCGTGTGCGGCCCCTGCTGCGAGCTTGTACTGCTTTAAAGTTCCTTTTCTTGTCGGTCCGCGGAGCTGTAGCCATGTGTTAAGACGATTAACGGTTTCAAGGAATGCGCGCTGCGCTTGAATATAAAAGCAACCTCATTACCACCGGCGCACCATTGGTCTGTTTTACTAAAGCTAAAATCCTCTTATTATCATAAGAAGCTTTACTCTGAGGGAAACTTTATTGGGGAGTGCAATTTGCCCGAGAATCCTGGGAAAAGTGACTTAAGAAAGGGGGGCAGGGGGAGGGGAGGGCGGGGGGTGGGGGAGGGGGGGGGTGGCGCGAAATAGGAAGGGCGCGTCGGATCTCGGCCGCCTCTGCTCTGCCTTCGTTCCAACTGGTCTGTACTGAGGCTCTCATGAATAAATGGTCTTATTCAGGAGTATAGGTCTATTCACATTTGCGACTAGATGAGGTCGCGCGACTACCAGTCGCGCGACCAGAGGAGAGGAGCTCGCCACTACCGATGTTCACTCTTGCGACTGTCGCCTTCTCGTTCTGTTCTGGTTCCGAACGAGTTGGGAGTAGGAGAGCTGCTGGGCGATGACAGCAAACGTCGGTAGCAGCCGCTTGCCAGACACTTCAGCCTTTTCAGGCGAGCCCGTGCGCATGAACGCCGACGACGAATAGACGGTGTCAATACAAAATGTTGCGCCTGCGTGAAAAACCCATTTCTCAAACTTTCATGGTACTTACCGGATAGTCCGAATATCTTTCCAATCTCCTCCCAGGCCATATCTTTCTCCCTGCCTTTGAATTCCGGGTGCCGTTTGTTGAAAAGGTAGGGGTATTCTTTAATTGCATTGAGAAGGTGCTCGATCGAGTACTCCGGGACCTCGCTGATTGGTGAAATGGTTTGCGACTTGTAGTAGCGCGACTAGAAATTCGAGCAGTGCCCGATCGGCCCGCGGCAGTCGCTTTTCGACCGATGCGACCATTTGCGACTGTCGCTTTTCGACCAAAACGGTCGCGCGACCGCTGCTAGTCGCAACTGTGAACGGGCCTTATGTCTTCAACATCAACGTGGCGCCGAACAAGCGGTCGAAGGAACTAGGCGCGCTTCGAGCGACGCCCTGTACGATCCCTTCAACAAGCTATCGCAGGCCTGGTTACATCTCGTAATTTAACTAATCCTATTCCAGGCACATAATCGCACGGAGTAGCAAAGCTATTTTAGTTTTCAAAGACAGTATGGCTTATATGGCGGTACTTGAGTGAATTCATGTGGTGCTATAGTGCAAAAACACAACAACAAAACAAAGGAGTCAATAAATTGTGTGTTGCTGCTGTGCCCGGTAAACATGCGGGAGATATTCTGCGCCACTGTTCGGGATTTTCGGGAAAGGACAGGGAAAAGAGAAGTACATCTCTCCTTCATTTGGCGAGCTGCCCTGGAGCCAAAGCTGGTTGGTCAGTGGCAACGGTACAAAAGCACCCTGCTCGCGGGCGTTTTTTGATCCATTTTATTTTCAACGAAACAACGTAAAGTGGCAACAGCAGTTGACACACTTCTAGTTCGAATTCGCGCGAGCAGAAAAAAAAAATCTTTACTGTGCTTGCCACCTATAGAAGACCCGCAGTCCTGGTTACCCGTAGGTGGTAGCCCGCATACGGGGGCGGCCACATTCCAAACAGGAATGAGTCCGCGATCGGCGCCAGATGGTCATCCAGGAAGACGCAGAGCGCACCGCTGCCCACATGAAAACCTCTCGACGCAAGCTTTCCGAGCCACGAAGTATAGAGTGCGTATCCGGACGCCTCGGAAGCGGCGGCCACACGCAGCTGTGTCCATGTGCTGGGAGAAGCAAAACAGCGGCTGCTGATAGCGCTAACCGTATAAGGCGGTGAGGTACCGTATAGCGCTTGTAATACGGCCGAATAGAGACCGCTATCCGATGTGCATCGTCCGGTCTCGTCGCGAAAGCGATCCGCTTCTCGCCGCCGACCCGGGAAGCAGTGCCCACGCGTTTTCGCTGGCCATTCGTTCGAGGGCGTTGTCCACGGCGTGTAGCGTGTGCAGCGCATGTTAAAACTGGCGTTAAGCGGGACACAATGGCTCTCCAATGCCGTGCGATGGGCTGTAATGTTTTTTCTTTTGAATATAACTCAGTCCACTGTGCTGTCAAAGCAAGAGTTAATGTAGCATGTAGTACATACTTCGTTCAGATTGGGCTGTGAATACAACATGGAGAAAGATGATATAAACTGATCGGGAAACACATGCATAGTGGGTGGAACAGCGCGAAGACACGAAACACACAAGAAGAGTAGCACAACAGACGAGCTCTGACTCGCAACTAACTTTTTATTAGGAAGAAAGCGGATTCTTATACAAAAAGTATGTCACATGATGTTACACAGAACGAAACCCTTGACCAGGCAAATTCAAGAGATATCTTTTTCCTTCATCAGCCACGTGGAAAAGCCTAACAAGCAAGACCAAACATACAAGACCCCCCCCCCCCCCTCCCAACGGCCCGTTTTACAAATTATAAATTATCACCAAACATTATCCAGAGAAGAAAGCACCAAGAAAGGCTGGCTGACACACTGCGACTGCTTCTTACTGATGTAATATGCCTCACTAATTTCTCTCGTCGTTTTGTCCCTGTGGTGAAACAAAATCTGTTTTTAAAACCAAGGGGCGGCAACTCTTATTTTTCTGCTTTCCCTCTTTCCCACAAGCACTACAATGATCTTTGAAGTGAGAATATAGTGTGTCTGACATTGAATTGAGGTGTTCACGCAGACGAATATTTATGCACCGACTCGTTTGGCCTATGTATACCTTATTGCACGACAGTGGAATTTCGTACACGACAGCACAGGCGCAATCTACCAGTCTCGACCTATGCGAAACCTGGAATTTAAACGGGTTACTGTTCTTTAGCTTTTCCTGGCGGTTCCTAACAGCGCAGCAGAGCCCGCCCAACTTCAGCGCTCGTCTGTTGTGCTTTTCTTCTTGTGTGTTTCTTGTCTTCGCGCTGTTCCATCCACTATGCAATTCTACCAACTCGCCCAACTGTCCATTCAAAGGAAACACATAGTTAGGTTCTGTTCGAAAGGGTACCCGAGGCATCGAGAAAGAAGTTTGCGAAATATTCGATTTTTTATAATGACAATGCTGAGGCCGACAAATTTGCTGGATGATTTTTTTTCCCTTCAGAAATACTACAGTTATTGACATTTGCCAGCTGCATGCTCTTTTACCTGGCTCTCGCCGGAAGCGTTGGCTATCGTGCCAATATAATTATCTCAAGCTATCAACAATAGTCATCAGCGATTATTCCCCAATCACGATGCGCTGTGGGCCGTTTCAAAGTACGTCGACAATTTTTTAGAGAAATCTTGCAGATATGTACCCTTATCAAAAAACGGCAGGGTGGAGGAACAAGCTATAAACTATTAGAATATAAACTTTCGGTATTCATTGGCGTAACTTAAGTATGGCCTGAATTTCAGTACACGGCATGTAGCACTAGTCATCGAAGCATTATCCAGATCAAATAGCAATAGTCTGCATAACAGGGCTCGACCTGAGAGGTCATCCAAGCATGTGTGTCCTGCGTTCTATGCATGTTTTAGGGCACTGCTAAATGAAAAACTAACTATATGTGTACAGATTGGGCTATGTATTCGTGTAGGTATGTCACCAAGGTATACTTTCTTCTTTCTTTATTTATTTATATATATATATATATATATATATATTTATTTATTTATTTATTTATATATTTATTTATTTATTTATTTATTTATTTATTTATTTATTTATTTATTTATTTATTTATTCATACTGCAGACCCAGTGAAGGGTCCTGGCAGGAGGGGCAATAATTCCAAAAGAAAACAGAAAAGCATAAAGTGCAAAAACATGAACATAAAATATACACGAGTACAAGCAAGACAGCAAATCAATGCACGGCCTTTTCTAAGGAATCAAAGTCCTGAAGGGATGATAATGGCAGGTTATTCCATTCGGTTATGGTGCGCGGGAAAAAAGAAAATTTGAAAATGTTAGTTCTGGCAAAGTAAGGTGTTAGTGATTCGGTGTGCGTATTTCTTGTTGCCCTAGACGATGCCGGTTTAAAATACAAATCAGGAGCCATTGATAATTTATTAATTTTTAGTAGAAAGAGGAATTTTAGCCTGTGTATTCTGCGCCGACATTCAAGGGACTGTATCTTATGTTTAAGCATTAGGGTAGATGGTGAGTCAGTGCTGCGATATTTAGAAAATATAAACCGAACAGCCATGCGTTGAATTCTTTCGAGAACATTAATGTTAGTTTTAGTGTGTGGATCCCAAACAGTGCACGCGAACTCAAGTTTAGGTCTAATCATGGTGTTATATGCTAGCTGTTTGACGTCGGAAGGAGCTTGTTTTAAGTTTGTCTAAGAAAACAAAGGTTACGGAAAGAAGATGAGCATACAGTGTCAATATGTTTGTTGCAGCTAAGTTTATTCGTTAGTGTTACACCGAGGTATCTGTAATCTTGTACTTCTGAAAGGTTCCGGGTGGGAAGACTGTATGAAAAATAATGGCGGTTCTTTTTGTTCGTAATCCGCATAAATACTGTCTTCTCAGCATTTAATTCCATTCCCCATTTATTACACCATTCGCTAATACTATATAAGTTAGAATTAAGTAAAATCTGGTCGCCTGGAAAATTAATTTCATCATACAAAGCACAATCATCGGCAAACAATCTAATTTGAACAGGGTGAGTAATGACGTCGGTAATATCATTAATATAGATAAGAAAGAGTAGAGGCCCAAGGACACTGCCTTTCGGGACACCGGAGGTTACTGGAAGTTGGCTGGAACAGTGACCATCGATACTGACATATTGAAATCGGTCGGATAAATAAGCTGAAACCCAGTTAATAATAAATGAATGGAGACCAATTGTTTCTAGTTTATGGATAAGTTTACTCTGCGGAACTAAATCAAAGGCTTTCTTAAATCTAGAAATATCACGTCTACTTGGCCGGAATGGTCAAGAACCTGAGCAAAATCGTGAATGACAGATGTAAGCTGGGTGACTGTGGAAAAGCCTTTCCGAATTCCATGCTGGAATGGCGATAATATGGTGTTGTCGTCAAGAAAGGTTTTTATGTAATTAGCTATAATATGTTCAAGAAGTTTGCAGCATGAAGAGGTCAATGATATGGGGCGATAATTATTAAACAATGCGGCATCACCTTTCTTATGTATGGGTACTACACGGGCAACCCTCCAGTCAGAAGGCAGACTTGAAGACAAGAGAGAAGCTCGAAAAATGATCGTAAGAACATTGCAAACACACCAGGTTGAGACACAAGATCATGTATGGGCTGTGAACAAGAAACAGGAGTTACAAAATTATCTGCAGGTGTGGAAAACACACTGTGAAAATGTAAATTAAACTTTTCAGCAATATCTGTCTTGTTGCTGAGCAGCGCCCCCTCGTGCTTCATCGAAGGTAGGGATTTCTTCTGTTTGCTGAGAAAATTCCAGAATTTCTGAGGGGCATTATGTATAAACTTTGGCAAAATAGTTTGAAAGTAATGGCGCTTAGCCGCTGCTACTGCTTTAGTCAAAGAAACCTGCTTCATTTCGATGGTGCTGCGGGGAACACGTGCTCTTCTTAAGCGTTTGAGTCTTCTTTTTTGATGCAAGATATCCCGCGTAATCCAGGGATTAGATTTGCCAGTTCTCTTTATTCTTGATGGAATAAATTGATTGATACAATGTGTGGCTGTGTGTTTAAATTTAGACCACAGAACAGACGGGTCACTTCCTTCAAAGCTGCTAAGACACAGACCTAAATAATCTAGCACGCTCTCATCCCTGGCATGCGAGAAATCTTTTACAAGTACGGTTTTCTACTGTCCGGCAAGTTTATCAGCAACAAAATCGCAAGTAAAATACACCATCTTATGATCAGACAATCCTTGATGGATCGAAACAGTAAAGGTTTCAAGAGAACGGCTCACAAAAATCAAGTCAAGAACGGAATTAGATGAACCATGAATACGTGTAGCTTGTCCTACTATTTGTTTTAAATTGTTACACAGCATGATATCAAACAAATGGCCAGAATGTGCGCAGTGACGTGAGACAGCAGAAGCTAGATCCCAATTGATACCGGGTAAGTTAAAATCACCAACGAGAAATATGTTATTTCGTTTGAAGGATGACATGTGTTCCGACAAATCGCGTAAGAACTTAAGGTATGTATCGTATGTATGAGGTGGGGACTATTTCAACGAATTTAAGCTGTAGAGGCGGAAACTACCCTCGAACCACATTCGTTTCGCAGTCCGGATTGGGCTGTGAATTCGCGCGCTTTGTATACAGCAGAGCCACCTTGCTCGTCGTTATTTTGCAGTTTAAATGACTTACATTTTTTTATCAATGCCATTATTGGTACTATCATGGTTGGGACATCGTTGGAATATCGTTGGGACATCGTGGACCACACAAATATTCAATCAATCAGATGGTTTTATTTTTCCAGAAAGCAAACTGGATAGTCTCCTCGGCTAAAACTTCCTCAAGAAGCTTGACTGAGGCCCCAGAAATCACTACATTGCAGTAATACACAAAAACAAGGCACAGGTACAGAATATAAAACCAAAAATAGTAGGTTGATAAACAGTTCAAAACGAAATTTACATTGCCTGATGACCCAGGGTGTATGCGGGAACCATGCAAAGACAGTTCGAGCGCTGCTGTGTAATTATGATTCTGCTACACCGCTTTTCAGTAGATCCTTATTGAAATGTGGGTATCGACAGACTTCGTACCACGATGGTTTCTCAAAAATGCTCTACTCATTTCACTTCCTCCACCACCGTAAAGAGCACCGCGCGGGCCGCGCCTTCAGCAAATAGTTCGGCCAACAATACGGGGGATCCCTTGTTCCACAGTGAGCGTGCTAAAGTTTGTTGTTTTCTTTAGACTTCCTTGAGAATCGCCTGACTGCAAGGCAACCGCAGTTCACGCTGATTCCACTTTCAAAGCTTCAGCGAAATCAATCGCATCTTTCCTTTATTATGAATCAATCGGATTGGCAGTTAGGCAGTTTCATGAGGGTCCATTTACTCTAGTCATGAGGGTCCATTTACTCTAGCAGTAAACGATTCGACCAGGTAGTAGCGCAAGACCAGAGAGCCGTCGTCCACCGCGCTCGCGGGCGGTACCGTTGCGGTAGGCGTTCGCGGCGTGTGCTGCTGTAAGCGTTGCCATCTTCTCTACTTTCATGGTGCAGCTGAGACCGGACGTTTTTCGACGTCCCGATCAACACGACACGCGAACGGTGCTGCAATGACGGGACTGAGCTTCTATGCAGTACGCCGTGGACACTGCTTGTTTTATGTGCTGTTCATGAAACGGGATTTAGTTTGAAAAGAGTTGAAACTGGTCAGCTCGATCATACGATTTTCCCTCTGGCGCCGGAGCGCCACAGACGCCTACGTTTCCTCGGTGAACTACACAAACCAAGGTCGTCCAGCTCGGTTCGCGATAACAGCGGTTAGCGGCGTAACCGCGGTGAGCGCTGTCCACGTAACAAAGTATTAAAGACGCCTTCTGTGTTTAACATGCATAGAAATGCTGTCGGCGGGGCCGGCATTGAACCTGGGTCAGTAGTTGAGCGCTACTACAGCCGAGCCACCTCTACGGGTCCGCGCACGATGCGATACATGCTTGACCTCTAACCCTTTAATGCGATGTGAAGGCAGCGCAATATTGAAAGCAATAAGGAACTGTCCAACGCGCGATAAATCAGTGCGGCGATGAATGGAAAGCATCTCTCCATAGTAAATCTGCATTCCGCATTCGCTAGCTGTCCGCATGGCTTCTTCGCTCTGTGCTCATGGTTACCATCACGATTATAACTTACAATTGAAAATACATGCATCATGAAAAACACAACAGAGACATCCGCGCACACCGAAGTGGAAGGCACGTCTCCCCCGTCCATGATTGGGTTTCGAGCAGGTCTTTCGACTCAGGACATCATGTGGCAAATTCAACAAGACATCCTAGACCCAAATCGCATAAGAGCCACGCGAACCATCCTGGGACTCGATGTGAGTAAGGCCTTCGACAATGTGTCACACGCTTCCATCCTCACTCACCTCTCACAAATAAACGTAGGCAAACGGACATACGACTGCATCGCTACCTTTCTGAATGCGCGTACGGCTACGCTCAATTTCGTTGACAAAACTAGCCACAAAATTACCCTAGGAACGAGAGGAACACCGCAAGGCGCCGTACTTTCACCTTTTCTCTTCAACGTCGCTATGAGCGGCCTCCCGCGTCTGTTAGATGATATCCCACACATACATCATTTCATATACGCCGACGACATCACCATATGGACCAATTCTGGCTCTGATGGAGAGATTACAGAGTCATTACAACGAGCTATGGACACGGTACAGTCTTACGTGCAGGAAAACGGCCTTACCTGTTCACCGGCTAAATCAGAACTATTAGTTATAAGCAACAAACAAGCTTCGCAGGCAGAATCAGATTCTCGGGAACCTATCCAGTTACACATTGACAACCATCTGATACCCCCGGTAGCCACAATCAGAGTTCTCGGAATATTGATTCAGAATAATACGCAGAACACAGAAGCTATGCACCGGCTACGCGTCACGACGCACCAGATAGGTGGGCTGGTGAGGCGCATTGCCACACGTCGCAAGGGTATGAGAGAAGCCGACCTGTGCAGGATCATTCAAGCCTTCATGATAAGCAGAATCATGTACACTTGCTCGTACTATCATCTGCGTCGTAGGGACGAAGATGCACTTTATAGCATAATTAGAAGAGCATACAAAGCGGCCCTTGGCTTGCCAGTATACGCTAACTCAGATCGAGTACTGCAGTTTGGGAATTTTTAACACGCTATCTGAACTAATTGAAGCCCATAAGACAGCACAAGTGGCCCGCATGTCACGCAGCCTTGCGGGACACGTAATTCTCGACAAGCTGCACATACACCACACTGTGGAGGTGTGCGCAACAACCCATTTGTCGGCTGACATTACTAGTAGACTAGTTGTTAAACCAATAGCCAAAAACATGCTACCAGGCAGACAGGATGCCCGCAGGAAGACAAGGGCACAGACCCTTGAGAAACAGTACGAGAACGATCCACAAGCAGTGTACGTGGATGCAGCTCAACACATCGAAAACGGAGCATACGTAGCATGTATGGCCACTCCAAAGTCAACCTTCGTTAACGCCATAACGTTTCATGCTAGCTCCATATGCGAGGCAGAGGAAGTAGCTATCGCACTGGCATCGCGGATCCCCGCACCAAAACTATTCTAAGCGACTCAAAAAGCGCCGTTCAAAATTTTGCCAAAAAATCTGTAAGCGCACTCGCTGCGCGAATTCTGCGCAACCGATCTCTCAATCACAACATCAATCTCGTATGGGTTCCGGCTCACGCGGGTATAACTCCGGAAACGAAAGGGTCGACCGTCTAGACCGAGGCTTAACTAACCTGGAGACGGGAGATCTATCGGGAACGGACGTGCTTGTCGAGGCGCCGCGCACATACGCGGAGATAACAAACTTTTATTGCGAGCTAAGATACACGTAATCCGCCCCTCACCCCGATCTTGACCGGGCGCAAGCCACGACACTCAGACGCCCACAAGCAAAGGCCATTCTTAGCCCCTACCGATTATCGTTAATTACGAACGGAGAATTCAACCCTGTATGCCGGCACTGCGGTGGCGGGACGCAGGCCACTCAAGTCCATATACTGTGGGAATACGCCAGCAATCCCCCTCCAAACACACTCTTGCCAGCTCCCTCAGCGGAGGAATGGGACAAGCTGTTGGCCAGCCCAAGGAAAACTACTCAACTGGCCCTCGTCACGCGAGCTCAAGAGGTCGCCCTCGACTGGAGGCCACCCTAGACTCGCCCCAGCCCGAAATAATTCCTTTCATTTTGTGCCAATAAGAGTTGTTACCACCATACCTAACTGTGACACTCATCATTAATGAGAGTTCGGCCTGTGGAAGTGGTTGTTGTTGTTGTGGCTGTAGGAAGACGGAAAAGAAAACGCACGGGCCTGTTACTGGCTCTGTAGCTGAACGAGTAAAACTCATGCAGTTTTACTTGTTCAATTAATATGAACCAACTAGCCCTTCAGAGTGTATTGCTTCTGTAGCTGAGCCACCTCCGCTGCCTCGTGCGGACAGAAGAGAGACAGTAGAGAAGAAAGAAAAAGAAGAGAAAGACGCGCGCCGCAACAGCTGTCATCCACCACCTAAGCGGTGGCGGGTGCAATGACGGCCTACAACAGATAAAAATTCGGTGGCTGGCTAGCCCCCGCCGCAAGCGGCGTTGACTACCATCCCAGCCCGTAGGACCAGGAACTCCCTTAGCCAAGGGAAGATGCACCGGTTTTAGAATTTAATGCGCTACAGAGGGTCGAATCTGCAGGGTTTGTATGTTAAGTATACGAAATATTTTGGCTTTAGCTTTTGAAATAGTGGCGTAATCATCGATTAAAGTTGCTACCGCGTTCAGGCTTCTCCGCAGTGCACAGCGCTGGAGGGGGGATGTCAGTAGCAGACGACAGGAGTACGACAGGCGGTAGTGACGTCAAGGACGGCGTCTACCTCTCTTCCGCTTCTATTGCCCGAGCAGGCCGTGCATCACCTGTCGCTTGGAGGCTACGCAGTGCAAACTTTTTCTTGTCTCGCGCTTGTTTTCTTCTTGCGAACGTTACCGCAAGCTTTTTCAGTGCATCTTGCACTGTTCTTCACGAAAAGAACGACCATGCCGTGGTTCTGCGCAGCCTATGGCTGCACGGACACTGGCGGCCGAGAGGATGTCGCGTTTCATAAATTCCCAAAGGAGCGCAAGCTATCGGCGCTTTGGGTTGCCGCGGTCAAGAGGAAGGATTTCAAGCCAACAAAATCGTCGGTGATCTGCTCAGATCATTTTCGCGACAGTGACTATCACCAAAGCTTGTCGTTGATGCGATCTTTTGGGATCCCGATCAAATCTGCGCGATTGAAAACCGGTGCTGTGCCTTCTGTCTTCGCACACAAGAGCACCTCTCCTCCGCCAAGAGCTGCTTTCGCAAAAAGAAGAAAACTCGAGGTAAGAGGTCCAATACAATATTGCTCTTCTGTTCTGTTTACGTTTTTGTTCTGTGGGGCAGATGGGTGGCCGGGCAGATGAAGGCACAGGTGAAAGTAAAACTATTCAGCATTGGCGTCCGCTGACGCGGCTGGAAAATTGTGAGAGAGTAGGACTTTTTTTTTTTTTTCATGATTAGGCTATCGGTGCAATGCGGAAAGAGTCATCACACTGCTGAATCGACGAATGGAAAGACAGCCCTTATTTGCTCATGAAAAGTTTTGTTCAGAAAAACGAGCAGTTTTGGACCTCTATACGTTTTGCACTTGGCGATCCGATTCTGCTTGCACATGCCAAGTATGAACTTTTTAAAATGGAAGTCAGAAACCTATGTCATAAAGGAGAACGCACATCCTAAACTCGCCTCTGCTTTGTTAAATTAAGTTTCTTATGTCATGTTTCTATCTTCTGGCCATTTTCTTATTTTCAGGTTCTTGGAGAGCTCCTGGGAAATTCAACTATCCCAATTAAGAAAAGAAATCGGGGCAGCATGATGTCTGTGGTCGAAGTCGCGATGTTTAGCGCAGCTAAATAAAGTGTGCTAAACTCGCGACATGGCAGCGCGTGACTGCCGATAGCTGTCCTAGAGTTTCGGTATTTTTACCGGTGTTCTAAATGGGATTACGCGCGCGCAGCAAGGTAGCGGCCTGGCTTCTCGTCGATACCGCGCTCCCGCGTTAATTTGCTAAATCCCGCAAGAATAAAATGTATACGTATACTCGAGGTTGCGGGAGCTGAGAGCATGACTTTTGCTGCTCTTGCTGACGTATAAATGACTAAATTCACGCAACAAAACTGGGGCGACGGCTCGTCTGGATGAGTTCATTTGTTTACAATCGTCACATCAAGCGCATTGACGTGACACTGCTTCTTTCGAGTCTGGCAGAAGATTTAGGGCACGAGTAACGCAGATATGTTCAATTGAGAGCGGATCACAGGCGCATACAGCAGTGCAGCGCAGCGGTACGTACCAGTGTGAATTTCCCATGCGGGAAAAGGTTAGCGCTGTCTCCTCTCTCGTCATGTCGCCGCTGCCGCCAGTGTCACCTTGTTCCGAAGCTGCCGTTGGTTCGAACAAGTACGGTTCAATATCATATTCCCCTGAGCAGCGTGATCGTTGCATGTTCAGCAGCATACATCCACAGAAAAGCACGTGCGTGCATGTACAATCGCTTGGACCGCCGCTACCACTGAATGGCACGCCGTCATTGACGTCACGGCGCGCTTGACCAATCACAGGCAAGAGCGCCACTTTCAAAACGCCCCACGGCGTTGGTGCACGTTTTTCTGATTAAAAAGTAGTTTGCGGTCACTTATGACTAAATTTAACGTCGTATTCGTGTTCAGGGGGTCGTAAACTGTATATCTGTATTCCGAACTCTTTCTTTTTAAAAAGTGATGCAGCTGCCCTTTAACCACCTCTTCCCCCGTCTGTGAAAGCAAAGCTCAGTCCTTTGTAGTGTTTGCTGACGCGTTTAAACTAAACATAAAAAGCACCACGGTGCCGAATAGCTTCTACGAGCACCGCGCAGTAGCCGATGTACACTGCCGCCAGCCCTAAGCCAGCTCCAACGACGTGCGCACAGCTTAAGACAGCGTCAAAAAAGTTAGTGACTTTCCCTGTATGGCTCATATGGGGCGCCACCATCAAATTAAGATGGCAGCGACCAGGAATCGAAACTAAGTGATCTATTGTGCGCGTGGCCTTCTTGAGAACGGAAATCTCGCCTACCCCCTTATTTATCCTTAGATGTGGCTGGGCGCCATAGTCGGATAGAAATCAAATATAAAACGGCAGACACTCTCAAAAGTAGGCCCGCCAGCAATGGCGATGACCGATTCTCATGAGTCATGACCCTGCAGTTAAAGAGGTTAAACCTCTTTCTTCCACCGTGAGTTTTTTTCTTTTTTTTAATCGATATTCCACCGTGGGTTAAACCATGATCAACCCCCTTTCATCTTCCATATCCTGCGTTGTCGCGCGAGCAGATCTGAGGGAATTATTCATGGCCTCATGAGGATCGTCGGTCGACGCAATAGGCAGCAACGGGGTCAACTGTTCTCAGGGTCGAATGCCGCTTTTTATTGCGAAAGCGATACTGCTAGCACTTCGAGCCTTTGGCGTGTCGTGGCGCCTCCATACATGACCTTTCACGTGACCATGTGACGTCACGCCAGACCGAGAGACGGGGCCCCAGCTCGCGCCATCGGATGGTGGCGGTGTGTCCTTACAGGAGCCGCAGCGGTGACGTCACGCCAGACTGAGAGACGGGGCCCCAGCTCACGCCATCGGATGGTGGCGGCGAGTCCATACCGTGGTCCACACACGGCGCTGTGTCGCAGCCGAGAGAGGGCGCTCGCTGTTTGTGACGTCACGCTAGGAGGATAAATGGGGCTGTGGCTCGGCTCCTCGCAGTAGTCGGGGCACAGGCGCCCAACAAGGCGCAGCTAAGGGTATTCGCCGCGAGATCGACCTAGAGGTGGCGCTGCCGTCGCTCCGGTAGTGTGGATCGGCAGCCGGCGGCGTTCGCAGAAACGCATGCGGCGTAGGTCTGCTTCTGAGTTTACGGCGGGTTTGTTGGCGATGAAAACGTGTCTTCTGCAGTATTTTTGCAATGTTGCAGAAAAAAAATTCAAGAATTTCGCCAATGCAGCAGAAGAAGCGCGGAATTTAGGAAAACAAGGCACGCAACCACCAGTATTCTAGATTTACTTTGCACGTTTCTTGCGCTGTACCACGCTCACGCGCCTAATACTTGGGCCTGCCTAATGACAGCTTTGTTTTTCTTATCGACTTTTAAACAGTGTGCGCGTGTCTCATGCGACTGAGACAGTCGAATTTAGTGTGAAGCCCACGCAGATACCTGCAGTACTTTAGATTGAATCGAGAAAGCCTGGTTCATTATATCGCACTTGACTCGAGGATTAAGCAGGTTAAATGTAGCACTGGCAGCGCACTGCATGGTGAGTTGCTTTAGACTGAATGCACATCACCTCTGGCTAGACAACCACACACAAGTATTCCCCAAAAATGAGATCACGCCGACACTGTACAGGAAACCTCGCCGCACAGGAAAGCTGTACAGCGCTGAGTGGATTGAATTTGCCGAGCTCACAAAGACGCGGATGCTTTTTGCGGCCACTGCCATAGAATGTGATAGTGTATTACTGCATGCGCCACTAACTGTAAATGATCATCCTGAAACCGAGGAAAATATAAGGGATTTCTGTTGTGTGCGATGTTGATATATAATGGTAAATTAGTAGTGTAATTATTTTGTTTTTCAATGCCAATAAATTCCACCTTGTGAGAGAACTTTTACACACATTACAAAATTTACGATAATCAGCGATTAATTTTCAGTCACGTTAAAGTGCAAGCTACGAATCACTCGCTTCGAAGACATCGTTATAAACTGCGCATGGGCACTGTCATGTTCTGGCAAGCAATTTTAAAGGCTGAAGATTTCTTTATCACTAATTATTGAGCCGTGACTAAATTCTATGCGAAGTAAAATATTAGGGTTAGTTCCAAAACAGGTGCCCGATGTAAAATTATTCCGAAAGAAATGGAGGTCATCTCATCATGCTACTATAGAGATGTATTTATCCCGAACTAAACACTGATAATTAATCCCGCATGAAGCTATTTTACTCTCCTTGTCAGAAACGACCAGTTTGCTCGGAAGACAGCACTTAGACGAAAAGGGATTATAATGATTATAATAGGCTACCAGTAAAGTACATTATTCTAGGTGTATTATCTAATATTTAGTGTAACAATTAGGTGCAGGTAAGATGTTTCCCAAACATTCGAGCATTTCTCTAAAGCAAAATGTGCTCACTACCACTGTTACGGATGCGCAAAATCCTTAATCAGCAAAAAAAAAAAAAAAAACTTATAAAAAAATAAAATAAAATAAAGAAAGTATATTGGCACGAGGTTTAACGCATGAAAGCGCATCGGCTATGACGGATGGTTGAAGAAACTGGTTGCGGTGTCGTTGTATTATCACCACATCGACCACGTGAGATTGTTTAATGTGCAGTCAAATCCCACAGCAGAGGAGCGCTTTTCAAAACGGTCGTGATTGACTCCCCCGTTCTCAAAATCAGCCGTCGAGCGCCCTTACCACTGAGGTACTGCGACAGAGGTTTAAAAGCAAAAAAAAAAAAGTACTCGCACAACTCTATCATGCATACAGAAGGCATAGCAGGCATAGAGTGGCCTGTTCAAACTGCATTCTGATATGAAGCAGTCTGCGATGGTATATCTTTTAGTATCTGCGATATTCCAAACAGAAACGGGAATATCCGATTTTTAAGCGTTTGTCGTAACTTTTATTGACGGCAGCGACCTGTTTTGCTTTGACACGACGCTAACAACAGTACCACTTCGTTTGAGACACCGGGTGTCAAAGGATCTCAAGCGCCGAAGACCGCGGTGGATGATGTCCTTATCGAAGCATGACATGCTCGATACGGACAAGTATATTTTTTTAATGAAGCGTGGGGTTATAGACTGTTCATATGTATTTTGCAAGAGGCATATAGGTAAGCAAAAGCTCACAGGAACCGCGAAACAAACAAAAACACTCCTGTACACGCCGCATGCGCGCGCGTAAATCACTGCGGGCTGGCACGCGACGCGAAAACGCATCCACACTGAGTAGGCTTCGCCGCTGAGCCGCAAGGTGGCGACTCTGCTCGATCTCGAGCTGAGAGTTTTGACAGTTGACAGCCGTGTGGTGCGGACGCGTGTTCCATCGCTCCTCCGATTGCACGTGGCTACCGGAAACGGACGGACTGGCGACAGCGGGAGCTTCCGAAGCGTCAAATAGATGAGTTCTTTTTTTTATTAAATTTATTTCGTTTTCAGCTAGTTAGGTTAGGTGCAGCCAAAAGAATAGATTTTAGCTCTTTGTCCTAGCGGCCTGGTTTTTCGTGCCGGCAGCTAGGTTTTCTTGGCGTTCATTCTTTATCTATCTTGTTTAGATTAATACTTTTTTTTTCTAGGCTATTGGCATTCGCAGAATTGGTTTTTAACGCGTGTTTGCTAGTCGTTTCCTGTGTCTTCTTTTGGCAATCTGTATATTCTGAGAATTCGTAATAGATATAGTTCAGTCGATGAGCGCTTAAGATGGGCAATCAAAAGAAGGTAAAGTGTACTAAGTGTGAGGCACAGGTTAATCTCAAGGAAACGCGTTTTAACTCTGTAGGTGAAGCGGAAGGCAGCGACTTTTTGTGTCGGTGTTGCGTACTGAGTGCGCGTCTAGATAGATTTGATCAAGAAAGGGGCAGTTTAGTGTCTCGTGTGGATGATTTAGAAAATGAAGTACTTTTGTTAAGAGCGGAAAATCAGAAACTGCTTGGACAGCTTACTCAAATTGAAAAAAAAAAAAAAAAGGGGCCGACTTTATCCTTGGAACCAACGAGGATGAACATTCCAATGCGGGCCACGTGGCAGAGGCCAGCACTGGCATGGAAGGCATAAGCAAAGTAGGTCAGGCGGATCCGAACCGTCAGAGTTATTTAGAAGCAGCTAAGACGCCGGAAAAAAAGGAAGAAGTAAGGAAGAATGAAAATCCCAGAGATAAGGACACAGATAACCGAAAGCAGGAGCCAACAGTTGGGAGAGGGAGAGAGAAGGCCCAGGTGCTTATCACCGGAGATTCTAACATGAACAGGTGCAAGCGAGATATCTTGGAACGTGTAAGGGGTTATAAGAGAGTGTTGGTTGGAGCCTTCCCAGGGAGAACAATGAGGGCAGTGCTAGAAGAGAGTAAAAATAGGCTGTTGAAGAATTCCGCAGAGCGCAGTGGTAATAGTAGCCGCGGGGCTAAACGATGTCCTAAATGGTGACGCTGCAGGAGTGGTGGAAAGTTTAGCTAACGGAGTTGACGAGATCAGGGAGATAGCACAGCAGACTCAGATAGTTGTATGCACAGTACCAGAGGTGCTAGGATTGAACGGAAAGATGGAAAAGGACGTTGTGACAGTTAACCAGGACATAAGAAAGTTAAGCCTGGAGAAGCGTTTCGAAGTGGTTGAGGTAAACAGGGAGGTACATAAAGCAGGTTTTGGTAGGGCTTTTCAGCGAGATGGCATTCATTTTAACAGAAGGGTGGGAGCAGAGATCGGCTGGCGCCTGGCAGGCAGGGCTGTAGCTTTTTTAGGGAGTGTGTGAGGACTCCGTGCACAGAGGTAGTTAGAAGTGAAGCAGAAGAAAGTGTAATAAAGGAGGCTGAGCCCCCAAAAATGGCAAAGAGTAGGTCGAGAAAGAAAAGAACAAAAAAGAAATTTAACACTAGGATCAGCTACATAAACATGCAAGGAGGTAGAAAAAGAGCGAAATGGCTAGAGATAGAACAGCAGTTGAAGGATGACAAAATAGGTGCGTATGCTCTTTGCGAGACTCATCTCAGGGATCTAGAAGATCCGCCATTTATAGAAGGCTACGTCTGGGAAGGGTGCAGCAGAACGAGAACGGAAAAAAAAGGTGGAGGGGTAGGTATGTTGATACACCAGGGAACAAATTGGCAAAGAATTAAATCATCTTGTAAAGAGCATATCTGGGTTTCAGGAACAATTGCCGGCATAAGGACATGGCTAGGGGTAGTTTATTTAGGAACAGGACATCAATGCAGGCAAGAAAACAGGGATCTTGTTGAATGTCTCAGTGACGATATAAGCCAGTTTGGAAACGGGGCCAATATTATTCTACTGGGGGACATGAACGGCCACATCGACAATCTGGATGGATACACGGATTGTAACGGCAAGCTAATGCTAGATTTCTGTGAGCGACACGATCTAGTTATAGTAAATAGAGAAACAAAATGTGAAGGCCAAATCATGTGGGAATTCCGCAACAGGCAGACGACCATTGACTCTATTGTCTAATGTCGCAGGAAATTTATAGCAAGGTCACAAAAATGGAAATAGACGAAGAAGGGGAGTGTAGTCTGGGAAGTGATCATAAACGTATTAGTCTGCAGATGGGGCCCTTGATGAAAAGAGAAATGGAACTTAGACAAAACGTAAACGCAAAATTAAACGACGATCAAATAGCGCAGATAGCAGCAGACATAGAGGAAGCTATAGAGAAAAGCCCCATGGAAGACTGGGATTATGAACAGGTAGAACTACTCATAAGGAGGAAAATTCAGGAGGTTAAAGTAGCAAACCGCTGGAATGGAAAGAGGAAGCCACGGAGCTGGTGGAATAAGGAAATCAGGGAAGCTATTGAACAACTACGGGCTGTTTCAAGGGAACACCGAATGGCAAAGAAAGCACAGGTATCTGAGGAGGAAATCGACCAAAAATGGGAATCATATCGACAAAAGAAACTTCAGGTGCAGGCCCTCGTCCAAAGTAAAATAAGACAGTCCACCGATCGCTGAATGGCTGATATACACGATGCCTCTAGAGGCGGAGCAAGAAAATTCTGGAACCATATAAGCTGGCTAGGGAAGAAGAATCAAAGAAAGCAGGATCGGATTCAAGATAACGAGGGAAATTGTTTAAAGGGAGATAACGCAGTGAACTACATTACATCAGTTATAGCCGAGTCATTTAAGAGCGACGATAGGGTAATCTCCGCAAATCAGGAAGCAACACAAGGTAGCAGAATACAAAGCAGCTTAGAGCTGACCAATCTAAACTGGAAAAAGGCAGAAAAAAATATTCCTAAAAACACATCTACAGGAATAGGCGGAATTCCGATCAAGCTGATTAATGAACTCGGTCCAAAAAGTAAGGAAACGTTGTTAAAAGCTCTGGAAACAGTCATAACGAATAAGCAAATTCCGGACAGCTGGCGGCAGAGTAAAATGAATTTGATTTATAAAGGGAAAGGAGACAGGATGCACATAAAATCCTACAGGCTGATTATCATAACATCTGTTATGTACAGGTTAGCCATGCAGGCGGTGAAATTAAAGGTGCAAGCATGGGTTGAAAGTAACAAGATACTCGGAGAACTTCAGAACGGCTTTAGAAATGGTAGGCGCTTAGATGATAGCCTGTTCGTGCTTACCCAATGCATCGCAATATCTAGAGTGGAAAATAGACCTTTGTATTTGGTCTTCCTGGACATAAACGGGGCGTACGACAACGTAAGCAGGGAACTCCTGTGGAACATAATAAAAGAAGAAGGTATCGGTTATTAGATAATAGAGTTCCTACAGGAAATATACCGGGATAACAAAGTAGAAATTACGTGGGAAGGGATAAGAAGTACGGAGGATGTGAAAGTATGCAAAGGATTAAGACAAGGCTGTCCTCTATCACCTGTGCTGTTCATGCTTTATATGATAAACCTGGAACGGAGGATACCAGACAGTAACCTAGGTTTTAACCTGTCATATAGATTAGGTGGAAAGGCGGTAGAGCAGCGCCTCCCCAGTTTGATGTATGCAGACGATATTGTGCTGCTAGCTGAGAGTCTGGAAGAATTGCAAACTCTAGTTAAGTATTGCGGAAACGAAGGGGACGCTCTAGGCTGCAGTTTCAGTGCAGTTAAGTCGGGTCTGATGATTTTCAACGACTCAACTGATCAGGGTCTTAAAATACAAGGCCTTGAAATACCTAGAGTAGCATACATTGGAAAGCATGAACAATCACTTAAGGCCAAAAGGCGAAGGAATGCCGGGATAATGAAGCATAAGGCATTGTGGGGATACAATAGGTATGAGGTTTTGAGGGGTATTTGGAAAGGAATTATGGTGCCCGGACTTACTTTCGGAAATGCGGTTTTGTGCCTAAAATCAGAGGTACAGTCGACATTAGAAACAAATCAGAGATCCGTTGGACGATTAGCACTAGGTGCCCACGGCAAAACTACAAATGAGGCGGTACAGGGAGATATGGGCTGGGCATCTTTCGAAGTGCGGGAAGCTCAGAGTAAAATATTATATGAGGAACGCCTGAGGAAATTGGACAGTAACAGATGGGCAGCTAAAGTATTTAAATACCTGTACCTAAAAAGCGTTGACTCACAATGGAGGAAAAGAACTAGGAAACTAACTAGTAAGTATGCTAGTAACAAGGACGAAGAAATAAAGAATGCTAAGCAACAGGTGAAAAACACAGAAGGTAAAAATTGGATAAATTCGATGGAAAAGAAACAGAGTGTGGAATTATACCGAAAGTGGAAAATGCAGATCAGGAAGGAAGATTTCTTTGATAACTCAAGAGGCAATGCCCTACTTTTTGAAGCTAGATCAGGGTGCCTTAGAACACACAGCTACAAAAAGAAATTTAACAATGGAGATGACGCATGTGCTGTATGTGGGAACTCCAGTGAAACAATTGACCATATTATACTCGAATGTAATGGTATCCATCCGGAAGTTGGTGCAGGCGCAATCACTGTTCCTGAAGCTCTGGGGTTTAGAGATACCAGTGGCCGGGTGAATAAACCGGCGATGGAAACTAGCAAAAAACGACTGGAAGATTGGTGGCTTCAAAGCAGAGAAGTGACATAATGTTAGTAATGTAGGAACTAAATTTAATAAATAGAATGATGGTTTAGTTAACCATTATAAATCAATAATTAAGATATATGGAGAAAAATGAGCATGATAGCTACTGCTACCACCCCCGTTTCAAAGGGGACGCTCCTATATTCCATCCATCCCGAGGCCAATCGCTTTAGCAATCTTCCAGGGTTAACCAAGCTACGCCTTCAGCCAATTTTTTTCTTGAGTTATTTGCGACTACATAACATACAGATTACATCTTGCACTAGCCAGGGCACAAATGCAGCCGCACAACTGAAGCCGAGGAGTTCAGCGCCCCCGCTGAGTGTGGTGCAGCTGGGGCAAGCAGTTAGGCGTGCAAGCCCTAACCCCTCTTGTACCTCCTTCTATCCCTTCCTGGCTCTTGAAGAACCTGCTTCCTTTCGGTACCCTCGAAGCTCTTCACTGTTTGGGGCGATCTCAACTGGACCATTCGCATCGCTTGCAAGCGTTTAAATATTATTCTGAAAGGCCTGCGTCTTTGGATGCTGGGCCAGGGAATCTTCCAACACATCTGCCATATATATCGAAGTCATAGTTCAGGTAGGAACTTACCCCCATTGTGTGCATGCTAGGGGTCAACACGTAATCTTTAAAAACAAAACGGCGTCCCTAAACCAAATAATGGTCGTACTGTCAATGATTCATGGGCGAGCAATCTGAAACCAGCTGTGACGCCTGACATCGTCTACACAGGGGAGCCTTTATTTGGTATGGGACTAATTTTTTGGAGCGCAGCTCTTTGGCGCCCGTTCCTGGGTTTCGCGTCGGCGTCGTCAGTCTCGTAACGAGCCCCGCCCCCATTCATTCCTCCAGTTCGAGCCGGCGTTACGGCAACCGGAGCCTCGCAGGAAGAGGAGGGGGGGGGGGTGCACTCGGCGGCGAACTATGGGGGCAGGAGCGTGCGCCGCAACCGGAGAACACGAGCAAAAGAAGGGGGGGGGTCTCTGGAGGCAGCGCTAGCAGCGACTGACTGATGCCGCTGCCGCCGCTAGCGGTGGTCGCTCTCCTACACTTAAAGATTTCATTGTCGTGAAGCGTCTATGTAAGTAGGGAGTTCACCTCGAGCGCGCACCTAGGGCTGACGTGTTTTCCGTCGGCTCCGGTGCCTCTCGCCGCGAACTGCGACCCGCCGACCCAAGCGGGGCTGAAATTCGCCGAAAAGCGTCTGGCCCAGGCCGCGCTGCCGCGGCTGCCTCCTCCGCCCGGCGGCTGACGCCGTCTCCGAGCCGAGGAGCCCTTCCGGAGAATATGGCCGCTCTGCAAGCTCAGCGAGGCTACGATCCCGAGACTATGGCCTGGTCCACGGTCCCGGTTGCCCCAACCGAAGAGCTTCCGCCGGGATCAGCTCTCCGGCATGAAAATCTGTTCAAGCTCGTGGAACGCCGCTCCCAGCGACGAGCCAAGATAGCGTCCTCCGCCGCGTCAGCGAAGTCAGCGCTCTCAAATCAGCAAAATGGCGTCCAGCGCGAGGATGCGTCCCAAGGCGGTTCAGCTCATAAGCCGACACCGAAGTGGAAGCCCAGACCACTTCCAAGATTCCATCCGGATGACTATCAAGTCGTCCTCAAACCCAGCACACCGGTGGCCCTCCGGGATTTGTATCAATGCGGTCAGTTGGGAGAAGCTTTCAAGGCCCTACTGGGTGAGTCGGAAGCAGCTACTCTCACTCTGCTTCCTTCATGGGAGCAAAATCTCGTTGTCACGGGCACCCCGGTTGCCGACGTGGCAGATCGCCTCATTGGCGAATTTCAACTTGCCTCTCCGAAAGGCTCCATTGCCATGCGGGGTCATCTTAAGCAAACCGACAATGTTTCTAAAGGTGTCATCACCGTAGCGAGCTGCGAGACCACTGCGTCCCTGCAACAAAAAATTCAATGGCGAGCCGGAGAGATCGTCGACATCCGAAAATACGGCACCTCCAACGCGGCCCAGCTCACCTTCGCCGGGAAGACTGTGCCTCGGTATGTGCATTACAATTCAGAAGTTGCCCTGGTCCGGGCATACAAAAGAACAATTCCGGCATGTGTGAAGTGCGGTACAGTTGGACACCGGGCGGACACATGTCCCAACCCGAATGGTGAAAACTGCGGCCTGTGTGGCCAAAAAGTGCCGGCAGTGGAGGGGGTGCGGGCTCCGCACGACTGTCAGCCGAAATGTGCGACATGTGGGTTCGGGCACCCAACAAACTCTCCTGAGTGCTCGAGGAAATTCCGCTCGCCCTCTACGGCCAAGCGCTCGGGGCCTGCAGCAACACGGCATTCTGACGGGAAGCCAAAACACTCCGGCGCCACAACCAAAGACATCGCAAAACGTCAGACCAACATCACAGCGAAAAAGCAGCAAGAGTCCCCTGACGGAGGTGGCGCCAAGGGACAGACGCCTCCGCCACCACCGAATGGGGGAAAAGGCCACAAAGCCCATACTAACAAGACGGATGGCACAGCTGACGCTTGGGCCCGTGCCGTGAAAAATGACAAACAGGTGAGTGGCATGGGTGGGGTTGCCTCCTCTCCTCCCCCTCCCTCCCATTCTCACGTTGATATCGAGCTCCAAAAACAGATGGCAGCAATCCGGGCCCAAAATGAGATGCTGCTTACCAAAATTCAAGCTTTAGAAAGCAGATTGGCTTCTAATCCTCCCTGCCCTCCTAGCCCGGAGAACATGGAGAGCGAGCCGGTGGCATCATCACCAGCCTTCCCGGCGGTCCTTGCTGAGATGGAGGCCCGCCTGACTATGAAACTTACCTCAATGATCAGTGCAGCAATGGAGCAGGTCCTGACCAAGGTCATGGAGACTGTTCCGGCTATGATTTCAAAACATGTCAGTGAAAATGCCCGCCTTCTCCGACGATCGGGACCCCTTCGGGTTGTGTCCTCTCGACTTCCCAAAACAAGCCGTCGAGTCATAGACTCGGACTCCGAGGAAGCTGCCCCTCACCCGGGGACTGAGCTCCATGCCCAGCCTTTGGGTGCTGGCTCTGAGGTAGTCGCTCCCTCCAAATTTATATTTAATCCTAATGATGGCGGGTCCCCCTAAAAGTAGGCGCTTTCCACCTTCAAACTCGGCTTCCCCATTTACAATAACACAGTGGAACTGCAGAGGTTTCCGTGCTCGTTGTAAGCAGGCCAACTTTCGTCTTTACCTCGCAACTTTTGAATGCTTACCAGCCGTGGTAGCCCTCCAAGAGCCAGGGATGGGCGCCACACTCACAAGCTATACGACATTCCAACAAGACCCCTCGACTTGTATTTGTGTCCACAAAAATTATACAGCTAATCTTGTCGACCTCGACCTCCAAATTGTATATTCCTATGTGATGGTGACTCTCCTCCCTCTCCGCAAGCAGGACCCACCACTTCACATTCTCAATGTATACTGTCCTCCTAAACTGCAACACATTTCTTTTTCAGACCTCTTCAGCCGAGCGCTGAGAGTCGCGGGTCGAGACCCCCTTCTGATTGTAGGCGACTTTAACGCCCCCAGTCGGCTTTGGGGCTACCACCGTGAAGAAAAGCGAGGGCGCAGGTTGGCGGAGCTTGCGTCCACGCTGGGCCTCACTCTTCACACTGACCCCGTCCACCCAACCCGGCTTGGTAACTCCGTGACAAGGGACACCTGTCCGGACCTCACCTTTACTTATAACATCCAACATGCAGACTGGGTCAACACCGAGGAAACCCTCGGCAGCGACCACTGCATTATCAATACCACAATCAGAACTCGCCCACTCTCTAAACCCACAACACAAGCCCGTCTCCCAGATTGGACGAAATTCAGACAAAATTGCGACAACACAACATCCATTACAGAGCAAGGGTACACCTCATGGTCCCAGCATTTGGTTTCACACCTTCGCTCCACCGAAACTCAGATTCAGCTTTCAGAGGTGGTATCGGATGTGGACAACCACCTACTCCACCTCTGGGAAGCTCGGCACTCCCTCGTCCGCCGATGGCGCCGGCAGAAACATAACAGAAACCTTAAAGCTCGAATTGCCGAGCTCACCCAGCGAGCGGCTGAGTATGCGGCCCAGCTCGCCGACTCTAACTGGGTGGATAGGTGCAACACGGCAGCGCGTCAAATGTCCAGCCGAAACACATGGCGCCTCTTTCGCGCCCTCATTGATCCAACTCAGACCCGTAGAGAAACACAAAAACATCTTCAGCGTGTAATCCACACCTTCTCTGGTAATACTACACAACTCGCGCACAAACTCAGGGACCGATATTTGTGCAACATACAGGACACCCGTGGGCAGGCGTACTCTTATGCAGGCTCTGAGAACGCTGAGCTTGATCAGCCGTTTAAGCTCCACGACTTACGGGCAGCCCTGGGCAAAATGAAACGTGGTACTGCACCTGGCCGGGACAAAATCACTGTTAAATTACTAGCTAACCTTCCCGACTCAGCTTATACCACTTTATTGGACTACATCAATGCAATATGGCGAGGCGATACGCCACTCCCCATTGATTGGAAAACCGCTGTGGTCACATTCATACCAAAGGCCGGCAAAGCAATAAACACGGACAACCTTCGCCCCATCTCTCTTACCTCTTGTGTGGGCAAACTTATGGAGACGATGGTGCGGGACCGGTTGTCTGAGTACCTTGAGACACAACATGTCTTCGCGGACACCATGTACGGATTTCGCCCACACAGATCCGCACAGGATGTCTTGCTTCAACTACATCGGGAAGTCCTTGACCCCCTCGAGTGCCCTCATAACGACAGGGTCGTACTCGCCCTGGACCTTAAGGGGGCTTTCGACAATGTAACGCATGATATTATTCTCACTCATTTAAGTCAAACCAACTGTGGCCACCGTGCCTTCCAATATATCCGCCAATTCCTCACAGACCGCCAATCTTACATCCGCATTCAGGATAACGAAAACGGCCCCTTCCCCCTAGGTACCAGGGGAACGCCGCAAGGCGCAGTGCTTTCTCCCCTGCTATTCAATTTGGCCATGATGCGCCTGCCGGTCCAGCTGGGTGCTGTCGAGGGCGTGCAGCATGCTCTGTACGCCGACGACATCACCCTGTGGGCTACACAGGGCTCACTTGGAGACATTGAGGCCAGCCTGCAGCAGGCGGCGACTATAGTAGACCGCTATGCTAGCCGCTGCGGCCTTCAATGCTCCCCACAGAAATCGGAATTTGTGCACATCCGCCCCTCTCCAAAATGCACTACTAAAATTCAACTTACTCTTCAATCAGGTCCAATTCCAGAAACACAAGAAGTCCGAGTACTGGGACTCTTCATTCACCAACACCGCAAGCCAGACACCACATTGGCTAAACTCCGCAAGGTGGGGGACCAGGTGGGCCGCATGGTCCGCCGGGTTTCCAATAAACGCGGGGGGTTACGAAGCAAGGATGCCTTGCGGCTGGCAAACGCCTTCGTAACCAGTCGAACCCTTTATTCGACTCCATATCTCCACCTGCGGAAGCAAGATGAGGATGCCCTCGAGGTCATTCTCCGCAAAATCTATAAGCGGGCCCTCGATATTCCGGTGACTACCTCAAACCAGCGCCTCATGGCACTGGGAATGGTGAACACCTTCAGGGAATTGAGGGAAGCGCACCTCACAAATCAATATACGCGTTTGTCGCAGACGCAGTCGGGCCGCCGCCTTCTTGCCCGGCTCCACATCAAACATACGACACTTATGGAAGAACGGGCACGCATTCCAGCGCCGTGGAGATGCGCCCTCCGCGTACGCCCTCTTCCCGCCAAAATGGCACGCGAAGACCATGATGGCAGACGCCTGGCGCGGGCAGAAGCCCTGGCACGCCATTATGGTTCTAAACCCGGCGTTTTTTATGTGGACGCCTCTGGCCCGCACCATGGGGGGTGGTACACGGCCGCAGTCGTCCACGAGGCGAAAACAGTCAACGGTCTTAGCTTCAGGGCCCGCAACACAACTCATGCGGAGGAGGTCGCCATAGCATTGGCTGCTTCCCACTCTGACTCGAAATATATAATTTCCGACTCGCGAGGGGCCTGTCGGAATGTCGAACAGGGCTGGACCCCTTATCTAGCCTACCGAATACTTCAAAATAGCTCCTACATTGGGGACCCCGCTACCCGATATATTATTTGGGCTCCTGCTCATCAGGGGCTGGCTGGAAACGAGGCTGCCGACGCCGCCGCCCGCGCGCTCTCTCTCCGGGAAGTTTCCTCCTCCTCCCCCTCCGACCAGGACGCTGATCCTAATCCGGCTTATACATTCAAAGATATCGTAAATTACTACCAATCTAGCCACAGCCTTTACCCCCGCCCATGTAAAGGCCTTTCAAAGGCGGATGAGCGGCTCTTACTCCGCCTCTATACAAACACACTGCTGTGCCCGGCAGCTCTAAAACACTTCGACCCTGCTTTCTCTGGCAGCTGCCCGCACTGTGGGGTGGTGTCTTCGGACATCTACCACATGGTGTGGGCCTGCCCCTCAAATCCGGCTATCCCCCCTCACCCCAACCCAACCCGGGAGGACTGGGAGGCGACCCTGCTCGGCTGCTCCGACCTGAAGGCCCAACGGGCCTTAGTCGGGCGAGCCCGAGCGGCGGCAGACGCCACTGGGGTCCCGAACTAGGGACCTCCACCTAGTGTTTGTGAGGGTTGGCCCCTTCAGGGTCAGCTCACGCATAACCTCCTGTATTTGTCCTATATAAATGTTTTCTACCACCACCACCTAGCGAGTCAAGACAACGTGACCGCGTAGATTGATTTAAAAACTGATTGATTTAAAAAGAGAGGAGGAGGGGGTCCCCTCCTCTTTTTGCGTGGCGGCGAGGGTGCTCTCCGGTTGCCGAAACGCCGGCTCGCTCTCAGCAGAACACGGTGCATCCCGTTCTCACTCGCTTCACTCGCTAGCGGCGTCAGCGGAATCAGTCAGTCGCTGCTATCTGTTCGTCGCGCAACGTTTCTGCGGGCGTTACTTCCCGCAAGCTTACGGTAACTCAATTGCTCTCTTCTTTTCTCCGGCCACAAAGCTAATTTCATGACAGCAAAGAACTGTTAGTGAAGTGTTTCTTGATAGAATACGTTTTAAAAATTAAAAAAAAGTCTGTAATTATACATGCGTGTCTTGCTCGAAATCTTTGCCTCAATCTATCGAAAAGGTGGAACAGCTGATGAGCTGCGCTCAAATTTCGCATTAGGAAGTAACGTAATCGAGGGCAATTTTTATATCTCTATTCTGCTAAAAGCACGGACAATCATACACATTCACGCTGCGTGGTCATCTGTCGCCTCAGCTCTGCTGCTCCACGGAACGGCGACCGGCAACCACAAACGAGCACGGCGCTGAGAGCAAATATAGTACACGATGACCCGTCCGAAAAGTGGGAAGAGGAGATACGGGGCCCCATTCCAGAGGAAAGACCGTGGAGCTACGCGCATGCACGCCTACTGCGGAACCTGTGTCGGATCCGTGCCGCGAGTGGGGTAGGAGTGATTGTACTGTGCAAGCGTGCAGTACATAATTGTTGCGTGCGGGCGCGTGCGATTACACGAAACCGCGTTCCGACCCGCCCCGTGTTATCGCGGTGGTCGCCGAAACCACAACTTCCGCGCCGGGCTGCCCACGCGTGGACGAGGAAGAACTCGTCTTTGTGGTCCGGCAGCTTCGACGAACGGAGTAAAGAAAAAAAAAAATTGAAAGCACCCTGTTTTAGTACCATCTGCCTGCAAAAAAAAAAAAAAAAAAAGAAAAGAAAAGGGCGCAGTAAAACTTTCTGCTCGTGTGTATAACGAAACCGGAGAGCATGAAGGGACGGTCGTTTCCCGTATTAGAGTGGTGGGCGTTGGCGCTGTTCGGATACGGAGTTGTTTAACCATGCCGTGCCTCTAAAGTTCTCTAAAGTGCCTCTAAAGCCTTTTAATTTGAGCTCTTCTAGCGAGCAGTTTTTGTCGGAATAAAAATATTTTACGAATTTTTACAAAGAAAAATAATTATACAGGACGCATGTAACGCAAGCTCTAAAACTTGCATTCTGATTTAGTACAAATGATGATTCAACATATGATGAGTGGTTTCTTGTAAAACAAAAGCAAACCTGAAAGGAAATATTTGTGCCGGCTTCGGCATTTGCTATCGGATTTTGAAGCACTGACCTGATCTTGGCCAGCGGAAAGGCAAGGAGCGGAGAGTGAAAGGAAAGAGAGGAGGACGACAGCGATAGAGGACAGGATGGAAACTAAAAAGAGCTTGATACCCGCTCGCCGCTGCATCTAATAGCTTTTGTAATTATCTCGTCATTGTTGCATTTTATTCATGCATAGACCCTTTAACAATAGAGGCTTTACAAAAGTTAGCGCCATCTAGTGAAAGAGACAGAAACTGTGCGCGGCGGCCATGTTTTGTTCAGTCCGCCCGCGCCTCCCATCGAGTACGCTGTCAACGTGCGCCTTCGTGGAACCCGTGCTTGCATCGCAAGGTGCATTGGAATGATCACAAGCGATTGTTTCATTTTTTAACATCAGAGCAGTCGCTATTATCTCCAAGCTCTACTCGAAATGATGCCAGCATGTTACTGCGTGCCCTTCTGCAGCAAGCGCACCGTCGTAGATGCGCACGGAAACAAGGTATACGCGTGTATGCGACCGCTCGTTTGCAATCATAATCGGCTTTACGTCCCTTTGACTGGGAGCTAGCTCACAGAACGTGCTATCAACTAAAACAGCAAGGTTGTTTTGCGTGCTATGGAGCCTTCTGAACTTGAAGGATAAGCTTATGCTTCGATGGAGGACACGGAAAAAGGAGCATTACATGTATACCGAACGCTATAGTTCAAATACGTTCTTTGAAACCTTTTGTACGTAGGCTGCATTTACCATTGTGCATTTGATTTAAGACAAGGGCATGATTACCGAGAGTACTTTTCACAGTCGTACGAAATGGTATAGTGCTTGGTGCAGAGAGCAATACGGCTGTCTAGTGCGCCCGAGGTGCGGGTTTCACTCTGCAAAAGCGGCTGCCAAGCCCGCAGCGTCTAGTAAAGAAGGAGAAGATGACATCCCACTAGTGTGTTGTAATATGCTCATGTCCAGCCCGTTTCGAAAGATGTTATCACGTGATAATGCATGCGAAGTCCGGTCTGCATCCAGAGCGTGCTGCTCAGGTTTGCATTCTGTGCCTTCATACCTACTAGTGCGGCCGATAAAATAACTAAGTTTCATTTTCACTTTTGTGCGTTTTATCGAGTCGCCCGATGGTTCGCTAATTGACAGCCACCTGAAATTCAGTTGATTTTGTAAATATGCCGATTTCTTGTTTATTCCCTCTGTCAGATAGCAGACATTTGAAGCCTTAACCTCATGAAAGTGCTGTCATGGGAAGCTTCGAGGAACTCGGAGGAAGAGGAATTCGGCTGAAACAAAAATAAATTTGAAAAGTCAACTCACATAACTGCGAAGTGTCAGTGCTTGGTGCAACTGGCTGTGTTCATAAAGTCAGATTTATATTATATAACACTGTTATAAAACATTAGGGGGACACTTGAGCTCCGCCGTTAAGGGTATGACGTGATAGCGTCTCTCTCTCTCTCACGCACACACGTTTTCTTTCTTCCCTTTTTGAATTTTTAGCTTTTATTTATTTTATATTTCGATTATTTGTTTCTTTATTTGTGAATAGCCTAAGGTGGGCCTTTCGCCTGCAGTATCTTATAAATAAAAAAAATAAAAAAATATTTTTATACACCAATATTAAGAGTCAGTAACAATCACCTTTCCATTCTGAGCAATTTGACGCCTTTGAACACATTCAATTATATCAATTATTCAATTACACATTCTAAATTTTCTTCATTAGCATGACCAAGTACTGGTTTTTCCTTCTGGGCATTTTGTCACCTTTAAACCTTTAATTTTCATTTTTTTTTCTTTTTTGGTGTTGCTTTATTTCATCAATTGGTCAATTAATTACAAATATTTTATTATCTCATCATCGCCTATTACACACCAATCAATCTTCACTCACTGGAAGTAGAAATTACCATGACACATTTTTCTTTCTTTTTTTTTTTACGCAGTCCCCGATTATTTCTGAGACCCGTGCCAATAACTGCGTCGACAGCATCGGCATGAAAGTGCTAAGTGCCATTCCGACTTACGCCAAATTACGCACGATTCTTTCATCTCAAAACGAATTGCATCCTCGCTCATTTCACCAACAAGTATCCCACTGCTCCCAGTGGGATGAGTGACGGGGATGCGCAAACCAAGCAAACTCGCGATCGTCTCTCATAGTCGTTAAAGTAAATAGCAAAGGCACACAGACAAAAAAAAAAACATCTGCACATTACAAAACTCTGGATACTGTACCTGGATACGGATTACGCTGCGCGCATCGACGAGGGGCTCATGCACGACTCGTAGAGCAACTTGTAACCGCTACGCCTCGGCTGTCAAAATACGCTTCTTGGCTTCGCTAACAGACACCGCCAGGGACAGAAGAGAGGTCTAAGCACAGCACACTACGTTACTACATGAAAAGCACGGACAGAAAGGTGGGCACTGACGGACGGACACAAAGCGAACCAAAGATACTTCTAGTTCACTGTACCAAAGCGAACGGATGGAGCGAACAAAATATGGCTGCCAGCGCCGGATCAGCGTGCCCCTCATGGTTGCCAGACTTACTTTTGTAAACCCTCTATAACAATAAAATGACCTCATACGCTAGGTTTCTACAGCTGTGATTCGCTTTCCTTGTTTTAGTTATGATTCAGGACTCTGCGTTTTGTCGTCGCGTTATCCTAAAACTACCACATTTAAATTAATTTTAAGGTGAAAGCACATAACGGCTCAAGACTCCCCAGCGTGTCCATCCGTCAGCAGCGAGCGTCCGCGAAAAGTGTTCCACCTCTTCGCGAGATTCCGCGGGATACTGCGGGATTCCACTTGTCAATAATCCTGATGACGTTATCAGAAAAAAACCTGTCTCCATCGGGAATGGAATCTCTATCCCTCGGATCCTTATTAGAGCGGTTTAACCAACTGCGCATTGCCCGGGATCGTGAAACAATTATTAATTAATTGTTTCACATAAAGGATAAGGCGCAGTATCTGTCACACTTGTTTCTGTGTACACCTGAACCGCGCCGTAAGGGATGGGAGGACGATCGGAGCGAAAGTGGAAAGAGAAACAGGAGCCGTAGTGGAGGGCTGCGGAGTAATTTCGACCGCCTGACTGATTTATAGGAAGGGAAAGGCGCGGTAACTGTCTTACTTGTTTTCTGTGGATACCTCAATCGCGTTGTAAAGGAAGGGGGGAAGGTGGCAGTGAAAGTGGAAAGAGAGAAAGAGGAGCTGGTAGTGGAGGGCTACGGAGTAATTTCGACCACCTGGGGATCTTTAACGGGCGCTGACATCACACAGCACACGGACGCCTCTTCGTTTCGCCTCCATCGAAACGCAGCCGCCGAGGTCGGGTTTGAACCCGGGTACTCCGGCACAGTAGTCGGGGGCCTTACCAATGCACCACCCCGGCGGGGCATTTTCGACCACCTGGATCTAACTTGCGCTGACATCGCACAGGGGGGTGGCTGCTCCTGGCCTATGGGGATGGGACTGGTAGGTCACCGCCGCTTGCGGCGGGGGCTAGCCTGCCACCGCATTTTTATCTGTTGTGGGCCGTCATTGCATCTGTTACCGCTTCGGTGGTGGACGACGGCTGTTGCGCGACGCGCGTCTTCACTCCCTTTTCTTTTTCTTTCTTCTGAGTGGGCACGGCAGACCAGGCAACGGCATGTGGCCTCATGCGCCTTCCTTCTGTTTTTTCAGGCATTGCTGCTTGGTCTGGCCGGAGCTTCAAACTCTCCTATTGCGTCGTCTATCAGCACGTACAACCAGCAAAACGCCGAATCACCGATTCCGCTTCACCGACTTCGTCCACTCAGTGACATCAGGAATGACAGAGCTGCGCTGCACAGCGAACTGTCCCGGCTTGCGTGCGATGCGGTACTGTGGGCCACAGGGCGGACACATGCCCCTGCCCGGACAACAAAAAGTGCGGCTTGTGTGGCCAAACGGTGCCGACCGTCGACGGGGTCGAGGCACCTCATGAATGCACTCCATCCTGTGCAGTTTGCGGGCAAGCCCACCCTACCAACTCACGTGACTGCACAGGAAAATTCCGCCACCTCAAGGTACCAGGCCCCAAGGCCAAATGCAGTCAGCCCCCAGCAAAACGGGGCAGCCAAGGCAGCAAGCTTCAGGTGGCAATGGCGGAACGCCGCCTGCTGCTCCTGCCACCTAGGCACCCTACGCTGCACCCAGAGTTAGCGCCATCTCGGGGCCACGTTACCTCAACCTGCAAGTCGTTAAAAGACTGTTCGCAAGGCTTCGTATCCAGTGGGCACAGTGGACCAGGCAACGGCATATGGCCTCATGCGCCTTCCTGTTGCTTTTTCCAGGTTTGTGCTTCTTACAGTACAATTAGAAGTGATTGCCTTTGTCTTTTGGTTCTGCCGTGCCCAAAACGATGCATATGCATTGCATATGATGCGTATTGCGTTTGTAAACTTGTCCTTTGTGGCGATGTGGAAACAAATCCTGGATCACCCACGCTTGAACCCAGTACTCAGAACCTACTCAAGCAATTATTGGCAAGACAAAATAAACGTACTGAAGATGTAGCGGCTATTCGAATTCAGCAGACTAATATGGAAGCGCTGATAACTGACTTCCGCTTAAAGCTTGTTGAATTGGAAACACGATCAAATGAAAAAATAGAAGCACTCCAACAAACAGTATCTTGGCTTCAAGCTAAAGTTAATGACCTCGAGGACAGAAGTAGGCGGTCAAATCTGTTTTTGCTGTAACAGAGGATGAAGCTGACGAAACTGACTCTGTTCTGAAAGAAAAGATTTGCACTGAGATCTTCTCAAAGAAACTGGGCACCGCGTGCACCTCAGTTGGTAGAATCCACAGGCTTGGAAAATCCGGGGAACAGAGGTCAGTAAAAGTATTTTCCAAGATTATAACAAAAACAAGAAATCCTGAAAAACGCTCGTAAACTTGAGGTTCAAAAGTAGCCATCCAAAATGGTTACTCGAAGAACACGCTTAGGATTCGAAAACTGCTGTGGGACAGCGACAAGCTTGAAAAAAAAAAATGAAAATGAAAAGTTATACTCATAAACGATAAACTACGATTTGACGGGGTGTTCTACAAGTGCGATGAAAATAAAAATTGCAGAGTCAGATTTCCTGATAGTCAGAAAAAGCCAACAGAAACGCAGTGACTTCAGCCACCCAATATGAAGAAATTGAAATTGTTTAACATAAATGCCCGCAGTACCTATCTCAAATAAAACCAACCGAAGCTATCATTTTAAGTTATGATCCTCATATAGTCGTTATCACCGAGACATGGCTACGCGAAGATATAGATTACGCCGACGTGTTTCCGCCCTCATTTCAGGTATTTCGCCGAGACAGATCCTCAAGGGGGGGGGGGGGGGGGGCGGTTCTGGTTGAAAACACTATCAAAGCGTTTCCTGTCCAGAAAATTGACAGCCACGAAAGCGTTTCCTTGAAACGTTTTTGTTGGGGCATTTCCTTGTTGTTGTTTGCTGTCTATCGCGCACCTGATTCTTCGCCACAGTTTCTAAAAGATTTGGCTGACCATATGAATAATTTTCCTCATGACAAGATGCTTCTGGTGGGTGACTTCAACCTGCCAGAATTAAACTGGAATTGCATCTTTCCGGATCAAGGCTTATAGGAGTGCAGTGTGGGCATTTGTGTGATATTATGTTTAGCCATGACATGCAACAAGTGGTAAAAGAGCCCACTCGTTTCCAGGGAACCTGTCACTCTGTGCTTGACCTCATTTTTGCAAGTAGGTCACCTGATCAGTATTCTGTCTCTGTTGCACATGGCATTTCGGATCCCAACATGGTTTATTTTGCCTCTCCCTTACAATTAACTTCCTGCTTGCCTCCTCCAAAACTCATTTCTGTTGAAGATTTCTCTCGCGCCCAGGATGAAAGTGTGCTAGATTACTTAAACTTCGAAATTGACGACTTTCATGGAACTAACGTTACTGATTTGTGCAGTAAATTCAAGGACATGTGCGGGTACTGTTTTGACACATTAATTCCAAATGAAATAAAGAAAACTGGCAAAAAATCACCTTGGATTACTCGAGAAATCTTGTATTTAACTAGAAAATCGAGCGGTTAAGACCAGGGAGCACCTGTCGTAGCATTATATAAGCTAAGCAATCAGAACTTAATAAGGCCATTAGAGAGTCCAAAGAATACTATTTGAAGCATACTTTGCCGAATTTTATTCGAACTGCACCAAATAAATTCTGGAAATCTTTATGCAAAAAGAAAAAAATCAATTGATCAAGTAATGCATGACGGAGTGGTCCTCGTCGAAAAAACAACCATTGCAGAAAAATATAATTGTTGTTTTCATAGTGTGTTTTCTGAGTATTCTACATATGAGCACTATGTTAATCATGCATGCTTGGTTGTCCCAGACGTTGTATCGCCTTTTGGTGTGGTTGCTATGTTGTTAAATCTCAAAACAAAGACATGACCAGGACCTGACGGAATACCTAACAGCTTTCTTCGTCGCTATGCAGAAGCGCCCCGCCGGGGTGGTGCAGTGGTAAGACGCCCGACTACTGTGCCGGAGTTCCCGGGTTCGAACCCGACCGCGGCGGCTGCGTTTCGATGGAGGCGAAACGAAGTGGCGTCCGTGTGCTGTGCGATGTCAGCGCACGTTAAAGATCCCCAGGTGGTCGAAATTATTCCGTAGCCCTCCACTACGGCTCCTCTTTCTCTCTTTCCACTTTCATTCCCACCTTCCTCCCTTCCCCTACGGCGCGGTTCGGGTGTCCACAGAGCAAGTGTGACAGTTACTGCGCCTTTCCCTTCCTGTGAACCAATTTAACTATGCAGAAGCCACATCTAAATTTTTGCTTATAATTTTTATTGCTTCAATATCATCTGATAGTCTTCCTTCTGACTGGGAAACAGCGCGCGTTGTTCCGGTATTTAGGAAGGGTGACGCACTAATGGTATCTAATTAGCGCCCAATTTCCATTACTTCAAGTTGCTGTAAATTAGTTAACATATTATTGCCAATGAAATTACTAAATTTCGAACTGAAGATAATGTCCGTTGTCTTCTTATCAGCATGGATTTAGGAAGTGTTTTTCTATTGTAACACAGCTTACCTCTGTTATCCATAACTTTGGAAGTGTTTTGAATAAATCAGGCCAGGTTGATGTTATATTTTTAGATTTCAGTAAAGCATTTGATCTAGTTTCACACCGTAAGCTAATTCACAAACTTCATCTGATCGGTCTTCCAAACTTCATAATTAGCTGGGTGTCTTCATACCTGACTAACCAAAACCAAGTTGTTTGCATAGGTGATCATTTTCCTAATCCACTTCCAGTAACATCAGGAGTGCCACAAGGTAGCGTACTCGGGCGGCTGTTGTTTCTCATTTATATTAATGATATTATCAATGCAATAGCTGAACCGATTCAAATTCGGCTCTATGCAGACGATTGCGTTCTTTTTATCGAGCCTAATAATCTTAGTGACCAATTAGTCCTCAACTCTATCCTTAATATAATTCAAGAGATGGTGCAGTGAGTGGGATATGAAACTTAATACAGATAAAACGGCCTTCATGAAAATAACAAATAAGTGAATCACACATTTATTCCAGTACAATCTTCCGTGTCATCCTTTAACAGAAGTCAGCGAATACAAATACCGTGGAGTCATTATAACTAATATGCGTAATTGTAGCCGAAATGTTTCTAACATATGTACATCCTCATTTAATAAGCTTTCCCTTTTACAACACAAACTAAAGCAAGCTCCGCCTAACGTAAAGCTGTTAGCATACTCATCAATCATAAGACCCAAGCTTGAATATGCCCCCACTGTTTGAGACCCGTACACAAAACAACATTCACGCACTTGAAAGATCCGACGCAAAACTGTTCGTTTTATTTTTTCCCGGTGTCGTGCAATGGACTCACCAACCGAACTAATGAAGCAACATGACATCCCAACACTAGAATTACGAAGAAAGATTCAAAGACTCAAACGTCTGTTCTTGCTGAAACATAATAATTTGTTAACTCCTGGCCCTACCTGCAACCGTTAAACATCCGTCTGACAAGAAATCGTCACGAATATCAATTAACTCCATACAATTCTAGAGTAAATGCTTTTAAATATTCCTTTTTTCCTTGTACTATAGAAGACTGGAACCGACTGCCACCTCACCTAACAGATAGCATCGACTCGATTGACCTAATTGAGTCTTGACTACCTTGACTAACCTGTTATTGTGTTGCTGCTTTAAATATTTCTGTTTGTTTGAAATAACAAAAAGTTTTTTCCCTTATACTGCTGATTTCACTGACGTATTTCATTTGATTATTGTACAAAATGTCCGATTTTTCTACCCCTGGCTGCCATGATTATTGTGTTCTAGCTGTGTATAATGTAATAATATTATTTTTGCCACTCCTGCTAGGGCCCACCAAAGGGCCTGCAGTATATTGTAAATAAATAAATAAATAAATAAATAAATAAATAAATAAATAAATAAATAAATAAATAAATAAATAAATAAATAAATAAATAAAATGCTCTATTTTCTCTTCTGTCCACACGAGGCAGTGGAGGTGGCTCAGCTGAAGAGCCAGTAGCAGGCCCGTGCATTTTCTTTTCCTTCTCCCTTCAGTCTGAATAACATCGCACAGCACCCGGGTTCAAACCCGACCTCGGCGGCTGCGTTTCGATGGAGGCAAAACGAAGAGGCGTCCTTGTGCAGTGCGATGTCAGCGCACGTTAAAGATCCCCAGGTGGTCGAACTTACTCCGTAGCCCTCCACTACGGCTCCTCTTTCTCTCTTTCCACTTTCACTCCCACCTTCCTCCCTTCCCTTACGGCGCGGTTGCGGTGTCCACAGAAAACAAGTGAGACAGTTACCGCGCCTTTCCCTTCCTTAAATAAATCGGGCAGCAATCGCACAGCACACGGACGCCTCTTCGTTTCGCCTCCATCGAAACGCAGCCGCCGGCGGTCGGGATCGAACCCGGGTACCCCGGCACATTAGTCGGGCGTCAGATCGTGAAATGCACATCATAATAGTCATTGTCTACCGTGAGGATGAGCGGGCAGCGGTGGCGTAGCGGTAGAACATCCGCCTCGCATGCAAGAGGACCGGGGCTCAAATCCCGGTGCCGCGCAATTCTCCACCGGATGAAAAAAAAAAAAAAAATCCGCGTATCGATGGAATTGCATATACAGGTTTGGGGTGCGACCTGATGCCGGTGAACACCTCCGGCAACGCACTCCCTCACCAGAACAGGAGTTGGCCACCCTGGTGCAGTAATTGGCCACAACCTCCTATGATAAGCTCCATAAAACCCCGGCCCTCAGTCACCAGCGGCTGCGACACAACTGACCACGGCGGCGGTCAGACCTGTGACGCAGCAGGGGGTGCTAAGAAAGCCTGGCTCCGCTGGACAGGCCGCCATTGGAAACTGACCCTGGCAACGTTTAATGCTAGAACCCTAGCTAGTGAAGCTAGTTTAGCAGTGCTGTTAGAGGAACTAGAGGGCATGAAATGGGATGTCATAGGGCTTAGTGAGGTTAGGAGGCCGAATGAGGCATATACTGTACTGAAGGATGGGCATGTACTGTGTTATCGAGGTTTACCAGAAAGGCGACAACTAGGAGTAGGTTTCCTTGTCAATAAGTATATGGCGGGTAATATAGATGAATTCTATAGTATTAATGAGAGGGTTGCAGGCATCGTAATTAGGCCTAATAAGCGGTATAAACTGAAGGTTGTACAGGCCTATGCACCTACATGTAGTTATGATGACCAGGCAGTTGAAAGCTTCTATGAAGATGTAGAATCGGCAATGCGGAAAGTAAAGACGCAGTATACTGTACTAATGGGCGACTTCAATGCCAAGGTAGGGAAAAAACAGGCAGGAGACAAGGCAGTAGGTGACTATGGCATTGGTTCTAGGAATAGCAGAGGGGAGTTACTAGTTGAGCTTGCAGAGCGCAATAACTTACGAATCATGAATACCTTCTTCAGCAAACGGAAGAACCGAAAATGGACATGGAAAAGTCCTAACGGAGAGACTAAAAATGAAATCGACTTCATAATGTGTTCAACCCCCGCCATTGTGCAGGATGTAGAGGTAATCGGGAAAGTTCGATGTAGTGACCACAGGATGGTGAGGTCCCGAATTACCCTAAATCTGAAGAAGGAACGCAATAGATTAGTACGAAAGAAACCCATCAACGAATTAGCGGTGAGGGGGAGGGCAGAAGAGTTCAGGATCTCGCTACAGAATAGGTATTCAGCTCTAACTGAGGATGGCGACATTACCCTAGAGGCAAGGAACAATAATTTCAGAGATATCATTAGTGAGTGCGCGGTAGAAGTAGGCGGTAGGATAGTTAGAGAGGATACCGGTAAGCTGTCTAAGGAGACGAAAGATTTGATTAAGAAACGGCAGAGTATGAAAGCTTCCAATCCAACAGACCAGATCGAATTGGCCGAGATATCAAAGCTAATCAATAACCGCAAGGTGGCCGATATAAGGAAGTATAACATGGAGAAAATTGAGCATGCTGTAAAGAACAGGGGAAGCCTTAAAGCGGTAAAGAAGAAATTGGGCATAGGCAAAAACCAGATGTATGCGATAAGGGACAAGGTGGGCAACGTCATCACTAATATGGACAAGATAGTCAAAGTAGCCGAGGAGTTCTATACAGATCTCTGCAGTAGCCAAAGTAGTCAGGACCGTAATGAGATTGGCGGTAGGGAAAAACAGTCAGACGTTCCACCAGTGACGAAGGACGAGGTCAAGGAAGCACTAGAAACTATGACAAGGGGGAAATCAGCTGAGAGGATCAGATAACTACAGATTTGCTCAAGGACGGGGGGGATATCGTGCTAGAAAAACTGGCCACCCTGTATACGCAGTGCCTGGTGTCATCGACGGTACCGGAACCATGGAAGAATGCAAACATTATCCTCATTCACAAGAAAGGGGACTCTAAGGACCTTAAAAATTACAGACCAATCAGCCTACTGTCTGTTACGTATAAGGTATTTACTAAGGTAATCGCTAATAGAATCAGGACAACCTTAGACTGCAATCAAGCAAAGGATCAAGCAGGGTTTCGGAAACGGTACTCTACTATCGATCATATCCATGCCATCAATCAGGTGATAGAAAAATGCTCGGAATATAACCAGCCCTTATACATAGCATTCATTGATTACGAAAAAGCATTTGACTCAGTTGAAACCTCGGCGGTGATGCAGGCATTGCGAAATCAGGGGGTAGACGAGCCGTACGTGAAAGTGCTGGAAGATATATATAGTGGCTGCACAGCAACCATAGTTCTACATAAAGAAAGCAACAAAATTCCCGTAAAGAAAGGTGTTAGGCAAGGAGACACAATCTCCCCAGTACTATTCACAGCTTGTTTAGAGGAAGTATTCAGAGACTTGGAATGGGAGCAGTTAGGGATAAGGGTAGATGGAGAATACCTCAGTAATCTGCGATTTGCTGATGACATTGCCTTGCTAAGAACCTCGGGGGATGAACTGCAAATAATGATTGATGACCTAGACAGGAAAAGTAGAAAGGTAGGCTTGAAAATCAATATGCAGAAGACTAAGGTAATGTTCAACAGCCTCGGGAAGGAACAGGAGTTTACATTAGGTAGCGAAATACTGGAAGTAGTAGGCGAATATATCTACTTAGGACAGGTAGTAACCGCAGATCCGGATCATGAAAAGGAAATAACAAGAAGAATAAAATTGGGATGGAGCGCATTTGGCAAGCACTCGCAGATTATGACTAGCAGCTTACCGGTATCGCTCAAGAGGAAAGTATACAACAGTTGCATCTTGCCTGTACTCACCTATGGGGCTGAAACGTGGAGGCTAATCAAGAGAGTTCTACTTAAGTTGAGGACAACCCAGAGGGCTATGGAACGAAAAATGGTAGGGGTAACATTAAGAGATAGAAAGCGTGCAGAGTGGGTCAGAGAAATAACTCAAGTTAACGACATTCTAGTGGAAATTAAGAAGAAGAAATGGACATGGGCAGGACATGTAGTGCGAAGAGAGGATAACCGATGGTCGCTTAGGGTAACAAACTGGATTCCAAGGGAAGGAAAGCGTAGCAGGGGGCGGCAGAAAGTTAGTTGGGCGGATGAGATTAAGAAGTTCGCAGGGGTCAAGTGGATGCAGCTAGCACAGAACCGGGTTAAGTGGAGAGATATGGGAGAGGCCTTCGCCCTGCAGTGGGTATAATCAGGCTGATGATGATGATGATGACCGTGAGGATGACTATAATAATAGCTTGTTCACGAAAAAGGAAATGCGCGGTATCTGTCACACTTGTTTTGTGGACACCTGAACCGCGTAAGGGAAGGGAGGAAGGTGGTAGCACGGTGTAAGAATTGTATTCTTGCACCGTGGGTGGGAGTGAAAGTGGAAAGAGAGAAATGGGTGCCGTAGTGGAGGGCTCCGGAGTAATTTCGACCACCTGGGGATCTTTAACGTGCACTGACATCGTACAGCACACAGACGCCACTTAATTCGCTTCGCCTCCACCGAAACACAGCCGCCGGCGGTCGGGATCGAACCCGGGTACTCCAGCACAGTAGTCGAGCTTCTTACCAATGTCTGCCTTGAAAGGCAGACATTCCCGAAGCAAGCCCGCTAAGGGTCTTAGTAAATCAGAAGAGTGTCATCTTCGAAGGGGACAAACTATGGCATTTAATAATCCAGCAACACTTCACGCCATTGAGCCCGAATCCTTTTCGGCGTAGTGCAAATTTTGTGGCCAGAAGGCAAACTTATACCATATGGTATGGGCTTGTCAACAAAATACCAGTATTGATATAAATCACTCAGCCAACGTGGGAAGGATGGGAGGCGGCCTTGTCCAGCTCGGACCTACCAACGGTGTCCCGGACTAGGAACCCGACCAGCCTTTCCTGATGTAAGCCAATGTGAATAAATGTTTTCATCATCATTACCACTGCACCACCGCGGCGGGGCGTGAGGATGATACAGAAGTGGGTTCGTGTGAGTGACAGATACTGCGCCTTTCCCTTTCTGTGAGGATGATAATAATAATAATAATAATAATTGGTTTACAGGGAGGGAAAGGCGCAGTAACTGTCACACTTGCTCTGCGGACACCCGAACCGCGCCGTAAGGGAAGGGAGGAAGGTGGAATGAAAGTGGAAAGAGAGAAAGAGGGGCCGTAGTGGAGGGCTACGGAGTAATTTCGACCACCTGGGGATCTTTAACGTGCGCTGACATCGCACAGCACACGGACGCCTCTTCGTTTCGCCTCCATCGAAACGCAGCCGCCGAGGTCGGGTTCGAACCCGGGTACTCCGGCACAGTAGTCGGGCGTCTTACCACTGCACCACCCCGGCGGGGTGTGAGGATGATGCAGAAACGGGGTTCCGTAAGTGACAGATACTGCGCCTTTACTTTCCTGTAAACAATTATAGAAAACCGGCGAACATTGATGCGTTGAACGGAACGCTGGTTGTGTTCGACGACGGGCGCGCGTGATGTACATACCATGTGTACATCAGCAAAGCTGAGGCTTTCGCATTGCTGCAATGCAGATGCTGCAGTGCTCTCGGAATTTTTTTTAGCAACGCTCAGTCTTTCGCGTTTCACCACTGGAGATTCTGCAGTGCTCGCGAAATTTTTACTCCTGCTCATGGGCTCTCTTCTTGTTATAGCTTCAAATAAATAGAAGCCCTTGCGATTTGGCAGGCCGAATTAAAAAAAAGTTAAAATGTTAAATATAGCATAAAACAGAAATTAACTTTCGACCACCTGGGGATCTTTAACGTGCGCTGCCATCGCACAGCACATGGACGGCACTTCGTTTCGCCTCCGAAACGAAGTGGCGTCCGTGTGCTGTGCGATGTCAGCGCACGTTAGATCCCCAGGTGGTCGAAATTACTCCGCAGCCCTCCACTACTGCTCCCCTTTCTCCCTTTCCACTTTCACTAGCACCTTCCTCCTTTCCCTTACGGCGGTTCAGGTGTCCACAGAGCAAGTGTGACAGATACTGCGCCTTTCCCTTCCTGTGAACCCTTATTATTATTTTTATCATTAACAGGCTAGAAGGGCCTTTAAATGCTACCACGTATGAACTTTGTTATCACCTAATCTTTTTGGCGAGTTTTGAACCCCTTTCAGCACGCACTGAACATGCCTCTCGTGATATGATATACAAAATTCCTGTATTTAGCGCATTCAGCTGCTCTTTTTTGCCGCACCGAGGCATATGAGACGATGTACAGCTACTTATTTAGGAAGTCAAAGTAGGTTATCTTTATTCCTTTTTCGCAGTCATGCTTCATGTTGAAATTCAGTGGCGTCGTAACCTGCTGTGCGAACTGCAGTTTTGTTTTGGCCCTCAGCTTTCGAATGGCCTCTGCGCCTTTGACATTTCTCTTTTAAGGACAACTATCCTGACTGTTGATCTGCATAAGTGTGTTGCTGGCGCGGCAATAATCGTTAGTAAACTCACAGGATTCCAGAACCAAATGTGCATAATAATGAAACCAATATTACAGTAAAGATTTACTACCAGCAAGCGATCGTCAGTACATCACAATGTTTCTTTCCTTGGCAGCTTTCTTCGAGACACACGATACTTTTACCCGCGCTTTTTTAACGTCCATCCATCAGTAAACAATTCCAGGGGTGAAGTTTGTTAATGTGAGAGCATTTCTCTTTAAGCTGCCAAGCAAGAGACTCGAACTTATGACCCTCCTTGAGAGAGAAGCCCACAACTTTACGGGAATTCAAACCCTTGACCCTACTTGAAACCATGACCTTTGTCGGACCTTGAACCCATTACTTCTTTTGGGACACCACCTCACGACCTGTACTGGAACTTACTTAAACCCTTGACCATAATTGAACCCATGACGGGGCTCGAATCCATCACGACCTTTACTTGGACTGAAACCTTTGGCCACAGTCTGGGACTCGAACCCTCTACCTTCTATCTCTCTTTAAAACCATTTTTCTCATTATTGAGTGACATTTTGTGCGGACAAGTTCTGATGACATACAGTGCTCACGCCTCTGCCGACAGGCTCTATACACGAGAGCAAAAAAAAAAAAAAAAAAAAAAAAAAAGCTTTCGTAATTATATGAATTTTGTTTGAGTTGCGAGGTAAGGGCTTCAACAGACTGTTCGCAGTTGGATGCAGGCTCATGAACAACTCTGCAAGCATTGCTCCCTTGTGTGCATATAAAGGTGGTAGTTGAACAAGCTTATCACAGCGGCGACAGCAAAGCACGCATCTTCAAGCAAACTGCATGTCCTGGCTAGACTCCGCTAAACTTCCACTACACGCACGCACGCACGCACGCAGTCACATGTATCCCCGCGGGCTCACACATTGACTCCGCCGGTCGAACAGTTCTTTTATTGGTGTATTTCTCCGTGTTCAGGGTGATTACGTGGGAGCGCAGAAACTTCCAGGCATTTGAAGACAGAGGCGCATTATGACGAACGCGAAGTCCGAAATACACAAGCAAAGTACAACGTTATTCGTGCTCCCATGCCCAAGAAAGTTCCCCTCTTTGCCCGTCTCAAAGGTCACGATCTGCTCTCTCATCGAAGGAACAGGGACATTTGAAGGGCTTTGCGCACTGCTCTTGAGAAAAAGAAAAAAGACAAGGATGCGTGCGTTTGTACCGAACAGTATAACTTAGTACGGACCTCTGCGCGTCTGTCATATCGGGCGAATTCGTTTCTCCTATCAATGACGCAACCTGCAGTGCCTCGGGTTGATGGGATCATACTGCTCCTTAAGAACAGCCATGGTTCTCAATTCGCGCTACCTTACGTAACGCCTATTGCGTAACGATTTCAAGAGCGCAAGTACGGGTAAAATATAGAGCATGAAGACATACGGTCGTGTGCCCGGCTCTTGCTGTATACGGTTTTAGAAATCTTGTGCCGAAATAACGTATAAAGTTCGCCGAACCATACCGAGCGATTACTGTGACGATTCTTGGCAGTCTCGGACACGATACAATGCCGGCTCTTGTTTAGACTGCACCGGTACAGCCTTTTCGAAGGCAAGTCGCTGACTAACAAAGTTAATGCGTGGCAAATGTGGCAACGCCTTTAGGCGCGGGAGGATTCGCGAATCGCCGGTGCCCACTCGTTCACTAATCCCGGTAACCAGGAACGTGATGCGGAGAGCGGTGCAGTCACCGACAAGTGAGTTCCTGTTAGAACCCTGATACTCTGAAAGCGGTTTTTCAAGTTATACAGTATATGATGGGATTCTTACCAAAAATCGTTATTAGGAAAAATGCGTTTACAGCGTTGTACCACTTTTACAGGGAGTGGGCACACGCATGCTTGGTACAATCTTCCAGGAGAAAAGTGTCATCGAACGAAAAAAAAAAATAAACAAAAGCGACGATTAAAAAGACCAAAACGAATTAAAGATTACAGAGGTCCTTGCGCCAGTGGTTGTGTCGCAATCCATGCCCAAGCGTAATCTGGCAGGGAATGAAAAAACGGAGCATCTCACTAGAGCTTTGCCCACAGCTTTCTTTCTTGGCTACGGGTCAACGACGCATTCCAGCGTGTACCCCGCCGGGGTGGCGCAGTGGTTACGACGCTCGACTACTGTTCCCAAGGACGCGGGATCGAATCCCGGCCTCGGCGGCCGCTTTTCGGTGGAGGCGAAAAGCAAGGCGTCCGTGTGCTGTGCGATGTCAGTGCACGTTAAAGAACCCCAGGTGGTCGAAATTTCCGGAGTCCTCCACTACGGCGTCTCTCATAGCCTGAGTTGCTTTGGGACGTTAAACCCCACAAACCAACCAACCAACCAGCATTCCAGCGTGTGTGGGCGCCTGTACAGTTACACAGAATAAGGGCACGTATTCCACGCGGGCCGACACTGAGTAGTAGGGGTCTTTCCTTTTCTTCTCCTCGATGAACAAACTTGAACCCGTTGCGTGCGTAAGGCGATTAGCACGAAATCTTCACTGGAGCCTACGTTTTTTGTTTCGTTTCTTTCACCGAAGACATCGAAAGTGCTTTTTTTTTTTTCAGCAGTTTCGCTTGGTGGCGTCGAGAAATTCGAATGCTGCAGCGTCCGCTTCGGGGATTACTGGATGCGCACGGTTGTGCCTGCGAAGACTGAGTGCTGACAGCGCGAGGTGCTATTTTTGAGCCCAGCCGTGCGGTGGTGCAACAAGCGAACAGAGTTCTCGAGCTAATCGCGGCAAGATTCGAGACGAAAGTTTCCGCACGTGGGGAGCAGGTCGATTTTTTTCCTAACGGCGTTAGCAACCGCCTATATAGTGCAGTGCTTCTACTGAAGATACTAGTAATGCGCATGAAACTTTCGCACATGATTAGCATGCGCAGCAGTTAATAGAAAGCAGCACTAGTTTACAGGCATGACAGGCTCAGGGTTTTTTTTTTTTTTTTTGCCATATCATATCAAAATCAACTGCACAATGAAAGCTACGTGTACAATTTAGTGCGTAAAGCCACTGTACACCTTTTCGATTGGTTTTGTAGGGTTAACGTCCAACAGCAGTACAGGCTGTGGAGACGCCTTAGTCGGGGACTCCGGAAATCCAGAATCCAGAAAGCTTCGAAACATAACCGACGCCAACTCATAGACCACCAAAAGCAGGCACCAACAGACACTCAAGTTAACTTCATTCTTACTCATTCAGCATCTATCTATTCCCAACGTTAACGCGGTTCTCAAAAAACACCACAAAATTCTCCTGCAAAGCGAAATAATGAAGGAAGTGCTCCCCACTCTGCCGCGCGTTGTTTACAGGCGTGCACGGAACATTCGTGATATGATCACATCATCTACCGTTGGTAACCGCATGTTCAGCGGATCCGCGCCACGCAACAAACCAAGATGCAAACTCTGTCCCATGATGGCAACACCTACCTCTGCTAAAAGCACAGCATCAGCCTTCACATATCAGATAAGAGGCAATTTTTCGTGTTATCTACCTTTTGGAATGTGGCACTTGCAGGGTTCAGTACGTAGGACAAACAGCGACACCATACAGAATTCGAATTAACAATCACAGGTCGTCACATGCCCGGACACAGCCAAATCTCCCTCCTTCAAAACATATAAATATATTTGAACATCCGTTCGATAAATTCACAGCTACTGTACTCCAATCATGGTTCAAAACGCACTATGACCGCGAAAGTTGTGAATCGTACTTGGTTCACAAATTCAACACCGTCGCAGGCGGTATCAACGAATCAGTAGGAAAGCTGTCCTGCCTTCATACTTGAGCCCTGTCAGGCAGGTCTAACATCCCTACGATAAAGGACAAATAATTATTTTAAACATTTCCGGATCTTGAGCGTAACAGACACAATGTCGTGTAATAAATGTCATGTTTATATCTTGCTTGATGACTCGCCTTTATGTACGCATGATGCTGTTGTTCATGAATCTACCCCAATAAGATGGCTGTTCGAAATAATTTTCTGAGCTATGGTTTTCCTCGTATGTTTTTGTTGTTGTCAACCCCTATATCGATGTGTGGCGCTAGATTTGGTATTGATCTCTAACTTTGTAATGTGGCCGAATACTGTTCCACTGAGTGACATTTATGCTTTAAATGTATCTTATCAGGTGCCAATTACTATCGGTGGATAAGAGGTGTTGCTAATAACAAATGTATTTTCTAAGGGGGATTATGTCCTAAACTCAGTGCCCTGAAGGCTTCGGACTTCCATACACGGACTTAGGGTACACGGACTACCATGCCACCATTGTTGGTGATATACCTGGCATGCTCCCCCGGTCATTTTACGGCTTCCCACGTGTCCATTTGCTCCGTCCAATCACCGTCGGACCTTGGGCTACGGCAGCTGTTTCTCAAGATACAAATTGGACCGCATCGGCGTACCGCTTCAGTGGGCAGGACGGCTCAGCAAACATGTCTAATTGCAGCATGTTCTTCATAGCTTCAACTTACTTCAAAAACGCTCCCTGGCTTAGATCTGATGATCGTTGCTTGCTGCTGTTTTTCTGCCCACAGAGTCTGTGTTTGGTTGACCTCTGTTGAAAGGCTATGCTTTGCTTCTGTCGCCTTATCCGGAGTGGCGATGTTAAGGAAACTCCTGGTCCTCCTAAAACAACAGCATCTGCTAACTCGTCTAAAAGCAAGCCGCTCACTAGGAGGCGGACAACGCGCTCTAGCCCTGATTTGTCTTCCACTCCGGAGGTGGCGGACTTGATTTCTCGGCTATTGCAACTACTTGCTGGTCAAAAACAGATCACTAGTGACATTGAAGATATTAAGAAATCATTTAATGCTCGACTCGATGCACTTGAGGCTGGTGTCTCATCACTGAAATCATCTCTAAACTCTTCTGGCTCTGAGTCCTTGTGTGCTAACCTGCGTTCGGACATTACTTCGTTAGAAAAAAAACAATATCCAACTTGGTCGTCAAGAATGAAGATTTAGAGAATCGGTTGAGGCGGAATAACAGTGTTGTGCACGGTCTACCAGAGAGTCCTGACGAAGGCGGCAGTGCTTTATTGTCCAAAATTTTCAAAATGTTTTTTGAAACACTTCGCATAGAATGTCCGCGTGTTGAGCGTTAACTGTCATCGCATCGGCAGACCCTGTAATGGACGTACGCGACCTGTCATACTTAGATTCCTCGATGTCAGTGAGAAGGTGCTTGTCCTGAAGAATATCTCCAAACTTAAAGAGAAATATTACTAACAGCACTGAGGATTTCTCTGTGAGTGTGCGAGAGAAATATTACTAACAGCACTGAGGATTTCTCTATGAGTGTGCGAGCCCGTCGAAAAAAAAAAACGTGGAATGCATCTTCCTCTCTTCGTGACAGTGATTCCAAAGTAAAGCATCGGTATGACCACGCTTTTATTGACGGTGTCAGGTACACATGGGATGAAGACTCTAGTAGCCTAAAGGACAATGATGTGCCCGCATCTCGATCCCCAGCTTCCTTCGTTATCCCCTTGACGGCTACCTAACTCTCAAACCAGTCTCGTTGCCCTATGTCTTAATGTTAGACGCATCTGTGACAAACTCCCGGATCTTCTTGCGTTTGTGTCCTCCCGTGAGCCCCACATAATCGGCCTTACTGTTCATATCTTAAATTTTGAATACTGCCTACTCCTTACAGCACTGAGTCAATTTGATGCAAGCTTTACTTAGAAAAACAGACTGTTATTATTGGCGTTTTTTACCGCCCCCCTGGAAACTCTCTTGATGTTTTGCACTCTGTTAGCCAGTTCTACACAGCCTTTCATCACCAAACGTCACATTTATAGGTGATTTTAATGTGCCTGGTATTGGCTGGCACTCGATGTCCTATTCTGGTCGTGACGCTTCTATAGCAAATGAGTTGGTAGATATATCGTTGTCTCTTGGATTCACCCAAACAGTTACGTCCTCCACCAGATTACATTCACTACTAGATTTAACTTTTCTACGCCCCAAACTAACAGAGACCGGCTTTCAATGTGTGGTTGTTGATGGCATTACTGGCCATAGAAAACTTCTCACCCCGTCCCGCTTTTCTGGTAGACCGCAGTACATGTTCACGTCATTTCCTGATTTCTGTCACGCTGACGACAACTTCATAATCGACAAATTGGCTGAGTGTTTCGACTCCTTTTGCGTACTTAGCCGCAACAGCGATGTTATTGAACTTGTCGATTATTTTCAAAACATTGTTAAACTGTGCATTCAATGGCTTATTCCCGTTAAAACAAAGGAAAGAAATCCTACTCTCCCATGGATCAATCGTGACGTTTCGCGCATGTCACGCCGTCTGTCTCGACTGAAGCGCATGATATGCAACAATAACCCTGATGCTGGTGCTCGCTTTCAAGCTCCGAGAAATGAGCTTCGTAATAAAATGCCACTCTACCAAATACTTCCACTTCCACGTTCAACTGAAAGGGCTGCTAAGAAATAACCCTCGTAAATTTTGGAGCTCAATTCTACCCTCAAACTCATCTGCACCTCGTTTGTTATTGATGACGAAATTGTCACTGACTCCGCTCAAATATCTGATGCATTTAATACTTACTTTCAATCTGTTTTTGCATGTCATAACGACGCGATCCCATTTTTCAGTCTTCCTATTTACGCTCGTTCACTCCTTGATATCAAGGTCAGCAGAGCATTTTAAATCTCATCTTGCGCCTTGACACAAAAAAAGAAAAAAAAAATGTGCTGGGCCGGATGGTATCCCAAACACTTTCCTTGTACGTTGTCTCCTTTGGTCATTTCGATATCTCAATAATTTTACAAAAATCTCTTTCCACCGGCATCGTCCCCTCCTCATGGAAGCTAGCCACTGTAAATCCACTCTATAAACCCGCCCACAAGCAAATTCTTTCTAACTATAGGTCCATCTCTTTACCAGCATATTCGTGTAAGATTTTAGAACACATAAATTATAAACATTTCATGGAGTTTCTTGAAACAAGTATTAATTTGTCTACGACTCAACACGGGTTTCGTAGGGGATTTAGTACAGTGACTCAGTTAACTGAATTTGAACATGACATTCTTCGTACGACTTCTTAAAAGCATTTGATACGGTCCTCCACTCTAAATTGTTATGCAAACTGAAAATAATTCTCAATAATTCACAACTAGTTAATTGGATTGCCGATTTCCTTTCACGCCACTTCCAGTCTGTTCGCCTCAATACCGTTGATGTTTCTGTAGCCTATATATATCCTCGGGAGTTCTACAAGGCTCCGTGCTTGGCCCTTTGTTATTTTGATTTGCCTACTAATATAGCCTGAAAGATCCGTTTAACGCCGATGATTGTGTACTCTACCACACTATTAACACTGCCGGCGATCACCTCCTTCTTAATGAGTCTTTTGGTATGTTCTGTGACAGGTGCAATATATGGCAGATGAATATGAACTTCAAAACAGTTGTCATGTCATTCATCATTCGCCCATCACCTTGGTATTACGACTATTCATCACCGCTAGAGTATATGAATACAAATACTTCAGTGTCAATTTTACTCACAATATGTCATAAGTATAAGTATAGAGCGGGTAATATCGATGAATTCTATAGTATTAATGAGAGGGTGGCAGGCATCGTAATTAGGCTTAATAGGCGGTATAAACTGAAGGTTGTACAGGCCTATGCACCTACATGTAGTTATGATGACCAGGCAGTTGAAAGCTTCTACGAAGATGTAGAATCGGCAATGCGAAAAATAAAGACGCAGTATACTGTACTAATCGGCGACTTCAATGCCAAGGTAGGGAAAAAGCAGGCAGGAGACAAGGCAGTAGGTGACTATGGCATTGGTTCTAGGAATAGCAGGGGGGAGTTACTAGTTGAGTTTGCAAAGCGCAATAACTTACGAATCGTGAATACTTTCTTCAGCAAACGGAAGAACCGGAAATGGACATGGAAAAGTCCGAACGGGGAGACTAAAATGAAATCGACTTCATAATGTGTTCAACCCCCGCCATCATGCAAGATGTAGAGGTAATCGGGAAAGTGCGATGCAGTGACCACAGGATGGTGAGGTCCCGAATTAGCCTAAATCTGAAGAAGGGACGCAACAGATTAGTAAGAAAGAAACCCATCAACGAATTAGCGGTGAGGGGGAGGGCAGAAGAGTTCAGGATCTCGCTACAGAATAGGTATTCAGCTCTAACCGAGGATGGTGACATTACCCTAGAAGCAAGGATCAATAATTTCAGAGATATCATTACTGAGTGCGCGGTAGAAGTAGGCGGTAGGACAGTTCGAGAGGATACCGGTAAGCTGTCTAAGGAGACGAAAGATTTGATTAAGAAACGCCAGAGAATGAAAGCTTCCAATCCAACCGACCGGATCGAATTGGCCCAGATATCAAAGCTAATCAATAAGCCCAAGGTGGCCGATATAAGGAAGTATAACATGGAGAAAATTGAGCATGCTGTAAAGAACGGGGGAAGCCTTAAAGCGGTAAAGAAATTGGGCATAGGCAAAAACCAGATGTATGCGATAAGGGACAAGGCGGGCAACGTCATCACGAATATGGATAAGATAGTCAAAGTAGCCGAGGAGTTCTATACAAATCTCTACAGTAACCTAAGTAGTCAGGACCGTAATGAGATTGGCGGTAGGGAAAAACATTCAGAAGTTCCACCAGTGACGAAGGTCGAGGTCAAAAAAACATTAGAAACTATGAAAAGGGGGAAATCAGCTGGAGAGGATCAGATAACTACGGATTTGCTGAAGGACGGGGGAAATATCGTGTTAGAAAAACTGGCCACCTTGTATACGCAGTGCCTGGTGTCATCGACGGTACCGGAACCATGGAAGAATGCAAACATTATCCTCATTCATAAGAAAGGGGACTCTAAGGACCTTAAAAATTACAGACCAATCAGCTTACTGTCTGTTACGTATAAGGTATTTACTAAGGTAATCGTTAATAGAATCAGGACAACCTTAGACTTCAATCAAGCAAAGGATCAAGCAGGGTTTCGGAAACGGTACTCTACTATCGATCATATCCATACCATCATCATCATCATCATCATCATCAGCCTGATTATACCCACTGCAGGGCGAAGGCCTCTCCCATATTTCTCCACTTAACCCGGTTCTGTGCTAGCTGCATCCACTTGACCCCTGCGAACTTCTTAATTTCATCCGCCCACCTAACTTTCTGCCGCCCCCTGCTACGCTTTCCTTCCCTTGGAATCCAGTTTGTTACCCTCAGCGACCATCGGTTATCCTCTCTTCGCCCTACATGTCCTGCCCATGTCCATTTCTTTTTAATTTCTACTAGAATGTCGGTAATTTGAGTTATTTCTCTGACCCACTCTGCACGCTTTCTATCTCTTAATGTTACTCCTACCATTTTTCGTTCCATAGCCCTCTGGGTTGTCCTCAACTTAAGTAGAACTATCTTGGTTAGCCTCCACGTTTCAGCCCCATAGGTGAGTATAGGCAAGATGCAACTGTTGTATAATTTCCTCTTGAGCGATACCGGTAAGCTGCTAGTCATAATCTGCGATTGCTTGCCAAATGCGCTCCATCCCAATCTTATTCTTTTTGTTATTTTCTTTTCGTGGTCCGGATCTGCGGTTACTACCTGTCCTAAGTAGACATATTCGCCTACTACTTCCAGCATTTCGCTACCTAATGTAAACTGCTGTTTCTTCCCGAGGCTGTTGAACATACCCCTGCAGTGGGTATAGTCAGGCTGATGGTGATGATGATGATGATGATGATGATGATGATGATGATGATGATGATGATGATGATGATGATGTCATGGTCAAACCACATCGATTTAGTCACTGCGAAAGCTCTTAAGAAGGTTGGTTTCCTGAGACGCACAACAAGAGCAGTTCCTAAAGAGGCGAAACTGCTGATGTACAAAACTTTGTTCCGGCCTGTTCTTGAATGTGTGTCAAATATCTGGAACCGATATAAAATTCGTGAAATTGATCAAATCGAATGTGTACACCGGAAAGCTGTAAGATTTATTTGTCGGCGCTACGACTTCCATTTTTCACCCTCATCTGCAATGTCTTCTCAAAACTATAGTCCGCATCATATCCCGCCGAAAAACTGAGTCCCTAAAACTTGTTCATTCTATAGTGCATTCTTCCAACTGCTTTTCAGAGCATATCGTGTTTTCAGAACCAGCTGCAACTATTAGCCATCATAATCTTGATATACAACCTTTTCTTTTTTGCCCTTAGCAACGCTTTTAAATAAAGTTTTTTTCCTCACACTGTAGAGAGTTGGAACTTCTTATATGAAAACATCCGTTCATCATCGATTTCTGAATTTTCTTCGGCAATTAAGTCGTAGCATTAGAAAGTATTATGTGTTGTGATAATATTTTTTTGTTGTTATATGTCTTTCATGTGTTGAATTGTATAAAATTTTGTATACCCACTCCTGCTATAGCCCTGAATTGGGCTGCAGTATTTTCCACTATCTAAATAAAATAAATATGTATTCTACAAACGCTGACAACAGGGGGCTCAACTGAGCTGCCTCTATTTGGATATTTGTAACATATTTGGTGGGGTTTTGCTGGGTATCGGCTCAGTACTTATGTCCCGCACTCTTCCTCTCGACCTGCACTATGCCTCCGCGCCTGTTGAGACATAAATGCGCCAGGAGGGAGTGACGTCACACTGTGCACAGCTGGCGCGCCGAGGCCACCGCCGACTCCTCCACGGTGTCTCTTAAAGGAGAATGGCGAAAGCCTACCTTTACTCTCCTGTCATTTGCTTCTCATCGTTTGCCTCTTATCGGCGTTCGTTGCAGTGCTACATATAGTTATAAGTGGTTTACAGGGAAGGAAAGGCGCTGTATCTGTCACACTTTCTCCGGCAAGTGTGTTTGGATGGTGCACCACCACTCCTGTCGCGTGGTCTTCCATGGACGAGTTCGTCTCCTCAGGGCCCGTATTCCGAGTTTGCGTCGTTATCGTGAGTGTCGCCATGTCCCCGATATCGAGTCACCTGATTGGTGGAAACGCTGGAAAATGATGTTGCCACCTCTTCCGGTTCCGCAGTGGCACCACCCAGTTCCGTCGTTTCGACCAATCAGATGACTCGAGGTCACGTGAGATAGCGACATTTCGATAACGACGCAAACTCGGAATACGGGCCCAGGCAACGTTACTAGAACAAGTAAAATTGGGCCCAAGAATGTTAACGGCGCCCCAGACTGCAGCGCTCCGTTTGGCCCCAGCGGCTGCCACGCTCGAAGGGTCACCGCTCTTTATGAAAAACGCGCCGCGTTCATCACACCTCTCCTTCTAGCCACGCTACCATAGTGGAGGCTACAAAGTAATTTCGACCACCTGGAACGCCTTGCGACAGGAGCGATGGTGTTCCGTCCAAACTCACACCTGCCGGAGGAAGTGTAATAGATACTGCGCCTTTCCTATCCTGTCAACTAATTATAACTATATGTAACACTGCAACGAACGCCGATAAAAAGTCTCATCTTGTCTAGCATTCCTGCCATCTGCAATCCCTCACATGAACGCGCGCTAAGAACGCCACGCGTCAGGAGTGATGGTGTACCGTCCAAACACACTTGTCGAGAAAGCGTGATAGATACTGCGCCTTTCCTTTCCTGTAAACCAATATGTAGCACGGCAACGAATGCCGACAAGAGGCTAACGATGGGAGGCAAATTATGACTCCCCTGATGGGGCTGGGACAGGTAGGTCACCGCCGCTTGTGGCAGAGGCTTGCCTGCCACCGAATTTTTATCTGTTGTAGGCCGTCATTGCACCCGCCACTGCTTCGGTGGTGGACGACGTCCTGTTGCGGCGTGGGTCTTTCTCACTTCTTTTTCTTTTTTCTCTATTTTCTTTTCTGTCTGCACGAAGCAGCGGAGGTGGCTCAGCTACAGAACCAGCAGCAGGCCCGTGCATTTTCTTTTCCTTCTTCCTACAGCCACAACAACAACAAATTATAGGATAGGAAGGGTAGTCTTTCGCCATTCTCCTCTTAAGAGATATCTGAGAGACCCTCTAATTTTATTAACGCGATAGCGTTAAGGGCCCCGTGTCGCAGAAAAGTCGGTGTCGTCGTCGGCGGCCGCCGTGCTGCGTCGTCCGGCGTTGGCCGTGAGCGAAAAATCCCAGAAGCATTAAAAATAAAAACGAGTAGGAAAAATCGGCGACCTGAGGAATCGAACGTGGGTATCCGGGGTGCGAGACGAGCACGCTAACTACTTCACTACGCCAGCTTTTTTTTTTCTTTATTGCCGACTTGGACATTCAAAACAAGACGATGAACAATAAAACGTGCCAGCACACTTTCGCGTGACACGGCGGGTTAAAACTTTTTCAGTTTTACCAAACTGTCAAGCACATGAATCCATTGTGGCTGCTCGGGGAGTGTCATATGCACTTCCCTGAACCGCACAACACTGTGTATGAAATGTTCTCGTACAGAATTGACTTGTATATCTGCATTGTTAAACTGCATTCTGGTTTTCCACAAGCTGTGGAGGCCCAGGAGCATTATTGCATCAAAGGCAAACTCCTCTGTATTAGGAAAAGGTAAAAATCGTATGCCATATGCATTAGAGGTAGCTCTTTTTTTAAAGTTCTCTGAAGCACTAGATGGTTTGAAATGGACAAAGGCGCGTCTATTGATTGTGGTGTTGTCTCAGAAATGTCCCTTAGAGAACTGTATTGTGGCGTATAATAATAATTTTGAGCATGTAAATTAGAGAATTACAGAACACGCAGTTAAGCGAGTGGCAAAATACTTTTCCGCTGTACTACCTCTTCGCTTGGCGTGCACGAAGCGCCATCATGCGTGTGGCGCACGGAATATGATAGACAGGGCATGGCCTCCGAGACCTTCATCGCGCCGGCTCGGATCGGCAACAATGTTGCCGACGAACTACGACTGCAACTTGAGACCCGCACGTTTCGGCAAGGTGGCTGGCAGCGCTTCGACGTCCCGGAAGGATTAATAAATAAAAATTAGTTAGCAAGTTACTCGATAACGCTATCGCGTTCCATTCTTAAAGGCAAACTTAAGCGTCCTCCAAATTTTTGTTTTCTCCGCTCATGGTTGGAATACGCATTGCAACCGGCTATTCGCAAATATCGCTTAGTAATTTTCCTCTGTTTACTCCAAACGTGCCCCTTACGCACGTGGTCCAGCGTTTACGGCGTTGAGCCGGCGTTTCCAGCGCTCGTGGGAAGCGGAACGTACACGGGCGTTCGGGCATATCCCTGCACATTACACACGGAAGAGCTCAAGTGCGCGCTCGTCGGCTCCCCTCGCGGCGTTGCATACAGTGCGTTAGAGACGCTCGCGTGTGTGCGCGGTTGTTTCCCTTATCGCAGTGCGGACGCTATACTTAGCCCCGCGGCCAGGCGTAAACCCCTTCCGAGCAGCGGCAGAAGCGGCGAGCTGTAGCGCTCGCTCGCCTCCATAGGCAGGTCGCGGCTGATGGGCGCGGTCTATTTGCGCCGCCGAAAACGCCGGGGTGTCTCGGCTCGCCGGAGAGCACGCCCCACCGTGAAACGGTGCATGCTTATAAAGAACGCACGCGCGCTACGGCACAGTGGCGCGCATGCGACCATCGCGGCTCTCGTAAGAAGCTCACCATCCAAGCATCGAACACTGGTTTAAGAAAACTTGGAAAGAGAGTGGCAGGGTAGCGTCATGTGTTGTTCGGCACGTGGCATTGCCTTGCGTATGCCCGTTTTGTACACATCAGTCTTTATCTAAAGCATGGAAGTCAATGTGTTTGCCTCTGAGCCACAATATGTGGCTTGCAGTGCGTTCCCAAGTTCCAGTCATCCGAGGTCACGATGATTTTAAGGCGAAAACCTTTCTGGGCTCATGGTCAAAATCTCGCATGCGCGAGATCTGGGCCCGTATTCCGAGTCGGCGTCGTATCGGTGTCGCTATATCACGTGACCTCGAGTCATCTGATTGGTCGAAACGCCGGAACTAGGTGGTGCCACTGCGGAACCGGAAGATGTGGCAACATCATTTTCCAGCGTTTCCACCAATCAGGAGACTCGATATCGGGGACATGGCGACACTCACGATAACGACGCAAACTCGGAATACGGGCCGTGTTCGCGCGATTCCGAGAGATATGTTCTTGTCTAGGGTTCTTGCCCAAACCCGCAATCCCACACTTGAACGCGCGCCAAGTACGCGCCAGGAGCGATGGTGTATGGTCCAAACTCACTCTTGCCGGAGAAAACGTGGCCGATACTGCGCCTTTTCTTTACTGTAAAGAAAATGTATGTAGAAAATTGTATGTAGCACTGAAATGAACGCGCAGAAACGAAGGGAAATTTCCTCTTTGCGGCATCAGCTCCGGCACTGCTAGCAAAATTTCTGCAAGGGGCGCGCGATTTACCGTGTGCAGCATCAATGCTCAGGCTTTCGCATTTTTAACTGCAGATTCTGCAGTCCTCTCGGAATTGTCTCGCACCTTCTACAACGAGGAAAACGAAAGTATGTGAATGTTAAAGCAGCGCCAATACGCGATCTATCAGCAAGCCCCATGGGCTCTAGCTTCTGACCAAGACTATCATGGCGCTTCCGTTCGGGCAAACGATGAATCTCGTATGGATCCGTAAAAAACAAGTCCTAATATATATCATACTGTTTGGGGTATAAACATTTGATCGTTAGCGGCGTAAACCGTAACCCGCGATTAAGAAAAGCATAAGTAGTAGCAGTAGTAGTAGTTTTAAACACTAACTTCAGGCCCCAAATAAAGTGTTCAAATATTTTAGGGAAACAACATTCGCCTTTCACGGTATGACACGACAGAGCTAGTTGCTCCAGTTCGCGGACCCCCTCCTGGATCCTCGTTCGCCTATATATACTTGGGTACTCGATTGATCACTAATCTCGTAATCATCGCCTCTGTTAACTCACAGGCACACATCAGCATACATTAGTAGGCTATCTCATTGTGTACAAGGCCACCCCATATGGATATAAGGCCTCGTTTGAACCAAGCCGTACGAACGCGCCTTCTGAGCTTCGGGATGTTAAGGCCCACGGGTTCCGGTTGAACCTGTGTTCAAAGGTCCCGAATCCAATCTAATAGGAGCTACCAGATTGGTAGCTGCTGTTAACTCGACCATGTCGTGCGGTCTCGGGACGTCACACAACCCGCCGACCAATCAGTGCTCGACCAAGTCACCTGCTCGTGATTTTAAGCGATGTCTTATACAGCTCGTTGAGCCGAAGAGCCGTCGGCGTAATTGGGGCTGTATAATCGGGGGATGCGTAAAAAAAATCGTATTATGGTAATCTGTGGCTCTAATGATTGATGAATCGATTGGTGTGTTATAGGGGATGACGAGTTAGTGAAATCTATGTAATGAATTATTTGAATGGAGCTAAAAAAAATGGGAAAAACATTAAAATGCACCAAAATTCTCAGAGTTAAAAGCCAACAAAATTAAGTGTGTGATTAATGAATAAATAATTTGAATAAATAAAAAATTGGAAAAAAGGAAGTTCAATGGTGTCAATACTCAGAATGAAAAGCCAATGTTTGATGATGCCAATTAAGAAAACCATGTGTAGTGGATCAATTGAAATAATAAAAAAAAAACATTTGGAGAAAGGCGGCCACGAAGAAGTCAATATGCCCAGAAGGAAAAGCCAAAGTTTGCTGATGCTAATTATCGGCGTATAAAACATTCTAAAAATCATAAAGGGTAAAAAGATTAGACGGTCTCAGATATCTTTTAAGAGGTGAATGGCTAAAGCCTACCCTTCGTCTCTTATCTTTTGCTCTCATTGTTTGCCTCTCATTGGCGTTCGTTGCAGTGCTACATATAATTATAATTCGTTTACCCTTAACGGCGGAGCTGGAACGTCCTCCTCATTTTTACGCGAGAGCAGAACGGCCCTGATTGCAGGACAGCTGGTGCCGCTGTTTTTGTCCGTTGTAACGCGAAAATCCACAATGAATGAAAGAAAAAAGGGAAGACATCCTCCACGTGTATGAAATGCTTGTGTGTAATCAACTTTGGAGTCCCCCTGCGTTGCATCGAATGCAAACATGCAAACAGCGCGTTCCGCTTAACGCGCACCGGGACGCATCGAGTTTTAAGAAGCGGCAGTCGAGCTTACGACGTCATCGCTCGGCAGGCCATAAGAGAAAATATATGCAATATAAAGACAAAAACTGAGAACACTACTTTAGTGAGTGTGAAGCGCTATCGCGTCTAACCATTAATGACGGATTTGTTGTGATGCGACTGTAGGAAGAAGGAACAGAAGATGCACGGACCTGCTATTGGCTCTGTAGCTGAGCCACCTCCGCTTCCTCATGCGGACAGAGGAGAAATTAAAGAAAGGAGGAAAGGAAAAGAAGAGGAAGAGAGAAAGACGCGCGTCGCAACAGCCGTCGTCCGCCACCGAAGTGGTGGCGGGTGCAATGACGGCTTGCAACAGGTAGAACCACCGGTGGCAGGCTAGCCCCCGCCGCAAACGGCGGGGACCTACCAGTTCCAGCCCCGTAGGGCCAGGAGCAGCCACCCTCCTCCCGCACGGGTCTGCTACTGTCTTTATAGCTAAGCCACCATCGCTGCGTCGTGCGGCTATTAAGAATTAAAAACATCACATAATGCAACCTAAAGGGGAACAGCCCCCCGAAAAGATCTTGATAGGTTATTTTAACGCTGCGTTTAAAAACAAATCAGAAAAAGTTACAGATTCGAGCCGATGTTTTATTCGCTCAGTACTCAGGTAAGTATAGTGTCAATTCATTGCGCCATTGAAGCAACGTTTTTTTTTTCTGCACGGTATTTATTACAGGCCTTTGAATTCAGCAAAGAGCTATATACATTATTTACAAAGTAATCAGCCTGCAGGCGAAAATTCCAATTGAGACATACAACACAACACCACACAACTAGAATACGACTTAGCAAAAAATTCACTAAAACGGTGGCAAGGAGAGACAACACATCAACAATGGCAGCCAGTGCAGTTGATAGTCACTATCTTTGTGTCTCTAAGCTGGTGCACCATCTAGCCGAAATTAGTAGCGGGGGAGACGAGAGGCTCAGCATTCCGATCCAACATACGCGTTTTCCACAGGCTGTGCAGTCCAAGGAGGAAAATCATGTCAAAGGGATCATGGTCATGTTCGGTGGCCATCAAGTAACCAAGAATACAAAAAATTAATATCTATGTTGTTCCTGCCTCCCTTATATCGTTCACTCTATTCTAAATGTATGGGGAATAATGGGTTAAAAAGGGTGCGCAAAATGCCGATCTCGCCTTCTACTAAAACATTTTCCTTTAAACTTAATGCCGAAGTTTTGCCTGTTAAAGTGTGGCTTCACAAAAACAAAGTATCTTTGTTTCTTCTGTTAATTGTCGGCTATGTGATACACCTGAAACCATTGAACACTGTTTTATTGCCTGCAAAGATGCAATATTTGGGACGTCCTGCAAAGAACACCGAATAAAGACTTTATTGCGCCATTGAAGCAATGGCAGGCTTTAAATGCGCTCTTATTCATTTCTACAATATATCCGCTATCTGTCGCCAGGTGACGCTGCTCAGAGCACCCTGGAATCATATAAGCTGGCTAGGGAAGAAGAATCAAAGCAAGCAGGATCGGATTCAAGATAACGAGGGAAATTGTTTAAAGGGAGACAACGCAGTGAACTACATTACATCAGTTATAGCCGAGTCATTTAAGAGCGACGATAGGGTAATCTCCGCAAATCAGGAAGCAACACAAGGTAGCAGAATACAAAGCAGCTTAGAACTGACCAATCTAAACTGGAAAAAGGCAGAAAAAAATATTCTTAAAAACACATCTACAGGAATAGATGGAATTCAGATCAAGCTGATTAATGAACTCGGTCCAAAAAGTAAGGAAACGTTGTTAAAAGCTCTGGAAACAGTCATAACGAATAAGCAAATTCCGGACAGCTGGCGGCAGAGTAAAATGAATTTGATTTATAAAGCAAAAGGAGACAGGATGCACATAAATCCTACAGGCCGATTACCATAACATCTGTTATGTACAGGTTAGCCATGCAGGCGGTGAAATTAAAGGTGCAAGCATGGGTAGAAAGTAACAAGATACTCGGAGAACTTCAGAACGGCTTTAGAAGTGGTAGGCGCTTAGATGATAGCCTGTTCGTGCATACCCAATGCATCGAAATATCTAGAGTGGAAAATAGACCTTTGTATTTGGCCTTCCTGGACATAAACGGGGCGTACGACAACGTAAGCAGGGAACTCCTGTGGAACATATTAAAAGAAGAAGGTATCGGTTATGAGATAATAGAGTTCCTACAGGAAATATACCGGGATAACAAAGTACAAATTACGTGGGAAGGGATAAGAAGTACGGAGGATGTCAAAGTATGCAAAGGATTAAGACAAGGCTGTCCTCTATCACCGGTGCTGTTCATGCTTTATATGATAAACCTGGAACGGAGGATACAAGACAGTAACCTAGGTTTTAACCTGTCATATAGATTAGGTGGAAAGGCGGTAGAGCAGCGCCTCCCCGGTTTGATGTATGCAGACGATATTGTGCTGCTAGCTGAGAGTCTGGAAGAATTGCAAACTCTAGTTAAGTATTGCGGAGACGAAGGGGAGGCTATAGGCTTCAGTTTCAGCGCAGTTAAGTCGGGTCTGATGATTTTCAACAGCTCAACTGATCAGGGTCTTAAAATACAAAACCATGAGATACCTAGAGTAGCAGAAGGATTGGCATACATTGGAAAGCATGGGGCTCACTCACTTATGGGGCTGAAACGTGGAGGCTAACCAAGAGAGTTCTACTTAAGGTGAGGACAACGCAGATGGCTATGGAACGAAAAATGGTAGGGGTAACATTAAGAGATAGAAAGCGTGCAGAGTGGGTCAGAGAAATAACTCAAGTTACCGACATTCTAGTGGAAATTAAAAAGAAGATATGGACATGGGCAGGACATGTAGTGCGAAGAGAGGATAACCGATGGTCGCTGAGGGTAACAAACTGGATTCCAAGGGAAGGAAAGCGTAGCAGGGGGCCGCAGAAAGTTAGGTGGGCGGATGAGATTAAGAAGTTCGCAGGGGTCAAGTGGATGCAGCTAGCACAGAACCGGGTTAAGTGGAGAAATATGGAAGAGGCCTTCGCCCTGCAGTGGGTATAATCAGGCTGATGATGATGATGATGATGATGATGATGATGATGATGATGATGATGATGATGGAAAGCATGAGCAATCACTTAAGGTCAAAGGGCGAAGGAATTCCGGGATAATGAAGCATAAGGCATTGTGGGGATACAATATGTATGAGGATTTGAGGGGTATTTGGAAAGGATATATGGTGCCCGGACTTACTTTCGGAAATGCGGTTTTGTGCCTAAAATCAGAGGTACAGTCGACATTAGAAATAAACCAGAGATCCGTTGAACGATTAGCACTAGGTGCCCACGGCAAAACTACAAATGAGGCGGTACAGGGAGATATGGGCTGGGCATCTTTCGAAGTACGGGAAGCTCAGAGTAAAATATTATATGAGGAACGCCTGAGGAAATTGGACTGTAACAGATGGGCAGCTAAAGTATATAAATACCTGTACTTAAAAAGCGTTGACTCACAATGGGGGAAAAGAACTAGGAAACTAACTAGTAAGTATGCTAGTCACAAGGACGGAGAAATAAAGAGCATTAAGCAACAGGTGAAAAACACAGAAGGTAAAAATTGGATAAATTTGATGGAAAAGAAACAGAATGTGGAATTATACCGAAAGTGGAAAATGCAGATCAGGAAGGAAGATTTCTTTGATAACTCAAGAGGCAGTGCCCTACTTTTTGAAGCTAGATCAGGCTGCCTTAGAACACGCAGCTACAAAAAGAAATTTAACAATGGAGATGACGCATGTACTGTATGTGGTAAATCCAGTGAAACAATTGACCATATTATACTCAAATGTAATGGTATCCATCCGGTATGCAGGCGCAATCACTGTTCCTGAAGCTCTGGGGTTTAGAGATATCAGTGGCCGGGTGAATCACCGGCGGTGGAAACTAGCAAAAAAACGACTGGAAGATTGGTGGCTTAAAGGCAGAGAAGTGACATAATGTTAGTAATATAGAAACAAAAATTTAATAAATAGAATAATGGTTTAGTTAACCAATCTAAATCAATAATTAAGATATAGGGAGAAAAATAAGCATGATAGCTACTGCTACCACCCCATTTCAAAGGGGACGCTCCTATATTCCATCCATCCATCCATCCATCCATCCATCCATCCATCCATCCATCCATCCATCCATCCATCCATCCACCCATCCACCCATCCACCCACCCATCCACCCACCCACCCACCCACCCATCCACCCACCCACCCACCCATCCATCCATCCATCCATCCATCCATCCATCCATCCATCCATCCATCCATCCATCCATCCATCCATCCATCCATCCATCCATCCATCCATCCATCCATCCATCCATCCATCCATCCATCCATCCATCCATCCATCCATCCATACCGTTGAGAGAACGGAATCTCGCAGCCATGGCTGTGGTCGGCGACTTGCTGTAATTTATGACGGAAATTTCCACCCTTTCCAGCTGAGGTCCGCCCTTCTTCGAGGTCTATCGCGTTGTTGCGTTCGGCGTCGAGGGTGCATGACATGGTTGCGGTTATGGCAGATCTAGCGAAAAAGTCTAAATATGCCGATGATGATGTGTTCGCGCACAGTTATCGTATTAGAGATCTTTAGCTTACCTCGATCCGCTACCGTGATCCGCCACCGCGACTTCCACTGTGCATGCCCAGATCCCTTGACGCCGATAGATGGCGCCACGTACTAGATGTCGGCACATAAACCTGCCGCGTCGGGACCAATCAGCTTGTGCGACCCGCCCACGCACGCTAGCGGGTCACGGTGGCGGATTACGGATCACGCTAAGCTAAATCTCTCTATTGACAAAGAAAGCGAAGAATATTTCCAAGCCATGCAAAATAAACGAAAAGCACTGTAAACGTGGAATGAATTCACTGCGACAAGAGGTTGTGTGGACAAGGGAACCAGCATTTAAGCTTCTCTCAGCATCTCAAGGTAATGTGCTAATAGTCTCTAATCCAACGTGTTATTACTTTAATTTACATAGATAATGAAAGGACTGTTCTGGGGCTGAAAATCCATCATTCATTATTGTAGAAGAGAGGCCAATCTTTCCAATAATTTTTCACGGCATTTGCTCCATGCAGCATAATCCACTCGCCAGGTTTATAGAAAAGAGCGTAAAATCAACTGTACAAGCACTCTTTACCTTTTCGTAACCAAACGTCTCTGCTTGTGGTAATATTTTATTCCGTCCACGTCGTGTGATAAGGCACACGTGAAATGTTGATTTAATAAAAAAATGTTATGATGTCACGGCTTCCATCTGTCCCTATACTGAAGTGGTAGTTCTGTTTTGTAACAGAGATGCAACAATGAAGAAACATTAGAATGCTTGTGATTTTGTAGTCCGATTTGATTTCAGCTCACGGGAAAAGGTTTTCACGAAGAAATTATACTTTGCTTATCGTGGGGGAAATACTGTGAGGGGATCACAGATATGTGCGGAGGTTCACCGCGGACTAAAGTATCTTCGAGGGTTTGCATCCAGCAGCTAGCTCCAAGGACACAAACATTATAGCGGGAATCAGGTCGTACGAACGATCACCTTCATAAAACGTAAATTATGACAACAAAATTTCAAGAGTTGAAACAGACCAATCATACAGCCATTATTATTTCAGACTACTATAAATCAGCAGCCTCCGCAAAGGTTCTTTTTCTTTTTTTTACCTTACCAGTAAGCCTGATCATATTAAATGTTAATAAAAATTTGTCATCATTTTTGCGTTTCCGCAAACAGAATTTACGCCATGACGTTTTATAATTATCGTTCTCAAAAGAAAAAGCTATTTATCATTCTTCTTTTTTTCTGAGGTGGAACAATCGACCTCAAACTCACACTTTGAGCTTGAGGTGAGGTTAAGCGAAGTCGGTGGCGGTCTGACAAAAAAATTGCCGACGATTACGTTACTTCCTGATGCGAAATTTGAGCGCAGCTCATCAGCTGCGTGTTCACCTTTTTGATAGATTGAGACAAAGATATCGAGCAAGACACGCATGTACAATTACAGACAACTTTTTTTTTAAATTTTTAACACGTATTCCTTCAAGGAACACCCTACTAACAGTTCTTGGCTGTCATGAAAGATTCTTTGTGATCGGAGAAATGAAGAGAGCAATTAAGTAATCGGGAGGTTGCGGGAGGCAGCGCGCGGGCTCATAGGAACGTCGCGCGACGAACAGATAGCAGCGACTGACTGATGCCGCTAGCGAGTGAAGGGAACGTGACTGTGTTTCAGCTTGAGATGCACGCACCGTGATCCGGTGATAGCGAATCGCCGTATTGGCAACCGGAGAGCACCCTCGCCGCCACGAAGGAAGAGGGGGGAGTGGGTATAAGAAGCGGCAAACAGGGGAGCGCGGAGCAGCTGGCCTCCTATCGACTGGTCTCCCTGACCTCGGCGCCCGGCAAGGTCATGGAGGCCATGGCTCTGGAGCGCCTCACCTGGGTGACCATGGCGGCAGGCTACTTCCCGGAGCAGCAGGTGGGCTTCAGGCGGCGCCGATGTACTGAAGATGCCATAGCCGACCTGGTGTCCACCCTGTAGGACGCCCGGCACTCCAGGCATATTGTCTGCCTGGCCCTCCTCGACATCCGGGGAGCGTTTGAAGCCTGTCCCATGGGGCCATCCTGGAGGCCCTGGCCATTCTGGGCATCCATGGGAACATGCTGTTCTACATCACCGGCTTCCTGGCCAACCGAAAAGTCCAGGTACGCCTGGGTGGTGTCACCAGCGCCCCCCGGTTCTCGCGAAGAGGAGTCCCGCAAGGAATCGTGCTGAGCCCGTTCCTCTTCAACCTGGTCCTGGCTCTCCTGTCCAACTTCCTGCCATCGGACCTTCGGCACCCAGTCCGAATAGCCATTACGCGGACGACATCGCCATCTGGTGCCGGGGGCTCCACCGTCAGAGGCCACAGGTCATCAGGGCGTCCAGAAGACCATAGATGGGATCAGCATGTTCCTGCTCTCGGTCGGCCTGGCCCTGTCCCCGAGCAAGACAGAAGCCATGCTACTGAACACCAGACCGGGAGCCCGCCAGGGCACCACCTGCCTCTGTGGATGGTCGCCAACTCCCATGGAGCAGGGAGGTGGACTACCTGGGCTTGCGGATCGGCAACCCCCTAACCTGGCGACCGGCAGTCGGTCACTTCCTGACCCAGGCTGCCAGGGTCCAGGGGGCTATCCGGGCCCTTCTGGCAAGAGGACGGGGCATCACCGCCAAACTGGGCCTCCGGCTCTTCCAGGCCATGGCCGTGGTTCAGTCCTGTATGCTCCCCCCCTCGTCCACCTCACCGTGGCCCAGCTGCTCACCATTGAGAGGCGGCAACGGGCAGTCATCAGGGTCTGCCTGGTGCTCCCCCAGAGCACTGCTATGGCGGCCACATTCGCCGAGGCCGGGTGCTGGCCGATGGAGCTCCAGGCTAGGATGACAGCCCTCCACCACATCAAGCGCCTCCATATTGCCCCTAATGGCCGCTCCCCCTGGACCGCTTCCTGGATGCCCTCGCTCCCGCATGGGCCACCTGGCTGGTGAGTTCGAACAGCTCGTGGGTGACGCCGACGAGAACCATCCCCTCCCACCACGACCGGACCTAGGCCGGCCGTACTTAGTCCAGCTGTTCCTGCCTGGGGCTGGGCCCAGGCGAACCATGGCTGCTGCGTGCCTTCAGCAGGAGGTTGCCTGCCTCCTGGAGGAGGACCTCGCTGGGGCAGTCCAGGTCTTCACCGACGGCTCGGTCCTTCCTGGGCCCTGCTCGCCGGCTGCGGCTGCCTGCACTGTTCCGGCCCTCGGCATCTCCAGGCGGGCCAGGCTGCCATTTTGGCCTCCTCTACCACCGCCGAGCTGTCTGCCCTCCACCTGGCGGCGGACATCCTAGTGGTGCGTGCGGACGTCCGGAAGGCGGCCATCCTCACGGACTCCCGCTCCGCCCTCCAGCTTCTGCAGAAACCAGATGGCGCCGGCCCCCCGTATGGTGCGTAGTCTGGCAGCACGGCTCACCACCATTGAACTTTGGGGCACCGCCCTCATCCTCTGCTGGGTGCCGGTCCACTCTGGAGTGGCTGGCAACGAGGCAGCCGACTCTCTGGCCAGGGCTGCCCACGATCCTGCCACCCCCACCAGCACCGCGGTGGGACCTCTGGACGTGTCGAGAGACGTCATCCGTCGCCACCTGCTCCTGACCATCCGGACTCCACAGTTGCGGGCGGATCTCCCCCCTCCCCGTCCGCTCCCCACCAAGGGCCTTTCCTTTTCCGACCGGTACTTCCTCCTGCGACTCCGAGTTGGCTCCGCTCGGACAGCCTCCCGTCTTCGCCGGTTCGGCCTCACCCCCTTTCCGCATGTCTGCAGTGCGGACACTCAGACGAAACACTCGAACATCTTCAGTGTGAGTGTCCAGCCTTCGCGCGGCAGCGTGCCGTCCTTTCCTCTGGCTATCGCTCCCTCTCCCTACCCTCTTACCCTCTTCCACCTCAGAAGAAGTTATGTTTCCTCGTGGGCCCATCTCCGACAAGCCCTTCCACCTGCTCCTCGCCTTCCTGGCGGCAAGCGGCCTCGCCGACCTCCTCTAGATGCCCTGGGGGGCATGACTGCGTTTGCGTGGCGCTAGCTTTCCTTTCTCCCTCATCTTTCTTCCCCTCCCCCTTCTCCAACTATCTGCACCTCAGCAGTGGCGGTGGTCGACACCGTCGGCAGTCAACCGGCCAGTGCACTCCACCTTCATTTTCATACCAACCACTACCACCACCACCACCACCGCGGAGCAATCACGCGCGGTCGGCGCCACGCAGGAAAAGGGGGGCTGAAAGAGGGGCGGAGCTGGTGGTTACGAGGCGGACGCCGACGCGAAACCCAGGAACGGGCGCCAAAGAGCTGCGCTCTATAATTGAGGGGAAGTCCCCAAGGCAAACCTCAACCTCAATGCGTGAAGTTGAGGTTGAGTGAGTTCTGGAAATTTTATTTCAGGCTGAGGTGAGGTTGGACTTTTTGAGGTCAAATGCTCACCTCTGCTCATCACTAAGCATTTTAGTCGTTTCTAATCAAGTGTAGCCGCTACAAGTCGTCATTAGACGTATTGTTCATTACAAGTCATTAGCAGTCACTTTAGTCATTACTATTCATTACTAAGCATTTTAGACATTCTAATCAATTGTAGTCGTTCATCATATGTGATTCATTAGTAGTCATTAATAGTTAATATAATTACTAAAACTCTAATAATCACTAACACTCACTATCAATCATCTTTACTTCTTTAATCTGTCTTCATACGGTCCCGATGACGCGTCGGGTGGTCTGCTGACCGGTCTGGCAGTCACGCCCAGCCGACGCAGCATGAACCTAAAATGGCTTTCGCCTTAAAAATCGTCCTCATACTTAGTGTGGCGGTGCGTATACTCCGTTGCCTTACAAGAATGTGGATTTAGAGCCAAGGGTGATAATGCTTCCCTCTTTATCGGATAACCAATCGATTAAGGGAACGCGCAGCCTTCAGCCCGCACAGCGATGAGACGGTTTTGCGGGCCAACAATAATAACCCTTGCCAAAAACGAATGGCTATCAGCGTCTCGTGTTTCTCCCCATTCCTGTCAAGCAAAGCGCTATAACAGCTGCTTCATACCGGGGAGGACCTTCGCGTATAATACCATGGTCTTGCATGCTCAGTTAGACAGATTGGGTTGAAATTATAAAAAGAAACAAATTTCATGGCATCTGTACATTACTACGATTCTATAAAAAATTGTCACGAAACGCCACCATGTCTAAGTTTTCAATTAGGAATGCATGATAGCCACAGGGAATAAAAAAAGGTAATTATCGCATTCAGTTAATTGGTGACGGTACAATGATAATCATTCCCACAGTTTGTATTCAGCTGGCAGCATACCGCAGGTACAAAAACAACTTTTGTGTGGGGCTTTTTATATTTGTTTTAAAAACTACTTAATGTCAACTGTGAACGCAAAATTGGCGCTATATGCTAATACATGCAAGGAATTGTATGCAACGTCACTTGTTGACCGACAGTTTTTCCATTATCAGCGTGTCATTTTTGAGAGGGAAAGGGACATTCAAATGAGGAAGCCAATAGTCGTAGCAAGACAATCGCTGTTCCCCAACACGGCAGAAAAAAAAAGAAAAAAAGGAGAATGTGCCCGCTTAAATATAACTGAGAAACCGCCCTTCTCTAAAAAAAAAAAAAAATCCCCTGCGCCACAAATTAAAAACAAATAAAAAACCGCAAGTTATCGAATACAAATAAATGCAAGCAAGATTAGGCTTAGTCCTGTATAGGCAACCTGCAATGGTGTTTGCTGAGACATGTGGTGACACCTGGCGGCCGACGGGAGCTAATACTGAGGCGGCGCAGAAGCTGACGCCGTGTATGTTGCGGCCGCTGTGTTCCTTCTGCGTTCGCGTTTTGTTATCCCAGTGAGTGTGATTTACTCATTTAGTGACTTCAGGGGTCTCGTGCGAGATTTCGGCTACTACGGATGTGAACAAGAATAAAAATAAGCGCAGGGGCGGCGAGAAAGACTGCCACAATCACGAAGGAAACCCAAGCGTACCGCTTGCTGGGAGAACCTGAAGAGAATGATGAGAGAAGGGGATAGTGGCTGTGAGAGAGTAATGTAACTGAAATTCGTTTTGTTATGGGGCCAGTGGCGTACAGACGCCAAGGAGCTAAAATAAGACCATTGCCCATTGAGCGGAAGAAACGCTATAAACTTCTGACTCGGAAGTCGCACGCTGGTTGGGGCACTCTCCTCAGTACGCGTTCCGCGGTGTAAAATCTGGCATGTACTAGTATATGCTGTGCAGGATCGAGTGGCGTTGTCATTTTAAAGGACGTAATGTCCAGAAAAGCAACAAAGTCGCGCAGCCGCAGCATCGAATTCCAGCCGCGTTTCATCGGAGGCGAAATTAAAAAAAAAAAAAAATGCTCGTGGATCTGTGAACCGCATTTCTAATGCGGTATCTATTAGGAACCTCAAAGCCAAAATATGTTCAAAACTTCCAATTACAGATTTGGATAAGCATATTTATCTGTAAAATAGTTCTTAAGGCGCTGAAAAAGTCGAAGTGGCGGAGTGTGGAGGCCCGTGATACTGTGTACGCGGAGCATGGAACTTCATTCTATCGTTTAAAAATAAAACAGCGCAAAACACACAGACGAAAGAATAGAAACAGACACCACAAGCGCTGAATGTTTCTATTTTGTTTGTTTCTATTCTTTCGTCTGTGTGTTTTGCGCTGTTTTATTTTTAGACCATGTATCACCAACTCGCCCGCTTTGCCATTCTGTTCATTCTATCGTTCCGCGCCAAACATTTCTTGCACCGACTGCTCAAGCTGCTGAAGAGTTTCTTGTCCCAGTCGATAGACCGTTCCATCATTAGTAGCAACCGTAAAAAAATCCTAACTCTAGCGACCTCATTTACGGAAGCTTTGCCGTTGAGTACCAGCATTTCCCGCCGGCTTTCCCCAAGCTTGTGGTACGGAGGTATAAAATGCATGCCATTGTTGTTGTTAAGAACTTTATTTTTCCACTGAAATAAGAGGCCCTCTACTCCCCGCCCCCGACACGCAGACCTATGGGACGGAGGCCGGGGCCTCTGTGACCAAATGCTGCAGTTTTCGTTGATGACGCACGCTACAACCACACAGTGCTTGCAATCGCCACGACATCCATAGCGGGTACAGCACCAAGCCTCCTGTAACCTCCGCGGCACTGTCTAAAGGTGCACCACGAACAAACGTGTTCGTCATGGTATTAAACTGTAAAGCGCAACCGCGAGAAAATTGTTATGCTGCTGTAATCAAACAGCAAGAACAAAAAAAAAAAAAAAGAAACGGCGATCAATCTCTTCTCAGGTTGTCTCTGCACTTTCAATGTTGTTATTAATTTATTAATTTTTTAATTCATCATCACATATCCGACTCATGCCTTAAGCAATGAATTTCATTACAAAAAAAAAAAAAATCTCGGTCTACTCACGCGAAATTAAAAGTTGTGCGCGCGGGTGTTCCGTCGCGAGCGGCGCACACTTCGCGGTGACGTCGACACAATTCACGTTCTAAACATGACCATTCTCGAACAGGCGGTGTCCTTTTGCCAGTATTGGTTTTCGGAAGTAGCTCTGAAGGCATTTGATTGCCTTAAAACCGCAGAAAATGAGAGCCGAGATGCTTCCCGCCGTACAACGGCGAACGCAACCCGACCGCGCCGGCCGCCGTTGGCGGCGCTGAACGCTGCACTCCACTAGCGCCGCCTGGGCACTGCAGGTTGCCTATACAGCCAGCAACAGCAGCCCAGACTGCGGCAATGCGCTTGCAATTCATTCCCAAGCAAGAATCGCGGCGCCTGCTTGTCTTCATGGCTTCAACGACCGAGCTTGAACGCAAGAAAGAAGAAAGAATACATGCGAATCATAACAAATGCCAGCGTGCGACCAGAGGCTTTGCCTTTGTGCGCGCTACATAAATTAAGGATTTAGAGCAGACCGGGGTTTTGCAACTTCTCCTCCGCTGTAGAGGTGATCCACCCGTATTAATAGGCCGAGTGCAGCCCGGCGAAATGGGACTGCGTGGGTTGGTTGGCCGACCGTCACGAAATCCCTGCAAGTGAAAAAGAAGGGAAGGGATAAGATAGTTGCGGGAAGAGAGGAAAAGGGTTCCTTCCATTCAAGCGAAATCAACTATTCCTTCCTCTTTCTCTTCCGTACTACACGCTTTTATTTTGTTTCTCTAGCTTAACTGCGGCCAATCTCGAGCCCGTTAATATATAATGCGCACTGAACTCGGTAAAGCTGTAGGCAGTTCGAAGCCAGGGTGCCCAAGCTCACTTTAGCCAAGGGTTAAAAAATAAAACGTCTGAGATAGGCCAGAGAAACCACGTGTATACAGCTGCCAGCCATTAGGTGCACCACAGGCAATTTTTTGTTTCGCAATTAACTAATTTTTCTAATTTACTGACTACTGCCTTTAGACAACAAATGCGATGTGCAGAGTTGGAGAGCATCTTTGCCTGCCTACGAAGCCCTCATGCATATATATAATAAAAATTGAAGTAACTGCTTAGGGAAGGATGCCGCTGGATATGTTATGCAAGAGTGGCTGCATGCTTTTCGTTAGAGTGGGTATATGCTTCGCCACTGTTCGCATTTAGATCGCATCTGCTGGCCGCATATAAACCGGGGTCTTTTTTTCTTCTTCTCACTTTGTCTTCTCTTTCTTTCCCTTCATATACGCCCCATCGGACTCTCTTAATCAGCGGCTGTTGCTGAGGGCCTGATTTTTATATAACATTCTCACGGCAAAGCATTGCATTCAGGAGTGAAAGAAAAACCTGCGAACCTTATATAAGATGCCTGTCATAAAATTCTGTACTGCTTGCACAAGTTGCCGTAGTGATTAAGCGCACAAAATTTATTGAGAAATTTCACCTGCTAGTATTATTGTCTTTTTGTTGCATAAACGTGACGCTGCAATTCCGATTTAATTAATTTGCTGTTAAGGATCAAGACCAGCAACTTTTGACGTGTTGGGGAAACGCTGTGGGTTGTGACGCGAGCCCTGATGGGGGAATCCGTATTACAAAATAACGGCTTGAGGGGCGAGTTGGTGCATCATCGTATTCAGATATGTGGCGCAAACAAACACAAACACAGGAGAAGATTGCGCGTGTGTTGTGTATCTTCTCCTGTGTTTGTGTTTGTTTGCGCCACATATCTGAATACGAGAATCCGTACTAATTTCGGCCAGTCGAGGCGCATCTCGGAACATGTGTGTTTCGACGTTTATTGACCATCGAAATGCAGCTGCCGCTGCAGGAAGAGAACTTGTCAGTTTAAACTCAGGAGCCTGGGCAGGGCGGATATTTTGTGGGTAAATAATAACGATAATGTGGGGAGGCTTTAAAGTCGCAGCAGAGTTACAATGGAGTGATATGACAGCATCGTGCCAATGCCTCCCTCAACACCTGTGAAATCTTCCCAGGATAGGTTTCTGCATTGTACTGTTTATTATACCTCATTACTAGAGAAATGGTAATTACGGCAAACCTATATTTTACATTGCTTGGTTGACTGAGGTGCCGATCGACGGCTTGAAATGCCTGAAATACTAATCGGGCACGAGGAATCGCTTCTAGACTTTCCATTAGGAATAAAATAGAATTTAATTACTCGTTTACAAGTTCACTCCCATGCAAATCATACCTTGCGTGTTTCGTGCAATCTTTGACCGTGTTGCCTCTGTTCTCTTTGTAAACGTTTTGACAGCTGAACTGAATTTCAGGGTGCACAAATGGGGGCATGGATATGTCCTCTCACCGTGTTTCGTAGATCCTGCTAGTCCCACCGCATATAATTTAACTGGAGGTAGAGAGAGCAAACTCGGCAGCTGTTGCTGTTGTTTTACTGTCAATCAGCTAAATGGTTGTTGAGGCCCCGAAATCAAGACTAACCAAGTCATAGGTCCTGAAGGCTGCGTCAAATGAGTTTATCGGCAGCTTAAATACCAGTATCGTTTGCTGCCTCCAATTCATAAAAAGAAAAATTCCAGCTCACATAAGTGCGGTAGGTTGTGTGGATACATTCGAGAAAATGGTGACGCAAAGGTTTTTCATCGCTCTGTTACTTCAGTTGTCTAGAGAAAAGACGTCATGCTCGCTGACAACCTCTCTTCCTTCGGCAACCGCCGTTCTAAGAATTTGCTCACTTTTATTTTGATATAAAAATAAAGTCCGATGACTCATCGTCATCAGCTGCCATCGCTCATCCTACGATACGCTTGGTGAGCAGGGGCTCGCTGTAAGCTCAAAAACACGGGCTCAGCGCGGAGTGGGCACTCATGAAAAATCGGCATACCCACCTTGAGGCAAGCATTTCTTTCAGCAGACGACAGCCGTAACATAGAACACGGGTTAGCGCAGTCAACAACTAGCTCGAGATATACTTCCCAGGCTGGTGATAGTTCAGATCAGTCAACTTTCGTAGACACTCGGCTGTGAAAACCCGGCATCGGCCTGCTGAGTGGAAGGCTGACGCAAAGAGGGCTGTGGGGGTGACGTATACAATCTTTTGCGTGAGCAACTTTCGCCGAACACTTGACCAAGAGGCGAGCGTTTTCAAGCACTACACGATTCCAAACAGACAAACCGCACTCTACAAAATTCCATTTCTCGATAGCCAATTTCGTCGATTTATCGACTAAGATGCAAACAAGTATAACTTCGCAGATACCGGCGAACCGATTCTATGTATAATGAATCGCTGACAGTCACGGCATGGCCCAGCTTTCCTTCAACCCTCGGCTGCAAATATACCTACACACTCAGTAGCTCGCCAAAATCCGAGCAGACAGGTATGCGTCAAGAACTTGTTTTCTGCATACAAGCATATATGGACATCTACACACTGTAATGAAGATCATCGTAAAAGCTTTTGTTAAACAAGCCTGTCTACTTGGCAGAAGTAATGTGCGCGATTAAAGCATGTTGCGCCCGGCCGCAGAAATGTACACCTGGCTCCACGCCGCTATCTCAGTAACACCACAATAGCTGGGCATGGACAGGCAGATCCGCGTCAGACGTTTCTCCTGGTAACTGTCTATTTGAAAACGGACAAAACTTTCGCAAGCTAGTGATTTTGATGACAGAAGAGAGTAATGACTTTTTACCTACGTAAAATCCATGGCTGGACCACAACGCTAGAGACTATTTTGTTGAACCTAACACTGAACCGCAAGCATCATTACGCAGTGATCAAAATCACCAACTGTCTAATGGCACTATTCCGGCATACGACGCGCCACCGTACGAAGCTTTCGCCGAACCACTCTCGTGAAGTGGGATCATTCCCCCATAGTGCAAGTAGTCGCTGACCACTGACGAGGTCAGTGGCATGGACAGTGGCATCATTCGATTCGGAACGCAATTAATTCGACTGGACTAACTTCAAGCAACTTAAATCGAAGCTTCGGACCAAAAAATACGCTTCTCCAAACGCTGGGAAAGTCGATGAAAGACTCTACCAGTCATTCCTTCGAACGGGCAGCTGACACCTGATCAAACCAGACTTTCGTCGAATCTCGTCTGCCAGAAGGCGAGTACGAGACGCAATGAGCGCTTCTTGGAGCGGGGGGCTTTCGCCGGCCGACGGAGCGGAGCCTGTCACTCGGTGCACGAAGCGTCGTCCCACGCGATACGTCGACCTTGCTTCCACTACTCCCCTCTTTAGCCGGCGCCGTCTCATGCAACAAGTCCGCGCACCGGCCAGCAGGGCGGACCCTAACAAAACAGTGGGCGACGATCGCCGCCAGACGTCTAGGGCGGCGGTTTATCTGGTTCCTCCCTGATTTGAGAAACGCCATGCACAAAGCGGAGCAGCGTCGTACATTACTAAAACCATGCAGCGAAAGTGCCGCAAAACAATCAAAGTTGTCAAATTAAGCGGCAGAAAGGTTTGGCTAAGTACCGATATAGCCTGCTTAAAGAAGCATTATTTAGCGCTCGTTTAGCTAAGTTTTGCTTCGTCTAGCTTTGCTTTGTCACATCTTGTCATGCTGGGATGAATATAACGGTTTCTGCAGGCTTTTTAGGATGAAGAAGTCATATAATTAAGGTCCTTTCTCAAATGAGATGAAGACGGCAACACAAAAAGTCATTTAACCATCCCCCCTCTGCCCTTGAGAACGTTCCGTTTGAGCGCAGCTGATAGCACACATGCCGTGTACACATGTACACGGCCGGCCCCTCGAGACCGGCCGTGGTCTGTATAACGCAGGGAATACACAGAAATCCGTACGTTACCATGCCATCCCCACGTCTTTCCCGTATCCGTATAGTTGATGTATGATTCTTGAACGAGCGTACGAGATATATCACACGATGACTGCATCAGTTTCGATATACCCGTATGCGTTGTCTGATCACCCTGTACATATCGCGAGACCGTATGAGACATGCGGAAAGCTTCTTTTAAAGGCCATATGGAAAATTTCATTTGACTGTAAATGTTTCAAGTCAAAGCACACGTAGAGATAACGAAGTTTGTCGCGACTGGGAGAGGACAGGGTTAAGGGAAGGTTATCCACTTGTCCAGCAGTGGTTGAGTTTCAATAGAGGCGAAACGAAGAGGCGTCCGTGTGCTTTGCGATGTCAGCAAACGTAAAAGAACCTTAGGTGGACGTAAATTTCCGGAGCTCCTCACTACGGCGTCTCCCATAGCCTGCTTTGGGACGTCAAGCCCCGCAAACCAAACCAAACCGTAGCTGAGCTATTCATGATGATTACGGTGCCACAATCGAGGGATAAAGAGGCGTGGAAGTTGCGCTTGATACGGGCAGCACTTGCGCGATCTTACTCACCAAATATCTAGTCGTTAAGTTTACGGTGGGATCATAAGCGGCTTTACCTGTTCAATAACTGACGCCATTGTCCGTGTTCATCTGCAAGAACTCGCGGATCAACGTTCGCAGCTAGTTTTGAGCGCAATAGTTTTGTCAACAACTAGCAAATATCAAGAGCATATTAGCAGCACCACCGTGCGTAGTGGGTGTATAGGACACGTGTGAAAACTCGGCGGACGTGAACGGGGGAACCTAATGAGAATCTTTCATATTTTCATTAATGGATCCCTCGAAGGCGAAGCTGTTGAAGGCGTTAGAAGCAGCGGCGTACTATAATGAACAAAATATAAACAAAAACGTGTAGACAATTTGCAGCAAAGCACAAAGAAGGTCTCTAATGCCAAGCTCAACTCCCGCGCCCCTCTAAGCGGCACTAGCAATTAACGCAATCAAAGGTGACGCTGGACGCTATAGAATAAGAACCTACGCGAGTTCCTTCAGTGGGTGGTTCTCGGGTAATTGAAAACGGTCCTCGATTACAAAAGCCATTCAGAGTTGTTTGTCGTCAATTCTATAGTTCCGCAGTGCTGCACGGTACTATGGTGCGGCAGAAAACGTGACTCGGAAAGCAAGACGGAGGGGATGCCCGACTCTTGATCCGTGCGCGTCCGGACGTGTTAGTCGGAGTGAGCGCCGGGCTCAAAGGACTACGCTTCCTTTCTCTCGTTTCCAAGAAGAACGCTCGCTAGGAACGAACCTTGTGACCGCTCGGTGACCGAACTCCGGGCGGTGACCGCATTCGTTGAATTGCTTCCTGACGTGGCGTGTGCCTGGCGCCGGCGCAGGTCCTTCGCGAATCTTGGCGCCAGAGTAAAATTGCTAATTGGAAAGCGCGAATAAGGACGCGTGGCATCACTGATGCAGTCTCTACTTGTCGACCATTCCCCGAGACGAATGATCATTCACAGCAAACTCAGAATCATAAGGGTTAAAGAACTAAAAAAAAAAGAAAAAGAAAAATGTAATTTCAGTGTTCTATAAAAAAGAACTATATGTCTTTAGTTCGTTTGTATTTCACCTACGCTGCCATTTGTAATTTAAAATAGCAAAAGAACCATTTCGGGCTTTAGCAACAATCGCTATATCAGAGTCTTTCCATAATTAGAGCTTAAGGACTCTGGTTATGTATAGAAGTGAAGAAACCTGCAGTGTGTCGTTGATTTCGCTGAACGAGAAAGTGGCAAGCATGTCTGAACGTTGTCTAAGGAGTGCATAATCTGCGTTTTAAGGTGCGATATGTAACAACTTCTGATATAAGCCGCTTGAAGAATGCGCACCGAACGATTCGTCTCTAACGTCAGCGCTCGGCACCGCGTCTGCTGCCGCGCGCACTGGAGCTGACGCGCTTAACAGCGCCACTGCTGGGTCGCTTCGATTGCAGTTAAGACACACCTGTATCTTCCATACTCACATAATCGATTAAAGTCCTGTACCGTTCAGTTTTTCGGCTCGGGCACTATTCAATGAAATTCAGTAGGGTAAGAATGCGGGCTATTTGGTGATCCATCAAGTAAGAAAAATGCAGTTTTATACTGATTTCCCAACAGTATTAAGAAATTTTCGTTTACTTGTCACTTCTTCAAAAAGAGCAACTCCGCATTTGTCAAAGCGATTGAAGGCACTCGGACCAGATAGTGCGGGAGATCAAGGATGCTGCTGAGATAACCGGTCTGCAGAATATCTGTGTTAGCGCGAATTCAATCGATTTTTCTCCCATTTTTCAGCACATTTTTCACCCATTAAATGTCAGTTGGAAGTTCAGCGCTTGTGTGGCCTGGTTCTTCATCGTGTGTCTTGCTGTGTTGCGCTTGCATACATACTCAGCAAGAGTTGTTGTCTGGCTAGTTGGCTTGAATCATGTAATGCCACCAAGGCTATGCGCAAAAAAGGACAAAACAAAACAGAGGCAACGACAAAGATTGCGCTCGTCTTGTCGTTGCCTCTGTTTTGTTTTTGTTCTTTTTTTTTTTGCGCATAGTCTTGATGGCATTACAGCATACATACTATTCAATGAGGTCATATCATGCCTATATATAGATTCGGGTGTGTTGTGTATACGAACAAAAACTGGAAAAACAATAGAGAGCTTTAAGACAGCGGAGACGCACTAGTGTGAACGAGTACAATACAAAGTTTTCCCTTCTTTTTTTTCTCTTAATATCTGCGGTGTCTTCCGTGATGTTAGCATTTGAAGACGCCGGCTTCAACCACCTTTGGCTTCAACTTAAAAATTCTAAATTTGTTAGCATTTAATTTGCCTGTTTGGCTTTGTTGACAGGCATCACCATAACTGAGAAATTTGTAACTTGAACATGTTGTGTCTTCTTGTTAAGTTTGTTCGTATAAGAGCTGCAAGTTATTCAGTATTTTACATCATTAAGGTATGTTCAAGTCACAGCTAACGTTACTGTTTTGACCGGGGAGATCACTAAATTTCAACGCACTGATCCATACTGGAGCTTCGTTGTTGACATGATATCCAAGAACTATCGGACGACTCGGGCGCCAACGGCGCATGCGTGGCGGCAGTGTGTTCAAACGTTCGTGCAACTGCACATTTCAGCGGTCATTTCTAGTCGAAGCTTGAACGCCTCTGATATGCTAAAACAGTTTATAAAATATCCATATCAATTCGTAACTGTATCATGCATCCTTACCGGAATCTTACCGAATCTTTACTGGAACGCTTAGTTAACTGGCTACTCTATTCGTTGTTTTTATGGTAATGTAAGCTATCAGGACGGAATACATTTGCGCGTTTTGGTTCATCGTAACCGAAAGCAAAACGTACGGAGTACAGAGCTCAGTGCAAGCACTGGACAAGCGCTTACCATAACCAAAGGTTTGTTAACGGTTACGAAGCATATTTATGCACCTCTGGTTCGCAAAGGAAAAGAAGGAAAGGAAACGACAGAATTGTCAACGTGGCGATTATACGCCAAGAAATCCAGCTCAATCTTTGGTAGAGCCACAGACGATGCGCTAACGCAGTCATCACCTAACAGTACTAGTATTGATACTTCCCCAGTTTTCCTGGTCAGGCCGGTGCAGTAATTGCTTGATCTAACACAGAATAGCACGATCTTTCAGGCTATAACCTTTACAATGGGGAGCTAGCTTTCCGTAGATGGCAATATTGTTTACTTTAAGATTATAGAGTGGTCTTGTGTCCGAGCGTTCAAGCGTCTTCTTTCCTTTGCGAATGAGAGGTGCATATACTGTCGAGTATCACTTGAATGAAAGTCATTTAAATGAAGTTTTCAGCTGCTCGAGCTTTCTTATTCCCATCGAAGCTCCATTTAGCGCAATGCAAACGCTCTTAATTTTAACGAATTTAGTGTATTGGTCATATTACTCGTACGAACAATTTCCGCGACGTTCTCTTGTGTCTCAGGTCATACTAAATAATTCAACAAGCACAATCCGCACTTTTTGTTTCATATTGTTGACATTGTTTCATATTGTTTACTACGCTTCATTAGAGCGTGGCGAAAAATGGCCGTCATTTAGTTTAAAACTGAATTTGCTATCTAAATAAGCTCGTAGCCAGCCTAACCCATAGCTGGCTTTGCACGCTTAATTGGCTCCACAGCCATAGCTAGAGCTTCATGCCTAGGCCTCTAAGCTTCAAGAAAAGCGTATGCCTGCCTTCTGGTTAACCGTGATCTGCTTGGAGAAAGTGCACAGGCCTCTGCTGTCTTGCAAGCCGTTGTGCCTTTAAGGTTCACAAGAGCTTGGACACAGGGTTACTTCATCCTTCGCTTGCAAATGAGCGCAGTGACAAATGAATGGGTTGATATATGATTTGAATACCTAATGTTTCTTGTATCTAATGGCAACAAGCTTCAACGCACTTGTTTCGGTTCAGTGAACTTTTACCTTAACAAACTTTTTCCTAAGGTCCCTCGAAGTTTCACAGTATATGCTTCGGAACAGCAGTAAACCTTTGTTGGTTATACACGCTTGTTCAGTCCTCGCCTCGTCCTCTGCAGTTTCTGATGTGTGCTTTCTGTGTGATGCAAGACATTCATTTGTTTTTAACACGCTGGCAGCGAACAAACATTGAGCATGCAATTTTAGCGGTAGTGCAGACAAACTCCGTGCCTGCCACTGCCGGGCTTTTTGGCCTAAGTTTTCTGCAGTACTGTCATCTGGAGTGACGCACAGAGAACCGTCCTTGCAGTGCACCGTGGCCTCGGATACCTACACTGGCCGCAATCTCGGAGCCCGTTGTTGAGACAGCCCCGACGCACGCGTGGGCGCGTGCCCAAGGCGGTCGCCCGTTGGAGTTCGCATCAGTGGGACCATCGCCAGCGCGCCCTCCTTCCGCACGCCCGGCCGAGCGCGCGCGTAACGCACGCCAAGCGTGAAGGCCCTCACCTTGGGGCGTCCACTTCGCCGCCTCTCGGTCGGAGACCCGTTGCATGCGAAAATGTGCGCAAGCATCGTCGACTGCGCAATCGCTTGTCGAGCCCCTATCTAAACAAAGCAACTGCGCAACGCGGTGACCGCATGGGGCCTCCATTGTAACGACACACCGCATCGTAACGTCGGCTTTAAACACAAATAAGTGGGGTGTATTAGTACGGAATCAGCCATGCAGACGCGACACTCGAGTGACGACATTGTCAACGATGTTGTACCTGACTCCTGATAGGCCCGCGGGATCATGACGTCACAGTCTACGTGTTCTGGCGTGGTTAATTTAGACAGTGCTTTCGCAAGGTATCATCCGTCTAAGCAGGCTAAACCCTGCAAAATGTGTAAATAAGTAGCAGATATAATTATTAAAATGTTTGAAACGGGGATCTTTCCTGACTCGCTCAAGATAGCTCGCATCCGTCCTATTCACAAGGGTGCCGCGCTAGGAGATGTCAACAACTTATCCTGCCTGTTCTATATAAAGTATTAATGTACGACTGGAAAAGTTCTTCGCACAATATATGGTCATAAGTGACATGCAGTTCGGATTCCGAAAATTTAAATCTACAGAAGACGCGCTCCTTAGTATCAAGCATGACATATTATATATAATTTTGAGCACAGGTTTTGCATGTTAGGACTGTTTGTCGATTCACTGAAGGCTTTCGACTCACTGCGCCACGACGTGCTATTAGTTAAACTAAAGAAGTACGGTGTTCGCGGTGTCACCCTTAAACTGATAGAAAGCTATTAAGAAACAGGCTTCAATATGTTAGCGTAAACCAAGAAACGTCCGCAAAAACAGTAATAAAACAAGGTGTTACTCAATGTTCTATTCTTGAACAGCTAATATTTCTAGTCTATATTAAAGACATTTGTAGCATCCATAATTCTCAACTAACAATGTACGCAGATGAAACGAATATTTTCTTCACTGCACGCACCCTTTCTGAGTTGCAGGCGATCGTTAATGAATATATGGGGTCACTTTCCGCCTGGCTACGTACCAACAGGTTAATTGCAGTTGAATACTAATAAAACCAAGTACATTATATTCGCGCCAATTAATAAGCCAATGAACAAAGATAGTCATATCACCTTCCGTGGCACTCAGCCTAAACAAGAAGAGAAGCAAAAATTTCTGGGAGTATGGTTCCAGGAAAACTCGTCTTGGGACGCCCACATTGACAATCTCGCTCTAAAAAACTAAGTAGAACTCTTGGGTGCCTATAATGGAATAAGTTCACTTATACCTTTGTGGTTGAAAATGGCTCTCTATTATACTCTCTTTTATTCCAAACTTTCGTACTGCATTTTGGTTTGGGGTACAACCACTAGTAAAACTTATTTCCGGTTACTAAAATTACAGAAGCCCGTACTTCGGTTACTTGAGAGGTATGTTGGAAACCCACTAGAACTGTCAACAGGTCCCCTGCTTGCGAAGTACTCTTTACTAAGAGCTAATGAAATTTATTATTTCAGGTTATTTCAGTATGTGCAAAAACATAAACTCCACGTAACTGGTAATCCTGCCCATACACACACGCTCATCCTTCGCAGACAAGTGCAAAGCCTCGAACGCGCACAAATTATGGCAAACAACATTTAGATTACTAAATTTCACTTCTTTTAAATAAACTGCCACATGATGTCGATTTGAGTAGAAGAATGAAGCAAAAAACAGCAAAAATACAGTTTATGGAGAACGATATTCGACACCAGTGACTTTTACTTGCAATTCTTGCATAGCGTCTGTAAAACAGTGTTTTTTTGCAGGCTTTTGATGTTACCACTTTGTACTTTTTTTTTTATCAGCACACATGTCCGTCCAGATGACTGAACATTGCGTCTGTGTTCATCCTTTTGATTTTTTGTCATACCTGTACGACAATAAGTCTTGTATGTTGTGCATATACCCATGACGAAAGTCTGCATGACAGAGAAGTTTTTTTGGTTGTATTTTAAACGTGTCTCACTGTAATGGTGCCGAAACTATGCGGAGGGAAGGCCTCGTCAGGCTAGCAGCCTTTAGCCTTCCCTTCGCTTTTTCCTGTATAGGAAAGAAACCCAATAAACTGTCGAGCTGTCAAGAATGTATCTTCTTCTTCTTCTTCATCATCATCATCATCATCATTATCATCAGCCTATCCACATTCATTGGAAGACAAGTGCACTTCAGGCAGAAACGCAGAAAATCGGCGGAGGGGAAAAATTCGACTTTGTGATGTCCCAGCTGAAACTAAGGAGAAACGGGCGGGGGTAGGGCATGTAAAGCGAACAGCCGAAGGGCATGTAAGGCGAACAGGCGAACGAATAACCGATTACCCCTCAGGGCATAGACGTAGATTACTAGGGAGGAAAAACCGTTCAGGGATTTGCAAATAATGGATGAGATTAACAAATATGCAGAGATAAGTTGGCCGCATTTGGTTCAAGGCACTGCAGGGTCAAGGGGAGATATCACTAGAAGACTTTGCAGGAGGGGCCCGGCGCGGATCCCAACAACCAAAGCGCCTACGCACCTAAAGGAAGGAAATGTGGTCGGACGGAGCTATGTATTAGCAGCAGGGACTCTGTGGATGCTGGTGATAATGTTCCAACTTCAAAGCTTCAAAGAGAGCCCAAATGACTCCATATCTAACGCTTTTTTTCTGGTCGAAGAGGGGCCACTCAAGTGCCATTTACCCAAATGTTCCCGCACCAGAGAAACTAAGCACTAACCCTGAGGACAGCGCTGGTACACATCATACATACATACATACATACATACATACATACATACATACATACATACATACATACATACATACATACATACATGCATGCATGCATGCATGCATTCATACATACATACATACATACATACATGCATGCATTCATACATACATACATACATACATACATACATACATACATACATACATACATACATACATACATACATACATACATACATACATACATACATACATACATACATACATACATACATACATACATACATACATACATGCATTCATACATACATGCATGCATTCATACATACATACATACATACATACATACATACATACATACATACATACATACATACATACATACATACATACATACATACATACATACATACATGCATGCATTCATACATACATACATACATGCATGCATTCATACATACATACATACATGCATGCATACATACATACATACATACGATTATATATATATATATATATATATATATATATATATATATATATATATATATATATATATATATATATATATATGCGATGCAGGGTATCGAAATGCGGATCTTCCGCATACTGGACAGATGCTAACACTGCGAGGCCACGGAAACCAAACTTCTCAGAGACATCTCAGTCATAGCAGCCACGAGGAGTTACCGCACGGGAGAGCGGATTTAACTCGGCTCATGACGGTGAAACGGCCTCCTGAGCGGATGACCTGGTCATTATGGATTAAAGCTTCAGCGCGAAGCGACACATGATGCCCGGCATTTGTTTAAGCCAAGCCGTGTGGTCAATGGGTCAATGTGGTCAAGATTCCTTCAGCAGGGCCGACACGGAACCCAGCATGTTCGCACTTTTCCGTGCGAAGGGAGATCACTTTTGCCGTGAGCTATTTATTGTTTTCTTTCTTACTCCTTATAGCTTTTGCTTTTTATCTTTTCTTTTTTTGCCAATGCTCTTTTGTCTGCGCCTATATCATATTAGGCGTCTACGATGTGTTTAGGTAGAGCCCTATCATTCAGAGAAAATGACACAGGACAGGAATTATAAGCATATATACAGGAGGCGACATTTGCGCACAGCTTGTATAAAATAAAAAAGGGGGGGGGGGGGGGAGGGTGTATAAATATCAGTAACAGAGCTACTAATCGCTCGACTCCTATGCTGACATGCTGGATGCTCGTTTCCGTTCTTTTTTGTGTGTGTTTATTGCCACATGGCATAAAGGTTATTTGCCTGACATTGCTCTTTCAATTGTTAACTCTGTTGAACATGCATTAGACGCATACATACGAGATAAGTTTTCCACACGCTCGTATGGTTCGGACTGGCGTACATGCGCTGAGCACTGTATAAAATTATGTTAGTATGGTTAGCGTCCTTTTTAAGGAGTAGGCCCTTCTTGCCTCATGAGTGACGTCAATAAAGTATGTCATCAGAGCGTGTCCGCAGCAAGTGACACTGTAGAAGAAGAAAAAAAAAAAGAACTGCCGCGGAGAGTCTGGAACCAGAACCAGGACGAACAGATCAGCTTGTGACCTCGTGAACCATGTGGTGCGAATCTAGCATATTGGAATAGCGAAAGACAAGAGAACACAAGGAAAAGAAGTACATGGAATAGTATGTCTGGTCCAATATGTTAGCTTTTCTGGTCTGCTCACGAGAGCGCTGTGCAGTGTATATCGCCGTCTTCGTGAACTTTGACCAGCGCCGTTTCCTCATTTAATCTAGGTAAATACGACATACACATACCGGCATCTGGGATAGTGCGGGAGAGGTCCGCAATATCCGACGCGTCTACTGTGGCAACAGCAGCAGCAACGCCCAGGATTTTGGACTTTTCCAGGGCAGCTTCTCCAGTGCTCTCAAAGGTTTTCTGACAGCTTGTGCGCTTTTACTGATGCCACCTATAAACGTTAGGTGGGTGGATAAGGTTAAGAAGTTCGCAGGGGTCAAGTGGATGCAGCTAGCACAGGACCGGGTTAATTGGAGTAATATGAGAGAGGCCTTCGCCCTGCAGTGATTATGATTATTTTTTTTATTTGTTTAAGAACACTGTAAGCCTTATTAGGCTCTTACAAGAGCGGGCAAACTAATCGGGCAATTATGTAAGAATACCAGACAGGAGAAAAAAAACTTGCATACTGGCAGAGAAATGGAAAGCATGCGCAATGCAATATGATGCACTGAATTTAACGCATCAGAACTACGAAGCAACATAAAAAAAGTCAACACGCTAATCATCAGGCACTGACAAGACAAAACAAATTGAACACTCGCGGTGAATAGAGGAGGACATCGCAGGAACTATATCATATGTCATCATCATCTATCAGGGACATTACATAAAGGGGGGGGGGGGGAGACAACGGTGAGGAAGGGTCATACATTAGCATAAAAACAAAAGAAAAGAATACAAAAATGTATGTCATTGACAAATTGGGTGAAAAAAAGAAGAAAAAACATTAAGGAAAGACGAAACGTCAGGCAATCGAGACAGTGCACATTAAATACGGATAATTATGTAGCAAAGCATAACAAAATAACGATATGTGGTAAAATCAACCATATTAATGAAAAGTGGCAAAAAGATGAAATACAGAAAAATAGACGTTGACGCAACAGTGCACGCAAATCGGATTGCTAATAATGGAGCGCAAGAAAAAGTGTCTGTTGCAGGTCGAAATGATAACTTAGTAGCTGCCTAAATTTGGAGGGATTAGACTCGGCAACGCTTTCGGAAAGTGTGTCTCATTCCTCTATGGCAATGGGGAGGAAGGATTGGTTGAAGGCGTTTGTGGAATCATGCAGATGTTGTATGCTACGGCAGTTAAATAAGTGGCGAGATGAGCGGAAAGGAGCACGTAATAAGTTTTCTCGGAGTGCAGGAAAGTTGAAATATAATTTATGTAAAAGACAGATGATCGCAAGTTTCCGACGGAGCGCTAAGGGTTGAAGGCCGAGAGATGATTTTAAGTTAGTAACGCTGTGTTGAGCTGAATACTGGGCAGTTATGAAGCGTGCTGCACGATTCTGGATGGCTTCGAGCGACTGGATCAAGTAGGCCTGATGGGGGTGCCATATTGCTGAAGCATATTCTATTTTAGAGTGGATGTATGTTTCGTAAGCCAGTTGTCTAATGGATGAAGGGGACATAGCCAGTGTTCTTCGGATGAATCCAAGTGTTTTGGAGGTGCTGCCACAAAGTTTCGTGATATGGTCCACCCAAGTTAATTGGTTGGTTATTTCAACACCGAGGTACCTGCACGAGTTTGTTAGTGATAGCGCAGCGGAGTTGAGGGAGTACGGGAAGTGAATAATGGAGCGTTTACGTGAAACTTGCATGAATTTACATTTTGAATTAATAAGCTACATAAGCCAGTCGGAGCACCATTTCTGGATTTTGTTAAGGTCGGCTTGTAAAAGTTTCTGGTCGGTATTATTGAAAATGCGGCGATAAATGACGCAATAATCTGCAAAAAGGTGGACGGATGACGAAATTCGAGGTGGCAGGTCGTTGATAAAAACGAGGAAAAGAAGCGGAGCGAGAACAGAATCCTGGGGTACTCCGGAGTTAACATCAGTAGTTTCGGATGCATGACTGGCAATGACAGTGAACTGTGAGCGGTTGGTTAAAAAGCAGCAGATCCAGATTAAGACTAGAAGGTCGAGTGAAAGGCATTCAAGTTTACACGTGAGACGCTGGTGAGGGGCGCGATCAAATACGTTTAAAAAATCTAGGTAGATGACGTCTGTTTGAAATAAAGAATTTAGATTTAGGTGAAGATCGGTTGTAAATTCGAAAAGTTGTGTTTCGGACGAGAAGCCTGCCCTGAAGCCATGCTGTTTAGGGAAAAAGAAGGAGTTACGATTGAGGTAATTTGCAATATGAGAGCACAGAACATGCTCGAAAAGTTTACATGAGATGCATTTCAGTGAAATGGGACGATAATTCGAGTGGTCAGTACGGTCTCCGGTTTTAAAAACTGGCACAACTTTGCTTGATTTCCAGTCATCCTGAATTTGACTGGCGTTGAGAGACTAGGCGAATATGAGTTGCAGGATTTTGCTTGTGAAATGCCTAGTTCCCTTGATAATCTTAACAGGAATGTCGTCAGGTCCGGAAGATGTAGACGGCTTGAGGCTGTCAATGAGTCTTGATATTGCCTCCGATAAAATGATAACAGGCAGCATTGAAGTAAAATTCCGGAGCGGTAAAGTAAAGCTGTTTTCTGCTGGCTCGAGAGTAAAAATAGAGGTGAAGTATGAATTCAATAAGTCAGAACGCTCAGAAAGCGGGGCATGTGTGCCATCTTGTTTTTTTAAGGATATGTTGTAGGAGCTGTTTTTATTGGGTGTTAGCAAATTGCAAAATTTCTTGGGGTTAATTCACAATATATCTAGGAGATCAGTAATATAAAATGTTCTTTCGGATGACCGCAATAACGTAGTGTATTGGCGAAGGCACTCGAAGTACTTGTCCCATTTAACAGATGATCCGGAGTTCTTTGCATCACGAAAAAGGCGTTTCCTTATAGTGATAGTTTTCTTAATGTATTGGAATACCATGGTTTTGTGGCATCCCCGTGAATGCAGATAAGTGCATGGCACGTAGGCATCAATAATCGATAGGATTTTGTGTTTGAAAAGGCACCGAGTTTCGTTTGCGGATCTGGTAGATATAGATGAGTGAAATGAGGTAAGGAAGTGTTCGAGTTCGGAGTTTATGCTCGCGAAGTCGGTCTTCCCGTAATTACTGATGTATTCAACGGAAGATTGGCGGGTTGGGATTTCAATCTTAAGATTAAACAACAGGGGACAGTGATCACTCAGACCACTGGAGAATGAAAGGGATTGGTCTAATTCATGAGTAGAAACAAGAATGAGGTCGAGAATATTTAAGCTTCGGGTTGGGTTATTAACTGCTTGGAACAAATTGAGGTTAAGAATCAGTTCTAAGAAATCTTCAGACTGGTGACATGACGCAGTCAGGGCCTCCCAGTCGATGTTAGGGAAGTTAATCACCGGAAAGTATAAGATTGGCATGCGTAAAATTGGATTGCAAGTCAAGAATTACAGAGTGAAGGTCTGTAATAAAGGAATGATCCGTAGCAGGTGCTCGATAACATGCATTAGTAGGTTGGTACACGTGGGAAGACAAATTTTTACGCACATTATTTCGCTGAGGCTGTTTATCTCTACTAGAGCGGGTGATAGAGTGGACTTTATAAAAGCAAGAATGCCGCCTTCCAGGCGATCTACTCGGTCTCGCCTGTAGAAGCGAAAAGATTAGCTGTCATTATGAAAAATGATTCGACTATTTTCAGAAAAATATCAAGAGACATGCCGTCCATCAATCCATTAGGCCGACTGTTCATTCTTCAATGGCTGAAGGTAACAAAAATGAGAAGTTATATGCGTTGCATAGTGCAAGAATAGATTTGACGATGATGATGATGATGATGATGATGATGGCGGCCTATACTGACTTCCATAACGCGGAAGTCATGAGTATCTTCTTCTGCGGCCGCATACGGTAAACAGATCACAACTGAAATCCAAACACCCTCCAGACTCTAAAGCACTTAGTTATATTTCAGCCCACTGTGTAGACCTTTGTCACCTGTCATGTATTCAGTCACCGCCATGTGTCATATCGTATAGCGACCTCATCTCACCAACGCTATTCAATTTATGCAGTAACTACGTCCGCTCATCTGGACCTGCAAGCAAAATGGCAGGAGGGTATGCGAATAGTCATGATAATTCAGAAGTTACGCCTCACTACCTAAATATGACGCCGGCGGCTCCATTAAGGTAAAAAGAAATTTTATATGCACATCAAATACAGGGTTCAATACATTCCCACCAAAAAGCAATGTATTCCAACACTGCTGTAAATATTTCTTCTCGCTTAAAACTTCTTCTTATGCCTTCTTCCAAGTTCATCTGCATACCTCTGATAACATATGCTTCAACCTACGTGGTCAAGTATGCAAAAAGCGGGAATGGAGAGATGAGGAGGGGAGCCAGTAATAAAAAGCATTTGCATGGGTTGGGGAGAGGTTACGGGAAAGAAAGGCAGTTAGAGAAGACTGCGCAAGAAACGTGAGAGTACAAAATGCTATACGTTGGCTTGATGTCCTGCTTATGCATCGAAGGGGCATTAGGAAGCATTTAAAGTTAGTGAATAAGTCCTATGTTCAGCGGGTGGGTCGACAAAAGGTTTAGCTCAGGGCGAGAACTTAGCAAGGGGAGTCCAAGAAAGTTTAAAGTTGGCCGATCTGCCTAAAATAACGATGCATGGGAAAGTCCTTTAACACTCAAGAAAACATTTTGGTGGGCTACCTAGTGTAAGTGTCACAAACTGCCTCATCTATTATACAGCGGAAGTTGCCGGAGAGGGAAACTCACGGGACCCCGCCGCTCCTCAAAGCAGGATTCAACACGTCGGCAGGGGCAGCGACCGCCTGTCCTTGACGCGGACGCTGCGTACAAGCCGAGTGTATAAAAAAACCGACCGCAGTACACCGGCGCCAGTGCGCTCTAAGAAGATTCAGTCTTCCGGGCCACTCTAGCGGCCGCTCCGGGAAAGCGTATCGTGTTTCCTCGGGCCTGCGATCGACGCATCGTTCTCCTCACCTGTACGGCCGCCGCTACCGATCAACCTTCGACGCCTCAACTAACTAGAAAGCCGTGAAAATTCCTTTTGATTGTTCAGTCGAACATTACTTTCGCTTTTGTTAACCTTTACCTGACTTGGCAATATTTTACGTGGTGTTTTCTATGTGACTTTTGCCAATAGGTATACCTAGAATACTTGCTTTGTTATCTTTATAGTCTTCTTTTTATCGCAGTATTTTGTTAATTGTCGCGTTTTCCTCTTGTCATTTAAATAGTCGTCGTTTGTAAATATCTTGTCATGGCGTTTTATTTCATTGTACTCTATTATTATGGAGTGTAATTCGGACTACTATATATAATAAACATTCAATTGTATGTAAAAGAAAGTGAACTATTTGAACTTATTCCTGTCGCACACCGACACACGTATACTTCACGTGTTGACCGGTCTAACTTTTAAATGTGTTCGCAAATGTCATAGAGGAACGGCGGGTAACCGTAAAGGGGATCCCGCGCCTCAGTTCACCATAAAGGCGAGGGTTTGTGACATAATTGGCGTCCGCGACAGGACCGGTCAACCAAGTGTCGGTGAGAGAGAGAGTAGACGAAATGTTTTAGTGTCGTGTCCTAGTACTGCATAACGCTTCACCCCTAAGATGGCTGATGCAGAGTTAAAAAAACTTGTTGAGTATATGGCCGAACTTTTGGCTTTGTGGGTCAAGGGCTGCTCAAATGGGTAGATCAGGAGCAAGCTTGTCGCAGAAAAGAACGCAATGAGGAATGTTCGCGGCGGAAAGAGGAGTTTGACTTACGGATGGCCGAGATGGAGAAAGAAAAGGAATTAGAGTCGCAGAAAACCTAACTGCGGTTAGCGGAGATGGAGAAAAAAAAGGGGTTACTGATGCTCCGACAAAACCATCCAAATAGTCCGACAACAGACGCTAATAGCACCGTAGAGACAAGGTCAGAAACGGGGGAGGGTCATGTTGCTCAGCCCAAACCCTTAAGTCCGCACAACCTGATGCCGGTTTTTAATGAGGGCAGGGTCGACCTTGACGCGTATCTCATGCGTTTCGAGCGTGTCGCTGAGAGTCAGAGTTGGCCTAGTGATCAGTGGGCTACAGCCCTTAGTCTGTGTTTAAGCGGCGAAGCGCTCAGCGTTTTTAGTCGCATGTCTGTGTCTGAGTGCTTGGACAACAACAAGCTCCGGTAGGCACTCATGATTCGCTTCCGTAGGACAGAGGAAGGTTTCAGAAACAAATTCAGGTCTGCTGGTCCCCGGAACGAGGAAACATGTTCACAATTCATGACGTGTCTACAGAACTTCCTAGACAGATGGGTGGAGCTGTCGGACACAAAGAAAGAGTACGCAGATCTCGTTGACCCGATTCTAAAGGAACAGTTTCTTTCTAGCTGCGCCACACCGCTACAAATCTTTTTGAAAGAAAAAAGGATACATCATCCGCGGAAACAGTAGGAAGGGCAGAAAAGTATATGGAGGCCATGGCTGGTCAAACTTCAGAAAGCGAAGCATCCCGAAGAATAAGGCAGAAAACGCCGTCTCCAAGACTACCGAGAGAAAGGAAAATTTGCTCCAATCATCGGACGAGAAGAGTCGCGGCGAAAAGAAATGTTTTATTTGTTCACGCACGAGACACCGCTCCGAAATTTGCCGGGCCGCCCCCTCCGACGGATCGGGACCGCCCAAGAAATGCCACAAATGCGGCAAGCCAGGTCATCCAAGCTGGAGATGCTGGGAAAATGGGGCACCAAAACAAGAGAGAAGAAAATCGGGAGTCCGCTGCAGTATGAGTTGAGAACGGATACCTAGAACTTGAGGACGGAGAGAAGATCCCCGTCATCAACGCTGGTTTCACCAGTAAAGAATGAGCAATCGGGGAATGCTTACCTGTCGTAGCCGGCATGATTGGAGGCCGGACAGTCCGAGTCCTAAGAGACACAGGCTGCAACACAGGGGTGGTAAGGAAGGACTTACGACGGAAAGAAGATATCACCGATACAAAGTTTCCAGTTTACCTACTTGACCGCTCAGTCCTAATAGTTCCAGAAGCTTGGTTCGACGTCGACACCCCGTACGTTAAGGGACGACTTCTCGCTAAGTGTATGAAGTCCTTGTACGATTTGTTGCTGGAAAATATGGAAGGTGCTAGGCCAGCAGACGACCCCGATCCGAACTGGCAAAAGACAACAGAAAGCGAGACTACGAATTCCACTGAAGTAAAAGTCGAAGAGTTAGCGCCTGACACCGAGAGCACCGCACCCATTTCGGATGCCACTGAAGATTGTCCGGTAGTGACTAGAGCGTAGGCATGCAAGGATAAAACGCTGAAAAAGCTTAAAGTCCTGTAAGGACTCCCTAGTGTATGCCGCGAGCAGTTGGGTCAAGAGCAAGGGAATGACACGACCCTGCGTCCGTGCTTCTATCGCGTGGGCCCGCTACAAGCGAAGACGGGAAAGGGTTGCCACCAGTTTTTCATTGCTAACGGCGTTCTTCAGAGGAAATCCGTCGCCGAGTCCGGCGGAGAGTACACTCAAGTTGTGCCCCAAAGGTACAGATCAGCTATTCTCAAGCTGGCACATGATGCGTTGATGGGAGGACACCAAGGCGCGAAGAAAACCCTACTGAAGCTTCAGACAGAATTCTTCTGGCCAGCAATGCAGGTTGACACTAAGCGGTTTATTGCCTCTTGCGATCTGTGCCAACGAACAACACCGAAGGGTCACACCACACGACCGCCTTTGGTCTGAGTGGCCGTCATTGAGACCCCGTTTCAGAGGGTGGCAATCGACATTGTTGGCCCACTCAACCCGAAGTTCGCTCAAGGCAATCGGTACATCCTGATCATGGTGGATTATGCCACTCGGTACCCTGAGGCGATCACGCTTCCTAGCATCGAGACCGAATGGGTAGCCGAAGCACTTGTCGAAATGTTTTCCCGTGTAGGAGTGCCCAGAGAAGCCCTCAGTGACAGGGGCACAAATTTTACGTCCGAAGTAATGAAAGAGTTTAGCCGTCTGTTGTCAGTAAAACAGCTTCATACCTCTCCCTACCACCCGATAGCGAACGGCCTAGTCGAACAGTTTAACGGCACTTTTAAACAAATGATTAAGCGCATATGTATCAGGAGAGACCAACCGATTGGGATCGCTACCTGGCTCCACTCCTGTTCGCATACAGGGAGGTACCCCAAGAAAGCCTCGGCTGTTCCCCATTCGAACACTTATATGAGCGAAATGTGCGTGGACCACTGGCTGTACTTGGAAAGCTTTGGACTAATGCAACCATCCCTGACGAGTTGCGAACTACGTACGAGTATGTGCTTGCCCTACGGGATAGACTGGAGAATATCTGTAAACTTGCCCTCGAAGAGCTAGAGCGCGCAGGAGAGCGTTACAGTCGCTACTACAACATCAAGAGCAGCAAACGCTCCCTCAAACCAGCAGAGCAGGTCCTTATTCTTCTTCCCACAAAGCACAATAAGCTGCTCATGCAATGGAAGGGTCCTTTTTCGGTCACCAGCCGCAGGGGCGATGTCGACGATGAATTGGATTTGGGCCATGCCCCAAAAATATTCCATATCAACATGCTAAAGAAATACCAGCAAAGGAAAGACGACACAATTGTGGCTACTGTCGGTTCGGTAATATCGGCAGAAGAAGAAGAAACAGACGCTGGCGAGATAGAGCTTCCTATAGCCCTCACTAAGAATCTTTACGTTCACAAAAGGAAGCTCCAGCACTCATTTGCAGAATCGAGAAAATTCAGGTCTTCCTTTATGGGAGAAGGTTTCTCGTTCAGACGGACCACCAGCCTTTGAAGCTCATAAAAGAAACAAAAGTTCAGGACTAGAACTTCCGTGTCGTGCATATTAAAGGCAGCGAGAACGTGGGAGCAGAATACAAGAGCCGGCTGGAATAGTTGTTCAGCTTGCACTACTGCCTAGCTGCATTGTATTTATTGTGTAAAGAAAATCGTACATGATTTACCTGTCTATTTGTGCTCACTTGATTGTTATCAGTGATTGGTGACATGGGCTCAAGACATGACTGACGAACTACACTGTTGTGGTGCTGTGCCGGCTCTGATCAGAGCGTATATGGTGCGCGTCATGAACCGTAGTGAGTGACGAACGGTCTTCAGTGCATCGAACGGACCCAATCTACTGCACCCCTCTGCGGAGCGCAATAACGTCGTTCTCGGCGCTTGTGGATGTCTAGAATATTTTCAGGCAATATTCTTCAGTGGGGGGGGGGGGGGGGGCAGTGTCACAAGCGCCTCACCTATTATACAGCGGAAGTTGCGGGAGTTTCTGCCTCAGATATAGAGCAAAACTCACGGGACCCCGCCGCTCCTCAAAGCAGGATTCAACACGTCGGCAGGGGCAGCGACCGCCTGTCCTTGACTCGGGCGCTGCGTACAAGCTGAGTGTATAAAATAACCGACCGCAGAACGCCGGCGCCAGTGAGCTCTGTTGTTGTTGGAAGGAGAAGAAAATGCACGGGCCTGCTACTGGCTCTGTAACTGAGCCACCTCCGCTGCCTCGGGCGGACAGAAGAGAGGAAGTAGAGAAGAAAGAAAAGAAGAGGGAGAGAAAGGGCGCGCCGCAACAGCTGTCGTCCACCACCTAAGCGGTGGCAGGTGCAATGACGGCCTACAACAGATAAAAACGCGGTGGCTGGCTAGCCCGCGCCGCAAGCGGCGTTGACCTACCGTCCCAGCCCCGTAGGGCCAGGAACTGCCACCCTTCACCACCTTCTCCAACACCTGTGCTCTGGGAAGATTCAGCCTTCCGGGCCACTCTCGCGGCCGTTCCGGAAAAGCATATTGTGTTTCCTCGGGCCCGCGATCGACGCATTGTTCTCCTCACCTGTACGGCCGCCGCTACCGATAAACTTAGCCTTCGACGCTTCAACTAACAAGAAGGCAGTGACAATTCCTTTTGCCAGAGACTTGTTCAATCGAACATTATTTTCTGTTTTGTTAACCTTTACCGGAAAGCGTGGCGTGAAATGGTCCATAGGGTCACGAAGAGTCGGACACGACTGAACGACTGAACTGAACTGAACTGAACTAACCTTTACCTGACTTATATTTTACGCTGTGTTTTCTACATGACTTTCACGCATACTTATACCTAGAATACTTGCTTTCTTATCTTTATTGTTTTCTTCTTTTCGCAGTGTTTTGTTTATTGTCGGGATTTCCTCTTGTCATTTAACTAGTCGTCGTTTGTCAATATTTTGTCATGGCGTTTTATTTTTTTCATTGTACTCTATAAATATGCAGTGTAGTGCAGACTACTAATTATAAACATTCAATTGTTTGTAAAAAAAAAAACGTGAACTATTTGAACTTATTCCTCAATCGCACACCGACATACGACTTCACGGGTTGATCGGCCTTACTTTTAAATGTGTTCGCAAACCTCATAGAGGGACGGCGGGTAACCGTAAAGGGGATCCCGCGTCTCTTTTGACCGTAAAGGCGGGGGTTTTGACAGTAAGTTAGTTTAATGGTTATCCAGGCAAAGAGAAGTGCAGTATCGCTCTCACTTCTCGGTAGACACCTACGCCTACAATGGCTTGGTTTAGTTTAGTTTGTGTGGTTTAACGTCCTCAAACGTATGAGAGACGCCGTAGTGGAGGACTCAGAAAATTTCGACCACCTGGGGTTTTTTTTTTACCGTGCACTGACATCGCACAGCATACGGGTGGGCGAATTGCTTTTCACCTGCATCGAAAAGCGACCGCCGTGGCCGGGATTCGATCCCACATCTGTGGGTACAGAAGTCGAACGCCCTAACCACTGCGCCACCGCGACGGGCGCAATGAAAGAAATGAAGCTACAATGAAAGAAATAAAACTGGGGGGGGGGGGGGGGGGGGGGGGCATATGTCGTCGAACAGCTTGGAGAAGAGTGCAGCTGAGGGATTCCTGGAACGTCTGCTGCGAACCCACCACCGGCTTGAGGTACTCGTCAAAAAAACAGCACCAGCAAGTACTGGACGTGTAACTAGCCTTGAACTCGACTAGCAGGTCGATGCTAAATGGGAAACGAAGCGGTATGACGTCCCCCTGAACGCTGCACATAAACCGGTACGTCATCAATTTGATACGAATTCACGTGTTTTTTTTTGTTTGTTTTTTCGACAGATTTTTCTCAATTCTGGGTAACGGCGGTGCATTTTCGATCGAGCGAGCTTAGTACGCTATCGTGTGAAGTTGCAATGAAAAGGCACTGCTGTACAATGCAAGCGGAGACCTACAGCGCAGTTCATCATTGTGCAATTCGTGACCACCTTCATAGTGTAATAAAGCAACTGGAGGCGTGTAATGTTAGCCAGGTCGGCTTAAAGTCACCCAGTTATACCCTGTATTTAATTGAGGGTCTGGAAACCCCAAAATGCATTTCTCCGTTGTAAATGTCTATGGCTGGTGGCAGCCCTCTGCAGCCAAAGCACAGCCTCTCGCATTCACAAGGCCCAATCCACAGAGGGAAAAAAGTACGTCAAAAGCGACAACGCGTTGCTTTGACAAGCGAGACAGCCTTTGGCGAAGGTCCCGCGTGGCTAGAGGGGAGGGTCGGGCAATCGGCGACACAGCCAACGCCGGTGGATACGCGAGAGAAAGAGAGAGAGAGACAGCGGCGGAGGCATCGACACAGAGTGAGAGGGAGAGAGAGAGAGAGATCATGTACACAGTTGCGCGGTGGCCTGCACGGGCCTCCGATAAAGGCCGCGCTAATTAATACAAATGGCGGCCGTCGCCTCAGCCCCCGCCATCGGACGGAGCCGGAAATGACGCCAGCAGGCGACCATGCGCCCGCGGCCCTGGGCCCGTGAGCAACCAACGAGGAGCGATGGCCGTCTATATAGGGGGCACCACAGGCGCTAACTGCCTGATGCGCTTTGATTGCGTGCCTCCTTAATACTGTCTCCGCATCATCCGTTTCACATCCTTGCTTTCTGTATTTGCTTTCGGTACTGTGACACAGCACAAATCAAACTACGACACGTGTCTGCCCTATTTAATTAATGCCGTCGTATTAGGCGTTCACTTAACTGCGTTCTTCTTGTCGCTTTGATGGAAATCCTTGGTGGCCTCAGGGATCCTTTCCGTTTACCGGTGACCTGACCGGTTTGATCCGATTCAGGTGGTTATTTATGGTGCGAGCCAAGCGTATAAAGGAACGCCGGGTTGAGGCAGCTGGGTCATTAGGTCTTTCACGACCTTTTCAGCTGGCATTGATCCATTGGTCCCTGCTCCTGCGTCTTCAAAGAACTCTTTGGGCCCCGGTAGACATTTTGGGCGCTTACGAAAGGTTGAAGCGTGCACTCCGTGCTATCTTCGTAGAGCGCTCGAAGCCGCACGTATACTGGTACCAAGTTTCTTTTCATCAATCTTGAATCAAGCCGACAGATTTTGCCATTGTAATAGTACGCGTGGTAAAGGTACATTTTGATAATACCATGGAGAGCGCCATGCACTTCCGGCAACAGCTAAATGCGATGGTTGATATATTGCAGACAAGAGCCGCTCCTTTCCTTGCAAATTTCCCTTTCCCACGGACAACGCAAAAGCAAGAATGATCGTTTCAGGGGCGGTTAAGGTTTACAATGACAGCTTTACTAAGATGTCACTTTCGTACGAAGTTGCCAGACTACGACCGTCTGGCTGGAAGAGTTTCATAAACAAAATTATTCTTACTGTCCTTATTCTAACTAGGCTGGAGAAGACGTTTTAAGAAAAAAAATTATTCAATCCCACTTTTATTCAAGTTCTTGTATTTGTAAATATTCCACTCTCACGCAATGAAGCTGGGGTGCCCAGAAAAGCTACCTTTCTGTTGTTTTTTTCTAGCTACAACGTCACTGTGATACGCCTAATACTGAAGACACGGAAATTGAAGGATATCCTCAATATTGAAATTATCTGGCCAAGGATGTGGATTCCTAACGATTTCATAATATAAACAACTCAAAAGGGGCACGTATGCTTCTTTGACTTGTATATTCATCGTGGTCTGGGTGCAGATTGGGGATTATATATATATTTATTTATTCCGATGGACAACCGAGGCGCGAGCCACCAGCGGCGCCGCTGGATGTTGACGATACGGTATGTACACGTGAAAGAAGTAGATCCTTGGAAGGCTCACAATATATATATATATATATATATATATATATATATATATATATATATATATATATATATATATATATATATATATACATATATATATATATATATATATATATATATATATATATATATATATATATATATATATATATATATATATATATATATATATATATTGATAGATGCCTCTTTGGCTCTCTCATGTACATCTGGGTGCAGAGAGACAAAGAAAAAATGGATGGCGTGCTGTTGGGAAAAAAATTGCAACGAAACCCTAAGCGCACAGCTGCCCTTTGCACACTGCATATATCGGACGCACGTCCGACGTGATGGTCGTGGTGTTCCAGTGGAATTTTCGCAATGTCCAGCTTGGCAACGGCTCCTCTATTGTTAAAAGCAGCTCGTAGAGGGAGAGTGACAAATAAACATAAATGAGAAAAAATAAGGGCTCTACATGGCATCTGTCACACGCATAAGCGTATATAAAAGTCTTCAAAGCAACGGTGCTCTGTGGTTTTGTATTGCTCCTTGCCCCTTTTATCCGCCAACACTATTTCTAATCGCTTTACTGTCTGTGGCATGCGCGCAGAAAAGTGTACGTGCCCTGGCTCCTTGATGCGGACGTCAGTGAGTTGCGAGCGTCAATTTTTTTGTTTCTTGATTTTACAGGAGGTGCATTTCAATTACGGTCGATGACAGCGACCTGCAGAGTTCTTTATCAAGATATATTTTTACGCGGTATTAGTGTATGACTGTATTTTTATACAAATAGCGCCTTTCTTTGTGTTTTGGTGAAATGTGGACGTGACAAGGTCAAGGTTATTTTGAGTCCCGGTGTCCTTTCATGCCGCGTCAGTGTCGTATACCTGACAAATTACAGATTGCCTTCTCGAAAAATGGATTTGCAGGCGCTCTTTTCTTTTTCGTTCCGTCCGCAGTTGCCGTTGTTAGCAGGTAATGGAAAAGTTGTTGAGAAGTCTTCGAGACGACCGACGAGCACGCTTGCTGTTATCGCCGCTGTCGAATTGCTGAGTTTTTTTGTGGGCGCAAGTCAGCCCAATAAACAGTTGATTGACAGTTCAACGCCAGGCTCTTCGTTCGCTGGTTTCGGCATCGGCACCAACAGGCGAATATTATATATATATATACCGGGTGTCCCAACTAACTTGAACCAAGGGATACAAAATAATGCATTTGAGGTAGGTCAGTGAAACCAATTGCATTCAACTGCCAGCCTCCTTGCGCACTACAGGCGATTTTTTGTTTTGCAATTACTTAATTAGCTAATTATGTTAATTTTTCTAATTTAAAAATATCGGCTTTAGACCAAACATGTGAATTGGAAAGTTGTTGAGCACCTTCAGAAACCCCCATTCCATTAATTGCGATAAAGAAAGTCTCACGTGTATCTTATTTTCTGGGCTCAAAAGAAAGCCCGCGAAATACAAATAATACCACGTGACTAGTGCATTTGAGCGCCGCGATTGTGGTGCTCTCAGTTGTGGTTTGAGCGAACGAAAGTAGCTGCGGCCGTGTCTCCTTTGCCCCGTTAAAGCGGCAGGCCGATATGCCTGCGATGGCTTCTTCGCCCGCGTCCGGCAGCCGGCCCACGTGATGGTGCAGTAGCACCGAGAGCGGCGAGCCGACACCACCGGGATTCTAACAAACCCCCCTTCTCTCCCATCAGCGAACTTTACGGCAAACGGATCAGCGATAAGGTATCAGCCACTGAATCTGCGCATACAGGCTTGGGTAAAGGGGCGAGATGACATGTGACTCGACTAAAATTAGCGCTGCACCTTCATTTGCCTTATCGCTGCACCTTCATTTCTTTATCGTCATCCGCCTGTCGTGATGTAGGCTGCTGCGGTGCACAGGCCTGGCCAAGATCGCGGTGACGACGGGCGAGCTCGAGCTCGCTGCAACCATCGCTAACATTTCTGCCTGCCGCTGCAACGGGACCATCGGGTCACGGCCGCAGCTGATTTCGTTCGCTCAAACCACGACTGAGAGCACCACGATCGCTGCGCTCAAATGCGCTAGTCACGTGGTATTATTTGTATTTCGCGGGCTTTCTTTTGAGCCCGGAAAAAAAGATACACGTGAGACTTTCTTTATCGCAATTAATGGAATGGGGGTTTCTGAAGGTGCTCTACAACTTTCCAATTCACATTTTTGGTCTAAGGTGAATATTTATTAAATTAGAAAAATTAACATAATTAGCCAATTAACTAATTGCAAAACAAAAAATTGCCTGTAGTGCGCAAGCAGGCTGGTAGTTGTATGCAACTGGTTTCACTGACCTACCTCAAATATATTATTTTATAACCCTTGGTTCAAGTTAGCTGGGACACCCAGTATATATATATATATATATATATATATATATATATATATATATATATATATATATATATATATATATATATATATATATATACCTCCTTTGGTCGACTCCAGGGCCCGCTTGAACAAAACAATCTTAAGACTGTCTTAGCTAAGTCCAGACTTAACTGGAGTTTAAAGAATAGGCCACTAGCATGGCGGCTTAAGGCTGGAGTAAAGACTGGGCTTCAGTCCTGACTTGAATAAGTCGCTTGTATGATTACGACTCTAGTGCTGTCTTGGTTAAGACACAAGGACGCCAGGTGTCTAAGTAGAGAAATTAGGGAAATACAGGGATGCGCTGGCACTGTCCCTGTTTTAAGATGTGCACATTCCGTCAATTTTGCGCTGTGTAAAATCCGTGCCATTGCTTTTTGCGGCATAAGATTGTGTTACGAGAGAAAATGCCCCAAGTGGTTGCTGAAGCCGTTCTGGGAAGCCACTCTGGTGAACATGAACTCGAAGCGTTCGACGTTCGGAACACGAGCCGTCTTAAATAAGCTTGGTCTTTCTAAAGACATCATTTCAGTCTGGACTTAGCTCGGACTTTCTCGTGCAAGCCGGCCCAGGTGTATTAGACTGTCGTATACAAAGGTGGATAAATGCCTATATCGTTTGTCTATTTTATTATATGCTAGGTAGGACTTACTGATATTCTAGTCGAAATTAAGAAGAGATGGGCATGGGCAGGACATGTAGTTCGAAGAGGAGCTAACCGATGGTCTTAAGAGTAATCGATTGGATTCCAATGAAAGGTAAGCGTAGCAGGGGGCAGCTGAAAGTTAGGTGGTTGGATGAGGTTAAGAAATTCGCAGGGGTCGAGTGAATGCCGCAAGCACAGGACAGGGTTAATTGGATGAATATAGGAGTGGCCTTCGCCCTGCAGTGGGTATAGTCCTGCTGCTGCTGCTACTGCTGATGATGAAGATGATGATGAGTAGGTGCATGGGGACGCAGCTCTGTTTATACTATCCGATAGAATTTCCAAATATCATTACAGGGGTTCAACGCTGCTCAACCGAATATGGGGGAAAAGCTTTGGTTGCGAGTGACCGAGTGCTGCAACGAACACAACCAGCGTTCCGTTGAACGCATCAAATTTCACCGGCATTCTATGCGGAACCCAGTTTCATGCCCGCTATGAACGTGCCTGCGTGACATAGGGGTAAACGTGAATTGAAATGTCATGGCAGGCTGATTCTAATGTCACATTCCCACATGAAAGGAAATACCCAAGTTGGCGCTCTTTCAGGCACCGGTGAAATTCCCAAGGGTTGCGTGGTGTAGCTTTAGCTATAAAACGTGAAGCAATATTAATATATCTCTTCTTGTATATGGCGAATATGTGGACTTTCCGTAGACGAAGGTACAAAGGAAGTGTTACTCCGTCCATTTCTGTTCTACAAATAGCCTGAGTAAGGAAAGAGGAGGATATAAAAATTTATTAACGCGATAATGTTCAAAGCTACATTCAACGGAAAATCCGGCGTCGGCCTTTGGCGTTAAGACCTAAAAATCACCAGCGTGGCGCTGACAGGCTGGCAGCTGACATGGCCGCGCACTGGCTAGTCGTAGAGTTGCCTGACGTTACGTTTGGCAGGAGCTGCCAACTCGGGCATCTCTTTTCATACAGGAGGGTGATATCAGGATCAGCCTGCGCAGACCCTTGTACTCACGTTACCTCTAGGACACGCAGGCACGTTCAATATGCTTCACTGTTAAAGAACCTCCGCCGGGGTGGCGCATTGGTTACGGCGCTCGACTGCTGTTCCCAAAGACGCGGGATCGAATCCCGGCCTCGGCGGCAGCTTCTCGATGGAGGCGAAAAGCAAGGCGCCCGTGTGCTGTGCGGTGCCAGCTCAGTTCAGTTCAGTCGTTCAGTCGTGTCCTACTCTTCGTGACCCTATGGACCATGTTATGCCACGCTTTCCGGTCTCTCACTATCTTCCTAACATCACATAACTTCATCTGCAGCGCCTCGAGGATGCCATCTAACCATCGCGTTCGCTGCCTACCCCTTCTCCGGTGACCCTCAACCTCTCCCAACTTCAAATCTTTCTCCAGCGGTGTCAGTGCACGTTAAAGAACCCCAGGTGGTCAAAATTTCCGGAGTACTCTACTACGGCGTCTCTCATAGCCCGAGTCGCTTTGGGACGTTAAACCCCACAAAATCAAAACCGATCTCTGTTAAAAAGAACGTGCAATCGCGTAGCCTAAACACTTTCCAACGCACTGCCGCCGCCAATTGGCAAGAATGGGTGACACCAGATGCATGATCGGGCAAAGCAGCCGGCCGTGCTTACTCAGCATGCGCCTTGGAAGATCGCTGCCGCCGGTTTTATCGGCAATGCTATGTAAAGGTCGGCAGCCACACAACCTCATGTTCCCTTTAACAGTGGACCGTACGGTTCATACGGCTTGGTTAAGGCGGGGCTTTATATATGAGGCGGTAACCAACACTGTCTCTTCATGCCATTAAAGGCCGAGCTTGTTTCGCACGGCATCTCTATAGCTACCACTTGGCCAGAAAGTGTTCCTCCACCGCGACGCACTTTTCACGCATTGACGCCCACGGAAGTGACGACGCCACAAACAAATCTGCGCGCGAACGCGTAATAGATGTCATTTATCTCATTCCCTGCTGACGTAGACGGCGAGAGCGGGAGGACGTCGCCAAAAACGAAAGTTTCGTTTTCACGGACGCTAGAGACTTTCCAATGCCGTACGAGATTGTTTCTCACCGAAGGACCCTGCCTTCTCTCTTCCTCCTACAATGTGTTGCCCTTACTCACTTCCGACAAGCACGGCGACAGCCGCACCCTTCCGCGTCCTTCGATGTCTTCTTAACATATGAACGCTGTACTGCGCTCGTACATTATTAATACGCAATGTATATAAATTATTCAAATATACAGGGTGTATTACGGTATGCCATAATACACCAATAGTATAATATTGCGACAGGCGTCATCACAGTGGGTTGAGGGAGTGCTGTCACATTAAGAGTGCACTGCTTGCGTCAAGAGGCTGTATCATCGCTCTGCATGTGTGTGCGTGTGTGTGTGCCATCACGATGGTAAGGCCGTGCCTTGCAAGGACGGCAGACAGGCTTTAGGCACGCATAAGCGACGACTCGGTGCCAGATGTAACCGAGCTGCGGATTCGCAAAGGTGACACCGGTTCAAAGGCACGCGCACACGCACGCAAATGAACGCGCGCAAACACACGCGCACCTTTGTGGACTGTTTAATAAGAGGTCGGTGGTGTGACTTGAAGCGGTGCGCCTCAAGGCGCCGCCTCCTTCCAAGGGCATCGGCCAAGGCCGCCTGACCCTATAAACCGCGCGAGCGGACAGGGAGCTTCACGCGACGACATTTAATGTCCTTGCCTGCTCGTTTGAGATCTTTATGCGTTGTTGACTGGTCTTTCTGAGCTCTTAAGTTGCATGTCGAGTTGGTAAATGGGAGAACGCGAGCGCGCAGCTTTTACACTTTTTTTTCCTTCATCGTGATATATTTATTAGGTTGTTCTGACGAAGTTTAGGGCGTTCTCGCAGTTTCCTGCTGGAACAGTGCATTTCAGGCCCAAACTATACTCACCAGCGGAGATGTCAGCTAGGGTGGTAGTGAAGAAACCTCCATTCCCAATGTTCCGGATTTATAGATGGGAGGGAAACAGTGTAGGTGATAGCAGCCGAAGTGCTCCATCCTCACGAGTGTTTTTATAACACATGAGAAAGCCGGGAAGTCTGTCGGTCACCTCTTTAGCGTACTGCATAAAACCTAGAAGTGAATATGTACCAAAGGGAGAAAGAAAAAAAAATGGAGGGGGAGACAGAGGGAACGGTGAACGTAAGGCTGATAGAGTAAAGCTGAAACGTCATAGCAACGCGATCAAGTGTGGAAGACAGCAGCGCCACCGCTCATTCACTATCTGCGGAGATAAGCGGCCCATGTTAATTCACTGCCGTACATGGACGGACGGACCTCCGTCCGTCCGTATGTATGTATGTATGTATGTATGTATGTATGTATGTATGTATGTATGTATGTATGTATGTATGTATGTATGTATGTATGTATGTATGTATGTATGTATGTATGTATGTATGTATGTATGTATGTATGTATGTATGTATGTATGTATGTATGTATGCATGTATGTATGTATGTATGTATGTATGTATGTATGTATGTATGTATGTATGTATGTATGTATGTATGTATGTATGTATGTATGTATGTATGTATGTATGTATGTATGTATGTATATACATACATGTATGTATGTATGTATGTATGTATGTATGCATGCATGCATGTATGTATGCATGCATGCATGCATGCATGTATGTATGTATGTATGTATGTATGTATGTATGTATGTATGTATGTATGTATGTATGTATGTATGTATGTATGTATGTATGTATGTATGTATGTATGTATGTATGTATGTATGGCCTCGGCGGCAGCTTTTTGGTGGAGGCGAAAAGCAAGGCGCCCGTGTGCTGTGCGTTGTCAGTGCACGTTAAAGAACCCCAGGTGGTCGAAATTTCCGGAGTCCTCCACTACGGCGTCTCTCATAGCCTGAGTTGCTTTGGGACGTTAAACCCCACAAACCAACCAACCATGTTAAGAGCGTCCCCTCTGAAACGGGGTGGTGATAGTCACCACCATGCTCAACCTTTCTTTTTTATGCTTTTTAACTTGAATAATCCATCAACTTCAACGACTTTCCTTTTAGTCCCGGGTTGTCTATAAATACCCGTGATCAATTTCGATTTAACTTCCATGCGTCCCCTCCCTACTATTTATCCATTAATCTTCCAAACCACTCTTGCTTTACTGCCAGTTCGTTCACGCTTCCTTTGTTTCCTCTAAACCCCAGGGCCTCGGCTAGAGTGACTATGTCCGCATTGGCATCTGTGCCACACTCCAGAATAAGATGTTCAATTGTTTCTGGGCATCTACCGCACATAACACATCTTCTTCACTAATCTTCATTCTGCAGCCTCGTGTTCTAAGGCATCCTGATCTACCTCAAAAAGAAGGCCGCTGCCTCTTGAGTTGTCATAAAAATATAATTTTTGACGAGTGACTGCATCATTAATTGACACTCTCTGTAATGCGGTGTGTTGTTGACTTTGTGCAGTGTTTCAACTAGAGTAGCCTTTTGATGCGTGATTTCACCCCATTTAGTTTTGTATAAGTATCCATTGTTCGTTTTTTTTTTTTTTGTGCGTGTTCTGTCAATACCAATGCTGTCCAGGGTCAGTTTCTTGTACTTCGTTTTGTACCGTGCCTCTCTTGCTTGGACCATGTTTGGTCCGCAGTATGTGATAAATAAATAAACAAATAAATAAATAAATAAATAAATAAATAAATAAATAAATAAATAAATAAATAAATAAATAAATAAATAAATAAATAAATAAATAAATAAATAAATTTGTACGCTCGATTCAGCTGCACTTTCCGCACCAATTCTTTAAAGTTTTGCGATGGTGCTGCAAGCGTGCAGCGCCAGTTCCAGAAGTTCAGGTGCAGCATCGGCACCGCTGCTTCCTGAACGAATGGGCAGGCCTTAATTGGCGTCGCCAACAAGCTATATATGGTCGGCTGTGTGCAACTCGCATCAACCGACGCCAACGTGCCGGTTGATGAATTTTCAAATGAAACATGAGAACGTGGTTTTGCCGCGATGCTTTTGGCTTGTGCGTTGTATAAACAGCTAAAAGACTCGAGTTAATTATTCCAATTGGCAACGAGAACACGATCGAGTTCGTGAAGGAAACGGCTGCACGTATTCACAAGAGGTAAGTACGCGCATGCGGGGTAATGCATGCTGATTTATTTAGGTGAGTCTAAGTGACTGTGTGTGTTAATTGCTGTGATTGTGACGCTAGCGCCAATTATATTTTGAAGAGTGATATAAAGCATTTTATATTTGGTGGTGTATGCATGTGTTAGACAGATGGCATGTGGGTGCACTATGTAAAGAAAGTATGAATATGTACATATTTACAAAACAATTCGCGGAGCTATCCGTCCAGTACCTCAGATTTGAGAGGGCGGACTAATTTTGGTCCACCTCTGTGGCCTGACAGCCCCTCTCCAAGTCCAGGTGAATGGCATGGGTTGTGTCCAGTGTAAATAAATAAAACTAATTTCTGCCATAATTTGGTAAATGGTTACTTATAATGGAGACAATTGGTAAAGGTAATGCACACGACTTTTTATTTCCAAGCCAATGTATGTAAATTAAATTTTGATTATCTCCCAATTTAGGCAATTTATCAACGACAGATTTGGCAAATGGACAGGTAGTTAAGTAATGAGTGACGTTGGCCTCAAGATATCCACAAGGGCACAAAGATGAATTGCTTAAACCGAATCTATGAAAATACGCAGGGAATCTGCCGTGACCGGTCAACAACGTGACCAGTGGCCTCGGCGGAGGGAAATGATTTGTAATGTCTAGTACACTAGGTAACCAGGAATAAATTCCAGTGCCCTCATTATTGATCTGCCACCAAACAGCCCAGTTGCTAAGGACCACCCTGCGCATGAGAGCCCGAACTGCAATTTTTGACTGCACCGAGGCTCTCACACGCGGCGATCGGCTGGCTCTAGAGGCAACTGTATCAGCCAATTCGTTGCCCAATATTCCCTGATGAGCGGGAACATGAAACAACCGAACTCGCCTACGGGAGGAGACCGCTGCTAAAATTTGCTTGAACAAGGCAATGCTGGGGTCAGTCGTGGTATAAACGGAGAGCGCAGTGAGGAGCGAAAGCGAATCCGTGTAAAAATACACCGGATGCGACTCCCGTGCGCTCTCCACCCTCCTGACCGCCTCCTCGAATGCAATTAATTCTGTGATGTACGCACCTGATGCGCCCTCAACAAGGAAACGGCCGACCGATGTTGTGCGGCCGCGGGGCGAAAAGATGACGTACGCTGCGCCGGCAAATGCACAAGTATACGAACCGTCTGTATAGACGTGCGACACAGGTGCCGACGCCAAAGTCTCCGCGGTCGCCACATCTAGACGAACATGCTCGTGTCGCGACGCCGGACGCACAAGACCGGAGCCGAGGGTAGCGTTGACCGGCGAGGCGTCGAGGAACCGCGGAGACGTGGAGCTTTCATTAGAGCTGAGTACAAGTAGTTCATTTACATGTGTACACTTTGGAGATTTCAGAAGGAAGCCCTCTCCAGATGTCGGAGACCAGGTTTTCTTCTCTTGGGTCTCCCTAGGTCCCTAGGCAGGGAATTAGTTCATGTTCGGCACGAGCCAATCGCAAAGCGCGAGGTGACAGTTTGCGCACTGCATCACTGGGCCCCGCCCCGCACATTCTTGCACGTGTGCCACTACACTTTAACAAACACGTCGCCAGTTCACAAGCGACCCCCCATCGTTCTATTCTCACGGCTTGCCTCTGTTTTTGTCCGTTCGGTCCGGCGCCTTGTGGGTCTCCCCATCAGCGGCAAACACTTCAGCCAGCAGGCCAGAGCTCGCGCGAAGCCGAAGATGGCTTCTCCCTCCGCTTTTGTCCAATGTCGAGTACCGTAACCCGACACCGCGCGGCTCCGACGACGGTCGCTTGCTCCGCCGCCGCCCCTCTGTAGGTCATTAACAGGCCAGGCTCTTCTTGGGAAGTCAGGCCGTTTCTTCACAAAGCGACCAAATCGGTGCTTCGAAATGACCATGGGTGAGGACAGCGGCTGTTGAGGCGTGCGTGCAGACCGGGTGGACATCTGCAGACGAAGCTTGCTGAGATGCCCGTGGAGCGAACGCAGACACACCGAAGCTTTCTGAGCAATAAATTAGCTCGGACACAACACTCGAAAGAATGAACTTCTGCAGGATGCTGGAGACTGTCGTCAAACGGCCGCTCCACCTCTGAAGCCCTGAACGAATGTGCTCCGAATGTGCAATGCCCCAGCCGGTGCGTGTCGTCGTAGCAGTATTTACAACCCGCCAACTTCGATAACTCTCATTCAATGAACTGCTTTCTTGCCGAATGAGATAGGTCGATCTAATACTCGCAATTAAGCCCCAGACCGAGGTGTATATTGAATAAATAAATGAACGTAACACTAACGAGCAACTAAACTGCCTAGGAAGCATCCTACAGCAGCAGTTCAACGTTCGTTATCCCACTTAGTTCGTCACGTGGGCGCTTCCGAGAGGTAGCGCCACAGTATGTCCTCGCGCCCACTTTAGCCCTGCAGTGCAAGCATCTTCCCCCCATCTACCTACCTCCCCCGTCATTTCAACGCATCCGAGCGAATCTCGGGCTCGGGATCAGATCTCGGGCAGGTTTCGAACTGTTCACAAAAATAATAAGTTGTGCACGCAAGCCTGTCAAAGTTATCGAGCATAATTAAAGGCTTTAATTTTGTGAGATTGAAGGTTTAGTTTACTGCTGTCGAAGTGGCCAGATGTTTCTGCGGAACCTTCTTTATTAGTTAACTAATTGATAAATTGCCAGAACCGATAACTGTTTTGCTGATTGACTCAGCAATCGGTCTATTGCATGACTGACGGCTCAGCCAGTTGTTCAACACTTTGACTGATGGATCGATCAATCTAGGTGCGAATGTTGTGGATTGATCGATCAGCCTACCAATATCTGGCCGATTAGTTCATCGATCTCCTAACGAAATGCGCAAGTTTCAGGATGCCTTTCATGTGGCTCAGTAGCAGGGGCATTTTTTTCTTTTTCTTCTTTCAGACGAAATTATTTCTGCTCATAGTGAAAATCTCGCGTCGGCGAGACGCCTCGAGATGTGTCGGTGAGACTCAGCGACAGATACTGCGCCTCTTCTTTCCTGTAAACCAGTTATAGAATGGCGGTGAACATTGATGCGTCAAATGGAACGCAATTGATTAGGAATTACTAAAACGCGCAGTAAGGATCAGTATTGACTTGCAATGACTGCTAATGACTTGCAATGACGATGATGTCTAAGGATAACTCGTAACGACTGCAACTGATTAGCAATGACTGAAATGGTTTTTATTGAGTAGTAATGACTTAAAAGACTACTAATGACTACTATTACTACTACTATGCTTTCTTCGTTCACATCTTGAAAGATATCTTAAGCGCCCTTGTAATTTTATTCCTGGTGCTTATTCGTAGAGCCGAAATCTGAGCAAACAATTCGGCATTAATTGTGTGCCTTGAGCGGAGTGTGTCACTTAATACAACCGCGGACAGTCTAAAGTGTCACTCCTCTAACCCTGAGCAAGAAAAGCGGCCGAGGCCCCCTTAAGATGCTGTGTGTACGGACTCACTCACGCCTTCACGGCGGGGCTCATCGCCTAAGGGCGCCCGGAAACGCTTTGCGTGCACAAACACACAGTGGCCAGCGCAAGGTCGCGGCGAGTCGGCTTATGCAGCCACTCGATTGAGTACTCTCACGTGTTACTCCATTGCTACGCAGAATGAAACACAAACACCCGCACATTAGCGGTGGCAACAGTGCGAAACTCGCGAGCGGCGGGCCTCGACCTTGGAAGAAAGCCGGCCGACACCTCTCTCCTGCTGCTCAACTTTCGTAAGGCTGTCGCGCCAGGGCCGCGCTCCGCACCGGACTCCCTCTTCACTCAGTAACAAAAAGCGTGCAGCATTTGTCGAAGCTGGCGTCGCACGATCGCGAGCCGGGCAGGGGCAGAGCTACTATGGTGGATAACGTCGGCACAATTTTGGTACTGCATTGGCATTACACTTGTCCTATATTGGGCCGGACAATGCCAGCACGGTACCAATATTAGCCAACTGGTTCGTGCTGCCTGGGCGCAGTCACGCCCTAAGAGGTCCAGCTTTCATTTATCATCATTCGCGAAACGAGATGAAAACACTGGAATGTATATGAAAGAAAAAATTGAGCCATAGACGCGCGGTAACACCGCGCTCGACTAGAGCGTGAATGCACGCTTGAGGGTCCGTGTTGCATTACCGTGCGACAGAGGTCAAGAGGAGGAAGGTAGTTCATTCATTGAACCTTGTATGCGGTGTTAGGCTGTCAGTGCCCACGGATGGCAAATTCAATGGGCAGTATACTAGGCAGCGTAGAGCTCCAAAGGCGGCGTTGCCAGTAAGAAAAAAAAAATTTGAAGAAAAAGAAAAACACTTCTCTCACGGTCACAAAAGAATATGTAGCTGCTCTAGTAATATTACGCGCTATAATAGTTGCACCCCCCTCCTCTTCTTTTCGGGAGCTGCAAAATATAACCTTTTCGTCTTGTCCTATCTGTCACTCAGGCAGTCACCACGTCTTTTAGGAAAAAAAAAAAAAAAATCTGCTGATGGCTTAGCTTGATTAAACTTAGTGTGTAAGCGAAAGCTTCATTATTAATGGTTACGTGTGGTAAAGCTCCTTATGCACAGAAGAAAAGGCGGTAGAGTGGAGCAAGAAGATTTGGAAGACGACACGAAGAAGACAGAAAAAGGAAGAAGAAGAAGACGGGTAGGAAGAATATTCGGAAGACGCCAAGAAGAAGAAGACGATGAATGGGAGAAGATAGTGTGCATGCGCAGTTGTGGCCTGCGCCCGGCACGGCGACCTTGGCTTTCCATGATGTAGTGAAGAAAATGAAAAGTGACAGCTGTCTTAAACAGAGGTGATTCGTTTTTTTTTTCTTTTTGCAAAGCATGCCAAATGTAATCATTTTTTTTTTCTTAATCTTGGCACATATCAGTTTGTCCTGCTTGTCGCGGTGAGGATAACAGACTCGCCACTTTTGCTGGCTGTGGTTCTCTAACTGCACACTGCAGTACACAGTAACTGCAGTACACAGAATGCAAGAAATAATTGATTCTGCAACCACTCATCTCTATAATGAGGAGTTTATTACAGTGAGCAGGGGATCAATTTGGAGCACTTTTGCCGGATCAACTCAAACGATGCATGGTGGCCTAGAAGGCGCGAAAATGGCGTCGCCTGCGAGAACTACCTAGGCAATAATTGTCAACTGTGGGGTTGCCTTAAGGTAGCGCCGAAAGAGCAAATAGCAATGTAGACACTTCCCAGCGCATTTGTGACCGGAAACTGGGCGGGGGAAGGACTCTTTCCACTGCTGATGCCATAGCTGCACAGTGACGTCATCTAGTGGCAAACTTCGGATGAAGTGAAATATGCCATGTCTCGAACACCGCTGCACAACAACAGGATGACAATTCCACGAGGTCCAAGTAGAACTCCGACAGTCAGTGCCTCATGTGTGAACGCTTATTATTGTCAAGTATATAATGTTCCGCAGGTTATCATAGTAGTGGGAGCGGTCACCGCGCCTGTGTATGCGATGGTCCGGCAAACCGGTACACATCTGAATTACTGCGTCTCCGGTAAGCTAAATCTCTCTATAGCGCATATGTGGGATCACCTGTGGCGGTGGTAATGCAACATGCAGCTGCCCCTCGTATGAGGCACAAGAAAGGCATGTACGCTGAGCTTTGGGGAGCTACGAATCAATAGGATTGTCTTGCGTCTGACACAAACATTTTGGCTGAAAACGACGATGCCGAGCTACATATATATATATATATATATATATATATATATATATATATATATATATATATATATATATATATATATATATATATATATATATATATATATATATAAAGAAGAAGCAGGTAAAACGCAGTGTATTACGCGGGGATAGAAAAAGAAAGAAAAAAACTTGCGGTAAAACATTTATAGCGGAACCAAGGTGAACTAAGGAATATGGCCGAGATGACATTGCTCGTAGGCGATGGTCCGTATTAGCGCTATGAATTGGATTCTAAGGGCAATCAAATGTTGAATAACGAAAGGCGGAGTCTTGGTTAGTGATTGTGGCAAAGGAGATGAGGAAATCTTCTGAGGATGGGGAGGCCATCGATTTCGCAGATCATTTGGAAATGCTTCTAACTACAGTGGTGATGATGAGGACGAATAGCAGTAAAGCAGGCTTTTTTTTAACAAGCAGAGAGCGGTAAAAACGAATAATTCGAGCCTGGCGGCTGAACGTCAAGAACAGCTTCAGATGGAGTCTTTCGCAGGTTACAACAGCGCTAGATGAGCGGGTTAATCGGCTTGCATTGTGCGTACCGCAAAAACATATTAGCTTCGTCGTAGTTGTTGCTGCTCCGCCTCGTGCATGCGTTCCTTGCTCATTCCTTTTCTTTTCAGACCTCATCACTGTACACCGTGTTCCTCTCGCTTCTTAAAACGTGGCGGCGCGTTAGAAGAGGCCCACCGCGAAAAGCCGCTTTGTGCCTTCGTAGGCGCTTCGCTCGCTCGCGATGGCGTCATGCACGCTCCCGAGCTTTGAGACCGCCGCGCTCCTTAGCCAGATTAGGGGGCGGCTTCTGGAGCCCTGCTTGCGTAGCGAACGAGGATTATAATTCCGATTGGAATTAGGAAACGAACGGGCTGCCTCCGACCAGCAGTGCCCGCTCTCCTTTGGCAGCCGTGTATATACAGGCGCGCACCCTTTGCGCAACCAGCCGCGCGCGAGGGCGCTGACCGCCGCCAGGTGACTCTGGCGGTGCAAAACTCCTCCTTCTAGATGGTCACATTTTGTTTCGTTTTTTTCTTAAGGCTTTTGTAATCCTTGACCCTCGCTTTGCACTTTCCTTTTTTTTTTTCGGAGGTGCCTTGCGCTATGTGGCCGGTGTCAAAGGAGTGACGTTACTGCAGCAAGTTTTGGTGTTAGGCCAGGTGGTTCTACGCTCTTGCGAGGTAAGGAAATGTAGTAATGACGGCAGGAGCCCGCTTTAGTCAGTGTTGCGTTTTTGTCCCTGGGGTAATATTAGTGCTATGTTACTTGAGAAGCCTGTAGCAGGAGGAGGAGGAAAGGGGGGCGGAAGGCAGGGATGTTAACCAGAAAGAATGAATTCCGGTTGGCTACGCTGCACTGGGGGAATGGAAGATTAAAGGGGGAGGGTAGAAGAGGATAGGAGGTGAGAAAGTCACAGTCTGTCAATCAGACTAGTCTCTCTTAAAAAGCGAAGTGCCTTGTATAGGCTTTGAGCGCAGATGACGTTTGTGGCCATGGTCCCAAGATCTCCCTTCCGTTAAGGGGTGAGCGTCCAGACGATCCAATGCAGTACGCAGCGTATGTTGTTCAGTTGCAAAAACAGGGCAATCAGAAAACAGAAGCCAGAAGATCTGTTAATCATTGCGCCCTCTCTTTCTTCAACAGGTGCTGCTTAAATTTTCACACAGGCGAAAGATGTCCATCACAGCTCTATCTGCCCCAGACCTCTGTATTTGCAAGTCTCACACCCTTCGTAGAATTCAGACCAAAGCAATCATCACGCCAGCGAGGCTGTATTATTTTTCTTGTGATCCTTGACTGCCTTGAAGTCCATCCCTTATACCTCGAAGACTTCGTCTCGCGAAGGTCCGCTCGGCCGAGTGAGGAACGTGAAGCTCATTTCGTACACATGAAATCTGCTCTGAAATAAAGTGCCCGACTATTGTAACTACCATACATTCAGAGAGGGGAGGAGGGGGTAAAGGGCAAAAAAAAAAAGTACTCAACGCAAGCACGCCGACTGCAACTTTCACTGCTACCCAAATTTTATTTTTATTTTTTTTTCAGGAAAGCGACAGAGAAAATGATCACTCGTAATTTTTGCAATGTTTAGAATCATTTCATTTGCCATACCAGCGGTATTTGAGCATAAATCCATGACATTTTGGGTTCAGATTTTTCACTTGGGCAGCGGTGTTTTTCATGGGCGAGGTTATCAGTATATCACGAGCGCGAGTACAAGTGGAGTTGTTATAAGTTGTTGTTCGACATATTGGTAACTTGTAGCCATTAGCAGTCATTTTATTTATTACTACTCATTACGAAGTATGTTTAGACATTTCTTATCAAGTGTAGTCTCTACAACTCGTCGTTTGACAGGTTGGTCATTCTTCATTCTTCGAATAACGCGACAGATGCCTGCACTCAGTTCGCAAGCTTGAAGCTAACCGAAGTGCAATTTCGCGAAACGTGCTATCAAATCAGAGGACACTTTCCGGGACCACGCGGGCTGGCATTTCCAATAGACATGAAAACGCTCACTAAGCTGTGTTTTTATTTGCAGTTCTTTGACAAATTTCCGAACATGCGGTTGAGTGAAAAGAGACTTTTACTGCATTGAACTGATGATCACAGGCAAGTGCCAATGCGTTCGCTGTGCTCTGGTGATCCGGCACTGCACCCATAAAGTTTACTCGGAGAAAACGCCACCAAAGAATGGTTCCATAAGCTTCTTCTAACGCTGACTATTCGAAGCAATGTCTGCGAATACGAGCAATGCGCGTATTCTTTTCAAGAGTTTAGGATAAATCGTACATGGGCAAGCGCATCTGGCCACGAAGGTCAGAAGCGCCGCTATGAGTAAAGATAAAGATAACAGCGCAAGAGGCAAAGGATCAACGAATGAGAACACCACAAGGGCGATGTCTAGCAACTGAACGCTGATCGGAAAAGCAGAAAACGTACTGTAGTAAGCCTTGAGCTACAATAAAATTACAGGATCTCTTAAGATATCTCCTAAGAGGTAAACGGCGAAGCCAACTCTTCCTCCTCTTATCGTTCACGCCATTATCTTTCCTCTTCTCTTTACCTATTTATATTTCGTTCTTTCTCTTGGCCTCTCATTTCTAATCAAGTGGAGTCGTTACAAGTGGTGGTTCGACATATATGATAATTTGTAGTCATTAGTAGCCATTTTATTTATTACTACTCACTACTAAGCGTTTTTAGTGATTTTAATCAAGTGTATTCTATACGACGTGGTACGACAGATTGGTCCTTTGTATTCATTAGTAGTCATTTTAGTCATTACTACTCATATTAGGCCTTTTTAGTTATATTCTAATCTATTGCAGAACGTTACAATTCGTCGTAATCACTAACTATCGCTATCAATCATTTTTCCTTCTTTCATCTCTCTTCTTACGGCAGACATTTCCCGATGATGCTCCAGGCGATCACGTCCAGCCTACGCACCATTAGCCTAGAAAACCTTAATAAACTCAGTTGTTAGACAGCGCGCGTGTTGGCTTGTCTTTCGTCGGTCCTTTGTCTCTTTCGCGCTGATCAAAATGAACTACTTCCAATTCGCCCGGTATAGCGTGCTGTTAAACGATCACATCGTGGATGCGGCCTACGTTGATGATGATGATGAAAATAATAATAATAACAATAATAATAATCAATCAGTCTTTATTTAATGTTCGCAGGAACAACCATCGGGTCTTCCTGCTGCAGCACAAAACAAAAATGCACAAACAAGTTTTACACACGCAAAAAGAACACTAAAGAAGTAACAAATATCGAACGAAAGGAAATTGAGAGTCACGGAGAGCAAGAAATGAATGAATAGCATGTCTTGTATACACGGTGAGAGTATTGTAGAGCACATCACGAAAAAAAACGATAGATAGAGAAAAACAACAATAATAGTAATAATAATACTACTAATAATAATAATAACAATCACCTTCCTTTGGAGGCACATAGTAAAATATGTATAGGCTTGCAGCAGTATTTCGATCTGTATACAGTAAGATATACATATTTTTCAGGATATTAGTTGGATAGCGAGCGGGAATACTCAGATTCGATTTGACGAGGTTAAGGCGTGTGCGCTCGATTAAAATGTTTACGCCCGTGGTTTTAAAGGGCCAAAATAAAATATCACCAGGGAGAGCTGCAGCAGACACGAGCCTTGAATTGGCAGTCACCATCACCAGGGCAACATACCGTAGCCTGAAATGCCTCATTCACAACGCTTCACTTGTTTTTTTAACAAATGAAGAGCGGGATAGCATTTTCTACGAGAGCGTGAAGTCCCCTGACACTAGCTTCTACTCTGGCCAAACTCATTTGTTAGATACTTGAATGCATAGGTTAAATGCTCAACTTTCCCTCAGAGTTGATATATTAGCTGTATGGCATATGGGAAATACGGAGCAAGTCGCGCTCTGCCGCGGACCGCTGCACGCGGTTTTTGAAGCGAAAGCTTCACTACGCCAGGTAAAGCCAAGGTCATGCCAAGGTCGCCGTGTGGAACCAGAGCCGCTACTGTGTATGCGGCGTAACCATGACAACCATCTACGCCGTTCCAGAGGTGTTCCGCCGCTGCTCTCACTCACAACCACCTATACGTCGTCTCACAAGTTCTCTGCAGCACTGCGAAAGGCAGAGGAGCCCTAGCAATTGTGCTCCTGAGTGCCTCTCACCCCTGCGCACTATAATAGATAATTGTCCTCCTACTGTCACCCCCGCCAATTTGGGGAGGCGAGAGGTGCGTAGGAGTAAAATTGCCTATTGTAGTGCACGTGATCCTGATTGCACCGGGGTGCCTCTGCCTTTCGCAGTGCTGCAAAGATCTTGTGAGACGAAGTATAGACTACATAGTCTATAGGTGGCTCTACGAAGAGGAGCAGGAGAGTAGCGGCGTCCCAGCAGATGCGCGCCGCCGCGTGGAGCTCAGCGAGTGGAGCAGGAAAGCGTCTGCATGCCGGTATCGCATGCTCAGGGCATTAAAGTGGATTCTCCCTAGAACGTCGGTGAACTTTTGCCCCTGTCCCTACAGGGCTGGGGTTGGTAGGTCCCCGCCGTTTGAGGCGAGGGCTAGCCTGCCACCGGTGATTGTACCTGTTGTAGGCCGTCATTGCACTCGCCACCGCTTCGGTGGAGGGCGATCGACGGTCGTTGCGACGCGCGTCCTTCTCTCTTCCTCTTTTTCTTTCTTTCCTTTATATATTCTTCTGTCCGCAAGAGGCAGCGAAAGGTGGCTCCGCACATAGCCAGTAGCAGGCCCGTGGAATTTCTTTTCCTTCATTCTACAGTCGCAACAATCAACGGAACGGTGGTTGTGTTCGATGCAACTCCCGATCGCCTGCAGCCGATGCTTTCGATCCACGTTCGGTTCAGCAGCGTTGACCCCCTCTAATTTTGAAGCGAGAGCTTCACTACGCCAGCTTTTCGAGCAGTCAGCATCACGGAGGCTTTCACCTTCAAGTGACCTTGACAGATACTGCGCCTTTCCTTTCTTATAAATTGATTGAATGTCCTTTATTAAATGGGAAGGCTCATGGCCATGGATGGGGATAAAGGGGAGTAGACAATGTCGTCACTCAAATCACATTGCTCTAACCAGGCCACTAAGCGAGCCATACTTGGCAAATATCTCTGTGTTAGCATCAGTTTCTAGAAGGGAACGGTAGTTCAGGCGGTAGGGTTTGATCTCGGAGCGTCCAGTAGAAAAAGCAGGGCAATCCCAGAGTAGATGACATATGCCGCCGCGAGTTAAGAGTCGTACAGGGGGGGCACGTAATCATTTTCTCTGTATACTGACGCCAGCGGGCTATAATACGTGGCGTGTAAGCCGCATGGGCGATGAGCTTATTCAAAAAGACTTCTTGACTTCGGGTGAGGTGGGTTTTTCTCGTAAAAGGTGGGTCTGGTGTGGCCACCTGCATGCGATGCTGACTGAGGCTACGAAGACTGGTCCGAGTATAGTGCATAAGGGCAAAAGAAGGGGTGAGTTGCCCGCCCAAGGTCGAGTAAGGATTAATCAAGGGGGGTGGGGAAGTAAATGTGGACATCCCACCTGCCAAGGCAGCCGCGGCGTGTGCCGCCGCATTGCCCCCTGATTAGTCCAAGTGACCTGGGGTCCAGTAAATAGTGACAGTTCTGGTCGCGAGTTGGTGGCGTTTAAGGAGGCGCTGTATGGCCGTAGCTGTTGCATCTTGTGAACCCGGAGTATACGATTTCCTTGTAAGCTTCATAGGAATCAGTAAGAATACGTATTGAACCAGTTCCGGTGCAAGGCACTCCTGACAAGGCTCCCCAAATCGCGAGGAGTTCAGCATGAAGAGGGGTACCTTGAGGTAGGTGGCAGGCATAAGCGCCTGAAAGTAGGTTTCCTCGATGCGCGCCCCCCCTGAAAGGGAAGGGTTGTCATCGCATATCCAGCCCGTATATGCAAATTCGCTTGTAATGGAAGCGTCAGTGTATGTGTCAGTCGTATCAGGGATTCGCTCTTGTCGGTGATGGACAGCGAGGAGCTCTCGGGAAATGACAAAATCGCGGTTTATAGGTCGGCGATGGAGGCGTGTGACTACTGGCATCTCCCAAGGGGGAAGGGATGCATATAGGACTGGTGTTTTGTCGTTACGCTGTTCATCCCAGGCCATCAGGCGACGCCCTTGGACAGTGTTCTCTAGACGTATTCGATGACGCGTCTGTGTAGTGAGCGGTGGAAGAGCGGCCAAACGCTCAAGTTCGGCTATAGGAGTGTGCTTAGGTAGACCGATAATAGTGCATAGTGTTGCGCGATGAAGGCGTTCGGCCTTAACGAAGTCAGTCTTCGACAGTTGTAGGACGGGTGTGCATTAGGATGTTTCCTATCGCCGCTGCTCGGGCCATCGCACGGCAGGCATGTTGCCGCGCACCGCCGTGCCGGTTGGGCAGGCGACGAATAGTGTGTAGCAGTGCTGGCGAAAGGCGTTGTAGCTGTTGAACCCATTTCTGGGGACTGTGCAGCTTGAGGTGGGCAGGCCAAGAATGCGGATTTGCCCATTTGAGGAGGTGATGGTGTTGCCTCCGATATGAAGATGGATCTGCATACTGGGGCTGGTTTTATGTTTTCCGTCGATACTAATCAATTCTGTTTTGTGGTGCGAGGAGAAAAGTAGCACAACAAGAGATAAAAACAGCTTCGAGTTGGTAGAGTATGTCGGGACTGGTGGACTGCAGACTGCTATGCGCGGCGATAAGAACACCACCCCCCCGTTTCACGATCGCGCCGGAATATATCAAAGTTGTTAAAGGGGTGCAGTAATTCAGAATTGGAAACTGATGAAGTCAACCACGTTTCAGGTAATACAACAACATTACTATCAGTGGTATCGATAAGGTTAAGCAGAGAATCACGCTTAGGGGTGATACTTCTAATTCTGGCGTAAAGCAATGAAATACAGTCATGACTTGACCTTTTACAGCTTTTAGCAGGCAGCTATGCACGGCGTAGGATGACTGGCTGGCTAGCATGGTCAAAAATGTAAGTTTTTTTTTTTTGCCGATTTCCGTTCTGTTATGACGAAGCTTACATTTGCCGGGCTGGCTTTTGGTGAAAGCGATGAGTTGTTCTCTTGCAAACTGAGTATTAGGTGAATAGTCCTGCGATACGATGTAGTCTGTGTCCTTTAGCTTTTGGCACATGAAAGCACTTGTTCCCTGTCTTTGAAATGCACGAATTTTACAATAATGGGCCTCTTTTTGCTAGGTACACTGGCGCCAAGCCTGTGTGCGCACTCTATATCTCTGGGCTGCAGGCTGACACCCAGATCGTCCTTGCAGGGCCGAAGGATAATATCTTCGGACTGCGCCCACGTTTCACTGGCACAGTCGACATGGCCAAAAAACAAACGGTTGCAGCGATGTGCTCTGTCCTCGCTGTCATCGAATCTTTGTGACAAGGTAGTTGTCATTTGTGTTCTGCTCGGCAATGGTCTGGATACCTTCAACTGCTTCCTTTACTGCGAGTAAGGCAGAGAAGTCAATTTCTATCTTATTGAGGCGTTGTTTAATATCTTCGAGTGCCATGTCATTCTGCGACAACTTGTCGTGTATTGATTTAACTTCGCTTAGCAAGGATGCCTGCCCAGATCGAATTTATATGCATCTCTTCCCCCATGAGAGATGCCAGTGGTCACACGCCTCCATCGCCGACCTATAAACCGCGATTTTGTCATTCCCCGAGAGCTCCTCGCTGACCATCACCGACAAGAGTGAATCCCTGATACGACTGACATATACACCGACGCATCGATTACAAGCGAATTTGCATCTATGGGCTGGGTATGCGATGACAACCCTTCCCTTTCAGGCGCTTATGCCTGCCACCTACCTCAAGATATCCCTCTTCATGCTGAACTCCTCGCGATTTGGGGAGCCTTGTCAGAAGTGCCTTGCACCGGAACTGATACAATACGTATTCTTACTGATTCCTAAGAAGCTTACAAGGAAATCGCTACTCTCCGGGTTCGCAAGATGCAACTGCTACGGCCATGCAGCGCCTCCTTAAACGCCACCAACTCGCGATCAGAACTGTGGCTATTCACTGGCCCCCAGGTCACTCGGACGAATCAGGGGGCAATGCGGCGGCACACGCCGCGGGGTGGGATGTCCACATTTACTTCCTGTCACATGTAAGAGGCCAAATACAGAGGCTTTTTGCGAAAGTAAAGAAGACGACGACAGCGAAAAGGATTACGTGGACCAACGAAGGATTACGAAAATGAAGAAGAAGAAGTCGGTGACATGGCAAGCGCTGATTGGTGAACAGAAGACAACGAAGACTACGATAAGGCTGACGTGTATCAACGCGGAGGTTATAAAAAGGCGCGATATGAAGAGGTAAGGGGGTGGAAACCATAGAAGCGGAGGCTCCGGGAGGTGAGGGACGCCTTGGCTGGGAGTGACCAACGCCGGCTGCTTTACCGGTGTCCTCACGATCTACGAAAATGCACCAAAGACTGCCTGCTGTTCTCAAACCGGTTCCAGGGATACACTCAGCCACCTGCTACGTCCAGGGGGCACCTCGAAAGCTATCACTACATTGTCGTTGTCCGTGCAGTGTCCTTAATAAACGCACTAACGCACACAATACATTCCATTGTATAAACACACATCAAAAAACCGAGAACCAAGACCACAAAAAAACATAACTCAAATCTGGGCCTGATCGGCTCTACTCATAAAATCTGCGCCAATGTTGTCTCTGCCTTTAATATACTCCACATTAAATTCGTACTCTTGCAAGGCTAGGCTCCACATCATGACTTTGCTATTGTTCATTTTGGCTTTGGTTAGATATTCGAGCGGCTGATGATCAGTTTGAATTCGAAAGTGTCTCCCGTAAAGATAAATACGAAATTTCTTCACTGCCCATACCACAGCCAAATATTCATTTTCAATGGTGGAGTAGTTGCGTTCACAAGCAGTTAATCTTTTACTAGCAAAGAATACCGGATGTAATTTGTGATTCTCTTCTTGCAAGAGTACTGCTCCCAATGCTCTGTCGGAAGCGTCAGTGTGAAGAACAAACTCTTTGTCTAAGTTCGGAGCAAGCAGAACAGGAGGCTTCTGTCAGCTGTGGGAGAGGGGACGTGCTTCTCATCGGCCCCTGCTATTATGCCAATTAACGCAGTGTTAATTTACAGTTACCGCGATATATTTGGTACCAAAGTGTGCGCGAAGGTGCGGGGCATCGACCGGTACCAGTTTTGACCAAGTGGTACGTGATTATCCCGATTTACGAGGACTTTTCTCTGGTGCGGTGCGGACTTTTCTCTAAGCCTAACGTCGGCCTACCACGAGTACGGCCACCGGTGGTGACGGGCCCGGCCGCTAGGCCTAACCCGGCGACGAGTACGACCAAGATGGCGTCCGAAATGGAAGCGTCCGAAATGGAAGTGGCCACGTCGATGGGAGACAACATGACGTCAGCACCGAGCATCGGCAGTCTCGGCGGGCGTACGTGCATTGAAGTTCAAGGAGAGGACATTACACCGGAAGAAGTCGAAGGCTGGTCGGTCTCCGGCAAGCGCGTCAAGCAGATCATGGCCGGCAAGGAAAACGGTGAGTCCGCCGCCATTACTCGCCAGTCTAGACCCAAGACTAGGGCCAGCTTTGCTAAGAGAGTTGCAGCCTCGGTAACGAAAGCGGCGAGGATGCCGATGGACATGCCGAAGGAAGACACTAAGATAGTCATGAGACCACGGGGAGGTCTCAACGTAGCGAGAACTGAGGTTTCAATAATTATGTCGGCCGTCATGACGGCGGCTCGAGTAACGAAGGAAGAAGCCAAAGCAGACACCATCTGCACGAACGCGCAGCAAAACATCATCGTGGTCAGCACCCCGGACGAGAGGCGTGCCACGCTGTACTCTAAGGTCAAAACCCTTAACGTAGGAGACAGGCCATACGAAGTCAGCGCCTACCGAACGGCGCCGGACGGCACGGTCAAGGGAGTCATCCGAGGCATAGCCGTAGACGACACCCCGGAGGAGATAGCCGAAAACATCGTGAACCCGTGCAACCCCCTAGCGGTGGAGGCGCACAGAATCGGCAATACAACCACGGTGATAGTACTCTTCGCAGGAGAGAAAGTACCGAACTACGTCAAGTATGGCTCGATATTAGTCAGGTGCGGGCTTTACCGCAAGCACTTTGACGTGTGCAGGCAATGCGGCAAGATCGGCCATAGAAGAGACGTATGCCCGAATCCCAACACCAGAGTATGCTTCGGCTGCGGAATCGCGAACCCCAGCGAGGATCACAAACGCGAATGCAAGCCCAAGTGCAGGCTCTGTGGGGGACAGCATCCAACGGGCGAGAGGGAATGCAAGAACAAGTACAAGATGCCGTATGTGCTCAAAAAACGGCAATGGGAACGCAAGATGGAAGCCAAGCAGCAACAACTGGATCCGAAAAGCTTTCCGCCGCTGCGAGAGCCGTCTGCCGAGAGACCCCGCGGAGATTCGAGGCAGCGCGACAGCAGCCGCAAGAGGGACAACAGCAAGGGAGGCAGGAGCGCCAGCCGCCACAGACCGTCGCAATCGGGGGAAAGAGTCGCCTGGGCCGAAACAGTCAAGGCAAACATGGCAGAGAAGAGACAACCACCGGCCCAAAACGCCACGAAGAACTTCCAAGAAGAGAACGGGGTGGTAATAAAAGCCCTAAGAGACGAGAACGAGAAGCTAAAGCAGAGAATCGCCGAACAGGACGCAACCATCAAGGAAATCAACGCGAAGCTAACGACATTAATTGCGATGCAGCAAAAGCAGCAGCTGCTGCCGAAGCCCGCACAAGAGAGGAAACAAGAAGAGATAACCGAGGACGAACCAGAGGTCGAGGTGGACCCGAGAGCCACGAAAGCGGCGGGACCGGCTCCCAAGAGGAGAGCCATAGAGGGCGCCAGGGAACGAAAGACAATGGAGAGAATCGAAAAACAGGACGACAGACTCGACCGTCTCGAGGCGATCAGCAAGGTAACCAACGAAAGCCTTACTGCGCTCACGCAAACGGTTCAGCAGATGACAACGAACATACAGAGCACGATCCAGAACATGATGGCGCAAACGCAAGCACAGCTGCAGACGCAGATACAGGCACAAATACAAGGTATGGAAGCACAGATCACCGCCAAACTGCAGCAATCATGGACGGGACAGCACGTGCAGCAACATCCACACCACCAGTGAGAGACCTCTTGGTCTGGCACTGGAACTGCAACGGCTTTACCGGCAAGAGAGCGGTGCTGCAGCAACACTTGCAGCAACTAACGAGGAAACCAGACGTCATAATGATTCAAGAAACACACAGCGAAGAGACGCCGAGACTGCCGGGCTACCGGTCGCACGACAGCCCGCCGAGCAAAAGGGACACGTCCAAGGGCAAGGGCAGAGGGGTCTGCACCTTCGTTAGGAAAGGGATCACCTTCGTGGAACACGAAATGATCGGAAGAAGCGCCATCGAACACTGCACGGTGGAAGTAATCACGGGCAAGAAGAGGAAGGAGAGCACTTTCCTGGTGAACGTCTACAGCAATCCGTCCCACGGACAACAGAAATTCAAGGCACTGCTCCACAAGGCAACTTCAGTCGCGGGGAGCAATACGCTCGTAGTGTGCGGAGACTTTAACGCTCCGAGCCAAGACTGGGGCTACCACAGAACGACGGTCAAGGGGAGAGAGCTGATGCAAGACGCCACCGACGTCGGACTGAACCTAATCACGGATCCGGCCTTTCCCACCAGGATCGGCACTTCTGTTACGAGAGACACAACTCCGGACCTTACCTTCGTCAAAACTGACGGAGGATCAAGAGAAGCGAAATGGAGAAACACGGGCCAAGAGCTGGGCAGCGATCACTACATCGTGGAAGTCGTCGTACCGCTCGAAGGCCAAGGCAACACCGGCATAAGGAAGCATCGCATTACGGACTGGGACGCCTTTCGAAAGGCGCTATCTGCGGTGCAAGAGGACATTACGGACATCGAGCAATGGGCGGCCAACGTCGTTGAGAAGACGGAAGGAGCCACCAAAGAGCTAGAGACGGACGAACGGATAGACAAGATGGACAGTCGGCTGGCCCACCTGATAGAAGCCAAGCAGTCCATAAAGGCGAGGTGGCAGAGGCGACGAACCAACCGAAGTCTAAGGAAGAAGATCGCCGAGCTCAACAGGCAGATCGAGGTCCACTGCAGGGTGCTATGCACCCAACAGTGGAACGAGGCCTGCAACGAAGCCGACGGACAGATGCACAAGGGCAAGACGTGGAACATGCTGCGGAACCTCCTCGACGAAACCAAGACCAAGGGCCACCAACACAACAACCTGGCCAGGATCCTACACAAGGCAATCTGCGAACACGGGGAAGACGAGGTCAAGCGGCGCTTGGACGCCAAGTACCTGCCGACCACCCCCACGGAAAGACACCCGGATTACCAAGGCAAAGAGAACGAGACGCTAGATCGCGACATCCAGACCTGGGAAGTCAGAGTTGCCCTGCAGAATCTCAATGGAAGGTCTGCCGCGGGTCCCGATCGAGTGACCAACAGAGCGCTCAAGAACCTCAACGAAGCGGCCATCGAAACGCTCACGAACTTCTACAACAAGTGCTGGCAAGAAGGAAGGCTACCCAAGCAATGGAAAGCAGCCAAGACGATCCTCATCCCCAAGCCTGGCAGGCCACCCAACATAGAGAACCTCAGGCCGATCTCGCTCACTTCGTGCGTGGGAAAGGTCCTCGAGCACGTTCTCATGAACAGGTGGCAGCGTTACCTGGAAGAATCGGAGTTTTACCCAAATTCCATCATCGGGTTTCGGAACAAACTCGGGACGCAAGACGCCATGATCTTACTGAAGAACGAGATCATCGACGATACGACGGGCACCAAGGACAACAGAGCCGTACTCGGGCTGGACTTGCAGAGCGCCTTTGATAAAGTGAGGCACTCGGCTATCCTGGCCCAAGTATCCAGGCTAAACATGGGCAGGAGGACATACCAGTACATAAAAGACTTCCTGACGGAACGGACCACCGAAATCTGTGCGGGAGACCTGCAGCTCGAAGAGAAGAAGCTGGGCAGCGTCGGAACTCCGCAGGGGTCGGTAATCTCCCCGCTACTCTTCAACCTCGTGATGATCGGGGTGGCCACCCGGCTAGAAAGAGTAGCGGGAGTCCGGCACACCATCTACGCCGACGACGTTACGCTATGGGTACCGGGAGGAAGCGACGGACACATCGAGACAACGCTGCAAGAAGCGGTCAACGCCATCGAGGAGCAGCTGGACGGGTCTGGACTCGTTTGCTCTCCGGCCAAGTCAGAACTGCTGGTGATTCCCCCGAAAGGATCGGGCAGGAAAAGAAAGAATATGGAAGTCAAGTACGAGCGTCCCAAGATCACGGTCAAGACGGCAGGAGGACAAGTAATACCGGAGGTCGAGAAGATTCGAGTACTCGGGCTGCTCATCCAGCGAAACCGAGCCAACGGTGAAACGGTCAACAAGCTCGCGGGCAAAGCGGCTGCGGCAATGAGACTCATCAAGAGGGTGTCCAACAGAAAAGCGGGGATGAAGGAGGAGAGCCTGACTAGGCTCGTTCAATCCTTCGCAGTTAGCCACATAACGTACGTGGCCGCCTTCCACAACTGGAGGCCGAGTGAACGTAACAAGATAGACGCCACCATACGCAAGGCATATAAGGCGGCACTCGGTCTCCTCGGGAGCACGAGCACCGAAAAATTCATGGCGCTGGGAGTCCACAACACGCTGGACGAAATAGCCGAAGCACAGAGAACGGCGCAACTCGAGCGTCTCTCTGAAACGAGAACCGGAAGACAGATACTGCGGGACCTTGGCCTCGAACCGAGGGAAGGCAAGCAGCAGAAAGACGTACCTATACCAGATAGCATCAACAGAAAGCTCAGGGTCTTCCCGATCCCGAAGAACGTGAACCCCGAGCACAACAGGGAGCGGAGGTTGGCGAGGGCCAGGGCTCTCGTAGACCTCCACGCCAGAGAAGAAGGCGCCGCCTACGTGGACGCGGCGGAGTATCGAGGGAACACCGACGCATACGCGGCGGTGGTTGTCGGGGCATCGACGGGTGCAACGAAGACCGCGGTGAGCGTCCGGACTCGAGAAGCGCACCGGGCGGAGGAGGTGGCCATCGCCTTGGCCGTTTCCGACCCCGGATGCACTACAGTGTTGTGTGACTCTAGAACGGCAGTGAAGAACTACGCCAAGGGTAGGGTATGTAGTGAGGCCGCGCGCATACTGCGCAAGGCCGAAGACATCGAACGCAAAAGTCCTGTGGTGATCAAGTGGTTTCCGGCCCACATGGGCAGTGACGTGTCGGAACGCGGAAACGTGAACCACAACGAGACGGCCAACTCGGCCGCGCGAGGACTAACCAACCGCGCGGCTGCAAGCACGGCCGACTCGGAGTCTTGGTCGCGGCGCAGTGCCAAGGACAAGATGACCACCTTCAACGAAATAGTGAAATGGTACAGACTGAACAGACAGACTATGCCGCCACCTCACCCGGGGCTTACCCGGAAGGAGGCAGTGTTATACAGACAGTTACAGACAGGGTCCCTGCTTACCCCGGTGCTAGCTAAGCACATGTGTCCGAGTGTGCACGCGAGCGACATGTGTAGACTATGCGCGAAGGAGAGAGCCACCGCGGCTCACATCCTTTGGGACTGTAGAGTAAATCCGCGCGAAGCCAGCGAGAAGACGACGATCCCGCCGCAGCTAGAGGCTGCAACGAGGAGCTGTGATCAAGAGACACAACTCAAGGCCGTCCAGCAGGTCTCGGCAGCTCTAGAGAGGCAGCGACCGAGCGAAACCGAGGAGAGGGGGGGCAGCACCCCCAAGAAGGGGGCGGCGGCCCTCTCGAACCCGCGGAAGTAGCGAGGGACGTAACAAGACCTCAAGGAGCACAACGCACGAGACTGACGTAGTGGCCGCGTCGCGGTAAAAGCTCGTCCTCCCTGCGTGGAGGGAGCCTAACCGATTCTGCAGGCATTTTAAATAAAAGTTGTTCTCTCTCTCTCTCTGTCAGCTGTGGTGATTCTGTCAGCTCGCCGCAGGGCAGTTCGTAGGAACGCGCGAGGGGATGTGGACGTTCGTCTTCACAGATATCCGTTCTTTTTACTAACATCCGCAGTATCATAAACAAACGTGACTGTCTTAACTCCGCCATCGACACGTGTAGCGCTGATATATTAGTTTTAACGGAAACTTGGTTGCGTTCCGAGATTCTAGACAACGAGCTTTTTCTTCTCGCAAATACTTTATCTATCTATCGCTGCGATCGCGTTGGGAGACAAGGAGGAGGTGTTTTACTTGCCATCACGAAACGTTTCACTTCGCAGTGCATCCATATTAACACCTCTTTAGAAACTGCTTGGGCATGCGTCACATTAAATCGTAAGCAAGTTATTATCGGAGTCTGTTATCGGCCTCCAACCTACATACAGAACTTCGTTAACGATTTACATGATGTAATCATCATCGTTTTATCTCGCTACCCGAACTGTCCATTACTTCTGCTCGGAGACTTCAATATGCCAAACATAACCTGGTCCAACCCCGTCTCTACAATGCAACCACCTTCCACACTAGCAAAAGAGTTTTTAGAAATGTGCGCGGTTTTTTCTCTCGAACAGTTGGTCACTAATTCAACGAGAACCACTCACTCTGTCGCAAATACACTCGACCTCGTTCTTACTTCACAGCCCGACTTAGTTACGTGCCAGGAATGAGTGACCACTCTTTACTTTTTTTTTCAATTACATTTCGCACAACCCAAACATGTCAAAAAAACAGTAAGTATCCGTAATTACAAAAACGCAGACTTTGACACGATTAATAGCGAGTTATGTTCATTTCTTGATATCTTTCTCAAGGGTTTTGACCTACGTACCGTGGAAGCTAACTGGATGATGTTCGTTCAAAAGGTTGCTTACCTAACCGACAAGTACATTCCCATTCGCACTTTAACCCAAAAACCGGACGCACCTTGGTACAATAATCACATAAGACGACTATCAAATAAAAAGAAGCGATTGTACAGGTCAGCCAAGCTTTCATCGAGTGAAGCTCGTTGGAATGCCTATAAATTAGCCTCCAGCGAATACGTGTTGGCGCTAAAGAACGCCAGGAAGAAATATCTATGCCACACGCTGCCTTCCATGTTAATTAATGATACTAAGAAATTCTGGCGCGTCATTAACCAAAAAGATAACGACACTATAACCCTCGTTGACAGCTTTGGAAGTGTTATACCCTCTAATCAAACCGCGTCCATTCTTAATGAAACATTCACCCGAAACTTTTCTGCAATCCGTAATGTCTCGTTACCCGCTGAACCTTGTTACGACTACTACGATATGTTTCCAGTCACAATAGACCCATGTGGCGTTGAAGCTGTGATTAATTCATTGCGTCTTTCCTCTGCTCCTGGTTGTGACCTGATTACTGTGAAATTTTTGCGCAGCACTGTTGTTTATTCATCCATTATACTAGCAAATATTTTTCAGCAATCACTTGATACAGGACGCCTGCCCCTTGACTGGAAAGTCGGTAAGGTGATTCCACTCTACAAATCGGGAAACAAGCAGTCTCCTCTCATTTACCGACCTATCTCACTCACCAGTATCCCGTGCAAAATATTAGAACACATCCTGCATTCATGTCTTGCAAATTTTCTCGAATCTAACTCATTCTTCTCTAGCTCGCAGCATGGCTTTCGAAAATCTTACTCCTGCGAAACTCAGCTCGCTTCCTTCACACATAAACTAAATCTTATTCTTGATAATCGTTTAATGGCAGACTGTATTTTTCTCGACTTTTCCAAGGCTTTCGACAAAGTGTGTCATAAACTGTTACTTTACAAACTACAACTAATGAACATGGATCGCAAGCTTCTTACTTGGATTGAATATTTTCTTACTAACCGTCACAGTACGTGTCAGCCAATAATCGCAACTCTCACTTCAACCCTGTTAATTCCGGCGTTCCACTAGGCTCTGTACTTGGCCCTCTTCTTTTTCTAATTTACATTAACGACTTGCCTTCTTCCGTTTCCTCACATATTCACTTATTTGCTGACGACTGTGTCATTTTTCGAGCAATAACATGCAGTGACGATGTAACCACCCTTCAATCAGACCTGAATGCTATAACCTCTTGGTGCAAAACATGGCTAATGGAACTCAACATCAATAAATGTAAATCCCTTCGCGTATCCAGAACTTGCGACAGTACTCCCACTTATTTTCTAAACCATCTCCCGTTAGAATCGGTACACTCATATAAGTACCTCGGTGTACACATCACTTCCACTCTTACTTGATCTTTACATATCACACACATAATTAACAACGCTAATCGTATGCTGGGTTACATCCGCCGCAATTTCGTTAGAGCGCCTTCCTCGCTCAAACTTTTGCTGTACAAAATGTTAGTACGTCCAAAGATAGAATACGCCGCACCTATCTGGGACCCTCATCACGAAAATCTAATTCATTCGCTAGAAATGGTCCAACATAACGCTGCCCGTTTCATTCTTTCAAACTATAACAGGAGCGCCAGCATATCTTCAATGAAATCAAGCCTTAATCTGCCACCCTTAGCTACACGTCGTAAAATGTTTCGTATCTGTCTGTTCCATAAAATGTTTCATCATCCGCACTTACGTACTGAACTTATCCCTCCCCCGCATCACGTATCATCAAGACTAGATCACGCCTACAAAGTCGGTGTACCATTTTGCAGAACTAACGCTTTCTTTCAGTCCTTTTTACCTCGCACTGCAGCAGAGTGGAATCACCTTCCGGCACCAACAGCAACCATCAAAGATCATCAGCTTTTCAAGGACGCCTTAGCTAACATTGTATGATTAACCACATCTGTAACTTTTCGACAATTGGTCCATTTTGTTTATTTAATTTCTATTTATGCCTGTAACCACTCCCCTCTCTAATGCCAACGGCCCTGAGGGTACTTGAAATAAATAAATAAATAAATAAATAAATAAATAAATAAATAAATAAATAAATAAATAAATAAATAAATAAATAAATAAATAAATAAATAAATAAATAAATAAATAAATAAATAAATAAATAAATAAATAAATAAATATGCTGTTTTAAAGTCTCGAAGTCGTTTTCTTGTTCAGCTGTCCAATTTAGTTTATTACTGAAACCCTTCCTAGTGACCTCTACATGTGGATAGGCTATGTGAGCATAATCGGCAATAAACTCCCTGTAATACCCAGTTAAACCAAGAAACGACTGTACTTCTTTCTTAGTACTGGGCGTCTGGGCTGCCTGTATTTTCCCCAATACATCGTCTTTCGTCGTGATGCGGCCCATCCCTAGCTTGTGCCCGAGAAAAGAGATAGCCTCAAAGCCTATCTCACATTGTGTTGGTTTTACCGTCCGCCTCGCTTGCTGAATTCTGTCAAAGAGTCATTGTTAATTTAAACAGCGCGAACAGGAGGCACAGGACAAGATACAAGGTAAACATCCATTAACAATGGATGTTTACCAACTCGCCCAACAAAGTATCTTGGTCTGTCAAAGAACCTCTCTAGCGTAACTGCGTGTTCTTCCCATGTATCGGTCGCCACCAGGATATCATCGATATAATGTTCCACATTTTCGAGCCCATCCAAAACTTTCCTCATCAATTTCGTGAAAATAGCCGATGCAGTCTTCAATCAAAAGGGCATGAATTAACTTAAACTGAAACAATCCCGCTGCGCAGGAAAAGGCCGTTTTCTCCTTCGATGATTCCTCCATTGGTATTTGCCAATACCCTTTAGCTAAAACAAGTTTGGAAAAAAAAAACTTTTTGTTGGCTGCCTTAGCGAACACCACGTCCGCTCTTGGAATAGTTTCAGCATCGGGTACCAAGATGTTATTAAGCCGGCGAAAGTCTACGCACAATCTTTTGGTGCCATCAGGTTTTTTGACGACCACGAGTGGGGCATTGTATGCAGACCATGACCTCTCGATTATACCCAACTCCAACATTTCCCGCACAAGCTTTTCAATTGATTCCTGTACAACTAACGGTAGTGAGTATTGCTTCGCATTGATTGGTTGGTCTGTAGACAGTTCTAATTAGCAGCCTATGACATCAGTCTTGCCCGGTACATCCGAAAAAATATCTCCTTTACTTTGTAGTAGAGCACTTATCTGTGATCTTTTGTCTTCATTCAAATTGGGGTTTATTATTACCTTTTTCCAACCTACAATTTTCTTCAAATTGTAAGAGGGCATCTCGGCAACATCGTCTGGTTCTTCTATCACTACAGAGCAAGCGACATTGTCTCCTAACTCTTTCTGTGCTGGAACTCTTTCTTCGTATTTCTTCAACATGTCTGCATGAAATACCTTCTTGGGTGTATTTATTAATAATTCATAATCCACATCGTTTTTCTTCTGTATCACTAGGTAGGGTCCTTTCCATTGCATCAGTAACTTGTTGTCCGTGGGCAGTACGATCAGAACCCTATCGCCTGGATTGAGATTCCTATTGGTGGCTTTCTTGTCGTAGTAGCCTTTATAGCGTTCTCGCGTCCTCTCGAGACCTTGATGTGTCATCCTACATGTCTTCTAGTTTGTCTCGCAACTCAAGCACATATGTGTATGTCGTCTTGAGCTCCGCTGTAATCTTTTTATTTGCCCACAGCTTCTGAGTATTGCCAAGGGGCCCCTAACGGTGCTCCCATACAACATCTCGAAGGGAGAGAAGCCAACACTTGCTTGCGGTACTTCGCGGTAGGCAAAAGAAAGAGCTGGAAGGTATCTATCCCAATCGGTTGGTCTTTCCTGGCACATTTTCTTAATCATATTTCTGAGCGTCCCATTGAATCGCTCTACTAGACCATTACACATGGGCGCTGTTAGTAAATGCCTTATAGACAGAAGGCGGTTAAGCTCTTTCATCAGGTCCGATGTGAAGTTTGATCCACGATCACTTAAAATCTCTTTGGGAATCCCACAGCGAGCGAACATCTCCAAACGACCTTCAGCAACTTGGACACTGTCGATGGTTTTCAGGCGTCAGGATAACGAGTAGCCATGTCGACCAAGGTATACACATATCTATTGCCTTTAATAGATCCTGGAGAGATTGGTCCCACAATGTCAACAGCCACTCTTTGAAACGGTAGGCCGATAATTGACATCTTTCCCAGTGGTACGGGACTAAATCTGCTCTTTGGGATTGTGCGCTGGCAAACGTCGCACGACCTAAAAAAGCGTTTAACGTTGCTTTGGACACCTGGCCAAAAGAACTCCTCGGTGATTCTGGACACCGTCTTCTGAACCCCCTGGTGTCCGGCCATGATGGTGTCGTGTCCTAAGCGTAAAACCGTCTCTCGCAAATCTTTCGGTAACACAAGCTGTTGGACCTGCCTTCCTGAGCTAAATATGCATTTCCTGTGAAGAAGACCGTCTACCAATTGAAACTGAAACGAGGTACGACTTCGTCTCCTTTTCTGCATTTCTCCTACTTTCTCAAAGCAGGCTTGCAAGCTCGATCGAATCTTCTCTTTGCTAACGCACACCAGAGCCAGAGCGGCGATGCGTTGCTCTGGTTGTCTCTTGCGTTCGCGTCTCTACTGCCGACGAGAAACTGACTGCACCATTCCCTTGCTGGACAGTCGTGCGCCTTTCCTCGTTTTGTTGCTTCCCAACAGCAATCATCCTCCACTCAGGATCAGGGTCATTGACGCTTTTTGCACCCGGAATTTTTTCCAAGATGAGATCGTAGATGGGTTGCTCTACGCATTTTGCCAGTAGCTCTCCGGTATAATAGGGGGTTGACACTAATATCCTGGCTTCCGGCAGGTGCCTAACCGTGCTGTCCACCAGGGTGACAGCGGACGTTTCACTTGTCAGTTCTTCATTCCTCACTAGGCGTCTCCGAACCGAAACTGTATTGGCTCCACTGTTTCTATATATGACGGTCCCCAATTTGTCCTATCACCACTGGCATTGTTGATTTCGACTTGGGCGTTCCACTCTCCACTTCATTGTCATTGTCCAGTGGCGTTTGCTCCTCTTTGAGCTGTAGAACTTTGGCTGGTGTGATATGTTCTTTCTTTAAATCAACAACACATGCAGCTCGGTCCTTCGTTCCATATCGGCATTCTTCCACGGTATGCACCCTCGACACACGACCTGCGTCCTCCGGGCCGCAATACTAGATCTACAATCAGCTGCACGGTGTCCCACCCTGTTACAGAGGAAACATCTGATTGTCGCCTTAAACGCCCTGGGGCCAGAGGGTCTTGGTTTTGCTGAATTTAATTCTGAAACCTTCTGATTTTCTTCCTTCTTCTTGCTCATATTCCTGAGACCTTGAGCTTCGAGAAACTGGTCTGCATTCTCGGCAACCTCTTCGAATGAACACAAATTTGTTTCTTTCAGGAATACCGCTAGGTTCGGGCGCAGCATACTAGGAATTGCTGTGTCACCAGTTTGTCACGCACGCCTTCAAAACTCTTTTCTGTGTTCGACATCTCAAGCCACCTGTCGAAATAATTAGCAAGCCGACAAGCAAACTGCTTAGCGGTTTCGTAATCCTCAGGTTTCGCGGTGCAGAATCTCTAGCGAAAACCCTCTGCTGTTAGCTTGAATCTTTGGAGAAGTGCCTTCTTGACTTTATCGTAGAATCCATGGAATCAGACGCAGGCATCCTACCAAACACATTCAGCGCTTTCCCGACTAAACACATAACGCTGTTGCCCATTCACAGTAACCTTGTCCTAAAGCTATCCGCTCAAATCGTTGCAGATATGCGTCCAAGTCATCAAACTTGTCATTAAAAGGAGCCATCAGTTTCCTCGTACAAACTCTCGCCAATCTAAGCGCTCCTATTCCTACCTCAGAGCCCCGATCGTCATGTCGTGCTCCCCTCGCATTCTCCGATCACCTGCTGCTGTTTCCACAGCAAAAACTACTTCTCTCGTTCAATTCTTCTAACCTCGCGTTCCTCTGCTTTCTTTGCTTCACGCGCTGCTTCACGCGCATCTTCACGTGCATGTGCTCTTTCATCTTTTAGCCTGTTCACTTCTTGCTCATAGAGACTCATCGCCTCCTCTTTGCTTAGCCCTAGCTTGAGAGCCACCTCTAAAGCCTTCGCCAAGTCCATACTGTCTGCCGTCGAGAAATCCGAAAGATTGGAGACAAATAGAAAATAAACAAGACAAAGAATCCTGGCAGGCTCGCCACTTGTTTCTTTGTCGCGGATCTCCGGCGAACGCTCAGGCCGAAAGCATGAACTAGACGCCAACAGTACCCACACGGATGCACATTCAATACACACATAAACAGACGCTAACACTCAAACAACAAATTAAAAAAAAACTAACACAACCCACAAAGACTGCTGATAAACACGATGCTTCACACCAAGAAACAGCGTTCCACTTTCACACTAAGAGACAGCGTTCGAGCTCGCGTGTTTCGAGGGTCCAGGCAATGGCGTCGGCGTCGAGGTGGCGTTCGGCTATAGTGAACTGTTCACTATAGTTCGGCTAGCAATGAGCTTGTCTTGTAGGCCGAAACGGACGACCTCCCTTGAAGCGTGGGCTAAAGCAACGTTGGCGTTCGTGCGGCGTTGAGGTGAACCTCCTGGGAGATACAGGGGCCGAATCCACGAAAGAGTTCGCTTTGGAACGCGTTCGCTTTCTCTCTCGCCACCTCGCTCCATTGGTCGCGTGTCGCCACCGCTGGCGGTGACGCCATTTCACGAAGGCGGGACCACGAATTTCGTTGACGTCACGAGACATGTCAATCAAATTGTGTGTGGAACTCGGTAAGTGGCGTTCGCTTCAGCGCGAGAATCATGCTGCCCGAGGAGAAGGCTCGCGCCAAGGACCGCCCAGCAAAGCCGATTGGCTGTTCTCTGCCCCCAGCGTTCATCCCACCCTTCTCCCCCCGATGCCTACGTCAAATTGACGTCACGGCAAAGCGAACGCGTTCCAAAGCGAACTCTTTCGTGGATTCGGCCCCAGGTGGATGGTGGTACAAGCTTTGGAGGTACCCCGTGGACGTAGCAGGTGGCTGAGTAGTCGCTCAATCCCCGCAACCGGTTTGAGAACAGCAGGGAGTCTACGGTGCAGTGCCGTACGCAGATGGTGAGGACACCGGTACAGCAGCCGGCGTTACTCACTCCTAGCCAAGGCGTCTCTCACCTCCCGGAGCCTCCGCTTCTCTGGCTTCCACCCCCTTGCCTCTCCATATCGCGCCTTTTTATAACCTCCTCGTTGATACACGTCAGCCTTATCGTAGTCTTCATCGTCTTCTGTTCACCAATCAGCGCTTGCCATGTCACCGACTACTTCTTCATTTTCTTAATCCTTCGTTGGTCCACGTATTCCTTCTCGCTGCCGTCGTCTTCTTTGCTTTCGCAAAAAGCCTCTGTATTTGGCCTCTTGCATGTGACACTCCCCCCCCCCCCCCCCCCCCTTGCTTCATCCTTACTCGACCTTGGGCGGCCAACACACCCCTTCTCTTGTCCTAATGCACTACACGCGGACACGCTTTCATAGCCTCAGTCAGCATCGCATGAAGGTGGCCACACCAGACCCACCTTTTACGCGAAAAACAACTCACTCGCAGTCGAGAAGTCTTATTGAATAAGCTCACCGCTCACGCGGCTTACACGCCACGTATTATGGCCCGCTGGCGTCGGTATAGAGTAAATGATTACGTGCCCACACTGTACGACTCTAACGTGCAGCTGCATATATAATCTACTCTGGGATGCCCTGCTTTTTCCACTGGGAGCTCCGAGATCGAACCCTACCGCCAGAACTACCGTTCCCTCCTAGAAACTGATGCTAACACAGAGATGACATTTGCCAAGTATGACCTGGTCAGAGAAATATGATTCTGCCTACCTTTTCAATAAAGGACGTTCAATCAATCAGTTGGTTTACAGGAACGGAAAGGTGCAGTATCTGTTACACTTGTTCTGTGGGCACCTGCACACGCTGTAAGGGAAGGCCGCAAGGTCGGAGTGAAAGTTGATAGAGAGAAAGAGGATTCTAGTGGAGGGCGAAGGCGTAATCTAAAAAAAAACTGATTTTTTTTATAGGAAGGGAAAGGCGCGGTAACTGTCTCACTTGTTTTCTGTGGACACCGCAACCGCGCCGTAAGGGAAGGTAGGAAGGTGGGAGTGAAAGTTGAAAGAGACAAAGAAGAGCCGTAGTGGAGGGCTACGGCATAGAGTTTCTTACTTTTACCTAGAGGGAAAGCTTTGCTGCCGTCTATGGGAGTTTACATGGAGTTTTCAGACGCCAGTTCAGCCACCATGGGCGATCAAAGCATCATGGGCCGGAGAGCTACCGAGTGCAGAACTACAACTTTTGGCCAAAACTAATGCAAAGATAAACATTGTTCTACCGTAAATAATGTCCTAAGATTGAATATTGTGACTATAAATTACAAAAAGAGAGAGAAACAGAATGCCAGTGTGAGATTTATCCAATCCTATTGGCTTAGTTTTGAGCAGCACAAATACCAATATTTCGCACTTAATAGGCAAACTTTGAAATAAAAAAGCGTTATGAAAATATTTATGGCTGTACAATCACTTAAGAAAGTTTTTAGTGGAATTTCGGGAAACAGAAACCATTTATTGACGACGTCTGCTTTAGCGCCTTCGCTACTATGGCTTTCGCGGTCTATGTACGCACCTTCAGACGATGATGATGACCAAAAAGAAACACCGCAGTAACGCCACTCCACGTACCCGAGAAAAACCGACTGTCCCGCAACAAGTAGCACACCGGCCCATGATTCTTAGCGCGCCCATGGTGGCTGAAGTGCAGCGCCCTCAGCTTTCCCTCTAGGTAGTGTAAGGAACTCTATGGGCTACGGAGTAATTTCGACCACCTAGGGATCTTTAACGTGCGCTGACATCGATGGTATCTACTCCCTGATGGGGTTGGGGCAGGTAAGTCACCACCGCTTGCGGCGGGGGCTGGCCTGCCACAGAATTTGTATCTGTTGTAGGCCGTCATTGCACCCGCCACTGCTTCGGTGGTGGACGACGGCTGTTGTTGCGGCGCGCATCTTTCTTTCCCTCTTCCTTTTCTTTCTTCTCTATTTTCTCTTCTGTCTGAAGGTGCCCCGCCGTGGTGGTGCAGTGGTAAGACGCCTGACTACTGTGCCGGAGTACTCGGGTTCGAACCCGACCTCGGCGGCTGCGTTTCGATGGAGGCGAAGCGAAGAGGCGTCCGTGTGCTGTGCGATGTCAGCGCACGTTAAAGATCCCCAGGTGGTCGAAATTACTCCGTAGCCCTCCACTACGGCTCCTTTTTCTCTCTTTCCACTTTCATTCCCACCTTCCTCCCTTCCCTTACGGTGCGGTTGCGGTGTCCACACAAAACAAGTGAGACATGTACCTCGTCTTTCCCTTCCTATAAATAAATCAGTTCTCTTCTGTCTGAACGAGGCAGCGGAGGTGGCTCAGCTACAGAGCCAGTAGCAGGCCGGTGCATTTTCTTTTCCTTCTTCCTACAGCCACAACAACAACGCTGACATCAGGAGAGGTACTCCCCTGATGGGGCTGGAGCAGGTCGGTCACCGCCGTTTGCGCTGACAACAACAACGCGACATCGCACAGAGCTGAGCTGTGTTCACTCGGTGCACTCCCCTGATGGGGCTGGGACAGGTGGGTCACCGCCGCTTGCGGCGGGGGCTGGCCTGTTCCCGAATTTTTGTCTGTTGTAGGCCGTCATTGCACCCGCCACCGCTTCGGTGGTGGTAGACACCCTAGTGGTGGACGACGGCTGTTGTTGCGGCGCGCGTCTTTCTCTCCCTCTTCCTTTTCTTTCTTCTCGATTTTCTCTTCTGTCTCGCGCCGCAACAACAGCCGTCGTCTTTCTCTCCCTCTTCCTTTTCTTCTCTGTTTTCTCTTCTGTCTGCCCCGCCGGGATGGTACAGTGGTAAGACGCATGACTACTGTGCCGGAGTACCCGGGTTCGAACCCGACCTCGGCGGCTGCGTTTCGATGGAGGCGAAACGAAGAGGCATCCGTGTGCTGTGCGATGTCAGCGCACGTTAAAGATCCCCAGGTGGTCGAAATTACTCCGTAGCCCTCCACTGCGGCTCCTCTTTCTCTCTTTCCACTTTCACTCCCACCTCCCTCCCTTCCCTTACGGCGCGGTTGCGGTGTCCACAGAAAACAAGTGAGACAGTGACCGCGCCTTTCCCTTCCTATAAATAAATCAATTTCTTCTGTCTGCAAGAGGCAGCGGAGGTGGCTCAGCTACAGAGCCAGTAGCAGGCCCGTGCATTTTCTTTTCCTTCTTCCTACAGCCACAACAACAACATCGCACAGCACACGGACGCCTCTTTGTTTCGCCTCCATCAAAATGCAGCCGCCGAGGTCGGGTTCGAACCCGGTGCTCCGGCACAGTAGTCGGGCGTCTTACCAATGCACCACACCAGCTGGAAGGTTCACACCACCTGGGGATGCGCTGACGCGATGGAAGTGGTGAAGGGTGGCAAGTTCCTGTCCCTACGGGGCTGGGACGGCAGGTCAGCGCAGCATTGCGGTGGGGGCTAGCCAGCCACCTAATTTTATCTGTTGTAGGCCGCCATTGCACTCGCCACTGCTTCGGTGGTGGACGACGGCTGTTGTTGCGGCACGTGTCTTTCTCTTCCTTTTCTTTTTCCTTTCTTCTCTATTTTCTCTGTCCGCACGAGGTGGCTCAGCTACAGAGCCAGTAGCATGCCCGTGCATTTTCTTTTCCTTCTTCCTACAACCACAACAACAACAGCAACGCTGACATCGCACAGCACACGGACGCCTCTCCGCTTCGTTTCCATCGAAACATATACCGCCGGGGGTCGGGATCGAACCCGGGTACTCCGGCACAGCAGTCGGGCGTTTTACCACTGCACCAACGCGGCAGGGCAACAGTTGGAATGCAACTAGGATTTGTTCAACCGTACCCTTGACACTATTTTAATTTGTTTGGTTCCTAGTGTTGATACTAACGGCCTTTGTAGATTGGAAAAAGGGAACAAACCTTCCACCGAAATATCAAGAAGCTTCTTTACGTCTTTTTTTGTACTGATTGATTTTGTACTGATTGATTTATAGGAAGGGAAAGGCGCGGTAACTGTCTCACTTGTTTTCTGTGGACACCTCAACCGCGCCGTAAGGGAAGGGAGGAAGGTGGGAGTGAAAGTGGACGGACAGCTCAGCGCCACGCTCATACACATCATCATCAGCAACGCCCTGTTTCGGGTCGGCGGCCTTGATCAGCTTCCTCCATCCTGGGCAATTCTGATAATCCAGTGATGTGGCCACTAGTCCGATGGCGGCCAGGTCGCATTTCGCAGCTGTCCAGCCAGCGCATCTTCGGGCAGTCAATTGGGCGTTTGCCGTCTACCTTAAAGCTGAAGGCAGATGTTGCCACCATGGGGTATGGTACACAGCCGCAGTGGTCCATCAGTCCAAAACTGTTAACGGGCTTACATAACCTACGCGGAGGAGGTCGCCATTGGGCTGGCAGCTACCCCCACTGATTCCAAAACAATTATCTCTGACTCGCGAGGGGCCTGTCGGAACGTCGAGCAAGGCTGGGCGCTATACTTAGCTACTTCAAAATTGCACCTATACCGGGGACCCCGCTTACCGGATAATAGTTTGGGCTCCTGCTCATATGAGTCTCGAGGGGAATGAGGCAGCCGACGCCGCCGCCCGCGCGCTTTCTTTCCGGGCTTCCCATCTCGACCCCCTGGATCAGGATCTCGGATTCGAACCCGCGTATTCTTTCAAAGGCATTGTTCTTTATTATCAATCTTGCCATAGCCTTTACCCTCGCACGGAGGAGCGGCTTCTGCTCTGTCTGTATACCAACACTCTGCTGTGCCCGGCAGCACTAAAACATTTTAATCCTTCTTACACGGGAAGTTGTCCGCACTGTGCTGAAAAGTCTTCGAACATCTATCACATAGTGTAGGCTTTCCCATCCAACCCAGCTATTCCTCCTCACCCCAAGCCCACTCGGGAGGACTGGGAGGCGACTGTGGTCGGCTGCTATGATCTGCAGGCCTAAAAGGCCTTCGAGCGCGCCCGGCAGCGGCCGATGCCACTGAGGTCCCGTACTAGGGACCCCACCTAGTATCTGTAAGGGCTGGATATTCAAAGATCCGGCTCATGCATACCTCCACCCTTTTAAATTGTTAAACGTTTGCCACCAGCACCACCACGGTCGTGCTCACGCTCATGCACCCTATCCCAGAACGTCAGCTATGCAGACACTCCAAATGGCGGGCAGACGAGATACAAGTTGTCACAACAATAGCAAGCCCTCAGCGATAAGCTACACAATAAATGCAATTAGCAATAAAGTGCTCCAGAGCAAAATTCCAAGCGGCCAACTCATCGCCGCTTACAGAATAAAGCGTCAAGGAACTTATCAGTGAAGGTATCCAGAACGCCTTCATGCGTCTAGCACAGCAAATTAGACAGCAGGTTACGCAGCAGGGCATGCAGTACATGACGCAGCTGTTAAGTCAGGAAATGAGGAAAATCCACTCAACCCTCCACGGCTTCCGCGCACATGTTCAAGAAAACATCACTCACGTTCACCTCAAAGAGCTTCTCGGCAACCCAGAGAAAATCTATAAGGAAGGTAAAACAGATGCAAACCTGGCGGAAGCGACCTCCGAATGTAAACAAGATGGCTCCCAACAACAGTAAAGAAAGAACATCGCCACCAAAATTGAAAATATGGCAATGAAATTGCAGATATTTAAATTAAAAAAAAAAAAACAATCTCCAACTAGCAGTGCAAGACAATCCGGACAAATAGCCATACAGGTAACCTGCACCAAGTCACCCTATATCTGAGGGTATGAAACACTCACTCATGATAGTACAAATCTGAGGGTATGAAACACTCACTCATGATAGTACAAATCGTACAGCCATTTTGGTACAGAAGGCTCTCGGTGCATAACACCGCAACCTGAGCAGCCTCAGCGTCTACTGGGCCTGGGCATGGTAAATACCTTCCGGGAGATCCGAGAGGCTCACTTAACCAACCAATACACACGTCTTCCTAAGACACTGTCGGGTCGCCGCCTCCTTGCCCGGCTACACATCCAACATACCACCCTTATGGAAGATCGTGTACGCCTCCCTTTCGAGTGGCGATGCGCCCTCCACGTACGCCCTCTTCCTAAAAACATGACACGTGAAGACCACAATGGCCGGCGCCTGGCGCGGGCGGAAGCCCTGGGCCGCCATTATGGGTTGAAACCCGCATTTACTACGTGGACGCCTCCGACCCCCACCATGGGGGATGGTACACGGCCGCAGTGGTCCACCAGTCCAAAACTGTTAACGGGCTTACATTTCGCGCCCGTGACATAACCCACGCGGAGGAGGTCGCCCTTGCGCTGGCAGCTACCCACATTTATTCTAAAACAATTATCTCCGACTCGCGAGGGGCCTGTCGGAACGTCGAGCAAGGCTGGGCGCCATACTTAGCCTACCGACTACTTCAAAACTGCACCTACACCGGGTACCCCGCTTACCGGAATATAGCATGGGCTCCTGCTCATATGGGTCTCAAGGGGAATGAGGCAGCCGACACCGCCGCCCGCGCGCTCTTTCCGGGCTTCCCATTTCGACCCCCTAGATCAGGATCTCGAATTCGAACCCGCGTATTCTTTTAAATACATTGTTCTTTATTATCAATCTTGTCATAGCCTTTACCACCGCATTAGTAAAGGTCTATCTAAGACGGAGGAGCGGCTTCTACTCCGCCTTTATACCAACACTCTGCTGTGCCCGGCAGCACTCAAACATTTTAATCCCTCCTTCACGGGCAGTTGTCCGCACTGTGCGGAGAAGTCTTCGGACATCTACCTCATGGTGTGGGCTTGCCGATCTAACCCAGCTGTTCCTCCTCACCCCAACCCCACTCGGGAGGACTGGGTGGCGACCCTGCTCGGCTGCTATGACCTGCAGGACCAAAAGGCCTTGGTCGAGCGCGCCCGGGCAGCGGCCGACGCCACTGGGGTCCCGTACTAGGGACCCCACCCAGTATCTGTAAGGGCTGGATGTTCATAGACCCGGCCGATGCATACATCCACCCCTTTTGGATCAATAAACGTTTGTCACCACCACCACCACCTCATCGAGCACACCTTCGTTGAAGCAAAGAGTGCCCGCTATGCAGAATCGCTAACCCTGTGGAATGAGCCACACACGCCCACCGGAATTGGCAACAGCGTTTGCAGAGACACAAATCCTGATTTGACGTTCACCAGGGGCATCTCGCAAGTTGCATGGAACAGGCTCGAAGAGACTCTTGGCAGTGATCACCACATAATACAAACTGAAACTACTCATAAGACACTGCTCGGAAGGCAAGGCTCGCCTTACGAGCTGGGACGCCTTCCAAAGAGACACCACCCCTAGCCAGGACTAACCCTTTAATGGAGTCATAGGGAGAACGGTCACGCGATGAAAAAAAGAAATCTCGAAAGGTCGCGCGCGTCGAATCTGCTTCAGGCGCTTCCGGCTAGTGTCACAATGTCACGTGGCTATAAGAACTCTGCGCGGTAGTTGCGAACTCGTACATCCAACCCCACACTTGATTGAACACTGCAACGAACGCACGTTAAGGAACGCCAAGGCGAAAGCCTTTATAGGCTACTGAGCGAGAGTGCAGAAAGTGTCACATACATGAATAAAGGTTATAAACCTCTAATGTCAGACTGTCAAATCATTTAACAGGCGCCAAAGAGTATCAGTCATCCATAGTTCAGTGAAGATCGCGCAATAGACAACAACCACCATACTATAAAAGCTTACGCCTCAGCACACTTTAGTGGTCTAAAGCGCTCCCCTCCAATTTTGTGGTTGGAGACTTCAACGCCCACCACACAGCCCATGGATACAACATAATCAACAAAAAGGGTGTCCGCGTATACGACACTATGCAGAATCGCCACCTAACCCTGTGGAATGACCCACACACGTCCACCGGAATTGGCACCACAGAGTCCAAATCAAAATCTCACGAATACTTGGCTACAATATTACATGTCTAAATTGCGTTGGTCCTGTCTTCTTTTTTTGTCTCTGTCGCGCTGTTTTTGTTTAACTATGTACCAACTCACTCAGCACGTCGTTTTAATGAAGTATATTACATGCCCATGATGGTAAGGAGCAAGAAATCATGAGTGTGATAAAGCAATTCACCAATCACAGTTCATTACCTCTCACCACTTCATGCACCTAAAATATCGAGGGAGCCGAAATGAGGCTCTGAACGGGCCTTTTACTATGACGGAACTACTGGCGCCTCCGGCAAAGCTCACCCCGAATACCAACCCATAAAAATACTGGATAACTAACCAACCCATAAAAATACTGGATAACTAACAAAACCTTGCGCAACCTTAGCCATGCAACGGCGTACCTCCTTGAGCATATTAACAACAGCACGAAGGCAGGTGATATACCAGAAGCGTGGAAATATGTTGAGGTGATCATGATTTCCAATTAAGCTCCATAAATCACCAGGACTCGGGAACATGCGACCTTCCTTTACCTCGTCCACAGGGAAGCTTTATACGAGCACACCGTCCTGAAACGTCTCTCAAGAAACTTCTAGGTCAAGGACACACCCTCAATACACTCTACAGCTTCAAAAAACACCTTTCAGCCGAAGAAATTCTATATCAACTTGAAAAGGACCTAATTGAGCGCCTTGGCAGAAACCGCAAGAGCGCCATTCTTGCAATACATATTAAGGGGGCGTTTGATACATCTCACATGCCGCAATTCTTTGCCACCTGGGCACCGCCAACTGCGAGAGCGAACATTCAACTATGCCCGAACATTCGTGGTTAATCGCATGGCCTCCATAAGCCTGAAGAGCCTCAAGACGAACAAATTCCAGGTAGCGGACAAAGGAACCCCTGCAGGTACAGTATCGCTGTGCTGAAACTCATGAAGCCCCTTGATAAAGTCAATGGGAGCGACACACCCTATAAGCCGACAATACAACAATTTAGATACGAGGCGACTGCCCAGGAAAGCAACAAGACGCCCTCCAGGAAGCCGTCGACTGCACCGACACATACCTGAAAGACTCCGGGTTCATTTGCGCATCAGAAGAATCTGCAGTCCTGCTCTTAAAGCCCTAATTGGAGGAAGACCCCCAAAAGCGAAAGGTCTGATCCGGAATCTTCCTTGAGGGAACTCTTAACCCTCAAATCGACTCACTCCGCATTCTTGGCCTAAACATCTTGAAATATGGCTCAGGGTCCGCTACGCAATCTAAACTTCAGGCCACTGTTACTCAAGGGGCACACCTGGTACGCCGCGTGGCCAGCAGAAGACACACTGTGAAATAACAAGGTACCGTACGCATCGTCCATGGCTCTCATCATTAGCAGCATACCATACGAAACAACGTATTTGTATCTAAAGAAAGTAGAAGTTCAAAAACTCACCACTTTCATCCGCAAAAGCATCAAAATCGCCATTGGTATATAGAACCAGGTATGAAAGACTAAAAACTCTTTACCTCATTATCAATAATTATCTAAAAATGAATAAATCAGACTACTTTGAGATCAAAACTAATGAGACATCAAGGCATCGTCATAGTAGGTTCATTCCATTGCCGGCTATAAAAAATAATTGCTTCAAGTTTAGTTATTTTCCGCGAACTTGCAAGGACTGGAACTCTCTTCCAGATTCTGCTGTTCGATCATCATCATTATCTGAATTTGTACGCCATTTAGAAAATTTCATCTATGGCACTACCACAGGGTGATGAGGTTTTATTGCTGTTGTGTAGGATGGCTGTTGTTCCGATTTCTGTGTAATTCATTTTTGTTTTGTTTATGTGTGCATTCAGAGACAATTTTTGATTGACTATTGATATTCATCATGTTCTATATTGCTCATTTTTTCGTTTTGTATTTTCCACTCCTGTTACAGCCCCTTATGGTGGCTGACAGTATTAATAAATGAAATGAAATGAAATGAATGAACGCGCCTTTACACAAAACCTCCTCCATCTTGGCATTTACAATACGTGGAAGAACCTTGCAGATACTCATAAAGTCAACCAATTGGAACGCTTAAATCTAACTGAAACAGGGCGTCCGACCTTCAAGAAACTGTAATAGTGCACAAAACAGCGCATACCTGATGAGATCAGCTCATATAACCCCTTAGCACAAATCCCGCGAAATATGCATCCTACATACCATAAAGACCGGCGCCTGGCAAAAGTTCGGGCCTTTAGCCAAGCGCACGGCGCAAATCCGGAAACCAGATATACTGACGCAGAAAGATACCCGGGAGGTATAAGCCCACTGCATTAGCATCATGTATTCAACATTTACAGAAAAGATCACTGCAACAATTCAAACAAATGACACTGACACAGCAAAAGAGGCTGGAATGGTCTTAGCCTTGTATTAACATGTCATAATACTCAGTGATTCGCAGTATGCATGCAAGAATTAATAAATGGAAATATTTTCAGCATACCATTTGAAATGCTTCGTCACACCACAGTGCACGTTCCATCCCAGACGCCTACATAATATGGACTCCGAGATACACTCACCTGGAAGGAAATGAGGCAGGCAATGGCTAAGCCCGAGGTTAGGCTAACCGGGCACCATTTCCAGATTCCAGGGGAAATTTATAGAACTCGGGATGTGCGCAAAGAGTATACTGATATCCTCCTTCAATATAAACTTCACAGAAGAAAATATTTCCCTCTTCACTTGAAACTAACCAGAGAAGAAGCAGTTTCGCATTGAAAAATAAAAACCAAGTCACGCCCGCGGCACTTTATACGCAGGATATCGTCCACCATGTACAAATATCCATGCATATTCTGTAACGTGCCAAACAACCTACAACATATGGTGTGGGTATGCAAGGGATCGCAGAGTACCATGACCACCAGGAACCTAACAGAAGAGCAGCGGGAGAGCTAGCTGTCAAGCCCCAGCCTTGATGACCAGCGTAGTCTTGTCTACGGGTCTGAGGAGGCTGCCCACCTGGGACGAATATTTCACAGCTGTTCTCAATAAACGATTGTCTCTCTCTTTCTCTCAAAGTTTCATAGCGTCGAGATCAGTCATCATCAATCACTGCATGGGCGAAATAAGCAATACCTACCGCGAAGCATTCACTTCTAAACCCTCTAATACTCTTCTAATAACTAAACGACGCGGCCTATGTGTTACGGGCCCGCCTGGAAAGCAGAGAGCCTGTTTGAACCCCAATTTCGACGAATTTATTCTCTGAATTTCTTCGGTTTTCCTGCCGTATTGTTGACTACAACAATGCCAGATGGATTTTCGCGTAATAGACGTACTAATGCTTTGGCATTAAAACTAATTCAATATACCTACACGGGCATGTATAGAGTGAGCGATACAGATGCGACGGGCATGTATAGAGTAAGCGATACAGATGCGTGGCCGATATATAAATTTGTGGATACTCTTGAATATCGCCTTGGTGAGCTCTGCAGCTGAGGCGCATATGTGTAGCCACGGGCGCGGCGTGTAAGCCCTGCATTGCGCCTCTGCACTTCACAGACAGACTCGTCAGTGTCGGTTCAACGTTCCGCCGTCGTTCAGCTTCACGCAGTGCATTTGTGCTCCTCGTCGGGGAAACCGACCGGCGAGGGAGCGCAGCGAGCCAGCGAGGAGCCGGGGCTTTGTAAACACAATGCAGCTTGTTAGCGCGGCCTATTTCGGGGCCGGCAGCCGGCAGCTATAACCACGAGATGCCGACGAATGCTCGTTCCTGTGCATGGCGCAGCTTTATATCACGTCGCCCTGCCTGTCTCGGGCTGGGCTCGTGCGTCTGTCTATATTGCTCGTCGCGACCAGGGCCTTGGGGTATCTACGCTATAAGTCGCATCGCCTCGTCTCTCGCCCGTCGAAGCGAACGACCTCCGTTCCTCCTCTTCCTCCTCGCTTTGAACATTGCATAGAGACAGCGAGCACGTGCCCTGCGTCTTGTATGTATAACCGAACGACCTACAGGCTGAGGGGGATCACTGCACGCGGACGTCTGTGTTTATCAACACCATCGCCACGAGGACAGCCTATAACTCTACGGCGACGACCCTGCAGTGACTCACGTGGGCGCTCGGAGCGTGTGGGTGTTCCTCGGCCTGTGTTTATGCGTTCCGACAACGACGACGTGAGGCTTTTGTATGTGTACCCGAGCGGTCATTGTGTCTTGCATTAGAGTCAGCTGACAGTGTTTGTTTCGGGAACGGGTCGTCATAGGGGCGGCGGAGTGTGGTGGCAATCGGTATGGGGATGTGGCGGCGCCGCTTGAGTTTTTGCGCGTTCGAAATGCCGAAGAAGTCGAGTCATTTTCTTGTTTACACAACTAGGCCTCCTTTCTTGCTCCACGCAGGTGGTGCTGGAGTCACAAGGAAGCTGACCCCATACACACACAACAGACTGTGACTCAGCGCCACACTCGTTAGCACAATTTCGGAATGCCGTTCCGACTGCCTTGTGGGAGGAATGGCTGACTGTCTCCACACGTAGAAGCATAGCGGACAGATAGGTCAGACTGGGAGAATCGCTTCTGCAGAACTGAAGGAGGAAAAAGAAGAACAGGGAACGAGCACCTCTATCAGCCCTAAATTTACCAAATTTGCTGCCGTACGACAACTGAAAAGGGCTAAGAACCAAACATCGGAAGAAATAAACCACGTCCCTAAACCGCGTCCACCCAACCATCGGCGGCTGCTTCGTCAACTAATGTTCAGTTGCCGAAGTAGCCTTTCAATGAGAAGCCGCTTGAGCCCTAACAATGAGACCCAGCTGGTTTCATATTATGGTCACGGGAAGCCTTATCCGATTAAAGTATTGCGGTGCCTCGATCAGTGGTTTTGCCCGTCGGCTGCTGAGCCTGCCACAGGGACAAATTCGTTGCTCGGTTGTCTCCTTTCGGTGACAGCGAAGTGAAAATCCATCCCCGTGCTTTGTGTGAAAGCTGGCGATGCCGCCACTCTTGATCTGTAACAATATGAAGAAAGACTAACCAGCCAAGAAAACGCACATATTAAAAAACAGAGACGCATAAAGAAAGAGGCTGGACTACCAACAGATTTATTTGCAATATCGGCGCTCAAATATATAGAGGCGCTCAGTCATATGACCTTCTCACAATCGCCATCACAACCTTCCGTCGTGGAAACACAATTTACAGTCATCATAACTCCTTTTTCTTACCTTCGCTTTCCTAGTTATAGCTATCTACTTGTAATACAACACTATCTTTGCAAAGCAGCGTCAGAAACAAAGTCATGCGCAATACAAACAGTAACAAAACCATTTGCGCATGGGTATTCAATTATAAATCAACGCCATCAAAGAACGGGCACGCACTTTATCTAACAAGGCCTGGTTATAAAACAGATTCCATGAACTTGATTTTCTTACTTCGTAAAGCAACAGAACAGTCACGCATGCATCTCCTCTCTTAGCTATCAGAAAGGCTTTAAGAACCTCACGCGCTGTTTTATCGCGACTTCTGCCAAGAATCTGTATACCGTCAAGCTCCGGCTCACATCTGCACTCTTCGCAATGAAGGGCCAAATTAGACCCGGTTTCATTCTTTAGCAATTTTGAGTGCTCCAGTGCTGTGGCGTTAATACAACGACCCGATTGGTCCATATAGACCTTGCCGCAGGTCAGTAGAACCTCATAAATCACACCGACTGCACATTCCACAAAGGGTAGGCCATGCCTCTTTTCATCATTATCATCATCATCATTATCATTTATTTCCCTTAAGGGTATTACATAAGGGGGGAGCGTAAACTAAAATAGTTACAGAGCAAAGGTGAATATATATGCAACAAGATAACACAACACATAAAAAGAAGCAAAGAACGTCCTATTCATGAACAAGGGCTATAAACATCGGCTTAGTACCAAGAGCATCACATTCGTTGGCAAGAGGTTCGGGCAGCAGGGTGAGAACACAGTGGGTAACAGAAAAGGTCAATATAAGAAAAAAAAGTTTACATGAACATGAATTGAAGCAAAAGCATGTCAGTCCAGAAGGTAATTTAACAGCATTGCCCTAAACCTAGTCGCGTCAGACTCATTAGTGACTGGTTCAGGCAGCAGGTTCCATTCTTCAATAGAGGGTTTACAAAAGTACGTCTGGCAACCGTGAGCGGCACGCTGACCGCGCTCTGACCGCCATATTTTGTTCGCTCCATCCGTTCGCTTCGTGTCCCTCCGTCAGCGCTCGCCGTTCTGTTCGCGCTTTCCACGTTTTAACCTAGTGTGCTGTGCTTGGACCTCTCTTCGGTCCCTGGCGGTTTCTGTTAGCGACGCCTAGAAGCGTATTTTGACAGCCGAGACGTGGCGGGGCCCACCAGCCGCGCTGCCGAGCGCAGTTACAAATTGCTCTACGAGTCGTGCAAGGGCCCCTCGGCAATCCGCCGCGTCATCCCTGTCCAGGTACAGTATCCAGAGTGCTGTAATGCGGATTTTTTTTTGTCTGTGCGCCTTTTTCTGTTTACTTAAATGCCTATGAGAGATCATCGCGAGTTTGTTTGCTTGGTTTGCGCAATCACCGTCGCTCATCCCACTGGAAGATACTTGGTTGGTGAAATGATCGAGGATGCATTTTATTTTATGATAAAAGAATCGTGCTTAATTTGACGTAAGGTGGACTGGCGCTTAGCACTTTCCTTCCCATGCCGTCGACGCAGTAGTTGGCATTAGTCTAAGAAATAATCAGGGGCTGCGTAAGAAAAAAGTGCCATGGTAATTTGTGCTTCCAGTGATTGAATATTGATTGGTGTGCGATAGGCGATGACGAGTTAATAAAATCTTTGTAATTAATTGATCAATTGATGAAATAAAGAAACGAAAAAAGGAAAAAAAATTGGAAAGTAAGGGTTTAAAGGTGTCAGAATGAAAAACCAGTGCTTGGTGATGCTAAGGAAGGAAATTTAGAATGTGTAATTGATCAATTGAAATAATTGAAGCTTGTGTTCAAAAGTCAAATTGCTCAGAATGGAAAGCCGATTGTTGCTGACGCATGCGTATTGGTGTATAAAAATATAAAATGTCAAATAAAATAAAAATAAATAAAGAAATTATAGAAATATACCATAACATAGAAATATAACCATAACCATAACATAGAAATATAACATACATAACAACATATAACCTGCTACACTTGCGTGTAGTATGTTACTTTTGATGAATTCATATTTAACTGCATTGTATTCTTTTCGCCCCTCCTGCTAGAGCCCAGTTAGGGCCTGTAGTATTTAGTAAATAAAATAAATAAATAAAACAGCTAAAATATACCACGTGAAGAAAGAAGACATAGTGCGTGTGTGTGTATGAGAGAGACACACTATCGCGTTATACCTTTAACGGCGGAGCTTAAGTGATTCCCTAATTTTTCTATAACGATATGATATAATAGGAATCTGATTTTATGAACACAGCCAGTTGCACAAACACTTCGCAGTAATGTGAGTTGACTTTTCAAATTTATTTTCGTTACAGCCGAGTTCCTCCTCCTCCGAGTTCCTCGAAGCTTCCAATGTCAGCGCTTTCATATGAGATTACGGCTCCAAATGTTTACTTTCTGACAGAGGGAATAAACAAGCAATTGATCTATTTAAAAATTCCAGTGAATTGCAGGTAGCTGTGAATTAGCGAACCATCGGGTGACTCGAAAAAACACACAAAAGTGAAGCGCACGCTTCGTTACTTTATCGGCCGCGCTCGCAGGGAGCTGCGCGCTCTGGACATGGACCGGCCGAAACGGGCTGCACGTGAGCATGTTACAACACACTAGTGGAATGCCATCTTTTCCTGCTTTACTAGACGCCGCGGGCTTGGCAGCCGTTTGCTTTTGCAGCGTGAAACACGCACATCGGGCGCACTAGACAGCCGTGTTGCTCTCTGCACCAAGCACTACCATTTCGTACGACTGTAAAAAGTAGTTTCGGTAAGCATGCCCGTGTCTTAAATCCAATACACAATGGTAAATGCAACCTACGTACAAAAGGTTTCAAAGAACATATTGCACAATAGCGTTCGTTATACATGCAATGCTCCTTCTCCCGTGTCCTCCATCGCAGCATAAGCTTATCCTTCAAGTTCACAAGGTTCCATAGCGCGCAAAACAACCTTGCTGTCTTAGGTGATACCGCATTCTGTGAGCTAGCTCCCAGTCAGAAGGACGTGCAGTAATGCTTTAAATGATGCAAGTGACCCTTGTAAAGCCGATTAGGACTGCAAACGAACGGTCGCATACACACGTATACCTTGATTCCGTGCGCGTCTATGACGGTACGCTAACTGCAGAAGGGCACGCAACAACATGCTGGCATCATTCCGAATAGAGCTTGGAGCTAACAGCGACTGCTGTGATGTTAAAAGATGAAACAATCGCTTGTGAGCATTCCAATGCACCTTTCGGTGCATGCACGGGTTCTACGAAGGCGCACGTTGACAGCGTACTCGATGGGAGACGCGGGCGGACTAAACAAAACATGGCCGCCGCGCACAGTTTCTGTTTCTTTCACTAGATGGCGCTAACTTTTGTAAAGCCTCTCGCGGCCACATCGATGATCTGGATGGATACACGGATTGTAACGGGAAGCTAATGCTAGATTTCTGTGAGCGACACGATCTAGTTATAGTAAATAGTGAAACAAAATGTGAAGGCCAAATCACGTGGGAATTCCGCAACAGGCAGACGGACGACCATTGACTACTGTCTAATGTCGCAGGAAATTAATAGCAAGGTCACAAAAATGGAAATAGGCGAAGAAGGGGAGCGTAGTCTGGGAAGTGATCGTAAACCTATTAGTCTGCAGATGGGACCCTTGATGAAAAGAGAAATGGAACTCAGACAAAAAGTAAACACAAAATTAAACGACGATCAAATAGCGCAGATAGCAGCAGACATAGGGGAAGCAACAGAGAAAAGCCCCATGGAAGACTGGGATTATGAACAGGTAGGACTACTCATAAGGAGGAAAATTAAGGAGGTTAAAGTAGCGAACCACTGGAATGAAAAGAGGAAGCCACGGAGCTGGTGGAATAAGGAAATCAGGGAAGCTATTGAACAACGACGGGCTGCTTCAAGGGAACATCGAGTGGCAAAGAAAGGACAGGTATCTCAGGAGGAAATCGACCAAAAATGGGAATCATATCGACAAAAAAAAAAAAAAAACGAGGTGCAGGCCCTTGTCCAAAGTAAAATAAAACAGTCCACTGATCGCTGGATGGCTGACATACACGATGCCTCTAGAGGCGGAGCAAGAAAATTCTGGAACCATATAAGCTGGCTCGGGAAAAGGAATCAAAGAAAGCAAGATCGGATTCAAGATAACGAGGGAAATTGTTTAAAGGGAGACAACGCAGTGAACTACATTACATCAGTTATAGCCGAGTCATTTAAAAGCGACGATAGGGTAATCTCCGCAAATCAGGAAGCAACACAAGATAGCAGAATACAAAGCAGCTTAGAACTGACCAATCTAAACTGGAAAAAGGCAGAAGAAAATATTCCTAAAAACACATCTACAGGAATAGATGCAATTCCGATCAAGCTGATTAATGAACTTGGTCCAAAAAGTAAGGAAACGTTGTTAAAAGCTCTGGAAACAGTCATAACGAATAAGCAAATTCCGGACAGCTGGCGGCAGAGTAAAATGCATTTTGATTTATAAAGGGAAAGGAGAAAGGATGCACATAAAATAATAAATTGGTTCACAGGAAGGGAAAGGCGCAGTAACTGTCACACTTGCTCTGTGGACACCCGAACCGCGCCGTAAGGGAAGGGAGGAAGGTGGGAATGAAAGTGGAAAGAGAGAAAGAGGAGCCGTAGTGGAGGGCTACGGAGAAATTTCGACCACCTGGGGATCTTTAACGTGCGCTGACATCGCACAGCACACGACGCCTCTTCGTTTCGCCTCCATCGAAACGCAGCCGCCGCGGTCGGGTTCGAACCCGGGAACTCCGGCACAGTAGTCGGGCGTCTTACCACTGCACCACCCCGGCGGGGCCACATAAAATCCTACAGGCCGATTATCATAACATCTGTTATGTACAGGTTGGCCATGCAGGCGGTGAAATTAAAGGTGCAATCATGGGTAGAAAGTAACAAGATACTCGGAGAACTTCAGAACGGCTTTAGAAATGGTGGGCGCTTAGATGATAGCCTGTTCGTGCTTGCCCTATGCATCGAAATATCTAGAGTGGAAAATAGACCTTTGTATTTGGCCTTCCTGGACATAAACGGGGCGTACGACAACGTAAACATGTGGAACATATTAAAAGAAGGTGTCGGTTATGAGATAATAGAGTTCCTAAATGAAATATACCGGGATAACGCAGTAGAAATTACATGGGAAGGGATAAGAAGTACGGAAGATGTCAAAGTATGCAAAGAATTAAGACAAGGCTGTCCTCTATCACCGCTGCTGTTCATGCTTTATATGATAAACCTGGAACGCAGGATACAAGACAGTAATCTAGGTTTTAACCTCTTATATAGATTACGTGGAAAGGCGGTAGAGCAGCGCCTCCCCGGTTTGATGTATGCAGACGATATTGTGCTGCTAGCTGAGAGTCTGAAAGAATTGCAAACTTTAGTTAAGTATTGCGGAGACGAAGGGGACGCTCTAGGCTTCAGTTTTAGCGCAGTTAAGTCGGGTCTGATGATTTTCAACGGCTCAACTGTTCAGGGTCTTAAAATACAAGGCCATAAAATACCCAGAGTAGCAGAATACAAATATCTGGGGGTATGGGTAAACGAAGGATTGGCATACATTGGAAAGCATGAACAATCACTTAAGGCCAAAGGACAAAGGAATACCGGGATATTGAAGCATAGGGCATTGTGGGGATACAACAGGTATGAAGTTTTGAGGGGTATTTGGAAAGGAATTATGCATGTGCCCGGACTTACTTTCGGAAATGCGGTTTTGTGCCTAAAATCAAAGGTACAGTCGACATTAGAAATAAATGAGAGAGCCGTTGGACGATTGGCACTATAGGTGCCCACGGCAAAACCACAAATGAGGCGGTGCAGGGAGATATGGGCTGGGCATCTTTCGTAGTACGGGAAGCTCAGAGTAAAATATTATATAAGGAACGCCTGAGGAAATTGGACAGTAACAGATGGGCAGCTAAAGTATTTAAATACCTGTACTTAAAAAGCGTTGACTCACAATGGAGGAGAAGATAAGAAATTAACTAGTAAGTATGCTAGTCACAAGGACGGAGAAATAAAGAGCATTAAGCGACAGGTGAAAAACACAGAAGGTAAAAATTGGATAAATTCGATGGATAAGAAACAGAGTGTGGAATTATACCGAAAGTGGAAAATGCAGATCAGGAAGGAAGCTTTCTTTGACAACTCAAGAGGCAGTGCCCTACTTTTTGAAGCTGGATCAGGGTGCCTTAGAACACGCAGCTACAAAAATAAATTTAACAATGAAGATGACGCATGTGCTGTATGTGGTAACTCCAGTGAAACAATTGACCATATTATACTCGAATGTATAGGTATCCATCCGGAAGTTGATGCAGGCGCAGTAACTGTTCCTGAAGCTCTGGGGTTTAGAGATACCAGTGGCCGGGTGAATAAACCGGCGGTGGAAACTAGCAAGAAACGACTGGAAGATTGGTGACCTAAAAGCTGAGAAGTGACATAATGTAAGTAATGGAGAAACAAAAATTTAATAAATAGAAAGATGGTTTAGTTAACCAATCTAAATCAATAATTAAGATATAGGGAGAAAAATGAGCATGATAGCTACTGCTACCACCCCGTTTCAAAGGGGACGCTCCTATATTCCATCCATCCATCCATCCATCCATCCATCCATCCATCCATCCATCCATCCATCCATCCATCCATCCATCCATCCATCCATCCATCCATCCATCCATCCATTCTCTATTGCGGTCGGGAAGAAAGAGGAGGAGGAGGAAGAACATTTATTTCCGCCGAATATGGCGCGGCAGCCACCTACGGGTCCGCACGCAGGCGTCCGGGGAGGCAGTCTGTCGCACCGCGGCCAGAGGACACCCGGCCCCGTCTAGGAGAAGAGGTCTTCAGCCTCGGCCGCCAGGCGGACGGCGAATCGCTGCGTTTTTTCTTCGGAGCTTTTTAGCGTGGTCTCCCATTCATCGCTAGTTTTAATCGCGTTGCGCCCTGGGGCACGAACGCATCTCCATATTGTATGATCCAATGTTGCCACGTGGCCGCAAAATTTACAAATTTCGGTTTCTGCAGCGTCCCTCTTCCGCCCTCTGGCACCCGTCCAACTCCTCCACAGGGGCGAAAAGAAAATTCGAGCTTGGAGTCTTATCCCGGCCTCGGCGGCTGCGTTTCGATGGAGGCGAAACGAAGTGGCGTCCGTGTGCTGTGCGATGTCAGCGCACGTTAAAGATCCCCAGGTGGTCGAAATTACTCCGTAGCCCTCCACTACGGCTCCTCTTTCTCTCTTTCCACTTTCATACCCACCTTCCTCCCTTCCCTTACGGCGCGGTTCGGGTGTCCACAGAGCAAGTGTGACAGTTACTGCGCCTTTCCCTTCCTGTGAACCAATTTAACTTATTTAACTTGGAGTCTTGTCCAGTCGTACGATTCCTTTTTACTCAGGGATCTAGCCTGTGGCGGATATATCCTGCGGTCTTTCTTCAGGTTGTCAGTTACATCCCTAAAGGTACCAATACGTTCTTTGGTTTTAGATGTTGTGGAGGCGTCCGCAGCACCCCGAGGTAGCGAGGAGCGGGCGAGCATGTGGGCAGCCTCGTTACCGGCGAGACCGGCGTGTGCTGGAGTCCAGATTATGGTCCCGCTTTTGGCGAGAGACGACTCGTTCAGACTTTTTGCAGCACGATTGCTGACTCTACCCTTGCTAGAATTTCTAACCGCCGCTTTGCTATCGCTGATGTGTTTCACGCCTGGTCGTGCAATGGCAATGGCTGTTGCAATCTCCTCCGCCTCTACCGGCGGTAGATCTCGATTTCTTTCTATTCCTATGGCGATCCCAGTGTCCAATAGGGCGACCGAGGTTACGTCGCCTTCTTTCCCGATCGCTGCATCGGTGTAGGCGACCGATCCCGGCGGGAGTTTGTCCAATTTGTTAGCGAGGTGCTTAGCTCTGCTTTTCCTCCTCCCCTCGTCGTGTACGGGGTGCATGTTCTTCGGTATGGGCGAGACGTATAGATGCTTTCTGATTTCTCGATCTGTGCTTTCTCTGACACTTTCGCCTTCCCCGGGCGCTAGTAGGTTTACCCAGTCGAGGATTTGCCTACCCGCCGCCGTTCCTGCGAGTCGCTCTCTCTGGGACAGCCTGACCGCCGCAGCCAGCTCTTTCCACTCATTATGCAACCCCATTTTCTCTAGAATGTCGTTAGAAGTAGTTATGGGGAGTCCTAGAGCGCACTTCGTGCATCTCTTAATTATGGAGTTTAATTCGTGTTCTTCGGTCTTGTTGATATTTAGGAATGCAGTCGCGTAGCACATTCTGCTCGTGACAAAAGCTTGTACCAGTCTGAGTCTACTAGCCTCCGCGAGACCACTAAAAGCGTTAGTGGAACCATGAAGTCTTTGAACGCTATTGGAATTAAACAGGTGGCGTGATGTACGAATGGGAGGAGTTAAGAGGCAACCACGGAGACAGGAGAAATTTAAATATGAAATAAACACAGGCACGCAACTTTGCGTCTGACCGTTCAAGAAGTGAGGCCAAGTGATTGAGTTTACGCTGGCATGAAAATCGTAAGTTGACGATGTGAAGTGCACTGCACGTTAATTCAAGCATGTCAATTAGGTAGGACTGATAGGGACCCCAAATTGCGGATGCATATGCAAGCTTACTGTGAACAAATGTTTCATATGCCAGTTTTCGTATGTTTACGAGGGGAAGTGGAAAGTGATCGTCTAATAAAGCCAAGTGTACCTGAAGCGTCAGCCGTGATTTTCGTGATATGGTCTGCCCAAGTGAGTTTGCTATTAATACTGATGCAAAGGTAACAATAAGATTCTACATGCGATAACTCTTCAGAAAACAAACAGTAAGGGTAAGTCTAGTTCGAGCGTCTCCTTGAAATTTGCGTATAGCTGCACTTCCTAGTATTAAGTTTCACCAACCACAATGTGCTCAAGTTTTCAATTAGCTTTAGATCGTTCTGGAGGGTAGTTTGATCGTCTTTAGCAATTATACGACGGTAAATAATGCAGTCGTCAGCGGAGAGGCGGATGGTGGACGAGATATTGGAGGGAAGGTCATTAATAAAGATTAGGAAGAGCAGCGGTCCCAACACAGACCCGTGTGGTACACCGGAAGTTACACAAGTAGTATTTGAAGGAAGATCGCCTATTAAGGTGAACTGAGAGCGAGCCGTGAGGAAGTTATGAATCCAGTCTAAAACAAGTGGGTGAAGGTGAAAACCTGAAAGTTTGGACATAAAACGTTGATGAGGGACACGGTCGAATGCTTTAGAAAAGTCTACAGAAAGGTCATCACAGGTATCAGGTGTTGAAGGGTATTTGGAGAGGAATTATGGTGCCAGGGCTTACTTTCGGAAATGCGGTTTTGTCCCTAAAAGCAGAGATACAGTCGACATTACAAATAAATCGGAAAGCCGTCGGACGATTAGCACTGGGCGCCCACGGCAAAATCACAAATGAGGCGGTACAGGGAGATATGGGCTGGGCATCTTTCGAAGTACGGGAAGCTCCGAGCAAAATATGATACGAGGAACGCCTGAGGAAATTGGACAGTAACAGATGGGCAGCTAAAGTATTTAAATACCTTTTATATAAACAGCATTTACTTACAATAGAGGAAACGAACTAGGAAACTAACCATTAAGCATGCTGGTCACAAGGACGAAGAAATAAAGAACGTTAAGCAACAGGTAAAAAACACAGAAGTTAAAAATTTGATAAATTCGATGGAAAAGAAACGGAGTGGAATTATACCGAAAGTGAAAAAGGCAGATCAGGAAGGAAGCTTTATTTGATAATTCAAGAGGCAGTGCCCTACTTTTTGAAGCTAGATCAGGGTGCCTTAGAACACGCAGCTACAAAAAGAAATTTAACCATGAAGATGACACATGTGCTGTATGTGGTAAATTCAAAGGGGATACGCTCCTATATTTCATCCAACCATCCGCAGCGCCACTCTGCGATTCTTAGGTCCATATATATAGCTGAGCCACCACCGCTACCACGTGCGCACATGGGAGATACATAAGAAAGAAAGAAAGAAAGAAAGAAAGAAAGAAAGAAAGAAAGAAAGAAAGAAAGAAAGAAAGAAAGAAAGAAAGAAAGAAAGAAAGAAAGAAAGAAAGAAAGAAAGAAAGAAAGAAAGAAAGAAAGAAAGAAAGAAAGAGGAAATACACGCGTCGCAACACGCGTCGTCCACCCTCAAAGCGGCGGCGGGTGCAATGAAGGCATGCACATTAGATTTACTACTATTGTAGTTAGGTACAAGCGCCGGTGGCAAGGAACCCCAGCCGCACACATCGGGAGCCCGTGTTTTCCAGCTCCGTAGAGCCGGCAGCGGTCGAAGCGGAGCGACCTGAGTTTATAAGACACGCCGCGTCTGTCAGTTACGCCGCGCCAAGGCAGGGGAGCACATATTCTCAGTTTTTGGAGTTGCAATAAATTTCTCCAGTACAAACGTCCTGTTCTCCTTCCGCCGGGATGCGCGTCGTCATTGGTCAGCCTCTGCGGAGCTTTCTGGATGCTACCAGCTGCTTCAACGTCGAATGAGTGATCGACGCCGTCGAGTGATCAGGAGTGGGTGACGCCGATGCGCGCAAGGCTACGCTCTCCTCGCGCGGTAAAGGTGACATTTCTACAATGTTCTGGAACGTTCTACGCAGACGCCGCGGCGCCTTCTGCGCGTCGCACCGAAAATGTGCGCGATTTTGTGACAGACGTCTGTCTGTGACACACAGACAGACGTCAGTCACACACACACACACACAGACACACAATTTCTCACAGACGTCTGTGAGAAATTCGGCCCACTAATCGGAGAATTACCCATGACAGACAGACCACGTGTTAATTGCAACTCCTCTATATCACCTATAAGTGCTGCATTGGTACGAATCACATTTAGACGTCGTTTTGTTTTCGTTTTTTTTTAATAACGTTGTTTATTGCCGCAGGGCATAAAGGAATATGTAAAAAGAAATTTGAAAGGGGTAATAAATGAGAGAAAGAAAGGTTGACGTTTCTAGTAAAGTTCAAGAGGAAAGGATGCTGAGGCCCCTGCGTCCAAGCAATGTTATTTCATTTTGTTTTTAATGTACGCGCTGCAATCGATCAGAAACATCCAGCACCATTGGAATCAGAATCACTACCATTGCGGCGCTGGATCACGCTGAAAAAACGTTAAATTTTACGCAGTGAAATTGATTAAAACGCGTGAAAGCGTTTCTGGGCCAAGTTCATTTTGGGAGTGGGGCTAATCGGTTTCGGACGTGGGCACCGTGGACGTGGGTCAATTCAATTCTCGATTTGAGAAATGTAAATTTGGGGGGCAGGCTAAGTGAATTGTCGATTTAGGAAAAGTAAATTTGGGGGGTGGGCCAAGTCAATGTTGAGAATGGCAACGGCCACATGTATAACTCCTTAACTAATAAGGTTTTTTTTTTTTTTTTTCGGCGCGACTATTTAGGCCGTGACCCCTTTTTCCAAGCATTTTAAACCAGAAGAGCCGAGCATCAGGCCGGGGGAAAGCTTGTACCCATATAAAACCGGTGGGTACCCGGCGGCACCAGGGATCGAACCTGGTACCTCCCGAATGCGAGGCGGATGCTCTACCACAAAGCCCACAAAAATCACCGGAGTTCAACAAGACAACATATGATAGTTACCAATATCTCTCAAAAAATGTTCTAAGACCAAAAGGCAGAAGTCGCCGCTTTATGTATATATATATATATATATATATATATATATAAACATAAAGCCCCCTCGCTTGCAGGTTTGCCAGTGATGCACAGCTTTCGCACTTACGAGCACCGGGACTTCATTTTAAACTTGAGAACTAGAGAAGTTTTCAGTGCACAAACTGCGCTTCAAGAGAGACAGACAATGCATGTCAACTGCTGATCCGTCTGCAACTATTGAGGTCCGGTGGAAACAAAATTCTGAAGGTGCGCGTAACTCTCGCACTCAGAGAATGCGTAGGCATAGGTACCAAAAATTGGAGGTTCTCACTCAACTTGGGAAAGCACAACTCAGTTCGCAGTCGGTTTAGGTTCACACCAATTGCAGTTAAGCTCGCACGAAATCAAGCCTGGATTCCGGGGAGGGACAAATTTTTGGGGTGGCCAAACTAAATTTTGAAGCAACCACTGTGTTGGCCATGGCAATTACATAACCGATTCGTTATTTACATAAAAAAATACTTGTGGTTGAACTCTGGTTAACCCTATGTTGAATTGCGATAGCAACGGCGGAAGCTTCTTTTGCCTGCTACATTATATTCCCTTATCACGCCCTATCAGTGTAATGTGTTACATTATTGGGGACATTTAAGCTCTTCTTTTAATAGTATCCGCGAGAGCGTAGGTTACCATTCTTCTTCTTTTCTTTTGCGCCTCCTCCTCCTCCTCCTCGGCTGTTCAAGGTAAAGCGTGGCCTCCGCCGGGACCACTCGAGGGCTGAAAACCTGGTGCAGTATTGCTATCGCAATAAGAACTAGTAGTTGTCGATTACTCTTTATCGATCGTATCTCTATGCTAATACCTTCTGCGGAAATGTACAGGCAGTCTTTGAAGCATTTACGGTAACTGCATTCAACGAACTCAAAACAGCGGCGGCACATCGAGCATTTCGAGCTCGTTTGGCCCCAGAGAGATGCAGATGAGTCCCAGAGCCAACAGAAGTTAAGCTTGAGGCATGTGGCACCGCAAAGCGACAGCCACTCTCTGCATGTGGCTGTTTTGCTTTGTGCACTTCGAATGACCGAGACCAACTGAAGTAAAGTCCTGCACAGGTAGCACTGCTCTAGCGTGCTACTACTTGTTCATATCTTTCTCCGCCAGGGAAAGAACACTACGGGCGGCCTGGCGCCACTGTAAACCTGTTAATGAAAAGGGCGTTTCTCATAACTTCAAAGAGGTATTAGATTTGTAATTTTTTACGAAGCTATACTTTTCATCTACCGACGCTATAATACACAAGCACCCGTCCTACGCATGCGCGTCGAGTTTTTACTTAGCTCCAGTGCCATCGCACAAAACGGTATGCATGTCTGGCGAAACAAAAACGTTATTTTATTTATTTTATTTATTTAGTGATACTGCAGGCAAATACTTTGGCCCAAGCAGGAGGGGCTATTCACAAACAAAAAGAAGGCACAAAAAAGCGTAAAAATTGTGTAACATGAAATGAACATAATGCACAAGAAAGATCCACAAATGAAACGTCAACATCGCTAACTTGCACAAAAATGATTTTGCAATGCAACCATGAAATCGTTGGACTGAAATACTACAATGGGAAGTGAATTCCACTCGTTCACCGTTCGAGGGAAAAAAAGCAAGTTCTCGCTAAAATACAAAAGACAAAATTTGCGGAGCATAACCAGCTCCAACTTTTTTGTAGTTTAGTTAAAGCTTGTTTATTTTAATTATAGGATATGATGAAGATGGTGAAACAGACGAACAGATGAACCAGCGCCCTCAACGGCCAGAAAGGCAACCTAAGTTGGTGCACGTGGTTCCATAGGACCCCGCTATCTGTGCAGGTATTTACTTCAGCCGCTCTTGGAAAGGACATCCTATGTTATTGCGGACCGACTTTGAAAACCAATTGCATGCATACCCACCGAGAGAGAAAGAGAAAAAAAATTTATTTGTCAGGGATTGGTATTTTCCTTGGGCTGCATTCAGCTGGTCCAGGTGCCCGGCAGTCCAAGTCTGTCAGCGACCTCTTGCGCTCTTGCCGAGGCCCGGGACTGGATGTCTGGGTCCTGGCTGGCGAGAACAGCTTCCCAGTGTTCCAGCGAGGGAGATGGTACTAGATCTGCCGGAGGCGGATCCTCCGCGCAGTCCCAGATTATATGATCTAAGGGGGCAGGCTCGCCGCAGTACGGATTTAGTATATCGGGAGAGATCTTAGCATAAGTCCGAGGGTTTGGCTGCGACCGCGTTTGCAGCCGCCGCCACGTGGTAGCCTGGTCTCGGCTAAGCGAAGCGTGCGGAGTAGGCAGGCTCGCCCTAAGCTCTTTGTGGTAACGGCCTGGTAGGTATCCAGAGTCTCACTCCGTCGGCCGACTTTTCGACACTGATTCCCAAGGGCTGGACCGCATCGGCACTGACTTCAAAGTGACGGTCACCAATCCCTGTCGGCATCAAAGTAAGGAGTTTAAATTGAGTGGGTGGAAATTTTTGAAATGCATGTTCTTAACCTTGAATTCTTTGTTCTTGACAGCTGTTAACTACAGAAAGGTAATCGGTTGGAGTTGCCCTCAGTGCTCCTTTTTATGACGTCCCTTATGCGGGATCACAACTTTCAATTTGAAAGTTGCCGAACTCGGATTCGTACTGGGACAAGAAAATTGTTCTCACCTGAGGCGTAATCCCCTAAATTAGCTATAGCCAGGTATGCATCGACGTGGCGTCCACTGTCGACGCTGTTCACGCCGGGTTACGACTGCGACAAGGGGTCCAATCACACGCACGGCCATTCAGCTCAGCGGCGCTTGGGACTTCAAGCCTGTCAATTTGTCTCGTCTCCATGGTGAGGCTGGACGCCTTCAGGCTGCGATGATTCTCTTGGTGATCAAGGCCCGGCTCCTCGTTGAAACGCTGCTTTCGGGGTCGATTACGTGTCGCCGTCTTTAAGGGGCCAGGCATATTAGGCCAGCTGTCGAGCACGCACGACGCACTTCAAGTATTCTCCGCGATTTCTTCCGAAGCATAACGTACCGTTGTGAACATGATTTCTGTGTTATTTTAATTTTCAGGAGTGCACCCCAGACACAAAATATATTACACATGTCATCTAACCTGACCTGTGATGATAAACAAAAAAGACATCATATAATCATCAAGCTGTAGACTACGATTCACAATTGGAACGTGTCTGGCTCTCAATTTCATTTTTAAACTCTGTAAGTCTTTTCATCATACTCGCAATCGCTGCTACTCTCTGCGTGATTTGAGCATGTCCAAGACGAAGAAGAAGGTCTTCCTTGTAAATATTTCGGGAGAGGAAGAAGATCTGCGCGTTTTCCAGCCCGTTTTGTGCATGTGCTATAGCTATTTCAGACCGACCCTCAAGCACTTTATTCCTAGCTGAATAAGAGGATTACTGGCTAGAGTGTTCAAGGCTACAGCACGAGGATCCTTCCCGGCAAACCGTTAAGTCCGTTGTCCGCTGCCATTCCGGCTGCAGGCGGTGTGAGGGAGCGTATATATGCTCAACCATATAAGCCGTCTGAGCTTTGTGCTCAGCCCTTCAACATCGACAACCACACCCACCAGCTGCAACCAGATCCCGTCTCCGGGGCTAACGCCTTACGGTCACGGCAACTTCCAACGGCGGGCGCTGTTCTTCGGCATCACTGCACTGATAGTGCTTCAGTGCCACAGCCATGCGTTCTTTCTCATCGCGACCCCTGTAGACCACTGGTGCAAGGCTCCAGCCGCGTTCGCGAACCTCTCTGCGCGGGAGTGGAAACTCATTGGCATTCCTCTGACCGAACAAGGCGACCACAGTCGCTGCCTTACGTATGTCCACACCGCCACGCTCGAGGACAACGTGACATCTGGCCTACAAGCGACTGCGGCCTGTAACGAGTGGGACTACGACCCGGAGGGTGCAATGCTGACGGTGCGTAGTTATTGGGACTTGGTGTGCCACCGCGAATGGCTCTTAGCTGTGGGCGATGCCATTTACATGAGCGGAGCTCTGTTCCTTGTTCCGGTAGCCGGATACCTGGCGGACACTGTAGGGCGTTACCCGGTAATCGCGGCAGCAGTGTTGAATTTGGCCGCAAACACAATCGGCAGCTGCTGCTGCTACTCCTACCCGGTATACCTGGTAACGCGGTTCGCCTGTTCCGCCTGCAGCAGCATCGTCTTCGTGGTGACCATCATCCTTCTTTACGAAGTTACCCCAGTCAGACACAGAGCCGTGTACATTTGCCTCACCACCACTTCCGGTGTCTTCCTTACAGACGTCTTCATCTTCACCCTGCACATCCTCCGCCTGCCATGGTACCAAACGCACATTGTCATCCTTTCTCCGACCTTTCTATTGCTCTTCGGTCTTTGCTGCGTCAACGAATCCCCTCTGTGGCTTCTCACTCACTCACAACTGCAAAGAGCCGAAGTTCTAATGATGAAGGCTGCTGCCATCAATGGCGTTGAACACCAGGACGCCCAAAGATCTGTGCGAAAGGTCTTATCTGCGCTTGCTAAGAAGCGGCGCTCCCGCGAGCGGATTTCACTGGCTACCGTCATCGCTCCGGGAGTTGTGCGGAGCAGGGCCGGAATCGTGTTTACCACCACTTTCGCCATCATGCTCGCTTTTTACACATTTTCCTGGGAGAGGAGAGAACGTTACAGACCCGCAATCGCAATACTATTCATATGTCTGTCGCTGCCCTCCTATGTGGCCATGTACCTTGCCCTGAACATCTTAGGAAGGAAGCAGTTCTTGCTCTTTATGCTGCCGCTTCTTGGCGGCATCTGTATTCTGTGTTCAGTGGCCGCCGACGTATTCGTTCCAGGCTTCAAAGAGGTGCTTCTGGTACTCGCCAGGGACTTCGCCGTCGTTGCGATGCAAGCAAATTACCTTTGCATTGCCGAACTCTTCCCGACAGCAGTCCGTTGCGGTGTCATGTGCGCCGCGTACGCTTGCGGGCGTGTAGGAGCCGCTCTCTCCTCGATCCTCAGGTTGCTAACACGGTATGGACGCGATGACCTGGCTTTCGCAATTGTGGCTTCAGCGGTGCTCTTCAGCCTCGTCCTCGTTTTGCACCTTCCAGAGACCAGCTACGGCCGGCATGCGTCGCCCCGCATAGAAAAGAGAAAAGACAATTTGCCTCTGAAGCAACAATCCCCATAGAGAGGCAACCGAATTCCGCTGATACGAATACTGGACGAGAGCGCAGCATCTGCTTGCAGCGTTGAAAATGAGCTTTTATGGGGATCGTTACAAGCCCGAAATACACGGCATGAGCTGCGTCAAACATGCTGGACGGACACGTTGATATATTAACCGATGTTTAGTGTGGCCTTAGTAAGACTCATTGTATACATGGTGACTATGCAACAGGGTCGCATACTTTTGTTTTTTTCGTGATATAGCGTCTTTATTGCAACTGTTTCCCTTTCATAAGAATGGTAATTACAGTAAACAAACGACAGCCTTTGAAAGATTTCTTCATGTCAGAGCAGACTTTGGGGCCTGCTCTGTGCTACGTTAATACCTTACGCTTTATTTTAGATCACTTACGATATTGTATTATTTACATCAACGACTAAAGAATTTCCATAAGATATATGTTTATTTCGTGCCAATGTTATGAAGCGCCTTGAAAATGATGCCATAACTTATTATTTTTATTTACAATACCGCTAGCCCCAAGGTAGGAGCCGTGACAGGATGGGAATGACAACAGTGGACATCAAAATAGCAAGAACAATAATAAAATAATGCCCAAAAAATAATAATATACATGAAACAGTAGACACATAACAAGACAAAAAAAAAAAGACTGTAAATGACGATGAACAAACTTCACACACTACGTAACGCCTGAAATCGCTGCATGACTTCCACCTTAACCACGCACCATCAAAGCCGCTCCACTCCAAAACCGTGCGAGGAAAGAATGAATACTTAAAAAATTATTTTTTTGTTTGTAAAAGAAAGGATTTCTGCGTCTCATAACATAACCAGAAGAAAATGGGACATATTCATGAGTGTCGCTATTTAATTTGCCGTTCACAACTTTGAACAGGAAACTCAAGCGTGCTATCTTATTTCTGGCCAATAATGCAATCAAACCTGTTCTATCCCTGACTTCCGTAACATAGTTTATGCCATAATTGTTGAAGATAAGTCTGACTGATTCCTTTTGTACTCTTTCCACTTTATTAATGTTAACTAAAGTAAACAAAACCCCAATTATATTGCCCTATTCAAGAAGAGGTAACACGTGAGATTTTTACGCTGGTAGCTTAACATCATTTGACGAGTTACGGAGACATCGCTTCAAGTAATGTAACTTTGTCATGGATTTATTAACAATGTGGCTAATATATGATGGAGCCTACGCAAATTGTGAGTTATGTGAAGACTTAAGTATTTGTACTCAAAAGCTCGGACAAGTTGGTTACCATGAGCTGAATAGTCAAAAGTCAGTGGGCGCTTCTTATTTGTCACAGTTAAAACAACACTTTTGGCATAATTTACATACATCTTCCAGGTATAACACCACTTCAGAAGCCGATTGAGGTCAGTATTCAACTTAACATAATCTTCATGTGAATTAATAACAGAACACAATACACAGTCGTCAACATATAACCGGAGCTTTGCTCTACAACCGTCAACAATGTCATTAATATAAATCAGAAAAGGTAAAGATCCCAATACTGATCTCTGGGATACACCGGATATAACTGGCAAGCATTTAGAAGAATGTTTTCTATAAGCAACACATTAGTGTCTAGATGTCCGGTACGCTTGAAGCCAGTTACAGAGAGCATTTTTTAATATACTGCGATGTTTAATTAGTTGTTTCGAGTGAGAGATCTTATCAAATGGTTTAGCTAAGTGCAAAAACAATGCGTCTCTTTGACTTCGCTCATTTATAGCTGATGAAAAATCATAAATTGCTTCAAAAAGATGGGTCACAGTCGAGAAACCACTCCTAAAACCTTGCTGAGCTGGTGAAAGAATAGAAGGAGTATCGAGAAATACACTAATGTGTTTATGAATGACACGCTCCAATAACTTACAGCAAGTGCAGGTTGGGGCTATCGGTCGATAATCTGAGATAAGTTATTTGTTTCCGCTTTTAGATAACGGCTTTATTTTTGACAGTTTCCAATCTTCCGGCAAGGTACTTGACGAAAGATAACTGTCAGAAATTTCGACGACCATTCAGCGTACCTCTTCAAAAAGGAATTGGGTATTTCATCTGGCCTAGAGGATTTTCCCTCGTCTAAATTATAAAAGGTTAAACACGCCCGGTTCAGTTATTTCCAAGTCATCAATGGCAGGCAGGCTTTCAAATCCAGCAAAATGAGGTGCGCATGAGTTATTACATGTGAAGACCGATTTGAAATGTTCATTGACAGCGTCTGAGATCTCGGCTTCATCAAATGTTGACCGATTGTTTATATCAAAGCGGTCAGCACGAGATTTTTTTGGTGATGTGAGTCGCCAGAACTTAGCAGGAGATTCATTTAATAGCCTACTGAAGTGACCATGGTCACTTCAGTAAAAATTGTTTTGTTGGTGATGAGTTTTATTCTTTAGCTTCGAGGACAAGAGCCTAGTTTCATCCCCTATGCTTTGAGTGTTGCATCTCTTCTTTTGTTTTTTTAAATCGATTAACTTTTCTTTTTAAATGAATTACATCTCTCGTGATCCGTTAATTAGTCATATTTGTTTTCATAAGTTTAAAGTGAACGAACAGTTGAATACAGGCAAGATAGTGTTCTTGAACTTCAACCACTAGGAGTTTACGTCATCAGAATTGTTATAAGCGCCACCTAGAAGTTCACCAAATGATAGTTGTAATCTATCTATAATGCTAACGTTATCTGCAGAAGAAAAAACTAGCCCTCGAGCTGCATTAGTCGGCCTTGTTTGTACATTTGAGCTAAAATGAACTAAGACAGCTTTATGGTCTGAAATGCCATAAACAACCTCGCATTGAATTTCACCGGGGATGTTGCCACGTACAAAACTCAGGTCTAGAGCAGACCTTCTGGTACCCGGAATACATGTGTTATCTCTGATCAACTGATTTACATCAAAACAGAACGCAAGGTGAATGAGCTCTTCATTAAGGGCAGGCAACATCACTACTACCTGAGGAAAATGTAGGCCAGTCTATACACAGAAGAATAAAATAGCAACACAACACAATCTTGGTGCTAATGTTCGTGCTGTTCATAATGTAGGTTTTAAAGTTCTCTAGCACATCCAAACCAGAACCTGGCGGTCTGTAAACAGCGCCAACCATTACAGAGTGTTCATCACAGAGCATCTTGCAAAACAAACATTCAAGGTTAGTTGGATCATTTATGCGCAATTTTTTTGTTAAACAGTAGCGCAACGCCGCCGCCCCCTATTGCTGCGATCCCGACGATAAACTTCGAATTCAGGGGGAACATATTCACTGTCATATATCTCATCATGTAACCATGCTTCCTTAAGTGCTACCACGTGAGGGTCATGAATGGTAGTCAAGTATTCCAAATCTGCAGATTGATTTAAAATGCTTCGGCAGTTAACATTCAAGAGCTTCAATGGGTAGGAGCTCTTCTTTTGTCAGGATTTTGCTCGATTTGGAACGGCTACTTCTTGTAATTTATCAAACTTCCATAGGTAAAAGTCTCCATTCACTGATATTTTAACCGCTCGTCGCTGTGTGCCGTGTCCGGTCCTCGAACCGGCGCTGCGCCTAAAAGAAAAAGAAAAACAAGAAGAAGAAGGAGAAGAAGAAGAAGAAAAAGAAGAAGGAAAAGACAAAAAAGGAGAAGAAGAAAAAGAGAAAAGAATAAGAAGTAGACAAAAAGAAGAAGCAGAGAAAAAAGAAGAAAAAGGTGAACAAAAAGAAGGAAAAGAAGAACAAAAAGAAAAAGAAAGAAGAAGACTCGGTCACCCGCAGCTAATGCTTTCGCTCAATATTCGGTTCAGCAGCGTTGAACCCTTCTAGTTTTCTTTTTTTTTTTCTAATAGTGCGTATTTTCGGCGAGAAATAATCAGTGGCGAGTTTCGGTAATCAGTAAGCTTTAGAATAACCGGACGAATTTTGCTAGCGGATTTCGTCCTAAGGCTGTGACATTTTTCTATTCCGCGAATTCTGATTTTCAATTTACTCTGCAAAAAATCTTCGGTTACTGTGTCGCGCCGCGTTTCCAGGCTTTCGTTGTTTGGTTTCTCAAGACCATAAATGATAATATTGTTTCTATGGCTACAGTTTTCAATTTCGTCAATTTTATTTGCATTGGTAGCAACGTTTTTGTGGGGCGAGTAGGCAAGACGGCAGCAAGACGGAAGCAAGTCTGCAACCATGCTTAACAGGCATATGTTTCTTCTTGTGCGGTTGTTCGGCGCCTTCATCAACGGAAGCACTCCCGCATCATATGACAATATACTGCATGCCGACGTATAAATTCTTCAAGACAGCAAGAGATCTACCGACCCGGAAACCTGCGATGTCGCTGGCTTCCAAACTCCGACTCATTCCATCGTCAACCGCTGCCAGTCCTCCTTCCATGTGACGTCACACTGCCTGGCCTATTTAAACCTGGCGCTGACGGACTAGTCCTTCATTAGGCAAGACGGCAGAAGGTCTGCAGCCATGCTTAACAGGCATATATTTCTTCTTGTGCAGGTTAGTTATTTAGGCAATACAAAATTTTATCGAAGTAACGATGTTTGTCTTGTGGCTGAAACATGATATGAAACTGAGACGAAACGTGTAACCGAAAGAAATAAATAAATGAGTAGCATGTCTTATATGCACAGTCAGAAAATTGTAGAGCACATCACGAAAAAAAAAAATAGATAGAGAGAAAAACAAACAAATAACTGACATTGATTATAGTAATAAAAATATACATCAAATAAACAACCATTCCAGGCACAACAAGTGCGTGGTACTTAAAACACAGGCTAGAAGTACAGGGAAATACAAAAAAAAATATAGAATTGAACGCGCGACAGTAAGATTCGAAAGTAAAGTTTAAAGTTAAAATATAAATAAGAAACGGATAAAAAGCAGTACAAGATACTTGAAATAGTACTGAACAGGAGAAAAAGCAAAACGTGAAGTAAATTAAATACAATACTTAGGCTAGAAAGTCGAAGTTATATGTGATAAATATAGTTTAGAGTATAAAGCTACGAACGTCCAATATAAATGAAGAGAACGAGTTTTGAAGATGTCAAGGTGAAGACAAAAAGAGTTAAACAACATCTGCATTCTGTCAAGAGGGGAATGAGAATGAAGAAACGGAGAAACTTAAAACGGTCTGACTTCCCTCATCCTATTTCGCTGAACGCGCAGAAGAATGTACTCTAAGAGCTGAGGGCGGCACATGATGTGGCCATGAAGGAACTTGTATAGAAAAATTATATCTACTATGACACGACGGCCGTTAAGAGAAGGAAGATTCAGTGTGGTACCCTTGGTGGAGCGAGAGGAGGAAGTTGAGCAAGGAAAGCGATATCGAAATATCCGTAAAAATTTTTGCTGTACTCTGTCAACCTTGTTCCAGTTCGATTTAGAAGTGCCACTCCAAACAACCGACGCGTACTCCAAAAGCGGCAAGCATATGGACATGTACAGCTTTAGGAATGGAAGTGGAGTACGGAACTTCCTCGAAAGTCTGCAGACGAATCCGAGTGTCCGCATAGCCCGCTGAGCAATTGTGCGTTTAGTATGAGAGGAGAAGCTGAGGGTGCGGTCAAAAAGTATACCAAAGTCATTAATTTCATCAACCCTGTCCAACAGCACAGAATTCACAGAATAATGGTAGAGAAAGCTGTGCGTTTTACGAGTAAATTAGACAACCATAGTTTTGGAAAAATTGAGGGTAAGTCGATTCTTCGCACACCAATCAGAAAAAGCAGATATGTCCGATTGCAACAACAAGCAATCTTGAAGAGAATTTATGACGTTGAATATTTTTTATCATCAGCATAAAGAAGAAACGATGAGTTCTGATGACGAAGGAAACGTCATTAATAAAAACGGAGAAGAGAAGCGGGCCTAATACGGAACCTTGAGGAACTCCACTGGTTGCAGGATAAACGAAGGAAGTATGTCCATTGAAACTGACAAAGTAGGAGCGATCAAGGAGATATTTACGTAGGAGGGCTACGATTGAGGCTTCGACACCAGAGAGTAGAAGCTTTTCAAGTAGTAATGAGTGAGTAACAACGTCGAAAGCTTTGCTCAAATCACAGTACACAGTGTCAACCTGACCTCTCTGAAGGACTGCTTCAGAGGCATATGTCATAAACGTGACTAGGTTGGTTGACGTAGAGCGACCCGATATAAGATAATAATAATAATAATAATAATAATAATAATAATAATAATAATAATAATAATAATAATAATAATAATAATAATAATAATAATAATAGGTTCACAGGAAGGGATGGATGTCGACGCCGGATTTTGGGTGAACGGGGCACAATTGGGTTAAAATAAGCGAAGAGAAGCTTGGTTGGAAATGAGCCATGAAACTTATAGCAACCACCAAGCTGTTTTGTGATGTCGTTAATGCCAGGCACCCCCCCCCCCCCCCCCCCCCCGCCTCTCAAATTAAGGAATCGTCATTTTCACGAAATGATGCTATTACAAAGCATGCAGTTATGAGATTCATTGTCATCAGTCCTCACCTATGGGTCTGAAACGTGGAGGCTAACCTGGAGGGTTCTAATTAAGTTGAGGACAACTCAGAGGGCTATGGAACGAAAAATGGTAGGGGTAACATTAAGAGATAGGAAGCGTGCAGAGTGGGTCAGAGAAATAACTCAAGTTACCGACATTCTAGTGGAAATTAAGAAGAAGAAATGGACATGGACAGGACATGTAGTGCGAAGAGAGGATAACCGATGGTCGCTTAGAATAACAAATTGGATTCCAAGGGAAGGAAAGCGTAGCAGGGGGCGGCAGAAAGTTAGCTGAACGGATGAGGTTAAGAAGCTCGCAGGGGTCAAGTGGATGCAGCTAGCACAGAACCGGGTTAAGTGGAGAAATATGGGAAAGGCCTTCGCCCTGAAGGGAGTATAGTCAGGCTGATGATGATGATGATGATGATGATGATGATGATGATGATGATGATGATGATGATGATGAAGTCCTGGTCTTGTAATCTATTGTTCACAAGGGTAGCATGATCCTTAATCTGCGTAAGTACGCTGGTAAGTGCTAAAAAGGGCTTAGAGGTTGAGACCTGGGCGAACTAAACTCATCAAAAGCTCAAAACTAAAGGTAGCTTTCGCTATGTGTAGCGTCTATGCGGCGAGGTGAACTCCCAAAACATTTCGTTTGAAAACGCCTAGTTGCCTCACCATTGTGGTGCAGTGGCTAAGATGCCCGACTACCGTAGGGGAGTATCCGGGTTCAATCCTGACCGCCGGCGGCTGCGTTTCAATGGAGGCGAAACGGAGAGGCGTCCGTGTGCTGTGCGATGTCAGCGCACGTTAAAGATCCCCAGGTGGTAGAAATTATTCCTGATCCCTCCACTACGGCACCCCTTTCTCTCTCTCTCTCTCCGCTTTCACTCCCACCTTCCTCTCTTCCCTTACGGCGCGGTTGAGGTGTCCACAGAAAACAAGTGAGACAGTTACCGCGCCTTCCCCTTCCTATAAGTCAATCATTTTTACGGCGCGGTTAAGGTGTTCGCAGAACCAAGTGTGACAGATACCGTGCTTTTCCTTTCCTGTGAACCAATTATTATTATTATTATTATTATTATTATTATTATTATTATTATTATTATTATTATTATTATTATTATTATTAAATTATTATTGTTGTTGTTGTTGTTGTTGTTGTTGTTGTTGTTGTTGTTGTTGTTGTTGTTATAAAACACCCAGTAATAAAGCACACTTTTTGTTTCAATTGGGCGCGCTAGACGACGCGGATTGCTGGTTGTGAGAAAGGATTTCAAAATAACCTCTACCACTTCTCAATTACTCGCGACTGCTGCGGACACAATTTTGCGGACGCGGTCTGCGGACAGAAATCTGTGAACATAGCGAAGTAACGCTTTCGCGTTAATAAAAACTGCATGCGGTAGGTTGCAGTAAACGGCGTTCAAGCGGCAACCATTTGTCCTCATCGAGATCAGAACGCCCGTAAGCATATTTGAGCCAATTTTTTCAGGCTTCTTCACTGAATCGAATGTAGCCAATAAAGATGCAAAAACTGTCTCGCGCTTTAATTTCGAAACAATTCATATGTTATCCAGAAACGCCGCTAATTAATCATCGCACTGAAATGCCAAAAAACAGGCTGAAGCCAACAGAAATGACGGAAGCAGCTTTTTTCGCGGAATACTCCAACGTGCCAGGTCTTCCAAAGAGTCGCCAAATACGGAGATTAGCTCTTAGGCGAACTCGGAGGGCCGGCGCGAAAAACACTTTTCCAGTTAGCCGCGATGCTTGGAGAAGAATCAGAGCTCTTCGTGGAAGCCCCTATTCCTGTGCCGCTCGGAGCTCCGGGGAGGTCGGCTTCGCCGGTGGCGGCGGGCGGCAGCTGCGTGTGCGGAGGATCGCGAGCACGCGCGCCTCTTTTCCGTTTCGCGAGCCTTTGAAAACGCGGGAAATGGAAGGCCGGAAAAGAAGCGCGTTTGTCTTTCGCGCCTATTTGGACAGAGCCAAACATGCAGCGATTATGTGGAACTGTGCCGAGAGTGCGGATCTCTGTCCAAACTCTGGGCGCACTTATTCACTTCAGTTCGGCACAGTGTGCACGAAAGTTGGAGGAGTCAGTATAGTACAGTAGAAGATAACACAATGTATAGAGCAACATTACACGAAGCCACACGTATACGCTAGCACAGTTCTCGCATTGAAGAGGTTTGGAATGCTGGATACATATACGTGCCACACGGTTCACCTAGAAGCGAATTCCTGCGGATTTTTCACTTGTAGAGCCATAAGAGGCATATGATGTAATTATCAGGACAAAAAAAAAAAAGATTATTTTCAATTCGTTTTTACACGTGTTACCAGGACAGTGCACTTCCAAGGAGGTGAAGAAAATACGGGTGAAAAATGCAAAGTGAATATGAAAAAAAAAAAAAATATTGCAGCTGCAAATACGCACCAGTATATGAAAGATGCAAAAGGTGACGCATAGCTTAGGCCTTCTTCACTACATGGCGCACACTAAGCTTATAGAGATCCAGGGAGCCATCTCGCTGCGAACCTCAATCATTCGTCATCTCTGCCTTCAATGCCGTGTGTTTTCCTGCTTATTCTAACATTATTTTGTATCTTCCTCATTTCTGGATGGTCGCCCTTATGCATCTAATTATGCAATTTAGCATACCGTAAATAAGTTCGGCAATCGAATAGCAAAGCGATTCGAAAGTCTAAGGGGCGGAAAAGTGTTAAAAGATTTTTGCAGTAATGCTCTACGGCTACTTGTGTGCATGGTACAAAACGTTACCAAAGAGGAAAACGCTAGAGAAATCTGTCGTAATCAAAAATATGAAACGTTCCAAGACGCACTGTTTTCAGACGCTAAGAAAATGACAGGAATCCTGGTTTGATTTATGGGGGTTTAACGTCCAAAAGCGAATCAGGTTATGAGAGACGCCGTAGCGGAGGACTCCGGAAATTTCGGCCACCTGGATTTCTTTAACGTGCACTGACATAGCACAGCCCACGGGGGCCTTGCTTTTCGCCTCCATTGAAAAGCGGCAGTCGTGGCCGGCATTCGATCCCGCATCCTTGCGCACTGCAGTCGAGCGCTCTAACCACTGCACCACCACTTTTTTTTCTTTATTGCCAAATTTATAATCAGAATTTCATGTTATTGGGCCTGCACAGTATCTGGCGATCCAGAATGGCTTTCCGGCAGGCAGACATTGATGCGAGGAAAATACGGCAGTATTTTCACGAAGCCGTCGCGAGTGTCATTGAAGTTTTCAAGATACTAGACGAAGTGCCTGAGTGGCTTCCGAGAATGGAAGTGTTGATGCGCATGCCTGATTTTTAATGGATCACGCAGCCCGAAATATCTGGTTTTAACCCACGTTGTGTGTTTATGCACTGCACCACCTCGAAGGGCCGACAGAAATCGTATAGGTTAGCTTTCATGAATATCACAATGGCAGCTATTTGGTTCAATCGGCTGGAAAACGACGCTTAATTGTTTTTCTTGGAATTTTATTTTGATTGCAAGACCTTTAAGGGTTTACGTGGAACTTATCACTACAGCTTCCCAATATATGTTGCTGGAGCTACCCTCTTCCTCAGCTTGGAAGTTACACCTACCACCTCGCATGCGGTTTATAGATGCGGGGTTGAATCTCCTGTTACTCATCAATATTCAAATTGGTGCTGTATGTGCGTGCGTGCGTGCGTGTGTGTGTGTGTGTGTGTGTGTGTGTGTGTGTGCGTGCGTGCGTGCGTGCGTGCGTGCGTGCGTGCGTGCGCGCTCCCCTAAAGTTCGGTTCTCGGCTTCTCTCGGATGAAACACTTTGCAAAATGACAAAATGACCATGACCTCGCCTTGTGTAGAAAAAAGCTCTGTGTCATCACGCCAGCTTGATAAGCTGCTAATGGGCCATCAAAACTCACCGTCGTTCATGTGCTGCTGCCGCCATGACGTTGACTGCTACTGCTGTTACTACTACTCGAACTTTACAACTATTACTGCCCTTCTAATAGCGTGACAACCTGCCACGCTCCGAACCGAAGGGCGGCTCGCAATTAGTCGCGAGTACGACGTCCCTCCCTGGCTGGGCCCCGCCGAGAGCGGCGTTCCCTGCCCTCGATTGCCGCGATTAAGATACAGTGTCGCGGCGATGCGCACGAAGATCTGAGAGGGGGGAAGGGATGTGGCGCGGTTTTTCGGCGAACCGACGGAGCGAGAAGAGAGGAACACGGTGCGGTTACGCGCTTCGAAGAACTCGGCGGCAAGGGGAAGAAGAAGAGGGATGGAGGGCCTGCTATTTCCGGAGAAGAGCGAGGCGAATCGAGTCTCGAGAAGGGGGAGCGCAGGAAAGGAGCGGCGCACACGTAAAAAAAGCAAGAAGTTATAATGAAGGATGGAAGGAAGAGAAATGGAAGTAGGTAGACAAGCAAGCGAGTACATGAACGATTAAGGAAAGGAAGGAAATGAAGGAAGCGGTAATGAGGGAATAAAGAAAGGTCAACCGAAGAAAAGAATAAAGACAGAAATAAAGGAGGTAACCCTTTAACTGCCAAATTGTTTTTTTCACACTCCTCCACACAGACCTTTGTTTTTTTTTGTTTTTTTTTTTCATGTTGTTCAGGCGCTCGGCATTCGCGTTTTGCCTCCGCAGAAATATTATGAATAGTAATACACTACCCTGCTCTGCATGGCATACAAGCATTTTTATTCCGCTCGTCGGGTTTCATCTTTCGAGGATAAGGAAGGAGAAAAGGAGGGCGGAAGGCAGGGATGTTAACCAGATATAATTCCGGTTGGCTGCCCTGCACTGGGGAAGGGGAATGGGTGGATTAAAGGAGGAGGGTTCATCGCACTCTTCGGCGGCTCTTCCTTGCTTTCTTCGTTCAACAGCCATTTAGCTCAGCCGCTTCGCCCTTGTACATTTCATCTGAGTCTGAATTCATCATTCATTCCAGTATTCCTTCACCCGTCCAAGCGCGGGTGCTTCTGGCACGCTGACTCGCCACGGCAATGCTGCTGAGACGACACCGAAGCTTATGATGATAAGGTTATGATGATAAAGATTATGAAGGTGTAGAGTAACCATATCTACAGCTTTTTTAAAAACAGACACTACGATTTCTATAAGTTTATGTTGCCACCGTATAGACGGAGCGAGATGTTTGCAATATTTATATTATTAGACGAGTAGTACCGGGAGTGGCAAGAAGTGTGTGTGTGTGGTTCCCGAATATCTCGGGAGTGGCAGTGAAAGGGTTAAGGAAGGAAGGAAGGAAGGAAGGAAGGAAGGAAGGAAGGAAGGAAGGAAGGAAGGAAGGAAGGAAGGAAGGAAGGAAGGAAGGAAGGAAGGAAGGAAGGAAGGGAAAGGAAAGGAAAGAAAGAAAAGGAAAGGACGGAGAGAAGGGAAAGGAAAGAAAGAAAAGGAAAGGACGGAGAGAAGCGAAAGGAAAGAAAGAAAAGGAAAGGACGGAGAGAAGGGAAAGGAAAGAAAGAAAATGAAAGGACGGAGAGAAGGATGAAGGAAGGAAAAGGAAAGAAAGGGAGGGATGATAAGGAGGGAAGGGAAAGGAAGGAAAGGAACGGAGGGAAGGAAAGCTTGCAAGAAATGAAGAAAAACGCTGGAAAGATGGAGCCCACCGGCAGTTTTTTCACCCTTCGATGTAAAGAGGCAACAGCCCTGGATGGAAAGGAAGGTACCTCGCAAGCCAATGGTCGCTGAAGGAGAGTGAAAGAGAGAGAGAGAAAGAGAAAGAGTGGAGTACGAGGCGATGTCACAACCCCGTGGTAGCAAACGCGCCGCGGCTCCGCGAAAGACTCGGATGGAGCAACCTCGATGCGCTAGGTCCACGCGCCTCTTCGCCGCAGTTACGTTGGAGACGGTTTCGCCGTCTCGATGACGTTTCTTTTTCTCTTTTTTTTTTTTTCTCGCGCCGATCGGACAGAACGAGAGGCGAACTTCGCAACCTACGCTGGACGTACCCCCCCCCCCCCCCCCCCCCCTCGCCCAGACAACGTAATCCTCCGGCCTTCGAAGGTTTTTCTCCTTCACCTCAAGACTCGTTAGCGCAGTCACTGGAAATCGTTGAAGCGCACATTAAAGATAAAAAAAAAGGTTGGAGTAACCGGACGAAGCAAAGTTAAGATGCCTCTTGGGAAAGCCGCGAAGGTGCTAACGGCATATGATCGTTCCTAATCGTCATTCTGTGCTGTTTATCACAAGCTGTCGCAAGCTTGCAGATCGCAGCCCAAAGGCTCGTGTAGTCTGCACATTACGAAACCCTGAAGGTTAGATGCATGCACGCATTGTATGGGAGAACGGTATGAAGCCCGGATGCAGCGAAGTATCAACATCTCTGTAAAATGATACCGCGTAGTAGTGAATGTGCACAGTTATAATAATAATATCATCACCACCAACAACACTGTCACCATAAGCATGAGGCGGCATCCATGAAGGGGGGCGAGGGGAGGGGATAAGTGGTGAAATAGCGGCAGAGTTTTAACATATATTTGGTGGCACTGCGGTCTCCGAGATGTGTGGACGAGGCTCCCATCGGCTCCGTCATCTTCACATGATTCCGCTGCGATTTCTATCGTTTTCACCGAAGTTCTTGCTCCAGCAGTTTCGTGAAGTTTCAGGGAATTCGTGGATACCCATTTGTGAGATGGGTCATCATTTTTGAAGAATCTACAGGTACTCTTCTACCACGTCAACGCCGCCGCCGAACTAAGCCATGGCACGTGGGTGGACAAGGTCAGAGACGCTATGACACCAATACCAAAGAAAAGTGAGTCCCGCCACCCAGATAAAGAGCGAATAGCTAAGTTAGAACAGGAACTAAGAGAGCTAAAAGTTGCTTATACTAAGCTAACACTCGAATTAAGTGCAATGGATAAAGCGAACAAACGCTCACACCAAAGCCATCAACCGCTATCGAAACTCCCCAACTCGTTGAGACGAAAGACATGATGAACACATCGAAGCATGCCGGCCTCCTAATAAGCGCGCTTTAACGCAACCACGAAGGACGCGGACGCCATGAGCGAGAATATGAGGCTAATGCACGAGATCATGGTGCGAATGAACGAGAAAATGGACATATTTAGCTCACGAGTACAGAAAATGGAAATGTATCTAAACAATACGGTAGTACCGGCAATGGAAAGGATGAGTTCACAACACATCGGTGCGCAAGGCGCACCTCGCGATGGTCTCACTGCAAGCAAAGGAGGTTACAACGGCCAACATGACAGTGCCGAATAAGGCACGCAGTCTCCGCGTCTGGCAATTGAACTGCAGGGGGATCGCCTCAAAAAAGGCGGTCCTCCTGCAGATGGTCAAATCAGAAACCGAGAAACCACAGTCATCATGCTATAAGAAACACTCACAACCGAACTGGCCATTACGGGCAGTAGAATTTATATCGTTCGTTTTTTTTTGGAAGGTTCTTTAAACCCTTCCTGTTATGTAGTTCGGCGTAGGGAAGACCAGGAGGCGTACTTGAAGGTGATGATGGTAGAGCATATATTTACAGCATGACACATATATATACAGAGTAAAACTGGAACGTCAAATGAATTTACAAAAATAACACTCTGCGCTACTTTACTCTTCGACCTAAATGGTTAGAGCCTAAGCAGAACAGCCGCGTTACATGCCTACGCATGGAGCCCCGCCTCAGACTGGACTGAACTCTCTTGGATCACGTTTCATTTTACATATTCACAAAACAAAGAAATAGGGGCGGTCTTTTTCAGAGGCCAGCCCCACACATCAACTGTCCAATAGGAAATGCTATATGGGCACAGCCCCATGGGTTGGTCTTAGCCTCTAACCCAGGGCCCCACTAGCAATACAAATTACAAACAAAGAAAGCAAGGCAAAACTCTTTCCCCGGTGAGGGTGTCGAACCCTCTCCTCTCGTGAAACTTTCTTCCCACCTGTCTCCCGCACACCGTCGCCTCATCTACGCTGCCGCTGCTGGCCGAATCCTTTCCACAGTGCATTGCCCCTCGCCACTTGTGTTTACCACTACGAGCAACGACAAATAAAGGGAAAGATCTACCAGCCGCCATTCCGCAGGTGGCTGGTTCTGGCTTGCCCGCTCTGAGCACAATACCCGCGTCAACTCCTGAATGCTCTTTCGGGCGCTCTTTTGTCGTATCTGCAGACGGGATAAAATTCCCTTCGCACTGCTCAAAGTTGCAGTGTAAAGAAAAGAGGGCCGAAGGGTCATTTGGGTGCTCGCTACCGGCCAGTACGAAGGGTGCCAAGATGCGTGCATCTGGCGTGCACCTGGCGTGCACCTGGCTGCACGTTCAGACGCGCACCTGCAAGTGATTATCCTTTGGGCGCGGCCCTACACGGGCTATACGGCCGAAGCCCACAGAAACGAGCAAGGCAGAGGCGTACGCATTACTGATTGGAAAGACGATCCCGTACATTCGGCATGAGATCCGCCACACAGCCTGCTATCTAGAACACCTCACGATTGAGATCGTACCGAACGACCACGTAGGGAACAAGCAAAGCATCTTCCTCACCAATCTATACAGCAGCCCTAAGGATACGAGGCAAGGCATTCTGTCCAAGATTGCGCACATCACCAAAGACTGTCCGCTGATTATAGGTGGAGATTTTAACGCCCCACACCCAGCTTGGGGGTACACGTATCCCTCTAGCAAGGGAAATCGTCTTCTCACGACCGCCTCCGATATCGACTTCACGCTGATCACAAACCGGAGACCCCAACCAGATGTTGCACTTCCACATGTCGAGATGCCACACCGGACCTTACTTTCGTCCGGGGCCTAGAGAAATATGTCTGGTACAACTCGGGCATAGACCTTGGCAGTGACCACTATAATCTCCGAATTGATGCAGATATACCGGGAAAGAGGCAAAGGAAGTACAAACTTATCGATTGGGACAAATTTCGTGCAATGCGGGCGCTGTCATCCAACTCATCAGGAGAAACCATAAAGCACACAATAACGAGCTGGACCGAGCAGCTCAAAGCAAACATCGCAGCCTCGGAAGTTGGAACGAACAATTACCACAGACGTTAAGGTAGAGAGGATGGACAGTCGGCTAGCGAATCTTCTCGAAGCCAAACATTCCATTCTAGCCAGGTGGAAGGGTCAACGTCTTAACAGAAGACTACGAAGGAAACTTGCCGAACTCAACAAGACCATTGAACAATACTGCGTGGCTCTCTCCTGATGTCACCCGTTAATAATTATGGGGTATTATTAACGATGCGCCCTTAACGGTGCGCACACTCCCAGACACCCTTAGAGTGAGTGGGGGTAGCTGTTCCGGTCGCGAAGGAGATGCCCTCGACCTGCGTGGCAAGCTCAGCCGGAATTCAACTACCTTGTAGTGACAGAAGGGGGTGGTCGTTTGGTGCCCAGCGGTCGCCGGTTCAAACCAGAGAAAGGATCGGAGTCAGAAGTAACAAACAAAACACAATTTATGCACAGCAAGAGACGATACAAAGAAATACACAATATCACTTGAAGTACACAGACGAGAGGTTCACAGAATACAAACGCTAAGCATGCGACTACAGAATGATTCAATAACACAGGCTTTACAACAGATCAAACACGAGAGAGACATAAACAAACACCAAATTGTTCACCGGGCACTGTTGCAGTCCGACGCCTCAAGAGTCACGATGTGGCCGCCATACGAGACGAGCGCGGCTCCCTTGAAAGTCCGTGGGCTTGCCAGCAGCGGGTGATCCCCGGGAGTCCAGCCGAAGCACAGGCGACTACGTCGCAAACACTGACGAACTGACTGACTGACTGGCTGACTGGCTCATCAAGCGGCGCGGTCTCTTTAAATAGGGCGCGCCGCGTCTGTTTGTTAGCACGCGCCAAAGCTAGCGCGCACACACACATAACTTCGCTGGTTATAGCTCCCTCTTCTCCTCCAGTCGAGCCGTGCGTCGTCATTGGCCAGGTCCCACAGAACTTTCTCGAAGGGCCTGGCACATTCCTGGCCGATGAACCACCGTCCTCCCCGGGCAATGGGAAAGAGGGTCACGGCAGCGCGTACAAAGCTACGCGCTCTCCCGCGCGGGGAAGGGGCTTTTCTCTCCATGCTCTCCACGCGACGCCGCGCGCGCCTAGCGCTGTACCGGCTTGCTGAAAACGGGCGCCGATTTCGTGACACCTGACAACAATGGGACGAAGTCTGTAACTCCCTCAACGGGCAAATACGCAGAGGAAGTGGGTGGGGACTCATAAAAACCTCCTGGACGAACACGGAACAAAGACCAAAACTATGCAACGGATCAGGCTAAGTAAATTAGTACACCGCGCGAAGCAAACCAGTACCGCCAAAGCCCTTGTGGATGACCTTGCCAAGCGGTACTTACCGCTTAAATCGGGGCTACCCAGTACCTTACAAAGGAAGAACTAAGACGGTCACAGAAAGCGGAGTGCGCTTCGCAATTCACGAACTTAACAGCAACTCTGCAGCAGGCCCCGATGGTATCACAAATCGGGCTCTCCGAAACTTAGAGGACGACGCGGTCACGTTACTAACGCAATAAATCAATGAAGTCTGGGAAACTGGCCAACTACGTGCAGAGTGGAAACATACGGTCCTCATCCCGAAACCGGGCAAGCCACTGGGCCTGCCCAACCTAAGGCCGATCTCACTGACGTCCTGCCTAGGAAAGCTAGCCGAACACGTCTTTCTGAATAGACTATCGGAATACGTAGCAGAAAAGGAGTACTTCCCTTACAATATGATCAGCTACAGACCAGGTCTCTCAGCGCAAGACGCTATGCTACGCCCGCCGGGGTGGCGCAGTGGTTACGGCGCTCGACTACTGTTCCCAAGGACGCGGGATCGAATCCCGGCCTCGGCGGCAGCTTTTCGATGGAGGCGAAAAGCAAGGCGCCCGTGTGCTGTGCGATGTCAGTGCACGTTAAAGAACCCCAGGTGGTCGAAATTTCCGGAGTCCTCCACTACGGCGTCTCTCATAGCCTGAGTCGCTTTGGGACGTTAAACCCCACAAACCAACCAACCAACCAACCGCTATGCTACTAATCAAGAAGAGTCTGTTGGATCGCCCCACACGAGACACCAAGGCGCTACTGGGACTCGACGTGGAGCAAGCTTTTGACAACATCAACATCAAGCCATTCTCAAAGCCACATCTGACCACAATCTTGGAACACGCTTCAACCACTACGTCAAGGCGTTTCTGTAGGATCGAACGGCCACTCTCCGGATAGACGAGCACGTCTCGGAGAGTTTTAATCTGGGCGATAAGGGAACACCACAAGGCTCAGTACTTTCACCATTCCTATTTAACTTGGTGATGACAAAGCTTTCTCGCACACCGGGTGAATTGCTGGTGTGAAGCACACCATATACGCAGCCGATGTTACCATCTGGAGCACCGGTGGCAGCGATGCGGAATTGGAAGCTCGCATGCAAGAAGCCATCATGGTTACCGAGGCCCATCTTGCCGCAATGGGACTTCGCTGCTCTTCTAGAAAATCGGAGCTACTCGTCTACCACTCGCCATGACCAGGGCGCCCGTCCAATGACTGGTGCCGACACCACACACCATGCATAGAGTTACACGACAGGGATGGAAATCGCATACCTACTGTCGACAAAATACGAATTCTAGGATTAATCATCCAAAGCAACGGGTCCAACTGGGCGATGCTTGACAGCATCACGATCAAGATTGCAAACGTGATCCGGATGTTTCGGCGCGTCATGAATAGGCACAGGGGACTGAGCGAGGACAACGCCATTCAAATGCTCTACGCTTTTGTACTCTGTCACATCACATACGTGGCTGCAATGCTCAACTGGAAAAAGGAACATCAGAGAAGGCTTGAAGTACACATACGCCGAGTTTTCAAGACAGCGTTGGGGCTCCCCGATAATGCCTCCACTGAACTACTCTTACAGCTAGGAGTGCACAATACCCTTGCCGAAATCATCGAGGCACCGCACACGGCATAGATTGCACGCCTATCAAGCACCAAAGCGGGCAGAGAGATTCTCGTCAAGCTCGGCCTGAAAGCCATAGTAGAAAGGGACAACGTCCTGCAGTTACCTAAAGTCGTTCGAGAAGCAATCAAAGTGTCCCCCTTCCCAAGAAACGTGCATCCGATCCAAAATCAAGGAAGAAGGCTCGCCCGCGCCAAAGCCCTCGCTGCGGATGCAGCACAGTTTCCCGACCAGACAGCTTTCGTGGATGCAGCGTACATACCGGGAAAGCATGCCTACTCGATAGCAGTAGTCGACGGACACGGGTGTACGCGCAACTCCCTCTCACTTTACACCAAGAAGCCAGAGGTAGCTGAACAAGCAGCGATAGCACTAGCTCTAAAAGACTCGAACGTCACAACTGTATACAGCGACTCTAGAGCAGCCACCCGAGCTTTCGCCAAGGGCGGGATAGACAAGACGACGCTACGGATCTTAGCGGAAGTGACATCACCGATCACTCCATCGTTTGGTTCCCGGCACACATGGGCAGCTTAGGGGGCGGCCTGCGGAACCTCAACGAGATCGCACACGAGGCGGTGCGAGGACTCATCGACCGCGTCCCTCCGGTTTCCCCCGCTAGTCCACATATCGAGTACAGATCAATTATTCACGTACAACCAGCTCACTAAGCACTTTTATCTAGGCAGCCTAGCATTTCCCCTCCCGGATAAGAAAGTAACCCGCAGCCAGTCAGTCACGTTACGCTTGCTGCAAACGAACTCATACCCCAACCCCTGGTGCATGAAGCACACCGACCCAGACTATGACGGACAACATGTGTGTGAACGGTGCAGAGACCGTGTAAACTTAAACCATATGCTGTGTGGTTGTGCATCGAGCGACGCCTACGCCAAGAACAAAGAACATTGGGTCAAAGTGTTAAAAAATGCTTCACTATAAACATGATCAGCTCCGGGCTGTCGAGGAGGCCCGCGCTGCGGCAGAGAGCTTCGGGCTCTGTGCCGACGTGGGAGCGCCCTCTACACCTGGCGCCTAGCCGAGTGTCCTCCAGGACCCCTACTGTGGGAAATAAAGTTTTATCAAACCAAACGAAACATATATTTAATATATCCTTTATGTAATGCCCTTACGGGAGACATTTAGGGTAATAAACCGAACTGAATAAACTGAACCATGTAGACGTGCGTGCGAAAGCATGTTATCGCGGCCGTCACTCTGCATGGATGGATGGACTGATTGATTGATTGATTGATTGATTGATTGATTGATTGATTGATTGATTGATTGATGGATTGATGGATGGATGGATGGATGGATGGATGGATGGATGGATTGGATTAGATTGATGGATTGGAATGATTGGATGGATGGATTGACGGATTGGATGGAATGGTTTGATGGATTGGATGGAATGGTTTGATGGATGGATTGATGGATGGATGGATTGATGGATTAATGGATGGATGGATAGATGGATGGATGGATTGATTGATGGATTGACTGATTGATGGATTGGTTGACTGGTGGATTGATTGATGGATTTATTGATTGATGGATTTATTGATGGATTGATGGATTGGTTGATTGTTAAATTTATTGATGGATGGATGTATGAATGGATTTATTGATTTATTGATTGATTGATGGATTGATGGATATGGATTGATTGATGTATTGATTGTTGGATTGATGGATGGATGGATTGATGGATGGGATATAGGAGCTTCCCCTTTGAAACGGTGCGGTAGCAGCTGCTATAATGCTCATTTTTTTCCCTCTATCTTAATTATTGAATTTTTGTTTCCACATTACTAACATTATGTTACTTTTCTGCTTTTAAGTCACCAATCTTCTAATTGTTTTCTGCTAGCTTCCACCGCAGGTTTATTCACCCGGCCGCTGGTATATCTAAACCCCAGGGCCTCAGGAAGAGTGACTGCGCCTGCATCGACTTCCGAATGGATACCATTTCATTCGAGAATAAGATAATTAATTGTTTCTGTGCATTTACCACATACTGCACATTTGTCATCTTGATGGTTAAATTCCTTTTTGTAGCTGCATGTCTAAGGCACCCTGATCTAGCTTTAAAAAAAGGGCACTGCCTCTTGAGTTATCAAAGCAAGCTTCCTTCCTGATCTGCTTTTTCCCCTTTCGGTATAGTACCACACTGTTTCTTTTACATAGAATTTATCCAATTTTGACCTTCTTTGTTCTGGGAAGCCCGACTACTGTGCCGGAGTTCCCGGGTTCGAACCCGACCGCGGCGGCTGCGTTTCGATGGAGGCGAAACGAAGTGGCGTCCGTGTGCTGTGCGATGTCTGCGCACGTTAAAGATCCCCAGGTGGTCGAAATTACTCCGAAGCCCTCCACTACGCCCCTCTTTCTCTCTTTCCACTTTCATTTCCACCTTCCTCTCTTCCCTTACGGCGCGGTTCGGGTGTCCACAGAGCAAGTGTGACAGTTACTGCGCCTTTCCCTTCCTGTTAACCAATTAATTCATTAATAATTGTTTGTCACCTGTTGCTTCAGTTCAGTTCAGTCGTTCAGTCGTGTCCGACTCTTCGTGACCCTATGTACCATGTCACGCCACGCTTTCCGGTCTCTCACTATCTTCCTAACATCACATAACTTCATCTGCAGCGCCTCGAGGATGCCATCTAGCCATCGCGTTCGCTGCCTACCCCTTCTCCGGTGACCCTCAACCTTTCCTAACAACAAATCTTTCTCCAGCGACTCCTCTCTTCTCATCAGATAACCAAAGTAGCTGAGCTTTAACTTTAGAATTTGACCCTCCGATGAGCAGTCAGGGTTTATGGTCGACAATATCGACTGATTTGATCTTCTGGCAGTCCAAGGAACTCTCAATAGTCTCCGCCAACACCACAATTCAAACTTGTCAATTCTTCGGCGGTCAGCCTTCTTCACAGTCCAGCTCTCGCATCCATACATCACAACTGGAAAGACCGTAGCACGAGTTATACGGATCTTGGTTGGCAGACTAATGTCTCTGCTCTTTACTAGGCGGTCAAGTCTAACCATGGCTCTCTTTCCCAGAAACAGGCGTCTCCTAATTTCATGGCTGCAGTCTCCTTCCGGGGTAATCTTGGAGCCCAAGAAGAGAAAATCTGTCACAGCTTCCAGTTCTTGTCCCGTGATGCTCCAAGACTTGATAGGGCTTGACGCCATGATCTTTGTCTTTTTAATGTTCAGTTTAAGCCCAAACTTCTCACTCTCTTCTTGTACGCGCATCAGATGTCTCTTGAGTTCCACTTCACTTTCTTGCCATTAAAGTGGTATCATCCGCATATCTAAGGTTTTTGATACGTTTTCCAGCAATCTTCACTCCAGCTGAAGACTCGTCCAGACCGGCCTTCCTCATGATGCACTCTGCATACAGGTTAAATAGGCAGGGTGACAGTATGCAGCCTTGTCTCACTCCTTTCTGAGTCGGAAACTAATCAGTAAGACCATGCCCAGTTCTGACTGTGGCCTCTTGCCCTTCATACAGGTTCCTGAGGAGACAGATGAGGTGAATTGGAACTCCCATCTCTTGGAGAGGTTGCCACAATCTGCTGTGATCAACACAAGTCAAATGCTTTCGCATAGTCAATAAAGCAGAAGTAGATGGGTTTCTGGAACTTTCTTGCTTTTTCCATGATCCAGCGAAGGTTGGCAATCTGGTCTCTAGTTCCTCTGCCCTTGCGAAACACAGCTTGCACGACCGGAAGCTCCCGATCCACATACTGGTGCAGCCTACCTTGGAGGATTTTCAACATCACCTTGCTAGCATGCGAAAAACCTGTTGCTTAACGCTCTTTATTTCTTCGTCCTTGTGACCAGCATACTTACTGGTTAGTTTTCAAGTTCCTTTCCTCCATTGTGAGTCAACGCTTTTTAGGTATAGGTATTTAAATACTTAGGTGCCCCCCTGTTACTGTCCAAATTCCTCAGGCGTTCCTCATACAATATTTTACTATGAGCTTCCCGTACTTCGAAAGATGCCCAGCCCATATCTCCCTGCACCGCCTCATTTGTGGTTTTGCCGTGGGCCCCTAGTGCTAATCGTCCGATGGCTATCTGATTTATTTCCAATTTAGACTGTACCTCTGATTTTAGGCACAAAACCGCATTTCCAAAAGTAAGCAAAAGTAAGTTTAGCGCCTGTCCTGTCTACATCTGTGTTGTCCCCGTCTCTTTTTTGCGCTATGTCTTCAAGAAGCCCGGGCACCATAATTCCTTTCCAAATACCGCTCAAAACCTCATACCTGTTGTATCCCCACAATGCCCTGTGCTTCATTATCCCGGCATTTCTTCGCCCTTAGGCCCTAAGTGATTGCTCATGCTTTCCAATGTATGCCAATCCTTCGTTTACCCCCAGATATTTATATTCTGCTACACTGGGTATTTCATGGCCTTGTATTTTAAATGACCCTGATGAGTTGAGCTGTTGAAAATCATCTGACCCAACTTAACTGCGCTAGAATTGAAGCTATAGAGCGCCCCCTTCGTCCTCGCAATACTTAAATAAAGTTGGCAAGTCTTCCTGGCTATCTGCTAACAGAACGATGTCGTCTGCATACATTAAATCGGGGAGGCGGTACTCTACTATACCTTTCCGCCTAATCTATATGACAGGCTGAAACCAAGATTACTTTCTTGTATCCTCCGTACAGCAGCGGTGATAAAGGACAACCTCATCTTAATCCTTTGCATACCTTGACAGCTTCCGTACTTCTTATCCCTTACCATCTAATTTCTACTTTGTTATCCCGGTATATTTCCTGTAGGAAATCTACTATCTCATGACCGATACCTTCGTGTTTTAATATGTTTCACAGGAATTCCTTGTTTACGTGATCGTACGCCCCATTTATGTCCAGGAAGGCGAAATACAAATGTCTATTTTCCACTCTAGATATTTCGATGCATTGGGTAAGCGCGAACAGGCTATCATCTAAGCGCCTGCCATTTCTAAAGCTGTTCTAATGTTCTCCTAGCATCGTTTTTACTTTTTTACCCATGACTGCACAAGTTTCACCGCTTGCATGGCTAACCTGTATATAACAGATGGTATGGTAATCGGCCTGTAGGATTTTATGTGCAACCTATCTCCTTTCCCGCCGTATAAACGTACCTGCGTTAGAAGGGATAACATGAATGCAAGGGTTTTGGCGGGCTGATTGCGATATCACCTTCCCATATGAGAGAGGAGACCCGAGTTGGCAGATGCTGCCAAACGTAATGTCCGGAAGCCCTACGTCCAGTTAGTGCTCGGCCATGTCACCTGCCAGCTACCGCCTACCACGACTTCTTTCTTTACCCTTCGGACTGGCACCGGACAGGCACGGCGAAATGGCGAGACTGTAGCCAATGCGGCTCTCGCTACAAAACAAAATTTCTCCTCTCTGGCTTCTCATTTCGCGGAGCCCGCAAAAAGACTGCGAAATAATACCATAGCTATAGTGCAAAATTGCTAAGTATGCTTACTTTTGCCCCCCTAAGCTCCGAATAGTTTCCATGCGGATGTTTGTAGACTATCCCGTTCGTAGGCAGATACCAGCAAACTCGCAGCGTGGAGATATCATGGCACTTGGATAGCGTTACATTGAAGCCAGTGGAAAGGGATCGAAACTTGGGAGGGTAAAATAGGTAGGCAAATTAAAATAAACTCAGCAGACAGAGGAAGGAGACGGCACAGGGTGGCTGTGTCGCCCTATCTCGTCGCCCCCCTGTGTCTGCTGCGGTTTTTTAATTTCCTGAAGGGGATCGAGGTTTGCGTGGGTGGGACCTTGATTGTCCTTCGAAGAAACATCTCCCCTTCTGCCGACATACTGCGTGTATAATCAGTCAGAAACACAAGTGTGCCGGACTGCGTTAGGTACATATGATGGTTAAAAAAAATCAGAATCTGGACTTAGACTTTTACCAACTTTAGTGAGGGGCAACGGAACGTCTTTCCAAAGCCTCGCTTTTGTTGTTCAGGGTGCGAGGCAGGCTTGTGACAGACCATTTGCAAAAGCTAACTTCGCATAGTAGCTGCTTTCGTAACTCAGATCCCGCATGTGCCACGGACGACTTTAGCGGTCTTGCATTTCAGGGTGTCGCAACTAGCTCCGCTCAATTGGGTCCAAAGACCTGATTTCCTAACCATTAACACGCTGTTGTCATTACCTCATTTGTGAACTGACTGATTTTTTTTTTATATTTCATTTGCGAATAAACTGATTTGTTTCGTTTTTTTTTTTTTTTTTTTTTTTTTTGTAAACTGATCTGGAGGACCAGGCGCCATACACACGTACATACATGGGAAAATAACCTTGCAACTTTCTGCATTGAGTATTTTATTCGCGAACTTGTTCTATGAAACCGCATTTAGCATATGTAAGTCGAAGGCGAATAGTGTAAATAATTTAGAAACACCCGCAACTGTGTCCGCTCCTGCTTTATACACCTTGCGTTTTTTTTTTTTTTTTTTTTTACCGTCGATGGTTTACGCCTTTGTCCAAACTTCAACCAGCCATGTACATACGGTAGATCATATTTGAGCAGACTGCGCCAAACGTGATCTTACTCAGCATCTATACGGCGTCACTGCCGTACACGCGATCAACGAAAACGTCGTCTATGTAGCACAGGTCATTGGAAAGGCCACATAAACACACACACATTAATTTATAACAACCTGCATTCCGCACAGTTCAGATGCGAGCACGTGATCTAGTTTATTACTTGCCATTGCTGGTTAAGTGCTTTGATATGCTATTTAACAAACCAAATTTTCTCTGTTCGCATACGTGTACTTTAATTTCATATTTCGCTGCGCGTGAAGAACATATGTTCTCTGTTTGAACTGTACTAATTGCCCGCTCCTATGGCCTTGCAAGAAGAGTGGCATTAATGTAAATAAATTACTCGCGTTTTACGCAGCTGTGGTGGCGTTTAACAATCATTGTACTCAAGCAGCGAGTTTCCACAGATGCTTCCCAATGTGCACTCCTCACTTTGGCGGTTTTAACAAGAAGAGGTAGCTTCATGAATCGCGTACTATGCTACACCGCCTAAATTCTTTAGCCACCCCCCCCCCCCCCCCCCCTCCCTTCGCCGCAGAGATGGCCCACCGGTTAGTACGCTCGCCTGTTCAGCCCGACGACGGCGTTCGATTTCGACCGCGGAAGCTCTCTCGATGAAGGCGAAACGCAAATTGTCCGTGTGCTTTTCAATATCATCGTCGGAATGCAATCGCTGTTGAACATGAACCGATATTAATTCTTTCACAACAACCGTAGTGCAGGTGACGGATTTCTGGTATTTTCATGCATGTGTTCCTCTGATTGTTCACTTTGTGATAGTTTCGCAACTTTAGCACCTTTTAAATTGCTGCTGTTACATATTATGTATCAAATTTTGGATATTCTCCAAATTAGCATAATTAGCTTACTTTCCATGCTAAAGACAGCAACAACAAAAAAAATAATGGACGGGGTTCACGTTGCATTCAGTAAGGAGCCGGTCACAGAATCCAAAGGTGTACGCGTTATTTTTTTTTTTTATCCCTCTAGTTAACATCGGTGAGCAGACTCCTTGGCTTTGTAACCCTGCTACCATCGACTGTGTACAGGGTGATCCACTTATAGCTATAACACAGTCACTGCTTTCAAAGCAGCATTGCGTCGGATGCAGGCGCTTATCGAAGCAAAGCGATATATGCACGGTGGGACGCGGAGGTGATGCTTCGCATGGCCTGCCGCCTAACTTTATGGAATGGCCGGGTCGTACGCAGTGATGCTTTGAAAACTAGCGGCCGTGTTATAGCTAGAAGTGGATCACCCTGTACCTCCTGTCAGACATCACAAAAGCTTCGCTGATAAGTGGCCCTTGATTACATGTAGATTACTCTCTGATTCGATGGATGCAGAGCATCCTCCCCGCAGTCAAGAGGTGCTTAGTTCGAATCCCGACATGCCTCCGCGATTGCTAGGATCATCCAGTCGGTACTATACTCTTTATTTCATGTTTTTCCAAAACATGGGGAGATGAACAGATGAACGGTATAAGAACGGAAATGAATCGGAAGTGAATAAGGATCGCTCCATTATACCGGTTCTGGTGGACAGCATGCTGTAAACATTTCATGTATAAAAGGGAAAAGGAGAAGCATACATTGCCTCACTGCATTACTCCCACTTGAAGCTATAGAGATGCAGTACACAGCGCAGCGTAGGAAGAGCGTCGACCTTACGACCAGACTTGAGAAGTAAAACGCCTCTTCTCAACGCCGAATCGATATCATCGCCGATGCGGGAGATGACCGATAATATCGTGATATATATCTACCACTGATCGCTAGCCATCGGGAAATGGGCCATATATATATGCCTCCGCATGCATTTAGCATGTGCTCCTTCCAGTCTGCGCGTGTGTTTGTGTTGTACGCAGCTGTGACTATTTGAAGGGCAATACAACCCCTCCCCCTCCCTCAGGGGCTGCTCAAAGTCGTCTCTGTCTGCCTGTATACGCTAGGCCGTCAACTAGGAAACGCGAGTGGAGCGCGCAGAGGGAGCCCGCGCTCGAGCAGGAAAAGGAACGACTCCGCACAGATGTGGTGGTGCCTGTAATAGCGACCTCCTCCGCCCAACGCGAGCACTCGCCGGGGGTAAACTGCAAGTGACGGCTCTGCCCTCGCCCCTTTTCCTCCGCCCCCCTCCTCGGGCACCATCACTGCTGGTGACGGTTCTGCTTCTCCGTCACGACCAAATGAAGGAGCAGAGAGGATGGAAGCAGGAAGATACATCCCAAGGGCTCCGCGGCGTGGTGCGGTTTGGAGCTGGCTTGCCTGCCGTAATGCGCATATCCCTTTAGAACCGCGCAGCGCTGTGGAGGCTGCTGGTGCCGCTGGCTAGACCAAGGGCGAACCAAATTTAGCCAGCAGGTCCCACGTGCAGTGTAGTCATAGTCCTTCAAAACTCTGCTGTAATCTACTAAATTCTTGGCTTCGTTTTGCGATACTGGCGATTTGTCATAAGAATAACCGTACGATTAACCGTACGATGTTACGTGCACGGTAAATTGTATGGTAAATCGTCCGATCATCAGTCGTTATGACTCGTGTTTTCTTGTTGTTGTTGTTTTTGTTTTTTTCAGATGAGGTGGAAACCAGTACCGAACACCGGGAAAGCAGCATCGTACAACTACGGCAGATCGTTTTTCAACTTTAAGTTGATGTCCATACGATGTAGGTCGGATTCTTAGGCTTTACCTCTTTCTTTTTTTTTTCTTTTCGTTTTTTTTTTTTTTTTTTTTTTTTTACAGTCGTCCATCCTTTGGTGCTTTCCTCGTAGCTTATTGCCAATTGGATCATTTAACGATCTCGATAGTCCACACCCACGTTAGGCCAGCGGTGCGAGGTTTAAAGACACATACAACTTTCATAAATCTTCGGGCCTCAAAAAAGAATAATAAAGTATTCATCCTAGCTCGGGGTATAATTATATCCCATAGTGATACTATGTAAGCCGACCGCCACACTTTACCTAGGCATATATAGGACGTAAGGTGGCGTCTGTGGGATGAGCGTGTTGTTCCATTCACACTTAAAACCTAGTACAGATTAGAGGACTCCCCCTGAGCACATCTGAAGTGCTATATTTGTAAAGTTATACAGTATAAGAGAAAGTAATAAAAGGATGCAAACAGTATGAGCCTCGCGAATTCGGTCCCTCTAGGGCACAATCAGCTGCACCTAACTGTCCCGGACGCTGCGCGATTCGAGTGAGACAGCGCAGGGTATACAACGTGGTTCACTCTCACGTCTTCCTCCTCGTATCAAAGTGGAAGGAAAAAGAAACTCTGCGGAGGCAGCGGCCGTGTGCGTTCGGCTGTAACCGCCCCAGAAATAAACTCTTGCCCGAAAAAAGGATCATCACCCGCAACGACGATCAGTCGGCCATCCGTCTTCTTGTTGGGCGCTGACGTTGTTGCTTTCTGTTCTCGTTGCTGGTGCGCGCTGCATGCAGGAAAGAGTGAGAGGAAGAGGGCTTACACAGAGTACGTTGTGCGATCCCAGTGATGGAGGGTCGCGACCTCCCGCGCCCTTCAACCCTTGACGCTGAAGAGAGGCGAGCCGCCCCCAAACGCCCGTTGCTCTTACGAGAGGGGATTGCGCAATCTTCACGTCCAATCATAGTCGTGGCAGGGATGACAGCCCCTCGGCCAGAATCAACGTAGATGGAGTTAAACCTCGTGCCGCTGGGAATGTGCCCTTTAGACAGTCAGCAGCAAAAGTTTTACGGGACGCGTGCGATAGAGTGTATAGAGTACAAAGTTATTGTGTCGCCGGCACATGAGCATGCCAGCGGACGGAGCATGGACGTCATTTAGCATCAGCTGCAATTTCAGGCGATTGAACGGGCCTTCGCCGGAATAAATTTCTCGCAAACCAGAATCGCTCGAATTTTTTCTGCTGAACGCACGCGTTCAGCAGAACGCGCTGAACGCAAATAATTTTTTTTTTTCATAGCAGTCAGCATGGGAGGGGGGGTTCCGAAAGTCCTTTTCTTGAGAAACTCAATTATTATCATTCTGTAATGATCTTAATATATTTCTGGACACTGGCTTTATTCCGACTGTATGTTTCTGGATTTTTCGAAAGCATTTGGCAAAATTAACCACCACCTACTCTTATTAAAACTCGGCAGTCTAAACATTGATCCTTTGGTTTTAAACTGGATTCGAGAGTTTATTTCTAGCCGTAAGCAGTATGTTACCACTAATGACAGTGACTCTTCTGAGGTACTAGTCGGTTCAGAGGTACCTCAAGGATCCGTTTTCGCACCGTTGCTTTTCCTAATTTACATCAATGACCTTCCTAATCAAATCTCGAGTTCCATCTGTTTATTTGCTGACGATTGTGTCATATACCGCACGATCGAAAACAGTAACGATACAATAACGCTCCAGCATGATCTGAATAACATTGTAAACTGGTGCGCGATTTGGCTAATGAAACTAAACACTCTAAAATGTAAAACAATGAGAATCTCTCGAAATCACTCAACCTGCTCTACTTACGTACTAACTCAACTGCTCTGCTTTACTAATGACTTATTTTCTGCTATTGATCGCTTATCCACTATAGACTGCATATTCATCGTCTTCGCTAAAGCTTTCGACACAGTGTGCCACAGATTACTAATGCTCAAGCTAAGTGCACTGAACTTCGATCAAAGCATTCTTAAGTGGATAGAATGCTTTCTTTCTAACCGCACGCAGTTCGTAACAGCTAATGATTGCAATTCAACCGCATGCCCTGTAACTTCTGGCGTACCCCAAAGATCTGTCTTAGGACCTCTTCTGTTTTTAATATACATTAATGACTTACCTGACAAGATATCTTCTCCAATAAGACTTTGCTGGAAATCCTTAATCCTGCCGATCATCTTGACCTTCAATGTGATCTAGATATTATTTCTTCTTGGTGTGACACTTTCTAATGAAACTAAACCATACTAAATGCAAGACAATGAGAGTTTCACGTAATCTTACTAACTACATTCCCTGCGATTACAAGCTTAATGGTACCCATCTAACCAAAGTTGCATCTTATAAATATCTCGGCGTGCACATTTCTGATGACCTTTCATGGAAAACTCACATCGACTACGTAACAAAAAATGCCAGTCGCACACTAGGTTACTTACGCCGGAATTTTTCGCTTGCTCCTACTAATATAAAGTTGATGCTTTAAAGCCCTGGTCCGACCGAAACTCGAGTATGCGCCATCAGTCTGGGATCCGCACATCAATGCACTCGTTAATAATACTGAAGCCATCCAAACTCGCTCTGCACGTTTCATAGTATCAAATTATCAGCGTACTGCCAGTGTCTCCATAATGAAGTCAAACCTTAATATACCTCATCTGTCTCTTTGCCGAAAAATATCACGCCTCTGCTTATTTCATAAGATTTTTCATTTTAATTCCCCTCTTAGATCTTCTCTGTTTCAGCCGCCATCATATATTTCATCCCGCACCGACCACAACTTCAAGGTTGCCATACCCAACTGACGGGCGAATGTATACATTTTAATTCTTTCATACCAAAGACTTATTCTGACTGGAACCACCTTCCCGCCTCCCTCGCTGCCATTATTGACACCAGTCTCTTCAAAACAACCATTGCTAATGGTTGTTTAATGTACCATTGTTAATATTGCATAATGTATTCAATTCCCCGTTCTTGTTTTTGTTCTTAATGTGTTCATTAACCCACTCCTCACTGTAATGCCTTGGCCTTGAGAATAAATAAATAAATAAATAAATAAATAAATAAATAAATAAATAAATAAATAAATAAATAAATAAATAAATAAATAAATAAATAAATAAATAATACTCCACTTGACCAGGTTATTTCATACAAATATCTTGGCGTGCATTCACTAACAATCTCACATAGAATCAACTCATTGAATACATTATATTGAAAGCTAACCGCGTTCTTGGCTATCTCAAACCTAACTTTTCCCTAGCCCCAGCACCTTTAAAAAAAAAAAGCTACATCACAAATGTCAGACCAATCCTCGAATATGCATGCTCAGTATGGGACCCGCGATATGCCACTCTAATAAAAATCCTTGAAAGCGTACCAAATCGTTATGTTCGTTTTATTCTTAACAATTATAATCGTACTGCTAGCGTTACTAATATGAAGATTGCACTTAACCTTCCCCTCCTTTCTTCCCGTAGAAAACTATCACGTCTTTCCCTCTTTGACAAATCTACTATCATAACCAGATACTTAAGTCACGGTTTATTACACCAGCGTCTTATATTTCCCCACGTGTGGATCATCGTTTCAAAGTTCATGTACCTTTGCAGCGCACAGTCACCTACTCATATTCATTCCTGCCAAGGACCTGTCACGAGTGGAACCACCTGCCTGCGTCTTTAATTGCTATCACCGACACCGATCATTTTCGCAAAGCACTAAAAAATATTTTAGAAAGTGAGTTTATTCCTATATGAAAACTGTTTTGTTTTTTTAGGTTTTGTTCCTTACTTCATTTTCTTTCACGTACTGCTATCTGTTTCTGTTTATCTATTTTGTTCAGTTGCCATTTTACTCATTTTTCCACATAGTTAATACTCGAATGCTATTTATTGCACTTGCAAATAATACAGAGCATGCCGGCTAGCTATACATCAACAAGGTTTTCCTTGGAAAGGCAAGGCTACGTAAGAAGGGCTTTTGACTCACCGGCTGGGAAATGGGGGTGCGATTTCGGCGGCGGACATTTGCACGCGCCGTGAATATGGCGGCCGGGATCTCCCGTGCGCGCCGCATTCTTCGGACGAAGCCATACCACGACGTTTGCCGCGGGAGGCGGCGAGAGCGTGCGGTATTTACCGGTCGCTTCGCCGTTGGGAACCAGAAGATGGGCGGTCGTGCACGACGGGTCCTCCCGTGTGCGCAGCGTACTCCGTGCCCGCTATCCCCCGGCATTTGCCGGGAGAGGCGGCGGGAGACGACCGCTCTCGCTGCCGGCTGGATCCAGAATCTCTTTCGTCTTCTCGCGGGAACCCGCGTAGGCCTCTTGGCGGCGCACCCCTCGCTGGTCTCCTTCCCCCAAGGGGAGGTATTTAGCGTGGAGTGCCTGCCCGGACTTTTAACATTAGGCCTGACCCGACATCGCTATGCTAGCAAGGCTAATATGCTTTCTTGACGGCGGGGTGGGAGGAGTTGCAGCGAGAACAAATGGTCGTGCGTGTATTTGTGTGTGTGTGCGTGTGTTTATGTGTGTGGAGCATTTTTATTTGTGAGTGTGTGTGTGCGTGTGTGTTTGTGTGTGCCGACTTCCGAGGCCTTTGAGAGGTACAGCCACGAGGTCCGTACATGGAGCACGAGACCGAGCCGTCCACGGAGAACAGCACGCCGGAAGCGAGTGAGTGCCTCAGCCGGGACGGTGGCCCTACTTTTCTTGTATATAGTTGTAAATATTTCCTCTTCTGTCTCTTCGGCTCTGGGAGCCAGGTGCCGCAATCGGCTGACTGGTATTGCAGCCGTGATTGCCGGAAAGCACCGGGGCGCTCCGACACCGCTGAACGCGGTGGGCGCCGTTCGCTCAGAAGTTGCCTTTGGATGGCAGCGAGTGAGTAGGGCCACCCTGGGTTCCTTGGCGGAGATGCACATCCTCGCGGCGCTGCGTTCTAGCTATTGTCCTTAGCGCTAGAGCGAGTAGGCTTAAGGCTCTTTTTGGGAGCTGCCTGTCGCACATCGGAGGACAGGCTAACCGTGGCATACAGCATGCGCAAATGCGGTTTGCTTGTTCTATATTGACCTCGCTGTAGCCAAACATCTCGCTGGATTAGAGAAAGCTAACTTCGTTCAAATGAACTTGGTATTTTAGGGCTGAGAAGGAGAATCTGAAATTTTGTGGAACCAGATTATTATGCCGGCAAACGAACCGCGGATGCCCGTGCTTCGTTCGGATTAACGGAACGCAGTGCGGTGCCGGATAAAATTGTTTGGCACTCGCATTGGCCCGCATTTTACCAAATGGTCATTTTGCTGAATTTATTCAACCTTTTTGGAGATCCGGAGGGTTGTGCAGATATCAAGTGAAGCCGCCTGGACCTGCTGCCATTGTTTACGTTCCTGCCTGCTGCCCTGCGGCCGTGAATCACCGAAGCTCGGAGTCTCACGGAACCAGTCCGGCTTGACGGGAGAGGAGGCCAACCCCTACCTGCCAACAAAGGCGCGCCAGCGGGAACAACACCCTCCCGTCACGCTGACTTCTGGGACCTGCCAATGGACAGCGGGGGCCCCTTCACCTTGCTGCTCGTCGGATGACACCAACGTTTGGATCGCCTGCTAAGCCTGGTGTTTACCTCTCGGATGGCGTCCAAGGAGCAGCTCTCGACAACCTTAGGTGAACATTTAAGGAGGGAGGGATGTGGAAAACCAGTTTCCTGCCCCTTCGCCGCGACCGACCACAACCACCCCAACGAGCTTCATGGCAGCGCCGGCTGGGAGAGGAGGTAAATACCTCCCCTTGGGGGAAGGAGACCAGCGAGGGGTGCGCCGCGAAGAGGTCTACGCGGGTTCCCGCGAGAAGACGAGAGAGATTCTGGATCCAGCCGGCAGCGAGAGCGGTCGTCTCCCGCCGCCTCTCCCGGCAAATGCCGGGGGATAGCGGGCACGGAGTACGCTGCGCACACGGGAGGACCCGTCGTGCACGACCGCCCATCTTCTGGTTCCCAACGGCGAAGCGACCGGTAAATACCGCACGCTCTCGCCGCCTCCCGCGGCAAACGTCGTGGTATGGCTTCGTCCGAAGAATGCGGCGCGCACGGGAGATCCCGGCCGCCATATTCACGGCGCGTGCAAATGTCCGCCGCCGAAATCGCACCCCCATTTCCCAGCCGGTGAGTCAAAAGCCCTTCTTACGTAGCCTTGCCTTTCCAAGGAAAACCTTGTTGATGTATAGCTAGCCGGCATGCTCTGTATTATTTGCAAGTGCAATAAATAGCATTCGAGTATTAACTATGTGTCGTCCCCGTCCTTTGTCCCTTTGTTCCCCTCCGCGGGTCGCTAGCGAGGACGCTGCACCTGCGGAGTAGGAGCGGGGCGGAAGACCGTCCCCCCTCATATCACCACATTCTCTATTTTGCCGATGCAATTATTTTCTTCACCTTGTTTGTATTTCATATATATAATGACGTGTAAAAGCCCCTCTCCTCTGTAACGCTTCTTGTAAGCCCTGAGAGTACAAATAAATAAATAAATTATAGCTGAGGTGTAGGCAGCGACATTCAGTTTACCGTGAACGACAGATCATGTCAGAGTCTAGCTGTTATCACTGCGTTAACAATAATAAAATAAAACAACAAATTGTAATAGCAATAACTTAACGGTACGAAGAGTAAACAAAAAAAAAGTATTTTGCAATCGGAACAGCCAGATTGCAAACATGTTTTCCTTGGAGTGGAGCAAAAATTGAAGCCAGTTATACGTTGATTTGCCATGCATGACACTTCACTTGGTCCACATAAACCTTATCACATCCCCCCCCCCCCCCCTTTTTTTTTTTTTTTGATAAACCTGTTCGAGGTGTTCGCGAACTACAGCGTGATTGATGGGACATTGGATAAGTGAGGACAGAACACGCAACTGAAATTTTATATTGCTGGCCAGCCGATGCGAATACCCCGGTCGCTAGTGGGTGTATTTCTGAACAGATTTTTGTTGGGAGTCGGCGTTTTGTTGCGTCTTCCCCTAGAGTACCGCTGACGTGGCGCAGTGGTTAGGGCGCTCGACTACTTTGCCCAAGGACGCGGGATCGAATCCCGGCCTCGGCGGCCGATTTTCGATGGAGGGGAAAAGCAAGGCGCCCGTGTGCTGTGTGGTGTCAGTGCACATTAAAGAACCCCAGGTGGTCTAAATTTCCGGAGTCCTTCACTACGGCGTCTCTCATAGCCTGAGTCGCTTTGGGGCGTTAAGCCTCAAAACCAAATTAAACCAAACCTAGAGTGCCAACTCTCCTGACAAGTATTATTCAGGGTATTAGAAAGCTACGACTTGTTATAAGAACTTCTACAGAGCAATAAGCGCCTTATTTATTACATAGTTACTTAGTATATATTATCGTGATTCAGATTTACTGTCAGCTCGCTGACACCCATAAATGGCACTCGACGGTGTTTTATGAGAAGAACCTCCCTCAGAACTGCTTACAGTGATTAATTTGTGTCACTCTTGCTGTGTAAACAGCTATTGCGGCAGGTGAGTCGACATCGCTCTAATAAATGACCTAAAGCTCTCTCACGGCTTCCACATGTACGCGTTGTCAGTCACTTTGGTTCTCAAGGCCTCTTTCCATTGGCCTCTTTGTTTCTCTTTCCCCAGGGACATGCAAGAAACTTCCGGCGGTTTCAGTCCTGTTTCAAAGACGCCGTGACGAGACAGACCGCTTGCTCGGCGTCATCACTCTCGCTCGGCTGCTACCAAACACGCCACACTGGCACCGTTACCGTCACCAACCACAACGCCAGCAGCTTTTGCGGCGCAAACGGGAAGCGTCCTCGTCTGTGCGCCGCTTATTTCGGAACCGGCAGACTCGCCAGATGAGAGACTCTTCTCAGTCGGATCGGCAGAATTTATATTTAAGCGGCAGCCCAAGGCGACTGAGCC